>NC_133136.1:18077495-19327495 GCF_048418815.1 Hemitrygon akajei
ATGGGGTGGGGAGAGATCTCATTGAAACCCATTGAATACTGAAAGGGCTAGATAGAGTAGATGTGGAGACAATGTTTCTTATAGTGGGGGAGTCTGGCACCAGAGGGCACATCCTCAGAATATGACATCCCTTTAGAACAGAGAGGAGGAGGAATTTCTTTATCCAGCAGGTGGTGAATCTGTGGAATTTATTGCTACAGTTGGCTATGAAGGCCAGCTCGTTGGGTATATTTAAAGTGAAGGTTGATAGGTTCTTGATTAGTATGAGTGTCGGAGATTATGGGGAGAAGCAGAAGAATGGAGTTGAGGGGATAATAAATCAGCCATGATAGAATGGTGGAGCAGACTCAATGGGCCAGATGGCCAAATTCTGCTCCTATGTCTAATGGTTTAACTCAAAGGCTCAATGACGTGTATCCCAGATAGCAATGGTAGACATGCATGGAGAATGCTGGGAATTTGACAGAAATTTTAAAATCATTTCTGGCCTATATTTTATTAATAAAAGACAATGGGCATAAGACAGAATACAAGTCAATCATCAGTGACAGGGATTTTATTGGAAAGACTTGGGGGGGGGGGGGGGATTAATTTGCACTTGGAGATGTAAGGATTAAATTGGCTTTATTTAATTGGGCATCCTGTCCAACTAATTTGGCTAGCATCAAATAGGTGGGTTACTGGGCGGCATGGTTCATGGGGTCAGAAGGGCCTCTTCCATGCCGCACTTCTAAATAAGTATAAATAATTAGTGTTTATCAAAAATGTTATTAAGTGTGTTGATGAGGGAAGTGTAATTGATGTAATTTATGTGAACTATATTAGTAAGACCTTCAATAAAGTCTACATGGGAGACTTATTCAGACAGTTTATGGAATTCATGGTAACTTAGCTTGTTGATGGCATGTAGAAGGTCACAGCTGAAGTCTAATGGCAGTGGTGCATGTAAAAACTGGGGCTGAGATTCTTGCTTTTTGTTATATACAGTACATTAACAATTTGAATATAAATGTAGATGGCATGATTAATAACTTTGCAGAGGTTATGGTACAGCAATATAAATCATTAGTTTCACAGCCTCTGTGAAGTGTCTAACTATCTAATAAGGTCCACATGAGGTTTTTCTTAGCTAGCATTGTGAACAATGATGCACGGCACTGGTGAGATTACACCTGGTACATACATGCAACCCTGTAAAAGTATCAGCAGCAATGGAACACACCTGGAGTCTGGTGTTGCTGTTAACAAATCACTATTTTATTAGTAATTACGTAATACTGTATAGTAACTTAAACCAGGTAAACTAAGAGTTAGCAGTGTTATGCATATATAAGTGTGTAAATAAAGTTCCCAAACTCATTCTAGCACAGTTGGCAAGAGTTACAGTCTTACGATGGTATGTAAGAAAGTCAGTTTAATCCTCAGGTTAATTAATGCAAGGTATTTGTAATCCAAAGGCAAATGTTGTGAGAAGGCAATTACGTCAATATTCCACAGATTCTACAACAGCAATACAAAATAACAATAGCAGTAGGTTTTATCTCCGAAGTTGTTCCACTCCACACACGAAGTATCACTGACAGTGATCTTCAACGAATATCCTTTCAACACAAGTGGTACCACACCCAAATTCAGCTACAGAACACCCCAAAGTGGTGGCCACAGGATGCTCAAACAAAATCCACGTATGGATTATCACCAACAGTAGCTTATCACAAAGGGACCATCTTCAAGGGAAAACGGCCACTCAGGCAAGATTAGAGACACTGGTAGATTCCACAAGGTTACCCCATCCACACAACAGGATAGCCACTTATTCAGTTCCATGACATACGAAATAACTCCAACAGTGATTTGTCACAGGGGTGCCTTCTTCAGTGAACTACCACACCCAGACAACGTAAACACACAAGTGGTATTCACAAAGGTTTTCCCCTCACCAGAGAACCCACTCCTGTGGATTAACTATGTGGCAATCACACTTTCGTATTTGAATGGAATCAAACTCACCCTCACGGGCTACTTGGAGAGAGAGTCCAAACAGTGATCTTTTTGTCACTAGGTTTCTTCTGTTTCAAATCTTCCTCTCCTCTCCTCTCTGCAAACTACTTCTAGTTACAGCACTTGTGAGAGGCATTTATCAATACACTGAATTGATCTCAACTCACCCCTTTGGGCTACTGAAAGTTTAAACTAGCGACCGCACTCACTGGTGTCTTTCATTGACCGAATCTGTCTTGACTCTGACTGTGTGTGTGTCTCTGTGCCCTTGTATATTCAAAACAAGCGGCAGAAAAAATGTAAACATTCATTGTCCATCAAATAACTCCACCTCTCTCACCATAGTAACCAAGCAATTTTGTAGTCAGCCGGAAATTCAACAGTGTCCAAAAGTCATTCTCATTCTCTCGGCATTTTAAAGTGACAATCCACAGAAAAGAATGAACCCTAGGGGTATATAACAACACCTGTATCTTGTTTTGTTCTTTACCACCACGTGTAGATATCTTGCCTTGGAAATGTATTACTGTACCTTTTTGTTGTGGGTGTAAGTCCATGAAACAGCTTTGTAAGAGTACTAAATGAATTGCAGAGGTTCAAAAAAGTGCCTCATCTTGAATTGGGGATGAACACTAAATGGAGGCATTGCTAAGTTTGCTTGCAATCCTGAAAAACAAAATAAATGGGGGGGGGGGGGGGGAGAGGGATTTAGGCAAGTGTTGAGCAGGTTGTTTCTATTCTTGTTGAAGAACTGAACTATTTGCCTATATCAGCTGCACTGTCCCACACCTAAAAATTGTTGGGTTGAGGCAATTGTACATTACTATTAATTTCTGTTAAATTAGTTGATCAATTATGTCCCCTTTTCTGTTGATTAGGGTTGCTTAGAATCTTTTTTTAATCTGTTGTCCAACTTACTGTCTTGGAAAAAACTATGGTAAGGCAATTAATATCCCAGATATTTCATTTTCATTGCTCATGAGCATTGTTTCTACCCTAATAGTCTAACCTACACTTGACTTTTTTTTCTCTTCTCTGTGATTGTTGAATACTTTAGTTTTTGCTTTGCCTTCCTAATTCTTTGCTTTATCTTTGTTTCCTTTTGTTATTTGTTACTTTGTTTTGTTTAATTATGCTTTTACATTCTAGTTTATTTTTTCTTTGTAGTGTGATATACTTGTGTTCCTAATAATCATTTTTTAAGTGCTTTGTACTTTGAGTAGGCCTTTATAGTTTACTTTTACTGGTTCTGTTCGCATCTGTTTAAAAATCATCTTTCCAGTTGACTGAGTTTGCGCTCCTGTCATCTGCTCTTATCAAATTTGTCTTGTTATTATGTTATGACTGTTATATAATAGATATAATTTGTGGTTGCTTCATGTATCTATACTAATTAGTTAGCTATTACTAGATCTAGCAATGTTCTATCTCATTTAAGTTTTCTTCTATTAAATACTGAAAATACTCAAAATGTCTGCCGTGTGAGTTAACGTTTCAGGTTGATGACCTCTCACCTGAACAATGATTTGAGATGTTAACTGCGTTTATTTCACTGGGTGCTGCTTGGTCTGTTGAGTATTCCCAGTATTTTCTGATTTTTTATTTTTATATATTGGATTGCAACCATATCCAATCTTTTTTAAAGGCAAACACGATGAAATCTGCAGATGCTGGAAATTCAAGCAACACCCACAAAATGCTGGTGGAACACAGCAGGCCAGGCAGCATCTATAAGGAGAAGCACTGTCGACGTTTCGGGCCGAGACTCTTCGTCAGGACATCCAATCTTTTGTTTCCTGATTTAAAAAAAAATCTGAATAACAGTATTCCCAACATCTTCTAAAAAGATTTTATAAAATCTTTATTTCCTGTATCCTTGTTTCCTCTACCAGTTATTTGTAGTTAGTGTAAAACCTTTCATGATTGTTACTTTGTCTTTCTTCTTCTCCCCCCCCCCCCCCCCCCCACTCCAGTCATCTCTTTTTCCACTGTTAGGTCGTTTATATTATTCTTCAGTGTGATTAATTACCTTTTCCTCTTTATATTGCCATTATGTTGCTTCTAATTAGTACAACTAATTCAAGACCTTCTACTCGTACATCATTCCTAATTGTTAGAATCTGCTTTATTTATCAGTTCTGCTCTTTATGTAACCATGTTTCAATTATTCCGATTACTTCCTCACTTTGGGTTATTGCCTTTGCCATTTGTTTGGTTGCAAGGTGCTTTAGAGTCAAGGTTTTAATTTGTCCTTGATTTTTAGTATTACTTTAACTGCATCAGTATGAATCTTTACAAGCCAATTATGTTACTATATATGTGTAATTTTGATAGATAAAAGACAGTTTTTGAGTGTAACTAACAGGAATGCAGAGGTGTTTACCATGCTCATGTCAAAGGCTTAATACTTAAATCATTAAAGAAAATGGTGAATATGATGAATTAGCAAGGTTGGCTCAATTTGTAATCACATTCCTGCTAAGAATTATGACAACCTGCTCATTCAAAGAATTAACTATTTTCAATCTCTTTATTGTATGTTAAATCAATGTGGGAAATATTTCCAACGGAACTGATGGATTAACATTTATCGCAGTCTTTGTTTCTACAATTACAGATCAAAACTAATTCCTGAATTTTTTTTAGGAAGCAAAGCTTTTCCTCACAGCATCATGCGTCTTTTAATCACTGTAATTCTGTAAACTTTGGTTCTTCACCTCTCCATTAATCAGCTTGCAGTGATGGGATTATACGCCTTTAATCGGCATTTACGGCATTATCTGGACCTAATTTCTAGCCCCTAATAATTTTTCAGGGTGCTTGAATAAAGCCTGGAAAAGATGGCCCATGTTTTTCCCAAGCTGAAAAGGAAAGGGTGGAAGTGTAACAGTTGAGGACAAGTGTGATGTTGGTCTATTCACAGGTTGAGATGGAAAATTGCATGAGTGGTACAAGTAAATAGAGGTTTAAGAGATGAGTTTCACAATACGACTGTTTAGTTATGTTCAAACATCAATTAAAAACACAACTTGTCATTTAAAGCTTAAGTCATTTTACAATTTTTATGCCAGTTATCCACTAGAGGGCATAGATAGCAATAGGATTACAATGTAAAGTCTGCTGTGATTATTACGTTTTCCCTCATGAATTTGGGTGAAAACATCCATAAAATAATGCATTTAAAATGCAATCCAATATGTCAAAATGTAAGTTTTATCTTTTCCCTGCAATCAAATTCAATCTTGTGACTTTCTTGTGAATGATGCATTTCAATGCGTGCTGGACAATCACCAGTAAGTAGATGGTAACACCTTATTCTTCATTGTTCATCCTTTATTGTTACCAATATGAGATGAATAAACTTTTTTGCATTGCTTCCCTATGTAAAATTTGCAGGCATGACCTCTTGGACAATAGTTCCTTTTGCTTTGAAATGCAGTGGAACTGGTCATGGCTTCACATATCCAGGTTTCTTCTGGAACGTCTACCAATTAGTAATTCCTCAGTGTCTTGCCTTGTATTGAATTTGGTGTATTCTGCTGAGGAAATAAGGAAGATGCACCACAATCTGTTCGATGTTTCTTATTTCCTCAGCAGAGTACACCATATACAACTTGAGACCAATCTGCTGGAAGAACTCTGCAGGTTAAACAGCATTGGTGGGAGGAAAGAAAATTGTCAATATTTTGGGTCAAAACTCTTAAGGACTGAGTGGAGAGGTGCTCCCTTGTCCATACCTATCCCTTCGACTGCAATGGCCATCCTGAACTCACAGTCAACTTCCCTCCCTATTCCCACACTGACCTGTCCATTCTTGGCCTTCTCTACTGCTAGGATGCAGCCTGATGCAAACTGTAGGAGCAACTCCTTGTATTCCACTTGGGTAGTCTATAACACAAGATTAAAGATTGTTTGTTTATTGTCATTTTTCAGTATGTTAGTGTTGATATCAACATGTGTAATGATCTTGAAATGTTGGCTAGCCTTTATCAATAATCAGACTGGCACTGCTTCATTAATTCAAAGCAACAGTTCTGATATGAAGCTGCTAATGTTTTTCATGTCCCTCATCCAATTAGATTGTATTGTTAATCAGTAGGATTGCAAAGTGAGATGTGTGCTAAGTTATTCCAATGACCTCCATCATTGGAAAGCAATGCAAGGTGGCTTGAAGGCAAAGAGCAAAGATTATAAAATCTGAGTAGCAAGACCTGGGATGTGAAGGAAGCAGGGGAATATTGAAGAGCACAAGTGACTGCAGAAAAAAATCAATTGGAGTCATGTTCCCTACAACTGGGCGCTTCTGCATTTTGCTGGAAGTAGCTGTTTTGGTGCAAGTTGCTAAGATTTAAGGAGTTGAACAAGTCTTCTAGTAAGACTTGAAATACTGATGGATGTGCTGCAAGAACAGTGATAGTGGAAGCACTACAGAGAGCTAAAATAATAGAAATTTACTGTGTAAAAGTAGGCCGTTCTGCACTTTCTATTTTATTCCAGTCAGATGTGCAGTGATTTTAGATATCCGCTTCCCAATGTTTGGTTATGATTCTTCAGATACTTATTTGGGCACCTTTTTGAAAGTGAGGCTACAAATCGCCAATTCTTCAGAGAGCAAGGTTCCAGCTTCACTACTTTGTTAATGTTTTTGTTAATTCCTCAATATATCTTGAGGCTTTGGGTTGTTGGTCTGATATCTTAACCATGGTGTCACCACCATATAGTTGTTAAAGAAAGGAAGTAGGTTAAAACCAAGGGATTAATTTTCACTCTCTTGGTAAACTATTAGAATCCATTTTAAGAGACAGTTCATTTAAAATAAAGTATAGATTAGTCAAAGGTAGTTTTGTGCGAGGTTTGTGCTTGACTAATTTGATTGAATTCTGAGGTGATTGAGGTGGTGTATTAATAATTGAGAGTTTGGAAAACAGGCTGTTTTTAAAGCAAAAAGGTCATGCAGTCTGAGGGATGGGTCAGAGGCAGTGGAAGATTGCTTCAGTAACAGAATGCAAAGATTGATTTATTTTTTAAATTGAATTCCTGTTATTGATAGGGTTCCATGGAGCTTAGATGTAATAGATATAGTTAACAAGTTTGCAAGCATTACACGTTCAAGTGGTTAAGTTGAAATGGCATAAGACATTGATGAGGCCCAATTTGGAGTATTGTGTGCAGTTTTGGTCACCTATCTACGGGAAACATATAAACAAAGTTGAAAGAGTACAGAGAAAATTCATAAGGATGTTGTCAGGTCTGGAGGAGCTGAGTTATAAGGAAAGATTGAATAGCTTAGGACTGTATTCTTTAGATCATAGAAGATTTGATAAAGGTATACAAAATTGATGGGTATATTCCACTGAGGTTCCATGGGGTTTTTCCATTGAAGTTGGGTGGAACTATCACCTGGGGTAATAGGTTAAGTGTGAAGGGTGAAAAGTTTAAGGGGAATATGAGGGGAAACTTCTTCGCTCAAAGGTTCGTGAGAGTGTGGAATGAGCTGCGAGCACAAGTGGTGCCTGTGAGCTTGATTTCAATGTTTAAGAGAAACTTGGATAGCTACATGGATAGTAGAGATATTGAGGGCTATGGTGCTGGTGCAGGTTGATGGGAGTAGGCAGTTTAAATGGTTTCAGCATGGACTAGGTGGGCTGAAGGGCCTGTTTCTGTGCTGTACTTCTCTATGCCTGTATGAGTCTGTTTCATCGTTGCAGGGAGGTGGAAAGATTCAGACTGCAGTATGTTCCGGTCATTTGGGTAAGAAAAATCGTGTAGAATTTCATCCAGGAAAGTGGAGGGTAGGTAGTGCAACCAGTCAGGGAACATGTGGGAAGATATTGAGTAGTGAAAGAGCAGAAAAATCAGGGTGCTTAAACATACCAGGGCAGACAGGAGAAAGTTTGAAAATGCTTATGAATGGCTTTCCATTTTCATTTGGGGCACCAAATACAAGGACAAATTGCTCGTGCAAAATTGTGCAATTAGGCCACAGTTTGATCATTGCCACCATATTAAAGGAACGTGAGAAGAGAGTGCAGAGAAGGTTTAGAAAGATGTGGTCAGCATTGATAAATTGAAGCTGAGGAAAATAAGATAAACTGGGGTTATTTTCTTTGGCTCAGGTGAAGCAGAGGAGAATCGATTTGTAAGGTGTCATTTATATAATTATTAATGTTTTTTTTCATTTATTTTCTAGGGCTATTCATTTTCATTGTTGGCGAGGCCAGTATTTATTGCCTGTCCCTAAATTTCCTTGTAAAGGTGTGTTGAGCTGCCACTGAAACTGCTGCAGTCCTCCTGTTGCCATTGATAGGGATTTCCAGTGTTTAGACCCAATGGCAGGGAGTGAATGTGATTATATTTCCAAATTATGACGTGCAGACCTACTGGTGGTGAAATTCCCATTTGTTTTGGTGGGAGAGAGAGGCCTGAGAGGGCCACTGTCAGTAGCCTAGGCAAATGACCACAGCACATCTTATCAGTAGTACCCAAAGCACTTGCTGTGTACTGATGATGGAGCAAATTAATGTTTAGAGTGGGGATGGGTTTTCTTGAGCATTGTTGGCACCAGACTCATCCAGATAAGTACATGCATTCCATCATCTTCCTGACTTGCATCCAGTAGATATATTGAATAAAAATACCCTACTCCTCTTAGCAGACCAGTAGAACACTTGGTGGGGGGGGGGGGGGGATGTGGGTGTAGGTGTTAGATATAAGATAACTAATTGAAGGATTAGAAAGGAGATTACATAATTCTTTATGTCTGGTGATTAACGGTCTGGAACTCACAACAGGAAAAATGTTAGAGGCAGAAACCCATCACAATTGGACAGTACTTGAAGAGTCAGGGTTATATCTTGGTGCTAGAAGATAGAATTAGGCCAGTAGCTGTTTTTGTTTTTCAGTTAGATATTTGATTGACTATATTTCACATCTTCTATTTCTTAAGATGTAGAATGTGGGCATTCATCCCATTGCGTCTGTGTTTGCTCCTGGAATAATCCCATTCTTCACTTATTGTTTGTACTGCTTTATTATTGTCACATGGACCATGATACAGTGAAACGCTGGTTTTACTGTTTATACAGATCAAATCATTACATTACATTGAGCTAGAACAAGGTTTAAAAAAATGCAGAATGAAGTGTAAAAGGTATTGAAAAAGTGCTGTGCAGATAAACAAAGTGAAAGATCATAATGAGATAGATTGTGAGGCCAAGAGTCCATTTTATTGTTCAAGAGGTTCAGATTCAAGATGCTCTAATGTCATTTCCAGTACACAAGTGTAAAGGAGAACAAGGTAGCTGTTACTCTGGATCCAATGCAGCACAAAAAAACAGAGTCAGATAAAGAACACAGTAATTAAAAAAACGCACCAAGTATAAATACATAAGATGGCTTGTAGACATTGATGGTATGTCCATAAACTGATGCTGGGCACAGGAGTGTCTGTACATGAGGTGGCTGACAGGAAATGATATAGTAGTGGTGGAGGGGGTGGGTCAGTGGGTGGAGGTGTTAATGAGCCTTACCACTTGGGAAAAGTAACTTTTTGAGGCTGCTAGTCCTGGTGTGGATGCTACATAGTCTCCTCTGTAGTGGGGAATGAGGCAAACAGTTCATGTGCAGGCTGGGTGAGATCCTTCACAATGTTACAGGCCCTTTTCTGGCACATCTCTGTATATTTGTCCTTGATGGCGAATAGGGCATCAAGCAGTTTTTACCTACTTGTGTCTTACCTATTCTCCATTAGATGCCTATCAGGTTCCATTGATTCCTCCGTCACCCTAACTTACAGGAGCTAATTAACCCAACAATCAGCATATTTTCAGTATTTGGCCAAAACAAGAGGACTCAGATGAAGCTAATGTGATCACTTCTAGAATCAAGCACCTGAGTTCAGGATTAAACTTCTATAGATGTAAGTGGAGAGCATTCTGACACGCTGCATCACTGTCTGGTATTTGGGGTGGGGTGGGGGGGGGGGGGGGGGCTACTCCATAGGACTGAAAGAAGCTGCAGAGGGTTGTAAACCTAGTCAGCTCCATCTTGGGTATTAGCCTACAAAGTACCCAGGACATCTTCAAGGAATGGTGTCTTAAAAAGGCAGTGTCCATTATTAAGGACCTCCGGTACCCAGGGCATGCCCTTTTCTCACTGTTGCCATCAGGTAGGAAGTACAGAAGCCTGAAGGCACACACTCAGCGATTCAGGAACAATTTCATCATCACTACCTCACTTATTTTAATATACAGTATTTGTTTTTTGCATGTTTTTAATCTATTCAATATACATATACTGTAATGGGTTTATTATTATTATTTTTATTGAACTGCTGCTGCTGTTAACAAATTTCACGTCACATGCCGGTGATAATAAACCTGATTCTGATTCTGAGTTGCTGGAGGTGTGTAGCAGTAGTGCTCCCTGCTGTGCTATTCAGTGTCCTAGTACTTTCCTGTGTGCTGGTAGGCTTCCTGTGATTCAAAATGTTGATGCATTTCATTTTCATGATTGACAAAAGTTAATTAGACATTTTCTGAGTCATTCGGTGAGATCTGTAGAGGGCAGCAGTCACCATGATTTGCATTTTTGTACTTGAAGAGAAAACTTTTTGTTTGTGCATTTTTAGCTGGACTTACAAAGATTTTGTAAGATCTTTTGTAACATCGTGATTTTGTTTTCTGAATTGATTTTGGAGCAAACGTGCTTTACTTTGCTTGAAGCATTATTTCTAGGTCTAGGGCAATAGTGACTGGTTTACTGGTTATTTGTTCCCTAATTTATAAATGTACAGTCAAGAAATTAACTATAACGTTGGCTGGTTAAGTGCTGTTTGGCAAAAGTGAGGCAATTGGCAGATTATTTTTGCAACAGCAATAACCTAGCTTGATCAACAAATTTTGACTGAGGTGATTATTTTCAGAGTACTTAAGTGACAAAGAAGTGCAAAGTTTACTCTACAGTGTCCTGGAAGTAAAATGGCTGTTTGGTTGCAGGAACAATAAATGGGTCTGTATGTTGAGCACAAGCTTTGCAAAGAAAGTCAAGTTGTTTGAGGACTTGTGGAATTAATGGTTGAGTTCAGTTTAGTTCTCATGAGTGAACTTTGACAGCTGACAAACATCTAACCTTTCAGGTCAAATTGTCTTGTCAAAATGTTCTAAAATCACACCAGTTTGGAAGAAGTTGAATTTGTAAATTTTGGATAACTTGCAAACCAATAATTTGTTTTCCAGGCTTCTGATTGTAAGACATTGATGCAGATGTTTTAGGCTGTACTCTTGGTGGGATTTGGAAGTTTCTATCTTGACTGAAAGTGAACAGCCCTGTTTCAGAGGGTTGTCTCACTCGTATACACCAAGGCAGTTTAAAATTGTTTCGTTTTGTGCTCACTGATCAGTTCATGACCTTTCTGTTCTCACTTGAAAGGTTAAAAATAAAGTAGATGGGAAAGATATTTTAGACAGTTTTTGGATTTTACAAAATTAAATGACAGCATCTTTCAAAATTGATTTAATGAATATATAGATGGGTGTTGGGGTCCTTAATAATGGACAACACTTTTCTGAGGCATTGCTCTTTGAATATGTCTTGGATACTACAGAGGCTAATACCCAAGATGTAAATGACTAATTTTAAAACTTTCTGTAGTTTTTGGTCCTGTGCTGTAACCACCCCCCCCCCCCCCCCGAAAACACCGAACAGTAATGCAGCCTGTCAGAGTGCTCTCCATGGTACTTCTACATAAGTTTTCGAGTGTTTTAGATGACAAGCCAAATCTCTTCAAACTCCTAATGAAATATAGCCACTGTCATACGTTCTTTATAGCTGCATTGATATGTTGGGACCAGGTTAGATCTTAAGAGATCACAGGGGCGCCGCAGGGAACCGTACTCTCTCCGGTCCTGTTCACCCTGTACACATCAGACTTCCAATATAACTCGGAGTCCTGCCATGTGCAGAAGTTCGCTGATGACACGGCCATAGTGGGGTGTGTCAGGAATGGACAGGAGGAGGAGTATAGGAAACTGATACAGGACTTTGTGATATGGTGCAACTCAAACTACCTGCGTCTCAATATCACCAAGACCAAGGAGATGGTGGTGGACTTTAGGAGATCTAGGCCTCATATGGAGCCAGTGATCATTAATGGAGAATGTGTGGAGCAGGTTAAGACCTACAAGTATCTGGGAGTACAGTTAGACGAGAAGCTAGACTGGACTGCCAACACAGATGCCTTGTGCAGGAAGGCACAGAGTCGACTGTACTTCCTTAGAAGGTTGGCGTCATTCAATGTCTGTAGTGAGATGCTGAAGATGTTCTATAGGTCAGTTGTGGAGAGCGCCCTCTTCTTTGTGGTGGCGTGTTGGGGAGGAAGCATTAAGAAGAGGACGCCTCACGTCTTAATAAGCTGGTAAGGAAGGCGGGCTCTGTCGTGGGCAAAGTACTGGAGAGTTTAACATCGGTAGCTGAGCGAAGGGCGCTGAGTAGGCTACGGTCAATTATGGATAACTCTGAACATCCTCTACATAGCACCATCCAGAGACAGAGAAGCAGTTTCAGCGGACAGGTTACTATCGATGCAATGCTCCTCAGACAGGATGAAGAGGTCAATACTCCCCAATGCCATTAGGCTTTACAATTCTACCGCCAGGACTTAAGAACTTTTTAAAAGCTATTATTAATGCTTTTTGAGATAGTGATTTAGATGCATATCATATTTTTTACTGAGTTAAGTATTGTATGTAATTAGTTTTGCTACAACAAGTGTATGGGACATTGGAAAAAAAAGTTGAATTTCCCCATGGGGATGAATAAAGTATCTATCTATCTATCTATCTAACACCCAGGAACTTGAAATTGAAATTGCTCTCTCTCTCCACTTCTGATCCCTCTATAAGGATGGGCTTGTATTCCCTCATCTTAACCTTCCTGAAGTCCACAATCGGCTCTTTCGTCTTACTGACATTAAGTGCAAGGTTGTTGCTGTGACACCACTCAACTAGCTGGTATATCTCACTCCTGTACGCCCTCTCATCTCCATTTGAGATTCTACCAACAATGCTTTTGTCATCAGCAAATTTATAGCTGATATTTGAGCTTTACCTGGCCACACAGTCATGGTATACAGGGAGTAGAGCAGTGGGTGAAGCCCACACTCCTGAGGTTGCTCCAGTGTTGTTCGTCAGCCAGGAGGAGATATTATCATCAATCCGCACAGATTGTGGTCTACTAGTTAGGGAGTTCAGGATCCAATTGCAGAGGGAGGTACAGAGGCCCAGGCTCTGTAGCTTATCGATCAGGACTGTGGGAATGATTGTGTTAAATGCTGAGCTACAGTCAGTGAACATAATGGAATATAAAAAAAATCTCTAACATTTATTTTTCTGGACAATGAATGTTTGGAAATCTAAAATTTTGTGTGTTGTTTGAAAATCTAAAATTTGCTCTTTTCCACTGACACTAATGGAGAAGATAAAATAATAAACATCTAAAACAAAACTTATATTTAAAAAAAAACTAGGGTGCCTAAGACTTTTGCACAATACTGTAAATGCTATTTAACAGCATCCTGTGTATTTCCTTTGATGCCCATTGGTTACCTTTTTTGCTCTCATTATGTAAGTGAACTAGGGCACAACTTCTGATCTGCTACTGCCATTGTTAAAGAATTCATTTATCTTCTAGCCCAGTTCATTCTTATTTATTTGTGCTTTCCTAAAGAGCCACATGCTATGTATTTGCAGGTTTAATCAAAATGTGAAATAATGCAACATTCACCTTTTTCTTGGTCAGTTATTTTTTTTCTTTTTAAACTTATCCTATGTTGGAAATGAAGTGTAGAAGAAATTATGTTTTAAGTTGGTATAAAATTCCTTGTAGGTATCTGTAATTTGTTCATTTGGCAAGCTGTAATATAATTTGCAAAACCATTTAATGATGGATAAAGCATCTGTTCTTTAAGAGCTTCTTTTCGCTTTCAAGAGAAAAATTGTTTCTCTGTAATGTTTCATCATGAAATTGCATTGAGTAAATTTTTTATTGTTTTATTTTTCCTTCCATTACGTGATTTTCTTTGACTTGCATTATACCCTTGCAGCAGCAGTATAAAAAATGCCAGGAACTATTGACTGTTTACCAGAATTATTTGTCTGAACAGAAAGAGAAACTGAATCAGTCATTGCGTGACTGCAACAATGGTAAACTGGAGGTAAGTCGCAAATTTTCCAATTCAGTGTGCTGGAAATTTTGTGGGCAGTAGAGAGATAAGCTATAGATGTGTGTAACACTTACCCAAAAGGCTGGTATATGTCTAGGGGAAAAGGAGATCCAGCCACACACCAACCCACCTCCCGTACACGCAGGTGCTGTGAGAATCGAATTTATGCCTCGCGCCGCTCACCGTATCAACTTCACACCAAATACCGTTATGAAATACACTTTATAGAATTTACTAACATTAACTAAAGAAGTATTAGGCAATACAATATATATACAAGGAAAGAAAAAAACAAAAGGCGCCAACTTATCAAAGTTCAGTCAGTGTAGTGCACATCGTAGGAGCTCAATCAACGAATCATCCGACAGCCACGTCGTCGCACCTGGGACCACCCCGGTGGTCCTACAAGCCGTCCAGCGCCCGTCCACCTTCCTTGTCCGTCTCTCCTCCCGACTCTCCTCACACCCCAAGCCCGCGCAACCCCTCCCCCAAGTTCCCAGCCTCTCAAAACACAATAACATTCCCCATTGATTAACAAATGAATACAATTACCATATCAGCCATTCTAAAGCGAAACAACGGCGAGAGAAACATTTAACAGACAAAGAAGCATTCCTACTCGTAACAAACCAAAGAAGCCCTTTTTAGTAATATACACAGGACATTGTACATGTGATAGAGGTATAAGTGAATGAGGGAAGGGGGATGGGGTTGCTTTTTTGATAAAGGAGGACTTAACAGCAGTTTTTAGAGATGACATTCTTTGGGGATGGTCCACTCAGGTGGTATGTAGAACATAGAAACAAAAAGGCTGCTCTAGTGGGGCTATATTACAGACTTCCTCCCCATCCCAAAATTGATCAAAGAATAATAAGGTCATATTAGTGGGAGATTTTAATTTCCCTGGTATTGACTGGACCACCCAGGGCTTGGATGGAATGAAATTTGTCCAGGAACGTTTTGTGGAGCCTCATTTGGGAGGTGTAGAAGTAGTTCTCCACTTAATAAATAAGGTGACTGAGGTGGCAGTCGGGGAGCATTTTGCTTCTAGTGATCATAATTCCATGAGTTAAATAAGAGTGATGGAAAAGGATAGGACAGGCCCATGGGTTAGGTATTAAGCTGTAGCAGGGCTAATTTTGGGGGAATTAGGTAGGATTGAGTAAAGATCAATTGCGAGACCCTGTTTGAAGGGTAACAAATGAATGGCAAACTTAAGAGCCAGGACGGAACATTCCTGTTAGGGTGAAGGGTAAACCTGACGAGTTTAGTGAGCTCTCTCAAGAAATATTGAGGCCCTGGTTAAGAAAAAGAAACGTGCTGCATTGGGTTTAGGAGGTTGGGGAATGAGTGAATTCCTGGAGGATTATTTTTTAAAAATTAAGAATATACTTGAGGGAAATCAGAAGGTCAAGGAAAAGATATCGGATGGACCTGGCAGATAAGGTTAAGGAAAATCCCAAAAAGGTA
Organism: Hemitrygon akajei; assembly: GCF_048418815.1. Taxonomy (NCBI): domain Eukaryota; kingdom Metazoa; phylum Chordata; class Chondrichthyes; order Myliobatiformes; family Dasyatidae; genus Hemitrygon; species Hemitrygon akajei. The sequence continues at coordinate 18,093,187 of NC_133136.1, forward strand.
CTAGAACTGCAATTAAGAGTATAGTTGAACAAAAGCATAGTTCGTTAAAAGTTGTGTGACAGTGGTGAAGTTGTTGTTCAGCATGCTTGTCATTTTCAGTCAGGACATTGAGTACCTTACACAATATTGAATTATATAAGGTAAGGGAAACAAGTAGGGAAGTTATGGAAACTGTGACAATTAAAGAGGAGGAAGTACTGGCACTTTTAAGGATTGTAAAAGTGGATAAATCTCCGGGTCCTGACAGAATATTCCCTAGGACCTTGAGGGAAGTTGGTGTAGAAATAGCAGGAGCTCTGACAGAAATATTTCAAATGTCATTAGAAACGGGGATGGTGCCGGAGGATTGGCGTATTGCTCATGTGGTTCCATTGTTTAAAAGGGGTTCTAAGAGTAAACCTAGCAATTATAGGCCTGTCAGTTTGACGTCAGTGGTGGGTAAATTAATGGAAAGTATTCTTAGAGATGGTATATATAATTATCTGGATAGACAGGGTCTGATTAGGAATAGTCAGCATGGATTTGTGCGTGGAAGGTCATGTTTGACAAATCTTACTGAATTTTTTGAAGAGGTTACGAGGAAAGTTGACGCAGGTAAAACTGGATGTTGTCTATATGGACTTCAGTAAGGCTTTTGACAGGGTTCCGCACGGAAGGCTAGTTAGGAAGGTTCAATTGTTAGGTATTAATATTGAAGTAGTAAAATGGATTCAACAGTGGCTAGATGGGATATGCCAGAGAGTAGTGGTGGATAACTGTTTGTCAGGTTGGAGGCCGGTGACTAGTGGTGTTCCTCAGGGATCTGTACTGGGTCCAGTGTTGTTTGTCATATACATTAATAATCTGGATGATGGGGTGGTAAATTGGATTAGTAAGTATGCAGATGATACTAAGGTAGGTGGCATTGTGGATAATGAAGTAGGTTTTCAAAGCTTGCACAGAGATTTAGGCCAGTTAGAAGAGTGGGCTGAGCAATGGCAGATGGAGTTTAATGCTGATAAGTGTGAGGTGCTACATTTTGGTAAGAATAATCCAAATAGGACATACATGGTAAATGGTAGGGTATTGAAGAATGCAGTAGAACAGAGTGATCTAGGAATAATGGTGCATAGTTCCCTGAAGGTGGAATCTCATGTGGATAGGGTGGTGAAGAAAGCTTTTGGTATGCTGGCCTTTATAAATCAGAGCATTGAGTACAGGAGTTGGGATGTAATGTTAAAATTGTACAAGGCATTGGTGAGGCCAAATTTGGAGTATTGTGTACAGTTCTGGTCACTGAATTATAGGAAAGCTATCAACAAAATAGAGTACAGAGAAGATTTATTAGAATGTTACCTGGGTTTCAGCACCTAAGTTACAGAGAAAGGTTGAACAAGTTAGGTCTTTGTTCTTTGGAGTGTAGAAGGTTGAGGGGGGACTTGATAGAGCTATTTAAAATTATGAGGGGAATAGATAGAGTTGACGTGGATAGGCTTTTTCCATTGAGAGTAGGGGAGATTCAAACTGGAGGATATGAGTTGAGAATTGGGGCAAAAGTTTAAGGGTAACATGAGGGGGAATTTCTTTATTCAGAGAGTGGTAGCTGTGTGGAATGAGCTTCCAGTAGAAGTGGTAGAGGCAGGTTTGGTATTGTCATCTAAAGTAAAATTGGATAGGTATATGGACAGGAAAGGAATGGAGTGTTATGGGCTGAGTGCGGGCCAGTGGGACTAGGTGAGTGTAAGCGTCGGCACGGACTAGAAGGGCCGAGATGGCCTGTTTCCGTTCTGTAATTGTTATATGGTTATAGGAGTTGGGATTTTATGTTACAGTTGTCTTAACTTGATGGTTAGATTGCACCTGGAGTTCTTTTTGGTCACCCAGTTATAGAAAAATGTGGCTAAACTAGAGAGAATGCAGAAAATATTTGAGGATATTGCTAAAGCTAAAAGGACTGAGTAATAGGAAGATGTTGGCTGGGCTAGGTCTTTATTCAGTTCAATTTGTGTAATTGCCATTCAACTATACATGAATACAGCCAAATGAGACAGCATTACTTTGGGGCCAAGGTAAAAACCATAAGGGGTGACCTTGTAGAAATGCTTAAAATTATAATTATAAGTGGATGGTAAGTCTTTTCCTCTGGTAGAAGAGACCAAAACTAGGGTGCAGAGGTTTAGCGTGATAGGGGAAGGATTTAAAATGGAGCTGAAGTGGTGTGTATGTGGAATGAACTGCCAGAAGGACTGGTTGAGGCAGGTAAAATAGTATCATTTAAGACACATTTGGATAGGGGGCTTAAAGGGATAGGGGTCAAATGCAGGAAACTAGAACTAGTTTGGTGGGCACTGGTTGGTATGGAATGGCTGGACTGAAGAGCCTGTTTCCATGCTATATTGCTGTGACTTTAAACGTGAATTGAGATATTTAATTATTGCAACTAGTAGAAAATACACTTTGATTCAATTCTTTTGTAACATGGATGAGCATTTTGCTTGAACACTTACTGGAATGAACTGACAATGATTAATACAGCAAACAGTTACTGGTTGATAAAATATGAAGTTCTATTCCACGCAGTACTCGGTCTTACTAGCAACTTGGTTACACAAAGGAGGGTCAGAGAGAATAGATGGTTTTCTATTGTTAACACAAAATATTCTCATTCCTGTTGGTAAAATAGAATTGATATCTGAATTGTTATTTTGAAATGTGGCTGCAACTAAACGCAGTGAATGCTTCACACAACATTTCATGACTTTGTAGCAAGTGTGGTGTACAGTTTTGCCTGTACCAGAAATGGCAGGAGAATTTTTCTTGAAGGATGCTAAGACACAAGGAATGTGCAAAATGTTACAGAGAGCTGCATTCATGTTTTAGCATGCTTTATTAAACTTGCATTATAGTTTAAGGTTGCAAGACTTTTGTGTGCCATTCAATGATGTAAGATTAAGCATCTCCCTAACCATGTGAAAAATTACTCTGCCATAGGGTAAACATATTATTCTTCCTATATTGTGATGTGCTGCAAAGCAAATGTTGTTTGTTTCATTATTCATTTTTTGAGATACGGGAGTCCCTTGTAAGGCTACATTATTGCCCATTTCTATATGCTAGATAAAGTAGCAGTGAGCATCCACTTTGAATCACTGTTCTGCATCACTGTTCTGCTAAGATACTCTTCCAGTTCTGTTGGGCTAGGTGTTCCAGCAAAGATGAAAGCATAGCATTGTGTTTAAGATTGGATCAAGCACACCTTAGAAGGGAGTGTGGAGGTAATGATGCCCCTCTGTGTCCATTGCTCTTGTCTTAATTACTATTCGGATCACAGATTTAGGAGGTATCGGTATAGTCAGTACAATCCACACTATTCTTTCAATTAAATCTAAAAGCAATTTTTAAATAAAATTCAACTGTAATATAAGGACTGTACATATAGGATTCCAGTCACATTTTCAAAAGCAGAGAAATAGAATAAGTTTATGCTGGTTTATCCCATCAACAATGGAGGAACAGGGAATATGCAGGTTGCTCAGTTCTTTTTGTAAACTTTTTAGAATTGAAAAAAAAATTTAGTAAATCAAATACAGACTTTAATATAGCATAGTTTTAATATAACACAGGGAATTCTATATGCAACTTGAATTTAAGAGGAATTGACCAGATGGTAGGGGATAGTTTAGTTGTATGAAAGCATAGAAAACAGCACAACTAGATCATTCTGTCTTTATGGCTTGTTCCACCATTTAACCTGTTCATAACTTCAATACCCTGAGCCTGTCTTCTTCCCATATCCCTTATTGGCTCCATTGGCTTTGGTTGTAGAGAACTTCAATGGATTAGCACTGTGTGGGTGAAGGAATTTCTGCTGATGGCCTAAATGTCATATCTCACATTCTGAGGCTGTGATCCCTGAGTTTGGGCTCTCTAGCCATTAGGAACCTCGTCTCTGTATGTGGACTGTCTAGTCTGTTTAGAATTTTGTAGGTGTCTCCGAAGACCTTCTTGCTCTTTTAAAATCTACTGTACACAGTTGGCCCAATCACTTCTTGTACATCAGTCTTGCCATCTCAGGAATTAAATTAAAATCCCTGGATTACACGAACATCCACCTGCAGTTAAGGAGCCAAGTCTGCAAACACAACTCAAGATGCATTCTGACCAATGAGTTTGTACAACTGCAGCAGGACATTCTTGCTCCTCTAATCAAAATTTTTAACAATAACAGACAACATAAAGTTTGCCTTCCTAACTGCCTACTGTACCCACATTCTTGCTTTCAGCAATCGATGTTCAAACACATTCATTGCATTTCCTCTCACTGTTCATGGAGAAGACTGTCTTCCAGTGTTTCGAACTAAAATGGGCAACCTCACATAAACTGCATATGCCAAGCATTTCTCCCACTTAACTAATTTTGTCTGAATCACATTGGAGTCTCCCAGGTCACATTTCCCTCCAAGCTTTATGTCTTGGAGATACTGTATTTACTTCTCATCTAAATCACTGAATGTATATTATGAACTGTGGCAGCTTACTGGTCATCACATGTCACCTGGAAAAAAGATCTGCTTATTCCTCGTTTTTCCTGTCCTCCAATCAAAGGGGTTATGGCAAATAATATAGCAGTACTAATATACTGACTGGACAATATGCACTAAGTATTAATGCCGGTAACTTTAATATTAAGTTAGATGAGGGAGTTTAAGAGATAAATAAGATAAAGTTTGCTACTAGATTTTGTTGCCCCAAATTCTACTTCCACAAATGAGATGGATTTCTTCATGGCATGTTATAAAATTTAAAAAGCATTGAAGTAAATTTAAAAATGTTTAGAGCATTTGGTGTCATTTGATGTTAGGAAAATGAGCATCCTTTCTTTAAGTTTGTGATTTCCAAATATCTTTATATTTTCTTTATTTCCAGTATTCCATTTCTTTGCCTTGCAAAACATTCATTCCAAAATAGTGTATTTTTTGATATGGCTTTTAAAACTCCTGCGGGCCACTATTACAACAACTTTAATATCTGCTGTATTATGCAAATCCATCCTTCACTCAGAATTAGAATCAGATTTATTATCACTGACATATGAAATGAAATTTGTTGATTTGCAGCAGCAGTACAATGCATAGACACAAAAACCTATAAATTTCAAATAAATAGCTTAAAAAAAACTAACAAGCCATTGAAAAAGGGTCTAGTGCTTTCCCAGCGTGTATGTTGAATTAACTCTTCTCGGGCTTCCAGCTGGATACAGGTATCGACTTTAAACCGATATTTCGATGACAAACACTGCCATCTTCATCAAGGATGATGCGTAGGCGTGTTGTCTGTCCCTCCTGATTGGTTAGTACTCATCCAATCAGGTTTCCATTCTTCCACTTTGTTTGCAATTGAACTCCAGCTCTTACTTAGAGTGAGACCTTCGTCTTTGTTAGAATTCTTTTTTTCTCTAGTTTTATTTCAATGGCTTCCTTTACAGCGGTCCCAAAAACAATTGGCACAGCACAGTAGTTTTGTGCCGTCAAAGTCACTCCTATGGTCATTACAAATGCAATGTTCTGCTACTGCTGATTTCTCTGGGTAACTCAAATGGGCACACCTCCTGTGCTCCTTGATGCAGGTTTCCACCGTGCACTCCATCTGGCTGATGTACGCTGCTCCACATTCACAGGGAATCCTGTAAACGCCAGCCGTCTTGAATCCCAGGGCATCTTTGACTCATATAAGCTGTGACTTGAGCTTCCTTATGCCTTTGTGGGTGGTATTAATCCGGTATTTCTTCAGGATCCTGGCAGTCCTTCCAGAAACCATGGAAATATAGTGAAGACAGGCAGTAAAGACTGTTCCTGCTCGTTGTTAGGTTTCTTGGTTTTTCTGTTGGCCCTATTTTTAGGGGCCCAATTGACTTCCTTCACCTTATAGCCATGCTGTAGGAGTATCATGCGTAATTGTCTATTTCTTCGTGGAGACTCTTGGGGTCTGAAGTAGTTTTCACATAGTTAATGAAGGTAGCAAGAACTACTCTGTTGGGAGGTGTGACAGTAGCTGTTAATGTTGATGTATGTCTACGTGAGTGCGTTTCCATTAGACGCCATGCCTGAGGCTACTGTCTGGTTTCCATCATATTAGAGTGTCCAGGAATGGGAGACAACCATTCTTCGCCATCTCCATCGTTAATTGATTGTTTGGATGTATGCAGTTTAGGTAAGAAAAACCAGGAAACCTACAACAAGGAGGAGCCCATTGCTATTGCCTGTCTTCCCTATATTTCCACAGTTTCTGGAAGGTCCACCAGGATCCTGAAGAAATACCAAATTAATACCATCCACAAATCCATAAGGAAGCTCAAATCACAGATTATGCGGGTCAAAGAGGACCTCGGACTCAGGACAGCTGGCATTTACAGGATTTTCTGTGAATATGGAGCAGTGTATATTGGCCAGAAAGGGCATTTGGTGGAAACCTGGATTGAGGAGCACAGGAGGTGTATCTGTTTGGGTTACCCAGAGGAATGGGTGGTAGCAGAACATTGTATTCACAATAGCCATAGGATTCACTTCGACACAAAACTACTGTGCTGCGTCATTGGGTTTTGGGACCACCAGGTGAAGGAAGCTATTGAAATAGAACTGGAGAAAAAGAATTTTAATAAAGACGAAGGTCTCAATCTAAGTAAGAACTGAAATTTGATTGTAAACAACTTGGGACAGTGGAAATCTGATTGAATGAGGACTAACCGATCAGGAGAGATGGACAATGGGGCTATATATACCACCAGGCTAAACATGCCCAGGCATAATCCAAGATGAAGATGGCAGAGTTTGTCATCGAAATGTTGGTTAAAATTGATACCTGGAAGCCAAAGAAGAATTTATTCGTTAACAACGCAGTGTTCATAGATTCATAGACTTTCAGAAATTTGTTGGCCAAGGGAAGGAAGCTGTCACTAAATCATTGAGTATAGTTCTTCACATTTCAAAAGTCTGTGATAGTAATGGGAAGAATTAGAATTGGGTTTATTATCACTGGCATACTTGAAGCTCTTTAAGAAGGTGGCATCCATCATTAAGGACCTTTGCCATGTAGGACATGGTCTTTCATGACATGTCTACTTTGCTCACAATGGTGAGGAGGGTTGTGCCCGTGATGAATCTGGATGACCCTCTACAGCAGGGGTTCCCAACCTTTTGTTAGGCTATGGACCCCTACCAGTAAACAAGGGGTCCATGAACCTCAAGTTGGGAACCCCTGCTGTACAGCCTCTTGTGATCCTGTGCATTGAGCTCTATACCAGGCAACCAGCCAGAATGTTCTTCACTGTAGATGTATAGAAATTTGTAAGTCTTTGGAGACGCATCAAGTTTCTTCAAACTATTAGCTGCTATGATTCTTTTCCGATTGCTTTGATATGTTGGGCTCAGGAAAGATCCTCTGAGATGTAATGAAATATGCCAGAGAAATAAGTGTGTTTTTCATATCACGGAGAAGAGGACTTAAAACAGTAACTTGCGAGCATGCAGCTGTTGGTGATTGAGTTTGTCAGTTTTTGACTGGAAGTGAGGAATGCTATCTCATCTGAGGTATCATTAGAATATCCTGCTGGTTTAGATATTTAGCCAAAAAAATGGAAATATTCGGAACAAGGAATTAAACTAGAGTTTTGGCCCACGTTTGTTTTAAGCCAATAGCAGTTTGATCATTTGTTATAATTTTGATGTGTTTGATAGATAGATAGATAGATACTTTATTCATCCCCATGGGGAAATTCAACATTTTTTCCAATGTCCCATACAGTTGTTGTAGCAAAAACTCATTACATACAATACTTAACTCAGTAATAATATGATATGCATCTAAATCACTAACTCAAAAAGCATTAATAATAGCTTTAAAAAAAAGTTCTTAAGTCCTGGCAGTTGAATGGCTGTTGTGTTGTCTGTAATTCAGTCCCTCTAAAGTAATGAATTCCACAAAATGGTTTGATACGTTTTGGGGGTGGCCAGGGGAATGATGTCGCAGCAACAATCTGGCACTCAGCGTCAGTAAGATGAAAAAGCTGATTGTGGACTTCAGGAAGGGTAGACAAAGGAACACATACTAATCCTCATAGAGGGATCAGAAGTGGACAGAGTGAGCAGCTTCAAGTTCCCGGGTGTCAACATCTCTGGGGATCTAACCTAGTCTCAACATATCAATGTAGTTATAAAGAAGGTAAAACAGTTGCTATACTTAATTAGGAGTTTGAAGAGATTTGGCATGTCAACAAATACACTCAAAAACTTCTATAGTTGTACCGTGGAGAGCATTCTGACAAGCTGCATCACTGTCTGGTATGGAGGGGCAACTGCACAGGACTGAAGGAAGCTGCAGAAGGTTGTAAATCTAGTCAGCTCCATCTTGGGCACTAGCCTACAAAGTACCCAGGACATCTTTAGGGAGCAGTGTCTCAGAAAGGCAGTGTCCATTATTAAGGACCTCCAACCACCCAGATCATGCCCTTTTCTCACAGTTACCATCAGGTAGGAGGTACAGAAGCCTGAAGGCACACACTCAGCGATTCAGGAACAGCTTCTTCCCCTCTGCCATCTAATTCCTAAATGGACTTTGAAGCTTTGGACACTACCTCACTTTTTTAATAAACAGCATTTCTGTTTTTGCACATTTTAAAAAATCTATTCAATATATGTAATTGATGTATTTATTATTATGGTTTATTTTATTTATTAGTTTTTTTCCTCTCTGCTGGATTATGTATTGCATTGAACTGCTGCTACTAAGTTACCAAATTTCATGTCACATGCCGGTGATAGTAAACCTGATTCTGAATATCATGCTACTTGTGGAAATTTGGTGAATTGATGTTCAGTACTTTGTTAGGCTCTTATTTAAGTTCTAAAATATGTATCATTGGACAGGTGAGATTATAAGGATTTGCATTGGTATTAGTCTCTTTGCTATTCACTTTATTTCTAATTTTAGCTGATGTGTCTGTGGATCTGTGTGTAAAGAGTAATGTTACTGTAGACCATTATTAAGTTTTAAGAGTATATATAGATAGATAGATACTTTATTCATCCCCATGGGGAAATTCAACATTTTTTCCAATGTCCCATACACTTATTGTAGCAAAACTAATTACATACAATACTTAACTCAGTAAAAATATGATATGTATCTAAAATCACCCTCTCAAAAAGCATTAATAATAGCTTTTAAAAAGTTCTTAAGTAGTTTACTTAAATACATTGAGTCCTAACCCCGGCACTTTAACATATCTTACTCCTGGCAGTTGAATTGTAAAGCCGAATGGCATTGGGGAGTATTGATCTCTTCATCCTGTCTGAGGAGCATTGCATCGATAGCAACCTGTCGCTGAAACTGCTTCTCTGTCTCTGGATGGTGCTATGTAGAGGATGTTCAGGGTTTTCCATAATTGACCGTAGCCTACTCGGCGCCCTTCGCTCTGCTACCGATGTTATACTCTCCAGTACTTTGCCCACGACAGAGCCCGCCTTCCTTACCAGCTTATTAAGACGTGAGGCGTCCCTCTTCTTAATGCTGCCTCCCCAACACGCCACCACTTTAGTATTCCTTTATGTTTTCTATTTACAATGTATTGTTCTTGCTCCTTTTGGGACATTTTTAAGAGAATGAATTACTATTGAAGCATAGGATAATACCGAGGAATCTTTAACATCTTTTAACATTTTACACCAATTTTAATTACAACTCCGACAGTCCAGCACTCCATTGGTACTGCAATGACATATGAGTCCAGAATTTTGTGCTGAAGGTTTTGAAGTGAGACTTGAACCAGCAACTACCAGATTTAGAGGTTTAATTATTACTTTGTGCAGTGACTTGAGGAAACAGCTTACTGAATCTTTGTCAGGTTAGAGCATAAATCGGTTTAATGAATATTAGAGAGTCACAGCTAATTTTGTTTTAAAAATGTTTAATACTTTAATAAAGAAAGCTTATTAATGTTAATTGTCTTTGAGTATTCTTGGATGTCTGTGAGCATCTGAGGTATTAATAAGTTCGTTGACACTTTTGACAGGTGCTAAGTCTTGTGTGGCTTAACTAACAGCCCGTGCATTTCTGTGAGTAGTTCTTGCCATTCACAATCAGAAGGACCCTACCCACAGTGGGTGTGGGTTATTAACCAGATTTTAGAAATTCCTGGAATTTTTTAATGTAGATTTATATGAATTCAGGAAATCAGACCATTTATAACAATTATTTTTAACATGATTATCTGGATGACAATAAGTCACCTTTTGCTTGAAAGAATTCAGATTGTTTTTTGAAAATGCCTATGTTGAATAAGCACAAGCTGAATTTATCAATATCTTCCCTTATCCTATAGCTATTGTGCTTAATTCTGTGGAGATTTCAAAATAAAGCTATCATACTGTTTCTGTGTGTTTTGGTAAGTTGATTTTATATTAGGATGTTTTAGTAACTATAGAAATGCCTCTTGCCTGTTATTTAGCAATGAACCAGTCACTCCATTTGGATATAGTCAGAATGTATTTTAAAAATTTTTTGATATATGGCAGTGTTAGAAGTTACAATGCATTTGTTCTTTTTAAATTCCAGAATGTTAACTAGAACCATAGTTTTAATTGGAAAAGGAAGTTGATGAAGTGGAATTTAATGCTAATTTAAAGATTTACAAAGCTTACAACAAAAGGAAAATAAATCCATTTAATTAGTTCTGTACTCCATATAGTTGATAAATTTCAGGTAAGGATAAATAGAACATAGAACAGCGCAGTACAGTACAGTATAGTCGTTTTAGCTCATGATGTGGTGTTGACTTAAGCTGATCAATCTTGACCCTTCCCTCCCACATAGTACACCATTTTTCTGATTATTTTATCTTCTAACTGTTAAAGAAATGGACTTGATATAGAAAAGGCTATTTTTTTTTTCATTGTTTGTTGCATTTCTTATATTGATGGCCATATTCAATATGAATATAAAACCTAATTTTTGCTGAGATGAGGTATATAGGACAGTACAGAAACAGGCCCTTCAGCCTACAATGTTGTGCCAAACCAATTAAATTAGTAATCAAATGGCTAAACTAATTTCTTCTGCCTACACAACGTCATTTTTTAAAATTCAGGTACTTTCAGCTTCCTAAGTAATCAACTGCAATGATTCCTAATATCAAAACTGGTTGCCTAGGTCTTGTAATACATTTTGCCTTTGTTTATTTAAGCTGTGGCTGCAAGTGTTGAATGCTGAGGAGAATTGGGGCCAAAGGAAAATGATTTGCTGTGATTATTTAGTTGTCAATGATAGTTCAGATGACAAATAGACATTGGATTTTCTAGATACTTTATATACACTAATGTTAAATACTGGCCATGTTGAGCTGGATCCTCTATTAGTAATGGAGGTGCCTAAATTAGTAGGTAGCTGGCCTTTTGAGCTGTTCTGGGAGTAGCCTCCTGGCTGCTGACTGCACTGGGAAACCAGCTGCCAGGGTATCCCTGCTTGCTTCCTAAAGTGCCCTGATAGGCACTACTGTAGCTTTTCTCATTGTCATAGCTGCCATTAGGATTACATGCTTAAATTTGTTTGATATTTGTAAAAACATTAATAAATAACATTAAAAATTAATATCAAGCTACACACACAAAATGCTGGTGGAACGCAGCAGGCCAGGCAGCATCTATAGGAAGAAGTACAGTCAACGTTTCGGGCTGAGACCCTTCGTCAGGACTAACTGAAAGAAGAGATGGTAAGAGATTTGAAAGTGGGAGGGGGAAATCCAAAATGTTAGGAGAAGACAATGAGGGGGAGGGATGAAGCTAAGAGCTAGAACGTTGATTGGCAAAAGGGATACAGAGCTGGAGAAGGGGGAGGATCATGGTACAAGAGGCCTAGAGAGAAAGAAAGGGGGAGGGGAGCACCAGAGGAAGATGAAGAACAGGTAGAGTGATTGTGAGAGGGTCAGAGAGGAAAAAGGGAAAAAAAAAGAATAAATAAGGGATGGGGTAAGAAGCGGAGGAGGGGCATTAACGGAAGTTAGAGAAATCACTGTTTATGCCATCAGATTGGAGGCTACGCAGATGGAATAAAAGGTGGTGTTCCTCCAACCTGACTGTGGCTTCACCTTGACAGTAGAGGAGGCGATGGATAGACATATTAGAATGGGAATGGGACGTGGAATTAAAATGAGTGGCCACTGGGATATCCTACTTTCTCTGGTGGACAGAGCGTCATCGTGTTTGTGGTTAAAAATTAATATATTAACACACTAGAGCACAATAACAATATACCAATAAATACTAAAAAATTGAAAGGAATTTCCTTCTACTCTATGCAGCTGTTTTCGCCCATTGGAATAATAATGATGGGAATAGTAAGCAGCTCAACCATCATCAATGGAAGGATTTGACAAATAAAGCTAACATGATAAATTAATCTTAAGCTTTGTATGTTTCTGGTCACTGGCACTTCTATGCTTATCTATAGTTATAGTGATGTGATGGAAACTGTGGGAGTGCTTGGTATTATACTATTTCTACTTTCCTTTTGATTCAAACATCATCTCATACCTCTTCCTTCTATATTCTGCCATCAGAAATTTAATACAAATAAACCTTGATTTTTTTTTTCCCAGAGCTTGTGTCTATAGCTTGTGTCTATTCTCCTTGTGTCTATTCTGAACTACAAATGATCCACAAACATTATTCCTACTCTCCCTTCACCCATGTATGCCTATCATTTCCGTCTTGTATGGATCCATCAAAGTAGAGGAAGCTGACAGGAAAATGTTGTTGGTTTGGAATCTGTTGATACAAGTTTATAATTGATGCAGAGGTGTACGGTAGACCCATCATCAGTACCTGCTTCATTGTAAGGTACTAGTGTGGAATTGTAACCACAAATTACATAGGGACATTAATAGGTAAGGCTTCAAGTCTTTTGTGCTATTCTGTAAAAGTATTACTTGTATTATTGTTGGCCAGTTTCACTTTCCTGCATGATCTCCATAACACTTGATTTCCTCTCAAGTCTATTAAGTCAGTACCCACAACAATGAAGCTAGAGGATGACAAAAATTCTTCATGCCAAAGAAATTCTTCTCTTAAGTTCTTTTATCTTGAGTCTGAACCCCTAGCTAATAGACTCTTCTATCAGATAAACATCTTCACACTGAGTATATAGTCTAACCCCTTCATAATGTTGTATTTTTGAGTAAGATTCCTTCTCATTTTCCTAAAGTCTAAGCAGCATGGCCTAAATCACTTGATCTTTCCTCATAAGATAACCACTTCATTAAAGAAATCAAACTAGTTGGTCTTCTCTGCATTGCTGCCAAGGTAAAATGTTCTTCATCAATATGGAGACTAAAATTATGTACAATACTCTGGATGCAATCTCACCATAGTCCTGTACAATTGCACCATTGTTTCCTTACTTTTGTACCCCATTTCCCTTGGTCATCACTTAATTTGCTTCCTAATTTCTGTAACTGCATACTGGCTTTGTATTTTTTGTGCTCTGCATTCCTTAGGTTAGGTACCACAAGTTCCAGACCAAGGCTTTCATCTTCAGTTAATGAGTCCAACTGTCTTCCTTTCAATATTGAATGTAATTAGTATTCCCATGATCCTTGGAGCTCATATTTAACTAGAACCTAACTGGACCCATTGCACAGTTACTGTGACAACAAGAGTTCGTCAAAAAGTGACTTTACCGAAGGTCTTCCACTAAGTCAAATAAGTAATGGAACACTCTATCTGTGCTGACAGTGCACATTGGCATTATTCAGGTTATGTCCTCATTTGTATCTTATTGCTGTAAATGTTCATTTGCCTTCTCATGGCATCGTGACTGGCAGTTACAAAATAGACTGTGCACCTCATTGCGGCTTATTGGAAAATGCTTCTCAAATCCCACCCTTAATCACTTGGAAGGACAAAAGCATACTATCAGACTCCATGATGCCAGGGCCTATTACGAATTAAGTTAAAATGTTTTTTGCTTTAAAAAAAAAAAAAAAAAAAAATTTGTAAATGGTCCTGATGAAGGCCTTTAACATTGACTGCTTATCCCCCTCCATAGATACTATTTGTTCCTCCCACTTTGTTTGTTTGTGTGCGTGTGTGTGTGTGTGTGTGTATTGCTCTGAATTTCCAGCATCTACAGAATTTGTTGTATTTGTAATGTTACATCTGAAATTTTGTTTGCATGAGAAAATGTGGATAAAGAGCTGAAATAGGTTAATAAAGTTATATTGCTGATCAGCATAATTTTATTGACTCATGGGGGTTAAATAGTCTTCTCTTTCCTATTTATAAAAAAAGTGGATATTGTTTGGAGAGCTTCTATTCTGAATTGGAACTAATCTGTACGTTTGCCACAACCTTGGATGTGTCCTTTATTGGTTTATGATCCTTTGGTTATAGTCGACTCAGATTAAAGACAAATTTTATGTGACTCTGTCATTGCATCTATGATTTCATTCTTGCATGGAGGGGGGGGAATAAGCATCCGCCAAACATTAGAACAAACGTGTAAATGATGCACACTTAAATGTGGAAGTAACAGGGTGTTCAGAAATAAATATAGGCAAAATGGTCAGGTACAAGCACAATGAATTGAAGATAGGCATTTGCAAAGATTGAGCTGCTGCCCAAACATTGGTACCATCTGTGCAGTCTGCATGCCAGGTAGTCACATCAGAGCTTAGGCAGAGATGCTCTCTCTGGTGCAATTAACACCTGTAATAAAACATTTTGCTGTCTGAAAATCATTGAGTCAGGTTACTTATTCACACATTCTGTGACACGTACAGGTGTTAAAACAGTTTATTAGTTATAAAATAACATGTTGCACTGGACATACAGACGGGAGAATGAATGAGCCATTTATAAATTATGTATGCATGTTTCTCAGCAAGCTGCTTGGTGTTTTTCAGTTGCTCCCAGTTTGTAAGACACCAATTAGTGTTGAATTCTAAATAATTGAACACCTTTGATTCTCTTATCATTTTAGATCCAGGCATAATGTACAAAATAAGTTTTAAACCCCAGAAGGCCCTTGAGTAAAAATCGTTCTACTACTTCAGATATGAGAAAACAGCAAACTCTTGCCTGGATCAATTTTGTATTGAATGCATAATTTCTTTACCAAAATTGATCTGTAATTATTTTTTTCCGGACATTAGTTTCAAATTGCAATGTAAATTGGGAAGGCAGTAGTCCACACCATTTGCTTGATATGAATGGCATCAAGCCTGTCCATTTACATGGTCAGATGTAAAGTGTCTTTGTCAGTCTAGCAGTACAAATTGTGTTTAAGTAGCTTGTTAGTTGGAAGGAAAGGCTTTTCATTAAAAGAACTGTACGTTATTTATTTGTAGAGGACAATTACATTTTGATGGTGAATAGTTGATGGAAGTCTTCAACAGTAATCAGCATAAATTTCACCAATGTTTTGAATTGGGAATGCAGGTAATCCTAAATGATGTAAATCATCTCCGGATGATTGGTGCTGCAACACTAGTTTCTCTGCAGTAGTGAAGAAAGGATTGCAGATTGATAAATACCACTTGCATTGTTATCAGATTGTTGAGTGGGAAAATGGTAATGGAGCTTAGGTATTTTGTATATACAGTTGTCCCTCCTTATCCGCGAATTCTGCATGTGTGAATTCAACCAACCGCGAATCGCGAAAACCTGGAAGTGCTCTTCCAGCACTTGTTGTTCGAGCATGTACAGACTTTTTTTCTTGTCATTATTCCCTAAACAATGCAGTATAACAACTAGTTTTCATAGCATTTACATTGTATTGGGTATTATAAGTAATCTAGAGATGACTTAAAGTATATGGGAGGATGTGCGTGGGTTAACTGGGTTAATAAACTGGACTGGTCAAAGAACACTGAGGCTGCCTACAAGAAGGGTCAGTGCCGTCTCTACTTCCTGAGGAGACTGAGGTCCTTTAGCATCTGCCGGACGATGCTGAGGAGGTTCTACTAGTCTGTGGTGGCCAGTGCTATCATGTTTGCTGTTGTGTGCTGGGGCAGCAGGCTGGGGGTAGCAGACAGCAACAGAATCAACAAACTCATTCGTAAGGCCAGTGATGTTGTGGGGGTGGAACTGGACTCTCTGACGGTGGTGTGTGAAAAGAGGATGCTGTCCAAGTTGCATACCATCTTGGACAATGTCTCCCATCTACTCCATAATGTACTGGTTAGGCACAGGAGTGTGTTCAGCCAGAGTACATTACAACTCCTCCCTTGGAGTGTCAGACACCCTGAGCCAATAGGCTGGTCCTGGACTTATTTCCGCTTGGAATAATTTACTTATTATTTAATTATTTATGGTTTTATATTGCTATATTTCTACACTATTCTTGGTGCGACTGTAACAAAACCCAATTTCCCTCGGGATCAATAAAGTATGTCTGTCTGTGTTGTGGATCGGGATTGAAAAAAATTGGAAGTTCTTACTAAGTAAGTTGGAACAGGTACATCCAGTATTATTTAGCGTCAGTTAGTCAAATGTTTGCATTTGTATATAGTATATATTTTACCTTTCTATGCATATAAAACACTTAAGAATGTATGTTTCAGTGCCGGGCTCGGGAAGTTCCTGAGTTCAATCTAGTGACAGATGGCTATTGAGTGCGCTCTCCACTGTGCCGGGTTGATATGGAGGATCAAAAACCCAAAACCCAATAATTAAACCACTGCGTTGCTTAGTAATAATTGTAGCTTTCATCAGGGCAGAACCTTTCTCACTTCATCCTTTAAAATTGTTCCAATCATTGACCGACTGTAGCCTAATGCTTTTCCAACAACCGATGACATTTCACCTCTTTCCGATCGCTTTATTATTTCCACTTTATTTTCAATCGTTATCGTGATTATTTTCATGAACAGAAATACTGCGGATTCAGATCTCTGCCACTGGGTCCTAATGTCCACCGCACTGAGACAGGTTAAATAAGGTCTGGGGTACCGCTTGTTCCTAAGATCCAACCTAGTGAGACACGTTGAATAAGGGACTTGAGCATCCGTGAATTTTGGTATCCGCGAGGGGTCCCGGAACCAATCCCTCGCGGATAAGGAGGGCCGACTGTACAATACTTAATTTGTAATGTATAACTTACTCTTTCCTTTCTTTGTTACTACTTAACCATAACATTATTATCTCTTGTATACTTCCCATAAACTGAACTCCTTTTGCCCTACCATATGTCGTTGCATTGCAGATTTGTACCAATAACTACTGAGAAATCATTTGTTTGTTGTGATATAACCTGTCTGCAATAAAACTTAATGTTTATTTATTTGCCAAAGCTAAAAAAGTATGATTTGTTCTTGTTTTTGTTCAAACATTAATATTCCCACTAACTTCATTGTGTGTATCAGTGCAAAGCTTTATTATTGCTTAGAATTTACATCTTTGTTTGACAGCATTATGCAGTTTTTATGATCATAAAAGTTATTGAGTCACATTGAATAATAAAACAATGGAAAAAGACATAATGTTAAATTGATGAATGTGGATATGGTCCCTTAATACTTTGTTGATTCGTAGCTAGAATCAATAAAGAATAAGCTAATGAGTGTCAACTTTGAAGCTCAAATTCATTTATGTTCCAGGTTGGGCCCTATAGGGGTGGCTGTTACAATAGAGTAACTGCCTTTATATGCATGTACATAGCATAAATAAAATTGAGTAAGATGTAGGGTCTGTTACAAAATTTTGGATGCTGAAGTTGTTTTAAAGGTTGAAATTAAACTTCATCTTCAGTGAACAGAGACTGAAATAGCTTGTACTTGACCAAGGTTTGGGTGACAGAATTCTGAAGTTGTAACATGTGGCTGATCATGATGGGAAGCTGATACAAGCAATGACCATCAGAAAATGAAGTGACTTCCATCCCTCATTGAGCTTAACATGTTAATTACTGTAGTAAGCTAATGGCTAACCCTGTGTCTCAAGTCACTTTCTTCTATGGTTACTATATCACTTGATTCCTTGAGTCTCCAAGTAACTATTGAATATACTTAATGTCTATTTATAGGCAAAGATTTACAGTGTACAATTTAAAAAAAGAACACAACTCTTCAGCTTGGATCTAAAGAAATATTCTCACAGAAAACATGGATATTTAAATCAAACAATGAATTGAATTTGCAGTTAGAACAACCTGAGTTTGTTTTCAGTCAGGGGGACCACTTTTATTAATTTCTGTAATGGAAAGAATTAGCATTTCTTCTGTTGTAAGCTCATAAGTTGAAAAGCACTGGTAATTTTAGCTATTTTGGGAGGCGAATGGCAGAGGTGGCATGAGATTATTGTTTTGTACAATTGGTAAAATCTTGGGTTACACTGAGAAGATGGTATGGAACAATTAATCTATTCATACAGTAGAGAGCACCCTATAATTCACTGATTTCTGTGTTTAATCATTTGTGCACACCTTAGATGTTATTAGTTTCATAATATAACAATGCTGGATGATGACTTGTCCATAATCCTGACCTTTTTTTGTCTCTCCATGGGACTTAATAGTCTCTAGTTGTACATCTTATGGCATTGAATAATATTATTTCTGCTTTCCTAACTCACTAACCCTTTATTGTTTTGTACTTTGTAAGAAATTGTGCTTGCAAAGATATTGCTATTAGAAGGCAATAGCACAGTTGGTAACATCAACTTTAAACTCAATGAAATAAAAAAAAAGTGATAAGTGAATAATATAAATTTAAGTACATTCTAAAATTTATTAGCTTACAAATAGGGAAAAATGTTTTGGTATTTATGTCTTGTAACAAATCAACTGCTTAACACTTTGATATGCTGCTCTGAATTTCCATTATATCCTTCTTGTTAAGGCAGGCTGCTCTACCTCAAATTGATCAGACACCATTCTGGCTATTGAAATGATTTGTAGCTTGTGAAACTAGTTTATGTAAATTAAGCCTCAAGTTTACTGATGTTTGACCTGTAAGAGGGTGTAACATTCATGTTTGGTATATTAATACACTGCACTATTGAGTGGTAGGACACACATTTTTCACTTTTACTGATGGATTCCAGTTTTTAGGTCAACGAGTGTTGCAAAACAGACGATTGTGAGAATGAACCCTGAACTCACTGAAAGTGGCATTTCTTATGCTGCGCCCATACTGTAGATGGAAATATCTTGGGAAAAACATAACAGAACATTTCAAAATAAAACCAACAGGAGGAGAAACTGTGCTTCAATTAAATGCACAGGGTGATGGGGGGGGGGGGGGGGTGGCAGAATAAAGTTAGTGGATAGGTTGAATTGGGTACTCTGAGGAATTTTCAGCTGGTTAAAAATATTTTTGTATTTAGAAACCAGGACTGCCATGATCAACTAATTTTGTAAATAAATAAATAAATTTTCTACTTTGGGATTTACAATCCTGAATGTCTTTTCATGTGCTGTTCATATGGAAGGCCATCAATTTGCAAGGAAATTGTGCCCTGGTCATGATATTTTTTGGCATGAGTTCTGTAGGTGGTGATGGGAGGAGAGCTTTGGAAAACTTTGAACAGGAACTATGGAAGTATGGGTTTTGACACACCATTTTACACACACTCTGGTATCTCCTGTACCTAATGAAGTGGCCACTGAGTGCATCTTCAGGGTCTTCTGCTGCTGTAGCCGTCCACTTCAGGATTTAATGTGTTGTGCTTAAAAAGATGCTCTTCTGCACACCACTGTTGTAATGCTTGGTTATTTGAATTACTGTCTCTTTCCTATCAGGTTGAACCAGTCTGGCTATTTTCCTCTGACCTCTCTCTCTGGCAAGGCGTTTTCACCCACAGATGTGCTGTACACTGGATATTTCTTGTGTTTGCACCATTTTCTGTAAACTCCAGAGACTGCTTCTGTGTGAAAATCCCAGGAGATCAGTTTCTAGATTCTCAAACCACCCCATCTGGCACAGACAATCGTTCCACAGTCGAAGTCACTTAAATCACATTACCTTTACATTCTCATGTTTGGTCTGAACAATAATGGAACCTCTTGACCATGGTGCTTTCATGCAGTGTTGCTGCCATATGGTTGGTTGATTAGATATTTGCATTAATGAGCAGTTGTACCTAATACAGTGGCCACTGAGTATATTTTAAATTTTGTTTATTGTATGGTTTTTTGGTCATTTAAAAAAAATCCTATTTAGATGTTCACACGAGGAAATCTGCAGATGCTGGAAATTCAAACAACAACACACACAAAATGCTGGTGGAACACAGCAGGCCAGGCAGCATCTATAGGGAGAAGCACTGTCGACGTTTCGGGCTGAGACCCTTCGTCAGGACTAACTGAAAGGAAAGCTACTTTCAAATCTCTTACTATCTTTCCTTTTGGTTAGTCCTGACGAAGGGTCTTGGCCCGAAACGTCGACAGCACTTCTCCCCATAGATGCTGCCTGGCCTGCTGTGTTCCACCAGCATTTTGTGTGTTGTTGTTCCTATTTAGATGTTGGTTTGATTTGCTTCTAGTGAGCAGGGGGCAAGTCAAGATAAATCTGGGTCTCAATTCTGGGTAGGGGATTGCTCCAGTCTCTAGTTCCAGGGATTTTTTATATTCGGGGATGTAGACGTGTTGGATCAGTGGTCTAGATGACACTGCTCAATAGGCCAAAGGGAAGAGATCCTGTTCGCCTGTACAAGGAGGAGTGTTGTGTCAGCACTTCCGCTCTCAAAACCATATGTTCGTATTGCTTTTGCTGCTACCTTTTCTAAGGCTGAGGAAACTTGCTCTAAGTGCCCAAAAGTAAGTTTAACATTATTAATACATCAGTTTTCTCTGGTTCCAAATCTGAAAGTCTTATGTTTTGGAATTGTCTTCTGGGTGCACTGAGATTTTTTTTATTTGTTTCAGTTGCAGCCAAACTCATTTATTAGCCTTAATTAAAGTTCATCCTCTGCTTTTTGTCTCCACATATACCACCTGATATGCTGTGAATATTCAGTATTTTCTATTTTTCTCATTTGCAAATTATGAAAATATGTAAAATTTCTCAGATATGAAGAATACTTTGCATTAGAAATGCACCCAAAATAAGATAATCATCAGTTAATGTTTCAGTGTTTACATTAATTTTACAAATGTTTTGAAATGTTTTCTTTTAGGTAAATGCCAAGAAGAACTCTCCTCAGACAGCTGCTTCAAACCTGAATGGTTCCTACCTGGGAATTGTGCCTCCTAGCACATTAAATGCTGTTAATAAATCTAAGCAAGTACTTGTTTGTCCATCTGTAGCACCTCACCCTCAGTGTGACGGTGCTCATTATTTCCCAAACAATAATGTTCTCAATCGTGTTCACCCTGTGGACAACCTTCCACTCCAAAATGGTTGTGAGATGAAAACAGAGACTTCAATTCATGGAAACCCAGTTTTAGTAAGGCATTGTAACATCAAAGATTTGCAAGTTGGTACATCCACTTTTACGTTTGATACTACTGGTGACCAACTTTCCCAGTGTGGATGGTTGAAAGGCCAGACTGATAATGGAAATCAATTCACTGATGGCCACAACAGGAATTTTATTCCACTAATGGAACATAATGTCACCTCAGGAATGTTTTGTGATGCAGCGGTGAATGGTCGGATAGGAACGATGACTGGAGACGTTTTGCATGAAATGAAAATGCCTGCAGACCAAAAGCAGCAGTTATTGTGTCAGAAAAGGGAACTTGAGCTGGAGAAAGAAACACTGCAGAGATTGCTTGCTCAACAGGAGGCTCTGCTCCTTTTAAAGCAACAGCAGTTACAAGAGTCAGTGTTGGATTATAGCAGGTAAGAACTCCATTGAACCTTAGACCATTCTAATGGAGGTGATTTACCTTTTAAAATTAACCTTTATTAGATTGGCAACATAATATTAATTAAAGCTGACAGCATTGTCTATTGGCAATGGTGTTGAAACCTTTTTCCTGGAACAACTTTAATGAGTTTGAAGAAAATGGATCCCCTGTGGTAGCAACTTGTCCAATGTTTCAGTTTAACTGATCTTAGCTTTTTGTTTAAATTTCACACCTGCATGGCATTCTGAATGTTATTATGTTTGGAGCAGCTGCAATTCAGTAGGGATTTTAACAACATTAAAAAATAATTATCAGTAATTGACAGTAAAAGCAAATTTCAATGGCAGTTGTGTGGTAACCATAACAGTGTGTGCATATTAATAGCACAATGAGCATAGTAAGGTTGCAGTTAATATTCAGATCAGATTGATTGCATAGTTTACATTGGGCTGTAAATTTAACATTGTGAAATCTAGGATATCTTTTATAATATTGGCCTAGAGTTACGTGCCTACAGTACATGATGTGTGTAGCCACTGAGGGCATCCAGTATGCTTCATGGTAAAATAGACAGTTGTTATTCATTGTAGTTTGTATGAAGAATAGCACTATGATGAAAATACTACAGCCTCAGTTTTACATCAGGGAAAAATATTAAAAGATTCAGATCGTAAGACCATAAGACATAGGAACAGAATTAAACCATTTGGCCCATCAAGTCTACTTCATCATTCAGTCATGGCTGATTTTATATCCCTTTCAACTCATTCTCCTGCCTAATCCACATAACCTTTGACACCCTTACTAATTAAGAAAATATAGAAATAGAATGCAAATAGTGATGATATCCCTTAAGATATGTACTTTGCTTCATATGATAAATGACTTGGGCATGCTGCTCTGTAAAGAAGAGGCAAACTTACTTTTCCGTGTTCAGTCAAGCTTTACAGCTACTCTGTTCTTCCCTGTTTCATTATATGTTTTTTAGGTTAAGTGTTCTAGGCTAGGATAACTTGAAAGTCCATTGCAGGTGAGGCAACTTGATTTGACTTTTTGAATTATCCCCCTAAAAATTTAAGAACTATTTTAAACTAAACAAATCATCACATCATTAAATTGCCCTAATTGCACATACCAGTCAGTATTTTGAAATGTTGATGTGGAACATCATATTAGTTTGCTGAACATGTATAAAAATAGTATTGTTTTTCATGATTAGGATCTGAAAGTAAAGGTTATCAATGTAAGAAATCTTCAATGCTTTCACAGGTCCAAGCATAATCTATTAGAAGCAGAAGATGTGACATATGGTGAGGTTCCAACAAACAAAACAAGAATTTCTTTACTAAATTCAGCTGGATCCACTGAAAGGTTAGAAAATTTATTCCCATTCATTGTATGGCATATGCCAAATACATGAATTTGAAGCTTTGTAGCTCTTTAATATCATTTTCATTCAATCTTCTGTACTTTTGTGGACAACAGTAGACATTGGATTATGTTTTCACAAAATTATCAGCTGTATGCTCTTAATTTGTTCGGTAATTAGCATGCTATATACCATTCCATTTAATAATTTTACTACTTTGTTCACAGTGAAATTAGTTTGTGGGGTCAGGGAGAAAACTCTTGTATCTCATGTTCCCATCTTTACCCCAGCATTGATACCCTTTTATGCTGAAAAATTTGTGGCCTTAAATTTACTTAGACCTTAAATTCACCTTGCTTTTGCAAGTGTTTGATTTTTTTTTTAAACGACTAAGTGCTTCAAAATAATAATAACTATTTTCTTTTGTGGGAGAATCTTGATCAAGAAGTATCATCTTAAAGGTAGAGTAGAGCACTTAGGAATATGGAAAACACTTTTTTTTCAAGCAATGAGAGGCTGAAAGTTTTGTCTTCGTGTACCATAAAGACTGAATCTCTCTTCCTCAATTTTTAATGCTCATTAAAAATTGCAGGGGTTCCCAACCTGGGATCCTTGGACCCCTTGGTTAATAGTAGGGGTCCATGGTATGAAAAAGGTTGGGAACCCCTGCAGAGGAATTCAATCAGAGCAAAGAATGGTTTTGGCTGTAAATGAGTTGCTAGTGCAGCCACTGGCCTAAGGCTGCTGGTCCAACTATTAGTTTTAATCGGCAAGTTCCTTGTTATGAAACTTAAATGGAAAAACCCATCCATGTTGGCAGCATCTGTGAAGAAAGCAGATAAGATGATGTTTCAAGAGAACATTTTTGAAATGTTAACTTGGGTGATGTAGGAATTTTGTTTATTTCAGACAGGTGGTTAGAATTCTATTCAGAAATAGAAGGGTGTTTTGGATTCCTTTTAAACCAGGTTAGATTTTGTAGCGTTTGTGACTTTCCCATTGCGTAGTCTTAAATTTCAGCTGAAAGATACTCTCTTTTTGTCTTTGAAACTCAAGGAACCAATGACATACTGAGTAAAATATAAGCTTTAATTAGGTTTACCACTATTAGAACTTTGCTAATGTTGTATCTATTATAGATCCCTATGGTGACATTTAACAATCATTTTTTTTGTACCCAATGTTAAGAATCTGTTTAAGTCTCTTAATTTCAGTTAAATTGTTGTCTAGTGATGTAGAATAATTTGGGTCTGCCAAAGTTAAGCTAGACAAATTTTGATGAGAGGTAAAATTCTAGAGAGACCACCTTTCCTTTTGTTGTTTAATGATCTACCTTAATTAACATGCAAATTTGAAATAATTAGAATGCATTAAAGGTGTTTAACCACTTTTCCCTA
This sequence comes from Hemitrygon akajei, assembly GCF_048418815.1. Classification (NCBI taxonomy): domain Eukaryota; kingdom Metazoa; phylum Chordata; class Chondrichthyes; order Myliobatiformes; family Dasyatidae; genus Hemitrygon; species Hemitrygon akajei. The sequence continues at coordinate 18,117,769 of NC_133136.1, forward strand.
AAGAAATATTCAAATTAAATTGAGTGTGGCTTTAAATAATTTAATTCTGCAAGATCTATGGCAACAATTTTCTGCTACATTTTAAGAAAAGTTAGAAGGTTAAACTTGTTAAATAAGTAATAATCAATATTAAATAATCCTATTCTAAAGATTCTTTGTAATGGTCTTCATTAAAACTTAATCATTTACATATTTTAAAAAAGGAAAATATCCAGTTTTACTAGCATGTTTATAGAATAATCCTTCAAGCATTTTCTATTATGTTGAATGTATGTTTGAATAATTCATGTCAAGATGCCTCATTTGAACATCAAATCATGTCTTCAGCTTTTGATGATTGAAGTTGAAGGTGGTTTATATTAATTTGTTTATACATTCTATGTAACACCTAATGCAATTTTATTTCCCTAGTGTGGAAGAGTGAATGGGGTAAGAAGTTATTTTGTCTTTAAGTATGTACTCTGAAATAGTACTCTAAAGGCAAAATAATATTTTCCCTTTTTGTCTGGCCGTGTGACTGCATTAAAGATTGAAAGCTTCAGCAATTATACTGATGGTTTTCTTCAAATCTTGAGAAATCAAAGTGAAATGCCAAGGGCCATTGTGCATGATATCACCAAGCTTGGAGTTGCAGAGGTGAAATCAAATGGCAGTGAATAGATATCTAATCTGAATTTTTATAAGTCTAAGTGCAGTAAACAGTAGTTGAGTTTTAACATCCTGATATTTATATATAAAAAAGTGTTAGATTAATAAATTTTGTGATTTCAGTCAGGGTACATGTAGAATGGAGGAAGATTACGCAGGGTAGCTTATTTTCTGCTGAGGAACAAGGAAAGATATTTGAGACAACTTCAAGCATCAGCATAAGAGGTTCTCAAATGCTGGAAATCCAGAGTAACACACACAAAATACTGGAGGAACTCAGGACAGGCAAAATCTATGAAAATGATAAACAGATGATGTTTCGGGCTGAGACCCTTCATCAGGATAATGTCAAGGCAGAGGTTCCCAACCTGCGGTCCAAGGATCCCTTGGTTAATGGTAAGGGTCCATGGCATAATAACGACTGAAAACCCATGTTCTAAGCTCTAGGGAGTACAGACCCAGAGCCATCAAACACTTCTCAGGATTATTCTTGTGAACCTCCTTTTGGATCCTCTGCAATGCCTGCATTTCCTTTCTTAGGTAAGGGCACAAACTGCTCACAATTGGAAGTATTTGATAGATAGATAGATAGATACGGTACTTTATTCATCTCCATGGGGAAATTCAACTTTTTTCCAATGTCCCATACACTTGTTGTAGCAAAACTAATTACATACAATACTTAACTCAGTTAAAAATATGATATGCATCTAAATCACTATCTCAAAAAGCATTAATAATAGCTTTTAAAAAGTTCTTAAGTCCTGGCGGTAGAATTGTAAAGCCTAATGGCATTGGGGAGTATTGACCTCTTCATCCTGTCTGAGGAGCATTGCATCGATAGTAACCTGTCGCTGAAACTGCTTCTCTGTCTCTGGATGGTGCTATGTAGAGGATGTTCAGAGTTATCCATAATTGACCGTAGCCTACTCAGCGCCCTTCGCTTAGCTACCGATGTTAAACCCTCCAGTACTTTGCCCACGACAGAGCCCGCCTTCCTTACCAGCTTATTAAGACGTGAGGCGTCCCTCTTCTTAATACTTCCTCCCCAACACGCCACCACAAAGAAGAGGGCGCTCTCCACAACTGACCTATAGAACATCTTCAGCATCTCACTACAGACATTGAATGACGCCAACCTTCTTAGGAAGTACAGTCGACTCTGTGCCTTCCTGCACAAGGCATCTGTGTTGGCAGTCCAGTCTAGCTTCTCGTCTAACTGTACTCCCAGATACTTGTAGGTCTTAACCTGCTCCACACATTCTCCATTAATGATCACTGGCTCCATATGAGGCCTAGATCTCCTAAAGTCCACCACCATCTCCTTGGTCTTGGTGATATTGAGACGCAGGTAGTTTGAGTTGCACCATATCACAAAGTCCTGTATCAGTTTCCTATACTCCTCCTCCTGTCCATTCCTGACACACCCCACTATGGCCGTGTCATCAGCGAACTTCTGCACATGGCAGGACTCTGAGTTATATTGGAAGTCTGATGTGTACAGGGTGAACAGGACCGGAGAGAGTACGGTTCCCTGCGGCGCCCCTGTGCTGCTGACCACCGTGTCAGACCTACAGTCTCCCAACCGCACATACTGAGGTCTATCTGTCAAGTAGACCACTATCCAATCCACCATGTGAGAGTCTTGCACAAGACACAAGTACTTGCACTAATGTAACTCTACATAGTGGAGATGTTGATGATTGACTGGTTGAGTATTTCCCATAGCTTCTATATTTATTTTAGATTTTCATCATTTTGACTTACACAAAACCATTTGCCTTGTTTGCAGGCAGTGCAAATTATTGTCTTGGTTAGGCAATCGAATACGCATTCATCTGCTTTGCTGTAGTAGAGGCCAAAGTGGAGATGCAGCATGGTAACAGCCCTTCTGGCCCAATGAACCTGTCCCCCCTCCCCATTATACCCATGTGATCAATGTGGGAATGTGGGAGAAATTGTAGCATCCGGAGGAAACCCATGCGATTACGGGAAGAGCATGGAAACAGCAGCAGAATTGAACTAGGGTCACTAGTGCTGTAATAGTTACACTAACCTCTATGCTGGTGTGCCACTTATGTTAAGCATTTAGTGAAAATTTTGTGCTTTGTGATCGTGTTGGTGATATATTTCATTTGAACTTGGTGATGTTGGTACTGTGCAGTAGAAAACACTCCCATTTAGTTGTTGTATCTCACTCAGAGAAGGATGGATGCAGCTGTTCAAGATCAATCATTCATAGCCCCAGGGTGTCGAGGTAGGACTTCCTTCAGACAATGCCTTGGACTGAACTATATTGAGCTGTTTCATTAATGATTTTACTTCCATCAGAAGGTTGGAAGTGGAATTTTTGCCGATGATTTCAATATTTCAACTTCATTTGCAACTCCTGCATGAGATGTAGTCCATCCTTGCATACGGCAAGACCTAGACAGCATTCAGGCATTGGTTGATAATTGGCAAGTAACATTTTCCCCCTTTTAGTGTCAGGCAATTATTCATCCCTAACTGGAACAAGGTGAGCATCTCTCCTTGGTGGTGGAAATATTGCTGGTTATTAAGTTTGCTATCATCAGTAGCATCGAATTGAAACTTAAACTATATCTGTCTCATAAATACTCTAGCTACAAGAGGCTGCCTATTGTATGGTGAGCAGTGCATTTCCTGGTGCCCTCCATCTATAAGGCAAAGAAATGCACCCTGTTTGCTTGGATGAAGGCAGCTTTAAAATCTGTCAATAAGTTTGATGCCATGCAAGACAAAACTGGCCATCTATCTTAAGCATGCACTCCCTCCGCAACCATTAACCATGGCTGCACTGTATATCATCTGTAAAATGTACTGCAATTATTTGTCTAGGCAACTATGATGGCACCTCCTAAAGATTCAAGATTATTTAATGTCCTTTCCAGTACATAAGTGTTAAGGAGAGCAAAAAAATTATTACTCCGGATCCGATGCAGCACAAAGAAAGTCAAAATATATTAAAGAACACAATAATAAAAAGCAATAAATATAACTATGTTAGTATTTTATTTCCATAAAGTGACACTAGGCACAGGAGTGTCTGTACGTAAAGTGACTGACAGGAAATGATAAAATAGTAGTGGTGGGATGGGTTAGTGGGTGGAGTTATTGATCAGCCTTGCATTTTGGGGAGAGCAATTGTTTGAGTCTGGTGGCCTCTTGCCTGATGGGAATGGGACAAAGATTATGAGCAGGGTGAGTGGGATCCTTCTTGATGTTACTGTCTCTTTTTAGCACCTTTTTATCTACATGTCCCTGATGGAGGGTAGGGTGGTGCCAGTGAAGTTTTGGGCAGTTTTGATGACCTATTGGAGAGCCTTCCTGTCTGCTGTTGTGCAGTTTCCACCATTTGTACTGCTAAGAAGGACAAATATAATAGGATAATAGAAGCAACCATATGTTCAGGTTCTCTTCCAAGTTGAACAGCATTTTAACATAGAACTGGACACAGAGATTAACAAGGGCCAGTAGTATGAGGCCTGGATCTCCCTGACCAACAATATTGCAGGTTGTCTTCAGTGGATGGTCTCCAATGTTCAGTAAGGTGGCTTACTGTCATATTCTAAAGAGCTATTAGCTATAGGCCTTAAATGTTGCTACCTATATCCTGAAATAAATGTGTAACAGCACAATATGTTCTCTGAACTCAGTAGTGTCAGAATTGTGCACTTTGTGTGTTTGTCATTGGTCTTCTGCATTCCTCCTTGAATGGAATTAGAATTGGTTTATTATTATCATGTGTACTGAGATACAGTGGTAACACTTGTTTGCATGCAATCCAGGCAAATCATGCCATATGTAAGTACTTTGAGATATACCATAGGTAGTAAATGGAAAATAGTAAAAGAATATAGTGTAGTCAGAGGAACTGTAGTGCAGGTTAACAAATAATGTTCAAGGCCACAATGAGGTAGATTGGAGACCAAGAATTCAACATTAGCATTTGAGCGGTCTGTTCAAGTCATGAGTGAGATAGCTGTCCTTGAGTCTGGTGGTATGTGATTTCAAGCTTCTGTATCTTCTGTCTGTAAGGAGAACAGAAGTGAGAATGACCAGGACCATATGTGTACAGTACATTCTTTGAGCTTGAGAATTCCAGAAAAATAGCAGTGTCTGTTCTCTGAAATCATGTAGTGTTAGTACAGACCCTCGTTTATCATAAATTGCCTGGGTTTGACTGAAACGAGTTACACATAACAGACAAATTATTAGTTGATTATGATCTTTCATACCATCTGTTTGTGATTAAGAAATTTGGATATTAGTGCCAAAACTTTAGATAGACACAACTATCTGAAAATTAACATGACAATCATGGATTTTGTGATTTTTTTTTTTGTATTTTCAGCTAATTGGGTCTGATAATCAAGTGGTTGAGTTACTGAACTTGTAATCCAGGAATCTGACTTAATCTCAGTTTAAGATTGATCCTTCTCTGCCTTCTGCAAATTATAACTAGCAATTTTGTAAATGAAAAAACATTAGCTTCTCCTTGAATAAGGATGCCTGGCCTACTAAAGATTCTTTTGTGGAAGTGTTCCAGTAGGGATGAGTGTTTTGACTGAATCTGAACCGTGTCTGATGAGACAGTGATCTCTATGACAAGTAGACTTCTGATAACTTGGGGGCTCTTGATACTGTTGACAGATCACCATTGATAAGGGATTTTGAACATTTTTTTGTAGTTGGGTACCTCATTTACTCCAACTTGTTTTACAAAAGATACTTTTTACCATTCGTAAATCAAAAATATTATTCCATAAATGATGTCACATCATCAAGAATATCCAGAGACCACCTCAGCATACCTGTGGTTTGTGCTGAACTTGGTGACAGAGAGATATCCACTGAACTGATATCTTACCTTTACTCTTCTCTGACTTCAGCATTGACCCATGAGCAGTCAACAGCTGCCACCTTCAAACAAGTGACTACCAAGTGGCTTGATCTGGCCTATGAGTTTTGTGACTGTGATGACAAATGAAAATAAGGGCTGCAGGTTATATAACTTCAGATGTACAGCAGCAAACTGGAGTTGATTTCAATTGAAATTACACCTTTGAATATTTCTAGGCAGCGAGCCATTTGTGCTTAATTTTTGAACAGCTTGCTATGGCGTGAAGCTGTGATATCAGTTGAGGATGTGGCTCAGACTTTTTTAAAGGTTTTTAGGGATGGTTTTGGGTACAGGATGGGGAACTAGGGGTCAAGTTAGGGTTTAGAGACAAAGATAAGGGAGAGTTGGAGGTTGGGAGGTAAATGAAGAGTTGGGGGCTGGAGACAAAGATTGGAATCCAGATTGGAGTGTTCTAGGGTCGAAGACCAGCAATCCCTGAGGACTGGTTGAGTCGGCAGGCACTGAGATGTAGATCAGTGATCTCCATAGTTAAGAATAGAGGTCGGCACGCTCAGAGGACAAAAGCTGATGACCTCCAAAGCTGGTGAGTCTGAACTAGCAGCATCATCTGTTACATTTAGTGGGAGTAGTAACACCTTTACACAAAAATGTTGAAAAAAACTGACAGCTGGTTAAGTTGCCTGTTTGCCTTGGCTGAATAAAACTAATGAAAAATACTTATGAAAAATATAAATCTAAAAGATTATTAAAACTCTTAAAATATTAGATAATTTAAAAAACTTTAAAATATCCAAGTGTTTTAATTTTAAAACGAGTACATTACCTTGGACTTGTTCCCTCGCAGATGCTCTTCTACATTAAAATGAATTGAGTTGTTCTCTTGCGAGTCTAACCTGGCAGAGCTTCTCTGGGTAAGCTTCCCAACATGAATGCTGAGAAATTGTAAGTAGTTGGCTTCACTGTTAGATCATGAGAAGTCCAATAGTGTAATGCAGTTGGCAAAATGCTGACACACACTGAGAGGAACTTTGGAACTTGTACATCTGCACATACTTGTATGGGATCCCAAACATAATTTCTCTGGAGTATCCAGGACAGTTTGTTAAAAGCTTGCACTGTATGAGCACAATTTTCAAAATATAATAAATCTCTATTGGACAGCAGCAATCCATCATTATAAATACTTTATCCAACTGAATGGCAGTTGCTACATATTGCTCAAGAAAATAAGATTTTTGTTATATATTAAGCTTGCTTTATTTAAATATTTTTAACAGTTGGAGATCTCATTGTGTCCCACTGCAGAAATGCAGTGATGGTCAATATGACATTTTTGCAGGAATAAAAAATATTTAAGTTAGCGTTATTGTAATCACGTAATCACTTTTTATAAATTATGTAGAAGTGTTTTAAATTGTATCTGGAGTACAAAATAGTTAACTGTACCACTTTTTAATTTACCATTGTAAACTTTTTAATTCAACATGGTATTAAATCTGATTTTTTCTGTGAAGATTTATTTTTATTGTATGGGTGAAATTGGGTAATTTAGTTGTTAAGGAAAATTAGTCCTTCAGTGGATAAATATGCACTAACATACGAACAAGTCACGTGATGTTAGTCTTTATTCCAGTATTATCATGTTAGAAAAGCATTCACTTGCAGGAGATTAAGGGGACATTTCATGAGTGAAAAGACTAGTAATTCACAAGGGATAATAACGTAAGTAGATTATGGAAGTCTCTTTCAGGAGTGAAATAATGCCTGTAATTTGCCACAACTGCTATGACAGTCATTTTTTATGTTTTTATGACAACTTTAAAAATTGTATTAAACAGGATTGAAAGGTCACAATTTCCATATGGGTGTATGATGCGCCACGTTTTGTGCTTGTTCAATAAATTTAATATCTTAAATGCAGAAAATTTAAATTTATAAAATATTCACAATTTCATTGCTAGGCAATAATGCTTATTTGCACAAATGAAATTTTCATGAATATTGATTAATGTTCCTTCTTAGAGCAGAACATATCACATTTTAAAGATGATTAACTTAAAAAAGACACTAAGCCTGAAGAGCTATTAGAACATTTAGTCTTTATCGCAAATTATTGTCATGTTGTAGAATGAAGACTTCATGTTTTTTATATCAGTTTGCTCAGTAAAAATGCAGCATTTGAATATTACTCCATGTTTTTGTTCAGTAAAGCATTGCTTCTGGCCAGTTGAATAGCAACACCTTGTGGGATGGTAATATATTACAAGGCATAAGTTGTATAATGTTTTAATTTCAACAAAATCATAATATGTTTGAAAACTGCTTTTTTCAATCTATATAATTCAATATATTCAGTATAATATTGAAATGGTATTATCTGTGGCATTGCTCATTGACTTGAGGACGATTTGCAATACAATGAAGCTGAGCATACTCTTTATAAAGGAGGGATTGAATATTGATATGAGAAATTATCTTGGTTCAGATGATCAGGATAAAGTTTCTGTTTTGATGGAAGTAAGAGTAGTCAGGAAAAAGTCACTGATGTGAGGAATGTGATTAGGTTGTGGGGCAGAATTGGGAAATAAATGGGGTACTGTGAGAAAGGTATTGGAGTAATTGAGGGTAAATTTAATCATATGCTGGCAAAGGTAGTCCCAAGCAAGAGTGCATAACATATTCAAGGGTACTCCTTGGAACAATACATTGTGGAACAAACTAGAGAATGGGCTGTTTTAAATATGGTCTTGTCTAATAACATGAAATTGTAAACCTGGCCCCAACATATCGATGAAATAATAAACAAGGCAAGACAGCAACTATACTTCATTAGGGGTCTGAAGAGATTTGGTATGTCAACAGGTACACTCAAAAACTTCTACAGATGTACTGTAGAGAGCATTCTGACAGACTGCATCACTGCCTAGTATGGGAATGGGGTCTACTGCACAGGATTGAAAGAAGCTGCAGAGGGTTGTAAATTTAGTTGGCTTCATCTTGGATACTAGCCTACAAAGTACCCAGGATATCTTCAAGGAGTGGTATCTCAGAAAGGCAGCTTCCATTATTAAGGACCTCCAACACACAGGAGATGCCCCTTTCTCACTGTTACCATCAGGTAGGAAGTACAGAAGCCTTAAGGCACACACTTAGTGATTCTGAAACAGCTTCTTCCCCTCTGTCATCTGATTCCTAAATGGACATTGAACCCATGAACAGTACCTCACATTTTAAATATATATTCTGTTTTTTTGCACAATTTTTAATCTAGTCAATATATATATACTGTAATTGATTCACTTATTTTTTTTAATGTATTGCATTGAACTACTGCTGCTAAGTTAACAAATTTCACGAGACATTCTGGTGATAATAAACCTGATTCTGATTTTGATTTGCTGGAGTCTTTGGTGATATACCACATCTCTTCAAACTCCTAATAAAATATAGCCACTGGTGAATCTTGGATCGATGTGTTGGGCCCAGAGTATATCTTCTGAGATGCCGATACATAGGAAATCGAAGCTGCTCACTCTCCATCTGTGACCCCTTGATAAGGCCTGATGTGTGCTCTCCCAACATCCCCTTCCTGAAGTCCATAATCAGTTCCTTGGTCTTGCTAACACTGAGTTTACTTTATATATTATACTTGGTAAGCAATTCAAACCACATTAGCTGATACTATATGTGGACCTTTAATGGTTGTATAATCCTGGATTTTTCCCCCCCTCTTCATTGAAGCACATTACACAATTTTATGGAATGTAGGCATGCAAATACGTAATACTTCCTTACGATTTGGGAGAATACTTACCCTATCAAGCTTATTGTGGCTGATGGCTTTCAGAGTAAACCCATTCCTCCACTTATTTTCCTGAAGTCCATGCTTTTTCATGTACCCATGAACCCCAACCTGATTCTGCTACTGCCCAAATAGACTTGAATGAACCTTCTAAACTACAAACCAGCACATCTTTGGAATTTGAAGGGATCTGGGTGTAGCCCAAGTGATAACAGGGGTGAGGGTGGGGACATGCAAAGTCTACGCAGACAGCATATATTGTTAGTGTTGAAACTGGATTACTAGACACCTATACACCTTGGAATATACCCCTTTGTGTTGATCATTTCTGCTTTGGGGGAAAAAATCTCTGACCATCCACTCAATTTATACCTCTATCAAGTCACCTCCTTTGCTCCAAAGAGAAAAGCCCTAGCTCATACTCATAAGGCATGCTCTCTAATATAGACAGTCTCCTGGTAAATCTCCTTTGTACCCTCTCTAAAGCTTACTCCTCTGTCCATAATGAGGAAATCAGAACTGAAGACAATATTGTAAGTGTGGTCTAACCAGGGTTTTAACAGAATTGTAACTTTACCTCACGGCTCTTGAACTTCGATTAATGAAGGCCACCACATCATGTGCTTTCTTAACAGCCCTATTAACTTGCATGACAACTTTGATGGATCTATGTCCGTTAACTTCAAGATCCCTCTGTTCCTCCACACTGTGAAGAATCCAGCTATTCACCCTGTATTCTGTCTTCAAATTTGACTTTCTAAAGTGAATCACTCTTTTCTGAGTTGAACTCCATCTGCCACTTCTCAGCCCAGCTCTGCATCCTGTCAATGTTTCATTTTAACCCACGACAACCTTCTACACTATCCACAACTCCACCAACCTTTATATCATCTGTAAACTTACTAACCCACCCTTCTTCTTCATTCAAGACATTTATAAAAATGGCAAAGAGCAGAGGAAACAGAGTAGATCACTGCAGAACACCCCTGGTCACTGACCTCCAGGCAGAATATGCTCCATCTACAATAACCCTCTGAATTTTATGAACAAGCCAAATCTGAATCCACACAGCCATGTTTCCTGGATTCTATGCCCCTCGACTGGTCTAGGATTCTCAGGGTTATTCCTACTCTTTTTCTTAAACTAAAGAAAAGTATTTACTCTCTACATAATCTATTAGTATTCCTGTGGCCAGTGTAGATGCAAAGATCATTGCCAAAGGTGCAACAATCTCTTTGCTTGCTTTCTATGGTAACTTGCAATATATCCTGTCCAGACCTGGGGACTTGTCAGTCCTAAGGGTTTTCAGAAGTTCCAGCTTACCCGCTTTCTTAATGTTGATTATATTCTAACATATCAACCTGTTTTATGTTGTCCTCACAAACATCAAGGTCACTCTCACTGGTAAATACTAAAGCAAAGTATTCATTAAAGATCATCTCTGACTCCAGGAACATGCTTCCTCTTCTATCCCTGGTCATGCCTATCTTCACTCTAGTCATTCTCCTGGTCTTCACATGTATGTAGAAGGCCTTGGGGTTTTCCTTAATCCCACTTGCCAAGGCTTTCTCATGTCTCCTTCTAGCTCTCCTAGGTGACTGTCTAGTAGATAGATAGATAGATAGATACTTTATTCATCCCCATGGGGAAATTCAACTTTTTTTCCAATGTCCCATACACTTGTTGTAGCAAAACTAATTACATACAATACTTAACTCAGTAAAAAAAATATGATATGCATCTAAATCACTATCTCAAAAAGCATTAATAATAGCTTTTAAAAAGTTCTTAAGTCCTGGCGGTAGAATTGTAAAGCCTAATGGCATTGGGGAGTATTGACCTCTTCATCCTGTCTGAGGAGCATTGTATCGATAGTAACCTGTCGCTGAAACTGCTTCTCTGTCTCTGGATGGTGCTATGTAGAGGATGTTCAGAGTTATCCATAATTGACCGTAGCCTACTCAGCGCCCTTCGCTCAGCTACCAATGTTAAACTCTCCAGTACTTTGCCCACGACAGAGCCCGCCTTCCTTACCAGCTTATTAAGACGTGAGGCGTCCCTCTTCTTAATGCTTCCTCCCCAACACGCCACCACAAAGAAGAGGGCGCTCTCCACAACTGACCTATAGAACATCTTCAGCATCTCACTACAGACATTGAATGACGCCAACCTTCTTAGGAAGTACAGTCGACTCTGTGCCTTCCTGCACAAGGCATCTGTGTTGGCAGTCCAGTCTAGCTTCTCGTCTAACTGTACTCCCAGATACTTGTAGGTCTTAACCTGCTCCACACATTCTCCATTAATGATCACTGGCTCCATATGAGGCCTAGATCTCCTAAAGTAACTAGCAAGAGCCCTATCTGATCCTTGCTTCCTAAAATTGTTCCACATCTCTAGTGAAGAATGGCTTCTTTACCTTACTATCCTTTCTGTGCCTCAATAGGACGAACCTATCTATAATTCCTAAAAAATACACATTTCCATTGTGCATTCCCTGAGTACATAGATTTCCAATTTGGGCTCCCAAGTTCCTGACTCATAGAATCATAATTCCTTCTCCCTCAGTTGAAGACTTTCTCTTGCTGTCTGCTCCTGTCTCTCTCCGAGGGTATGGTAAAGGTCATGGAGTTGTGGTCACTGTCTCTGAAGTGTTCTTCCACCATGAGATCTGACCCCTGACCAGATTCAGTGTGGCCTCTCCACTAGTCGACAATAAACTTTTAAACAGCTTGTAACACAACAAGTATACATTGAATCGGGAAAATCATCAACCTGAAAAGTGACCCAGCACACTAACTAGATTGTTTAATGATTTTATAAGATTAGTAGGAGCTTATGTGTCCAAACTGAGTGGTAAACTGAATGACTGACTGAATAGCAGATTAAAAATATTGATAGAGAAATGTTGTGAATATAAGACAAAAGTTTTTCAAATTTATAAGGGCCGTCATGGAAAAATAGTAAAAAGTAGATCTTGGTCCCATGGAAACAATTGTTGAAGACATTATGGTAGGGAATGAAGAATGGGCTAAAGTATTAAACAAAAACTTGCATATACTAGAAACAAAAACTTGAAAATTAGCAATAGGAAGTAGGACCATTTAGTCAAAGAGCCACCTCTGCTTTTCATTGTGAATGTGGTTGATCATTAAGAATCTTATTGTTGCTTTCTCCCCATATCCCTTTACCTCTGTCACTTATAAAACTAATAGCTTTAAAACTATTTAACCTACAATTTACCAGTCTTTGGGAGAAGTAATTTTCCCTTGTGTCGTATTTAAATTTGAATCCCATATTTGTAAACAGTTTTTATTTGGTTTGGCAGATTTAATGTAATTTTATGAAAGTGAAATCAGCTTTGAAAAATCAAATAGCCTCCATTAGAATGTAACCAGCAACTTAGGCAGGAAATACAGAACCAATGAATGTCGAATGTCCAGATTTTTGAAAGACATTTCTGAAGAATTACATTAAAAATGTTATAGTCTTTGTGGTAATATGAGAATAGACTGTTTTATTCCTGCCCCATTTTCTATATGTTAACAAACATTACAGGACTGGTTTGTGTAGCATTGTGAATCAGGTTTAATATCATTGACATATACTGTGAGATTTATTGTTCTTTGTTTTTAAAAAAAAAAATTTAATTAGTTTTTCAAAACATTTTACAAATTAAAAAAGAGATTTATTGTTTTGCAGCAGCAGAACATTGCAATACACAATATAGATTTTGTAATTTATAGTTTATTCTGTATGTGTGAATAAAAGAATGAGCTAGTGTACATAGGTTCATTGTCAATTCAAAATTCTGATGGCAGAGGGAAGGAGCTGTTCCTAAAACATAGAGCTTGTGTCTTTGGAATCTTCTACCTCCTTGATGGTAACAATGAAAAGAGGTAGCACTGGATCATGAGGGTTCTTAATGATAGATACCCCCTTTTTGAGGCATCACCTTAGACCAGTGTTTCCCAACTTTTTTAGTCCAATGCCCCCCTAAAGCACCTTCATACTTGCCAACACCTCTCTTTCTTTCCAGTGCCCCATAATGTAAAAACATGTCTACCATATACTAATATAAGAAAAATGATTCTGCTTTAAATTTTTGTCTTTAAACCTAGCTTGCACATTACCTGTGTACTGTACAGTAACTTCGGTATCAGTGTGATCCTTAAGCTTGATGGTTTTTAGGAAGAGATGAAATATCTGGTTCAAGTTGTGACAGTAAAAGCCTAGACTCCCCCATGTATAATAATGTCCAAGCTGTTACTGTTTTTTTTTTGGGTGAGTATGTGGTTCACTGCACCGAAGCCTCGTTCAACAAGTAGGAGGATGGAAATGTAACAAAGAGCAGTTTGGCGCTTCTCCAAAGACCAGGAAACTTCATATGACAGTGTAGCCACATACCACAAAAGCTGACATTTTTGAAAAGCCTTTTTGCTTCTTCAGCATTCTGAATTTCAATAATTTCTTTTTGCAAGCTCTCTTCCATTCTGGAATTTCCAGATCTTTCAAATTCTTGAATTGTTTCTGAAAATCCTTCCGTTACTGCAGGTGTAAGCAGTACTCTTACAAATCTCCATCTGTGAAAGAGAGTACCATACTTTCCATGTAGGGAAACTGTGAGAACATTCTTCTCCCAATGTCTTGCTTATATATTTCCAATTTCCTGATAAAAGTGGACACTGCACTTTTTGCCTGGATTAAATTGAAATTCTCACCCAGCAGTTTCATATTTAGAATGTTCATCTTGTCATACACATCAGCTAGGTATGCCACATCTCCATGTAGAAGTTCAATCTTGTTTCCTAAGCTCTTGACAATCTTGAGCAAAAATTCAACCATAGTGTCCAGAAAGTCAAAGACTTTTTAAGCAGCAGCCTTTTGACAGCCAACACACTTCAATGTGAAGAAGCAAATGTTCAAAGCCTTCATCATTATCTTGGCATAACCTGTGAAACATTCTGCTATTTAATGGATGAGCCTTAATTTTGTTGATAGCAGGTATTTCAAGAGTCATGCTTGAAAAAAGTCGCTGTCTGAGGGTTTTGGCTGTGAGATGTTGACCATGTACTACCCAATGGATTACAGACAGACTTGGAATTTCTTTATTCATAAATGCCACTAAACCAGCATGGTGACCTGTCATATATGGTGCTCCATCTGTTGCACAAGAAATCACGTTCCTAATTGGAATACTTTTATCTTCGACATACATTTTGAGCTTGTCATAGATTGATTCTCTGTTGATATGTTTTTAACTTTTTACAAGAGAATCTCTTCATAAGCTTTTCCATTTTTGATAAACCGTATATATGCCATTAGCAATACCTTGTTGTCTTGCACAATTCATTCATCCAGTTTATCTCAAATTTTGCTTTCTTGTAGCTCTGTGCATAGTTGATACTCAATGTCTTCACGCATTTCGTCAATATGACAAGCTACAGAGTTATTACTCAGAGGAATTGATTTTAAAATACTGGTATTCATTTTGAGATCTTTCACCAATTGTATGAGATTTTTCCTCACTTTGCTATCATTTTGGAAATGTTATAAGAAACGATGAAATCACTATCAAGATCATTTTTATTTTTCTTGGCAAATGACTTGACTGTGCAATGCTTTGTAAATGCTACTTTCATCTTCTGAAACTTGAGTAATAGCATAGGTAGACTTCTCAGGGTGTCTTTTATGGAAGTGTTCCTATAATCTTGATGGTTTCATGGCTTCATTAGACAGTACAGTATTACAGATAAGACACCTGGGGCGTCACTGATCTGGCGGGAACAGAATAAAGGCATAACCAGATAGGTAGCATTGTACTGATACACTTTCTGTAGTTTCTGCTTCAGTTGATAGGTTCACCGATTGGCTCTATTTCACAGTTTAGTTTCAGCCAGCGCTGTATTGTTGCATGACTCAGTAGATCTGCAGAGAAAGTTGAGAGGATGTACTTGACTTACCAACTGTTAAATTGCATGAACTCATTCTGTGCTGCGAGTCAAGGGGAACTGTTGGGGCACCCTGGTTGCTAATTTATGCATCCCCAATAACGTATGTTTGGTTGGTAAAATGGGATGAGATTGCCGAGTTTCAGCTGGGTTGTGATGATGAGAGCTCACCTCCTGCAGAGCTGTAGTTCTTCCTATGATCCAGTGCTTCATTCTTTATTTGGAAGTGCCTGCTTTACTAATGCTTGATCAGGACTCATGCCTCAAGTTAGACTGCCTCTTACCGCCCCTCCCCCTGCGACTTCTATTTCCCTAACACCTCCTTAGGACGTAACTGCCCCCGTTGGGAATCCCCTTGGAAGCATGGGCTATAAAAGTAGGAGTGTTGCATTGAATTCTCATAAAACACTGGTTAGGCCACAAGTGCTGTGTTGCATCTAAATGTTTCAAAGGTTCTATGAAGGGAGAGGTAGTAAGTTTCTCCTTGGGATGAAAATCTGAGGGGGAAAACAGATGATAAGAGGTACACGAGAGCATGACTAGTTTGGCCGTGGTAGAGAAGAAAGATACTAGCATAGACAGAACATTGACTATTAGAAGGCAAAGAGTGAGAATAAAGGAACCTCACTGATTATCAACACTATTGCACCTCTGGGGTGTGTGCTTAGCCCACTGCTCTACTCTCTATATACTCATGACTGTGTGGCTAGGCATAGCTCAAGTACCATCAATAAATTTGCTGATAATATAACCATTGTTGGTGGAATCTTAGGTGGTGAAGAGAGGGTGTACAGGATTGAGATATACCAACTAGTTGGAGTGGTGTCGCAGCAACAAGCTGGCACTCAATGTCAGTAAGACAAAAGAGGTGATTGTGGATTTCCAGAAGGGTAAGACGAAGGAACACATACCAATCCTCGGAGAGGGATCAGAAGTGGAGAGAATGAACAGTTTCAAGTTCCTGGATGTCAAGATCTCTGAGGATCTAACCTGGTCCGAGCATATCGGTGCAGTTATAAAGAAGGCAAGACAGCAGCTATACCTCATTAGGAGTTTGAAAAGATTCGGTATACACTCAAAAACCTACAGATGTACTGTGGAGAGCATTCAGACAGGTTGCATCACTGTCTGGTCTGGGTTGGGCTACTGCACAGGATCGAAAGAAGCTGCAGAGGGTTGTAAATTTAGTCGGCTCCATTTTGGGTACTAGCCTACAAAGTACCCAGGACATCTTCAAGGAGTGGTGGCTCGGAAAGGCAGCATCCATTATTAAGGACCTCCAGCACCCAGGGCATGCCCTTTTCTCATTGTTACCATCAGGAAGGAGGTACAGAAGTCTGAAGGCACACACTCAGTGATTCCAAAACAGCTTCTTCCCCTCTGCCACCTGATTCCTCAATGGACACTACCTCACTTTTTAAAATATATACTATTTCTGTTTATTGCACAATTTTTAATCTATTTAATATATGTATACTGTAATTGATTTACTTATTTTCTTCTATATCATGTATTACATTGAACTACTGCTGCAAAGTTAACAAATTTCACATTACATGCCGGTGATAATAAACCTGATTCTGATAAGGGGGCCATTTCTGGTTGACTGTCAATGCCTAGTGGTGTTACATAGGGATCAGTTTAGGGTCTGCTATTTTTTTGAATTATGTTTCAAATAGTGAGAGTGTCTAGGACCAGAGTGCACAGCCTCAGAATAGAAAGACCTCTCTTTAGAACATAAATTTGTGGATACTGTAGAGCATATATGTCAAACTCAAGGCCCGCGGGCCAACTCCGGCCCGCGGTGGAATTATCTTTGGCCCACGAGATAATATCTAATTACTATTAAAGCTGGCCCCAGTAATCGAAGCGCCTATGGCGTATGATATGGCTAATGCTGAGTTTATTCAGGTACCAGGTTTTCAGGGTTTTTAGTGTTTATTCGGCAGTCTTGCTCGGCAGTCTTCTTCATAAGAAACGGAATTTGTAAAGTGAAACACTTTGTAGTTATAGCAGAGACTGAGACACATGAGAGCAGGCTGAAAAAACGGAGGCAACGAAAGCTGCGTTCGCACGCGTCCGACTGATCCGGCCCGCATGAAACTGCATTTTGCTCAATCCGGCCCGTGACCTAAAATGAGTTTGACACCCCTGCAGAGAGCAGAGGAGATTTACAAGGATGTTGTCTGGATTGGAGAGCATGCCTTATGTGAATAGGTTGAATGAACTTGGTCTTTTCTGCTTGGAGCAATGGAGGATGGGAGGTGAGCTGATAAGAGGTGTATAATATGATGAGAGGCGTTGATCGTGGGGATAGCCGGAGTCTTTTTCCTAGGGCTGAAATGGATAACACAAGGGGGCGTAGTTTTAAGGTGCTTGGAAGTAGGTACAAGGGGGATGTCAATTTTTTTTTTACACAGAGTGATAGGTATGTGGAATGCACTGCCAGCGACAGTGGTGGAAGTGGGTACAGTAGGGTCTTTTAAGAGACTTCTGGATAGGTACATGGAGTTTAGAAAAATAGAGGGGTGTACGGTAGGGTAATTCTTGACAGTTTCTAGAGTAGGTTACAATGCATGGTTGGCAAAATGTTGTGGGCTGAAGGGCCTGTGATATGCTGTAGATTTCTATGATTCTATGAAATAAGGATGAATCGCTGTAGTCAGATAATAGTGAATCTGTGGAATTCATTGCCACGAAAACTGTAGAAGCCAAGTCATAGGGAATATTGTATTTAAAGTGGAGATTGATAAGTTTTTGATAAGGGTGTCAAAAGTTATGGGGAAAAGGCAGGAGAATAGGATTGAGATGGAAAATAAATCAACTGTGATCAAATGTTGGTGAAGACTGAATGGGCTGAATGTCTGCTCTTATGTCCTTGGTTTTATGATCTTGTATTTGGAAATGTGAATTTAAGATTTAATTACTTTTTATGTAGGTATCTAAAATCAGGAGATCGTCTGTACAATGCCAGTCTGCAAAAACTGGAAGGAAACATTAAGGCATCTACTGCAGCACCTTGGGAAAGATTAAATGGAAACAAAGTAGAATCTGTTGATCCAGGATTGAACACCTTCAGAGGTACAGCTTTTAGTCCTGCTGGAGATGTGAATAGACAGCAAATAGGTAATTAATTGTAATCCTTTTCCACACATTTGACAACTTGTGTACTTCATAATATTTATCAGTGATTGTAAATTTATTATATTTTAGAAGGAAGTCATCTGTCAGGTTAGTAATGGCATGCTGCAGAGATATTCTGTGTCTCTTTCTTTAGCTTTCTGTCTCTTGTCCTGGAAATCATCTTCCCTGAAGTCTGCTCATAATTTCCATTATGAAAACTAGTTGATTTGATTGTGCTACTCTTGGAATTATAGTAATCAGAGCCAAAGTTCTTCATGACTGCCTCCTAAGTCTCCTGCCCTGCCTCATTCCCTAAGAGGTTGCCAAGTAGGCTCCTTTATATATTCATTCAGTTAAATTTATTGGATGCATTTCAGTTCATCCATGCCGTTGGCATTTTGGGTAGTCCAATCAATAACAGGGAAATTAAAATCTCCCACTAATACAATCCTTGTTTGCTTACAGCACACCCGCTCAAGTTCTCACTTCCAGCCTTTCTACCCATAAGACCTCCAAGAATGTCCTTGCTAAGTATTGTTAGTAGGTCTTTCCTTATCAAAAAGGCTACAATCCTTCCTCGCTTACCTGTACCTCTGTCATGCCTGTAGCATCTGTATCCTGGATATTGAGCTGCCAGTCCTGCTCTTCTCTCAGCCATTTTTCTGTTGTGGCTATAACATCCCAGTCCTCAGAGTCATTCCATGCTCTTTCTTCCTTTGCCTTAATTATTGAACCACATTGCAATGAAAAAAAAAAGCAGTTTGAATTATGTATTTCTTTCCCTGCCTTTACAATATCTCAGCTATCCTGAATACCAAACTTATTTTGGTTAGATACTCCTTTATCCCATGATTTGTTTCTATTCAAACTACTACCCCTTTGCCAATATTGTTTAAGACCACCAGCATAGCACTAGCAAATTTCCCTTGAGGATATTGGTCCCGCTCTGGTTCAAGTTAACCTGTCCCTTGTACAGGTTGCTCCTATCCCAGAAGAGATCCCAATGGTCTAAGAACCAGAATCCTTGCTTCCTGCACCTGCTGCTTAGTCATGAATTCTTCTGGCCTGTCTTTCTGTTTCTGATCTTGCTAGTATTTAGCATTGGGATTAATTCCGAGATCATTACCCTCGATCCTGCTTCTTAACTTCTTGCCCAGCTCCCTAAATCATTCTGCAGAACTTTGTCCTTTGTTCTGCCTATGTCATTTGTAACAATAGGTACAGTACAGCAACCTCTGGCTGTTTGTCCTACCGCTTGAGAATTTTCTTCAGCTGCTTGGAGACATCCTTATCCCTGGCACATGCAAGTGAAAACACCAAAAGTCTGTTCAAAATTTCCTACTACAATCTTTTCATTGGGTTTTCTTACATCCTAAGCATACAATGGATTCTAACACTTGAGGAAGGTTATCCCCATGTTCAGATTTTGGCATCTTTACTATTTATTTTTTTATTTAGCAGTACAATGCAGAGTAAACCCTTCTGGTCTTTTGGGCTATGCTGCCCCGCAACCCTGATTAACCTTATCCTCATGATGGCACAATTTACGATGACCAACTAACTTACCTGGTACGTTTTTGGACTGTGGGAGGAAGCCTGAGCAGCTGGGGGAAAACCACACATTCCATGGGGAGGATGTACAGAAACTCCTTACAGAATGGAACTCGGGGAGCCCTCGAGCTGTAATGGTGTTGTGTTAACCACTATGCTACCATGGTGCCCAAGATAGAATTTATTTTATTTAGTGATAAAGTGCAGAGTAGGCCTTTGCGGTCCTCTGAACCATGCTACCCCAGCAACTCCACACCCTGGTTAAATCTAATCTAATCACAGGGCTATTTCCAATGACAAATTAACCTACCTGGTCTTTGGACTGTGGGAGGAAACCTGAGCACCCAGAGAAAACAAATGTATTCCATGGGGATGAAATGCAAAGACTCCTTAAAGAACAGTGCCAGAATCGAACTCCCTACTATGGAGTGTCCCGAGCTGCAGTAGCATCATGATAACTGATACGCTACCATGACACTTTACATGCAAGCAACCTTATCTTAATTGTCTCCTCCTTCACCCAGCTTGGTACTTCTGCTATTGTGCCTTTAGCTGCCTTCCTATACTGTTGGTATTCTACTTGGCAGCAGTTTCACTTAATACCCTTCTATTTAACCCAAGTTAGTCCCAGATCAATGTGATCTGTACTGAAGCTTTGACTGTAAATCATTCATAAGAATATAAGAAATAGGAGCAGGAGTAGGCCATACGGCCCATTGAACATGCCCTGTCATTCAATAAGATCATGGCTGATCTGTCCATAAACTCAGCTCCATCCACCTGCCTTTTCCCCATAACACTTCATTCCCGTACTATGTAAAAATCTATCTAACTATATCTTAAATATGTTTAGTGAAGAAGCCTCAACTGCTTCCCTGGGCAGGGAATTCCACAGATTCACCACTCTCTGGGGGAAAAACAGTTTCTCCTCATCTCCATCCGAAATCTTCTCCCCTGAATCTTGAGGCAATGTCCCTTAGTTCTAGTCTCACCTACCAATGGAAACAACTTTCCTACTTCTATCTTATCTATCCCTTTCAAAATTTTGTGTGTTTCTATACAATTCAGTCGTGCACAATGAGTTAGATGGAGCACATAAATTGGTTAGCTTTTTTAATCAATATTTTGGAGGAGAATGAAATAAAGGGATAATGATATTTAGCATTTTGAATGCTACTCACTATTTTGAATGTTTTACACCTTGGTCCCAGGGAAACGCGCTCTGTGTATGTGTATGGTTTGAATGATTAAATTTGATTTGAATACTGCGCATCAGTCAGGTAACATAACCCCTTCTGAAAACTATGGTAGAGGTGGCATCATGCAATGGGGATACTTTTCATCAGCAGAGACTGGAAGTCTGGTTAAGATTGATGTGAAGATGAATGCTGTTAACTGGAGATCCTGGATTAAAATAAACTGCTAGCCTCTGCCAGAAAGCTTAAACTGAGGAGGAAGTTTGTCTTGTAGCAGGACAACAACCCAAAGCACACTGCTAGAGCAACCATGGAGTGGCATCAAATGAGGAATGTTGATATCCTTGAGTGGTCCAGTTAGAATCCTGACCTTGACTCGAATAAACATCTCTGGCAAGACCTCAGAGTTTTTGTCCACTGCTGCTCCCCAGCTAACTTGGCACAGCTTGAGCAATTTTGCAAGGAGGAATGGGTAAATCTTGTTCCATGTTATGCAAAGCTAATAGAGACTTATCCAAAAAGACTACTGGCTGTAATAGCTGCAAGACGTGGTTCAACTAAGTACTGCGCAAAGAGAGAGGAATACTTTTGAACTGCTGATATTTTGGTTTTAGAATTTTTAGTTTTTCATGCTTTACAATTTTCCCTGATTTTTGTTTTGTGCTCTATGCTCTGTTTTAAAAAAAAAAGTTACAGGTGATTCACAAATAAAAAAATCTCGGTTAAAGTGATCAAGATCTCTGGTTGTAATACTCATTTTTGTGAACAACGGGTGGGGACTGAATGCCTTTTCAAGGCACTGTAAAGATCAAACTGAAAGATATTGATCAATAAAATTTATTATCTGTTGCATTCAACTAAATTTATGACTTTTTGTCTAGGGATTACTTCAATTCCTAAAAAAGATGCGGCAACTTCTCCTGTGCCAGTTGTCAAAAAATACCAGCCAGTCAACATGGCAACATCACCCATTTGGCCTGAATCACTGAGGTAGGGTATTACAGAATCCTGGAAATGGACAGCACAGAAATGGGTCCCTTCAGCCCTTATTGTCCATGTGGACTGCGGTGCCTGTCCTTACTAATCCCAGTTGTCCACATTATGCTCTCATCCCTCTAAGCTTTTGTTTTGATTCAAGTACCTGTACAAATGCTTTTTAAGTATTGTATTTATATCTGCTCCTACTACCTTCTGTTTTAGCTATACTTGATGAAGGCCAATGCACTGTATGCCTTCTTAACTGCAGGTTGACTCTGTGGTTAAGAAGGCGCACGGTGCATTGGCCTTCATTAATCGTGAGATTATGTTTAAGAGCCGAGAAGTAACGTTGCAGCTATGTCAGACCCTGGTCAGACCCCTCTTGGAGTACTGTGCCCAGTTCTGGTCACCTCACTACAGGAAGGATGTGGAAACCATAGAAAGGGTGCAGAGGAGATTTACAAAGATGTTGCCTGGATTGGGGAGCATGCCTTACGAGAATAGGTTGAGTGAACTTGGCCTTTTCTCCTTGGAGCGACGGAGGATGAGAGATGACCTGATAGAGGTGTACAAGATGATGAGAGGCATCGATCGTGTGGATAGTCAGAGGCTTTTTCCCAGGGCTGAAATGGCTAGTACGAGAGGGCATATTTTTAAGGTGCTTGGAAGCAGGTACAGAGGAGATGTTGGGTAATTTTTTTACACAAAGAGTGGTGAGTGTGTGGATTGGGCTGCTGGTGACAGTAGTGGAGGTGGAAACGATAGGTTCTTTTAAGAGACTCCTGGATAGGTACATGGAGCTTAGAAAAATAGAGGGCTATGGGTAAGCCTATGTAGTTCTAAGGTAAGGACATGTTCGGCACAGCTTTGTGGGCTGAAGGGCCTGTATTGTGCTGTAGGTTTTCTATGTTTCTACTTTTGGAATAATTCTATTTTTTAATTTCTGCTTTGGATCTGCCAATATTAATGTTTTTTAGTTTTTTTTCAAAAACATAAACTTAAAGATTTTTGTGTTTGAGCAACTGAGTAGATTTTTTAATTCTAGATAAAACTTTTTTTTGTTGATCCCAGAGGAAAAAGTTGCACGCATGCCTTTACAAGCCCAGAATGTTTGGGAATAACCTTTGGGGAGGGAATCAATGCACCAATATGCTTTTGGCCTATTTATGACTGATTTATAATGCCCTTATGGCATAAAGAGACTAATTTGAAAGGTCTAAGAACAAAGAAAGCCATAGTGATGAAAGTTTGATTATTATAGAGTGCAACTTTCTAAAATAAAAGCTGCTGAAGATTATATTAATGATATGAATAATAAAGAAATTTAAAGTTTTTTTTTGAAAACTGTCTTTTCCTCAGAGGGAAATCCCTAATAAACTAATGTACAGTAGTGGCTTATTTATTAACTTCAAACTGAAAATTCAACTGATGCAAAAATTAATCAATTTTGTGAGTAAACAATTTTAATTCAGTGGGCATAATATATGTAAATTTCCAAATAGCTTTACATAAAGCCCATTTCATTGCTTCATTGTTTGTGCTTAGTTTTGTCATACTGTTGTCAGGATATCTTGAAATGCTCATCTTCCTAACTTCTATCGCTCCAGTTTGAACAGACTTTGGTCAGAGACTTCCATGAGTTAGGATAAATTTTGGACATAGTTAAAATTTTTTGAGAGTATTCTTAAGGTATTTTCTTTGCCTGTTGAAAGGTTATTTTGCTGTGGCAAAGTTTTGAATAGAGGACTTGTCTTGGGAGGCTGGTGCGAGGTTTCCTGATGAAGTGGCCTATCCAGAGCTGAATCTAATTTGTCCTTCAGTGATAAGGATACTGGCCTGGGAAAGGGTACATAAATATTGGTTAGCTGGTCTTCCCAATGGATTTGATGCTTCTACACAGTGCCTTGATAGGTAAGGATAGCAAACTTGAGTAAAGTCAGAGCATGTGAAGTTATGGACAGGGAGCTAATCGAATAGTTAGTTAGTAACACGACAAAATAAAAAGGAATTACCGTACTCAAATTGGTCTTGCCACTGTTCCTTATTCACATTTACATAAACAATTTGGAATTAAAGTATAATATTAAAGTAATTTTGTGCCCAGAATTTAGAATTATTTGAAATTTTTGGTTGGAGTTCTCTCGTAAAATAATCACTTTCAGTATTAGTTAGTGGTGTTTATTAAAAGCCACAGAGAAGGGATGTAGTTTTGGTCAGATTTTGACCAGTAGCTGTAAATGTTAATTGTGTTCCAGGGTAATTATCTGAATTTTGCTTTGTGCTGCAGCCAGTTAGAAATCTCAGCATGTGCAGCTGATTGTTTTCTCACAATTAAAATAAAATCAAGTTTATTGTCATCTGACTGTACATGTACAATCCAGTGAAATGATATTCCTGTGGAGTATGGTGCACCCAGAAAGCATACAACCCACACAGCATATAAGCCAAAGTATTACCATAAATTAATAAAATATTCAAAATGCAGGCAGCACAGGTAAACAGTACAGTATACAGTGAACAGCTTGCTGTCCTAATGACGAGACCTCGGTGATAGCAGTGTATTCATTAGTCTCACAGCCTGAGGGGAAAAAGTTGTTACCCAGTCTGGCAGTCCTAGTCCTGATGGTTCTGTACATCCTCCCTCATGGTAGTGGGTCAAAAAGATTGTGGGATGGAGATGGGAATCCTCAACAATGTTTTAGGCCATTTGTCTACTACGTTTCTGGTAAATGTCACCAATAGGGCGAAGTGAGACCCAGGTGATCCTCTCAGCAGTTTTAACTATCCTCTATTGGGTATTGTGGTCTGATGCCTTGTATCCTCCGTACTGCAAAATGATGCAACAAGACAGGACATTCCCACTGGTGCTCCTGTAGGAAGTTGTGAGAATGAGGGTGCTGACTTCTCCTGAGAGTGTAGAGGCTGCTGTGTCTTCTTGACCAGTGAGGAAGTATTGCTCACCAAGGAACTTGGTGCTCTTCACTCTCTACGTTAGGACTATTGATGTGTAATGGAGAGTGGTGAACCTGTGCTTTCCTGAAGTCTGCAGTCATCTCCTTTGTCTTGTCCACATTGAGACTTGGGTTGTTGTTCTTGCACCATTTGACAAACTTCTCAACCTTCTCTCTGTATGCTGACTCATCAGTGAACTTGATGAGGTTTGAGCTGAATCTGGTAGTGCATTCATGAGTCAGCAGCAGGCTGCACACAGCGCTGGGGGGCACTGGTGCTCCGCATAATGGAGCTTGAGATGTTGCTGCCAACTCAGACTGACTAGGGTCTTCCAGTTGAGAAGTTACAGTAAGGAGTGTTGAGTCTCAATGAGAACACTTTACCCACCAGCCTCTAAGGGATGATCATGTTAAAAATTGAAATAAAGTTGATGAACAGCATCCTGACGTGTGAGACATTGATTTTTTTAGGTGGAACAGGACGGGGGGCCGAGCAGCAGGTGAACTGGAAAGGGTTCAATGTAGCTGGAAGATGGCACTTTATAATTCATTATCAGCTGCTTAAACCACTTTGATTGTTGAAGTCAGTGCCACTGGGTGGTAATCATTTAGGTCAGTTACCGTTGCTCTCTTGGGCAGCAGAATGATGGTGACTGCCTTGAAGCTTGCAGGGACAGTGGATTATTCCAAAGATATGTTAAAGATGTTTGGTAAGACTTCAGTTAGCTGATCCGCACAATCCCTCGGCACCCAACCGGGTATGTTTGTCTGGCCCCACTGCTTTGCTTGGGTTTACCCTGGCTAGGATCCTCCTCGCCTCTGCTGTGGTCAGAGAGGATCCCTGTTCCTCAGGGAGAGGGGGCTTTCCTTGATGTAGTAACATTCAATGCATCAAAAGTTAACAAATTTCAGGTCACTTGCCGGTGATAATAAGCCTGATTCGTGCACAGAGCATTCAGCCCATCAGGAAGGGAGGCGTTGCTGTCATTGACGCACAGGATAGACTCGAAATCTGTTTTAGCCTGAATACCCTGTCACATGCACTTCTTGTCCTTATTGTGACAGAGGTGCCTGCAAAATTTTCTGTGGTTCAAGATGGTTGTGAAGTCAAGGCTAATATGTACCAAGGCACCCTGCTAACATTACCTTTGTTCTGGATGACAAAAATTGTTTAGCTAGAATATTATGATATTCGAGGCATGACTGCGCAGGCGTGTAGACGTCAGCGAGTTAGACCGGTGGGAAGAAGTTAAAAGGAGCGCATTTTTTCTTCAGCGGTTTGATCGAGGCATGACTGTGCAGGTGCATGGATATCAGTGAGATAGACCTGCGGAAAAAGTTTAAAAAGAAGACAGCTTTATAGAGCGGGTGACAGAGTAGAGGGTGTCAGAGTAGGAGGGCTTTGATACTAACGGGTTGAGATGAGTTAAATTACTTGTGAAGAATAGGAAATGGAAGTATATCTGCGAGGCTGGTGTTCTGTACTGGATGTGGGATGTCCAGGAAACTCCCAGCCTACCGGGCGGCCACATCAGCGTCAGGTGTGTCGAACTGCAGCTCCTTCGGGACCAGGTTAGGGAACTGGAGATGCAGCTTGATAACCTTCCGTTGGTCAGGGGAAGTGAGGAGGTGATAGAGAGGAGCTATAGGCAAGTAGTCATACCTGGGCCTCGGGAGACAGATCAGTGGGTGACAGGATAGGGAAGGGCAAGATTCAGATACTAGAGAGTATTCCTGTGGCTGACCCCCTTAACAATAAGTACTCCTGTTTGAGTTCTGTTGGGGGAGATGACCTACCTGGGGGAAGCAACAGTGGCCGTACTTCTGGCACGGAGTCTGGCCCTGTGGCTCAGAGGTTAGGGAAAGGAAGAGAATAGCAGCAGTGATAGGGGGTTCTATAGTTAAGGGGTCAGAGAGGCAATTCTGTGGATGCAGGAAAGAAACACAGGTGGTAGTTTGCCTCCCAGGTGCCAGGGTCCGGGATGTTTCTGATGGCGTCCACGATATCCTGAAGTGGGGAGGTGAACAGCCAGAGGTCGTGGTACATATTGGTACCAACGACATAGATAGGAAAAGGGAGGAGGTCCTGAAAACAGACTACAGGGAATTAAGAAGGAAGTTGAGAAGTGGGACCTCAAAGGTAGTAATCTCAGGATTACTGCCTGTGCCATGCGACCGTGAGTATAGGAATAGAATGAGGAATCAGAGCAGGGGGCAAGGATTCAGATTTCTGGATCTTTGGGACCTCTTCTGGGGCATGTGTGACTTGTACAAA
This sequence comes from Hemitrygon akajei, assembly GCF_048418815.1. Lineage (NCBI taxonomy): Eukaryota > Metazoa > Chordata > Chondrichthyes > Myliobatiformes > Dasyatidae > Hemitrygon > Hemitrygon akajei. Next base: position 18,145,126 of record NC_133136.1, read on the forward strand.
AAAGACGGGTTGCACTTGAATCCGAGGGGGAACCAATATCTGGAAAGGGAGCATGAGTGAATCTGCAGATGCTGGAAATAAATAAAAAACACGAAATGCTGGCAGAACTCAGCAGGCCAAACAGCATCTATGGGAGGAGGTAATAACAACGTTTCGGGCCGAAACCCTTCATCAAGAGTGAAGTAACATGGGATGGTCGAGGGGGGATGAGAACTAGGGGGAGGGGTGAAGTAGAGAGCTGGGAAGTGATAGGCTGGAGGGAAATGGGCTAGGGGGAAGGTGGAGAATTATGGGAAATAAAAGAGAAAGAAAGGTAGGGCTGGGGGGAGAGATTATAGTGAGGGGAGAATAAGAGAGAGAAAGAGAACCAGACTAAAATAATAGACAGGGATGGGGATAAGGGTGGGGGGCAGGGGTATCAATGGAGGTCAGTGAGTTGGATGTTCATGCCGGCAGGAAGGAAGCTACCTAGGCGGGAGATAAGGCATGCTGGCGGGAAGGCCATCATCCCTCCCATCCCTCCCCATGGACCTCCCTCCGGGCACTCATCCCTGCAAACAGAAGTGCTACACCTGCCCCCACACTTCTTAACTCACCACCATCCCAGGCCCCAGACAGTCCTTTCAGGTGAGGCACCACTTCACTTGCGAGTCAACTGGGGTGATATACTGTATCCGGTGCTCCCGATGTGGCCATTTATACATTGGGGAGTCCCGCCGCAGACTAGGAGACCGTTTCGTTGAACACTGGCGCTCGGTCCTCTAGCAGTGGCGGGATCTCCCTGTGGCCACACACTTCAATTCCACAGACCACTCCCACTCCGACATGTCTGTCCATGGCCTCCTCTACTGTCAAGATGAGGCCACACGCAGGTCAATGGAACAATACCTTATCTCCCGCCTAGGTAGCCTCCTTCCTGCTGGCATGAACATCTAATTCACTGACCTCTGTTGATACCCCTGCCCCCCACCCTACCCCCATCCCTATCTATTATTTTAGTCTGGTTCTCTTTTTCTCTCTTTTTTCCCCCCTCACTATAATCTCTCCCCCCAGCCCTACCTTTGTTTCTCTTTTATTTCCCATAATTCTCCACCTTCCCCCTAGCCCATTTCCCTCCAGCCTATCACTTCCCAACTCTCTACTTTATCCCTCCCCCCACTTCTTATCCCCCCTCGACCATCCCATGTTACTTCACTCCTGATGAAGGGTTTCGGCCCGAAACGTCATTATTACCTCCTCCCATAGATGCTGTCTGGCCTGCTGAGTTCTGCCAGCATTTCGTGTTTTTTATCCGGAAAGGGAGGTTTGCTAAGGCTATTGGGGAGAGTTTAAACTAGAATTGCTGGAGGGTGGGAACCGAACTGAAGAGACAGAGGAAGGGGCAGTTGACTCACAAATTGAGAAAACTTGTAGACAGTGTGCGAGGGAGGATAGGCAGGTGATAGAGAAGGGATGCGCTTAGACTGATGGCTCGAGATGTGTGTATTTTAATGCAAGGAGTATCATGAACAAAGTGGATGTGCTTAGAGCATGGATCAATACTTGGAGCTATGATGTTGTGGCCGTTACAGAGACTTGGATAGCTCGGGCAGGAATGGTTACTTCAAGTGGCAGGCTTTAGATGTTTCAGAAAGGACAGGGAGGGAAGCAAAAGAGGTGGGGGTGTGACCCTGCTGATCAGAGATAGTGTCATGGCTGCAGAAAAGGAGAAAGTCATGGAGGGATTATCTACTGAGTCTCTGTGAGTGAAAGTTAGAAACAGGAAGGGGTCAAAATTTGACTGGGTCTTTTTTATAAACCACCCAATAGTAACAGGGACATCGAGGAGCAGATAGGGAGACAGATTCTGGAACGATGCAATAGTAAGTGTTGTCGTGGTGGGAGATTTTAATTTCCCCAATAGTGATCGGCATCTCCCTTGAACAAGGGTGGCGTTTGCTAGGTGTGGTCAGGAAGGTTTCCTGACACAGTATGTAGATAAGCTTTCAAGAGGAGAAGCTGTACTTGATCTGATATTGGGAAATGAACATGGTCAGGTGTCAGGTCTCTCAGTGGGAGAGCATTTTGGAGATAGTGATCACAACTCTATCTCCTTTACCATAGCATTGGAGAGGGATAGGAACAGACAAATTAGGAATGCATTTATGGGGAAATATGAAGCTATCAGGCAGAAACATGGAAGCATAAATTGGGAACAGATGTTCTCAGGGAAATGTATGGCAGAAATGTGACAAATGTTCAGGGGATATTTGCGTGGCGTTCTGCATAGGTACGTTCCAATGAGACTGGGAAAGGATGGTAGGAACCATGGTATACAAAGGCTGTTGAATACCATGGTACCATGGTATACAAAGGCTGTTGAAAATCGACTCAAGAAGAAGAGAAAAGCTTATGAGAGGTTAAAAAAAAACTAGGTAATGATTAATGATAGAGATCTAGAAGATTATAAGGCTAGCAGGAAGGAGTTTAAGAATGAAATTAGGAGAGCCAGAAGGGGCCATGAGAAGGCCTTGGTGGACAGGATTAAGGAAAACCCCAAGGCATTCTCCAAGTATGTGAAGAGCAAGAGGATAAGACATGAGAGAATAGGACCAGTCAAGTGTGACAGGGGAAATGTGTGTATGGAACCGGGGGAGATAGCGGAGGTACTTAATGAATACTTTGCTTCAGTATTTACTATGGAAAAGGACCTTGGCAATTGTAGGGATGACTTGCAGCAGAATGAAAAGCTTAAGCATTTAGAAATTAAGAAAGAGGATGTGCTGGAGCTTTTGGAAAACATCACGTTGGATGAGATACACCCCAGGCTACTGTGGGAGGCGAGAGAGGAGATTGCTGAGCCTCTGGCGATGATCTTTGCATCATCAATGGGGACGGGAGAGGTTCCGGAGGATTATAAGATTGTAGATGTTGTTCCTTTATTCAAGAAAGGGAATTGAGATAGCCCAGGAAATTATAGACCAGTGAGTCTTACCTCAGTGGTTGGTAAATTGATGGAGAAGATCCCAAGAAGCAGGATTTATGAACATTTGGAGAGGCCTAATATGATTAGGAATAGTCAGCATGGCTTTGTCAAAGGCAGGTCGTGCCTTACGAGCCTATTGAATTTTTTGAGGATGTGACTAAAAACATTGATGGTAGAGCAGTAGGCGTAGTGTATATGGATTTCAGAAAGACATTTGATAAGGTACCCAGTGCAAGGCTTATTGAGAAAGTGAGGAGGCATAGGATCCAAGAGGACCTTGCCTTGTGGATCCAGAATTGGCTTACTCATAGAAGGCAACGAGTGGTTATAGATGAGTCGTATTCTGCATGGAGGTTTGTGACCAGTGGTGTGCCTCAGGGATTTGATCTGGGACCCCTTCTCTTTGTGATGTTTATAAATGACCTGGATGAGGAAGTGGAGGGATGGGTTAGTAAATTTGCTGATGACACAAAGGTTGGGTGTGTTGTGGATAGTGTGGAGGGCTGTTAGAGGGTAGAGCGGAGCATCGATAGGATGCAAAACTGGGCTGAGAAGTGGCAGATGGAGTTCAATCCAGATAAGCGTGAGGTGTCTCATTTTGGTAGGTCAAATATGATGACAGAATATAGTACTATGGTAAGACTTCTGGCAGTGTGGTGGATCAGAGGGATCTAGGGGTCTGAGTCCATAGGACACTCAAAGCTGCTGCACAGGTTGACTGTGGTTAAGAAGGCATATAGTGCATTGGCCTTCATCAACCGTGGGATTGAGTTCAAGAGCTGAGAGGTAATGTTACAACTGTATAGGACCCTACTTAGAGTACTGTGCTCAGTTCTGGTCACCTCACTACAGGAAGGATGTGGCAACTATAGAAAGGGTGCAGAGGAAATTTACAAGGATGTTGCCTGGACTGGGGAGCATGCCTTATGAGAATAGGTTGAGTGAACTTGGCTTTTTCTCCTTGGAGCGACAAAGGATGAGAGGTAACCCTTTAGAGTTGTATAAGATGTTGCGAGGCATTGATCATGTGGATAGTCAGAGGCTTTTTCCCAGAGCTGAAATGGCTAACATGAGAGGGCACAGTTTTAAGGTGCTTGGAAGTAGGTACAGAGGAGATGTCAGGGGTAAGTTTTTTTTATGCAGAGGGTGGTGAGTGTGTGGAATGGGCTGCTGGCGACGGTGGTGGAGGCAGCTACAATAGGGACTTTTCAGAGACTCCTGGGTAGGTACATGGAGCTTAGAAAAATAGAGGGCTATGGGTAACCCTAGGTAATTTCTAAAGTAAGTACATGCTTGCCATGACATTGTGAGTTGTAGGGCCTGTATTCTGTAAGCTTTCTATGGTTCTAGTTACTTAAATTTTATTGATACTTTCATTTACTGGTAATTCCTGTGCTTAACAAATTATTATAGATATTTGCTATTTTTTTCAGAGAGGAATGGAGTGACACTGAAAATATGAACCGGGTTTTAATATCTTTTATTAATTTTGAATAGGCAATTACTAGTTTCTCATTTGTGGCCATATTGTTTTTCTCAAACAAATAGCTGTATGACGGTAATGTGTCTTAATCTATTACTATATTATTTCCATTGTTCAATAAAATATGCAGCCAGTTACAAGCTCACACAACTGCCTTCCAGCTCATCTCTGTTGATGAGGTTTATTGAAATGCATTTTTTGTTTTCCAAGATGGACTGGAAAGAAATATGAGGTCTCTAACTTTAGTTTTTAAAACACCATATCTGCAGGGTACTGTGCTGTGTAATTCTTAAGAGCTGTTTTGCAATTCACATATTAGAATTAGTGAAGAGATCTCATTGAAGAATTTGGCATGAACGCTATCTCATTGTATTTTGCACTATTGAATTTTGTAACTTGTAGTCATTTTTGTATCTTGCACTATACTGCTGCCATAAAACAACAAATTTCATGATCTGTGTCAGTGACAATAAATCTGATTCTGACCAAAAATAGGGTTGGGACATTCAGTTCACAACTCAATAATGAGAATTGTCATTAGAAACTTAATAGCAGCAATTTAATCTCAGTCAGCTGAGAGTCCTTAAGAACTTCAGTTAGTTTAATTCTCCACCTCACTCCTACTCTGACCTTTCGGCCTGTGGCCTCTTGTAGTGTATAATGAGGTATACCATAGGCTTGAATAGCACCTCATCTTCCATCTGGGAACATTGCAGCTTTTTAGAATTGATATTAAATTCTACAACTTAAGATGACTGGAATTCTCTTTCTGTATCAGCCACCAATCCGTGTCATGGCCTGTTCTTATGCCATAATGAGGCCAACCTCCAGTGGAGGAGTAACACCTCGTATTCCATCTGGGTAGCCTCCGATCTGATGCCATGAATACAGATTTCTCCTGGTTTTAAAAATTTCCTTCTCCCTCTCCTCTTCTATTCCCCACTCTGACCTCTCACCTCTTCTCACCTGCCTGTTACCTCCCAGAATCCCTTCCTCCTCCCCTTTCACCTATGGTCCAGTCTCCTGTCAGATTTCTTTCTCTCTAGCCCTTTACGTTTCCTAGCCACTTGGCTTCTCCTGTCACTTTCCAGCTATCATCCTTCCCTTCTCCCCACCTTTTATTCTGGAATCTTCCCCCTTTCCAGTCCTGATGAAGGGTCTCAGCCCAAAACATCAACTGTTTGTTCATTTCCATAGATGCTACCTGGCCTGCTGAGTTCCTTCAGTATTTTGTGTGTGTTGCTTTGGATTTCCAGTATCTGCAAAATTTATTGTTTATTATTTGTTTAGCTTGTTTGTTTTATTTGTTTTTCCTTCTCATGAAGATGAGGATATGCCCAATTTAACCTGCTAGTTTTGCCCTTCCAATGACATTCATTCTCTCCCACCCTCCCTGCAACTTAATGATCTTCTGCTCTTTCATTCCCATTTAACCATTTGTTTTTACATAGATGCTGACTTGATGATCATTTCTTGCATTTTCTGTCCATATTTCGATTTTCAAAATAAGTATTTGAAAAGTTGAGTGAAGTGAACCAAATTAAAAGCTGGATCAACTTAAGATGAATCTCATTTGAAGAAGGGACATTTCAAAAGATAATGATTGGCGATCAAGAAGCTATATTTCCTATTCCAACAAAATCGTCATTCTCGATTAATTTTGAGTCACATTGCTCAACAACCTCCGATTTAATCCTAGGCTGATATTTTACAATTTGCAATGACCAATTGACATACTAACTGGTATGACTTTGAAATGTGGGAGGAAACTGGAGCACCCGGAGGAAATCTGCACATTCCACGGAGGGCATACAGACTCCTTACACGTGACATCAGAATGGAACTCCAAACCCTGACATCCTGAGCTGTAGTAGCATCGTGCTATGCTACTGTGGCATCCTAATATGGGACAGTTTATGTTAAGTGGAAAACTTGTGCACAGTTTTTATGATGAATGGCCAAAGTCTAGTGCATACTAGTTACCAGTTTATAAAAAATTGAAACAGCAAATTATACTCTGCATTTTACAGTAGATTAAATCTTAATAATTCAATTTTTTGCAGAATATTTATCATAATAAAATATTGCCATGTAAACACATTTCTTGAACTGATGTCTCCTCCATTATGTGTGAATAATTGCCTGTGGTACTGCAGTAATAGTCTATATAATGTAGCAAGTGTGAGAAATTGGAAGCTTTTGAAAATGTCAAATGATGACCAAGAGATTGCTTGTGAAGGAGAAATTGTGTTGAAGTAGAATTTAGAATTGTAATAAGGCAGTAAGACATTTGGAGCTTTAACAAGTAGGCACAAAACAAAAACATGAGAAGTTTAGCGGGGAATGATAATGATAAATTAAGTTTAATGATAAACTTTTTACTTATTGGTCATGATATAATAAAGCTAACACAGTGGAGGGGAACCAACAGAAGTTAGGGTAGAAAAACTTATTAGTATGAAAATAGGGCCAGCAAAGTGGGATGAATGCCTACAACACTCTAGTATAATGGTTATTTTAAAGGAAAGATACCGGTGCAGCTTAATTATGTAATATTTGAATCTGAGCAAAATGTGACTATTATACTTTGTGCTGCTTTTAAATATTTATAGCACTTTGTAGGAATTTAAATATTTACTGAGATTGCCACTTTCCCCCAGTACAGCTAGTGTCAGGTGATATTTTTGATCAGAATTTTTAATTGTGATTGTTGATTTAAGATCATAATCAAAACTTTGCAGTACATTGTTTAATTAAAATTTCGGAGACGTGGACATCAGTGAATTGAGAGAAAACACCGTAGAATGAAGTATAGTCAATATAAGAGTAATAAAATAACATTTGGCAACAAAACCAGTGTTACAGTTTACTAAAATTTGAACTGGTCTGAACTGTGAGAATCAGGAGTAATTGAGTTATAGAATTGTATAATTCCACTGCCTGAGGCTTATTTTCTTAGTCCAGTAGATTGCAATAAGTTCATCCAATTAGTTGTGCTGGACATTGTCCAGCAGCTGCAAATTGTACTTGAAATAGTTCTGCTTTCTTTTCAAATCCTGCAGAGGACCAAAGCACCCATATAACAGATACATTGAACACTTAAACGGGTGAGATAGAACTGATAGTTTCTCTATGCAACTGCTTCAAATGTCAAGGAATGCCTGATGGATTTGAGAAAGATTGTATGTGGCCTATCAGCGGCGTCAACAGAGTTTTACCAAGAGGGATTTCTTGCAGGTTGATGGTGGTTATTTAAAAAGGGAGCTTCAAGAGTGTTTGTCCATAAAGAGCATGTCTGTAGGGTTAGAGCTTTGCTCTGGGTGTCAGATGTGGGAATCCTGGGAATCTTCCAGTCTCCCAGATGGCTACATCTGTGCCAGGTGCACTGAGATGCAGCTCCTGACAGACCGTGTTAGGGGTCTGGAGCTGTGGCTTGATGATCTACAGTTTATTAGGGAAAGTGAGCAGGAGATAGGAGCTACCAGGAGTTAGTCACCCCGAGGCAATCGGGTCTCTGGCACTGAGCCTGGTTCTGTGGTGCAAAAGGGAGAGAAGAAGACGAGGAATGCAGTAGTCATAGAGGATTCCATAGTGAGGGGAGCAGACAGGAGGCTCTGTCAGCCTAATAGAGATACCTGAATGGTGTGTTGCCTCCCAGGTGCCAGGGTAGGGGATGTCTTGGATCAGGTGCTGAGTATTCTGAAGGGAGAGGGTGAACAGCCAGAAGTCTTGGTACACGTTGGTACCAATGGCATAGGTAGAAGGTCCTGAAGAGAGAATTCAGGGAATTGGGTAGGAAGCTGAAAAGCAGGACCTCCAGGTTAGTAATCTCAGGATTGCTGTCTGTGCCACGTGCTAACGAGCGTGAGAATAGCATGATCAGGCATATTACTGCATGGCTGAGAGACTGGTGTAGAGGGCAAAGCTTTGGGTTTCCGGATCATTGGGGCATTTTCTGGGGGAGGTACGACCTGTACAAAAAGGACAGGTTACACCTGAACCCAAAGGGGTCCAATATCTTAGCAACACACAGAAAATGCTGGTGGAATGTAGCAGGCCAGGTAACATCTATAGGAAGAAGCAATGTTGACATTTCAGGCTGAGACCCTTTGTCAGGACTAACTGAAATAAAAGATAGTAAGAGATTTGAAAGTAGGAAGAGGAGGGGGAAATCCAAAATGATAGGAGAAGTCAGGAGGGGGTGGGGTGAAGCTGAGAGCCAGAAAGGTGATTGGCAAAAGGGATACAGAGTTGGAGAAGGGAAAGGATTATGGGACGGGAGGCCTAGGGAGAAAGAATGGGGGAGGGGAGCAGCAGAGGGAGATGGAGAACAGAACCATCCCCTCTGACCTTCAACTCTCTGAGGCAGAGCGCTCTGTCCTCAGTAAGGGCCTCACCTTTGTCCCCCTTCGCCCACACCTCAGCGATTTCCACGTATGCCATGATGCTGAACTCTTCTTCTGCTGGCTCCATCTTTGAGCTTACTTCTTCGGCAAGGACTCTCCCACCCCCACCAATGACCCCTTCTCCCGTCTTCAACCCTCCTCCTCTTTATGGACACCCTGCTCTGGTCTTCTGCTTGCTCTGAATCTTTTTATTGCTAATTGCCGATGGGACATCGACCTCCTTGACTTCACCACACCTTGTTCCAATTCTAATCTCACTCCTTCCGAACGCTCTGCTCACCACTCCCTCCACACCAAACACGTCACTATAAAACCTGCTGATAAGGGGAGGGGGGCGCTGTTGTAGTTTGGCATACTGACCTCTACCTTGCCGAGGCACAGTGACAACTTGCTAATACCTCCTCTTATCTACCCCTTGATCATGACCCCACTAAGGAGCACCAGACCACTGTCTCCCACACCATCACCAACCCTATCAGCTCTGGGGATCTCCCATCCACTGCCATCAACCTCGTAGTTCCCACACCCCGCACTTCCGGTTTCTACCTCCTACACAAGATCCACAAACCTGCCTGTCCAGGTAGACCCATTGACTCAGCTTGCTCCTGCCCCACCGAACTCACTTCTGCATACCTTGACACTGTTTTATCCCCCCTTGTTCAATCCCTTCCCACCTATGTTTGGGACACTTCTCACACTTTGAATTTTTTTCAATGATTTTAAGTTCCCTGGCCCCCACTGCCTTATTTTCACCATGGACATCCAGTCCCTATATACCTCCATTCCCCACCAGGAAGGTCTCAAAGCTGTCTGCTTCTTTTTGGATTCCAGACCTAACCAATTCCCCTCTACCACCACTCTCCTCCGTCTAGTGGAATTAGTTCTTACTCTCAATAATTTCTCCTTTGGCTCCTCCCACTTCCTCCAAACCAAACCCATGGACAACCGCATGGGTCCCAGCTATGCCTGCCTTTTTGTCGTCTTTGTGGAACAGTCCATGTTCTAAGCTTATACGGGTATCCGTCCCCCTCTTTCCCTTTGCTACATTGATGACTACATTGGCGCTGCCTCCTGCACGCATGCTGAACTCATTGACTTCATTAACTTTCACCCTGCCCTCAAAATTTACCTGGTCCATTTCTGACACCTCCCTCTCCTTTCTTGATCTTTCTGTCTCCATCTCTGGAGATGGCTTATCTACTGATATCTGCTATAAGCCTACAGACTCTCACAGCTATCTGGACTATACCTCTTCCCACCCTGTCTCTTGCAAAAATGCCATCCCCTTCTCTCAATTCCTCCGTCTCCGCCGCATCTGCTCACAGGATGAGGCTTTTCATTCCAGGACGAAGGAGATGTCTTCCATTTTTAAACAAAGGGGCTTCCCTTCCTCTACTATCAACTCTGCTCTCAAACGCATCTCTCCCATTTCCTACACATCTGCCCTCACCCCATCTGCCTGCCACCCCACTCGAGATAGGGTTCCCCTTGTCCTCACCTACCACCCCACCAGCTTCCCGGTCCAACATATAATTCTCCATAACTTCCGCCACCTCCAACGGGATCCCACTACCAAGCACATCTTTCCCTCCCCCTCTCTTTCTGCTTTCCATAGGGATCGCTCCCTATGCAACTCCCTTGTCCATTCGTCCCTCCATCCCTTCCCACCGATCTCCCTCCTAGCACTTATCCTTGTAAGCAGAACAAGCACTACACTTGCCCTTACACTTCCTCCCTCACCATCATTCAGGGCCCCAGACAGTCCTTCCAGGTGAGGCGACACTTCACCTGTGAGTCGGCTGGCGTGGTATACTGCATCCGGTGCTCCTGATGTGGCCTTTTATACCTGACGCAGACTGGGAGACCATTTCACTGAACACCTATGCTCTGTACGCCAGAGAAAGCAGGATCTCCCAGTGGCCACGTATTTTAATTCCACGTCCCATTCCCATTCTGATATATCTATCCATGGCCTCCTCTACTGTAAAGAAGAAGCCTCACTCAGGTTGGAGGAACAACACCTTATATCCCGGCTGGGTAGCCTTCAACCTGATGGCATGAACATTAACTTCTCTAACTTCCGTTAATGCCCCTCCTCCCCTTCTTACCCCATCCCTGATTTATTTATTGCCCCCTTTTTTTTCTCTCTCTCTGCCCATCACTCTTTGCCTGCTCTCCATCTCCCTCTGGTGCTCCCCTCCCCCGTTCTTTCTCCCTAGGCCTCCCGTCCCATGATCCTTTCCCTTCTCCAGCTCTGTATCCCTTTTGCCAATCACCTTTCCAGCTCTTGGCTTCACCCCACCCCCTCCGCTCTTTTATCATTTTGGATTTCCCCCTCCCCCTCCTACTTTCAAATCTCTTACTATCTTTTATTTCAGTTAGTCCTGACGAAGGGTCTCAGCCTAAAACGTCGACATTGCTTCTTCCTATAGATGCTGCCTGGCCTGCTGCTTTCCACCAGCATTTTGTGTGTGTTACTTGAATTTCCAGCAACTGCAGATTTCCTCCTGTTTGCCAATATCCCAGCAGGCAGGTTTAATAGAGCAGTTAGGGAGGGTTTATACTAATTTGGCATGGGGATGGAACTGGAGTGATAAGGCTGAAGAAGGGGAAAACAGAAATAAATCAAAGATAGCATGCAACAGAGATGATAGAAAGGACAGGCAAGAGATGAGGCATAATCACAGCCAGTGGGATCAGTTACAGGACAATAGAGGCCTGGTGCAGTTCAAACAGAAAGCAACAAATACTGGACTGAAAGTGTTGTATTCGAATGCATGCAGCATAAGAAATAAAATGGACGATCTTGAAATACAGCTGCAGATCTGTCAGTATGGCATTGTGGCCATCTCTGAAACTTGGCTAAAGCATGGCTGCCATTGGGAGCTGAACGTCAAAGGATATATGGTGTATCAGAAAGATAGGTTAGTAGGCAGAGGGGGTGGTGTGGCACTGTGTATAAAAAATAATAATAAATCATTAGAAAGGGTTGACATAGGATTGGCAGGTGTAGAGTCTCTATGGGTTGAGTTAAGAATTGGCAAGTGTAAGAGGACCCCAATGGCAGTTGTATACTGGCTTCCACACAGCAGCCCAGATATGGATTACACATTAAAGCAGGAGATAGAAAAGGTGTGTCAGAAGGGCAATGTTGTGATAATCGTTGGGGATTTTAACATGAAAGTGGATTGGGAAAACCAGGCCAGTATGGACCTTGAGAGAGTGAGTTTGTAGCATGTCTAAGGGATGGCTTTTTAGAACAGCTCGTTGTTGAGCCCACTAGGGGATCAGCTGTGCTGGATTGGGTGCTGTGCAATGATCTGGAGGTGATAAGAGAGTTTAAGGTTAAGGAACCCTTAGGGAACAGTGATGACAATATGATCAAGTTCACTTTGAAATTTGAGAAGGAGAAACTAATTTTCAATGTGTTGGTATTTCAGTGGAATAAAGGAAATTGCAATGGCATAAGAGGGGAACTGGCCAAAGTTGACTGGAAAAGGACATTTGCAGGAAGGACAGCAGAGCAGCAACGGTTAGAGTTTCTGCGAAAAATGAGGGAAGTGCAAGACAGATGTATTCCGAGTAGGAAGTTTTTGAATGGAAGAAGAACACTACTGTGGCTGACAAGTGAAGTCAGAGCCAAAGTAAAAGCAAAAGAGAGGGCATATAGGAAAGCCAAAGCTAGTGGGAAGTGTTACGTACCCCGTAACTGGGTCACTTACCAGCAAAGATAGAGAGGTCCGTTGAAGTCTGATGGTACTATTTTTAACAGTATTTATTGATAGAAGTACACAAAAATAATATCAATGCAAACACCCAGATAATATATGTCGTCAATACTAAATCTAAAAGCGCGGGTATAATAATAATCAATAAGAAATAAGCTATGTCGTTGTCTAGGGGATAATGAATTGTCCGATGGAAATATATAGTTCGTTCAGTTCATACAGGCTGCAGCCGTTGGGGACCCTGTGTGGCAATTGTTGGAGAGAGAGAGACGGGTTAAAACTTGCCCATTCTGTTTATGATGTCAATCCTTCAAGAGTCGTTGAGAGTTGAGTTCCCTGTTGTTAGCTAAAAACCGTTTTTCCGTGGCAAAGGTCACCGATTCCGGGTAAATGGAAGCGGACGCACGTGGCCTTCCACCGGCTTTCACTATTACGGGATCACTAGCGTTTCTTCTGGTGCGTCTGAAGGGCTGTTCCCACAGACCCTCTTTTTATCCTGACTCACAGGGTCTCGGGTGTCAATCAGGTTGGGGATGGTGCAATCACTCCACCAACCTCCTCTTTGGTTCATTGCCTGGGGGGGCTCTGATGCATTGTACAGGATGCAATACACAAGTCCGTCTCCAAGAGACAATAGCCGGTATCAATGGGTCTGCCTTTCAGAGGCCAGGACACATTCTAACCCTTTTTGTGGATTCTGCATGTCTTTCTCTCATTTCCTGTGTCTCCTGAATTGACTCAATAGTGATCTTGCGATTCTCACAAAGGAGGGGGCAACCCCCGCACCCTTCGGCCCCTCCGAGCTGTGGTACATTCATAACAGAAGACAGAGGATTGGGAAGCTTTTAAAAACTTGCAAAGGAAACTAAGAAGGTCATTAGGAAGGAAAAGATGAATTATGAAAGGAAGCTGGTGACTAATATCAAAGAAGATACTAAAAGCTTTTTTAAGTATATAAAGGGTAAGAGAGAGTTGAGGGTCAAAAATGACACTGGAGATATTGTAACGAGAGATGCAAAGATGGCAGAGGAACTGAATGTATATTTTGCAGGTGGAGGACATCTGCAGTATACTGGACATTCAAGAGTGTCGGGGAAGTGAAGTATGTTCAGTGAAAGTTACGACTGAGAAGGTGCTCAGGAAGCTTAATGGTCTGAGGGTGGATAAATCTCCTGGAGCTGATGGAATGCGCCCTTGGGATCGGAATGAAGTAGCTGGAGAGATTGCGGAGGCATTAACAATGATCTTTCAAGAATCGATAGATTCTGGCATTGTATTGGATGACTGGAAAATTGCAAATGTTCCTCCAGTATTTAGGAAGGGTGGGAGGCAGCAGAAAGAAAACTATAGACCTGTTAGCCTGACATCAATGGTTGGGAAGTGGTTGGAATCGTTTGTTAGGGATAAGATTATGGAATATCTCAGCACATGACAAGATAAGCCAAAGCCAGCATGGGTTGTATTCCCTGGAGTTCAGGAGAATGAGGGGGGAGCTCATAGAAACATTACAAATGTTATAAGGCCTGAACAGATTAGATATGGCAAAGTTATTTCCCATGGTAGGAGAGTCTAGGACAAGAGGGCGCAACTTCAGGATTGAAGGACATACAACTTAGAACTGAGATGTGAGGAAATTACTTTAGTCAGAGGGTGGTAAATCTGTGGAATTTGTTTCCACGAGCGGCTGTGGAGGCCAAGTCATTGGGTGCATTTAAGGCAGAGATAGATAAGTTCTTGATTAGCCAGGGTATCAAAGGGTATGGGGAGAAGGCAGGGGAGTGGGGATGACTGGAAGAATTGGATCAGCCCATGAGTGAATGGCAGAGCAGACTCGATGGGCTGAATGGCGTACTTCTGCTCTTGTATTTTGTGGTTGTATTCCTTTTAAGAACAATGTTTGAGGATGCAGTATCTGAAATTGAGTCTTTGGGGAAAAATAATCACTTTACCTATGAACCAACCCATGAACATTTGCAGTAATTATTTAACTTTTTTTCTATACGTAACTTCCTGGGTAAGGCTCACTGCTAATATAATGGTCTTTTATTGGAAGCAGTGTTTGGGTTATGGTTGTAGATAACGGGTGTTTTGGAATGTGAACTAGGTCGTTTGTTCGGCGGGAAATGAAGAGAGCCGTCTCAATCCCATTGATAGTATTATTGCAATGGATAGTATTTTATGTATTGCACTGTTCTGCAACCGCAAAACAATGAATTTTGGACCCATGTCAGTGAAAGTAAATCTGATTCTGAAACAATTGTGTAATAAATGAAGTAAACTTTGAAGTTCTGAGCTGTGATATATTAATGTAGATGTTGCAATACTACTTAATTTAGAAACAAGTTATACTGCACTTTTAAACTTTACTGGAAAATTTATCACACCCTGCATTGTTAGATACTTTGCATCCTCTTGCTTAGCTTCAAATTTACTTTTCTCACTCACAAACACTTAACTTCTCTGCTTGAAAGAAATTCTGTTGCAATTGTAATTTGAAATCTACTACGAAAAAAGTTTCTTTGATACAGCACCTTTTATGATAGGAAAATGTCCCAAGGTACACCAACCAGCTGGGTATTCGTTCAAATGACTCAAAATTTGGTTCACTGAGGTAGTTTTTAAGGAGAACTTTCAGAATAGGAGTGACTTTGGGCAAGGAATTGTGGAATTTTTGAATCTTAGTAGCTGATACTGGCCTAATTCAATTTAGGGAAATGCCAGAAGTCAAAATCGATGGGGCAGAGATATCTTGGAGGGTTGTACAATGGGAGCTAGTTGCAAAGAGTTGGGGGGAACAGGAGGGCAGGGTTGCAATTAATTGGATTGAAACCGTAATGAGCATATTAAACACAAACTTTATTCATCCTTGAGACAAAGTAATTTATCATGCACGTAGAATTGGTTGAACAAAATTTAGAATTTTTGGCAGCAGAGTTTTGGATGTACTTAAATTTATGGGAGGTGGATGATGAAATCTAACTTGAGTGTGTTGAGGTAATGAATTCAATGGTTATAAGCAAAAGCAAGAATCAAGATTTAGATGGTGAGTGGGCTTAAGTACAACTGCAATCTGTAATAAAAATTGGACGGGACTAAGTTTAGACCTTTGAGGAATGCTAGCTAGTGCTGTGCTGAGGTGAAATGGAAACAACTGGGCCATACAGCTAGATGATGGAAGAGATCCACTGGAGAAAAAATGCTTTTGGTTAGCTAGATCAAAGGCCATCGATAAAATGAAAAGGTAGTTTTCCTTTGTCCCATGAAGGAATCTATTTGATTAGAGCATTTTTTAGGACTGTGGCACATGAAAATTATGTTTTACCAAATATTTGTTCATTTGCTATCTGTTAATTATATATAATTCAGTAAAATTGCTTGCTTTCCAATACAACAAATGGCTATAAATGCTGATGGTGTAAGATTTTTCCTGGCTGGAGTGAAGCATGATTACAATGTGAATTTTGGAGCTTTTTTGTAATGGGACACCATTATAGTAAGTCACTTCTAGATCCATTCATGTTCCAAACACTAAAGCGCTCATTTATAGATTTTTGGGGGCCTTGGTGTTTCTACGTTTTTACATTGAAAGCTAGAGAAGCAATGGCATGAGGGATTTTACTTTGTTAGTAATTGCTTCTTTATGAAAAATAGGTGTTTAATCTTTTTACATGGCATTTCAAATGTTATTGAAATTCCTTTGTGTTATTTAATACATAATGCTTGTAGCATGCAGTGCGCCCATTCGATGTTTTGTGCTGTGAATAACTTGCTTAACTTTCCCCACAGGTGTGTATATTTTACTGTTTCTGATTTAAAAACAGAACATAATGGACCACTGATATTTCTTTTATTCATTAGAGGATCTTCTAAATGACAATATTTCATTCCACCCTGACAATGTAAATGTGAATAATGTATTAAGCCTGTCCTTTCAGTGCAATTTGCAGAGGATTGTGATGGTGTTAAATATATTTGGATTATTCTCTTTATTATTCAGTGAAACACGTTTTAGGTTCATATTTGCAACCATGCAAAATTAATATTACTTACATATTTAAGGCTTGTTGGAAATACTTAGACTACTTACAATAGTAAAACAAAATTGAAAGGGAATAGTTGAAATAGAATTCATCAATTATACCAGAAATATTTATGAAGCAAGAATTGTATTAATATCAATAATAGACACTATTATTTGGTGTGATATTGTGCTGCTAGTAAAGGTAAACATACTAGTTAATCTAAGTTCATTTATAAGATTACATAAAGGTGAAATGCTGTTTGGTTAATCAAGGTCATTTTTCCACAAGCAGCATAGACAATCAAACTTTAACCCAGCCTCTTATTTTCCTCCAGAAAAATGTAACTGAGATTTTTCTTTCCCTGCCCCAAATAGAGTTAAGCTGCAGAGCCTCTTCACTGTCCTTCATCCTATATTAAACTCTTGATCAGCTCGCTTTTATTTTCTCCTGATGCTGGCAACTTATGCAGCACTGTACTCCACACATAATTTAATGGTTAGTTTAATGCCTAAATTTTGCATCAGTTGTGATATCATCCCTATTATTTCATTCAAGAAGTAGTAATAGATATAGCATTATCTGTAAAATTGGCACTTATTGTCCACTCCTAGTTTTTGATTGTAAAAGAATATAAAAACATATGAACATAAGAAATAGGAGCAGGAGTAGGCCATCGGACCCATCAAGCCTGCCCCACCATTCAATAAGATCATGGCTGATCTGGCTGTAAACTCAGCTTCATCTACCTGCTTTTTCCCCATAACCCTTAATTTCCTTACTATGTAAAAACCTATCTAACTGTATCTTAAATATATTTAATGAAGAAGCCTCAACTGCTGCCCTGAGCAGAGAATGCCACAGATTCACCACTCTCTGGGGGGGGGGGGGGGGGGGGGGGTGGGAGAGTGGAGGAGTGCGGGAGAGTGGAGGAGTGCATTCCTTTTCAACAACTCCAGTTAGTGCAGAATGCTCCCTGGATACAGCGGCATAGTGGTGCCAAGTGCAGACTGTTAGGGTACTGTCAGAACCCATGGCCTTTACTGTTGAACGTGGAATAAACAACAGTACCGTTCAGCTTTGGAACAGACCCTTCATCCCACAATGTTCTGCTGATAATGATGCCAAATTGAACCAAACGATAGAACTGTGCAGCACAGGGGCAGAATGACTGGTGACTTTAAACTAATCCCATTAATCTGCATGTTGTCTATAGAATATCACTTCATCCTCTGCCTGTTCACATCCCTGTGTAAATTTCTCTTTAATGATACTGGTATTTCTGGTTCCATCACAGTTTTGCTTGGCAGTGTGCTTGAGGCACTTATCACTCTGCAAAAAAAAGGCTCATAATATTTCTTTAAACCTTTGTCTTTTCACCTCAAATTTATGCTCTCAAGTATTTGAAATTTCCATTCTTGGGGTGATGTATACTCTATCTACAATATCCAAGCCCCTCATTATTAATATTTACTTCTGTCAGGTCTCCCTCAGCCTTTGACTCTGGAGAAAAACAATCTAAATTTGTGCAACCTTTCTTTACAGCTAATGCTCTCTAATCCAGGTAACATCATGAGCCTCTTCTTAGAATCAAAATTAGGTTTATTATCACAGTCATTTATGGCATGAAATTTTCTGTTTTGCGGTAGCAGTAGTGTGCAATGACATAAAATAACTATAAATTACAAAATAAACAGAGCAAAACCGAAAGGAATAACAAGCTAGTGTTCATGGATCGTTCAGAAACCTGATGGATGAGGGGAAGGAGCTGTTTCTGAATCATTGATTGTGGGTCTTTAACATACGTATATGTCACCTTGTACCACCTTGAGATTCATTTTCTTGCAGGCATTTACAATCGAACAAAGAATTGCAATAGAATCATTGAAAAACCACTCACAGACTGACAAGTAAACAATGTGCAAAAGAAGGCACACTGTAAATACAAAAATAAGAAACAAGTAAATAATACTGAGAACATGAGTTGTAGAGTTCCTGGAAGTGAGTTCATAGGTTGTTATAATACTTTGCTACTTTTATACACAATATCCTGACCAATAAAGGCAAATCTGGCATATACCACCTTTACTACATTATCTACTTGTTTTGTCACCTTCAGGAAGCTATGGTCTTGTGTTACAAGACTCCTGAATATCAATGGTTCCTGCCATTTACTGTATTTTCTTCTCACATGTGACCTTCCTGAGTGCAGCATCTTATGTTTGTCTGGATTAGACTCTAGCATTTCTCCTCCATATTTCCAATTATACAGTCAGTGGCCACTTTATTATGTACACCTCTACATTTTGTTAACGCAAGTATCTAATCAGTCAATCATGTGGCAGCAACTCAAGGCATAAAAGCACAAAGACATGGCCAAGAAAGTCAGTTGTTGTTCAGACCAAAGATCAAAATGGTGAAGAAATGTTATAAGTGACTTTGAATGTGGAATGATCATTGGTGCCAGACAGGGTGGTTTGAGTTTCTCAAACTGCTGATCTGGAATTTCCTCAAAATAGTCTCCAGAGTTTACAGAGAATAGCGAGAGAAACAAAAAACACCTAGTGAGCAATAGTTCTGTGGGTGAAAACTTCTTGTGAATGAGAGAGAGGTCAGAGGAGAATGGCCAGACTGATTCAAGGTGACAATAATTCTAACCATGTGTTACAACAGTGGTGGACAGAAGAGCATCTCTGAACACATGTCGAATCTTGAAGCGGATGGATTACAGCAGCAGATGATCTCAAACATATACTCGGTGGCCATTTTATGTACAGGAGGTACCTAATAAAGTGGCTACTGAGTGCTGTATCTTGGTTGTCTTCATTATCCACAATTCTGTCAATTTTCCGTCAATCTTAACTTAATCAGCTCACTTACAGTAGGTGTATATGCAAACAAAAGTCCTAGCATTGATCTCTGCAGAGCCCCACTGGTCAAGGACCTCTGTCAGAATAATATCCTCTGTCTTCTGTGGCCAATTCATATTTGAATCCATTGTTAAGTAAATTGATTTGGCATTACCAGCATCAATGAGGTCAGGAGGAGAAATGGGTTGCAGCCCAAAACCTCAATTGTTTATTTCCATAGATGCTGACTGACATGCTGAGTTCCTCCAGCATTTTGTGTATAATGATCAGAAGATGGTTTCTTTGCCCGTATTTCAGCTGAAGACTTGAGACTCTAGAGCTGAATGTTGGGAATTGACAAGGCCATATCATCCTGATTATATACCACAGTCCCTACTCTGCCACAGGCAAACCCACTAATTTTAATGGAAGAAGCTAAGGCAATAGCTAATAGTTTTAATTCTTCAAATGTGATTAGCTAAATCCTTCATTAAATACTTTGTAGGATGATACTTTCAGTCCTAGATGCTTAAGGGTGTCATTGCATGGCCTGGTGTGTTTGGATGTACCTTTGTATTTTTTTGTTCCCATTTGTTTAGCCAGGTGATTTGCTTAGCTTCCTTGTTGACTTTATTGCTTTTGCTTATTATTGATCTTATGTCCAACTATGGTGGCCTAGGTTTTGTGATTCTTAGTGATATGCTTACGTTCCAGATTCCTTAACATTATGATTAAAGTCAAGTTTTATTTTTTAGTTCTGACATCCATTTAGTTGACCTTGAAGCTCTACTAAAGTTGAAATTTGCTATCCTCAATGATTTGATTCTGCAACATTTGTTAAAATTTAAATTGATTCTTGGGCTATGGCATCACTGCCAGGCCTTGTCTTTTTGCCTGTGTGTGGCATCCGCCTGAAAATTAGGAAGTGGAGCACCTCCCCCTCAGCTGTTGTGCAGATGGTAAAGGAGTTCTCACAGACTTCCATTTTATCTTTTGTAGTTATTTACCACCACAGAGTGATTTCCTAAACTGATTCTTTAGTCTGAAGTCAATGAATATGGAACTGGAGTTGCACAAATAGGGTAGACTATGTAAAGATAGCACATTAAAGAACGGTAGCATGGTAGTTAGAGTAACGGGTAAAGCTTGGGGTGTCAGAGTTCTATTCCAGCGCTGTCTGTCGGGAGTTTGTGCATTCTCACTGACTGTGTGGGTTTCCTTTGGGTGCTCTGGTTTCCTCCCACAGTTCAAAGATGTTAATTGGTCATTGTAAATTGTCTGTGATTAGGTTAGTGTTAAATAGGTAGGTTGCTGGGTAGTGCAGCTCATTGGGCTGGAAGGACCTGTTCCTCGCTGTATCTATAAATAAATAGATAAGTGAACCGTTCCGATGTTTTTCTGTAGCTGGTAGATTCAAGATCACTTTTATTGAGATTGATGTTTCCTATCCAGAATTTTAAACAATTGAGATTACCAAACAGAATATTGTTCTGTTTTGACACCATAAGACCACAATCTAGTCTGCTCTACCATTCTATTCTCCTGCCTTCTCACCATAACCTTTGATGCCCTTACTATACAGTGATCACAATATGATTGAGTTCAACTTGAAATTTGATGGGGAGAAAGTAATGTTTGATGTAGCAGTATTTCAGTGGAGTAAGGGAAATTACAGTAGTATCAGAGAGGAGTTGGTCAAAGTAGATTGGAAGGAGCTGCTGGTAGGGTTGTCAGCAGAGCAGCAATGGTGTGTATTTCTGGGGAAAAATGAGGAAGGTGCAAGACATGTGTATTCCAAAAATGAAGAAGTGCACAAATGGTAAAATAGTACAACCATGCTGACCAGGGAAGTCAAAGCTATTGTAAAAGCAAAAGAGAGGGCACACAACACAGCAAAAATTAGTGGAAAGTTAGAGGAATTGGGAAGTTTTTAAAAACCTACAGAGCAACTAAAAAACTCATTAGAAGGGAAGAGATGAAATATGAAAGCAAACTAGCAAATAATATCAAAGTGGATAGTAAAAGTTTTTTCAAGTATGTTAAAAATAAAAGAGAAATAAGAATGGATATAGGACCACTAGAAATGAGGTGGGAGAAATAATAACAGGACAAGGAGATGGCTGATGAACTAAATGAGTACTTTGCATCACTCTTCACTGTGGGAGACGCAGCATGCCCAATGTTATAATGTGTGAACGAAGAGAGAAGGGGCTCAAAAACGCTGAAAGACCTGAAAGTACATGAGTCACCTGGACCAGAAGAACTGTACCCTAGGGTTCTGAAAGAGGTAGCGTTAGAGATTGTGGTGTCAGTAGAAATGATCTTTCAAAAATCAATGGACTCTGGCATGGTGCCAGAGGACTAGAAAATTGCAGATGTCATTGCATTCTTCAGGAAAGGAGGAAGGCAGCAGAAAGGAAATTATCGACCAGTTAGCCTGACCCTCAGTGGTTGGGAAGGTGTTAGAGTCAATTGTTAAGGATGAGGTGATGGTGTACTTGGTGACACAGGACAAGATAGTACAAAGTCAGCATGGTTTCCTTCAGGGAAAATCCTGCCTGATGAACCTGTTGGAATTCTTTGAGGAGATTACAAGTAGGATAAAGCGGATGCAGTGGATGTTGTATATTTGGACTTTCAGAAGGCCTTTGACAAGATGCTTCACACGAGGCTGCTTACCAAGTTGAGAGCCCATCATATTACAGGAAAGTTACTAACATGGTTAGAGCATTGGTTGATTGGGTGGTAGTGACTAGTGGTGTTCTGCAGTGGTCAGTGTTGGGACCATTTCTTTTTATACTGTATGTAAATGATTTAGATGATGGAATAGATGGCTTTGTTGCCAAATTTGCAAATGCTATGAAGATTGGTGGAGGGACAGGTAGTGTTGAGGAAACAGGTTAATATGCAGAAGGACTTAGACAGATTAGCAGAATGGGCAAAAAGTGGCAAATTAAATACAATGTTGGAAAATGCATGGTCGTGCACTTTGGTAGTAGAAATGTGCGAACTATTTTCTAAATGGGGAGAAAATCCCGGAATCTGAGATGCAGAGGGACTTGGGAGTTCTTGTGCAGAACACGCTGAAGGTTAACTTGCAGGTTGAGTTGGTGGTGAGGAAGGGAAATGCCATGTTAGCATTCATTTCAAGAGGTCTAGAATACAAGAGCAAGGATGTGATGACGAGGCTTTATAAGGCACTGGTGAGGCCTAGTCCTGAGTATTTTGAACAGTTTTGGGTCCCTCATCTTAGAAAAGATGTGCTGGCATTGGAGTTGGTCCAGAGGAGATTCATGAGGATGATTCCAAGATTGAGAGGGTTATCATACGAGGAATGTCTGATGGCTCTGGGTCTGTACTCACTGGAATTCAGAAAGATGAGGGGGGGATCTCATTGAAACCTTTCGAATGTTGTAAAGCCTAGACAGAGTAGATGTGGAAAGGATGTTTCCCATGGTGGAAGTCTAGGACAGGAGGGCACAGCCTTGGGTTAGAGGGGCATCCTTTCAAAACAGATGCAGAGAAATTTCTTTAGCCATAGGGTGGAGAATTTGTGGCATTTGTTGCCACCTGCAGCAGTGGAGGGCAGGTCATTGGGTGTATTTAAGACAGAGATTGATAGGTTCTTGATTGGACATGGCATCAAAGGCCAGAAACTGGGGTTGAGGAGGAGGAAAAAAGGATCAGCCAGGATTGAATGGCGAAGCAGGCTCGATGGGCCAGATGGCCTCATTCTGCTCCTATGTCTTATGGTCTTATGGCCTATTTGAAAACCTATCAACCTCTGCTTTAAATATACCCAATGACTGCTTCCACAGTCATCTGTGGCAGTGAATTCCAGAGATTCACCTCCCTCTGGCTAAAGGGACTTCCATTTATCTGAAGGTTGTGTCCTCTGGTCCTAAACACTCCACAATGAGAAACATTCTCTCCACGTCTACTCTTTCTAGGCCTTTCAATATTCAATAGGTATCAATGAGATCTCCTCTTATTTCTATAAATTTTGATCCCATTTCTACATTGTTCCTTAACATGCAAATTGTTCCAAGTATTATTCCTTTCCGTTTAAACATACTTAATGCAAGTATTTTCACATTTTTACTGACTTGTCTTTTATCTGAGTCATTTGTCTATATTGTGAAGGTTTCTGTCACCTGAAAAATGACACATTAGTGGTAAAGTTAATTCCTTCTACAGTATTGTTTTATAAAGCTGTTTTATGTTTCTTTTCATTGTTTCTACTTCTCTAAAGTACTGAGAATAAGCCAGATGTATATTTTTGTTCACTGCCTGTTTAGATTATTTTTATTCGATAGATAGTCTTCACATTAGTTTTTTAAATGTATCAATATTGGTTCAGCATTCTCCACTCTTATTAAATCACCAGCTTTCTTGTGGCTCCTGTCCTTATCCTTGAAAGTTAGTTCTGAGCACCAAATCTAGTTTGATGGTGGTAATTGGAGAACATTTGTTGTTTAAAATCTGCTGGCCCAATTGCAAACGAGAATGTTCTGCTTGGCTTTTGATTATTGTTGTTCCCTCAGTCACCAAACAATTGATTATTTTATTTACCCTGATTTTTGTTTGTGTGGGTATGTCAGAACTCGAGTTACTTAAATAACAGCACTGTATACCACAGCATTGCTTTGATTTAGCACTATTTAAAATAGTATCCTAGTATATAATTCACAGTGAAGTTTAAAAGCAAATTTTGATTTCTGTTACCTGGAAAAAGCCTCAATTTGTTGATTAAATAGATGAGCTTTAGATAAGTTAACCAAGAGGAGACGGCAGTTGCATATCAAGTGCTTGTGCAATATTTTATGAATATGTTAAGGATTCTACCACTGCTCTCTTTTTAGGCAGCGAACTCTGCACTACTCTCAGTTAGAGATTTTTAATCCTTCTAATTTGTACTTCCCTCCCACATAGAGGTATCAAAAACAGATGGACCAGAGATTTAAGATGAGAGCAAAGAGTTTCAAAGGGGACTTGAAGGGAAAGGTTATTTTAAACACATAGTGAGAATTAGCTATCAGTAAATCACTATGTTTAACAGACAATTAAATAGTACTTAAATAGTCTTAGTTTAGATGAACACAGACTCAATGCCAGCAAATGGGCAAAAAAGGTTGGCATGGATGTGTTGGGCCTCGTCTTGTCTCCTCGATAATACCCTTTGGCTAGGGGAAATAGGTGTGGGTTATACACTTTACTCTATCACTATCTCCTTTTTAATAATACTTCATTAAATTTCCCCTCATTTTCGTCTGTTCTAAGTAAAACCACAACCTGTCAAGTTCTGCCTTTGAAACCTCTGCATGAATTCTTTTTTTGCTTTGAACTAATGCACTCTTCTGTAATATGGGACCTTAGCTGTGACAAAATTAACATGGCATGGCCTCCTTCCTCTTGCATCCTGACTGTCATCCTCCTTGGTCACGATCCTGTTGTCTTCAGAGATAAGAGATCATTGAAAATTTCCAAAAAGAGGTCAGTGTGAAATGTTGCTCCGGGCCCACCCTGTCAAACAGGCGCGACCAGTGTTGCTTCCCCCAAGTAGGTGTTTCCCTCCCTCCCACCCAAACAGTACTCAAAATGAAGCGCTTATTTTTGAGGGGGTACTTTCCACTTTTGCTACCTTGTATGTCCTTTCCTTGGATTTTATGCAGTCTTTAATTTCCCTTGTCAGTCACGGTTGCCTAACCCTGCCATTCGAGAACTACTATTTCTGTGGGACATATCTATCCTGTGCCTTGTGAACTACTCCCAGAAACTTCAGCCATTTCTGCTGTGTCATCATCCCTGCCAGTATCCTCCTCCAATCAACCAGGGCAATCTCCTCTCTCATGCCTCTGCAATTCCCTTTATTCCATTATGATACTGATACATGTGACGTATGCTTCTTCCTCTCAAGTTGCTGTATAAATTCAATCATATTATGGTCACTGCCTCCTGAGGGATCCTTTACATTCAGCTCCCTAACAAGATCTGGGTTATTACACAACATCCAATCTAAGATAGCTTTCCCTGAGTAGGCTCAAGTATAAGCTGCTCTAAAAAGCCATCTTGTAGGCATTCTACAAATTTCTTGTCTTGCGATCTGACACCAACCTGATTTTCCCAAACCCCTTGCATATTAAAAGTCCCCCATTACAATTGTGTCATTACCCTCATTATATGCCTTTTCCAGCTCCCTTTGCAATCTCAATCCCACATCTTGGCTACTATTTTGAGGCCTATATATGATTCCCATAATGGTTTTTTTTACCCTTGCACTTTCTTAACTCCGCCCACAAAAATACAACATTGTCACCTCTTTCTAAAGATGTAATTCCATATCTTACCAAACAGAGCCTCACCACCACCTATGCCTTCCTATCTGTCCTTTTGATACGAAGTATACCCTTTGGTGTTAAACTCCCAACTATGACCTTCTTTCAGCAATTACTCAGTGATGCCCACAACGTCATACCGACCAATCTGTAATTGTGTCACAAGTTTGTCCATCTTATGATGAGAGGCATTGATCATGTGGATAGTCAGGCTTTTTCTCAGGGCTGAAATGGTTGCCATAAGAGGACACAGGTTTAAGGTGCTGGGGAATAGGTACAGAGGAGATGTCAGGGGTAAGTTTTTTACTCCAAGAGTGGTGAGTGCATGGAATGGGCTGCCAGCAACGGTGGTGGAGGCGGATACGATAGGGTCTTTTAAGAGACTTTTGGATAGGTACATGGAGCTTAGAAATTACTAGGCTTACCCGAAGCCCTCTATTTTTCTAAGGTAGGGACGTGTTCGGCACCACTTTGTGGGCCTAAGGGCCTGTATTGTGCTGTAGGTTTTCTATGTTTCTATGTTATACTGAATGCTATGCACATTTAAATATAGCTACAACAGTCCTGCATTCTTTGCCTTTTTGAATTTTACTTCTGTGGTACAATTTAACCCTTTGCTCTGTCTGCATTTGTTGTTGACTTGTCCTTCCTTACATTCATGTTACATCCATCATTTTCTAGTAAACCTGCTGGCTCATCCTCAGCTCTATCATACTAGTTCCCATCCCCCTGCCATACTAGCTTAAACCACTCCCAACAGCTTTAGTAAACCTGCCCGCAAGAATATTGGTCCCAGCAACACACACAAAATGCTGGTGGAACGTAGAAGGCCAAGCAGCATCTATAGGGAGAAGCAATGTCGATGTTTCAGGCCGAGACCCTTCGTCAGAGGAAGGGTCTTGGCCCGAAACGTTGACATTGCTTCTCCCTATAGATTCTGCCTGGCCTGCTGCGTTCCACCAGCATTTTGTGTGTGTTGCTTGAATTTCCAGCATCTATCAGCAATTATCTAGAAATTTGAATCCCTGTCCCCGCTTCAATTCTTCAGCTGTGCATTTATCTGTCACCTCATTCTTATTCCTATCCTCACTGTTGCGTGGCACAGGCAGCGATCCTGAGATTACTACCCTTGAGATCTTGCTTCTCAGCTTCCTTCCTAACTCCCTGTATATATATTTAAGGACCTCTTTCCTCTTTCTATCTATGTTGTTGGTACCAATATGTATCACGACTTTTGGCTGCTCACCCTACCTTTTCAGGATATTGTGGATGCATTTAGAAACATTATGGACCCTGGCACCTGGGAGGCAAACCACCATCTGTGTTCCCTTTATGTGTCCACAGAATCACCTATCTGTCCCCCTGACTATAAGGTTCCCTATTACTGCTGGCATTCTTTTCAGTTCCCTACCCTTCTGAGCCACAGGACCAGACTCAGTGCCAGAGGCACGACCATTGTTGCTTCCCCCAGGTAGGTTCCACCCCAAACAGTACTCAAAATGGAGTACTTATGTTTGAGGAGGATGGCCAAGTGGTGCTCTCCATCATCTGACATCCTCCCTTCTCTCTTCTGACAGTCACCCAGGACAGAGACTCCTTCATATCTACCAGTACTTCTCTCCAGTGACTTTGTTCATGCAACAACAAGATCAGCAGTATATTTTGTTGTACTAGGGGACATTTCAATAGTCTTAGAACAGCAAGATAAAAGTTGTCCTTGGGGCTAGTAGTTTGTACTTTCTACCAACAGTTTTGTATACTATGTACCATTTTCCCTTGAATTTCCTTGGGATCTTGTAAATCCCTTTTTAAAATCCAAGTCAGTTGTGTATTTCATTCAAAGTTATTTCCTTAAAACATCCTGTTATTCGGATGCTTCTTTCCCCTTAAAAATCCAAGTTGATTGTCCGTGTTTCATTTTTAAATGACAATTCAGAATGCGCTAAGAATTTTTTCCAATTATTCACTCACCACTCCCAAATTTAGGTTGACTGACTGTGAATGTTTACACTTATTAGACAGGAAGTTTTTAGTCCTTGGTTTGTGGCCTGTGAAAATTGGAAGACAATGGTTGTAGTACCTTCAACTTTTTTGTTTTTATTTCTTTACAGCCTCTGATTCAGTTTATCCATGTATTCTTCTCCACAGGTTTATTGACTATATCCATTCCATTTCCCTTATTTCTGTTTATTATTTCTGCACCATTATTTCTTTTGTCATTTATATTTTCACACCTTCCACCCTATTTGGGGGAAGAAGACTGAGTCAACTTTTTACTTAACATCAGCAAAACTAAGGAGCTGATGGTTGACTTCAGAAAGGGGAAGGAAGACTGATGTGTACCAGTCTATATTGGAAACTCAGTAGTGAAGAGAGTCAGCACTTTTATATCACTGAATATTAACGTATTAGATTATTTGGCCTGGCCCCGACACATGGACACAATCATAATGAAAGCACACTCAATGAATTTGTGGAATTGATTGCCACTAATAGCTGTGGAGGCCAAGTCATTGTGTATATTTAAAGTAGAGGTTTAGTAAGGGTGTCAAAGATTACAGGGAGAAGGCAGGAGAGTGGGGTTGAGAGCCATGATGGAATGGTGATAGGCTGGATGGACTAATTCTGTTCCTGTGTCCTTTTTTTTTGTTTTATTTTCTTCCCTCAAATCTAGAAAAGAAATGGAGACAACAACAAATTCTGAAGGAACATTATTGACTTGAATCATTAACTCTTTCTCGATATAATTGTTGCTTGACATGCTGATTATTTTCAGGGTCTTACTGTATGTGTTAATTACTGGCAGATAACTTAATTTACAGACCAGCAACAATAACAAATTGGCACTTTTGCTAGGAATGCTTGAAAAAGACCTCTTCTAATCCTATAAATACTGCCCCAGTTTCAGTAGTTACTACTCTTTTCCTGCAAATAATTCTTTGTTCTAAGCACAAGTATATTTAAACCACACTGAAGTTGTGTATTGCATTATAATTTTAAATCAGAAATGCATTAAGCTGACTTTGTTTAATGGATGTTTGTGACAGCAAATCAAAGTGTCAGCCTATTACTGAGTATTTTTCCATTTTCACTGAATCCTAATCTGGAAATTGTCCATCAACACTTGCAAGGGTTTTTGGAAAACATAAACTGCACATTAAAGAAAATGAATAAATAAAGGATGCATAACGGCCTGGTGAATTTAGTACTTAATCCCCATTTAAGTGATTTTCAAGGCAGCAGTCAAGTCACCTCTGAGAAGAGAGATGAGAAGGAACTTGCATACTAGGACATTTCTGTGCTTCACTGCACTTTTTTCATTAAGTTTGAAATAAGAGAGAAATGAAAGTACTTTAAGCATAACTTAATGTGGCATTCATGAGATGCAAACCTCATTGGCAATTCTGGTATTTATTGTCTGTCCATAATTGCCCCTGAACTAAGGTGGCAGTTAAATGTCAACCTCTTGGTAAATCTGGAGTTGCTTAAAGGCCAGATCACATAAAGATGGCAGAATTCCTTTCTTGAAGAACAATAATGAAGCAGATGGGATTTTACAACAATCTAATAGTTTCATAATTGCAGAAACTAACTTTCTAAATTCCAGGCTTATTTAATTTCCTGTGCTTAAATCCCCCAGCTGTCGCAGTGGGATTTGAACTTTAGCCTCTGGATCACTGATAACATTCTGACTACTAGCCTATTAGCTGTGCAACTGTACCCCTATAAGTCATTGCTAGCTATAAAGCATAATTCATCTCCACATACATAACTAAGTACATAACAATAACACTAAAATATCATTAGACTTCATGCCTGACTCTTTCTAACCATGATGCGCTAGCACCTTGGAGAATCTCTAAGGTAGCAATTATCGATCTTTGTGAACTCACCATATCTTTCATCTTTGTGAACAGTGATCTTAACTTTAAAAAAAAATTGTGGAACTGGGTGATAGGCAGTTTAGCCGCTCAATTGTCCTTGTGGGCACTCTTTATATATAAAAAGGGAGCATTTAAGAAACTTAGATAGGCCCATGGGTAGTAGAAAAGTAAAAGGCTTTGTAGGAGGGAAGGGTTGGATAGATTTTGGAGTAGGTCATATTAAAAGGTTGGCATAATATTATGGGCCTAAGGGCCTGTACTGTGCTGTAATGTTCTGTGTTCTATAAATTAGTGCAGTGTATCAGGGCTTTGGAGTTATGAGCATGGTTGGCTGTAGTAGAATATAAATCTTGAAATTAACAAGTTTCTATAGAAATAGATGCTAATACTTAATTCAGTGTTTCAAGTTTTAAAGTTCAGTGCTATAAAAGTTTGTGAAGAACAGGAATGGTATCTTTATGGCAGCTTGTTGATTGCCTGCTGTGTGGTATTGAGATTGTAAGCTGCAGTTTTATTTAAATGCACCAGCTGCTGTTAAATGTTTGTAGGCTTGATCACGATGATTACAGATGAGCAAGGCCATTTACCCATTGTACCTCATTTGCATAGAACCACTTAGTTTTCTCCTAATTACCCACCAATCATCATAGCATTTAAAGTGCCCGTGAAAACACATCAGTCAGAGCCAGTTTGCAGGTACAAGTAATCAAAACAAAATAAATGGAAGCTTGTCTTTTATTTCAAGATGGGAGGAATGCAAAAATGAGGGAGTGATGCTTCAGTTATTTAGTAACTTGGTCAGATCTGATATTACTTTGAGTGTGGAATATCAACAATTTTATGTCAACCTTTGTGAGGTAAAGGTAGTAGGTGTTCACCATGGTGATATAAGGACTGGTTATGCAGTGCTGGGACAATGCAGATCTTAATATTAAAGCCAGTGCATTGATATTTTGAATGCAACTTTCCTTTAGGAATAATCAGTTCTCTGCATGTTTATCACCTATATGACATTGCCATATTTCAAAGTCTCTTAACTTTTTAACTTGGTAAAAGTCATTACTCAATTGTTTTCTTTCAAAATTAAGTTTCACTGCCTGTATCTACCGGTAATTAAATCTGGTGTAACCAATTGTCATTTACAGTTTGAGTAATTCCCTTAGATCTTGAATATAATGCTGAAGTGTATTCTGACTGGAAAATAACAATGTTTAACATAACTTTG
Organism: Hemitrygon akajei; assembly: GCF_048418815.1. Taxonomy (NCBI): domain Eukaryota; kingdom Metazoa; phylum Chordata; class Chondrichthyes; order Myliobatiformes; family Dasyatidae; genus Hemitrygon; species Hemitrygon akajei. The sequence continues at coordinate 18,176,020 of NC_133136.1, forward strand.
CAGGTCAGCTTTTTTGAACTAAATTCCTAAATTGTGAGACTCAATATCTAAAACTATAAGGGATGCATGCTCAGTTGACAGTTTTAAATAGCAGCTCAAAACCTATTCATTTAGCCTTGCTTTTAACTAACACCTTTTATCTTTTATTTTCTTGTTCTACTTTATCCCATTGTAAAGCACTTTGAAATACATTGGTTTGTATGAAAAGCGCTACACAAGTTATATTATTAATAACTTTTCCCAATTTTTATGCAGTTGACTTGGTACTCAGTGAATTTGTTGCCTGGTGTTTGAGTACACTAAGAATTAGGATGTTAATTGGGTGAGTCTGGGCACCAGGTTCTGTTCAGTATTCCACTCCCCATCGCAAATGGATGCTGTTCAGACAGTCAGAGCTACTTTTCTGAGTGCTTGGAACAAATGTCTATCAGTTCAAGTGTAAATGTGGGACTGCAGAGGGAAAAAAACTTGCATTTCCATAATGATATTCATTTCCTTGCCTTGAAGAGCTTTATACTTAATGTCCCATGAATTGACAACAGTTTAAGAGTGGCTAGCTATCCTCTGATGATCGTGAACACTTCATAAGTCTCTATATCCTTTGTAACCAAAATACTCTTGTGGATTATTTTTGGTATCTCGGTTTGATTAGTATAATAATCAAATGTTTTGTTGGGTGATTTGCATTACGCATTACGTACTTTTTTTATTCTCGGGTTCAATTCCTTTAAAACTTGGTTTTGTGTCTCTGCTTCTATGACTTTTATGTCCTGAAGAGAATCACATTTTGCATCTGTCAATTGTAGCTGGTTGACGATTTCTGTTTGCTCATTTGAAAATAGTCCTGTTAACTGGTAATTTTCAGATAGACTTCATAAAATTCTTCTTGTTTGAGCAATTTGCACTTTGATTGACTTAATGGGCTGCATTTTTAAATGGAATTCCAGCAAACTGTTAGTGTTTACCTGTGTAAATGCCAGAAAGCAATTGCATCCAATCTTAGAAAAGCCTTGCTGGCTCATGTGTACTGAACTCCTGGACTCTGCATAGCATCCAGTTTCAGAAGTGCAAATCCTCTGAGATTTTTATGCACCCCCCCCCCCCCACCACCTTGGAAATGTCTGATAGTCCACAAATCGATTTATTTCATTAATAAAAACAGAAATTGCTAGAAAAACTCAAGCCAAGCAGCATTTGTGCAAAACGAAATGGGTGATGTTCTAGGTCAGAAACTTCATTGAGAAAATGAAATAGCAAGTCAGTACATTAGACGGAAGCAGTGCCTTGCCTAAAGGTTTGGACGTGAAACATTAACTGCTTCGCTTCCCAGGTTTAAGGGTAACATGAGGGTGTTCAGAATGTGGAACAAGCTGCGAGAGGAAGTGGTAGGTGTGGGTTTGATTTTGGCATTTTGAGAAATTTGGTTAAATACAAATGTGGGAGGGATGTGGAGGGCTATGGTCTAGGTACAGGTCATTAGAACTAAGCAGAATAGTGTGGCATGGAATAGATGGGCAGAAAGGCTGTTCATGTGCTTTAGTGTTTTGTTATTCTAGATCCTGTTTAGTCTGAGTTTTTCTCCCCCAGTATTTTCTTTTCATTCTGATGTGGAGTTTATGTTTGAGAGGGAAAAGGATAATTAAGTTATATGTTTAAAATAATTTGTTTTCTACAGTCTTTTTCATTGTTTTTCAAGTGATGGGTTTATTTTGCTTTAAATATTTAATGTTTCTGAATGCCGAAGCTTCATAACGTTATGTGTGTTCAGCTTTGCCCCATTTTCATGTTGCCAGATTTTTTTTGTTGGGGTTTGTGACCAGGGTTTTTCTGACCCAGGCCTTGATCATGTTCTCTGCCCCAGTCCCATGCAGTGCATTCTGGTTTGTTCTAGAATGCCCCTACTGTTATAGATTTGTGGAAGCAGCTACGTGCAAGATGAGTGACTACATGAGCAGTTGACTGTACAGTTGTAAGTAAAAGTTTGTGAACCTATGCAATTACCTGGTTTTCTGCATTAATTACTCATAAAGTGAGGTTTGATCTTCATCTAAGTCACAAAAATAAACAAACACAATCTGCCTAAACTAATAACACAAACAATTGTAATTTCATGACTTTATTGACCACAGTGTTAAATCATTCACAGTCCAGGCTGGAAAATGTACGTGAACCCTTGTATTTAATAACTGGTAGAATCTCCTTCAGCAGCAGTAACTTCCACCAAAAGTCTCCTGTAGCTGTTGCTCAGACTTGAGGAGTAATTTTAGACCATTCTTTCATGCAAAACTGTTTCAATTCATCAGTATTTCTGGGATATGTTGCATGAACAGCTCTCTTCAGGTCATGCCACAGTATCTCAATTGGGTTAAGGTCTGGACTCGTGACTTGGCCATTCCAAAGCACACACTTTCTTCTTTTATAAACCATTCTGTTGCTGATTTACTCTTGTGTTTTGGACCATTGTCTTGCTGCATCATCCAACTTCTATTAAGCTTCAGGTGATGGACTGCTATCCTGACATTCTCCTGGAAAATGTCTTGATGCAATTTTGAATTCATTGTTCCCTCAACAATTGCAAGCTGTCCAATCCCTGAGGCAGCAAAGCAGCCCCAAACCATGATGCTCCTTCCACCATGCTTCATGGTTGGGATGAGGTTTTGGTGTTGATGTGCAGTGCACTTTTTCCTCCAACCATAGCGGTGTGCATTTCTGCCAAAAAGTTCAATTTTTTTTTTCTCACCTGTCCACAGAACATTGTCTCAGAAGTGTTGTAGAACATCCAGGTGGTCTTTTGCAAACTTGAGACTTGCAGCAATGTGTTTGTTGTGTTTTTTTTGGAGAGCAGTGGTTTCCTTCCATGAACACCATTCTTGTTCAGTATTTTTCTTACAATGGGCACATGAACCGAGACTTTAGCAAGTTCTAGAGATTTCTGCAGTTCTTTTGATGTTACCCTCCTTCAGCATTGCACATTGTGCTCTTGATGTGATCTTTGAAGAAAGCCTACTCCTAGGGACAGTAGCAACAGCACTGAATTTCCTCCATATGTAGACAATTTCTTTTACTGTGAACTGATGAACACTCAGGTCTTTAGATGTACAGTCGGCCCTCCTTGTCCGCGAGGGATTGGTTCTGGGACCCCTCGCGGATACCAAAAAATGCGGATGCTCCAGTCCCTTATTCAACCTGTCTCAATGCAGTGGACCTTAGGACCCAGCGGAACCCCGGGCCTTATTTAACCTGTCACAGTGCGGTGGACATCAGGACTCGCCGGTCAAGCTCTGAATCCGCAGTGTTTCTGTTCACGAAAATAATCACGATCATGATTGAAAATAAAGTGGAAATAATAAAGTGATCGGAAAGAGGTGAAACGCCATCGGTCATTGGAAAAGCATTAGGCTACAATTGGTCAACGATCGGAACAATTTTAAAGGGTAAAGTGAGAAAGACCCTGCTCCGATGAAAGCTGCAATTATTACTAAGCAATGCAGTGGTTTAATTATTGGGTTTTGGGATTTGGGGTTTTTGATCCTCCAAATCAACCAGGCACGGAAGGAGAGTACGCTCGGAAGTGGTCTGTCACTAGATCGAACTCGGGAACTTCCCAAGCCCGGCGCTGAAACATATGTTCTGAAGTGTTTTATATGCATAGAAAGGTAAAATATATACTATATACTAGGACAAACGTTTGACTAACTGACACTAAATAATACTGGATGTACCTATTCCGACTTACATAGTAAGAGAACTTCCGATTTTTTTTCAATCCGGATCCACGGTAACCTACACACATCCTCCCGTATACTTTAAATCATCTCTAGATTACTTATAATACCTAATACAATGTAAATGCTATGTAAACTAGTTGTTATACTGCATTTTTTTTGGAATAATGACAAGAAAAAAAGTCTGTACATGCTCGAACAACAAGTGCTGGAAGAGCACTTCTGGGTTTTCTCGATTCATGGTTGGTTGAACTCGTGCATGCAGAACTTGCGGGTAAGGAGGGCCGACTGTACCTTTATGGACTTTTCCAGCTTCATGCGTCTCTACAATTCTTCTCAGTTCCTCAAAGTTGTTTTGATCAAGGCATAGTGCAAATAAACAGATATTTGTTGAGAAGAGCAGGCTCTGCTGGTAACCAGACTTAGTGTGTCTTTTTTAAGGACACAGGGCACCTCTACAATCCACACCTCCAATGTCATCTCATTGATTAGAATGCCTGAATTTTCTAGAAGGCATTATCCCAGTATTCACACACTTTTTTGAACCTTGACTGTGATTGTTTAAATGGTTTACTCTGTATTGAGGAGAAGTAGTATGTTATTAGTTTAGGCAGATTGTGTTTGTCTGTTATTGTGACTTGGATGAAGATCAGACCACATTTTATGAGTAATTAATGCACAAAAACAAGTAATTGTAAAGAGTTCACATTTTTTTCTTACAACTGTAGGTGAAGGACTCAGTTTAGCAAAATGAGGGCCTCAACGTGCCTCAAGGCCACCACCATCGTCCGCAAAGCAAACCCAAATGCAAGGACCCCATGCACCCCTCATACAATCTCTTCTCCCTCCTGCCATCTGGGAAAAGGCACCAAAGCATTTGGACTCTCACGATCAGACTATGTAACAGTTTCTTCCCCCAAGCTATCAGACTTCTCAATAACCAGCTCCTGGCCTGACACCTTGCCCTATTGTCCTGTTTATTATTTATTGTAATGCCTGCACTGTTTTGTGCACTTTATGCAGTCTTGGCTAGGTCTGTAGTCTAGTGTAATTGTTGTGTGTTTTTCTTCTCTGTTGATTTCTTTACATAGTTCAGTCTAGTTTTTGTAATGTGTCATGTAACACCATGGTCCTGAAAAATGCTGTCTCATTTTTACTATGTACTGTACCAGCAATTGCGGTCGAAATGACAATAAAAGTGACTTGACTTGACAAGCATCAGAATTCAAAAACTCCGTTGTCTCTGCCACCTGCATTTACTGTGCTGCAATCCAAATCTTCAACTCAGTCAGCAGAAACGCTGACCCTTTATTGTTCTAGATCAAAGTTCAAGTTCAAAGTAAAATTTATTATCAGAGCATGTACACATCACCACATGCAACCCTGAGATCCTTTTTCTTGCTGGCATGCTTGGCAAATCTATAAAACAGTGACTGTAGACAGGTTCAACGAGCAACAAACTATAAACGCAAATATAAATAAATAGCAGTAAAACTGAGTATGAAATAATATGAAGCAGCAAGATAAATAGTTCTTAAAGTGAGACCATTTGTTGTGGGACTACCAGAAATAGAATGAGTGTAGTTATCCCTTTTTGTTCAAGAGCCTGATGTTTGAGGGGTAGTAATGGTTCTTGAACATGGTGCGAGTCCTGAGGCATTTGTACCACCTTGCTGATGGCAGCAGTGAGAATAGAACATGGCCTGGATGGTGAGGATCTTTAATGATGGATGCTGCTTTTCTATGGCAATGTTTCATGTAGATGTGCTCTGTGGACTTTATATTTGAGTTTAATGTATGCTGGACCTGTCAGCTGTCAGTATGGTCAGAAGCAACCAAAGTTAATTTTGGAAGACTTTTAAATCTGGTTTTCTTGCCTTCTTCAATTAGAAATCCTGGTAGCTTAAATTTGAATTGCAATCAGGTACATAATGTCATTTTGTACCTCGAAGTATATTAACTATATTTCACTTGTTCTCAACTGAGTATTAAATGGTGCTATTGATTACTTTGAATTCTTCTTTCAATCCTTCCAATTGTTTTCCTGGATCTTGTGATGAGGCCACATTATCTCAAGTTTGATAGTTCAATTAGTTCTCATGCCTGTGATGGAAATTACTGAGTTAAAAACATTTTGGATAGGAAGACATAATCTATTATGTATGATAAACTGGAGAGAAATAAGTCACTGAAATTAAGCAATTGGTTAGGATATTAGTTAAAGTTTCAGAGCTGAATAATTTCCACTCATGTAGGGGTGGAAATGTGTTTAATTTTTCAGTAATACACAAGACCATATAATCTTAAAAAAAATGAGCAAAGTAATGATTTAAGTTTAGGATGTTGCTGCTGCATGGCACTCGTAGGTAAAAAAAACATTTAAAATTTATATTCCAATAAATGGTTTATGGAGCCATCTGATACAGAGTTAGGTAGGAAGAACTGAACTGAAAAATGTGTATTTGCAGGAATCATCCATGTAAAACTACTGATGTTCATAAAAAATACTTGTAGAGTGATTAGTTAAGGAACAGAGCTGAAGTTGTTTGATGAAGGCCAGGAATTTTTCACTAGTTTAAGTGATTATAAAAATGAAAATTGATGATAGTTATGCAGTCATAACTTAATTTTAGAATAAAATAATGGATTGAATAGTGTTCAAGTGCATATGCTGCTGTGTTTGAATCCCACTAAAAGCAGCATTGAGAGCTGTGTGAATTCATGAATTATTTAGTATGTTCTAGAGAGAGCATTTGAAATGTTTAATAGCTAAATGCTTGGTTCATGGGGAATAAACTTGCATATACATACATTAAAGCTGGGAGCTCTCAAAGGTTTATGCTAATTAAGAGAATTATGCTACTTTAGCAACATTTGTATACTGAAATGGAAATACAAAATTCATGAACCCACCCAGTTCTGTTACAAATAACTATGTTAGTGCTTCATTATGAGCTGTTAGTGATTTAAACAGAGTTGTCTTGTGGTAAAGCTTGTCCCTAATGTCAGAAGATTGAAGTATCAAGCAAAATTGGAGTGATATGGGATTCTCGGATTTGAAAGTCAATTCATTGGGGAGTCGTGTTGTACAAAGAGGTATACAACATGAAAACATCTGGAAAGTTAATTTCAGATATTCTTTCTAAGGTATGCCATCATTGGAGAACAAGGGCACACAGCTTCAAATTGGTTACAAAGCAACTTTAATCCCAAAATTAAGGATTGATAATTTGGTGCCTCACAATGTTTGTAGCTTTTGTAGTAAAGGAACCCAAAGCTGCCCATTCATTCCTGCTAAGTTTAACATACAAGTCCTGTTATTATGTTCTGTATTTTCATTGGTGTAATAGATCCTTCTCATTAGATGAACGCAGTTATTCAGTTTTCCTGCAAATTTAGCTATTTTAATCCTAACCTTTGGTTCAGTCTGTGTGGAGTTTGCATATTCTGCCTATGATTGTATAGTCTTTCTTCAGTTGCTCCCGTTTCTTCCAAAATGGCAAAGATATTCTGGTTGCCAGATTTTTTTGCTGACTCAATTGTCCCTACAATGTAGGTAAATCTGGGGGTGAGTCTGGCAATATGTGAAGTGGGTACTCGGTAGTCAGTGCAGATGTGGGCTGAAGACCTTGTAGTTTCTCTTGCACTGTAATTGAAACAGTTCATGGTCTGGAAGGAAAATTAAATTCATTCAAGAGTTCTTACTTGGGTGACTAAAAGCATAATCTGTGGATGAATCTTAAAAGATGCTTTAGAGAAGGTTAAGGATGGAATTCCAAAGCAATTTCTGAAGATGTGGGTATCAATGATTGGATTTGGATGAAAGAGTTGTCCAAATTAAGTGGAATAATAAAATTAGAACCATCAAATTTTATGCTGTGTAAGATGGGCAGTTTCAATAGGCATATAACCAACCAAGTTGTTCTATGCTGGCATTTCATGAAATGGGTGCAGCTTACATAGTGAAATGCTAATATTTTCATCTATGCTAAATTTTTAACAGCAGACTTTAAAATTATCTTGTATACAGCAAGTGAACCTTGGTTGTTTTGTCCTTCCCCTAATGCACAGATGCTGAATCTTTCTGTGGCACATTAACTGCTATTCATTTGAGATCATGATACTTGCACTGATCCTTGAAGTTTTGGTCTAAGTGTCTTGCCGCACAGAAAGTATGTTAAATGTCCTTATAACTATTAGGTATGATTAAGCAATTTAGGACATTTGGATATATTCTGGTGCATTGGGTAAACTATTTTAAAAAAAAAGAGACTATTTTTACTGCACTGTCCAGCAATCCACCTATTTAACCATACCTCACACAATGACCAATTAACTTACTAACTGATACATCTTTGAAATGTGGGAGGAAACCTGAACACCCAAAGGAAACACAGGAAGGACTTACAAATACTTTACGGACAATGTCCGAATTGAACTCCGAACTCTGATGTCCTGAGCTGTAATAGCGTCGCACTAACCACAACATTTTTGTGACGCCCCAGTGCCTGCATTGTTAGTGTCTTGTAAATGTCTATCTCGTTCTTATGTGGTAGTTGGCAAAGTACAGTTGAATCATGCTTTGATGGATGAAGCTTTTACATCAATTTCTTGACCTATTGCATGGAACTTTACTGTACTCTTTGGAAGGGTGGAAGGTCATTATGGTCATTTCAGACAGTCTTCATTGTGTCTCAGCATTAGGTATGAGCTGTTGTTTGACATCCATACTGTTAATGAGCTGCATTCTGGGGAAGAACACAATCTGAATTGTGCAGCATTACAGATTGTAGATGGTATTATTCACCATAACATGCATTAGAGAGAAATTATGGGATAGTCATTAGTTCAAGATTAGAAATAGCTATGGTATGATTACATTAGATGTCAATAGCAATATTTGCAGGGCGATTTATAAAAGCTTGGGTGAACATGAAACTCCAGGTGGACTGAATTGTTTTTATTCATTCATGGGTCATGCATTTTATTGCAAGACCAATTTTTTAAAAAATTTAATTTTATATGCAGTGGTGACCACCTTTTCCGCTGCAGTTTTTGTGGAGAAAGTTGTGCCCACAGTGTTATCGGATAGGGAGTTCAGTTATTTAGACATGATTAAGGAATGCCAGTGTTTCACTAGAATGGTATAAATACATTGTTCACATGGTTTTCTAAGTCGTAAAGATTATGTTTGGAAGGTGCTACTGAGAAAGCCTTGGTGAGGTTTCTAAGAGTAATTATGATGACGCAGCCTCGATATGCTGGTGGAAGAGGGGCCGAATGTTTAGGGTAGTGGATTGGGAACCTGTTAAATCTGGTTTTTTTTATCCAGATTTATTTTTAATTTTTTTTGCAGTTGCACTAATTTGGGAAATTGCAAATTTCATAACACCTAATTTGAAGAAGAATATTTATTTTCTGCTGATGACTACCCCATGCTGCTTGGATGCTCAGTTTTAATCTGCTGGATCAATCTGAATCAGTCCAATCTAATGTGATGGTAGTGTGCACATTTAGTCAGAATCAGGTTTAATATCATTGGCGTATGTCGTGAAATGTGTTGTTCATTGGTAGCAGGACATTGCAATGCACAGTATTAAAAATTATAAAATGCAATAAGAAATATTTAAAAAAATCATTTAGCAAGTAGTGCAAAAAGCGAACCAAAATGTATTGAGGTAGTGTACATGAATTCTTTGTCCATCCAGGAATCTGATGGTAGAGGGGAAGAAATTGCTCTTTGATGGTAGCAATGGAAGAGGGCATGTCCTGGTGTTAGGGGTACTTAATGATGGGTGTCGTCTTTTTAAGGCATCACCTTTTGAAAATGTCCTTGATGGTTGGGAGGCTTGTGCTTATGGTGGAGTTGGCTGAGTTTGCAAATTTCCGCTGCTGTTTCCGATCCTGCAGTGGCCTCTCCATACCAGATGGTGATGCAGCCAGTTAGAATGCTTTCCGTGTTACACCTGTAGAAATTTGCAAGAGTCTTTGGTGTCATACCAATTCTCCTCAAATTCCTAATGAAGTACAGCTGCTGTTGTGCCTTCTTTGTAATCGCATTAATGTTTTGGGCCCAGGATAGATCTTCAGAGTTGTTAACACCTGGGAACTTGAAACTGCTCACCCTTTCCACTTGATGAGTACTGGTCTGTGTTCCCTTGACATCTCCTTCCTGAAGTCCACAATCGATTCCTTGGCTTTACTAACGTTGAGTGCGAGGTTGTTACGACACCACTGAATCAGCAAATCTATCACTCTCCTGAATGCCTCCTCATCACCGCCATGGTGTTTCAAAAACTTGTCTGGACTCTCAATTTATTTGATGTGCAAACTTGCGATGGCACTTGGGCATGGACAGTGATTTAAAAAGTAGTGAAATTCACGTTTTTACATTTGCACATTCAAAGCCCAAGAGCTATGTGGATCATTTGGACAAAGCAAAGAATAAGATGGTCGAGGCCTGGTTCTGTCTACTGTTGGGCTTGAAATTCTGCCCTGTGTTCGTTTAGGAAGAGAGACAACCAACACCGGAATATTACAAAACTTAGGTTTATTGCAGAATTCGTAACTGGTACAGCGAATCGACGGAATCGCTGGAGAAGGCGCGTTCCGACCTCCCCTTACAATCTGCTCTTATTTATATCCCTTTTCCCCCCAGCACAACCCCCCGCTACATATTAGGTAATATCGGGCACTTGTGTCCATCTTATTGGCCCGCAGCCATATGCTCACGAGTTACCTGTTTCTTTTGTTTACTGAATCGCGTGACACTGTTAGTTTCGGTGTAGCGGGGTCCCCAGTTTCGCTCCCCCCACCCTCTCATTACGTGAGCCACTCCTGACCTGTAATGGCAGTCTCGAATTAACCCTAACATTAACCCTAACACTACTTATAAGGTGACTACTACCAATGGATGCCTTGTCTATGAACCAATTAGTGTATTATATCTTAGATTCACGATTTGCTTTTGTGTTCTTCTCCAACATTCACCTTACTGTCAACATCATTCAAACTCTTGATCATCATCAGAATCAGGTTTAATATCACCGGCATATGTTGTGAAATTTATTAACTTTATGGCAGCAGTACAGTGAAATACATGATAAATTAATACAGAGACAAAACACTGAATTACATTAAGCATATATATGTCTATTAAATAGTTAAGTTAAAATAAGTGCCAAAAAAACAGAAATGAAAAGTAGTGAGCTGTTCATGTGTTCAATGTCCATTTAGGGATCGGATGGCAGAGGGAAAGAAGGTGTTGCTGAATCACTGAGAGCGTGCCTTCAGGCTTCTGTACCTCCTTTTTGACATGCTCTTCAAAGACCCTGACCCACTCACACCTCTGACATTCCTACCTACCTGCCCTGAACCTGCTATCCTCCTCCTCTGGACCTAACTTAATTGATATGCCTGACTCCTGATTGTCCCTTTCCTCAATATTTGATAGTTTTCTTGATGCTGTCCAAACCTCTGATCTGTTCTTGATCATCTTGTCCTGTTTGTGTTGTAAAAGCATGTTGCACACTGAAAAATTTCATGGTTAATATATCTCAGTGATGGGCATTGGGGCAAAGTTGGTTTATACCTAGAATTTTAACTTGGGATATGTGGAATAAATACTGCACTAATAAATGTGCTTTTGCTTTAGTTGGATAATTGGATGACTGTTTAAACAGGCATTTATTACATATAATGATGGTTGCAGTAGATTTCTGGTTATAAACTCCTTAAAAATACTTAGAAAGCCATATTCTGTGACTTTGTGCCCAAACAACTTGCATTTTCATCAAAGAAGCAATATCTTTTTCTGCTTCTCTCAAATAAATTTCTAGCTTATGATTTAACCACGTTTTTTTTTCAAAAAGCGATGTTGTCCAGAGTTCTTTACATTTGCGTGATGTAGGAGTTACTAATGAATACGGTATTTCTTGCCCATCACACGCTGTCCTTGAGAAGGTGAAGTTCAGCTATCATCCCGAACAGCTGTTGCTCTCGGCCAGAGGGCAGTTTTCTGAGTCATTCACATTGCAGTGGATCTGAGGTCACGTATAGGACAATCTGGGTAAGGAGAGCAGATTTTCTTCCCCAAAGGGTATGGTGAAGCAGATGGGTCTTTATAACCTAAAGGATTGTTTCATGATCACCATTACTGATGCTAACATTTTATTCCAGATTTATTTAATTAACTGAATTTAAATTCCCCAGCTGTTGTAGTGGGATTTAAACTCCTGTCTCCAGATCCTTAGTCCAAGTCTCTGGATATGTAACTAGATACCAGTCTGCTAATGACTGCGGTACTGGCAGTAGCCTTTGTTCCCATTAGATCTATGGGAATATTTTTGGAGGGTTTAATTTGCATTTAATTTTACATCAGTGTTTTCTTCCTGAATACTCTTATATACTGCATACCTTCTCATACTGCAAGTACCAGGTACAGTATAAATGCCAGACTCGTTTTGTTACAAGTAAAATCATGGTTAAAAGTGGAAAAAATGAGAGGATGGGGAATCATTAATGTTATGAATCTTCTACTTCATAACTCCTCCTTGAATTCAGTTCTAGTTGAGCAGTCTAATGTGAGAGATAGATTGACTTCAGTTTTATAATACTCTTTTTTTTACTGTACATCTCAATCCTCATTTGATGAAAGTTTATTATGACTGAAATATTCATAATGCAGTAATGCTTGATTTCTGTTGTTAAAAGCTTGTGCTTCACTTTGCTTCAAAAAAAACTTTGAAATGTGTTTTCTTCACATGGTCTTATTCACATAGTAAAACAAACAAGATTTGAATAATCACATAGAACAGGATTAGCTAGCTCAAAGCTACCGGTAGTTTAGCATTGAGTTTTGGATGCTAGAGGTCTGCTGGAGTATAAGAATAATTATGACTAGAACCCACCTGCTAGTTTCACGTTGGTCCCTATCCAACCTGACCCATAGCAATCTACAAAAATAAAAAGGGAAAGAATGATTTTCTGTACAACCTTGATATGGATTGGTATTCATCACTATTCAAGAGCAGAGGGCAAATCAGACCCAGAAGTACTGAATAGAGCTAGCACCACCTGACCTGACCCAGAATGATCTAGTTCATAATGAACATGTATTTGCCATGTATACTCAATAGGGCTTGCATCTGATAGCCAGAGCCAATGATTTATGTAGATATTCACATGCACTTCTTGCAATCTGCTATATTCCATTCAATGTTCATGTGGCCTACTGTATATTTGAGAAAGCAACCAGGCTATGTGGTTGCTTTGCAAAGCACCTACATTCAGCCTTCATGGGTGGTCCTGAGTTTTCTATTGTATGTTATTTTAAATTTCAGTCCCACTGTGAGTCAGCATTATACAACACGGAAACAGGCCTTTTGGCCCAGCTCATCCATGCTGACCCAAGTCCCTTCCAGAACTACTCCCATTTGCCTGTGTGTTAACCATCCAGGAGTTCCCAACCTGAGGTCCATGGACACCTTGCTTAATGGTATTGTTCCATGGTGTAAAGAGGATGGGAACTCCTGCTCTAAATGTCTTCAACAATCTACTTCTCCAGATGTGTTTTAAATGTTGTAATTGTACCTGTTTCCATCATTTCTTCTGGCATTTCATTCTGTATGCTCACTACCTTCTGTGTGGAAGAGAGGATGCAGTAAACATCTACAAGGATGTTGCCGTGAGGACTTGAGTTACAAGGAGATATTGGATATATTGGGACTGATTTCCTGAGAGTAAAGATGACTGAGGGGCACCCTTTCAGGAGTATATAAAATCATGAAGTTGATGGTCACAGTCTTTATCCCAGTGTGGGGAAGTCAAAAAGTAGAGGATACAAGTTTAAGGTAACGAGGGAAAGATTTAAAAGGGACCCATGGAGCACATTGTTTTCCCTTGCAGAATGGTGGTTATGTGAAATGTGTTTCTAGCAGAAATAGCAGAGATGGGACATAGACCTGTTGAAAATCTAGCAGCTTGTTGAATTCTGGGCATAGTTTTGATAATCAAATTCAGTTACACATTAGATCTTTCTAAAACAATTTCAGAAATCAAAGAATTTAAGACTTTGCATATACATTTTAAAATAATTAAATAATATCAATGCAACTCCTGTACTGTATCAGGCTTCCAAGCTTGAATGCTGAAGACTTGGGGAAGCTGGGTAATAGGATAATGGAGTCCTAGGAATTATTAAGGGCATTAGTGTTCAAGTCCAAAGATAAAGTGGTGAAAGCTTTGGGGATATTTGCCAGGGCGTGGAATATTCACGCAGAGAGGTACAACTTTATATTAGCTAAGTCAATGGAGCGTTGGAGTACCATTTTGGTTACGCATTATAGATGGGGCATGATTGCATTGGAGAGTTACAGTGGAGATTCATTAGGATGTTGCCTGGGATTGAGGTTGCATTTGGCTGGAGATGGAAAATAAGATGGATTTGTTTATATTGGGAGGAGTCAGCTATGGGAAATTGAGAAATACAAAATGATGAGGAGCAGAGAGTAGAGTGTAGGAAACTTTTCCCTATAAGTGAGTTGTCTGAGGAGGTGGTGCAGACAGAGTCATTAGTATACAACTCATTACTATCTGGGTTAGCACTTAAATCACCAGGGCATAGAAGGCTTCAGACGGTGTGCTGGTAAATGGGATTTAGTGCACATTGGTGTCTGATGGCAGGGACACAGTGGGCCACAAGATCTCTATGGCTATGCTTGTGTTGCCTCATTGGATTGCTTCAGGAACCCCAGTGGGAAGACCAGGTTGCAGACAGAAGATGCTGCTGCTGGCTGAGACTAATATCAAGGCTGGGAAGTGAACCTTCTGCAGGGAAATATGTTTCATTATTAACTCCAGCTTGGGAACAGAAGATCCAGGCCAGTGTTTGAAAAGAGTTGCTTGCCCATTTATGAAATTATTTATAAAAGAAGAACTGCAAATTCATTTTAAGAGGTAATTGTAGTTGGTGAATTTTTCACCTCATGTAGTTCAGATTTTGAGTTTATAATTGACATTATTAACTATACAATTTTAATGTATAGATTTAAGTCAGCAGGCATTAAATGTAGCATTTAGGAGTTATAAATTGTCTGCATGCTGAATTCAACACAATATTTAAAATGAGATTATAAGGTCAACAACTCATTATCATGGTTATTTTGCTTATGCAGAAGATCATGTGCTTTGTGATCTGAATTATGAGCTTTAAGTGTTTTCAAAATGACCCATCTTAAACTGTTTTTGCATGTCTTTATGAAGAAATTGTTAAATCTACTAATTTTAATGTTTTCTTCCACTTTTGTCAACTATCCTAAAGCTACGAGGCATCTCTTGTTCATTTGGTGGATACGCTGAGCCCAGTTTCCTCACAAAAACATAATATGCACATCAAAGAGACGTACGGTACACCAAGGAAAAGCAACCTAACTCTAAGTGGTTACCATCAAAGGCCTGTAAGAATCAGAACAACTCCAACACGTAGTAGCAATTCAGATGAAGAACTTGAAGAAAGCAGAATGCTGGAAGATATATTCTTCATTTAAAAAAAGTATGGAACAATTTTACTGACATTATCAAAGTATCATGTTTCTTCCCCCGCCCCCCCCCCCCCCCCCAAACTCTGTCTAAAACTGTGGAGTGTTTTAGTGTCCAATTGCTACTGAAAGGATACTTTTAGCTTTAATTTGGTTGGCCACTGACTCATGAGGGTAGAAACTAGAAATTGGTCAAAAATGCTGAGTAACCTCATTAACGTGTTTTCTAATATGCTCCCTTCTCAGCATTGTGTTCAATTATCTTAGAGGAACCAACTCTGGAGGGGAGTATACTGGGTACTAAATTGCCTGTTTAATACAAACAATCAGAGGTGAATGTCTACCTCAAAGTGTGTTCTCTTGTATAATTCCAGTATGTAAAGTGTTCAACAAATTCTGTGGCGATCAGCAAATTATTTGAAAATGCTACCTACAATACACTTACAAAATTCTGAATTGGAACAAGAAGCAAAATAAAGCAATTATTGCAATAATTATGTTTAGCACCAGTTCAATATTTGCAAGTAAATTGAAAAATGAAACGAGTCAATTGATACTTTTCCTTTTAGAGATATGAATTATTGTTAAACATCTGTGACTAGTGTTACAGAGCCCAATGGATGTTTTTGAAAAGCCCTACCATAATAATGTGGATTCTCTCTCCATGTTCTGCTGCACTTCTGCAGACTGAGTGAAAAAGATGGAGTCAAACTGTAAGTCCTGTCTGAAACCAAGGTAATATTTACAGATAAAAAGGTGTGTGGAATAAGCACATCATAAACCACTTTGAGGAACAATCAATATGGTGGTGCATGTCAATTCTATTGATGTGCTAAATGGAATCAATCACCTAAAATATTCAGTAGTTTTCCCAATCTCTGCCACCTGCACAGAACACTATTTATTTTAATCATTTCTTTAATATTCTAACTTGAAAGAGGCACTTCTTTGAGGATCCATCTTTGGGATGTGTTGCTCAGCAGTGATTTCAGTAGACCACTTTGTACAGTGATCATTATGGTTTTGGCTGCTGAGAGAGAATGCATTTTATTACAGATTAGTAGATTAAATCTGAGCTCCTGGCATTTAAGAATTAAATGAGGCTAACCAAACCAAATTAATAATTCACTTGCTTACTACAAATTGGAAGATGTCTGTTTTCTCAATTTGGGCTGAAACTGAACCGAGGTCCCAGAGTTGAAAGATGAATATCTGACACATTTCACCATTCCATTCCTCCGAGTTAATTCATGCTTATGTGGACAAAATTGATCTTAATTAACTAAATGAACTGACCTGAATTCCTAAAAAGAGTATTTAATGTGAAATAATATATTTATACCGTTTGTGAGAAAGATCAATATCTGTAATAATAGTGGTTTTCTTATGTTAACTATTACATAACTTTAGTACATGCTGCATTTTTAAATAGGTAGTTTGTGTCAAATAGGACAAGAAATGGATGTTTAATATGACTTTGGCAATGAATACAAATTGTTTTCAATGAACTGAATGTGATTTCCATATTTGGAAATTAACCCCATTATAACAAGCCTGCTGACCTGCACATACATTCTATTAGCAACTAATATTTGAATTAGTGATATTCCAGATTATTGTGCACCATCTATGGTTTAAAATAATAACATTCCAAAGGATCTAGATATTGATCTTACTAGTTATAAATTGCTATATTAAGTTGCCTCCTCTTGACTTCCTGCTTGTAACTAAACTCTACACTTAGTAATCTGTCAGATATGACCAGTAATTGTATAATTTGTTCAGAGCAAAATCTATACTTGGATGGCATTGCTCCTTTGGTTTGCTTGAAAGGGACTTTGTTTAAAACTGGTCACAACAAGATGTATTTTTTTTAAGAAAAACAATGAAACGAATATGTATTTATTAGTAGTGTAGTTCACACCAATTTGTTGCATTTGAAAAATGCTATCAATTTTGTTAGCAGCTTGATATATCATATCAAAAACTGTTTGAATAAATGACTATTTATTCTTTTTGGAGATGTTGTTTGAGGAATAAATAGTGGCCAAGAAACTTGGAAAATAGTTTTCTTCCACAGTCAATGAATTTAACATCTAATCCATAAATTGCACTACTGATAATGAATTGAAGTGTTGGTCTTAATTAGGTGCTCAAGTTGGGACTTGAACTTGAAACCATGCAACTTGAAAACAGCCATCAATGATGGCATTCCAATCTTATCCTTTTGTTAATAAAATGTGTGATATGCTATGGTGTAGCACATTGGCCAAATACGGATATTACATATTTTCTTGTTGAATATCACCATTACATAAAAAATCCTGAATAAAGCAATTATCCCAAATGAATGTGAACAATACATACCAATTTTTGTATCAATATATTTTTTTAGACAACGCTACTCGGGTGAGCCTGACACGGCGGATTCAAAATATTTGACTTTAAGGTTTTCAGTGTGCAGAGCATGGTGGTAGTTGTAAGAAGAAATGTTTTAACAAAGTAGAGAAATGAGGTTAACATATATCCATATATTCACAAGACAGTGATCTGTATAAGATATAAGATTGGTTTGTGTTGTTAGATTTGTTTTGTTGTGCATTCTTTGTTAATGTGCTCTACATTATAGAGAAGACCAGACATCTTCAATTTGATATCTGTAGAATTCATGTTTCGGTAGCTAATATTTAGCTAAGTCAGTGACCAACTGGAAGAAGGGAAAACCATGTGTGAAGGTTTCAATTTTCTAAACATGTTTTAGAGTCTAAGTTCATTAAAATAGAGAATTGTTGTTGGATTTTCCCATTTCCCTTTAATGTACCTATGTAACAACTGTAATTGAGTCATATTACACTTGTCCATTAAAATATTGTCTTCTCATGAAGCTACAAAAGCTAAATTTATGTGATTTGTTCCCAAGCATTCTAGCTTGAAGTTGTTTGATTGATACTTGTAAATATTAAATGTAATAACCTTTGTGCCATTGTGTCTGAGATTTGTTTTGTGGCAGTCATACATTGCAATACATAATAATAAAGAACTATGAATTACAATAAGAAATATATAAAGAAATAATTAAGTAGTGCAAAAAGAGAGCAAAAGAAATGGTGAGATAATATACATGGGTACATGGCAGAAGGAAAGAAGCTGTTCCTGAAACGCTGAGTGTGTGTCTTCAGGCTCTTGTACCACTACGTTGGTGGTAGCTTTGAGGTGTGAGCATGTCCTGGGTGATGGGAAGTGGGAATTAGAAATGAGCTGCTGGCAGAACTGAGTGACTCGAGTAGTATTGTGAGGCAAAGGGAGAGTCAAAAATTAGTCACCATTATTGAAGTAAAATGGAGTACATTGGAAAGCACCTGATATTTCATTCATTGGAAGAAAAGAATGAATATGTTAACATAGGCTATTTTGATAGCAACAGAATGGGGGGAGGGGAAGCAAAGAAGAAAATTGGGGAGAAATTTAACTGTAGCCATCCACTTGGGATCCGAAACAAATAATAGAAAATTTTGTTCTGGTGATGAAAAGCCAGAAATAGTGGCAGTTCTCCGAGACAGTAAAACATGAATCGGTGTGGAAAAGGCTCCTGGAAAGATGACTTTTCAAGTGTGAGGAGGCAGATTATATAAGGATAAATGTTGGTCAGAGGTCAGAATTGGGTTTATTATCACCGGCATGTGTTGGGAAATTTGTTAACTTAGCAACAGCAGTTTAGTGCAATACATAATATAGAAGAAAAAAAAAATAACTAAATCAATTACAGTATACATATATTGAATAGATTAAAACTTGTGCAAAAAAATGTATATTAAAGAAGTGAGGTAGTGTTCACAGGTTCAATGTCCATTCAGGAATTAGATGGCAGAGGGGAAGAAGCTGTTCCTGAATTGCTGAGTGTGTGCCTTAAGGCTTCTGTACCTCCTGCCTGATGGTAACAGTGAGAAAAGGGCGTGCCCTGGGTGCTGGAGGTCCTTAATAAGAGACACTGCTCCTTGAAAATGTGCTAGGTACTTTGTAGGCTAGTACCCAAGATGGAGCTGACTAAATTTACAATCCTCTGCAGCTTCTTTTGGTCCTGTGCAGTAGCTCCCACCCCATACCAGTCAGTAATGCAGCCTGTCAGAATGCTCTCCACAGTACATCTATAGAAGGTTTTCAGTGTATTGACATACCAAATCTCTTCAAACTCCTAATGAAGTATAGTTGCTGTCTTGCCTTTATAACTGCACCAATATGTTGGGACCAGGTTAGGTCCTCGGAGACCTTGACACCCAGAACTTGAAACTGCTCACTCTCTGACATTGAGTGTAAGGTTGTTGCTGCAACACCACTTCACTAGTTGGCATATCTGATCCTCTCGTCTCCATCTGAGATTCTACCAACAATGGTTGTATCATTAACAAATTTATAGATGGTATTTGAGCTATGCCTAGTCACACAGTCAAGGGTAAGACCTTAAGACATAGAGGCCCATCGAGTCTGCTCTGCCATTCAAGCATGGATGAACCTTTTTCTTTCTCCTGCTCAACCCCAGTTCCCTGCCTTCTCCCCATAACCTTTGATGCCATGTCCAATCAAGAATCTATCAATCTCTGCCTTAAATACATTCAGTGACCTGTGCTCTGCAGCTACATTCCACAAATTCACCACCATTTGGCTAAAGAAATTTCTCCGCATCGCTGTTTTGAAAAGGGGCCCCTCTATCCTGAGCCTGTTCCCTCTTGTCCGAGACTCCCCCACCATGGGAACCATCCTTTCTATTTTCATGCCTATTCTGCTAATCTGTCCAAGTCCTTTTGCATCCTACCTGTTTCCTCAATACTACCTGCTCCTCCACCAATCTTTGTACAGTACATCACTAGACTCTGGCACCCAACCAGAAAAGGATCCTTTTATTCCCACTCACTGCCTCCTACCAATCAGCCAATGCTCTAACCATGTTAGTAACTTTCCTGTAATATGATGGGCTGTTAACTTGGTAAGCAGCTTCATGTGGGCAGCCTTGTCATAGGCCTTCTGAAAGTCCAAATATACAAATTCTACTGCACCCCCTTTATCTATCCTACTTATAATCTCAAAGAATTCCAACAGGTTCATCAGGCAGGATTTTCCCTGAAGGAAACCTTGCTGACTTTGTACTATCTTGTCCTATGTCACCAAGTAGTCCATCTCCACACCTAATCGACTCCAACATCTTCCCAACCACTGAGGTCAGGCTAACTCCTCTAATTTCCTTTCTGCAGGCTTCCTGCTTTCTTAAAGAGTGGAGTGACATTTCCAATTTTCCAGTCCTCTGGTACCATGCCAGAGTCCAATGATTTCTGAAGGATCACTTCTAATGCCACCACAATCTCTAATGCTACCTCTTTCAGAACCCTAGGGTGCAGTTCATCAGGTCCAGTTGATTTATGCACCTTTAGATCTTTCAGTTTTCTGAGCATCTTCTCTCTTGTAACAGTAACTGCACCCATTTCTCTTCCTTCACACACTACAACATCAGGCATACTGCTAGTGTCTTCCACAGTGAAGACTGATGCAAAATACTCATTTAGTTCATCAGCCATCTCCATGTCACCCTTATTATTTCTCCTACCTCATTTTCTAGCTGTCCTACATCCACTCTCATTTTTTCTTTTATTTTTAACATACTTGAAAAAGCTTTTACTATCCACTTCGATATTATTTGCTTGCTTGCTTTCATGTTTCATCTTTTCCCTTCTAATGGTTTCTTTAGTTGCTATCTGTAAAAACTTCCCAATCCTCTTACCTTTCCACTAATTTTTGCTTTGTTTTAGGCTTTTACAATAGCTTTGACATATTAGTTATATTATTTTATCTTTTGAGTATTTCTTCATTTTTGGAATACATATGTCCTGTACCTTCCTCATTTTTCCCAGAAACACACGCCATTGCTGCTCTGCTATCATCCCTGCCAGCAGCTCCTTCCAATTTACTTTGGCCAACTCCTGTCTCATACCACTGTAAGTTCCCTTACTCCACTGAATCAAATTTCAAGTTGAACTCAATAATTGCCTCTGGTTCATTACATAACACCTAATCCAGTATAGCTGATCCCCTAGTAGGCTTAATGACAAACTGCTCGAAAAAGCGGTCTCTTCGGCATTCAACAAACTCACTCTTGAGATCCATTACCAACCTGATTTTCCCAATTGACCTGCATGTTAAAATCTCCCATGACTACCATAGCATTACTATCTTGCTTTCATAGTTTATCTTTTCCCTTCTAATGATTTTGGCACACCTGTTCTATTTTCTGTTGTAATGTATGATCCATCTTCCAGCCACTGTTGGAAGGCCTGTATATAACTGCCATTAATGTCCTTCTACCCTTGAAGTTTATTAACTCAACCCACAAGGTTTTAACATCTTCCTGTCCTATGCCACATCTTTTTTTCTGATTTATGCCATTTTTTACCAGTAGAGCTACACTGCCCCCTCTGCCTACCTTCTAATCCCTTTGATATAACATGTAACCTTAGAGATTCAGCTCCCAACTGCAACCATCCCTCAGCCCACGATTCAGTGATGGCCACAATATCATATCTGGCAATCTGTAATAGTGCAATAAGATCATCCACCTTATTTCTTATACTACGCACATTTAGATACAACATCTTGAGTACTGTATTTGCTATTCTTTCTGATTCTGCATCCCTAATGTTTTGACACTCAGCCTGTTGGCTGCAACTAAATCCCATCACCTGACTGCCCTTCCTGACAGTCTAACTGCATGCTATCTTAACTTTTTTATCATCTTTCCTATCCTGAATCCCTTCAATCTGGTTCCCACCCTCCTGCCAAATTAGTTTAAACCTCCCCAACAGCCCTAACAAACCTGCCCACGAGAATATTGGTCCTCCTCGGGTTCAGGTACAACCCATGACTTTTGAACAGGTCATACCTCCCCGGAAGAGATCCCAATGATCCAAGAACCTGAAGCCCTGACCCCCGCACCAAGTACTCAGCTAAGCATTTATCTGCCAAATCATCCCGTTTCTACCCTCACTGGTGCATGACACAGGCTGCAATCCAGAAATTATAATAGGGTGTTTTAAGAGAGTCTTAGATAGGTACATGGAGATTAGAAAACTAGAGGGCTCTGCAGTAGGATAATTCTAGGCAGTTTCTAGAGTAGGTTACAATACATGGCCAGCAAAATGTTGTGATATGCTGTAGATTTCTATGATTCCATGATTCTACTAGCTGGGGGGTCCTGCTTCTCAGCTTTCTACCTGGCTTTCTAAATTCTCTTTTCAGGACCTCTTTGCTTTTCCTTCCTATGTCATTGGTACCAATATGTACCAAGACATCTGGCTGCTCCCCCTCCCTCTCCAAAGTGTTGTGAGCGTGATCTGAGCCATCCCTGACCCTGGCTCCTGGGAGGCAACATACCATCGGCGTGTCCCGTTCACATCCACAGAATCTCCCTCATTATTGAGTCCCCTATCACTACTGCTCCCTTCTTCTCTCTATTTCCCTTCTGCACCATGGACCCATGCTCAGTGCCTGTAACCCAGTCGCCATGGCATTCTCCTGGAGGTCATCCTCCACAAAAATATCCAAAATAGTACACTTGTTTTTGAGGGGAATGGCCACAGGAGCGTTCTGCTCTACCTGCCTATCTCTATTTCTCCCGGCAGTCATGCAGCTACTTGCCTCCTGCAACTTTGGGGTGACTACTTCCCTGTAACTTTGATTAGTTATCTCCTCACTCTCCTGTACAAGCCAGTATAGAGCGAGTAGAGCAGTGGGCTAAGCACGTGTCCCTGATGTGTACCAGTGTTAATCGTCAGCGAGGCGGAGATATCACCAATCCGCACAGATTGTGGTCTTCCACTTAGGAAGTTGAGGATCCAATTGCAGAGGGAGGTACAGAGGCCCAGGTTCTGCAACTTTTCAATCAGGATTATGGAAGTGATGGTGTTAAATGCTGAGCTATAGTCGAACAGCATCCTGACGTATGTGTTTGTTTTGTCCAGGTGGTCTAAGGCCATGTGAAGAGCCATTGAGAGTGCATCTACTATTGACCTATTGTGACGATAGGCAAATTGCACTGGGTCCAGGTCCTTGCTGAGGCAGGAGTTCAGTCTAGTCATGACCAACCTCTCAAAACATTTCATCACGAGATATGAGTGCTACTGGGTGATAGTCATTAAGGCAGCTCACATTATTCTTAGGCACTGGTATAATTGTTGCCTTTTTGAAGCAAGTGGGAACTTCCGTCTGTAGCCGTGAGAAGTTGAGAATGCCCCTGAATACTCCTGCCAGTTGGTTGGCACATGTTTTCAGAGCCTTACCAGGTTCTCCATCAGGACCTTCCACCTTGCAAGGGTTCACCTTCTTTAAAGGCAGCCTAACATCAGCCTCTGAGTCAGAGATCACAGGCTCACCAGGTGCGGCAGGGATCTTAACAGATTTAGTTATATTCTCCCTTTCAAAATGGACATAGAAGACGTTGAGTTCATCTGATAGTGAAGCATCGCTGCCAGTTATGTTATTGGGTTTCACTTTGTAGGAAGTAGTGTCTTGCAAACCCTGCAGAGCTGTCGTGCATTCGATGTCGCCTCTAACCTCCTTCAAAATTGTTACATAAGTAAAATTTCTATTGGATTTAGATGAAAGGTTGATTAAATACATGATGATAAATACTGATGGTAGTAATAAGAAGGGATTTAGCATACTTGCCTTCAGTCAGGGCACTGAGTATTGGAGCTAGGATGTTAAGTTGCAGTTGTACAAGACATCGGAGAGGTCACGTGGAATTTTGATTACCTTCATATAGGAAAGACAATAGACAATAGGTGCAGAAGTAGACCATTCGGCCCTTCGAGCCTGCACTGCCATTTTGAGATCATGGCTGATCAATTCCTATCAATACCCGGTTCCTGCCTTGTCCCCATATCCCTTGATTCCCCTATCCATAAGATACCTATCTAGCTCCTTCTTGAAAGCATCCAGAGAATTGGCCTCCACTACTTTCCGAGGCAGTGCATTCCAGACCCCCACAACTCTCTGGGAGAAGAAGTTTTTCCTTAACTCTGTCCTAAATGACCTACCCCTTATTCTCAAACCATGCCCTCTGGTACTGGACTCTCCCAGCATCTGGAACATATTTCCTGCCTCTATCTTGTCCAATCCCTTAATAATCTTATATGTTTCAATCAGATCCCCTCTCAATCTTAATTCCAGCGTGTACAAGCCCAGTCTCTCTAACCTCTCTGTGTAAGACAGTCCAGACATCCCAGGAATTAACCTCGTGAATCTACGCTGCACTTCCTCTACAGCCAGGATGTCCTTCCTTAACCCTGGAGACCAAAACTGTACACAATACTCCAGATGTGGTCTCACCAGGGCTCTGTACAAATGCAAGTGGATTTCCTTGCTCTTGTACTCAATTCCCTTTGTAATAAAGGCCAACTTTCCATTAGCCTTCTTCACTGCCTGCTGCACTTGCTCATTCACCTTTAGTGACTGATGAACAAGGACTCCGAGATCTCTTTGTATTACTCCCTTACCCAACTCTATACCGTTCAGATAATAATCTGCCTTCTTGTTCTTACTCCCAAAGTGGATAACCTCACACTTATTCACATTAAACGCCATCTGCCAAGTATCTGCCCACTCACCCAGCTTATCCAAGTCACCCTGATTTCTCCTGACATCCTCATCACATGTCACACTGCCACCCAGCTTAGTATCATCAGCAAATTTGCTGATGTTATTTTCTATGCCTTCATCCAAATCGTTAACGTAAATGGTAAACAGCTGTGGTCCCAATACCGAGCCCTGAGGCACCCCACTAGTCACCACCTGCCATTCCGAGAAACACCCATTCACCGCTACCCTTTGCTTTCTATCTGCCAACCAGTTTTCTATCCATGTCAATGCCTTCCCCCCGATGCCCTGAGCTTTGATTTTACCCACCAATCTTCTATGTCGGACCTTATCAAATGCCTTCTGAAAATCGAGGTACACTACATCCACTGGTTCTCCCCCATCTAACTTCCTGGTTACATCCTCGAAAAACTCCAACAGATTAGTCAAGCATGATTTACCCTTGGTAAATCCATGCTGGCTCGGCCCAATCCTTTCACTGCTATCTAGATATGCCACTATTTCATCCTTAATAATGGACTCTAGCATCTTTCCCACCACCGATGTCAGGCTGACAGGTCGATAGTTCTCTGTTTTCTCCCTCCCTCCTTTCTTAAAAAGTGGGATAACATTAGCCATTCTCCAATCCTCAGGAACTGATCCTGAATCTAAGGAACATTGGAAAATAATTACCAATGCATCCGCAATTTCCAGGGCCACCTCCTTTAGTACCCTAGGGTGCAGACCATCTGGACCTGGGGATTTGTCAGCTTTCAGTCCCATCAGTCTTCTCATCACCGTTTCCTTCCGAATGTCAATCTGTTTCATTTCCTCTGTTACCCTATGTCCTTGGCCCATCCATACATATGGGAGATTGCTTGTGTCTTCCTTAGTGAAAACAGATCTAAAGTACTCATTAAATTCTTCTGCCATTTCTCTGTTTCCCTTAACAATTTCACCCAATTCATTCTTCAAGGGCCCAACATTGTTCTTAACTATCTTCTTTCTCTTCACATACCTAAAAAAGCTTTTGCTATCTTCCTTTATATTCCTGGCTAGCTTGCGTTCGTACCTCATTTTTTCTCCCCGTATTGTCTTTTTAGTTAAGTTCTGTTGTTCCTTAAAAACTTCCCAATCATCTGTCCTCCCACTCACCTTAGCTCTGTCATATTTCCTTTTTTTTAATACTATGCCGTCTCTGACTTCCTTTGTCAACCACTGAGGCCCCTTTCCCCCCTTTGAATCCTTCCTTCTCTGGGGGATGAACTGATTTTGCACCTTGTGCATTATTCCCAAGAATACCTGCCATTGCTGTTCCACTGTCTTTTCTGCTAGGCTATCCGTCCAGTCAACTTTGGCCAGCTCCTCCCTTATGGCTCCATAGTTTCCCCTGTTCATCTGCAACACTGACACCTCCGAGCTGCCCTTATCCTTCTCAAATTGCATCGTTAAGCTGGAAAGAGTGCAAAGAAGATTTATGAGAATGTTGTAGGGACTTTTGGGACTGAGTTATCAGGAGATTGGATGGGCTGGTATGTTATTTCTTGGGATATAGGAGACTCGGAGGTGACATGTTGAGTTTATTATTATACCTAATTATGAAGTATGGTGCAGTACAGGTACAATGAAAAGCTTACAGCAGCTTCACAGGCAACACACAGAATATAAATTATATAAAATTGACCTTGTAGAGATGTGTAAAATTTTGAGACCCATAGCTAAAGCGAATACACAGTTATTTTCCCAAGGAAAAGGGTCAAGAACTAGAGGGCATAGATTTAAGATGAGAGGGGAAAGATTTAATAGGGACCTGAGAGGTTGGTATGTAGATGGAATGAACTACCAGTAACAACATGAAAGATCACAAGTTAAGGCCTGGAGGGGAGCCAGGAAGCAGTGTGCTCCAAATTTCATTTGATGAACAGACCTGAGGCCATTGTGGAAGAACTCACAGCTCACAAGATCTGCAGATGCTGGAAATCCAAGCAAACACACAAAATGTTAGAAGATCTCAGCTGGCTAGGCAGATTCTATGAGTACAGTCAATGTTTCGAGCTAAGACCCTTCATCAGGAGCTCACATATGTGCCTCTTCCTTGTCACTGCCAATCCCCAATGCCTGGCTGGCTTTCTTGTGTCTTCTTTCAGCTGTTAAGATATTGGAGGGCTTTGATGGATAGATAAAATAAACCTCTATGTATATAGATTGATGATATGCGATGACTGATAATGACATTTTTAACACATTTCTAACTCATGAATTTTAGTGAATGCAAAATATAGTTCAAGCTCCATTTCAGCATCACTTGTTTATGATGATAAAATTACTGTGGAAATACTATAAAATAGTATCTGAAATTGCAGAGTTTACATTCACAACAAAAGTTTTACAAGTTTTTGTGTCCATATAATTTACTGCATGAATTATTTCAGTATTAACTAAATGTTTCACAGAAGCCTAGAGTATAGATGGAAGCTTTTCCACTCTTGCTGGTTTTGACGCTATTGAAAGAGTTAATTAATTTGTCTGACTCCTCAGCATTTTCCTCATTACCCTGCACATTGGTCTCTTAAGGCACGTGTTTAGTGGCCCTTTAAAAGTTATTAAGGAGTCTGGTTCCATTATACCTACAGATCTTAATAAGATTTTACTTAAAGATTTTTTTAAATCCTCATTTTTGTGGTGATTTTAAACCTAATCAAGAATTGGACCCGTTTACTGGAGTATTTTTTTCTACCTGCTTCGTGTATCAATACACCTTATCAATTTGAATACTTCTATAAAGTTTTCCTTTGCCTTTTCTGCTTCAAACTGAACAGTTACCGTCTCTTAAGTGCAATGTAGGAATGGGCATTGCTATGTGCCATGATACCTGTCTACCCAACCTCTACATTGCTAACCTTTCCAACCTAGAATCCAAACAGAGGATGCTGCCCCTGACTTTTCATTCTCTCTCATCACTGCCCCTAAACCCAAACCTGAATCCTAACTCAATGCGCTGTCCACAAAACCATCCCTATGAATCTATAAAGAAGCTATGAAGTCTGAGCCATGACATCAATAGACCTCTCAGCTCGGTGCCTTCTTGACCTGAAAGCAGTCACATCCCTCAAATGTGTTGAAAGGTTAAGGGCAGGTTGGTGTAACCGTAGAAGAGGTGAGTAGAGGGATCCAGAGAGTAGTTCTGGAGGAGCCTCAGCTCTTGCCTTTGTCCGCGAGAGATAAAGTTTTTACTCAGTGTTTGGTCAAGAATAGGAACTAACAGAGGAGCAGAATAGCCATGATCATTTGAAAGACAGGTCAGACTTGAGGGCCGTAGGGCAAACCTCTGCTCCCCTTTTTCTGTTCTCCCATTGTAGGAGCCATGTATCTATTTTGTGCCTGTATTGTATTTTGGGTTGTGCGTTTACAGTCGGCCCTCCTTATCCGTGGATTCCGCATGCGCGAATTCAACCAACCGCGAATCGAGAAAACCCGGAAGTGCTCTTCCCGCACTCGTTGTTCGAGCATGTACAGACTTTTTTTTCTTGTCATTATTCCATAAACAATGCAGTATAACAACTATTTTACATAGCATTTACATTGTATTAGGTATTATAAGTAATCTAGAGATGATTTAAAGTATACGTGAGGATGTGCGTAGGTTACCGTGGATCAGGATCGAAAGAAATCGGAAGTTTTCTTACTAAGTAAGTTGGAACAGGTACATCCTGTATATTTAGCGTCAGTTAGTCAAACGTTTGTCTTAGTATATAGTATATATTTTACCTTTCTATGCATATAAAACACTTAAGAATGTATGTTTCAGCACTGGGCTCGGGAACAGAAGTTCCCAAGTTCGATCTAGTGACAGATCGCTTCCGAGCGCACTCTCCATCCGTGCCTGGTTGATGTGGAGGATCAAAAACCCAAAACCCAATAATTAAACCACTGCGTTGTGTAGTAATAATTGTAGCTTTCATTGGGGCACGGCCTTTCTCACTTTATCCTTTAAAATTGTTCCGATCATTGACCGACTGTAGCCTAACGCTTTTCCAATGACCGATGGCGTTCCACCTCTTTCCGATCGCTTTATTATTTCCACTTTATTTTCAGTCGTGATCGTGATTATTTTCGTGAACAGAAACACTGCAGATTCAGAGCTCCGCCTCTGGGTCCTAATGTCCGCCACATTGAGAGAGGTTAAATAAGGTCTGGGGTTCCGCTGGGTCCTAAGATCCACCGCATTGAGACAGGTTGAATAAGGGACTTGAGCATCTGTGTTTTTTGGTATCCGCGAGGGGTCCCGGAACCAATCCCTCGTGGATAAGGAGGGCCGACTGCAAAATGGGTTGTGGTAATTTGTCACATGATTTGGGGCGTGGTGGAAGCAAATGAGTACAGTTATGGTCCTGCTGAAGGGTTTTGGCCTGAAACATCAACTGTTTACTCTTTTCTATAGTTGCTGCCTGGCCTACTGAGTTCGTTCAGCATTTTATGTGTGTTGCTTTGGATTTCCAGTATCTGCAGATTTTCTCTTGCTTGTGATAGTTATGTATTCATGTTTTGCCTTGGTTAGTTAGTTCAGAGGGAGTGAGTCGGGGGTGATATTTTTTGTTGACCATTTATTTACAAGCATTGCTTAATTATGCTAATTTGTACACTAATTACTCTTACTTTGTTATTTCGTTAGTTTAGTTCACTATTATCGCTATAAGATTATTCATCTTTGCTGATGTTGTAATGGTCGGACGTACTCTTGGTTTGTTTTCAAGTAACTGCTACACCTATGTTTTCCAGTTCCCTGCATATAACTGAGCTTGCTCATCCTTAGTATTGTTCTGTAAATCTCCCCCGCACCACCTTTGAGGCCCTGACAAGCTTTGAGCAAGAATAAAGTAAAACAATAACAGTAATAAGGTAAATGCTACAGAGGAAGTGCAGTAAAGTGTGAGTTTATACTGATGTAATTTGTGAGTTCAAGAATCTATCTTATCGTACAAGATGGATTGGTTGGTGTTAGCACTGCTTCCTTTCACATCATATGTCAATGATTTGGATGATGGAATTGATGGCTTTGTGGCAAAGTTTACGGTGGAGGGGCTGGTCACGTTGAGGAAGCAGGGGCCTTTCAGAATGTCTTGGACAGATTAGGAAAATGGTCAAAGAAACGGCAGATGGAATAGAATGTAGGGAAGTATGGTTATAGACTTCAGTAGAAGGAATAAAGACCATAAGACATAGGAGCAGAATTAGGCCATCTGGCCCATCAATTCTGCTCCGCCATTCAATCATGGCTGATCCTTTTTTTCTATGTCCTCCTCAACCCCAGTTCCTGGCCTTCTCCTCGTAACCTTTGATGCCATGTCCAATCAAAAACCCATCAATCTTTGCCTTAAATATATCCAACGACCTGCCCTCCATAGCTGCATGTGGCAACAAATTCCACAAATTCACCACCCTTTGGCTAAGGAAATTTCTCCACATCTCTGTTTTGAAAAGGTGCCCTTTCTTCCTGAGGCTGTGTCCTCTTGTCCTAGACTCTCCCACCATGGGAAACATCCTTTCCACATCTACTCTGTCTAGGCCTTTCACCATTCAAAAGGTTTCAATCAGATCCCCCATCATCCTTCTGAATTCCAGCAAGTACAGACCCAGAGCCATCAAACATTCCTTGTATGATAACCCTTTCATTCCTGGAATCATCCTTGTGAACCTCCTCTGGACCCTCTCCAATGCCAGCATATCTTTTCTAAGATGAGGGGCCCAAAACTGTTCACAATATTCAAGGTGAAGCCTCACCATTGCCTTAAAAAGCCTCAGCATCACATCCTAGCTCTTGTATTCTAGACCTCTTGAAATGAATGCTAACATGGCATTTGCCTTCCTCATCGCCGATTCAGCCTGCAAGTTTACCTTCAGGATGTTTCTGTACAAGGACTCCCAAGTACCTCTGTATCTCAAATTCTTGGATTTTTTCCCTGTTTAGAAAATGGTCTGCATATTTATTTCTACTAGCAAAGTGTATGACCATGCATTTTCCAACATTGTATTTCATTTGTCACTTTCTTGCCCATTCTGCTAATCTGTCCAAATCTGTTTGCATCCTACCTGTTTCCTCAACAATACCTGCCCCTCCACCAATCTTCGTATCAGCTGCAAACTTGGCAACAAACCATCTATTACATCATCTAAAATATTTATATACAGCATAAAAAGAAGTGGTCCCAGCACTGACCCCTGCAAACACCACTAGTCACTGGCACCCAAATAGAAAAGGATCCTTTTATTCCCACTCACTGCCTTCTTCCAATCAGCATCTTAGAAACTTTCCTATAATACCATAGGCTCTTAAAATGGTAAGCAGCCTCATGTGTGGCACCTTGTCAAATGCCCTCTGGAAGTCCAAATATACAACATCCATTCTATCCCCTTTATCTATGTTACTTGTAATCTCCTCAAAGAATTCCAACAGGTTCATCAGGCAGAATTTTCCCTAAAGGAAACCATGCTGACTTTGTACTATCTTGTCCTGTGTCACCAAGTACACCATCACCTCATCCTTAACAATTGACTCCAACACCTTCCCAACCACTGAGGTCAGGCTAGTTGGTCGATAATTTCCTTTCTGATGCCTCCTCCTTTCTTAAAGAGTGGAGTAATGTTTGCAATTTTTCAGTCCTCTGGCACAATACCAGCGTCCAATGATTTTTGAAATATCACAATGCCACCACAATCTCTAACACTAATTCTTTCAGAACCCGAAGGTGCAGTTCCTCTGGTCCGGGTGACTTATGTACCTTTAGGTCTTTCAGCCATTTGAGCACCTTCTCTCTTGTAACAGAGACTGCACCCACTTCTCTTCCTTCACACAGTACATCAGGCATACTCTTGGTGTCTTCCATAGTGAAGACTGGCGCAAAATACTCATTTAGTTCATCAGCCATCTCCTTGTTCCCCATTATTGTTCCTGCCTCATTTTCTAATGGTCCAATATTCACTCTTATTTTTCTTTTTTTTTTAACATACTTGAAAAACTTTTACTATCCACTTTGATATTATTTGCTCGCCGGCTTTCATATTTCATCTTTTCCTTTCTAATGATTTTTTAAATTGCTCTCTGCAGGTTTTAAAAAATTTCCCAATCCTTTATCTTCCCACTCTAAAGCCATAACCTATTTTTTAAACCGGGAATAAATGAAAAAATAGATGTGCAAAGGGACCTTGGAGGCCTCATGCAGAATTCCCTAAAGGTTAACTTGCAAGTTGAGTCATTGGTGAGGAAGGCAAATGTAGTGTTGGCATTCATTTTCAAGAGCACTAGAACATAAGAGCAAGGATGTAATGCTGAGGCTTGATAAGGCATTGGCCAGACTGCACTTGGAGTATTGTGAGCAGTTTTCAGCCTCTTATCTAAGAAAGAATGTGCTAGAATTGAAGAGCATCCAGAGGAGGTTCATGAGAATGATCCTGGGAATGAAACAGTTAATGCATCAGGAGTGTTTGCCGGCTCTGAGTCTGTACTCGCCAGATTTTGAAGAACAAGGTGGTGGGGGGGGGGGGGGGGGGAATCTCATTGAAACCTATTGAATATTGAAAGGCCTGGATATATTGGATTTGGAGAGGATGTTTCTTATAGTGTGGGAGTCTTGGACTAGAGGGCACAGACTCAGAATAGATCAATGTCCCTTTAAAACAGAGATGAGGAGAAATTTCTTTAGCCAGAGGGTAGTGAATCTGTGGAATTCATTACCTCAGACTACTGTAGAGGTCAAGTCATCGGGTATATTTGAAGTGGAAGTTGATAGGTTTTTGATTAGTAGGGGCATCAAAGGTTATGGGGAGAATGCAGGTGAATGAGGTTGAGAGAGATAATAAATTAGCCATGATGGAATGATAGAATAGACTCGATGAGCAGAATGGCCTAAGTCTGCTCCTTTATCTTGTGGTCTTTTGATCTATGAGGTCTGATCAGGAGTCCAAGAACAGTGGGACGAACAGAGAGAGAGAGAGGGACTGGGACTTGTTGGGGTGGTAAAAGAACGTAAGTTACCTGAGTCTGGAAATTTCTACATTTATCCCATTGGTCTGCAGGCCACCCAAATGGAATATACTGTTGGAGAAGATCAGATAGTGTGGGAATGGGAAGGGGAGTTGAAATGATCTACATCCTGAAGCTCATGCTGTCCATAATGTTGGGGAATGTAATTTTTCCTACCCCTTGATTTAGAATGTGAGCACTGTAACATCATAAAGGAAAGACTACAGGGAATTTGCCTGCTTCCATGAGGGGACTGGACCTCCTCAGTCAATCCCTCATTTTGTTGCCACTTAAATATTTATGAGTATATAAAATGAAGCAGAAACAAGCTAAAATGATTTGACACAGTCATATAACCAGTTCTTCACAAATAGTTGTTCCCTGTTGGGTTACAGAGTTCTGGATCTTAGCAATTCTGCCTGCGGCCATTTACGCACCACAAGTGATAAGCAATTGGTTCCAAACAAGCAGGAAATTTGAACGATACAGTATGTTCAATATATCCTATTTGATGCAATTGTCAGAGATTCTTGATTGCTGGTGTCTGGTCTGCTCACTGTCATGGGGAGAGTTACATATAAGTAATTGACATTTGATAGCCATATATATTAAAGATACTTCTGAAGACATTTATGTGAAGAATAAATCTTGGCATGTAAAAGTACTGGTTCAGAAGCCCAAACAAAATCTAATATTAAAATGAACAGAAAATTATTTCCATAGTAAAATTTGAAGCAAGCAAACATATTTCTAAGAAAATTGTCATTTTCATTTTTTTTGTTTCCAAGTTGAATATAATTATATACCGTGGTCACATTAGTCCTCTGTATTTTATGCTGTTACATAAAGAAGATCTCTTATTCTATGCAGCTAAATTCCATTGCAGCCTTTCACTATCTCCTGTCAATGGTTGGGAGATATCCTTAATTGTTTTTAACATTAAGTCATATTCTATTAAATAAATTATGTAAACAGCAGAATATATGAATGAAACTTATAATTTACTTCGATTCAAAAGACATTCAATATTGTTCGATGTCATTTCCAATACACATTTGTAAAGGAGAACAAAATAAATTGTTTTTCTGGACCTGATGCAGCACAAAGAAATAAAAAGATAACAGACACAATAATTAAAAAAACACATTAAATATAAATAAGTAAGATAGTTTATATACATACATAGACTAATTGCACGTCCATAAAGTGATGATAGATACAGGAGTGTCTGTATATAGGTGACTCTGACAGCAGCTGATAAAATACTGGTGGGTAGGGGGTGTGAAGGGGTCGGTTAGTGGATGGAGATGTTGATCAGCCTTACTGCTAGGTAAAAGGATAATAAATTATAGTGCAACTTTTAACCCCATCAATTTCTAATTCTGCACCTTACCTGGATGCAATTTCCCATCCTAATTCTTATTTTTCTTTGCTTGAAGGTATCAAATTATGTTGTAATATATCACATATTTATTATTTAATATACTTTGATCTATTTTTGGCAATTTTCCTGCTAAAAGTCGAAAACATTTTAATACTTAACAGAAATATTGATTTTCTGTTGTGTCCGTGTTTATCATTGAAATGCACTTTTAAATCAACTTAATGTTCTACAGATTTCATGACCATCCGAAGGACTTGGCCGACAGGCAGGATTGGCACCTTTAAGCGGACACGATACCGCATGATGCCATCTTCAAACAAGAAACATTCCATTTCGACGCATCTCAAATGATAGTCAGGGAATTCAACCAGGCTTGTTTGAAGAAAACTCTGCTCAATTCCCATCAGCATATAGCCTGTTGCACGAGAGGTCCAACAGACTAGACCACTGTTATAACAAGATAAGGAATGCCTACTGGACTGCATTTTGGACTATCTAATCACATGGCGGTCCTTCTCCTACCTACATATAAGCAGAAGCTAAAGAACTGAACTCCAGGAATTAAGACAACAAAGAGGTAGTTGTGGGAGGCAGAGAAGTGGCTATGGGATTGTTTCAAGTCAGTGGACTGGGTCGTGTTCAAGCATTCATTGGTGGATCTGAATGAATACACCATGGTTGTAACGGACCTTATTAAAACAGCTTTAGATGAGTGTGTTCTCACAAAATCATTCAGGATCTTCGTCCGTAGCCCTGGATGAACCATATGATCAGAAATCTGTTGAGAGCCAGATCAGAAGCATTCAAGTCTTGTGACCAGGAAGTTACAAGAGATTCAGGTCCGATCTTTGGAAAGCCATCTCACAGGTGAAGTGGCAATTCTAGGCTAAACGAATCAACAAAGGATGCTTGACTGTTGTGGCAGGACTTGAATGTTATAATCTCTTATAAAGTTAAATCAAGCGACATAGAGACAGCAGGGTTTGTCTTCCAGATAAGCTCAATGCCTTCTATGCTTGCTTTGACCATCACAAACTCCCACCTCCCCAATGATCCTGAGATTCCAGTCTCTGTGAGCAACCTTCAAGAGGGTGAACCTGTGAAAAGCCTTCGGCCCAAATGAGATACCTGGCCAAGTACCTGTGCTGATCAATTGGCTGTGTGTTCCCTGAGATTTTTAACCCCTTGCTTTGAACAGTTGTCGTACCCATTTGCTTCAGGCACACTTCCATCACACCAGTGCCTATGAAGAGTGTAGTGACCTGCCTGAATGACTATCACAGTGATGAAGTGATTTGAGAGGACATTGATTAAACATATCAACTCCTGGCTGAGAAGTGACTTACATCCACTCCAATTTGCCTACCAGAGCAACAGGTCCACAGTGATGTCATCTCATTGACTCTTCATTCAACCCTGGTACATCTGGACAGCAAGGTGCATACATCAGGATGCTCTTTATTGACTACAGCTGGGTATTCAATACCGTCATCCCCTCAAAACTGATCAATAAACTTCAAGATATTGGCCTTGTACAATTAGATCCTCCACTTTCCTCACTTGCAGACTCCAGTCAGTTCAGATTGGCAGCAACATATTCTCCCAACAACCTCCATCAGCACAGGTGCACCATAAGGCTCTGTGCCTAGCCCCTGCTCTATCTACTTTACTGTTATGATTGTGAGGCTAAGTACAGCTCCAATGCCATATTCAAGTTTGCTGATGACACCACTGTTGTAGGCCAAATCGAAGGTGGTGATGAATCAGCACGTAGGAGGGAAATTGAAAATCTGGCAGATTGGTGTTATAACCACGCCCAATGTCAGTTAGACCAAGGAGCTGATTATAGAAATTAGGAGAAGAAAAGCAGAGGTCCATGAGCCATTCTTCATCAGAGGTGGAGAGGATTAGCAACTTTAAATTCCTAGATGTTATTAGTTTGGAGGACCTGCTCTGGGCCCAGCACATGTGTAATTATGAGTCCTGGGAAGTTCCTCCGGCAATTTGCGTGTGGTGCTCTATACTTCCAGCATCTGCAGAATCTCTTGTGTTTACTCAACTTCTTGTCATCTTCCAGCAACAAGGCTGTAGCCTTGCAGATTGAAGCTCTTCAAATACACAACCAGGCCAAGTCCTTTCCTCTCTGATCCTTCACTAATTTGTTTAAACTTAATGACCCAAGAAATCAGTGATTTTGGTCCCAGGTCTTCCAGGAAGAAGCAGGCCAAATATGTGGAATGTTTCCTAACAAGCATTATACAGCCACACAGAAGCTGCTGAATTTATTCTTTATATCCAGTGGGAGGTTTGCTTATCTCTTCCACATTAGTGGAACAATCATCTAATGCGCAGCATTCTTCTTTTGCCATTTGATGCCCATATCGTTGATCATTCAAAAAGTGCAAAAGTCTCCTAAGTTACAGTAGTTTCTGACAGATTGAGATGCTGATCCTTGGAAACATCTCAATGGGCCATTTCATATTAGCCATTTCTGCCCTGGAAAAAGTCCATTCTAGCTATTCCTCTTATCATTTTGTATACCTCTAGCGGTTACCTCTCAGTCTCCTTCGCTCCAAAGAGAAAAGCCCCAGCTTGCTCAGCCTTTCTTCGTAAGATAGCATTCTTGTTAGATCAGATCTGCATCCTCTCTAAAACTTCCATATCCTTCCTATATGATGTATGCGTAATGAAGTAGTGCAAATTATACAATGCATTACTTATATATCCAAGTGTCGGATTGGAGATACATCTCTACCAAAGGAGATGTACGGCACTCCCTCTCTCCACTAGCCTGTAGGTGTAGCACCTGCTTAGCCCCCTTGATCAGGGTCAGGTGAAGCCATGGAAGTTGGTGGTGGATGGTTGTATGAGCAGCTGGTGCAGATCACAATGCCTTGGATGACCTGGACAGTACAAATATTTATGTCAAGATGCTGTTTATTGACTACAGCTCAGTGTTTAACACAATCACTCCTGCAGTTTTAATTGTAAAGCTTCAAAACTTGGGCCTCTGTACCTCCCTCTGCAACTGGATCCTTGACTTCCTAACTGAAAGACCACAATCTGTCAGATCAGAAATAACATCTCCTCCTCACTGACACCTAACACTGGCACACCTCAGGGATGTGTGCTTAGCCAACTGCTCTACTCTCTCTACTCTCATGATTGTGTACAGTTCTGGTCACCGAATTATAGGAAAGATATCAATAAATTAGAGGGAGTGCAGAGACGATTTACTAGGATGTTACCTGGGTTTCAGCACTTAAGTTACAGAGAAAGGTTGAACAAGTTAGGTCTCTATTCATTGGAGCGTAGAAGGTTGAGGGGGGATTTGATCGAGGTATTTAAAATGTTGAGAGGGATAGATAGAGTTGACGTGAATAGACTGTTTCCATTGAGAGTAGGGGAGATTCAAACGAGAGGACATGATTTGAGAGTTAGGGGGCAAAAGTTTAAGGGAAACACGAGGGGGTATTTCTTTACTCAGAGAGTGATAGCTGTGTGGAATGAGCTTCCTGTAGAAGTAGTAGAGGCCAGTTCAGTTGTGTCATTTAAGGTAAAATTGGATAGGTATATGGACAGGAAAGGAGTGGAGGGTTATGGGCTGAGTGCGGGTAGGTGGGACTAGGTGAGATTAAGAGTTCGGCATGGACTAGGAGGGCCAGAATGGCCTGTTTCCGTGCTGTGATTGTTATATGTTATATGGTTATATATTGTGTGGCTAGGCATAGATCAATTGCCATCTATAAATTTGCTAATGACACAACTATTGTTGGCAGAATTTCAGGTGGTGACAAGAGGTTATACAATAGGATAGATCAGCTCATTGAGTGATGTTGCAGCAACAATCTTGCACTCAACATCAATATAGGAGTTGGGATGTAACGTTAAAATTGTACAAGGCATTGGTAAGGCCAAATTTGGAGTATTGTGTACAGTTCTGGTCACCAAATTATTGGAAAGATGTCAACAAAATAGAGAGAGTACAGAGAAGATTTACTAGAATGTTACCTAGGTTTCAGCACCTAAGTTACAGAAAAAGATTGAACAAGTTAGGCCTTTATTCTTTGGAGTGTAGAAGGTTGAGGGGGGACTTGATAGAGGCATTTAAAATTATGAGGGGTATAGATAGAGTTAACGTTCATAGGCTTTTTCCATTGAGAGTAGGGGAGATTCAAACAAGAGGACATGAGTTGAGAGTTGGGGTCAAAAGTTTAGGGGTAACATGAGGGGAAATTTCTTTACTCAGTGCTAGCTGTGTGGAACGAGTTTCCAGTAGGAGTGGTAGAGGCAGTTTCGTTATTGTCTTTTAAAGTAAAATTCGATAGGTATATGGACAGGAAAGGAATGGAGGGTTATGGGCTGAGTGTAAGTCGGTGGGACTAGGTGAGAGTAAGTGTTCAGCACAGACTAGAAGGGCTAAGATGGCCTGTTTCTGTGCTGTAATTGTTATATGGTTATAATAAGACCAAGTAACTGATTGCGGACTTCAGAAAGGGTAAGACAAGGGAACACATACACCAGTCCTCATAGAGAGATCAGAAGTGGAAAGAGTGAGCAATTTCAAGTTCCTGGGGTTTAGTATCTCTGAGGATCTATCCTGGGCCCTACATATTGATGCAGCTATAAAGAAGGCAAGACAGAGGATATATTTCATTAGGAATTAGTGGAGGTTTTGTATGTCACCAAAGACACTTGCAAATTTCTACAGATGTACCGTGGAGAGCATTCTAACTGGCTGCATCACCAGCTGGTATTGAGGGGGTGGGGGGTGGGGGTGCTGCAGGATTGAAATAAGCCATAGAAAGTTATGAACTTAGTCAGTTGCATCATGGGTACTAGCCTCCATAGTATCCAGGACATCTTCAAGGAGTGGTGCCTCAAAAAGGTAGTATCCATCAGTAAGGATCTTCACCCAGGACATGCCTTGTTCTCATTGCTACCAACAGGGAGGAGGTACAGAGTCCTGAAGACACTTAGTCAATGATTTAGAAACACCTTCCCCTCTGCCATCTGATTTCTGAATGGGCATTGAACCCATGAACATGACCTCATTATTATTTTATTTTTATTTTTGCTCTACTTATTTAAGTATTTAATATATATACTTACTATAATTCACAGTATTTTACTATTATTATGTATTACAACACAATGCACTGCAACGACAACAAATTTCACGTCATATGCTGGTGATATTAAAGCTGATTTTGATTCTGGTTATGTGACCACTGACAATCTCTGAAGAGTATTGATAATGGCTGGGGTCACCCGTCTTGTAAAGTCACTGCCCAGAAGAAGGCAATGGCAAGCCACTTCTGGAGAAAAATTTGCCAAAAACAATCATGGTCATGGAAAGACCATGATTGCCCATGTCATACGACATGGGACATAAACGATTATATGTCCAAGTGATAAATGTATCGTATTACTATGAATTATATAATACATACTATATATGTATAAATATAACTGTATTTGCATTTAATTTTTATTGGAGATTTAGTCAGAAGGAATAAGGTTTTACACTACTGCCATCCATCAGCCATTAATAATGGATAATTTTAATATGCAGATAGATTGGGAAAATCAGATTGGTCATGGACCCATGTGAGAGAATTTGTAGATTGCCTACAATATGGCTTTTTAGAGTAGCTTATGGTTGAGCCCACTAGAGGAAAGGCTATTCTGGATTGGATGTTGTGTAATGAACCGGATTTGATTGGGGAGCTTAAGCTAAAGGAACCCTTAGAAGGCAGTGATGATAATATTAAACACTTTACCCTGAGCTTGAGAGGGAGAACCTAAAGTCAGATATATCAGCACTACAGTGGAGTAAAGGGAATTATAGAGGCATGAGAAATGAGCGGGCCAAAGTTGATTGGAAGGGGACACTAGCAGGGATGATGGTAGAACAGCACTTGCTAGAGTTGCTGGGAGCAATTCAAAAGGTGCAGGATAGATAAATCCCAAAGAAGAAGTATTCTAAAGGCAGGATAATGCAACCACAGCTGACGAGGGAAGTAAAAAACAACATAAAAGCAAAAGAGAAGGCATATAATAGAGCAAAATTTGTCGGAAGTTAGAGGAATCGCAAGTTTTTAAAAACCATCAGAAGGCAACTAAAAAAATAACAATAAGGAGGGAAAAGATGAAATATGAAGGTAACTTGGCCAATAATATCAAAAAGGATACCAGAAGGTGTTTCAGATATATTAAGAGTAAAAGTCAGGCGAAGAGTGGATATTGGACTGCAGGAAAATGACGCTGGAGAGGTAGTAATGAGGGACAAGGAAATGGCAGTTGGACTAAGTAAGTATTTTGCACTTTCTCTATAACTGTTACATTAGATTCTGCATTCAGATTTTTGTTTGTCTTTTGTACTACGATGGAATAATCTGTCTAGATGGCAAGCAAACAGAAACTTTTCATTGTATATGTGACAGTAATAAACAAATCAGTTATTATTAGATAAACTTGGGCAATAAAATGGGCCATTTTTGGGGAGAGACATGGCAAGGAGGACAATTGATGTTGAAATTGATTGTATTTTCTTTAATATTCTTAATTACTTAACTGTTTAAAATTGTTGTAAGGGATTTATTTGTTATTTTTATGTTTTAAATATTTAATTGATTTGTGATGGTTCCTGAATTTTTCTGAATACCAACGTTTTGAATATTCTGGTTTTTACCCCTTCTTTCCAAAGTGAAACATTGCACATTTTCCAACAAGATACTCCATTGTTCACCTTCTTAGCCTCCCATTTATTCCGTCCTTACTGCTCCATCAGTATATTTCAAACTCAGATTTGAAATCCAGTTTATTGTCATTTGCACAAGTGCACGTATGCACAGGTACATTGAGAAACCGCCTTGCAGCTACACCGCAGGCCCGTAACGTCACATAAGCAGCAGTCCCAAGAAAATCCTAAACTAAACATGAAAGATACACAATTTTTATGAGAAAGAAAACAATCAGAAAATGAAACATCATCCATTTTAGTGTAAGAGGTTCAACATGGCCACATTGTTGCTGAACTGTGGTGATTGTAGAGTTGTGCCACTTGGTTCAAGCGCCTTATGGCTGAAGTGAAGTAGCTGTTCTTGAACCTGGTGGTGTATGATTTGAGGCTGTTGTACTTCCTGTCCAAACGTTACCTGTATGAGGGTGAGATGACTTGGATAGTGGGGATGTTTCATGTTGGATGTTGCCTTCTTGAGGGAGTGCCTACTTTGTTAAAACAATAGGTTCTCGGATCTGACTTGATGAGACAGAGGAACACAACCTCCAATATCTATTTAGAACTATAAATATACATTTATTAGAACAGAACAGAGCAAGCATTAAAATATTAATCTAGTCGTGCACAGGCCCCTCTGACTGCAGCACACTTGATCTGTGGTGCTGTTCACTACCAACCTATTGGTGAAGCCCTGAAGACTGATGCCAATCCACCCCCCCTCCCTCGCCAACCACTCTATTTTTTTTATCCTTTCTACTGATATGGAATGCTGCAGTAAGTGGACCATTTCAAACCACTGAATTAGAATCAGAACCAATCATCACTTGTCACCACTCTTCCCGATCCCAGCCCTGTGTTCGACTAACTTTCATGTTCCCACAGTATTGCATTCTTATGGCTGTATTCCCACAGGAGCAATCACCATTCTGTTAAGTTCAAGGCCACATTTGTGCTGAGACATTTGACAGGCACAAAGATGAAGCCTTTACAATACAGTGCCTCCAGTAGAGACTACTAATAGTGGGAGGGGCGTTTTTATTTATTTATTTATTTAGAGATATAGCACAGAACAGACCTTCCTAGCCCAACTGCCCAGAAACTTATCTAATTAACCCTCACCTAATGACAGGGCAATATTTCACAGGACGTGCCCATGATGAAAGGGGCATCGTCCAGAAACTTATCTAATTAACCCTCGCCCAATGACAGGGCAATATTTCACAGGACGTGCCCATGATGAAAGGAGCGTCGTCCACTATTCACTGCAGCTTCTTCCATTCCTGCACATTATAACTGTTGTTCTAGACCATAATACCGCTAGTACATCTTTAGAAATTCGTCCTGTGACACCAGAACCTCCCTTAAGAAAGTAAAGGCTCTGGTACTTGTGATTGCAACCATGTGCCGGGCCTAACAGTCAAATATCACTATAAAACAGTTGAATCCTAAGGATGCCTCAGAAATGGTCAGTTCATTTCCATTTGGTGCATTTTGCTATGAAGATTGGGCATGGGGCTAGAAACCCCATCCTGTATAAACCCAGTGCTACAAAAAACACCCAACAGAAACTCTAGAGACCTCAAACCTGGAGAGGAAGGATACACCAAGATGGGCTACACCTGGGGACAACTTGAAGTACTGGAACAGGACAGAGGACTCTGGCGAGCAACTGTCAGTGGCCTGTGCTGCAGTAGAGCTGATGTATTTAAGAAGAAGAAAACCTCAGGTTTGCTAACTCGTTCTTAATCTAATTTTATTCTATTCTATATAGTTAGATGTGGATAGATTACTTTTCCCTTGGACTTTTTATTTCCCAGTGGAATCTGCATATAATTAAATTGATGAAAGCTTTAATTGTGTTTGCCATTGTTTATCAGCTTCCAAATCTGATAATTTAATCCAACTTGTTTTAAAATTTCCATTTGTATGTTTTCATCATCTCCAATTTGATAAATTGTTGTTGTGAATTATTGTTCGTGGATTCAGTAAAGGGGACAGAAGACACTAGCTATAGGTAAATTTTAACTATTTATTAACAAAACAAAGGTAACACTAAGACCAAAAGACCATAAGACATAGGAGCAGAATTAGGCCATCAGGCCCATTGAGTCTGCTCTGCCATTCAAACATGGCTGATCCTTTTTAATCTCCTCCTCAACCCCAGTTCCCGGCCTTCTTCCTGTAACCTTTGATGCCATGTCCAATCAAGAACCTAAAGTTATCTCTGCCTTAAATACACAACAACGACCTGGCCACCACAGCTGCATGTGGCAACAACTTCCACAAATTCACTACCCTTTACCCTGAGAGAAAGAGAGAGCTCCACTCACACTACATTTATATGCTAGCTGTACTTTGATGCTGGAGGCTGGTAATGGAAGGGCTGCTGTGTTGTTCAAACGGACCATTCGATGACTATTAGAGTGGCAGTGGCTTCCAATTGGCAGATAGTGTTAACTCTTCACATCATAAAAACTGAAAAATGATCTTTTAAGCTCTTACCATGAAGTGCCTGTGTTAGATGAATAAAATCTAAATGTATTTGTTCAGCACCATACTAAATGTTTATATGCCCAAGTAAAACTAAATCTGTGCATTATTATTATTAAATTCTTTAGGATGATTTTCAAATCTTAGGTTATAATTTTAATTATAATATTATGAAAGACACTTCAATACTGAAGAAAGACCAGGTTCAAAATACATAGAATGCTCAATGTATAAACTCTTGCATTACACTGATAAATGGCAATATATTTCCAAATTTGATCATTTTTGATATTTTGAATTTAATCTCTCAAGATTCCCAATAGACCCATATCAATTAAGAATATTAAAATAATCCACCAAGGCTAGACTGTATACTGTCACTTGAATTATTGAGACAAACTTATTTATGACTTCTCATTATTATTCAATGAATTTGTAGGAAAACACATTGAATTTAATCCAAATTATCCCATTAGTCGTGCTGTATTCATGATGACTTTTGTGAGTCAGGATCTGAGAGGCAATTCCCACAAGAGATCCTGGGGAATCTCAGCAGGACATCTGGCTTCTTACCCTTCCTTTCCAGTCCTGAGTAAGGGTCTTGGCCTGAAACATCAACTTTTATTCCACTCAGTAGATACTGCCTGATCTGCTAAATTTCTCCAGCATTTTGCATGTGTTGCTTTAGACCTTGTGCTGGTCGCTGTGGGACCTTTCGCTCTGTCAGTAAGTTTTGACAGCCTATGAGTGGCAGTTCAGGACTTACTGCTTTTTAATGGGCTAAACAAACTGCCAGCAAGATTATGCCAATTAAATATTTAGAATTCTGGTCATTTAGATGTAGTGGCATCGAACTTGGATGTGTATCTACTTCTAGAGTCATAGAGTAGTACAAAGCAGAAACAGTCCTTTTGGCCCATCTAGTCCATGCTGAAACCATTTAAACTGCCTACTCCAATTGATCTGCACTGGGACCATAGCCCTCCGTACCCCTACTATCCAAGTACCTATCCAAACTTCTCTTAAGTGGTGTAATCAAATTCACATGCACCATTTGTGCTGGCAACTTATTCCATACTCTCATGATACTCTGAGTGAAGAAGTTTCCCCTCATGTTTCCCTTTTCACCCTTCACCCTTAACCCATGACAACTGGTTGTAGTTCCACCCAACGTCAGCGGAAAAAGTTTGCTTGCATTTACCCTATCTATATCCCCCATAATTTTACATACCTCTATCAAATCTTCTCTCAATCTTCTAAAGAAGACAGGCCTAACCTATTCAATATTTCCTTATAACT
The DNA here is from genome assembly GCF_048418815.1 of Hemitrygon akajei. NCBI lineage: Eukaryota > Metazoa > Chordata > Chondrichthyes > Myliobatiformes > Dasyatidae > Hemitrygon > Hemitrygon akajei. The sequence continues at coordinate 18,220,838 of NC_133136.1, forward strand.
CAGGTCCTCCAAACCTGGCAACATCCTTGTGAATTTTCTCTGTACTCTTTCAACCTTGTTTACATCTTTCCTGTAGATAAGTGACCAAAACTGCACACAATACTCCAAATTAGGCCTCACCAATGACATCCTGCCTGCAAAGTACGATGGGCAACCAAGACCAATAACGAAAGGGAAAACCTTTCCTTTCTTACCTGAAGGTCTGACCCAACATAACGTCCCATCTCCTGTACTTAGTGCATTGATTTATGAAGGCCAATATGCCAAAAGCTTTCTTTATGACTCTATCTACCAGTGACACCATTTTTAGTGATAATGGACCAGTACTCCCAGACCCTTTCATTCTACCACACTCCTCCATGCCCTACCATTCACTGTGTAAGACTGGTGGTCGTACAGAAGTACATTTGTATTTCTGTAGCATCTATAGCCACAAAAAGAATCAATAAACAGGGAATCGTTTTAAAGGCATCTTACTGGGATGCAAAGACAAATGCAGACTGATGAGTTTAATCTGCCCTGATGGGAGGGGCAGCCCCCAATCCAGTATGGATTCCAGCGTGCCTGCCATGCCTCTGTTCTCTCCTACACCGCCTCTAGAGCCTCCTCCCTTGATGCCTGTAACAGGCAACACCACAGCATGAAGTACTGGTTCAGGGCCCATGCATCCTCCTACTATCAGTCTCACAAATGAACCAATGTTGATCTTCTGTTACCTGAAAATACATACATTGGTGTACATTCAGAGGCTGAACTTCAGGACAGCACAGAATCTTTCACTGAACTGCAAGAGAAGAAGAGCCTTTTGCCAACACGACCACTGTCCAGCCTCCCCCCACCCCCCCCCACCATTGTATAACATCATCTGCAAAACCAAAGGAAATCATTGAGGCCCTAGAGAGCATGCATCACTTCTCAATCGTGGGAGCCACTTCTCACCGAAGGGAGACCTAAATGAAGAAATTCACTATCTGCTTGAAAAATTAAAGAAGATATTTGAAGATCGAGACAAACTTTAAACAATGTTTATGGTCCACCAAGCAAGAGTGAATGCTCTTCTCCCACAAGTTTTTGAGACTTGGGCTATCCATAGCGGGTACCTGAAGTAGCTGGATGGACAACTTTAAAGGGTTCTTTGCAAAATCCTCCAAAACCCCTGGAAGGATAATTAAACCAAGATCTGAGACTTTTCCCAGTCTAACTTTCCCAGAACTGCATGCAAGAACTGGTCAGCAGGTCAGATAGCATCTGTGGAAAGAGAAAAAGAGTTCATGACAAAGGCCCTTCAATCTGAAGCATAGGCTTATTTCTCTTTCCACATATGCTGCCATATTTGTTTTACATTACCTTTTCAATATCCTTTTAATTTTCATACCTGTCACAGACTCAATTAGCTTCACAGGGAGACTAGGTGAATTACATGGCCAAGATCATACTTTCTATGCACCATAGACACTTTATTCCAAACTTACCCATGTAAAGACATTGCCAGGCAGTTAGAAGTAAAGGTTCAAGGATATGCCATTTGATGAAGAGCATGTGGCATGTGGTCACTCAGTCTGGAGAAAGTGTATTAGAGGTATCACAGGGATCTTCCAGGCCTTGCATAAAAAGTGCTTGGAAGGCGATTACCTCCTTAAAACCTATCCATCTGTCCTTTCCATCAAACTGCCCATTCTGTGTATGTTCCACATTGGCCTCATCAGTTACCTGCAAACCCGCAAAAGTGGAATGAAAGTGAGCCAACCTCAATCCCAGTCACAAGGTGGTGAAGGCAATGAGTAAAACTAAAGAATTAATTCAAGAGTGAAATACAAATAGCATAGGCACAAATGGCAATGTGAAATGGGGAGAAATAGGATGTTCAGTTATATAGTGACTGTCATATCCACTTCTGAACATGCCAAATGGAAATCCAGGCAATGAAATGTTGACAACACGTTTGGAATTGAAATTGAAATTGGTTTATTATTGTCACATGCTCTGAGATTCAGTGAAGAACTTGATGTGCATATTATTCCTACAGATCAAATCATTGCAAGGTGCACTGAGGTAGCACAAGGTAAAAGGATAACAGAATGGAGAATGAAGTGTTACAGTTACAGAGAAAGTGCAGTGCAGATAGACAATAAGGTGCAAGATCACAATTAGGTAGATTGAATATCTAGAAAGAAAGATTAGTTTTATTTGTCACGTGTATACCAAAACCTACAGTGAAATGTGTCGTTTGCGTCAAAAACCACCACAGGATGTAATGGTGTTAATGCCTGCAAGTGTTACTATGTTTATGGTGCCAACATAGCATGCCTACAACTTACTAGTCCTAATCCTAACTCGCATGTCTTTAGAATCAGAATTAGAGTCAGGTTTAATATCACTGGCATATGTTGTAAAATTTGCTGTTTTGCAGCAGCAGTACATTACATGTTGCAATACATAATAACAATAGCTATAAATTCTATAAATTACAAATATATATATACACACACAAAATGTTCACAGATTGAACAAAAGCCTTAGGCACCCTAGCTATACACTTTTGCACAGTACTGTAAGTTTGTGGCCTAAGGTAGGAGTCAATTTTAGAAAACCTAGCATGTTTACTTTTCAACGTAGTCTCCTCCTACATTTACACACTTAGTCCAATGGTCGTGAAGCATACGGATCTTGGACCTCTAGAAAGTGTCCACAGCAGGGGTGATTGATAAGCTTGTGGCCTAAAGCAGAAGAAGATGAGTTATACAGCTCTCGTACATGCACATGCAGTTTCAACTCTGAGTGATTATGCAGAAAGTTTGAAGTTAATAACTCATCTTCTTCTACCTTAGGCCACGAACTTATCAATCACACCTGATGAGTTATTAACTTCAAACTTTCTGCATAATCCAAGATCCGTATGCTCCACGACTGCTGGACTAAGTGTGTAAATGTAGGAGGGGACTATATTGAAAAATAAATGTGTTAGATTTTCTAAAATTGACTCCTCCTACCTTAGGCCATGAACTTATCAATCACCCCTCGTATATATAATGTACATAAATTAGAAAGGGAACCTATTGAATGTTGAAAGGCCTAGATAGGAGAAGAACTTGTTCCTGAAACATAATATGTATGTCTTTAGCCTCTTGTACCTCCTTTTTGATGGTAGAAAAGAGAAATGGGCATGTCCTGGGTGATGGGGTCCTTAATGATGGATGCCGCCTTTTGGGGGCTTTTTTTTAAATGTGTCCTTGATGCTGGGGAAGCTCGTGCCCATGATGGAGCTGGCTGAGTTTACAACTTTCTGCAGCATTTTCTGATCCTGTGCAATGGCCCTCCATACCAGACAGTGATGCAACCAGATCAAATGCTCCCCACCATATATTTGTAGAAATATACAAGTGTCTTTGGTGACATATCAATTCTCCTCTAACTCCTAATGAAATATAGCCACTGTTGTGCCTTCTTTGTAAATGCATCAATATGTGGAGTCCAGGATAATTCCTCAGAGATGCTGAACCCCCAGGAACTTGCAACAGCTACCCTGTACACGACTAATCCCTCAATGAGTTCTGGGGTGTGTTCCCTCAACTTCCCCTTCTTGAAGTCCACAATCAGTTCCTTGGTCAGTGCAAGATTGTAGTTGTGATACCACTCAACCAGCTGATCTGTTTAGCCCCCGTATGCCTCCTTGTCACCATCTGAAATTCTGCTGTTGGCAGTTTTATAGATGGAGTTTGAGCTGTGCCTCGTAACACAGTCATAGGTTTAGAGAGAGTAGAACAGTGGGCTAAGCACACACCCTTGCGGTGTACCAGTATTGATTGCCAGTGAGGAGGCGATATTATTTCCAATTCACACAGACTATGGTCTCCCAGTGAGGAAGTCGAGGATCCAGTTGCAGAAGGAGGTACAGAGGTCCAGGTTTTGGAGCTTATTGGTTAAAACTGAGAACATGAATGTGGGAGGAAACTGGAGCACCCAGAGGAAACCCATGCAGTCACAAAGAGAATGTATGAAGTCCTTACAGATGGTGGCAGGAATTGAACCGCATCATGCTAACTGTTATACTACATACCACCCACGGTATTGTGAGGCCCAGAATCCATCTTAAGAGACCGCTCAATAGTCTTATAACCACAAGGTAGAAGTTATCCTTTAGCCTGTCGATACGTACTTCCAGGCTTTAGTATCTTCTGCCTGGTGGGCAGAACAAAATTAAAAGACAATGCTCTAATAAAAAAGAAACTGAAAAGTCATATCTGAACTAAATATAGCAACTCAGAAAGTTTATGGAAGTTCTTTCTTTTGTGTTCCATGATGTCCTTCTGAAACTCTAATTCCAAGGAAGGTTGTGTGCTAATCTGGCCATGAATGTGATTAATCTGCTACATTCTTTTCCAGGCTGACTGCATCTTTTGCTCCCGAGGGTGACACAATAATTATCTCTGTTCACAGTGTTAGAAATTGCCCTGCACTCCAGCTGAAGCCAGAGCAGAAAATGCCCCGGAAGGAAGTAAAGTTAATTACTAATCGTTCAAAATTTTCAAGATCTTTTAAAATTGGAGACTTATAGTGCAAATGGATCTTCCCTGACCTTTTTCCTAGAACCATTCCCTGTCTTCTGCTCACTCCACCCTTCAGCTTCTCTGCCTTCAGTCCAATAAGTTCAATGGTATCCTTGTTATAAAGGCCCGAGACCATTCCTTCAGCTGCTTCGACTCCTCTTTTTGCTGATCAATTCAACCCAGCTCAGAAACGCCTCTAGTATTGACCCTGTTTTACCATTGGTAATAGAAAATATGGCAGGTCTGGTTCATTGGTTCATTGGTAGGGGATCTGCATGGCCCTGGATCAGTGCCTGATGCTGCGCCTGTTACAGACTCCAGGGGGGAGGTGGCAGAGGCGGTCTGGGAGAGTACAGGGGCATGGAAGGCCTGCTAGAGTCTGTACTGGGTTGTGGGCTGGCCCCTTCCTTTGGTGCTGCTCTCCAGTGTTCGCTCTGGGGAAGGCGAGCTGAATTGCGTTCATCTGTGGTTGAACCAGCAGGAAATGAGGTACTACTGCATTCTTGTTCTTGCAGAAATGTGGCTCCAGGCCAACACCCCATGCACTAACAATCTTCAAGCAATGCCATTCAGGGACTTGGGCTAATATTTTTTTTGTGTTACTGGATGTGCTATGTGTTGTGTGCCGTGTGTGACAGGATGTACTGTGTTTTTCATGTTTGCCCCAGAGTAACACTGTTTCGTTTAACTGTACACACATATATGGTAGAGTGACAATTAAGCTTGAGCTGTGTCTTCTTCTAATTTCAGACCGATCTCTTGTTTGTTCTCTGGGGTCATTTTATCTAAGACACCTATTTGTTGTTCCTGTCACTTCATTTCCACTAAGCAGCTTCTTATAATAAATAAAACCAGAAACTCTCACTAGGGTAAGTAGCATCTATGGAAAGAGAATCAGCTGATGTCCAAGAGAATTCTGACAAAGAATCCATTCTAGTTAGGATGGTGCCAAGCTGTGATCTCAGCTGAGATCATGGCTCATACTTAGTTGCTTTTTTTTAAAGGTCATAAGGATGGGTTTGGAGACAGAGTGGGGAGTTACGAGTCTGGTTTGGGTTTAGGGGCATGATGTGGGTGAGTCAGAGGTCAGGTTACAGTTTAGGCTCAGGGATGTGGAAGAGTTAGAGGTTTCGAAGTCCAGTGACAACGGTCATCTGAAGACCAGGCCTGTCCTCCGTGCTCGAAGGCCAGTGATGTGCACCAAGCACATCCAAAGTCCAAGTTTCTCCTCCACGCTTAAAGGCCAGTGATGTGGACGTGGGGACGAAGGATATCCAGAGTCCAGGCCTCTGCTTTGTACTCGAAGGTCAGCCATGTGGATGGGTGATGAAGGACTTCCGTGGATGTCTGGCCATTGAAGGTCAGTGATCCCCAGTTCTGGATGACCCTGTGAGCAGGAGGCATAAGGGCTGGTCAGTCAGTATGTCTGGAGTTCTAGCCTGGAGTTTGGGATCCTGTCATCATCCAGTTGGAAGGTCGCTACCAAAGATCACAGCCCAAAGGTCAATTGGAAGTATGGAAGTTGAAGCTCAAATGGCCAAAGCCTGGAGATGGGAGACTGGAGAATGGACAGCCTGGGGCCTGTCCTGGAGTTGAAGGGCTATCCATGCGTTTGTGTGGGTGAAAGGGAGGAAAGGGCTTGTCTTTTTCTGTTTAGTTGTGTTTTGTGTTGTTCTGTTGAGCATTGGCGCCGCTATGTTGCTATGTTGGCGCCGGAATGTGCGGTGACACTTGCAGGCTGCCCCAAAGGTGTGTTGGTTGTCAATGGAAGCAATGCATTTCACTGTATGTTTTGATGCACATGTGATTAGCGTTTTCATTTCCACAGATGCTGACTTGCTAATTGTTTCCAGTATTTTGTTTTACAGCCCTCTGCATGGTGCAGAACTCCACTATTTTTTGTGTTGTCTGCAAACATACTGTTTTGAGCTTTTCAGGGCCTGTGCAGGGCACCAGAGAGCAATGGGCTCCAAGATTTTAACAAAAGTGGTTAATTGTTTAGATTCCTTGTGGGTTTTTTTTTCTCAAGTGACTCGGTCTTTGTAAAGCGGCTTCCAGGTGCTTTCTGTTTAAACTTGTTAAGTTTATTTTGGTAGGCTCAGGGATTCTGTGTTACTTGAATTATTTAAGCGGATGCCCAATTAGTGCTAATTGAGGGGTCCTATCAAGGAATGATGCATGTTGTGTCGAGCAACGGATGTTCTGTTAGAATTCTTATGAATAAAGTCTGCTTGCTGTCTCTACACGGGAGTCTCCGCACTTGTGTTCCGACATTGTCAGTGCACATTATGACTCTTACTAACCCACCTGACTACATTTATATCTAAGTCACTTACTGTATATCACAAACAATGAGGATTCAGCACCAATCCCCATGGAACACTGCTGGGTATGGAGCATTCAAAATAAATTTGAATCCTGGAAAACAATAAAATTGTGGATACCTGAATCAGAAACCAAAACAGAAATAGTGGAAGAACTCAGTTTGTCAAGCAGCATCTGTGGAAAGAAAAAAAAACCATTTCATGTTTAAAGATCATAAACACAAGAGATTCTGCAGATGCTGGAAACCCAGAGCAACATACACATAAAATGCTGGAAGAACTCAGCAAATCAGGCAGCATCTATGGAAATGAATATGCAGTTGACATTTTGGGAAGACCTGAAGAAGGGTTTTGGCCTGAAAAGTCAACAGTTTATTAATTTCCATTGCTGCTGCCTGACCTGCTGAGTTCCTCCAGAGTTTTGTGGGTGTTGATAGTGTTTCAAGGTGCTGCTTGACCAGAAAAGTTTAACTCTTATGACGGCTTGAGACCATTTAGAGTTATTTCAGAATCACTATTTCTAGTTAAAAGCTGGGTCGTGTTTCAAATATTAGGCAATTTCTTTTTAATATCTTTTGCCCTCCAAATATATTTCCCATTGAATGTAAAAAAAAAATGCTGCAATTATAGGTTTTCAATCAGTAATTGGATTTTTAATTAAGAAACCGGTCGAAGGGCTAAGGCTAACAGCATGGTTAAACAGTAAGAGAAAGGAGATAAACTAAGTTGTGATTAGGTGATTCTAAATTGAGGATGGCAAGTAAAACCAAAGACTGCTGCCCTTAAGAGTGTCTGATTTTCACATGATGGAATGGTAGTTTCAGATTCAGATCCGGATCCTTCAGCCTACTGAACCACAATGATTCCTATTTGCATTCAGGATGAAATTGATCCTCTGGGGCAATGTGTATCTTCCCTCCCAGACTTGACTACATGTAATGAGTCAATCCTTTGGTGTGGGTCCGGACTCACAGAAAGACAATTGGAAATTGGTTTATTATTGTCATGTTCGGTATAGAACAATAAAGGAAGATGTTGTGCCAATCTTTTAACCTTCTCCAAGATCAATCTAATGTTTCCTTCCTGAATTGCCTCCACTTTTCTTTAATCCAGGTGCCTATCTAATAGTCTATTAAATATCCCCAATGGATCTGCCACTACCACCACCCTACCAGTGTGTTCCATGCACTCACCACTCTGTAAAAAACATACCTCTGACATCCCCTCCATACTTTCCTCAGAAAAATTATGCTGAATGAATGGAACTTCACATTTCTTGCAGTTTACACATTTCTTGTAGTTATTTTTATGCTTCACTGCCACTGAGATTTAATTAAACATTCATTTACATTTGTGTAGTGTATTTATTGACTGGGCAAAAATTGTGCAAATTCACCACCCTGCATATATTTTGCTGCTGAAGTACACCGAGTGGCCACTTTATTAGTTACACTTGTATCTGCCCGTCAATTCAAATATCTCATTAGCCATTCATGTGGCAGCAGCTCAAGGCATATAAGTATGCCATCTACATTGAACAGAGGACATAGAACAGAATGGCATAGCACAGGCTCTTTGGCCCAAGATATCGTGTTGACCTTTTAACCTTTACAAGCAATCTAACCCTTCCCTCTCACATAGTGCTCCGTTTTTCTTTCATCCAAGCACCTATTTAGAAGTCTCTTAAATGTCCCTCATGTATCTGCCTCTACCACTCCTACATTCCACACACATACGACTCTGTGTAAAAAAACTTACCTCTGATATCCCTCCTATATTTTCCTCCAATCACCTTAAATTTATACCCTCTTGTATTAGCCATTGTATTTGGCACCCTGACAAAAACATGCTGGCTGTCCTCTTGATCCACTTTATCATCTTGTACACCTGTCATGAACTTTGTTGTTTTCTGGTAGCTGTACAGTGCAATACATAAAAATTACTCTGTTATAATGGAAAATATATATTTTTTAAAAAAGTAGTGCAAAAAAGAGATCAAAAAGTGATGTCGTGTTGATGGGTTCATGGCCCGTTCAAAAATCTGATGGCAGAGGGGAGAAGTTGTTCTTAAAATGTTGAGTGTGAGTCTTCGGTGTCCCGTACCTCCTCTCTGATCATAGCAATAAAAAGAGGGCATATTCTGGATGGTGAGGGTCCTTAGTGATGGATTTAGATGTAGAATACTTGTAAGTTGGTTGAATGTTTGGATTTATCCAGTATCTCTACTGATCACCTTCTGGTCCTATCCCAGAACTCACTGGATTATTAATCCCTTTAGATAATTTGCCAATGATCTGACAATGTGCATGCCATATGAGAAATACAACTTTCTAACGTCCCGAGCAAGTGGAAGAAGATTCTGTGCAAACTGAATGAGTGGCTGAGAAACTGAGATTAAGTTATGGGAAGGTGAGTTTGATGTTCTAAATCCCATCAGTGAAATGTTGACGATTCACTCCAGTTATATATGCCTGGAAATTCAGTTTCACTTAAAACCATGTGATAAAATAACATGGAGACACGAGAGACAGCAGATGCTGAGATCTTGGATCCAAATGAAGGATCTTGTCCCAAAAGGTCAACTGCCCATTTCCCTCCACAGATGTTGCCTGACCCACTGAGTTCCTCCGGCAGATTTTATTTTGATAAAATTGCATTGTGCAGTTGGGACAAATTCAAACCATATTTTTTTTAGTTTCAACTCAGGAACATTTTCATCTGTCAAGTCATGCAAGAAACTCTATAGGAAATTCTTTTATGTTAAGCTCAATGTTTTAAAAATCTTGTAGTTACTGTAAAGAGCCCTCTGCTGAGTCCCATCAGGGTTAGAGCCCTTAAAGCAGTGATTCTCAACAGCAATTCCTACTGAAGGCAGTGGATTGTCTTGGGATGAAGGGTTGTGAAAAACACTGTGAATATAGAGGAGTTGCAATCTACTTTTTCAACATGACTTAGAAATCATGCTGCTTAAGAAAGACACACACAAGTTGGGTAAGAGTGCTCGGAAGAGTCTCCTCCACAAAACAAATATTGAAATATAGAACGCTTCTCCCTTGAATAGTAATCAGATAGCTGGCTCTTTATTTCTGGTGAGCTAGTCCCCTCATTGATTTCTGTAAGCTGCAACTCTTACACATGAGTGGTCCTTTCTTTATCCATTTTCATCACTTTCCTTGTTAGTAGCAACTCCATCTTTCCGATCCTATGTGGCAACAGTTCAATTTAATGGCTCATAAAAACCTTGTTCCAGAAGACTGAACTTCTGTGACATTGTCTGTGCATTAATACGAAACCCAGGTGTACAGGATGTCACTGAGGACTGCATGTGGTGCTGGAAAGAGAATGTAAACTTTATCCAATTATTTGGAAAAATATATATTGAATCTTGTACAGTCTAGTCCAGATAATTTAGCATAGTTGAGTAAAACCCCAAACAGTAATGAAGAAAATATAGACCATCAAACTGTTCAGCACAGTGCAGTAAAATGATGTTTTCCAATCTTTTAATCTACTCCAAGATCAATCTGACCCCTCCCTCCCACATAACCCTTTACCTTTCTTTCATCCATGTGCCTATATAAGAGTCTCTTAAAAGTCCCCAATGTTTCTACCTCTATCACCTTCCCTAGCAATGGATTCTATGCACCTACCCTTCCCTATATAAAAAAACTATCTCTGATATACCCCCCCCCTATAGATCCAATCACCTTGAAATAATGCTCACTTGTATTAATCATTTCCACCTTGGGAGAAAGGCACTGGCTGTCCCTCTAACAATGCCTCTTGTAATGAAGAGAGCAAAGGATTTTTTAAAATTTAGATAGAGCAATAGGAAACAAAAGGAGAAACTATTTTTGACCTTTTTGAAAATTTTTGGTAATTAAGAACTGAATGAATGGAACTTCACATTTCTTGCAGTTAATTTTTAGTAATTTTTTAAGCTTCACTGCCACTGAGATTTAATTAAGCATTCACTTACATTTGAGTAGTGTTATTTATTGACTGGGCAAAAATCGTGCAAGTTCACCACCCTGTGTATATTTTGCTGCTGAAGTACAAGTGTGCACTCAGTGGCCACGTTATTGGTTACACCTGTTCCTGCTCGTTAATGCAAATACCTCATCAGCCAATCATGTGGCAGCATCTCAAGACATAAAAGCATGCAGACATGGTCAAGAGGTTCAGTTGTTGGTCAGACCAAACATCAGAATGGGGATGAAATGTGATCTAAGTTTCCTTGACTGTTGAATGATTGTTGGTGCCAGATAGGGTGATTTGAATATCTCAGAAACTGCTGATCTCCTGGGATTTTCACACACAATCATCTCTGGAGTTTATATAGAATGGTGAAAGGAACAAAAAACATCCAGTGAGCGGCAGTTTTGTGGGCAAAAACTCATTATTAATGGGAGAGTTCAGAGGAGAATAGCCAGACTGATTCAAAGTGACAGCAAGGTGAGGGTGGCTCACATAACCACACATTCCAACAGCGGTGTGCAGTAAGGCATCTTTGAACACACATGTTGGACTTTGAAGTGGATGGGGTACACCAACAGAAAACCATGAACAAACACTCAGTGGCCACTTCATTAGGTAAAGAAAATACCTAATAATGTAGCTACTAAGTGTTTTTGAAGCCACTAGATGGACAGGATCAATTTTTCGGCATTTAACTGTGCACATATGGACGCTGAATAAGGCAAGTTCATTGCTGTGGTCCCTGTGTTTACTTTTATCGCAAAATCCGCCCCTTTAAAATCGCAGCCATTAAGTTCCTGCTGACATCACTTCAGTGGTTGCTGGCAAAAATACGGGCTCCCTTCAACCATGTGAGAACTGTCAATCCCATTCAGCTCTGTCAGAGCTCACCACATTCTGCTGGTAATCCTCTGACAATGCTACTGCAAATTTAGTCGTCTTTTATTTGCAAATGAATTTTTCCAGTTTTTTTATTTGCCCAACAGTTTACTTTGTCATATTATAAGTGGAATAATTGAAAACCAGAAGGGTTGGTGCAGCAAAATGAAAAGCTCGGATAATGTTGCAGCCTCTAAATTTCATTTGGAACCAAAAGGTTGCATTTTCTTTACACTTTGGTATTATATCCCTCTAAAAGTCTATCATGATTGGAAAGGGAAATAAATCACTATATCATCATGCTACAAAGAATATGTTGTCTCTCTATACAAGTACTTCATATTAAAACCATTAATTCTCTGTCACTACTGTATAAAGTGCTTCATATTTTTAGTGTAGTGCTGAGAGGAAGTTCCACATTAGAATAGTGATGAGCCTTAATGCCACTTTGCCTTTGAAGACTTCAGTGTACTCAGCTCCAGAGGACAAGCAATGACACCCACATGCCTGACAACCGACCCCTAAAACAAATCATTTGACTCGGAGCTCCAGCATGGTGAGGGATCTCCAGAAGAACAGTGGTTACATTTCAATGACAGCTACTGAGATTCCATGAAGAAGTGACTGGTTAGATTAGATGATCCTATCTTTATTTGTCACACGTACATTGAAATATACAGTGAAATAAAGTCCTGCTGGAGCGATGGTTGAAGGGTCTCAGCCTGAAATACTGGCTGTTTATTCCTCTCCACAGATGCAGCCTGAACTGCTGAGTTTCTCCAGCATTTTGTCTGTGTTGCAGTGAAATGCTCTGTTTATGTCAATGACCAACACAGTCTGAGAATTGTGTTGGGAGCAGCCCGCAAATATCGGCAGTCTTCCAGCACCATAACTCACTGATACCAAGCATGTCTTTGGAATATGGGAGGGAACTGGAGAAGCCAGAGGAAAACTACAAATTCACGGGAAGGAGATACATAGCTCCTTACAGACAGCAGCAGGAATTGATCACCAGTGCAGCAAAGCGTTGTACTAACCTCTAAGCTACTGTGCCGGTTAGTGGGACTTTCTTACCCCAGATCACTCGTACTGGTGAAAAGTCATCCAGAAAGACTCCTTGCATGTCGAGTTTCTACAGAGGCTGTACATCGAGGCTGAACCCAAACAAGTAATGTACAATAAACCAAACAACCCTCAAAGGTATATCACCTGTCCCATTAATGGCCAGGTCCACAGGTCTCTCCAGCCATAAGACATAGGAGCAGAATGAGACCATTCAGCCCATTGGGTCTGTTCTGACAATCCAACATGGCTGATTTATTAACCTTCTCAATGCATTCTCCTGCCTTCTCCCTGCAACCTTTGACACCCTGATTAATCAAGAGCCTATCACCCTCTGCTTTAAATATACTGTGGTGCTCCGGGTGGGGGTGGGAGGAGAGGGAGGGGCGTGGTCGACAGCTTGTCCCAGCATCTCTGGTGGCCAGCGTTATTCATTGTTGTTGTTTTAAAATGCATTTGTGGGATTACGATAGGATGTTCAAGTTCACTTATTGTTCCAATTTAGCTTGGGTTATACAGTTATTCGCTTGCGTGATTACGTGCCACCCTGACAGCAACCGGGGATGTGTGATCATCTATGTGGAACTGAGCTGGTTCTCACTGAGCCATGGGACTCTGTCTGTTATTGTGACTGTCTGAATAAAAATGGCTGCTGAGCTACATGAGCTCTTCTCGTCCGTCATCATGGATCGAATGCTCGCCATATTCGGGTCAAGACTGGGATTAGAGATTGACAGTGGTATTGAAGAGCTACGATGTTGGGTGGAGCGCCTTCAGACCTGGGGAATAAGTCAACGGACTGAGCAGTATGCCTGCCCCGTATCCACGGGCCGAAGGTGGACGCCAACCCGGAGGGAGGACCTGGGAACTGAGCAGTGTGCCTTCCCTAGGTATCCCGACAGGACAAGTGTACCCAGGCTCCACAAGCTGGGGTGCAAGGCAGACCAGACCACCCGGCTTCCTCGTGGCCTGCTCCGGGGAACGCAAGGCGCCGTAGCCAGTGGAGGACGGGCAACGTGGCAGCACCTCTGAAGCCACCAAACAAGAGGATGATCAACAGGCCTTGGCAGTTAATGCCACAGGGTCCACCCTGAAGCCAGGCACAGTCTTGCCAGCCGCCTGGAGCCCTGCTTGGCGCAAGTCAAGCTTGCTGCGTGGCACAGCGGGTGAAGCTCCAGTGAGACGGTGGAGCATCCTGCCCTGGCTCTGGAGTGGGATACTCTGTGGCCCTCCTTGATCTAGTGCTGGCTGAACACCATCACTACGTGGCCCTCACAGTGGTGCTGGAGCTGCATTTCCAGCAGAGGCCAATGGAGGAAGCAATGAGGGAAGAGCTGGGCAGCAGATGGCATAGTGTGGGAGAAAGCCTGGGGATGTTTGCAGCAGATCTCCGCCACTGTGCTTGGCGTGGCTACCCCTCCCCCCAGTTTCCACCCACGGTCTAGGAGGAGTTTGCCCACCATGCCTTTATAAAGGCATTGATGCCAGAGTGCCTTTGGCAGCATGCTCACTTGACATCACCATCATTGCTGGCTGAGGCGCTGGCAGAGACCAGAAGCAATTTAACCCCCCCCCCCCCCCCAAGACGTTCCAGCATTGCCTCACACGACACAAGCTTGGGACTGTGTCGCTGAGGCGGAAGAGAAAACTGACGAGGAGGAGCCTGTGAAACAGGCCTGACCAGCACCACGCCGACCCGAGACCGATGCACCATCAATAACTCTCTGAGACATGAGGCGTGATATCGGCTTTTATTGACTGGAAGAAAGAACAAGCAGCAATTGACCACCATGCTACATCCTGGAGACTGAGGGCTGGGCTCAGGCCCCAATCCCCTTTATACCGGGGTCAGTGGGAGGAGCCACAGGAGCAGTCAGCGGGGGGGGGGGGGGGGGGCGTGTCCAGACAGGTATATGTAGTTCACCACAGAGACCTACAGTAGAATCCCTCCGTTGTTGCCAGTTTGGGTGGGCCGTTTGCCTGAAGAGCGAGGCTTACATATGTACTGGGTGTTGAAGGGCATTCAACGCTGTGCATTGGTGGGCACAGGGTCAACCATTTACTATCATCTGTCCTGGTATTCATCGGCCTAGACCTGCTGGGAATCTGCCAGAGGCAACTCTCCACCTTGGTACTGAAGCCTTGGCTCTCCTGCAGGGCATCTGCAGGAAGTGGACCAGACTGGGACAGCAACAGCCACCACCCGTTTCACAGTGGCCCGTCACAGTGCAGCACACCTCACTGCTTTTAAGGTGTCAGTAACCCTCCTTTGCCCCTTCTTCTATCACTAGAAGCTGTTCTGCCTGGCTCTGTAGCACACGTTAAGTCACGCGCGAATGCCAGAAGCTAGACTTGGTTGTCAGACGCTATTTGAGATGTACACCATTGGGAATATTTAATAAGTAGTGAGAGCTTATCCCCACTACTCCCCCTCCCCCTGGCTATAACAACCTTAAGGGACTGTTTCATTTCTACTGTATTAAAATTCAGGTCTGGACTAGTTCCTGGGCCTTTTGTTTATTGCAAATAGTAATTAATTATTATAATAATGTCATAATAATGTTAAAATCTCCGTGCTGCATGTAACATGGTGCATTTCATTGTTTCTCAATGATCAGTCTTATTGAAGATTGGCTACTTATAGGCAATTTTTACTAGGTTCATTAAACTTTATAGTTTTCAAATCAATCCAGAAAGTTCTTAAATATGTTAGCGTTGTATTTGTTTTGCATTTGTTATTGATATTATGTACACATTTTCTATACTTTATAATAATTCAATAATTAGTTTCTTTCAGAAAGGAGTAAACAGAAAACATAGTGGTTCGTCATTTAAGTTTTATGAGAAACATTCTGTTCTGTCAGCATACTTTGTGGCTTGTTTAAGGACAATGGGGAGAACTATTATGAAGCAGAGCTGGCAAGTGCATTGCAATTCAGAACCTTTCTTTCCTTTATCATTTAATAAGAATTAAGTAAGTTTTTGAAAGCAACAATTTTTTCCGCTTGGGCTAGTAGTTAATCTTTGCCAAATGACAAACAACACTCTGCAAGAAACACAGAAAAGCAAGAAACTTTTCTTATCATGAAAATGAAAATAATATGTAACATCAAATTAGATGAAAAAAGAGTCAATTTTTTGAAATCAATTCAAAATGAATTTACAGAATCAGGTCAATAATAAAATTCTGTTGTTTTGAATGAAGGATTGAATTTACCCCAAACCATATGGAATATTTAATTTTGATGAGCTGATTTTTAGTGACTGACTAATTCAATGGGAACACACTCATTTTGTTTTTCCCGATGGTAACACTGCTCTCCTATTCAAAACTTAGAAAGTTCAAAGTAAGTTTATAATCAAAGTACATGTCACCATATACTACCCTGAGATTCATTTTCTTGTGGGCATTCACAGTAGATACAACAAAATACAAAAGAATCAATGAGAAACTACGTACGACAAGGACGACAATCAATATGCAAAAGACATCCAATTGTGCAAATGCAAAAATATAACAATAATAATAATAATAATAATAATAACAACAACAACAATAATAACACCTGCAAACACATGCAAACACTTGAAGTTACAATGGATATGCTAAAAGTGGTTATAAAAATACCCACAATTGGAAAAGTACTGGCAGTGATAATATTTGTAATTATTGGTATAAAAAATTTACTTGCCATCATCTATATCTATTAATACATATCAACAATTTTCTTAAAAATCCTAAAAAAAGCTCAAATTTTTGATAGAAGATAAAACATATCTCTTACCTAAAAGAGAAATGACAAATAACCCAACAAAATATCGTCCTATTATTTAATCTTTCATGCTACTATACTGACTGCCAAAAAACATTTGATTCTGTTCCATACTCATGGCTAATAGAAATTCTTAATATCTATAAACTGCACCCAATACTTGTGAAACTCCTACAACATCTGATGAAGTATTGTCATACTGTAATCACCCTATCAATTAGCAACCAAAAAAAAACAATTGCCGTTATCAAAGTAGACAGAGACATTTTTCAGAATGACTTTCTGAGCCCTCTATGGTTTTATCTTGCTTTAAACCCCCTCTCTAATTTACTAAATCAGATGAAAAAGGGTATCAAATTAGAAACAACCAGAATCAGATTCAGAATCAGGTTTATTATCACCGGGATGTGTCGTGAAATTTGTTAACTTAGCAGCAGCAGTTCAATGTAATACATAATGTAGGAGAAGAAAAAGAAGAAGAAGAAGAAGAAGAAGAAGAAGAAGAAGAAGAAGAAGAAGAAGAAGAAGAAGAAGAAAATAAATAAATAAATAAATTTACAGTATACATGTATTGAATAGATTAAAATCATGCAAAAAACAGAAATAATTGTATCTTTAAAAAATGAAGTAATGTTCACCAGTTCAATGTCCATTTAGGAATCGGATGGCAGAGGGGAAGAAGCTGTTCCTGAATCACTGAGTGTGTGCCTTCAGGCTTCTGCACCTCCTGGTTGATGGTAACAGTGAGAAAGGGGCATGCCCAGGGTTCTGGAGGTCCTTAATAATGGATGCTGCCTTTCTGAAACACCGCTTCTTGAAGATGTCCTGGGTACTTTGTAGACTAGTACCCAAGATGGAGCTGACTAGACTTACAACCCTCTGCAGCTTCTTTTGGTCCTGTGCAGTAGCCCCACCACCACCACCCTCCATACCAGACAGTGATGCAGCCTGTCAGAATGCTCTCCATGGTACAACTATAGGAGCTTATGAGTGTATTTGTTGACATGCCAAATCTCTTCAAACTCCTAATAAACTATAGCCACTGTCTTGCCTTCTTTATAATTACAATGATATGTTGGGACCAGGTTAGATCCTCAGAGATCTTGACACCCAGGAACTTGAAGCAGCTCACTCTCTCCATTTCTGATCCCTCTATGAGGATGATCGGTACGTGTTCCTTCATTTTACCCTTCCTGAAGGTCGCAATCAGCTCTTTCGTCTTATTGACATTGAGTGCCAGGTTGTTGCTGTGACACTACTCCATTCGTTGGCATGTTTCACTCCTGGACATCCTCTTGCCACCACCTGAGATTCTACCAACAATGACTGTATCATCCACAGATTTATAGATGGTATTTGAGCTATGCCTAGCCACACAGTCATGGGTACAGAGAGAGTAGAGCAGTGGGCTAAGCACACACCCCTCAGGTGTACCAGTGTTGATTCTCAGCGACTGTTTGTTCTTCTGCCAACAGGCAAACTTTACAGGAGCATCAAAACTAAAACCACAAGGCTACTAAACAGCTTCCTCCCACAGGCAGTCAGACTGCTAAAAAGCTGCTCTACCTGACTCTGCTTTGGACACTTTTAACTTGCACTGGACACTTATAACTTGATTTTAACCGATATGTGGCTGTTGTGTTTTACTATTTATTTTTGTGTTTACTATTTATTGTTGCTTTTTTTTATGTTATGATTGCACTTGCCCCTGGGAAACGCTGTCTCATTCTGCCCTGCAGAGCTGATGCATGGTTGGAATGACAATAAAGGTTTTGACTCTTGAATCTTGAATCTTTGAATCTGGAGGAGGAGATGTTATCACCAATCCGCACAGATTGTGGTCTTCCGGTTAGGAAGTCAAGAATCCAGTTGCAGAGGGAGGTGCAGAGGCCCAGATTCTGCAACTTCTCAATCAGGATTGTGGGAATGATGGTAGTAAATGCTGAGCTATAGTTGATGAGCATCATCCTGACATAGGTGTTTGTGTAGTCCAGTTGGTCTAAAGCCATGTGAAGAGCGAAAATATACAAAACTATCAATACACTAGGTATCACTAAAGAGGTAGTGCTGAGCAAACTTGTGGGCCTGAAGATAGATAAGTTCTCTGGACTTGACGGAATGCATCCCAGGGTACTGAAAGAAATGGCAGAAGTTATAGTAGAGGCTTTAGTGATAATTTACCAAAACTCTCTGGACTCTGAGCAGGTGGACTGTTCAAAAAAAGATGTAGGCAAAAGTCAGGTAACTATAGGCTAGTTTGTTTAAAATGTGTAGTTGGGAAAATGCTTGAAGCTATCATTAAAGAAGAAATAGCGAGGCATCTGAAAAGAAATAGATCCATCAGGCAGATGCACCATGGATTCAGCAGAGGCGGGTCCTGATTGACAGACTTACTGGAGTTCTTTGAGGATATAATGAACGCAGCAGATAGAAGGGAACAGATGGACGTTATTTACTTGGATTCCCAGAAGGCATTTGATAAGGCGCCACGTGAAAGACTTATCCATAAGATAAGGATGCCTAGAGTTGGGGGTGATAGACAATAGACAATAGGTGCAGGGGTAGGCCATTTGGCCCTTCTAGCCAGCCCCGCCATTCACTGTGATCATGGCTGATCATACACAATCAGTTCCTGCCCTCTCCCCATATCCCTTGACTCCGTTATCTATAAGAGCTGTATCTAACTCTCTCTTGAATGCATCCAGAGACTTGGCCTCCACTGCCTTTTGGGGCAGAGCATTCCACATATCCACCACTCTCTGTGTGAAAAAGTTTTTCCGCATCTCAGTTCTAAATAGCTTACCCCTTGTTCAGCATGAATCAGCATGGATAGAGGATTGGTTAACTAATAGAAAGCAGAGAGTTGGGATACATGGGTGTTACTCTGGTTGTCAATCAGTGGTGAGCAGTGAGCCGCAGGTTCAGTACTTGGCCCGCAACTGTTGATGATATACATCAACAATCTGGAAGAGGAGACTGAGTATTGTGTACTTAAGTTTGCTGGTGATATTAAATGGAGTGGAAAAGCAAATTATGTAGAAGATATGGAGAGTCTGCAGAGAGATATAGATAGGTTAAGTGCGTGAGCAAGGGTCTGGCAGATGGAGTACAATGTTGGTAAATGCAAGGTCATCACTGGAAGGAAAAATGGAAGAGCAAATTATTATTTAAATGCTAAAAATGGCAGAATTCTGCTGTGCAGAGGGACTTGGGAGTGCTTGTGCATGGATCACAAAAGGTTGGTTTGCAGGTGCAGCAGGCTATCAAGAAGACAAATGGAATGTTGGCCTTCATTGCTGGAGAGATTGAATTTAAGAGCAGGGAGGCTATGCTGCAACTGTGCAGGGTACTGGTGAGGCCAGACTTGGAGTACAGCATGCAGTCCTGGTCTCTTTACTTGAGGAAGGATATATTGGCTTTGGAGGCAGGGCAGAGGAGATTCACCAGCTTGATTCCAGAGATGAGGGGGTTAGATAATGAGGAGAGATTGAGTCACTGGGGACTGTACTCATTGGAATTCAGAAGGATGAGAGGAAATCTTATAGAAACATATAAAATTATGACATGGATAGATAAGATAGAGACAAGAAAGTTGTTTCAATTAGTAGGTGAGACTAGATCTAGGGACATAGCCTGAAGATTCGGGGGAGTAGATTTAGGATGGAGATGAGGTGGAACTGCTTTTCCCAGAGGGTGGTGAATCTGTGGAATTCTCTGCCCAATGAAGCAATGGAGGTTACCTCAGTAAATATAGTTAAGCGAAGGTTAGATAGATTTTTGCATAGTAAGGGAATTAAAGGTTATGGGGAAAAGGCAGGTAGGTGGAGGAGAGTCCATGGTCAGATCAGCCATGACCTTATTGAATGGTGGAGAAGGCTCGACAGGCCAGATGGCCTAATCCTGCTCCTATTTCTTATGTTCTCATTATGTAACCCAGAAAAAGGAAGAAATTATCGCTATAGAAGAAATAGTTAACCAGTGGAAGAGCATGACCCCCCTCCCTCCATGGAAGACATCCCCACAATCTGAGCGGACTAGATATCAACAAGGAATCGTCAAATGCCTGGCTCTGAGATGGAGACCTCTTCCTAGAAAGAGAAGGGTTCCCTATGGCGATACAGGATCAGGTAGTTAACACAAAAAAGATCAAAAAATACATAATAAAAGATCAACAAATTCATGACAATAATTGCAGAAAATAGCAAGGAAAACCAGAAACACTCCAACACAATGCAGGATCCTGCAGCAGTTTTACTCAATCGGATTACCTTCACAATGAAGTGGCAAACATCATTAACCAAAATCTTGCTTCAAAATACAAACTCATAAAAGACACCGTGTCTTATTATAAATACAAGCTTGATCCAGTTTTAGAGTCAAAGGTTCTTAGTAAATGTGAAATGAGTGTGATTGACTATCTTCCTAGCTCAGGGTTTACCAGCTTGAGCTGAGAAAAAATATGCAATAATAATAATAATAATAAATAAGCAAAAAATTGAGATGAAGAGTTCTTGAAAGTGCGTCCATGGGTTGTGGGATCAGTTTGATAATGGAGCGTGTGGAGTGAAGTTTTTCCCTCTCAGTCAAGATCCTAATGGTCATAACTGTTCCTAAATCTGGTGGAGTAGGCCCTAAGGCTCCTGTGAGAAGAGAGCATGGCTTGGACAGTGGATGTCTTTGATGATGGATGCTGCTTTCCAGCGACAGCGCTCCGTATAGATGTGATTAATGGTGGGGAGGGTTTCGCCCATGATGGACTCTTCTAACAAACTTATTTTGATCAGTTTAATAGAATGCTTGCCTGATGATTAAGCGCACAGATCATAGTGGTCCAATACCACCCCAAAATAAAAGTAGAAAACATGATGCATTCTCCTTGAGAATGCTATTTTGATACTTAAGTGCAGTCATGTTGACAAATATGGCTACATAGAAATAGATGAAAATGAGTCTAGGCTCGAAACATTAGCTGTTTAATTCCTGTCCATAGATGCTACTGGACCTGCTGAGCTCCTCCGGAAATTTATGTGTGTTGCTCTGAACTTCCAGCATTCGTAGAATCTCTTGTGTTACACAGAAAGAGGAGTAGGTTATTTTCATCCTTGGTATTCAAAAAAAGTCGTGAGTGATCTTTATCTCCATTTGGTTTCATATGAATTATATTATTAAAATACAAATTCCCTTTGGGAAATTTGCTATTAACCCATCAGAGAGGTCAAGATTTCTCCTATAACGCTGCCTATAGGATTGCTTTTTCCTTTCATTTAGGGTAGTGGGGTGGAGATACATCTCTATCAAAGGAGGTATAAGTTGCTCACCAGGTCACCCGTGGGGCAAGCTGTAGCACCTGCTTAGCCGCCGTGATGAGGGTCATATGAAGCCTTGGGAGCAGGTGCTGGATGGTCGTATGATGGTCTGGCGGACAGAGAAAGCAGGATCTCCCAGTGGCCACACATTTTAATTCCATGTCCCATTCCCATTCTGATATGTCAATCCATGGCCTCCTCTACTGTCAAGATGAAGCCACACTCAGGTTGGAGGAACAACACCTTATATTCCATCTGGGTAGCCTCCAAACTGATAGCATGAACATTGACTTCTCTAACTTCCGTTAATGTCCCCCTCCCCTTCTTACCCCATCCCTGATATATTTAGTTTCCCCCCTTTTTTTCCTCTCTCTCTGCCCGTCACTCTGCCTGTTCTCCATCTCCCTTTGGTGCTCCCCTCCCCCTTTCTTTCTCCCTAGGCCTCCCGTCCCATGATCCTTTCCCTTCTCCAGCTCTGTATCCCTTTTGCCAATCACATTTCCAGCTCTCAGCTTCACCCCACCCCCTCCGGTCTTCTCCTATCATTTCGCATTTCCCCCTCCCCCTCCTACTTTCAAATCTCTTACTATCTTTCCTTTCAGTTAGTCCTGACGAAGGGTCTCGGCCCGAAATGTTGACAGTGTTTCTCTCTATAGATGCTACCTGGCCTGCTGCGTTCCACCAGCATTTTGTGTGTGTTGCATATCACAAGTCCTGGTTATGCAGGCAGATACTCTCTGAAGAGTATTGTTAATGGCTGGGGTCACCCGTTTTGTAAAGACACTGCTCAGAAGAAGGTAATGGCAAACTATTTCCATCGAAAAATTTGCCAAGAACAGTCATGGTCATGGAAAGACCATGATCCCCCACGTCATATGACATGGTAGATAATGAGCGAATGAACCCTTATCAATTATAATTTTAAGGCTATTCCTGAGGCTGCATCGCCTAAGACGATTATTTAAAATTTGGATGAATGCTTCCACACATAAAAATCAGTTGAGGAAAATATATCCATAGATGTATTAATGCATTGCTTTTGCAAATACTGCTCAAGTGTCTGAACATGATTTAACTAAGAAGAAGTTGATCAGAACTACTTTTTGAAAAAGCTTCTGAGCTTCTGAATGTGTGTGGTAAAGAAACTTTGTCATATTATGTCTGTTAGGAAATTCAACATTTTCTCATTACATCTTACCAGATTTTATTGCTGCACCATAGAAAGCATTCATTCTGGATGTTTGATGGCTCAGTACGGTAATGACTCTGCACGACTGCGAGAAAGTGTGAAGAGTTGTGGACACAGTTCAGCTTATCACCTGAAACCAGCTTCTCCTTTATGAATTCTGTCTATACTTCTTGCTGCACCAATAAAACAGCCAGAAAAATCAGAGACCCCACCCACTCATTCTCTGTTCTCCCCTCTCCCTTTGTGTCAAAGGTATAAAATCTTGAAAGCACATAAAATAAAGACACCTTCAATCCCACTGTTATCAGAGCCTCGAACAGATCTCTTGTAAGATAAATGGATTCTTGGGCTCACAATCTATCTTGTTAGGATCTTGCACTTTATTGTTTACCTGTACTGCACTTTTTTGGTAGCTTTTACACTTTATTTTGGACTGTTATTGTTTTACCATACTTTATCTCAATGCACTGCACAATTATTTGATCTGTGCATCTGTATGCGTGAGAAGCTTTTCACTCTATCTTGGTACATGTGTCAATAATAAACCAATACCAACACCAATATGCTAGGCTGACTTGCTGGCAGTTTATCTGCCAATATAAGCCATTGACCTTGGTCATCCATACATGTTGATGAAATTTAAAGCTATGTAAAATCTCCAAATGAAGAATTTCTTGGCAGTGATTTGGTGGACTAACTCAAGATGACTCTCAGTATGTACTAGGGCTGATGCTCAGCTGTGTCAACATGGGGTGAGGGTAAGATGTGGGTAGGGAGGCCTTGAGATTTGAGCCATAGGTAAGACCATAGACAATATGACCATTAGACATAGGAACAGAATTAGACCATTTGGCCCATCATGCCTGCTTCACCATTCCATCATGACTGATTTATTACCCGTCTTAACCACATTATCCTGCCTTCTACTGGAAACCTTTAATACCCTTACTAATCAAGAACCCATTAACACCTGCTTTAAATATACCCAATAATTTGGCCTCTACAGCTGTCTGTGCCAATGAATTCCACAGATTCATTACTCTCTGGCTAAAGAAATTCCTCCTTATCTCTGTTCTAAAAAGACGTGTTCCTATTCTGAGGCTGTGCCCTCCGGTCCTAGACTCCCCCCACTATAGGAAACATCTTCTCCACGTCCACTCTATTCTAGGCCTTTCAATATTTGATAGGCTTCATTGAGATCCCCCTTCATTTTTCTGAACTCCAGTGCTATCAAATGGTCCTCATATGTTAACCATTTCATCCTGGAATCATTCTTGTGAACCTTCTTTGGACCTTCTCCAATTCATTTCTTAGATATGGGTACATGAACTATTGCGGCTGCAACTGAATATAGTTCAATGTGGAAATATTCTTTATACACTGTCACTGGTGATGTTCCATGTGTTGATCTTTCTTTCTCTATAAGTCTCTTCCAAGTAACGTTTATTGTTGCCTGTAGTTATGTCTGCAGACGTTCAAATGCAGAGTCCACTGTAATCTGCTGAACTGGTTTTATTGATGCTTGGATTAAAATAATCTGGGTATTTCCTTGGAATTCACAGTTTTTTTTGTGTTTCCAAATACATCAGAATTATTTGTTACCAACATCCCTACCCCCAAACATACATCATGTAACACGAAGAAAATAATAATTTATTCATTGGAAATAGCCTTTTCAGTTGTTGAATGTTAAAATGATATTTTCAAATTAAATAATATCGTATACCTAAGAATATTATCCTACCATTTCTTACTAGAAAAGTATAATCTCTGACATTCCATTGATTTAACTATTGCAAATTGACTCAACAAATGAAAAGGACACATCACCATAAGGCATAGGAGCAGAATTAGGCCATTTGGCCCACTGACTCTCCTTTGCCATTCCTTCATATCTGATTTACTATCCTTCTCAACCTCATTCCTCTGCCTTCCCTTTGTAATCTTTGATGCTTTTACGAATCAAGAACTATGTACCGCCACTTTAAATATGTTCAATGACTTGGCCTCGACTGCTGTCTGTAACAATGAATTTCACAGATTCATTACTCTCTGGCTCAAGAAATTCCTCCTCGTCTCAGTTCTAAATTGGTGCCCCTCTGCTCTGAGGCTATGTCTTCACGCTCCACTATAGGAAACATCTTCTCCACATCCACTCTATCCAGGCCTTTCTGTATTTAGTAGGTTTCAATGAGATCCCCCTTCATTCTTCTAAACTCCAGTGAGTACAGTGCCAGCACCATCAAACACTCCCATACATAACCCATTTAATCCCGGGATCATTCTCATAAACCTCCTCTGGACCCTCTCCAAAGCTGACACATCTTTTCTTAGGTAAGAGGCTGAGAAAACTTCACCAAGGCATCAAGAAGCTGTATTTTTTAAAAAAAATTATTAAAATTTGGATTTTTGTATCTGAGAATGAGAGAACATTCAAAGTAAAATTTGCTTTAAGATGCTTTAAAGGATTTATCCTTTGAAGCTTGGTTTGATCTCTGAACTTCAAATCTGAGTCCACTTGCTAATCCTGGGAATCAGCTTTGATTTTCTTTTGCAATAGCTGATGGCTGTCACGCTTAGCGGAGTGTAGACTGCATGTCTTTTATATCTCCTGAATCCTTGCAGTTTACTCACTGGGGATATGTTAGAAATGGACAGCTGCAAGGTGACACATGCTGCAAAAAGCAACAAGAATATTAGATTGTGAGTAATCATGCATTAAAATGATTAAACCATAAATAAGTCTGTCATGACGTAAAGCTATTTGGCAAATGTTACTTCTGTGACTCATTAGAATGTGCCCTTGCATTGTGAAAATAATGTACCATTTACTAATTACTTCACTGCACCAACATTTATTCTTCTCCATTTCAAAGCCGAGCAAAGACTTATGTTAAAGGAGAAGGCTCAAGGTTTAAATTCAGTGTTGGTCAGGGGTCAACCAATGGGAAATCCTTTATAGGGGAGAAGCAAATAGGAAGAAAGCCCATCCAAAGGTGATGCTCTTAGACACTGTATTCCATCTTTATCTATTCTTCTATTCTGTCTAAGTCCTTCTGCAGACTCACTGTTTCCTCAACACTACTTGTCCCTGCACCTATCTTCATATTATCTGTAAACCTGGCCTAAAGCCATCAATTCAGTAATCCAAATCATTGACAGATAACCTAAAAAAAAGAGATCCCAATACTAACACTTGTGGAACACCACAAGTCACTGGCAGCCAACCAGAACAGCCCCTCTTTGTTTCCACTCATTACCTCCTGCCAGTCAGTCAATCTTCAATCCATACTAGTATCTTTCTTGCAGCACCATGGGGCCTTATCTTAAGTAGCCTCATGTATTTCACCTTGTCAAAGGCCTTCTGAAAATCCAAGTACACAACATCCACTGATTCTTCTTTTTCTATCCTGCCTGTTATTTCCTCAAAGAATTCCAACAGATTTGTCAGGCAAGATTTCCCTTTAAGGAAACCATGCTGACTTTGGCCTATTTTATCCTGTGCCTCCAAGTACTCTGAAATGACATCCTTAATATGGACTCCAATATCTTCCTGTAGTCAGGCTAACTAGCCTATAATCTCCTTTCTTTTGCCTCCCTCCCTTCTTAAAGAGTGGAATGACATTTACAATTTTCCAGTAATCTGGAATCATTCCAGAATCTAGGGATTCTTGAAAGATCATTACTAATGCCTCCACAATTTCTGCAGCTACCTCTTTCAGAACCCTGGGGTGTAGTCCATCTGATCCAGGTGATTTATCTACTTTCAGACCTTTCACCTTCCCAAGTACCTTTTCCTTAGTAACGACAACAACACTTACTTCTGCCCTGACACTCTTGAATTTCTGGCATACTGCTAGTGTCTTCCATAATGAAGACTGACGTAAAATACTTAATAAGTTCCTCCCCCATTACTACCTCTCCAGTATCATTTTCCAATGGCTTGATATTCACTCTCACCCCTCTTTTACTTTTAATATATTTGAAAAAACCTTTGGTATCCTCTTCAATATTATTGGCTGACTTCCCTTCATATTTCATCTTTTCTCTCCTTTTAGTTGTCTTCTGATAGTTTTAAAAAACTTCCCAATCAATTAAAGATGGCATGTGATAATTATTGGCCTTTGACGAGACTGCACTTGAGTACCAACTCTTGAATGGACCTCTCTTATGTTAGAAGATGAACGCTTTGTTTCCCCATCTACCCCATCATAGCTGATGTTGTTCCATTATTCGAGAAGCAAATTAGGGATACTGATGGAAACTAGATTGGTAAGTCCTGATGGTGTCTTGGCTTGAAATGATGACTGTTTATTCCTTTCCATAGATGCTGCCCGATTTACTGAGTTCCCCCAACATTTTGTATCATGGGCTGAAAGTTTATTCCTGCGTTGTACTGTTCTGTGTGAACCTTGGTCCTTGCACTTTCTATGTCTCTTTGCACTGCCCTTTCTCTTTCTTTCTACGGGATGATCTATTTGAATGACACATAGACAAATGTGTTCACTGTACCTCAGTACCTGCGACAATAATAAATCATTTCCAATTCTAATTACTCTCGGAAATTTTCCTCATCTTAGAAAGGATATAACATAACATTTCCTATAACAATTCCTATAACATTAGTGTGACAATGATTCACCAGAATTTGGATGTTTATTGGCCTTGATTCTCTAAAGTTTAGAATGATAACAGGTGATCTTAAAGAAATGTACAAAGTTCCTGAAGATCTTGAAAGGGTAGATGTGGGGAGGATGTTTGCCCTGGTTAAGAAGTCGAGAATTAGGGGCCACAGTTAGGACAGAAATGAGGATGAATCCTTGATATTCTTCATCCCGGGACACCGAGGAGTCTCAATCATTGTTTGTGTTCAAAAAAGGTGGACGGATATTGGGCATGAAAGGAATGCACACAGGGCAGGAACACAGTAGACCAGCCACACTCTCATTACATGTCTCTGTTAATTATATTTTCGTGTTCAATGGGTGTTTCTATAACAATTTGTCCGGTCATTTGTACAATTTTGTTGTGCTTAAATTGACTGGTGTGTGCCCCACATTGTAAGAGAGTTCGGTGACTGTAAATGACTTCAAAATTACCAAAAGGTGTGTGAAATTCTGTATGTAAGTAGGAGTCATTCTTTACTTATGGAATGAGTGGATATAAACTGATAATCTGATAATTTAAACAAAAAAAACCCCTAAAATTTTAATTTTAGGGTAAAGATAGGGTAAGATTGGGGTCTTTGGCTTGGGCTCAGGCTGGAAGCCAAGGTGAGTTTCTGGTAAGTTTCTGTTTCTTGCTTTATTATTGCCTAGGTAGAGAAGTGAGAATGGAACCCTGGGTAGTGATGTGCTCCTGTTGCACCATGTAGGAAGTGAGGGAGATCTCCACTGATGATTGCATCCGGCTGCAGCTCCATACAGACTGTATTAGGGAGCTGGAGCTGAATGACCTATGTATCGTCTGGAAGAAATATCTGTTGATAGACTGTAGCTACAGGGTGGCAGACACACCTAGATTGCTGAAGTCATGTTGCTGGGTGACTAGCAGGAGAGGGAAAGGGCATAGGCAGACACTGTAGAGCACCTGCGTGCCTGTTCCGTCAATGACAATACCTTTCTCAATACTGTTGGATGATATCAACCTACCAAGTGACAGCTGCAGCAACCAGGCCTCTGGCATTGAGTCTGTCTCTGTGAGAGACAGAGAAGGGGAGGATAGAAGAGAGGAGGAACCAACAGGAGATTCTGTGGACATGAAAGAGCCACCTGGATGGTATATTGCCTCCTAGGTGTCATGGTCAGGGATGGCTTGGATTGGGAATGAAGGTGTTAATGTATGAGTAACATTTGACAGCTTTAGGCCTGTACTCACTGGAAGTTAGAAGAATGTGGGGGGGGTCTCATTGAAACCTAACAAATGTTGAAAGGACTAGATAGGGTGGATGTGTGGAGGATGTTTCCTGTGGTGGGGATATCCAGAACTAAAGGGCAGAGTCTCAAAATTGAGGGCCAACCTTTTAGAACAGAGGTAAGGAGGAATTGTTTTAGCCAGAGACAATTCTCTACTACAGACTGAAGCGGAGATCAAATCTATGGGTATATTTAAGGCAGAAGTTGATAGTTTTCTGATCGATCAGGACATCTAAGGATATGGCGAGAAGGCAGGTGTATGGGGTTGAGTGGGATCCGGGATCAACCATGATGGAATGGCAGAGCAGACTTGATGGGCTGAATGGCCTAATTCTGCACCTATGTCTTATGGCCTCAGCATTCTTAAGAGGGGGGAGTGAGTAGCCAGAAGTTGTGGTACATATTAGTACCGATGACGTAGCTAGGAAAAAGGATAAGGTTATGAAGTGTGATTACAGGGAGCTAGGTAGGAAGCTGAAAAGCAGGATCTCAAGGGCAATAATTTCTTGATTGCTGTCTGTGCTACGCACCAGTGAGGGTACAGATATGATCTAGTTCAAGTTCAACTATCATGGGTGGAACAGAGTTTTCTCAGGATGGATATGGGTAGTTTTTGACATAGTGTATTGCTCCCACCATTTACACTGGACTGCAGAGTGCTCTCAGTGTATGGATTTGTGATAATTAGTGCCGTCCAGAATGTTCCCTCTCCACTCTGAGAAAATTCTCTGATAAAGTATGGGGGTGCTGGTGGTGGATATTAGAGGTAGGATCTTACACAGAGAGTGATGGGTGCATGGAACGTGCTGCCAGGGGTGGTAACAGAGACAGATACATTAGTGACATTTAAGAAACTTTTAGGTAGGAACATGGATGATATGAGGGTAATGTGGAAGAGAAAGGTTAGATTGATCTTATAGTAGGATAAAAGGATAGCATGACATTGTGGGCTGAAGGACCTGTAATTTTTCTATGTTCAAGTATAACTTTAATTGTCATTCAACCATACACATGTACATATCTAAATGAAACAGCATTCTTCCAGGACCAAGGTGCAAAACACAGTACATGCAGTCACACACAGCATGATGTCCGGGCAAATTAACTCAATGCCGCATGCAAACATTCTCAATAGTGGTTGACTTCTAGCGTTGAAGCTTTACTGCTACCAGGCTGAGTTCTTTATTTGCCTGGAAGCAATGCTTGTTGGCCTTGGTGTCTAAAGAATTGAAATTGTCAGCAGCTCGTCGAAACAGTTCTCCTCTGTATACAGGAAAAATTGCAGGCAGGCTTCTTGTTGAACAGATCTTTCTATTTCATCTACCCAGCTTTATTCTGGACCATTTCAGTCAGTGTGACAATGTTTGTGAAGTTGTCAGAAGCAATTAGTTTGATGCTTAAGCTGAATCTGTTCAGGGACAGTGGAGTTTTAATTTGTCTATTTCAATTGTTGATTATTGAGAATCAGAATCAGAGTCAGGCTTATTATCAGTGACATACGTTATGAAATTTGTTGTCTTGTGGCATCGGTATAGTGCAATGCATAAACATTTCTATGAGTTGCAACAAATGAATAAACAATAAACATGAGATTCTGCCGGTGCTAGAAATGCCAAACACAGAGAAATCGCTGGGAGAACTCAGCAAGTCAGGCAGCATCTATGGAGAGGTATAAAGAGAAGAACAAACAAACGCGGAAATAAATAGTGAAGTAGTGTTCATAGGTTCATGGACCGTTCAGAAATCTGTTCTTAAAACTTCATGTGTGGAATTTCAGGCTTCTGTACCTGATGGCAGTATGAGAAGAGGGCAAGTTCCAGATGGTGATCAGAGATGTGTTGGATTTTCTTTTGGTAAAACATGTGACAATTAAGACCTTGCATAATTCCAAAAGGGAAGCTAGAGTTCACATGCAAAGCTTAAATCGAGAAACAGGGAGCCGTTGAATCATAACAGCACAGACAGAGGCTATTTGCCTCTTCAAGCAGCTCTTCGCAGAAGCAATGTAGACAATTCCACTTCCCACTGTTTCTCCGTGGCCTTTTTTCCCTTGGAATGCTCTTTCCATTCTCCTTTGAAAGCTAAAGTTGGAACTGCCTCCACCCCCCCCCCCCCCGTCAGCTAATACGTAAAAAAAAAAGAAATTTGCCAGTCTTTTTAAGGTTGTAGGGTTATTTATTTAATTTATTAGATATATCACGGAACAGGCCCTTCCATCCCAATGAGCCGCGCTGCCCAGCAACCCACCTATTTAACGCTAGCCTAATCACAGGATGATTTACAACAACCAATTAACCTACTGACAGTATGTCTTTGGACTGTGGGAAGAAACCAGAATACCTGGAGAAAACCCATATGGTTCATGGAGAGAATGTACAACTCCCTACAGATGGCACTGGAATTGAATAGGTTTTCTATTCAGTTCTGAACTCTGGAATGCCCTGAGCTGTAATAGTACCACACTAACCACTATGTTACCATGCACCCATGGTGTCATTCTGCACAGCAACAGGCCCTGTGGCCTAACATTTGCAAACCTCTCATTGTACCTATGCACAGTAATCCCTTTTTCACACAATAGCTTCATAACCTTTTAGGTCCTTGTCTAGATCTTAAGAGTCATATAAGGCAAGGTAGCATAGTGGTTAGTGTGATACTATTATAGCCCCAGTGAACCCGGATCAATACCGCTGTTGTCTGTAAGGAGTTTGTACATTCTCCCCGTGATTGCCCGGGTTTCCTCTGGGTGCTCTGGTTTCCTCCCACATTTCAAAGACTTTACTGATTGGCAGATTAATTGGTCACATCAAGTAGGTGCAATTGGACAACATGGGCTCATCGGGCTGAAAGGCCTGCTACCCATGCTGTATGTCTAAAAAAGATAAATAATATAGAGAATCTGCCTCCTTCATCTCTTCAAGCAGCCCTTTCTGAACTCCAGTTATCCTTTGTGTGAGAAGAAATTCCCTCTTGCAGCTACATAATAATTTTATCAACCAACTTAAATTTGTGCCATTTCATTTAACATTCAGGCATAAATAAATATTTCAATATAATCTATACTCAGTGGCTACTTTATTAGGTACACCTGTAAACCAGCTTGTTAATGCAAATATCTGACCAGCAAATCATGTGACAGCAATTCAATGCATTAAAGCATGCAGACATGGTCAAGAAGGTCAGTTGTTGTTCAGACTAAATAAAAGAATAGGGAATAAAGGTAATCAAAGTAACTTTGATTGCGGAATGATTGTTGGTGCCTGATGGGGTAGTTTGAATACCTCAGAAACTGCTGATCTCATGGGACTTTCACACACAACAGTCTCTTAGGTTTACAGAGAATAGTGTGAAAGACAAAGAAGAAAACATCTAGTGAGTAGAAGTTCTGAGCGTGAAAATGTTTTTTTTTAATGAGAGAGGTCAGAGGAGAAGGGCCAGACTGGTTCAAGCTGACAGGAATGCAACAACAACCCAAATAACCAGGTGTTACAACAGTGGTGTGCAGAAGAACATCTCTGAATGCACAGGCACGTTGAACCTTGAAGTGGATGGGCCATAGGACCAGAAGACAGGGGCCACTTTATTAGGTACAGGAGGAGGTGGGATCTAATAAAGAGGCCCCTGAGTGTATGTACTGGGGTTTGCTTTAAGCCTCATTACCATCAGCTCAGTGTTGGACATGACTATTTTGTGGAAATAATAACAGCCTTGTCTCATTATAAAATTTAGGCCACAGAAATGGTTAACAATTGGTGGTCATTTCATTCTTTCCTGCTGCCTTCACATCAATGGGCTTTGTAGAAATGATTTAAATTGGGATTCATATGGATGCACCCTTTGACCATGTGGATGCTATTAACAGAGATGGCGATCAGCCTGTATTGTGTGCACCTACAAAGGATTATTGATGTCAGCTAGATTAGTTTTAGGCAGATGAGCAGCTATGCTGAACAGTTATGAATAATGCTGCAGGAAAGCTTGAGATGTCAGAAGCAAAAGACATAAGCAAATGATTTCTCCAGGCCACAGGAACAACTTGCAGAATCATAATTATCCTCATTATCACTTTACGATTGTGAAATGAGAATCAAAAGGGATGAAGGAAAGACAAATGAATCAGCAGCCCAAGGTTTCAATGGGATACAAACAATATAAGTGAGCGTAAAACAGATGGCCGATAAATTACAATGTGAAAAATGTGAGGTTATCCACTTCAATAGAAGATATCGAAATGTTGAGTATGTTTTAAATGGTGAGAGACTGAGGCATGTTAATGGAGACATAAGAGATGGCAGATGTTGCAAGGAAAGACCCTTAACAGTGTTGATGATCAGAGGGACCTTGGGGTCCAAGTTCCTAGCTCCCATAAAGTGGCTACACAGGTTGATCGGGTGGTTAAGAAGGTATATGTCATGTTTGCCTTTATTAGTCAAGGCATTGAGTTCAAAGGTCAGGATGTTAAGTTGCAGCTTTATAAAACTCTAGCATACAGTTCTGGTTGCCCCATTATAGAAGGGATGTCAAGTTTTTGGAGAGGATGCAGAAGAGGTTTACCAGCATGCTGCCAGGATTAGAGGGCGTGTGCTATGATGAGATGTTGGACAAACTTAGGTTGTTTTCTCTGGAGTGGTGGAGGCTGAGGGGAGATCTGATAGAAGTTTACAAGATTATGAGAGGACTAGATAGGGTAGACAATCAGTATCCTTTTCCCAAAGTTGAAACGTCTAATATCAGAGGGCGTGCATTTAATGTGAGTAGGTGTAATTTCAAAGGAGATGGTGGAGATGTTTTTTTTTACAGAGTGATATATGCCTGGAATGCACTGCCTGGGGTGGTGATAAAAACTTTTAACAGATGTTTCGACAGGCACATGAATGAAAGGAAAATGAAAGAAGATGGGCATTGTATTGGCATTAGGGACTAGATATTTTTGGTCATTTGATATCAAATTTATTTTGTTCATCACAACCTTGTGGGTAAAAAGGCATGTTTCTCTTCTATGTTCTATGTTGGAATCTGGGGCAACAAACATTCTGCTGGAGGAACTCAACGGGTGAAGCAGCATCTGTGGGAGGAATGGTCCTGATGCAGGGTTTTGACCTGAAATATCAACTATTTATTTGGCGCATGCCCTAGTGGGCAAGGCATCAGACTAGTAACCTGATGGTCACTGGTTCGAGCCTCAGCTGAGGCAGCGTGTTTGTGTCCTTGAGCAAGGCACTTAACTACACATTGCTCTGCGATGTCACCGGTGCCAAACTGTATGGGTCCTAGTGCCCTTCCCTTGGACAACATCGGTGGCGTGGAGAGGGGAAGGCCTGCAGCTTGGGCAACTGCCGGTCTCCCATACAACCCTGCCATGGTCTCTCGAGACCGACGGATGCCACCATCATATTTCCTCCCACAGATGCTGCTCGACCCTTTGTGTTCCTCCAGCAGATTAGAACATAGAACAGTTCGGCTCCTTCAGCTCACGACGTTGTGTCGACCTTTTAACATACTCCAAGAGCAATCTAACACTTCCCTCCCAACAGCCTTCCATTTTTCCCTATAGATTGCTTGTAGTTTTGGAAAATGTTGATGCTCAAACAACCCGAGCATTGTAAGTTACTGAAAGGTAAGTATGCCGGTGTAGTAAGCGAGTGAGCGAGGATCATAAGGATTTTCGTGGCTTAAGAAATGAGAATGAGTGAAAAGAATGGTTCCTCTCTGGCTCTAATCACAGATAACTTACCTGTGGCAATATTTTGTTTTCTATGCTGTGAGTGATATTTGTATTGGGGGTGCACTGTGGTCTAGAGGAACATAGTTTTGTTTGGTTGTATAAATGGACCATGGTCCCCTAAAGCTGTTATAGCTGGGGGTGATGATGGGAACAAGCTCCCACTACCTATTAAATGATCCCAGTGGCGTGCACCTCAAGTAGTCTTTGACAACCCAGTCAGCTCCTGGCCTTCACACGTGGCTTAACTACTAAGCGCGGTGGAACCGTTTCTACTGACAGGAGAAGTGGCAAAGGTGGGTTAATGGCACCTTAAAACCAGTCGCTTTGGGAAGATGGGGCTCTACAGCCGTGATTAGCAGCTCATCTAGGAGAAGGAAAACTCTGATCTCAAACCTCCATTGCCTTGTGGCGGTACCCACTCATGGGGAAGACTTTGGGAATAAACCCCGAGGGAAAAATCCAGAGCTGGAGTACCTAAGGCAGTCCTACATTGAATTCAATGCTGTCTGGCAA
This sequence comes from Hemitrygon akajei, assembly GCF_048418815.1. Lineage (NCBI taxonomy): Eukaryota > Metazoa > Chordata > Chondrichthyes > Myliobatiformes > Dasyatidae > Hemitrygon > Hemitrygon akajei. The sequence goes on from NC_133136.1 coordinate 18,256,049, forward strand.
CTCCTGCGATGCTGCTGGTACCAAATTGTATCGGTCTCTGCCGTTACTTTGGGTTCATCAGATGCGTGCAGAGGGAGAGCTTGCTACATGGGCAACAGCTTGTTCTCCACATCGTACTGCCCGGGGTTGCATGTCTAGACAGCTAGGACGCAATATCCATGGTCAACTCTGACCGACTGAGGCCTCACTCACACTCATATATGGACTGTCAGATGAAAATAAACTTGAACTTGACTTGGAATGTAAGAATCATAAATGATAATAGGATAAAAAGAAGCCGTTTGGCCCATGGTGCTATCTAGGCTCTCTATCACTGCAGCTCACTAGTTCCACCCATCAGCCCTTCATTGGCAACTTTGTGAAATTTTCCTTGCAATTTGTTTGTTAAATTCCTTAAGGGCTGCCACAGAGGAAGCTGTTTCCACATCACCTGCAGGTAGCACATTCCAGACGTCAACCATATGTTGCTTTAAAACACTTTTTCTTATTGCCTCTATTAGTTTTCTTGCCCTTTGCTTTGTATCTGGGACTACTAATCCTCGATACCTCCATTAAAAAGAGCAATTTCACACTATTCACTGGGTCCAGACATCTCTATTTTACATACTTGAACATACCCACTGCTCTCTTCCTTCGCATCTCACAATAGAACATACACAGAAAATTATGGCATGGTACAGGCCATTCTGCCCATGACATTTTGCTGACCTTTTAACCTACTCTAAGATCAATCTAACTCTTTCCTCCTACAATACTCTGCCTGTTACACTGCTGGTGTTTAGGGCAGCAATGAAGGTTCTCCATCTCTGGTGCTGTTTCAGGCTTTCCTTCATCATGTTAGTAGGCCAGTTTTCACAATGGTCAGTCATGCAATTCCCTGGTGGAGACTTAGGAGTACCATCACACTCAGATGAAGAAGGGTTCTCCATTGCTGTTTCTGTAACCATTTTGTTTTACCATTCAGGGCTGTTAGCCTTGAGCTAACCCCCAAACCTGGAGGACTAGCGGCCAACTCAGTCTGGCCTCTACCCTTTAACCTGTTTGGCATGGGTGACCCTACCAAGAGCTAAAGCAAAAGGCCCTGATTCCAACCAATGTAACTCTCTTGAGGTAGACAAGCCTCCAAATCCAATGACAAGGTTGTGGCCCTCTTGGAGTTTCCTCTTGCAAAGCCTTCCATTGTTTTTCTATCATCCATGTGCCTATCTAAGATCTTCTTAAATGCCTCTAATATAACTGCTTCTACCACCAGCCCTGGCAGGGTGTTCCTCACACCTCCACTCTGTGTAAAACTTCCCTCTGATATCCCTCCTACACATTCCTCCAGACAGCTTAAAATTATACTCTCTCTTATTCGCCATTTTCACCATTTTGAAAAAAGTCTCCGGCTATCAATTTTTGCCTCATCATCTTGTACGCCTCTGTTAAGTCACTTCTCCTCCTACTTTACTCTAAACTGCCAAATTTTGCATCACTCTTAAATATACATATTATGGCTTGTTGCTTCTTGCTTTAGTTCATTAATATAGATCAAAGATGGATGGCATCAACACTGACCCCTGGGGAACACCACTACTCACCTTCCTCCAATCTATAAAAAGCAGTCATTTCCTGTGACCCTCCGTCGACTCTTTATTCACCTTCATTGATGCTGCCTGGCTTGCTGAGTTTCTCCAGCATTTTGTGTGTGTTACCCTCTGCTGCCTGTTTTCTAGCCGATTTGATATGTATGCTATCAGTGTCTCTTTATAGTCAAATGTTTTAACTTTGCTGATAAACCTGTTCAGCAGCATCTTATCAAAATGGTTCAGAAAGTCCATGGGCACCACACTGACTGTATGCTCTCAACAACTTTATCTGCTACCTCATTAAAACATTTTTTTCAAATTGTTTTAAATGATATGCCCTGAACAAATTTTTGCTAGTGTGCCTTTACTTAGCTGACTATTAATCTTGTCCTTGATCAATGTTTCCATAAACTTTCCACCAATGATGTTAAAATTCTTTTGATATTCTCAAGTTGTCTAGCATTACCTCTGCAGGAAAAGAGCTTTGAAAGAATATTATCGGTACCTTCATGAGATTTGATGTGTAGATCCCTCAGAATCAGATCAGCATAGAACAGGCTAATGTGCTGGAGCAAGCTGAGGTTAAGAAAGAGGCAATGTTGGAGCTTTTGAGAAACATTACTATGGTTAAATCCTCAGGTCTAGATGTGATATACCCCAGATTACTGCAGGAGGTGAGGGAAGAGATTGCTCACAATCCAAATCAGGTTTGATATCACTGACATATGTCTTGAAATTTGTTATACATTTGTGTGTGTGTATATATATAGTGTCAGCAATACCGTGCAATACATAATAATTAAACTGCAAATTACAATAATAGATTATTTTAATTTATATCTTTATTATTATGTATTGCACTGTACTGCTGACACAAAATGACAAATTATATATATAATATAATATAAAATTAAATAAGTCGTGCAAAGTGAGAGCAAAAAAAAAGATAGTGAGGTTGTGTTCATGAGTTCATCGTCCTTTCAGAGATCTGATGGCAGAGATGAAGAAGCGGTTCCTACAAACTTTGAGTGTGTGTCTTCAGGCTCCTGTACCTCCTCCTTGGTGGTAGCAGTAAGATGAGGGCTTGTCCTGGGTGAAGAGCGTCCTTAAATGATGGATGCTGTCATTTTGAGGTGATTGGAATGATCTTTGTGTCTTTCCTGGCTACAGGAGTGGTATCAGATAACTGGAGGTTGGCAAATATTATTCCGTTGTTTAAGAAAGCTAACAGGGATAATCCTGGGAATTATAGACCAGTGACTTACACCAGTGATGGGTAAACTTTTGGAAAGAACTCTTAGAGAAAGGATTTATGAGTATTTGGAGAAGCATGGTTTTATTAGGGATAATCAGTATAGCTTTGTGAGAATCAAGGCGTGCCTCCCAAGTCTAATTGTGTTTGAGGAGATGACAAAACAAATTGATGAAGATAGAGTGGTAGATGTGATGTATATGGAAGGCATTTGACAAGGCAACCTATAGAATCCAAAAAGTCAGGAAGTGCGGGATCCACGGAGTCTTTAGAATTTACTTGCTCATAGTAGTAGGTGGAGAGTATTCTGTCCAGAGGTTGGTGACTTGTGCTGGCAGGGAACCATTCTGGGAGCCCTGCTCTTTATGATTTTTATAAATAACTTGGATTGAGAAGTGGAGGGGAGCGATAGTAAATTTGCAGATAACACAGATGTTCGTGTTGCTCTGGATATTGTAGGAGGTTGTCATGGGTTACAACAGGATAGAGACAGGATGCAGAGTTATATGGAAAAGTGGCTGATAGAAATCAGTCCAGAAAATTGTGAAGTGATATATTTTTAAAGGTGAAGTTAGTGGCAAGATTCTTCACAGTGTGCAGGAATAGAGGGATCTTGAGGTCTAAGTCCATAGATTCCTCAATGTTGCTGCACTAGTAGGGGGATTGAGCTCAAGAGCCACAAGGTAATGTTGAACTCCATAAAACTCCAGTTGATTACATTTGGAATATTATGTTCAGTATAGGTCATCTCATTATAGGAAGGAGCCCTGCTGAAGGGTTTCGGCTTGAGACGTTGACTGTACTTTTTTCCATAGATGCCGACTGGCCTGCTGAGTTCCTCCAGCACTTTGTGTGTGTTGCATAGGAAAGATGTGGCATTGTTAGGGAGGATGTAGAGGAGATTTACCAGGATGCTAGAATTAGAGAGCATGTTTTATGAGGAAAGGCTGAGTGAGTTAGGGCTCATTTCACTCTTTACCTCTAGGAGGTGTATAAAATTATGAACATCATAGAAAAAGTGGACACAACAGACATGGGCATTTTTTCCCAACAATTGCCTATACCAGAGGACGTACATTGAAGATGAGTGGAGGGAAGTTTAGGGGAGATGTCAGAAATAGCTTTTTTTTTGCAGAGAGTCCAGAAGACCTCTCTCTCTCTCCCTCTAACTTTATTACAGGGAATAACAATAAACATTGGTATATTAAATTTTTCTGTTGTGTTACTCCGTGGGGGAGTGTTGTTTCTTCATTTGTAAGGTCTGTGCCTAGGCCACAAGATTGTCTGTCTCAAGTGCCAAAGAGAGGAGATTCAGAAACAATATAGGAGACCCTTTGTGGGGTGTGCTGGAATCTGTATTGGTCTGGGGAACTGGCCCCTCCTGTCGGTGCTCATTCAGTACCGCTTTCCAGTGTTTTTGCTCGGTGAAGAATAAGCTGGACCAGGAAGACATCCCACAGATCTACAGTCATGCCACTTAGGGAGCTGGGCTATATTAATATTTTTATTTCTTTGTGACTGTATGTTTTTATGAAATTGTAACCTTATGTGCTGTTTGTGCTATGTGCTGTTGGCAATGTGGTTTGCCTACTTCATTGGATTATAATCATGTGTGGTTGAATGAAAATTAAACCTGAACTTGATATAGAAGGGAAAAAGTCCATTCCAGTGTATAGTGATCTGTGGGTAACATCTGTAACATGTACAGCTGCTGAGCATATTTTACAGTACCTTTCAAGCCTTTAATTACTATGACTAGATGGATTCTTGACCTCATACTCTACTTTGTTACGATCTTGCACCTTTCTATCTACTTGCACTGCACTTTCTTGTAGCTATAGCACTTTATCCTCCATCCTGTTATTATTTTGCCTTTTACTACCTCATGCGCTGTGTAATGGTTTGATGTGTATGAACAAGCTTTTGGCACCTTGTCCTTCAGAAATCAATGTATATAGTACAGGAGTTGGGCTGTTACTGTGAAGTTGTAGAAGACATTGGTGAGGCTTAATTTGGAGTATTGTCCATAGCTTTGGTCACCTACCTACAGGAAAGATGTAAATAAAATTGAAAGAATGCAGAGAAAATTTACAAGGATGTTGCCAAGACTTAAGGACCTGAGTTTAGGGGAAAGTTGAATAAGTTAGGACTTTATTCCTTAGAATGTAGAAGATTGAGAGGAGATTTGATAGAGGTATGCAAAATTATGAGGGGTGTAGATAGGTTAAATGCAAGCAGGCTTTTTCCACCGAGGTTGGGTGAGACTAGAAATAAAGGTCATGGGTTAAGGGTGAAAAATGAAATATTTAAGGGAACTTGAAGGGGAACTTCTTCACTCAGAGGATGGTGAGAGGGTGGAATGAGCTACCAGAGCAAATACTGGAGGCAGGTTCTATTTCAACATTCAAGAGAAATTTGGATAGGTACATGGATGGGAGGGATATGGGGGGCTATTGTCTGGGTGTTGGTCAATAGGACTGGGCAGATTAATGGTTCAGCATGTACTAGATAGTCCGAAGGATGTAGTGTTCTATTACTCTAACAGTATAAAAGGCAGGTTTTTCACTGTATTTTGGCACATACAACAATAATAGATCTATGTTATTCCAATACCATTTCCAAGGTAGGAACATCAGTGCCAGCAATTCCACTCCGGAGGGAAAAGCTGATCTGATTTTAAATTTATCTCCATGTCTCCATCATTGCCAGGTCAAAATTCTGTAGTTTTGACAGCATTTGCGGGATGGGCAGTGGCCACATCCAATGAGTCATTGCAAATCGTTTATTATTGTCACATGTACAGTGAAAAGCTTTTGTCTGCATGTCATCCAGACAGGTCATGCCATATAAAAAATGCAGTAAAAAGAAGAAACAAAATACAGAATATAGTATTGCAGCCACAGAGAAAGTGCATTGCAAGCACAAAATACAACGTACATCAGGTAGCCTCTGAGTCAAGCGTCAGGAAACAGTGGGATAGATGCTATCCTTGAATCAGGTGCTGCATACTCTCAAGCTTTCGTATCTTCTAAAGTCTTCCTCCACTTTATTTGATCACATTCACTTTTCAAGGTTGCTTATGAAGCAACTGAATGTGACTGCACTTAAGAACAAAACTGAGAAACTGCTTCAGTGATGTTCAGAGCCAAGGACCTCTTGTCACTGTGGACTGAATATTTACTGAGCAAAATCTTAGAAATGCTGGTCTGATTTTGAGAGGAGGTTACATGTCTCTGTCTCCTTTGTCGAGTATTTGCACTTGCAAAATATACAATACCCAGGCGTTAAGGGCAGGGACTATGCACGAGAGTTTCTCTTTCTTTCTGTATGTGTATGAGAGGGTATGACTATCTATGAATATATTAGCTTTCTCACTGTGACATTTTATTGTTTTGTTGGGTATATGATTTATAAGAAGGCTTGAAATTAGCAAAGTGTGTACTAAATGAAATGTTTTTCAATTTATGTCAAATGGTTTATTTGGAGATTGTGCTAATGTTTCTGCAATAGTGAGACCATGTCATTATTCAGCAGAACTCATGGTTAATGGATTATAAATCACTTGCTCAAAGCAGCTTTCAGAAACAGAGCATGACAACAACAATAAATAGTAATTGCCGTTTCAATGCACTGTGCCAAATCTTAAGGCAGTGATTTTAAATGAGATGATTGCCGAGTTCCCTGGCTAGTTACAGGCCATCACCCCCCTGATGCAGATACTTGTAAATCCCTTCATAATTTTGAAAACTTCCACTTTAGTCACCTTGAAGTATCCTCTTTCACAATTAGATTAAGCACAACATTGCTCTCTCTTGAGAATCTAATAATATAATTTCAACGATGCTGTGATGAGTATTGCTTACAGCATTCCATATGGTATTTAATCAGTACCTACTACAGTAATAATGATTAATCTTTTGATCTGTGTCCTTTCCCTGTGATAAGACTACCGGTATTTTGTGTCCAATAAATTTTCTGCTATTGTGTTCTAATTTCTTACCTATCAACATTGTTACCCTTTAACCATCAGGGTCTTGAACCAGCGTGGACAACTTCACTCACTACAATACTGAGCTGATCACTGAATTCAACCTGTAGACTCACATTCTAGGACTCCACAACTCATGCTCACAATATTTACTCATTGATTTATAATTATTTTTGTATTTGCACAGTTTGCTTTCTTTTGCACATGGGTTGTTTGTCAGTCTCTGTCTTTAGTTTTTCATTGATTCTATTGTATTTATTTGTACTATTGTGAAAATCTGCAAGACCCAAATCTCAGGGTAGCATTTGGTGATGTACACATACTTTGATTCTACTGCATTGTAGTTTTATTTACGAGGGATGATTGATGAGTTTGTGGTCTAAGGTAGAATGAGTCAATTTTAGAAAAGCTAGCACATTTATTTTTCAACATAGTCCCCTCCTACATTTAGTCCAGCGGTCGTGGAGCATACGGATCTTGGACCTCCAGAAAGTGTCCACAGCAGGGGTGATTGATAAGTTTGTGGCCTAAGGTAGAAGGAGATGAGCTATATAGCTCTCATTACATGCACATGCAGTTCAACTCTTTGAGTGATTATACAGAAAGTTTGAAGTTAATAACTCATCTCCTTCTACCTTAGGCCATGAGTTAATCAATCACCCCGATGAGTTATTAACTTCAAACTCTTGTTTATTTTCAGATCCTTTGGTTTCTTCCAGGAGTCAGGAATGATGAGCAGTCTTAAAATTAATTTCAGTTTATTTTTCAGAAGCTAGCATACAAATACTAAGCAAACTAAATAAAGAACTGAGAAACAATGCTGAGGTGAATGGATGTGAAGACAAAAAGGAGTAAAGATGGTGCCTCTGAAAAATCCACTACTTTTATAGATAAGATAAGGAATTCCTTAGATAGGGATAAACTAGTTAATAGGCTACATAATTAAAACAACTACATCACATGGGTAATGTGCTAATACTTAGCCAATGAAAATTGAGAAAGGTGATAAACCATTAGTTTGGCTGCTATACCACTTTCTGCCAGTGAGTGGGGATGAACCACCACATACTGTAAAAAAATACATGAGTTTGTTAATAAGTACAAACCTCATAAAAAGAACTATTAAAAAAAACAGTCATATCCAATGCAAGCTTCTTCTCTTAAACATAAGAAATTCTGCAGATGCTGGAAATCCGAAGCAACACACACGAAATACTAGAGAAACTCCGCAGGTCAGGCAGCATCAATGGAAATGAACACAGAGTTGGCAATTTTGGGGCGCAATCCTTTTTCAGGACTCTTCTTCTCATCTGCTCCTTTTTGCCTACATAAAAGATGGCTTGCTTCCAGAGCAGTCTGTGGTTCATCCCATTTATCCAAAGGAGTCATGGTTAACGTTTTATTTAGAGATGCAGCACAGTAACAAGCCTTTCTGGCCTAATGAAACCTTGCTGCCTAATTACACCCATATGACCGATTAACTTACTAACCCCACATGTCTTTGGAACGTGGGAGGAAACTGGAGCACCTGGAGGAAACCCACACGTTCATAGGGAGAGCATACAAACACCTTACAGACAGTGGCCGAATTGAACCCAAGTTACTGGTGCTATAATAGCGTTACGCTAATTTACCGAATTTGTGATTTGACTCCATGGACCTGCCTTTTCCCTATATCCTTTGGTACCTCATTAAAAGGTGATAAGTTTCAGATGTAAAATTAACAAAGAACTTAGCACCAATTCCTGTATGTGGATACGTATTCCAAATGTTTTCCACCATCTGTATCTAGAAATAACTTCCCTCCAGAATCAAAGGGTCAAAGAAAGACATAACATGGTGACAGGCTGATTGATCTATCGGTCCTTGCTGGTCATCAACCTCCCATTTATACTAATCCCACATTAATTCTTTTTTTTTGGTTTCTCCCCAGATTCTCACCTCTGCCCCTCCCCCCAGAGGGGTCTGATGTTCTTGTTGCTTTTTCTCTGTGGGTGTTCTGTTAGTTTCTGTGTATGAGAGAGGGGGTTGCGGGTTTGATGCTATTGTCACTGTTTCTTTTGTGAGGGAGGAGGTAGGGAGTTTGAGGTTTGTTAGTTTTTTTCCTTTTTTCTTTTCATGTAGGGAGGGGGTTGATAACTTTTCCTCTTTTCTGTATTTCATGACTACCTGGGGAAGACGAATATCAGAGTTGTATTGTACATGCATACTTTGACAATAAAATAAACCTTTCCTTTCAACCACATATATACATATAGATTAAAATAAAAAATATATACCTATCATTGTAATTTATAGTTTTTATTGTGTATTGCATTGTACTGCTGCTACATAACAACAAATTCGATGACATAAGCTGGTGATATTGATTCTGATTCTGGTAACATGATTAAATTCCAGAATTCTGATTCTTCTATCAGCAAAAGTCATTTTATAGAGTACATAAGGAAAATGACACAGCCAAACAAGCAAACAAACATCCCAGTGCAGGCTGCTTCAGGTATCACAAAAATATATAAAGTAAATAAGTAAAATGTTTCAGGATGTTTCACAACAGTGATGTGGGATTCTATACAATCAGTGGCCTCTTTATTAGTCTGAATCTTTGAACCTTTGAATTTCCTTTCTTCTGCCTCCCTCTCTTCTTAAAGAGTGGAGTGACATTTGCAATTATCCACTCCTCTGGAACCATTCCAGAAACTAGTGATTCTTGAAAGATCATTACTAATGCCTCCACAATCTCTTCAGCTACCTCTTTCAGAACCCTGGGGTGTAGTCCATCTGGTCCAAGTGATTTATCTACCTTCAGATCTTTCAACTTCCCAATCTCCTTCTCCTTGGTAACAGCAACTACACTCACTTTTGCCCCTGATACTCTTGAGTTTCTAGCATATTGCTAGTGTTTTTCACAGTGAAGATTGATGCAATATACTTATTAAATTTTTCCATCATTTCTTTGTCCCTGGTCACTACCTTTTCAACACCATTTTCCAGTGGACCGATATCCACTCTCATCTCTCTTTTACTCTTTATATATCTGAAAAGAGATTTGGTATCCTCTTTTATGTTATTGTCTAGGTTATGTTAATATTTCATCTTTTCTCTCCTTGTGGCTTTTTAATTGCATTCTGTTCATTTTTAAGAGCTTCCCAATCCTCTAAATTCCCTGTTTTTTGTTCTGTTATGCGCCCTCTCCTTTGCCTTTATCCTGTTTTTCAAATCTAGTTCGTAACACAACACCTAATCCAGAATTACCTTTCCCCTAGTTGGCTCAACCATCTCAGAATCAGAATCAGGTCTAATATCATCGGCATGTGTTATGAAACTTGTTGACATACAGTAGCAGCAGTACTTTGCAATACAAAATAAAAACTGAGAATTACAGTAAGAAGTGTGTATGCATGTGTGTGTACAATATAAAAAAGTTAGATTAAATAAGTAGTACAAAAAAAGTAGTGAATTAGTGTGTTCATGGGTTCAACATTCATTCAGAAATCGAAAGAAGCTGATCCTGAATCATTGAGTGTGTGTCTACGGGCTCCTTCATAGGAATTCTACAAACTCTCCCTCTTGTGAGCCAGCACTAACCTGATTTTAGCAATCTACTTGCAGACTAAAATCCTCTATGACTATCATAACATTGCTCTTTTTTATATGCCTTTTCTATCTCCAGTTATAACCTACAGTATTTCTCATGCCCTGTATTTTGATACAATGCAGATCCCCGGATGTTAAGTTCCCAACTACGATCTTCTTTCAGTCATGGCTCAGTGATGCCCACAACGTCATACCTGCCTATCTCTAACTGTGCTACAAGATCATTTACCATATTCCGCATACTACGTGTACTCAAAGACCTTCAGTCCTGTATTCATCACCTTTTTTGATTTTGCTCTCAGGTTACACTTCAGTTAATCCTACTGACTGCAATTTTGCTCTATCATCTGCTTGTCGATCTCGCTATGCACTGCGACTACTTGTGTAAATACCAACTGCCCCATCCTCAGCCCTATCACTCCATTTTGGTCCCCTGCCAAATTAGTTGAAACCGTCCCCGACAGTTCTAGCAAACCTACTCATAAGCATATTTCCCATCAGTCACCTTACGTTCAGGCATTTCTGTACCTATTGTCACTTTATGTACATGCAATCAATCTACTGTATCTTATGTATTGTGTTTTTTTATTGTTGTGTTCTTTATCTTATTGTATTTTTATGCTTTTGTAGATTCATAGTAATATTTTGATATCCTTTACACTTGTGTACTGAAAGTGGCATTAAACAATCTTGAATCTTGAATCTTATGAACAACTTTATTAAAAGTCTTCTGAAAGTAATCCCTTTACCAATGTTTAATCACTTTTTCAAAACTAAATTGAACATTCCCCATGTTTGTGGATTTTGTGATTCTACTTTGGGGCACAAGCAATTCTAAAGTTGTTTGTTGGATTTTGCATCAAAGTTTAGAGTATGCTCCTCAAGGTAATCAATATATTCGAAAGACAGGAAAATGAGGACTAGAGCTGTTACAACAGAGATCTATTCCCACAATGAGGCTGGAATTGCACCTACAAAGTGCGTTAAGCTGCTTGCATGATCTAACCGACTGTGAATGAACACACTTAGTTTCTGAAAAACTTCATTTAAATCATCAGCTTGGTGTGACATGTTACTGAAATAATTTTCTTGGATTGCTGCTAAGAAAGGATTATTTAAATTCCCTTTCAACATTTTCAAGCAAAGGTATGGTTCTAGTTTCCACTCTTCTGTATTGAGACCTTGCTTTCACATACTGTTTCATGGATGGATAATTGGCTGACTGACAGGAGGCAGAGTGGGAATAAAGGGGGCCTTATCTGGTTGGCTGCTAGAGACTAATGATGTTCTACAGTGGTCGGTGATTGGACTGCTTCTTTTCACATTATATGTCAGTGACTTGGATGACAGGATTGGTGAATTTGTGTCCAAGTTTGTGGATGATATGAAGATAGGTGAAGGGGCAGGAAGTGTTGAAGAAGCAGGGAGTCTGCAGAAAGACTTAGACAGATTAGGAGAATGGGCAAAGAAGTAGCAGATGAAATATAGTGTAGGGATGTGCATGATCATGCACTTTGGTAGAAGGGATAAAGACATAGATAATTTTCTAAACAGGGAGAGAATTCAGAAATCAGAGGTGCAAAGGGACTTGGGAGTCCTTGTGCAGGATTCCCTAAAGATTAACTTGCAGATTGATTTGGTGCTAAGAAAGGCAAATGCAATGTTAGCATTTATTTTGAGAGAAATAGAATATAAAAGCAAAAATGTAATGCTGAGGTTTATAAAGTTCTGGCCAGACTACACTTGGAGCATGATGTGCTGTTTTGGGCTCCTTTACCGAGAAAAGATAGAAAAGCTTTGGAGAGGGTTCAGAGGATGTTTGGAAAAGTGATCCCAGGAAATCAAGGGTTAACATACGAGGAGTATTTGATGGCTCTGAGCCTGTACTTGTGGAGTTTAGGGGAATGAGGGGAGATCTCATTGAGGCCTATCAAATATTGAATGGCCTAGATAGAATGGATGTGGCAAGGATGCTTCCTATGGTGGGGGAGCCAGTATGGCTTTCAAACAGGCTGTAGTACAGTGGACATGATCTTCTCACTGAGGCAGCTCCAAAAGAAATTTGTTGAGCGGCAGAGAAGTTTCTATGTCACATCTGTTGGTCTAACCAAAGCGTTTGACACCATTGGTAGAGATGGCCTGTGGAAGCTCCTACCAAAATTCAGTTGCCCCCCCCCCCCCCCATACCTAACCAACATCATCCTTCAGTTCCATGAAGGCATGAAAGGCCGCATCAACATGTGTGGTGAGTTGTCAGCAACGGCATAAAACAGGGTTGTGTTTTGGGTCCTACTCTGTTTGGACTATTCTTCGCTGCTGTTCTTCAGGATGCCACATCAGACCTGAAGTCAGGGGTCTTCCTACAAACGAGGACTGATGGCGCGCTCCTCAACCTTACAAGACTAAGAGCAAAAGCAAAAGTCAGGGACATTGTGGCTCATGAGCTACAGTTTGCTGATAACTGTGCACTGGTTGCCTGCTCTCTTGAAGACTTACAGGAGATCACCAGTCACTTTGCCAGTGCAGCCAAAAGCTTCAGTCTGACAATCAGCCTAAAAGAGATGGAAGTTTTGTACCAACCGGCTCCTGGCTCAAGCTACGAAGAAAAACTGTTCTCATTGATGACACTCATTTCAAAGCTGTCAACAAGTTTTGCTATCTGGGCAGCATAATAACATCCTCAGCCTCTCTGGATGCAGAGATTGAGTCAAGAACCAGAAAAGCCTGCTTTGCCTTTGGTCAGCTGAAAGATCGAGTTTGGTCATGGAAAATCAGGTTGGCCACCAAGTGCCGTTGTCATATCAGCCTTGCTGTACGGATGTGAGACATGGTGCCCATATCAGAGTCACTTACGCCAGCTTGACCAACTGCAGCAGTGACACCTACGTCCTCTGATGAAGATCACCTTGTGAGACAACGTCTCCAATACCGAGGTCCTCTCTCAAGCCAGAACGCCAACAGTTTCAACCTTGGTGATGTCAGCCCAACTGCACTGGGCAGGACATGTCAGAATGCCTGACGAAAGACTGCCCAAGGACATCTTGTACGGCCAGCTGTCCAGTGGTGCCTGAAAATGAAGAGGCCAGTGACTACAGTACAAGGATGTTCTGCACAGGAGCCTCAAGGAAGCTGACATTGCCCCATCAACATGGGAGGATATGGCTCAAGATCGCTCACAGTGGAGGGACGCCATCAGAAAAGGTGTGGACGCTGCTGAGAACAAGCTCAGAGAGGCAACAGAGGAAAAGCACAGGAAGCGCCACAACAGAGCTTCTGCCCCTGCTGCCCCTCCAGGCCTCACCTGCCAAGTATGTGGCAAGCAGCGCCTGTCAAGGATCGGCCTGTGCAGTCACTCCAGGACACACATATCAAACCCCACTAACTGACTGAAAGGAACCAGTGAGAGATAGCCAGAGAGAGAGAGAGAGAGAGGGGGAGGTCAGGATTAGGGGGCTCAGTGTCAGAATAGAAGGATGTTCCTTTGGAACAGAGATAAGGAGGAATTTCTTTTGCCAGAGGGTGGTAAACCTGTGGAATTCATTGCCACAGATGGCTGTGGAGGCCAAGTTATTGGATATGTTTAATGCCGGGGTTGACAGGTTCTTAATGAGTGAGGGTGTCAAAGGTACCAGGGGAAGGCAGGAGAACGGGGTTGAGAGGATAATAAATCAGCCATGATGAAATGGTGAAGCAGACTCGTTGGGCTGAATGGCCAACTTCTGCTCCCACGTATTGTGGTCTTAAGCTCTTAAGGTCTGAGAATTAAGGTAGAACACAAGCAGCATTCAAAGTGTTAACCCAGATATAGTTGCATCAAAATACAGAACTACATGTGACATACCCACCAGGTGGAGCTTATGCACTATACCACGTGATCTGTTTTCTTATGGACGCAATTGCTCGTAATGGATATTGTATTTTTTAACTAACTAACTTTGAAAAATCTTCCCAAGCACTTCACACCAAATTAGAAAAATCAGAGATGTTTCAGGAGACACAAGGGTTTCTGCAGATGCTGGAAATTTTGAGCAAAACACACAAAATGCTGGAGAAAACCAGCAAGTCAGGCAGAATTATTTCCCTCCAGAGATGCTGTCTAATGTGCTGAGTTCTTCCAGCATTTTGTGTGCACATTTCAGGAGATCAGATTTTTTGATTTCACTGTTCGTGTATCACTAGGTGAATCCACAGATGGAAGAATTTTAAACAAAGTGCCGGAATGGAGAAGCTGGCGTTCACCTTGAAGCAAAGAAGGATGAGAGAATATTTGATGGAAATGCATAAGACCATGATGGGTTGCAATGGGTCAATGAAGGGAGGCTGTTCCCATTAGCACCCTCAGGTTCAAAGTCACATACCGTCACTTTGTTACAGATGGCAGGGCGGCACGGTGGTCCAGTGGGTAGCTTTATAGTGCCATTGATGCAGGTTCAATTCCTGCCGCTGCCTGTAAGGAGTTTGTACATTCTTCCTGTGAGGTTGTGGGTTTCCTCAGCATACTCTGGTTTTCTCTTAAAGATGTACCGATTGGTAGGTTAATTGGTCATTGTAAATTGCCCTGTGTTTAGGCTAGGATTAAATAGGGGGATTGCTGGGCAGTGTAGCTTGAAGGTCTGGAAGGGCCTATTCCGTGCTGTATCTCAATAAATAAATAACAATAAACAATAGGCGCAAAGGGGATTGGAGGAAAAGCAGACTATGCAGAATGGTGATAATTGGCATTTCATTAGAGGTGATTGACTCCTAGAAATGTATGGCAGTGAAATTGAGCTATCTTGTCTCCAGAACAGTAAAAGTCATAGGCGTGTAGATGTAGCTAGGGTGCCGAAGAATTTTGCACAGTACTATAGTAATTCTATTTATTGCACTGTCCTGCTGCTGCAAAAAAAACAAATTTCATGACATATGTGAATGATGATAAACCTGATACTGATATGGGTGTTTATTGTGGACTGAGAGTGGGAAGGGGGAAGGGAGAGCAGAATCACAGTTGGGAAAAGGGGAAGGGA
This sequence comes from Hemitrygon akajei, assembly GCF_048418815.1. Taxonomy (NCBI): domain Eukaryota; kingdom Metazoa; phylum Chordata; class Chondrichthyes; order Myliobatiformes; family Dasyatidae; genus Hemitrygon; species Hemitrygon akajei. The sequence goes on from NC_133136.1 coordinate 18,271,463, forward strand.
GAGGGGAGGGAGCGGAAAGCACCAAAAGGGATTCCTGTAATGATCAATAAGACAATTATTTGGAATCAAATGACCTTGCCAGGTGTCTCAGGGCTAGGAGTGTCTGTACCCACGTTACCTCCCACCCCGACACTCTTTCTCTGCCACCTATTCCACACCCCTCCCACGGCCCCCCACCCTCGCTATTCTGAACATCCTACTCTCCTGACAGTTTAACAAACTCGATCTCCGCTCAACACTGACAAGTACAGCACTGTCCATGTGTCTTAGGCACCCTAGCTATACACTGTATATATAACTAAGTCTTTTACACAGTACTGTATGTCGATTGTCATGCCTAGGTATACCAATCCCACTTGTCTGCACCTTTCCTATGGAAGGATCTTGTTTTTGGTTGGACTGTGGTATCATAATCTTTGAACAAATCTGCATAGAACAGTATAGGATCCCCTCAAAGAACTTGGCTTGAGACTGCACAATTTTAGTGCCCATATTTAAGGGGATGGAAAGGTTTGGTCCCGTGCCATATTGTTCCAAGTAATATACTATCATTATAGGCCATCCAAAAGAAATTCACGAGGTTAATTCCTGAGTGCAATAGGTTTGTCTTATCAGGATTGGATAAAGAAGTAGGATTTGTACGCATGGAGGCATAGAAACATGGAGTCATAAGCATGGAAAAACAGGCCCTTGGGTCAACTGATCCATGCTGGTCAAGATGTCCATCTAAGCTAGAACCATTGCTTGTATTTGGCCCATAACCCTATGAACCTTTTCTATCTATGGAGTTTTTCCAAGGATCTTAAATGTTGTTAATGTACCTGCCTCAACCACTTCCTCTAGCAGCTCATTCCATGTACTGACTGCCTCTGTAACAGGGTTCCCAACTTATTTTTATGCCATGGACCACTACCATTAACCTAGGGGTCCGTGGACACCATGTCAGGAACCCCTAATCTGTAAGATTATCTAACACTTCAATGAAAAATGTCCAAAAGCCTGTTCAAGTTTTCTCTGTAACTCAGTTCCTTAGGTACTGGCAAAATCTTCCTAAGTCTTTTCTGCACACTTTCAGCTTCATATTATTATTCTTCCAGCAGGGTCTGAGGTACGAGGACCTCCAATGGTTGGGGCGACCGTGGATGTTCTGTCCCAGCTGTACAAAATGGAGAGCAAGCTGCTGCCCATGCAGAAAGATCCCCCTCTCCACGCAGCTGATGAATCCAAAAGAACGGTGGTGACTGATGGCGATTGGCACGAGCGGCATCGCAGGAGTTGCCAGTTAGTGTTGAATTCAAGATAGGACTGCTTTAGGGGCTCTGGCTCTGGATTTTTCCTCAGAAGTTAAGTTTACCCATGAGTGGGTAGAGCCAGAACGCAGTGGAGGTTTGAATCAGCTTCCCTCTCCTAGATGAGCTGTCAACCACCACTGACAAACCCCATCTGTCCAGAGCAACTGGCTTTACGGTGTCAGTACCCACCTTTTCCCCTTCTCCCCCAGTAGAATTGATTCTGCTGGGCTTGATAGTTAAGCCACACGTGAAGGCCGGGAGCTGGACTTGGTTGTCAGAGGCTATTTGAGACCAATATCATTAGGAGCATTTAGCTAGGTGGAGTTTATCCAACTACCCCTCCTAAACCTGGCTATGAAAACCTTAAGGAACCTTTAGAAACTTAACCAAATTCAAAATGCAATATTCTAAATGCAATTCAATATTCTAAATGCAGCCTCACCTATATCTTCTACAATTGCAATATCACATCCCAACTTATATACTCTTTACGTAAGTACTCTTCACCACGCTGTCAACTCGTACAGAGAGCCAATACTTGTACTCTGTTCTACAAGACTTCCTCCGGCCTAACTATTCACTATGAAAGTTGTAACCTCATTTGTCATCTCATGTACTTGACTGAATTAAATTCCAATTTCTATTTCTTGGTCCACTTACAAAACTGACCACGATCCCTCCTCATTCCTGAAAACCATCTTCACTGTCTACGATGCCAGATTCATGAGACATAATCTCCTATGCACAAAACTGTGCTGCCTATCCCTAATCAGCCCCTATCTTTCCAACTGCATGTAACTCCTATCCCCCAGAATTACCTCCTGTAACTTCCCTCCAGTCCTAGATATTAGACTTACTGATTTTTGTCACTTAAGTTATCCTTTCCAGCCTTTCTTAAATAAAGGCACATTATCCATTCTATAGTCTTCTGGCACTTCAACTGTTGCTAACGATGATGCACGTATCTCAATCAGGACTCCTGCAGTTTGTGCTCTAGCTTCCCACAGTGTTATTGGATAAACTTACCTTCATATATTTTGAGAGTTCCAGCACCTCCTCTGATGCAAGTCTTTGGAGTTTTGAAGAGTGAGGTCTGATTTTATTGAAATAAATAAGGTAGATATTGAGACAGTTCCAAGAGTGGGAGATCTCAGCTGATGGAACATAGACATAAGATTAGGGACACCCATTTAAAACTGAAGCACATGGGAACTTCTCACTAGAGGAGATGAATCTCTGGTATTCTCACCACAGGGGGCTAAAGAGATGAGATCATTTGGGCTTTTAATAAAGGAAGTAGATGCAGTTTTGGAAGATCAGTGAATTGATGGCTATGGGGAATAGGCATTGTAGAGCTGAAGACTTAGGCATATCAGCCATGAACACAATAAATGGTTAGATAGACTTGGTGGTAGAGCACCACAGCACATAAAAAAACAGGCCCTTTGGCCCATCTAGTCTGTGCAAACTGTTATTCTGCCTAGTTTCATTAATCCTATGGACCATAATCTTCCATATCGAGTCCCATCCATGTACGTATCTAAACTTCTCTTAAATGTTGCAGTTGAACCTTATCCACCAATCACAAGTGGTGCATGTGAGCTCCATTTCAATGTTTAAGAGCTACACGGGCTGGGTGTGCAGTCAGGGCTTGTACAAATAGACCCAAAGAGACCAAGATACTTTTTCTTAAACTGTGCTTTATTTAGGGCTAAGCTGAAAAGCGTCATCCAGTACTTACATGAAGATTACAATTGTTTCTAGGTAACTGAGAGTGAAGAGAGCAGTCTTGTTGTGACTGTATGCCACGTTAGATTAGGTATACAGTCCGTCTTTTTAAAATTATAGAAAAAGCAGGTGAACGGAAATAGGAAAAGTTATCAAAATGAATGTGCTCTTTAAAAAAATCTTCTACAAGCAATAAATAAAAACGATCATAATGGAATAATGCAGCTGCCAACCATGATGATGGCATTTGTAAATTAATTTAGAATGTAGCTTCTTCCTAAAACAATAAATATCAGAATAAATAATTCATAAATAAATAGTCTCCAGATTTTACAGCATTCAACACAGTGCTTTTTGTCAACTGCTCCATTACATCAGTTACCAGAGATAAATACCGTGCTTTCATTAAATAGTTTCCTTTTTTCTCAATCAGTACAGTAAAAGTCCTACAAAATATGCAAATTTATTTACATAAAACAGAGCCAGAACCTTTTAAACATTCTCTGTTTTTTTTTGACCTCCTGTAAACAGCAGAGATTCTCTCGTTTTTTTTATTTTGTTACAGATTCAGTACTAGGTTGTTGGGAGTCAGGACTTTGTACTGGCCCTGAAGTTTGCTCGCTTACTTTTTTGAATGTGAGAGAGTACTATCATTATGGATGGAGATAGGTAGGAGTTTTGCTTAGAGCAGGTCTTGGTGATGTTAAGCAGGTTTTCCAGACGAATGGGTGTCTACTCTGGATCCTCACTAACGCTTGGTGGATACTCAAATCCATGGTTTGCTGCGATGTTTACAATAGTTTCAGTTTTTGTGTCTTTTTTTTAGTACATTTTTGTTTTTTTTTATTGTAGCTGGAATGATTGCAGTCACGGAGCTGCCAGTGTGGCTTATCTTCTGTCAGTATTTAACAGCATCGGACAGCTATTGGCAGTATATGAACTTATGCTCATCTAAATTCTACAAAATTACAGTTCTACTGGATTTCTTTTTTTAGCAGTAACGCTAACCTCTATTTTTTGCATTTTATGTCTAATTTTTTTATATTTTTATATTGGTAATTTAAAAGTTTTTTACTCTGTACACCTATTGAGTTTCTTTTTTAAGGGAAGATTAAGAACACAATGAACCATTTTCAAGCAATAATTCTATTTCCAAAATAGTCCTCACTCAGTATTTTTTTTTGCTTCCCACAGATCACAGTTAAGCCAATCTCAAATGTTCAGTCCTCACGAAAGTTACAGAAAACCATATGAAAACTACTTACTTGAATTAATGATACCAAAGTGCTTCCCAAAGTATCAAAGAACTACAATCTTGCTTAATTAAAAGCAGTTATGTATGTATTATTATTGTTATTATTAGATTACTTTTTTACAATTCAAGATAAACTCTTCAGACTGTTTTAGGAACAGTGAGAGAAGGAAAGAAATCCATAATTTACATACGACTACAAGTCTGCAATAAAAAGTTTGGTCCTTTGGTCCCTAAAATACCTAAGGAATGACAGATACTTATAGTGATTGTTGCCATGTGTGACCATGACAACAGTATCCATGATGACAACAGGCACTCCTTATCAACTTGTTGCTCTACAAGCTCCTAGTATCTTTTTTTTAAATATATTTTCTCCTTTCAGGCGTTCAAAACTCATCCTTCAGCAGAAGTGATACATTTTGAAGAGACTTAACAGTCTAAACAATCAGAGCAGTCAGAGATAAAAGTCTGAAGAAGTCCTCAGCTTGATTGGCGTATGCTGATATGTCCAAAGGTTTATTTAACAGTACTTTTATTATTTTTTTGTACATGCGGTCCTCTCCAGTTTCCGCCCTAAAAGATGAAGACAAGATAATATAGATTAGAGATGGAGTATGCATGCAGCAATCTACATCAATAATACTTCAATGAAAGCATAATCTAAAGAAACAGCATCCTGCCTTTTTCTGCCTTCAATCAGGGGACAACATCTGCTAAGCATACTTTTTTGTGACCCTTCAGCCTTTTCAAAATATCAAATGATTTTAGGCCTTGCCTGCATGTGTTTGTGTGATAAGTTTGTGGTTTGAATGGAAAATCAAGGGCCTGGATTTGTATGAAAAGTTGTGTGGATAGTTGCTGACTCCCATAAAAACAAATGCCTCTTTGGGCTGTCTGCACACATGCAGAGGTACTGCAGGTGCAGCCAAGTGTTTCAGGTCGTTGTCCAAATGTGATTCAAAACAGGAGTCCTCATTGGATACTGCAATTTCTACCATATACGTCAGGAATCTATCCATACACTCTTGTGCTGGAGATGGACTGCTCCTCTCCTTAACAGAAAAGAGCTATCTTCACCTGGTACAGGTCCGTAAGGAACTTGAGTAAGAAATAGTTCAATTTTCAAATGTTGTTTAAGTGTGTCTAAATGTATTCAACATTTTTTGTTTTTATTTTTGAAATAAGTTTTAATAGGTTTCGGATATTTCTGAATCTTTTTGCATGCCAGAAATATTTAGGGCAATTTGACAGTCAGCTAAACCATGTCCATTTTACTATTCCCCCCCCCCCCCCCCCAAGAAAAGGCTTGGGCTTTTTCTACTCTTACCACCAAGTGATCATATCAATTTGATTGCCTGTCAGTCAGCAGTGTTTCGATGCCAGAGGACTGCAAGTTGTGTGCAATTGCACAAGGCAAGTTCACGTTCTGTTCAGTGATCAGAACGACCGCAGAACCTACCCGCCCCCCACTGCAGAGGCCATATATCATGGAAAATTAAGTTTTGTTGCAGAAATTAAGGGTTCAAGTAATTATAGCATCAATAATGGGCAACAAAATACAAAATTATTTGGGATGGCAATGTAGCATAGTGGTTAGCAATATGCTGTTATATTGCCAATGGGTTCAATTCTGCTGCTGTCTGTAAGGAATATACTGTATATGTTATCCCCATGTCTGCGTGGGTTTCCTCCGGGTGCTCTGATTTCCTCACAAATTCCAAAGATGTATGGGTTGGTAGATTAATCTATCACATAGGTGTAATTACAGCATGTGGGCTCATTGGGCCAGAAAGGCCTGTTACCATTCTGTATCTCTAAATCTAAATTACTGAGAGTTGCTTACCAAATCACAGTTAGTACTCACTGCAACAAGGAAAGCAAAGCATCCACATATATATTTAAGGGGATAAACTACAAAAGGAAGTTTGAGCCAAAAGACTGATGAGAGGAATGGAGCAAAGATATTTGCATGGACCCATTGGAAAAATTGGCTGTTGCTGTGTTGTAATTAGGAGCTAACTTTGCAATGAAATCCAGTTGACCAAATTCTGCAGTAGCACTCAATGCACTGGACAGAAAAAAAAAATTGATGCTGTATGAAACTAACCGGTCAAAATGTGCAGGATTAAAGGATTATCATAGGCTTCAAGTGAGGGCAGCCAGGGATAAGTCTATGTGTGTTGCTCAAGCTGCTGCTCTCAGCCATAATGAAATGGTAATCATCAAAGAGAATAAAAAGAAGTGTGCTGCTAAGCCTGAGCGAGTATAACCTGGAGAATGAGGTTGAGAAGAGGCAGATGAGTTCAATCTGGAAAAGTGTGAAGTGGTTCACTTTGGAAGATGAAACCTGAATGCAGAGTATAAGGCTAATGGCAGGATTCTTAGCAATGTGGAGGAACTGAGGGATCTTAGAATCCATGTCCATAGATCCCTCGAAGCTGATATGGTGGTTCAGAAACTCTTTGGCATGTTGACCTTCATTAGTTGGGGAATTGAGTTCAAGAGCCATGAGGTAATGTTGCAGCTCTGCAAACTACAGTTGAGCTAGGCTTGGAATATCGTGTTCAGTTCTGGTCACCTCACTGTAGGGAGGATGTGGCAGCTTTAGAGAGGGTGCAAAGGAGATTCACCAGGATGCTGCCTGGATTAGAGAGCAAGTTTGAACGAACTACGGCTTTTCGCCTTTGGAGGGAAAGAGGATGAGAGGTAACTTGATAGTGGAGTATAAGATGATAAGGGACGTAAGTAGAGTGGACAACCAGCACATTTTTCCCCCAGAGTGGAAGGATGGCATAATTTAAAAGTGATTGGAGGTAAGTGTGGGGGACATGTCACAGGTAGTTCTTTTTACACAGTAAATTGTGGGTCTATGGGGTGGTGGTAGAGGCAGATATAGTAGGGATATTTAAGACACTCTTAGATAGGTACATTGTTGAAAGAAAAATGGAGAGCTATGTGGGAGGGAAGTGTTAGAGTAGGTTAAAAGGTTGGTACAGTATTGTAGCCCAAAGGGCCTGTGTGGTGCTGAACTGTTCTATATTCTAAGTTCAATGTTCTATGACGTCTTACTTTGTAACTAATTAAAGAATGGAATTCAAGCCCTGGCAATGGTGCAAACAAGAGTCCGGAGGCTAGTATCTGGTGTCAGCTGGTGCTTGCGAAAGGGCTTAATGTAAATTTGGAGCATTAGTCCAATAGTCAGCATATGATAATCTCGAAAAGCTTTAAACTGAATCTAAGGACATTTATTGTGACTAGCTCCAGGAGTACGTAGATTTATAAAATCATAAGACAAAGGAGTAGAATTAGGCCATTCAGCCCGTCGTGTCTTCTCTGCTCTTTACGGCAAGAGAACAGCTCATCACTGGCCCTTTGATCAGGAATTACATCCAAAAGAGACCCAAAACTAACAGTACATTTGAAAACTGAGAAGACAAAAAAATATGCAGATGCCGGCAATTTGAAATAACAAGATAAAAAGTGCTAGAAATATTCAACAGGTCAAGCAGTATCTGTGGACAGAGAGAAAATTCAAGGACCATTTATCAAATGAAGACAGATGCTGCCAGGTGAGTATTTTGAGCACTTTCTTGTTTTATTTTACATTTAAAGTATATGGTGATGTATACTGTACGTACTTTGATAATAAATTTACTTTGAACTTTGAAAAATAGTGTCAGGACATCAGAGAAGAGTGAAGCTCACTAAACATTTTGAGAAGGCTGCAGTATTTGAAAGATATACTTAAAGAGATGTTTATGGACACTTTTAGCCTTCAGTCTGGGCTGGCCTTTGGGATACTGTCTCTTTAAGAAATTCAGTTATATTTTGTAAAATGTGCAATTTTATATTAAATGTCAGAGGTAATATTAATCCAAAGAAAAGATCTCACAGCAGTTCTGTCTACAGCTAGCAGGCAGATTCCGCTTACAGTTTTAATACCATAGATACTAGAACTGCAATGATCCACTTTAGTGGAAGTGACATGCAGAATATCAATCCATGCTGGCAGGTTCCCACACTGTTGGTTAAACAAAGAGCAAACCATACACAGCAATCGAACAATTACAACAGCAAAAATAAAAAACAATTTCACAGGACCCTTTTTCAGTTGCACAGAAGAAGCACCATTGTTCTGACTGTTTTTACATACGGCTAAAAATGGATCTGAAATTACTGGGCACGATCGGCCATTTTATCTCATTTGTGAACGTTTGGGTTATGACTGCTGGTGTCCAACTATATTTTTTTTGTCCTAGTCACTTCAAATGAAAAAGGCCCCCTACTCCGAAAAATAAACAAATCACAATATTTTCAGTGCAAAGAAATCAACCACAAATTTTATTATACAGTTAAACCTCGTTTGTATTTTTCTTAAAATAAAGGGATTGGGGAATCAATGTTTTATGTGACATCTAAAGAAGCGAAGAAAGCTGACAGGACTGAAATAAAATAAAAGAAACAAAAGTAATAATTATTATCAAAATAACCACCGCAAACACTAAACTCAAAATGAGCACAGCAAGAATAGTGGCAGCACACAGTCAAAAGGCACATGTGATCATGACTGGCCAATCAGTAACTGATACAACATCCAAGAAAAATGCTTTCACAGCACCTTCACGAAACTTGACGGCATGTCATGCAACCAATTGTTGAGCTCGTTACATGACGCCATCAGATCACACTTTAACTTCTAGTTGACAGAACTTACGCACTGGACCGTTTTCTCCATTTCATTGTTATGGATACTTTTCCTACAGCCTGAGACTGCGGGGTTATGACTGTCTCTGCTTGGTTTGGTTTTTGTTCGAATGACAAAAGAAGAAAAGAATTTTTGTTTTTTGGAGGGGGAAAAGTACCAAACACAGCATCAGTCAAAAGCAATACTTGCAATCGAAAAGTAAGAAAACAAACTCAAGGAAATTGATGAAGCCTTGCAAAGGCATATAAAATTACAAACACATGGTTAACAGTCATGTAATGATGTATGCAGTGAATACTAAACAAAACATGATTAAATGCATGACAGCAGACAGACATTGGTTACAGTGTAATGATATTTCAATTCTTCACCCACTTATTACAGACTTGCATCCCAAAGTCAGACTAGTATGCTGTTCATCAAATGAAAAAGAAAGTAACTATTTGTATAGTTGGAATACTAGCAAGAAAAATCATACTAGCAAATCAAAATAAATTACAGTTACACAAGGAAGAAGGAACTTAAAGCTAAGGATCATTCCTCCTGAGCCAACTCCTCTGTAGTGAAAGAAGTAGGAATGCCCAGGAATTCTTCAGTCCTGAGTTGGCTTCAGTAAGGACAAGAACTTGAGGTAATTTTTCTTTTTGGAACTCTTCCAAAAAGACTTTTGTCTTAAAGTCCCAAATGATTGCCAAAGAAAGGAATTCTACCACAACTTGACAGAATGAAAAAAAATCACCATTTATCTTTGCTTAGCATCATTTTACAAAAGGAAAAACTACTTGCTTTTTATAAACCTTTTAACCATAGGTGCCAATGTTTTTTTCAGTTTTTTTGACATCACTTCCTTTCCGAGATACCAAGAGGTAAAGAGATTACACTCCAACATAAAAACAGAAAAATGGAAGAACTCAGCTGATTGACCCATTGAATTCTTCCAGTGTTCCCTTTCAGTTTTAGATTCCAGCATCTGCAGTCTCTTTCTGCCATGGTCTACTCTCCTCTCCTATCAGATTCCTTCTTCTTCAACCCCTTACTTTCACTTCTGCCAGCTTCTCACTTCACCCCACCAACCTTCTCCCTCACTTGGCTTCACCTATCACCTTCCAGCTTTTACTCCTAACCTAATGTGACATTGACAAATTTCATGTCACATGCCAGTGATAATAAACTAGATTCTGGTTCTGATTCTCCTCCCCCCACACACCTCCTTATCTTGGCTTCTTCCCCCTTCCTTTACACTTCGGATGAAGGGTTGTGGACAGAAACGTTGACTCTATTTCTCTCCATAGACGCTGCCTGATTTGCTGAGTTCTTCCAGCATTTTGTGTGTTACTTTGCAGTCTTTCAGTCTATCACCTTGGCATATTTTTTATATTTGTAGTTCACAGTGTGGTATCAATACATTGGCATTAAAAATAAATTGAGGAATCTCTTCTTTCGGCTTTCTGCAACACATTGTGTGAAACAGGGAAAGGCAGCGTTAGTGGCTCTTAACCAGGTTAAGGTTAGTGATTTTACAGTTACTTATGAATCTCTAAACTAGGAAGAAGAAAATATTGCTGGGTACTGCTTCAGTACTGCTTAGTTAGTAATAACTTAGGGTAATGTATAATAGAAACTGTTTTACATAATTCACAAACACCATCATTGAGCTGTTAAGAGATGGTGTCTGATATGATGTTATTGTAAGGTGACTGCTTTTCATTTGTTCGTAATGGAAGTAAAGGGCTGCGGCTTTTGTTAAGCACATAAAACGCTAGGGGCAGCATAGTAGCGTAGTGGTTAGCACAAGGCTTTACAGTACCAATGACCTGGGTTCAATTCCCACTGCTGCCTGTAAGGAGTTTGTACATCTTCCCCGTGACTACGTGGATCTCCTTTGAGTGCTCCAGTGTCCTCCCACAGTCCAAAGACGTACCTGTTGGTAGATTAATTGGTCATTGTAAATTTTCCCGTGACTAGACTGGGGTTAAATCAGGTGTTGTTGGGCAGCGCGACTTGAAGAGCCATAAGATCCTAATCTGTGCTGTATCTAAATAAATAAATAACTGAAAGTAAAAATAAAAATGGCTCTTGCATGTTTTATTCACAAAATCCTACAATAATATAAACTTCTAAGGAGAAGGGCAAGAGGTCAGAAACACATTGGTGTCTATATTCACAAGAAATTCCCTTACATTATTTCATTACCTCTAACAGGCAACCAAGCAAATCCCAGGAGGCCATGGCTACTTATTAACGTCACTGAAAGAACATGGAGCTTGTGTGGAATGTAATCTAATATCCTCTTGCTCAGGAAATGTCAAATCTCTTTTTAATGTTTCGAGGAAGTCCAACTTACCAAGATATCCGACTACAAAAGGCAAATTTTTGTTTTGTTTCCTAAGTTAATTACTTAAATTCTTAGTTTAGTCCCACCTTATTAAATTCTACATGGAACACAGAAACATAGAAACATAGAAAATAGGTGCAGGAGTAGGCCATTCGGCCCTTCGAGCCTGCACCTCCATTCAGTATGATCGTGGCTGATCATCCAACTCAGAACCCTGTACCTGCTTTCTCTCCATACCCCCTGATCCCTTTAGCCACAAGGGCCATATAACTTAATATATAATATATAGCCATATAACTTCCTATATAACATCTAACTTCCTCTTAAATATAGCCAATGAACCGGCCTCAACTGTTTCCTATGGCAGAGAATTCCACAGATTCACCACTCTCTGTGTGAAGAAGTTTTTCCTCATCTCAGTCCTAAAAGGCTTCCCCTTTATCCTTAAACTGTGACCCCTCGTTCTGGACTTCCCCAGCATTGGAAACAATCTTCCTGCATCTAGCCTGTCCAATCCCTTTAGAATTTTATATGTTTCAATAAGATCCCCCTTCAATCTTCTAAATTCCAGTGAGCATAAGCCTAGTCGATCCAGTCTTTCTTCATATGAAAGTCCTGCCATCCCAGGAATCAACCTAGCGAATCTTCTCTGTACTCCCTCTATGGCAAGAATGTCTTTCCTCAGATTAGGGGACCAAAACCGCACACAATGTTCTAGGTGCGGTCTCACCAAGGCCTTGTACAACTGCAGTAGAACCTCCCTGCTCCTGTACTCAAATCCTTTTGCTATGAATGCCAACATACCATTTGCCTTTTTCACCGCCTGCTGTACCTGCATGCCCACCTTCAATGACTGGTGTACAATGACACCCAGGTCTCGTTGCATCACCCCTTTTCCTAATCGGCCACTGTTCAGATGATAATCTGTTTTCCTGTTCTTGCAACCAAAGTGGATAACCTTACATTTATCCACATTAAATTGCATCTGCCATCAATTTGCCCACTCACCTAACCTATCCAAGTCACCCTGCATCCTCTTAGCATCCTCCTCACAGCTAACACTGCCGCCCAGCTTCGTGTCATCTGCAAACTTGGAGATGCTGCATTTAATTCTCTCGTCTAAATCATTAATATATATTGTAAACAACTGGGGTCCCAGCACTGAGCCTTGCAGTACCCCACTAGTCACTTCCTGCCATTCTGAAAAGGTCCCGTTTACTCCCACTCTTTGCTTCCTGTCTGCCAACCAATTCTCTATCCACATCAATACCATACCCCCAATACCGTCTGCTTTAAGTTTGCACACTAATCTCCTGTGTGGGACCTTGTCAAAAGCCTCAGTGAAGAGTAGCTTTGTTACTAGCAGTGATTGCTCCCTGGACAATTGAATGATTTGATGCCTTCCCTCACTAAACAACAAAGACCTAAGTGATAAAAGAGATTTTTGAATAATTTACAAGCAGCATTTCACATGTGCCAATACAACCATATAATGGACTAGTCAGAAAGTCCTTTTAAAGGAAGAGGATAGAGAGAAAACCACCATCAGAGTCCCTTGCGGGAACAGCCAGTGTGGTCCCAGCTCATTGGTAGCCAGTGGTATTAATTGAGCATTGGCATGTTTTTCTAGGTACGCTTTGCAATTTTCTGTCTACATTTGTCTCCCACTGGCAGTGCTCGAGAGAGGGAACGTGGCTTCCAAAATCCATTACCTTGACTTAACAAACTACATTTCAGAAACAAAGCAAAATGCAGAGTTCAGCAGCATTGACCAGGGTGAAGTTAAGAGAATAAGACATAGGAGCAGAATCAGGCAACTTGGCCCATTGCACCTGCTCTGCCATTCAATCATGGCTGATTTATTAACCTCTCAACTTGAATCTCTTGTCTTGTCCCTGTAACCTTTGATGCACGGACTAAGCAAGAACCTATCAACCTCCACTTTAATGACTTGGCCTCCACAGTCGTTTGTGGCAATGAATTCCACAGATTCAGCACTCTCTGGCTAAAGGAATTCCTCCTTACCTCTATCTAAATGGATTGTGAGGTTGTGCCCTCTGGTCTTAAAATTCTCCGTTATAGGAATCATTCTCTCCACATCCACTCTATCTAAGCCTTTTTAAGATTCAATAGGTTTCAATGAGAATCCCACCTCATTCTAAGCCCCAGTGATTACAGGCTCAAAGCCATTAAACACTTCTCATACATTAATCCTTTGATTCTTGGAATCATTCTCATGAACCTCCTCTGGATTCTCTCCAATGCCAGTACATCTCTTCTTAGATAAAGGGCACAATATTCCAAGTTCAAGGCATCTTCCCTGTAGGTGGTCCTTCTATAGTCTTTTCATCACTGACATAGGGACAGATGTGGGTGTCCAGTCCTTTGGCAACATTATAAATTCACTTGGATGCTTTGACTCTATTTACTTACTCTGCTCCCTGTATTATCTGAGGACTGAATGTGTGGTGAGCAGCTGTAATTATAACTTTCAAAAGAGGATCAAATAAATATTTGAAGGGGAAGTATTTACAGGCCTCTAATGAAAGGGCAGGGGCCTGGAATAAAAAGGATTACTCTTTCAAAGAGCTGGAAGTAACATGACCTCTTTCTGTACTAAATCATTCTATAATTCAATATATCTATCATTTCAAATCCCTTTATCATTTTAAATGTCTCACATAAATTACCTTAACCTTCTAGCTCAAGGAAATACAAAACAAGTTCAGGCAACTTGCCACTGTCACATTGTCCTGAAGATGGTATTGTTCTTGAGTGTCTCCTGCGATCTATTTATTTACTGTATGTTACGCCGCTGGTGTTTAGGGCAGCAACGAAGGTCCTCCGTCTCTGTCTCTATAGAAGGATGCTTCATTGCTGTTTCTGTAACAACTGTCTTTTGACAAATCAGGGTTTTAGCCTTGAGCTGAATCCCTGAGCCTGGAGGACTGGCCTCTTAGTTTGGCCTCTACCCTTTGACCTTTTTGACATGCAGACCCTACCAAGAGCCAAAGCCTGAAGCCCTAGCTCTCAGGGTCATTGAGGCACGCAAGCCTCCAAACTCTATGATAGGATTGTGGTCCTCTTGGAGGTCTCTCAAAATTGAGCAAAGAACTCCGTATGTTTTCTGACCACAACTGTATGAGGGAAATGCTTCAGGTTCTGAAAATCTGAACTAAAGTAACCATTGACATGTCAGCCACCTGAAAGTTGATTCTCCTTGTATCTCTCCACAGATGCTGCTTGACTTGCTGCATAGGGTCAGCACGGTAGTGCAGTGGTTACCACAACGCTTTACAGTACCAGCAACCCAGGTTCAATTCCCACTGCTGTCTGTAAGGAGTTCGTTCGTTCTCTCTGTGACCACTTGGGTTTCTACTGGGTGCTCCGGTTTCCTTCCACAGTCCAAAGACGTACTGGTTGGTAGATTAATTGTTGATTGTAAATTGTCCCATGATTGGGGGTTGCTGGGAAGTGCTCAAAGGGTCTATTCTGTGGTGTAGCTCAATACATAAATAAATAACCCCCCAGCATTCACTGTGTAATTTCTATTCAAAGCTTTAGAATATAGAGCATAGAACAGTACAGCACAGTATGGGTTCTTCACTTCATGATGTTGTGCTGACCCGTATAAACTGACTCCATGATCGATTTAACCTTTCCCTCATACACAAGCCATCAACTTCCATTTGCCTTTCTAAGTTTTTCTTAAATGTCCCTGTAGCATCAGCCTCTATAGCCAACCCTGAAGTGCGTTCAAGGCAGATACCACAAAAAAGCCTACCTTGGATATCTCCCCTAAATTTTCTTCACTTGTATTATTCGATTGTCCTCTGATGTTGATCATTGCTGCCCTGGGAAAAGGTGCTGTTTGTCCACACACTGTTTGATTCTCATAATTCTCTATCAAGTTGCCTCCATCTCTCCAAAGAGAAAAGCCCAAGCACACTAACCTATTTTCATAAGTCATACTCTCTAATCCTGTCAGCATCCTGGTAAACCTCCTCTGCACTCTCTCTATAGCCTCTACATTCTTCCTATAATGATTCACTAGAACTGAATGCAATACTCACACTCGAACCAGAGTTTATAAAGCTCATAGCTCTTGAACTCAATCCCCCAACTAATGAAGACCAATATGCCATAGGCCTTCTTAACTACCCTGTCAACTCGTACAGCAACTTTGAGAGATCTATGGGTGTGGACCCCAATATCCCTCTGCTCTTCAACACGGCTTTGAATCCTGTCATTATTCTTGTGCTCTGCTTTCATGCAGATCACTTCACACTTTTCTGGATTGGATTTCATCTGCCACTTCGTCACCCAACTCTGCATTATGTTGATACCTTGTTGTAACTTATAACAACCTTCTTTACTATCTACACCTCCAACTTTCCTGCCATCTGGAAACTTATTAACCCACACTTCTACTTCCTCATCAAAATCATTTGTAAAAGTTACAAAGAGCAAGAGGTCTCAGACAGAACATCACCAGTCACCACTCACTACCTAGAATAAGCTCCATCTACTACCGGCCTCTGCCTTCAGTGGGTAAACCAGTTCTGCACCCACACAGCCAAGCTTTCATGGACCCCAGGCCTCCTGACATCCTGGATGAGCCTACCATGGGAACTTCATCCAACGTCCAGTCCATATACACCACGCCCACCAGTCTTCCTTCAATCAATGTGTTTTGTTACCTCAAAGTTTAGAACTTAGATATGTTAACTTTCTTGAGATAAAGATTTTCCTTTTTGATTAATATCTTTGGACTCTTTCCTTAGTTTCCATTGACAAGGAACATGATAGCCAAAAAGAATCGTAGAGTTACACAGCACAAAATAGACTGTTTGGCCTTTCTGGTGCATACTAATCAAGATGCCCACAAAATCCTGTCCCATTTGCCATTTGCCTGCATTTTCCCCATATCCCTCTTAAACCTTTCCTATTCATGTACCTGCCCAAATATTATTAACATACCCGCTTCAACCACTTCCTCTGGCTTCTCATCTGTACACCTACAGGATATATTTGGTTCTATCCAACTCTATAGAACCAGCTCTTCCCACATCAGGGTGTCACATTTGAGGACAAAAGAAAGTCACCATAAATGAAGCTCAGAGTTTGGAAGAACTGTTAGACCATTAAAAAAGTGTAATAAGAAATGAAAGGTTTTAGACAAGCATTAACATTGAAAAGTTCATCTCTAATCCAATCTGGGGGAGAACTTTAACTACAAGGACACAGTGACTGAACAAGGCAGTTTCTCACCACATTTTCAGGGATATTACAGATCTGAACATTAATCGGTGACCTTGTTGGTGATGCACAAATTTCAAAAGAAGATAGAAATAGAGTGTCTGGATATACTACCATGCCTGGAAATAAGATTCTTGACTCTTACCTACACCACTTATTACCTTTCCTAGCAATCATGTCAAATGCTTCCTTTTAGTTGAGTTTTGTACCTTCCAAATGACAACCATGTGAGATAGGGCATTCACTATCCTGATACATGGTCTAAGGCAAGAACTCCACAATGAAATTATATATAAAAGCTAAAATAGAAATAAAACTATTTTATAGAGAAAAGCGAAATAATGACAGCTCTTCATTTTACACACCAGACTATGATCCTTTTTCCAATTGCTGGAGATGTCTATATTTGAGATCTAAGGACTTACTACAACAATGGAGGCAATTCAGTCAATTTCAGCTCCCAACAGAGCAATCCTATTCATCCCTGTGCCCCAAAAAACTATTCTCTCACAAATGCCCACCAACTCCACTTTAATGCTACTGCCACTAGGACAGTTGTCAATGTAGTATGTAGGCATAGTACTCTGTCAAAACCCATGTGGTCAGAATAGAACATGCAAGTTCCACACATTATAACTTGAAAGAAAATAATTTCAATATAGACATTTTGTGGATATAAAACATATATGACTTCAAAACAAAAGTTTATGAATCTTGACTGTTCTGATAAACAAATTTCTGGACCACTGGAGAGTTTTAGGTTATAATTCATCACCTCTTCATATATGTCCTCTTTCCGAGTGCATTTCCCTTGTTTATATTATGGAGTGGAGTAGGTCATTTTGGCCCTTTGAGTTATGCTGGCGCAGCAACCTTACAACCCCAATTAACCATAACCTAGTCGCGGCAAAGTTTACAATGACCTTTTCACTGTGAGAGGAAACCAGTGCACCCAGGGAAAATCCATGGGGAGGGCATACAAAGAATCCTTACAGAACGGAGCTGAACTCCGTGTTGTGTGGCACATTCTCCCTCCCTCAGTGCTAATGTTATATGATGGGCTTTACTTTCCCAAATCTCAGTATTGTTTAGTGAGGAAATTAGTGAGTATTTGACATGTCTGAATCTCTCCTTCTGCGACCTCTTTTAGTGCTTACAGTCCGTGAGCAGGCAAGTCAGGAGTCATCAAGCCATCTCACTGAACAAAAGAATATCTTTCTAGCTTCCATGGTCAAGAATTCGTTGTTCCCAATGTCAACAGAAATGCACATAGCAGGAATAGATTTTTCTTCACGTTTTAAAATAAACACAATAGTAATTGACTTGACATTTTAAATATAAAGCTTTTAACGGCTCTTTGAAGCCAGCTGTATTGTGTTAGCATCAATTCAGAAATGAAAGATCAATATCTTACAGTTAATTCTTGGCTTGCCAAGATTTAAGAAATATGTCTCTGCGCATGTCTCTATTTTGTTTTTTACAGGATCTTTAGAAATGTACAGAAAATCATTTCTTTAGAAAGTTTGGCATGTTCGAAGCTGAAAACATTTGACAGAACATTGCAATGGCACTGTTCAAAATAACCAAGGAGTCACATCCGTTGCAACACACACAAAATGCTGGAGGAACTCAGCAGGCCAGGTCCATGGAAAAGAGTAAATAATCGATGTTTTGGGTTCATTTCAGGAAAGGGGAGGGTGTTCTGTATTTAATGTTTTAGTAATATTTGAGTAATCTTGTATATATATTGTTTGATTAAACATTCTTGATAGTTTAAATAATTCATTATGGGTTAAATGTAAAAATACATGAATTGCATGCATAATCATGCTACCATGTGGTAAGTGTGTGCCTCACTTAAAAGTAAACACAAAATTAGACTCCCATTCCTGGATTCCCATGACTTGCTTTAAATTAATTTAATGTTTTGAAGTTATAAAACTTAACATTAGTGACGAGGTATTTTTAGACAATAGACAATAGACAATAGGTACAGAAGTAGACCATTCGGCCCTTCGAGCCTGCACCGCCATTTTGAGATCATGGCTGATCAATTCCTATCAATACCCGGTTCCTGCCTTGTCCCCATATCCGTTGATTCCCCTATCCATAAGATACCTATCTAGCTCCTTCTTGAAAGCATCCAGAGAATTGGCCTCCACTACCTTCCGAGGCAGTGCATTCCAGACCCTCACTGGTTGAAACGAACCAGACACTGCTATCAACCTGGTGAAGTACAGCAAGATGCTCAACCAAAAAAAAAAGTGAGTAACTGCAAGTGAAAAAGAAAACAGCCCAGCACATGCAGAGGTGGGTGACTTTAAAAAAAAAGCAGTGCAGCACATGTCTTTTGGAAGGGAAGACACCATCCAGTATTAAAAAAAGTCAGAAAATGGAAGATTTCATGGGTTCATGAAGAGTAAGTACTGAGCATATTACTAAGCATAATAAAAGCAGAAATAGCTGGCTACACTGAAAAGATTAGTGTATTTGATTCCACAGGAGATAATTGGCTCTTGTATACTGAGCTAATTGAACAATATTTTGATGCAAATGACATGGCCAATCAGAAACAAGTACAAATTTTGCTGAATGCATTTAGGTTTAAAGAAACCATTTGCTTCAAAGTTTAATTGCTTCAACCAAACCATCCAATGTGAGGTTTGCTGATATTGTGAAAATGATGGAGGAATTTTTAGAACCGATGTCATTGCTGATTGCAGAAGTCTTTAAGTTTCATAAGCGGAGTCAAAAAGATGGGGAGTGCATTTCAGCATTATGTGGCTAAATTGAAGAGATTGCCTGAGCATTGCCAGTTTGGTAATGGGCTTAATGATACACTAAGAGATCATTTAATTTGTGGAATTTTACAAGAAAGCATTCAAAAATAGCTCCTAACACAGCTAACATTTAAAAGAGGACTTAAAATTGCTGTTTCAATGGACAGACAGAGATGCAATTGAGTTGCCATCAGGAATGAAAGTGAAAATGAACAAAATTGCAGTGCCTAAACAGGAAGTAGCCTGGCCGAACAAATTGTGCTACCATTGTGGCAGGAGTACACATACACCAAACAATTGCAGATTTAAAGGTGAAACTTGCAGAAGATGCACAAAGTAGGACATATACAAAGAGCATGTCAGCAGCCAGAATCAAATGGACTGCACAGGGAAGAGAAAAAAATAAAAAGTCAAGTTCCAGTTTCAGAAGAGCAGTAATCTGAACGTTGTTGATGAAAAATCTGATAATGATGAGAGTGGTACAGGACCCTATAGCCTTGAGATTTACAGTATGAAAATTAACAATAGTCAAGCAATATGTTTTACACCAGCAGTGAATGGCAAATTAATTAAAATGGTATTGGACACTGCTCAGCTGTTTCAGCCATTCCACAAAGTGACTTTGCAAAGGGGTACCCAGGGCGAGGTGATTGGCGGATGAGAAGAGGAAGGGTACTGAGTGGGGTATAGTAGAAGAGGGGAGGGGAATTTTTTTTTGACCAGAAGGAGAAATTGATCTCCATGCCATCATATTGGAAGTTACCCAGACAGAATATAAGGTGTTGCTCCTCCATCCTGAGGGTGGCCTCATCGTGGCACAAGAGGAGGCCATGGACCAACATGTAGGAATGGGAATGGGAGTTGGAATTAAAATGTTTGGCTACTGGGATGTTCTGTTTTTGGCAAATGGAGTGAAGCTGCTCGATGAAGCAGTTCACCAATTTATGACACATCTCAACAAAGTAGAGGGAGCTGCATTGGGAGCACCAGACACAATAGTAGACTCCAGCAGATTCTCAAGTGAAGTGTTGCCTCAACTGGAAGGACTATTTGTGGGCCTGAATGGAGGTGAGAGAGAAGGATAATGGGCAGGTGTAGTTCTTCAGCCACTTGCAGGGATAAATGCTGGGAGCAAATTTAGTGGTGAGAGATGAATGGACAAAGGAATCATAGAGGGAGCGATCCCTGCAGAAAGCAGAGGGAGGAGGGGAGGTGAAGATAGGTTTGGTGGTAGGGTTCCTTTGGAGATGGCAGAAGTTGTGGAGAATAATGTGTTGGATGTGGAGATTCAAGGAGTGGTTGGTAAGGGCAAGAGGAACTCTATCACTGATAAGGTGGCTGGACGATGGGGTGAGCATGGATGTTGAGGAGATGCTTGCAAGGGCAGCATCAAAGGTGGAGAACTGGATTGTGAAGATGTTGAAACAGAGTTGAGTTGTAGCTGGATTGTGGAAGCATTGAAGTCGAGTTGAGTTGAGGCTGGGTTGTAGAGGCATTGAAGTCCAAAGAGAGTTGATCTTGGGTTAGGGAGGCAATAAAATCAAGGTGAGATGAAGTTGACTTGTGGAGGGATTGAAGTTGAGATGAGTTGCAGTTGGGTTCTGGAGGCATTGAAGTGGAGGTGAGTTGAATTTGGGTTGTGGAGGTATTGAAATCAAGGTAAGTTAAAGTCAAGGTGAACTGAGGGTGCATTATAAAGGCATTGAAGGCAAATAGAGTTAAGTTAGGTTGTGGAGACACTGAAATAGAAATGAGTTGTGATTGGATTGTAGAGCATTAAAGTTTTGTGGAGTTCAGGTTAAATTGTTGAGGTATTGAGACTGGAGTGAATTAAGTTTAATTTGTGGAGGTATTGATATTGTGACTAGATTGTGAAGGCTTTGAAGTCAAGGTGTGTTGAAATTGGGTTATGACAATGATGAAATAGAGTAGGGCTGAGACTGGGATGTAGGAATGTGGAATCAGAAGTGAGATGAAGTTGGGTTGTGGAGGTGTTGAAGTCGAACTGAGTTGATTTGGGTTGTGGAGGCATTGAAACAGAGTTGACATAACTGGGTTGTGGAGGCATTGAAGTAAAAGTGAGTTGAGGTTGGGTTGTGGAGGCTTTGAAGTTGAGGTGAGTAGAGGTTGCATTGTGGAGATCATGAATTAGAGATGAGTTGAGTTTGGGTTATAGAAGTGTAGATTCTGAGGTGACTTGAAGTTGTATTGCAAAGTTGAAGATTTAGATGTGAGTTGAGGGTGAGTTGTGAAGGCTTGAAGTTGAGGTGAATTGAGGTTGTGATGTGGAGGCATTGAAGTCAAGTTGACTTGAAGTTGGGTTGTGAAGATGTTGTAGCTGAGTTGAGTTGAGGATGGTTTGTAAAGGCATTAAAGTCGAGGTGAGTTGATGTGTTGTAGACATTTTGAAATTGAGCTGAGTTGAGGTTTGGCTGTGAAGACATTGAGGTCGAATTAAGTGAAAGCTGTCTTGTGGAGATAATGATTAGAGTTCAGCTGAGGATGGGTTGTGCAGGCGTTAAAGTTGAAATAAGTTGAAGTTGGGTTGAGGAGTCATTGACATCGAGGTGAGTTCAGGTTGGGTTGTGGAGGCATTGAAGTTCAGGTGAGTTGCGGTTGGTGTGTGGAGGCATTGAAATTCAGAAGAATTGAGGTTGTGTTGTCGATTTGTTGAAATTGAAGTGAGATGAAACTGAGTTGTGGAGGCTTTGAATTCAAGGTGAGTGGTGGTTGGGTGTGGAAGTGTCACAGTTGTGGTGAGTTGATATTGGGTTGTGGAGTCCTTGAAGTCGAGGTGAGTTGAATTTGGCTTGTGGAGGTATTGAAGGCTAGTGATTTGTGGTTGGGTTGTAGACTTGTTGAAGTCAAGGTGAGTTAAATTTGGGTTGTGGAGGCATTAAGGTTAACGTGAGCTGAGATTGACTTGTGGAGATGATGAATAGAGTTGAGTCGAGTATGCAGGTGGAGTTGTTGAAGTCGGACGAGATGATTTTGAATTGTAGAATTGTTGAAGATGATGTGAATTGACATCTGTGGTGTGGAGGTATTCAAGTCAACGTGAATTAAAGTTGGGTCATGGAGGCATTGAAGCTCAGCTGTTGAGGTTGGGTTGTGAAGGCATCGAAGTCAAGATAAGTTGAAGTTGAGTTGTGGAGGCACTAACATTGTGGGGAATGAGGTTGTATTGTGGAGGTATTGAATTTGAGATGAGTTGAGGATGGGGTATTGAAGCATTGAAGTCGAAGTGAATTGTGATTGACTTGTTGACTTGTTGAAGTCAAGATGAATTGAATTTGGGCTGTGGAGATCATGAAATAGAGGTGAGTTGAGCTTCAATTGTGGAGGGATTGAAGTCATGGTGAGTTCAGGTTTGGTTGTGGAGATGATGAATTAGATGTGATTTGAGATTGGGTCTGGAGGTATTGAAGTTGTGTTGAGTTGAGGTTGGTGTGTGGAGTGAAGTCAAGGTGAGTTTAAGTTGTGCTGTGTGTGGAGGCTTTGAAGTTGAGGGGAGTTAAGGTTCGATTGTGGAGATGATGAATGAGATGTAAAATGTGGTTGTGTTGTGGGGGCATTGAAGTCAAAGTGAGTTGAGATTGTGCTGTGCAAGCCCTGCTGTCAAGGTTAGTTGAGGTTGGGTTGTGGAGGCATCAAAATTGAGGTTAGTTGATGTTGGTTTGTGTCGATGATGAATTTGAGGTGAGTTTGTTTTGTGGAGGTAATGAAGTCGAGCTGAGTTGAGGTTAGATTGTGAAGACATTAAAGTTGAGGTTGAGTTGTTGAGGTGTTAAAATCCAGGTGGATTAAACTTGGTTTGTGGAGGCATTGAGGTCAAGGTGAACTATGATTGGATTGTGGGGGCCTTGAAGCATGATGGGCTGAGTTTGGGTTGTGGAGATATTGAAATTGAGGCAAGATGAGGTTATGTTGTGGAGGTGTGAAGTTGAGGTTGGGATCTGCAAATGATGAATTAGAGGTGAGTGGAGATTGGGGTCCAGAGGTGTAGAATCAGAGGTGAGTTGAAGTTGGGTTGTAGAGCTGATCAATTAGAGGTGAGTGGTAGTTGGGCTGCGGATGCATTGAAGTTGAAGTAAGTTGAGGATGCATTGTGGAGGCATTGCAGTTGAAGTGAGTTGATGTTGAGTTGAGGAGCTATTGAAATCGAGGTGAGTTGAGGTTGGTGCGTGGAGGTGCTGAAGTTAAGGTTTCTTGAGCTTTGTATCTCGTGGTACTGATGTGGAGCTGAGCTGAGTCTGGATTGTAGAGGTATTGATGCTAAGGTAAGCTGAGGTTGTGTTGTGGGGGCATTGAAATTGAGTTGCATTGAGGTTGGTTTACGACGATGATGAATGAGAGGTGAGTTGTGGTGGCATAATAGAAATTTTGAATTTGATGTAAGTTGAGATTTGGTAGTTGAGATAATGAATTTGAGGTGAGTCGAGGTTATATTGTGGAAGTACTTGTGTAGATATAACTTGAGGTTGCATTGTGGTGGTATTAATGTCGAGTTGAGATGAGGTTGGGTTGTGGAGGTGCTGAAGTTGAGGTGAGTTGAAATTGAGTTGAGGAGGCATTGAGGTCGAAGTGACTTGAAATTAGGTTGTGGTGACGGTGAATTAGTGGTGAGCTGACATTGAGTTCTAGAGGTGCAGAATCAGAGGTGAATGTAAGATGGGTTGTGGATGCAATGAAGTCAAGTTGAGTTGAGGTTAGACTATGGAGGCAAAGAAGTGAGTTGAAGTGGAGTTGCTGAGGTGTCAAAGTCCATGCGAGTTAAATTTGGTTTGTAAAGAATTGAGGTCAAGGTGAATTGAAGTTGGTTTGTGTAACCAGTAATGTCAAGGTGTGTTGAGGTTTGGTTGAGTGGAGGATGAATTAAAGATGAGCTGAGGGTGAGTTGTGGAGGCATTCAGTTCAAGGTGAGATGAGGTTGAATTGTGAAGGTTTTGAAGTCAAGAATAGTTGAAGTTGGTTTGTGGAGATGATGAATTCCAGGTGATTTGAGGTTGTGTTGTGGATGCAATGATTGTGGAGGTGTTGAGGACGAAGTGATTTGATTGTGCATTGTGAAGCTATTGAGGATGATGTGAGGTAAGGTTGGATTGTGATGATATTGAATTAGAGCTGAGTTGAAGTTTGGTTGTTGAGGCATTGAAACTGAGGTGAGTTTAGGTTTGGATGTGGAGATGATGAATTAGATGTGAGTTGAGGTTGGATTGTGGAGAAATGATGTTGAGTTGAGTTGCTGTTGGTGTGTGGAGGAGAAGTCGAGGTGAGTTGAGGTTAGTTAAATGATGTTTGTAGAGGTATTGAGGTCGAGGTGAGTTGAAGTTGCTCGTGGAGGGATTGAAATTGGGGTGCATTGAGGTTGGATAGTGGAGACTTTGAAGTCATTAGTTGAAGTTGTGTTGTGGAGGTGTGAAGTCAAGGTGTGAGGACATTATGTTGTGATGGCATTGAATTGGGTTGAGGATTGTTTATGAAGGTGTTGTAGTCAAGATGAGCTGAGGTTGGATTGCTATGTTATTGAAGTCGAGGTAAGTTAAGGTTGAGGTGTAGGGGCGTTGAAGTGGAGTTGAGGTGAGGTTGTGTTGTGGATGCAATAAAGTCAATGTCAGTTGAGGTTGAGTTGTGGAGATGATGATTTTGAGGGGATTTAATGTGGGAATGTGGAGGCATTGAATTTGAGGTGAGTTGAAGTTGGGTTGTGGAGATGATGAATTAGAAGTGAGTTGAGGTTGGGTTGTGGTAAGCTGAAGTTTGGTTGCCACTTTTGGAAATTTTAATCCACCTCACACTCAGTTTGAGGGGCAAAATTAACTTGTTGAATCAGTCTTTAATATTTAGGATCTGGTTTGGAATCTTGAGGAATTTCACTTGTATGTTCTAATAAAATGAGCTGAGACGAGTATACAAATCACCTGATGAAATTCTGTAAGTTTTTGAGAGGCATAGATAGAGCAGAAAGACAGTATTTTTTTCAGGTTTGAAATGTTTAATTCCTGAGGGCAAGTATTTCAGGTGAGAGGAGGTAATTTGAAAGATGTGAGAGGCAATTTTTTTGCGAAGAGTGGTAGTTGCCTGGAGTGCACTTCCAGGGGTGGTGGTAGAGGCAGATACATTAGGGACGTTTAAGATATATTTAGGTAGGCACATGAATTGGAGGAAAGTAGAGAGATATGGACATTGTGTAGGCATAAGTTTAATTGGCCATTTGATTACTAATTTACTAATTTATTTGGTTCTGCTCAATATTTTGGATGGAAGGATCTGTTCCTGTGCTGTACTGTTTGAAGTGCTATATTCTGTGTTCTAACTCAAGATTTACTCTATAATTTCATTCAAATAAATTACAACAAGGCCAGCATGTGAAGTGTGTGAATTCACCAACAGAGATATGAATAGAATATTTTCTAATGCTGGTATAATTGCAGCATTATGTGAAACATTAAAAACTTAAACAATAGTTGAAACAATAAACAGCATAACGCACTATATTACTGATATGCTAATCAATAAGCACTTTTATCATCAAAACTCCACAACACAGCACTTCTAACCCTCCACTCCCCCATCACAAAAGTTCTTCTATTTAAATTCCTTTCTCCTGCTGTGCCTTTGTTTGAGATAATATGCTAAAAATAATTAGAGATGCAAGAATCACCACCTAGGGTATTGAATATTCTCCCATTTTTATGGGCTGCAGACAGTTATTATCCATTATGTTGTAGTACAATGGCTGAGATGGAGTTAAAACGGCTCTCAATGTGCATACTTCAAAACAAAATAAGCTCAGTGCTCTGAGGTCTCCTACTGGAAACTTGTTCAGATTCTTAGCAGCATATTCCTCTCAAATATATAATTCTTCATGTCTGACCTCAAAAATAAAATCAATGCCAACATTCACCTTCACTACTTCCTGTAGATACTAAAGTAAAAAAAAACATTGTTTTAGATTTGTGTAAAGTGGAGTTTGCTACTAAAGCTGTGAGTTTTGTTTTTCCAGAATGAGAAAAGAATGAATATGTAGCTTTGCAGTATTGATTGAAGAACTGTATTGGCATGTTTTAAAACTAACACTGGTAGTCCTTGCTTATATCTCGGTTGGGGCATATTGCCCAATGAGGAATTGAACTGTATAGCTTAGGAATAATGCCAGACAGATTTCTTGTTCTTTGTTGGATTATTGATTTCCACTATGCTGTTGTTTGGGAACTAGAACTGTATCCCGTGACATTGGATTACACATGTCTGCTTCTTAAAGATTTTGTTGATAGGCGCCACACTAACATAGCAGTTAGTGTGACGCTATTACAGCTATTGGGGCTTCGGAGTTTAGAGTTCATTCTGAAGGAGTTTGTACTTCTCCCTGCGACCATGTGCGTTTCCTCTGGGTGCTCTGATTTCCTCTCACAGTCAAAAGACATACCCGTTAGTAGGTTAATTGGTCATCGTAAATTGTTTGATTGTTCCTCTCCGTGCCCTGTAGCACTTGTCTGTTTTTAATCAGGCCGAGTTGCTAGCTTGTCACTCAACCCAGCATGGATGGAAAGCATACAAGGAGCTGGCGGGATTTGAACCCAGGACCACTCGCCTCGAAGTCTAATGCAGATGCCATGACACCACTACCTTGCTCCTGTGAGTAGGTTAGTGTTAAATAGGTGGGCTTCTGTGTGAGGGGCCTGTCGGGCCGGAAGGGCCTGTTCTGTGCTTTATCTCTAATTTAAAAAAATAAATAATTTTTCTGAAAAGGGGATCTGCATCAGGGTAGGGGAAAATCCCGGAGGTTTGAGAAGAATAAACCCAATTTCAAATTCAAACCCTCAGCAATGCTTGTAGATTAATTGATTAACACTAAGATGTGATGTTCTAATAAACAACTGTGATGCTTGGTGGCACATCCAGGAGAAAGTGAGGAACTTGGAAGGAGAGGGTAGAAACGAGCAGAAAGAGTGAGGGGCAAAGCACAGTGGTGAACATTAGCCCTGGTATGACTGATAAGAGTATGTCACTCTTTTCAAATTATTTCAGTTAACCATTATTTCAACTCCCTTACACCATTGATCTCAATTACTCATTCTCCGATCATTCCACATCCATAGATCACTCAAAGTTGCTGCACAAATTGATAGAGGAAGACTAATGGTGTTATTAAGGCCTTCATTAGTCAGTGAATTCAGTTCAAGAGCTGTGAGGTAATATGGCAGCTCTATACAACTCTGGTTTGAGCACACTTGGAGTATTGTGCTCGGTTCTAGTCACCTCGTTATAGGAAGGACTTGGAAACTTTAGAGAGGGTGCAAAGGAGATTTACCAGGCTCCTGTTCAGATTGGGCAGCATGCCTTATGAGGCTAGGTTGTGCAAGCTAGGGCTTTTATCTTTGGAGCAAAAGAGGATGAGAGGTGGCTTGATACAAGATGTTTAGATGCACAGGTCGAGTGAACAGCCAGAGACATTTTCCCATGGCAGAAATGGCTAATAACAAGGGAGCATAATTTAAGGTGTTTGGAGAAAAGTATACGGGTTGTTTTGTTAAACAGAGTGGTAGGTGCGTGAAATGCGCTGCCAAGAAAGAGAGACAGATACACTGCAGACATTTAAGAGTCTTTTAGATAGGCACATGGATGGAAGATAAATGGAGGGAAGAGTTAAGTTGACCTTAGATTATGTTAAATGGTTGGCACAACGTTGTGGGCTGGAGGGCCTGTACTGTGCTCTATTGTTCTATGTTCACATGAGACGCTGGGTTGAACCTTCCTTTTCCCAACAGATCCCGGCCCACTTGCCCGATGCTGTTTGTCACACTCCTTGTGTAGTTTTCTACTGGCAGGCTGGCTTGTGGCTCCTCAGCGTTTGTCCCCAGCACCACAAGCACAGGCTGTACTCACACAAC
This sequence comes from Hemitrygon akajei, assembly GCF_048418815.1. NCBI lineage: Eukaryota > Metazoa > Chordata > Chondrichthyes > Myliobatiformes > Dasyatidae > Hemitrygon > Hemitrygon akajei. Next base: position 18,299,711 of record NC_133136.1, read on the forward strand.
TGCCTTCACAGCTGGTGAGACCCAACACCTCAGGCTCACGGCATTCAAACGGTCAGTGTGGTCAGGACCATTGAATTTTTGTGACCAACTTTGAAATTCAGACACAAGTAACTGTATATGGTAACACTTAGGATATGTAAACAAAAAAAACAACATACATTTGCCTTGGTTACATTTTTAAGTGTCTTATTAACATATTGTCACATCTGTAAATACCGATAAAAATCTTGTTTTTCTAATAAGTGTTTCTCTTTAAGCATTTCAAAACTGAACAGTGTTCCTTCTTTCATTATGTTGCAAAGAACTGTTATTCCTTTAGCTGTCCAGTCCTTAAATCTAGCATCCAATTTATTTGGTGTAGAATCGGAGTCATATGCACACCATTTAAGAATTGCAATATCTCCCTCTAGATTATATTCTTTTATAGTGTTTTTCCATATTTTAAGAGTCAATTTCACCCATGGGTTATCAATAGTATTAATGTACCTTTGCAGGTTGTTATCAGCCAAAATTGCTTGTATGGGGATGGGAAGTACCCTCTCCTCAATGTTTTTCCATTGATCGTCATATGATGGGTTACACCAACATATCACAGCTCTCAACTGTGCTGCAAAATAATAATCTCTAAGAGAAGGCAAGCCCCATCCCCCCTTTTCCTTTGCTAATTGCAAAGTTTTGAGACGAACTCTAGGCCTTTTACCCTGCCAAATATACGTTGATAGCATCTTGTTCCATTCATTGAATTGATTTTGATTAATCTCTATTGGTAGGGTCTGAAAGAGATATAACAGTCTGGGCAGTATATTCATTTTAATAGACTCAATCCTTGAACTGAGACTGAAAAAAGGAATCAGGCTCCATCTTGCCACATCTTCCTTAATTTTTTTATATGGAGGCTGATAATTACTAGAGCTCTTTAGAAAAGCATATAATTCAGATAATGGTAGTAGAATCATTTCAAACATGTATAAGGGGTTGTCAAATCTTAAAACACATTTGACTTCATACATTAAAACAAAATGGGAGAAGGAAGGAGGGATAATTATATCTGAGGAAGAATGGACAACAATATGGAGATATCAATGGAAGTGTACCAGTTCACAGAAATGGAGGGAGTTTGGATGGAAAAACTTGATAAGATATTTTATTACACCCTCTCAGAAATCCCATTATGATGGTAACCGCCCTGTTTGCTGGAGAAATTGTGGAAATCAAAATGCAAATCATTATCATATTTTTTGGGACTGCCCTGTTATCAAAAACTGTTGGAGAGGGATACATAATGCCCTACAAGACATCTTTAAATGTGAAATACCCTTGGAGAGTAAGACCATATAGTTTGGATATATACCTCAAGAATGGTTGAAAAGAGATAAATATTTAATGAATATACTGTTGGTGGCTGGTAAAAAGACTCTTACTAGGAAATGGTTATCACAGGAGAGCCCAACTTTAAATACATGGATGGAAATTACAATGGACATTTACAAAATGGAGAAGATAACAGCATCTGTTAATCATAAGCTGGAACAATTTGATTCATACTGGGAAAACTGGTTTAACTACATAGGCCTGATTTTATTCTCACAAATCAATGAATCTGTTGTAAAAAAAAGATCACTCCCTACTTGTACATAGTTCTTTCCTTTTGCTTGTTTTTTCTTTCTACTCTTTTCTATAAGTGTATACCCCAGATAAATACTTTGTGGAGATTTTGTGATATATATGATTATATGATGTATATGTACAATGTCTGCAATACATCTTGTGGAAATGTTTGTTCGATGAACTTCAATAAAAAAATAAATTACAAAAAAACAACATATATATAATTATTAAAAACACTACTTTTTCTTCTAAAGTTAGCACATGCACACCTTACAAACCAATGGAAGTTATTAAAACTGACTTCAATAAAAAAATAAAGACAACTATTTTCTTTTCTCCCATAAGGGGTTCATGAGAAAAATCCCAGGAATGAAAGGGTTAATGTATGAGGAGCGTTTTGCTGGCCTTGGGCCTGTACTCATTGGGGTTTAGAAGAATGAGGGTGGATCTCATTGAAACCTGTCAAATATTTAAAGATCTAGATAGATGGGAGCATCCAGGGCCAATGGGCACAGCTTCAGAATACAAGGATGTCCCTTTAGAACACAGATGAGGAGGAATTGTTTAACCCAGAGGGTGGTGATTCTGAAGAATTCATTGCCCAGACGGCTGTGGAGGCCAAGTCATTGGGTACATTTAAAGCAGAGGTTGATAGATCCTTGATTAGTAAGGATGTCAAAGATTACAAGAAGGCTGAAGAATGCAGTTAAGAAGGATAATAAGAAGGCAAGGAATGACACGAAGTTTGCGGATGACACGAAGCTGGGCGGCGACGTTAGCTGTGAGGAGGATGCTAAGAGGATGCAGGGTGACTTGGATAGGTTAGGTGAGTGGGCAAATTCATGGCAGATGCAATTTAATGTGGATAAATGTGAGGTTATCCACTTTGGCTGCAAGAACAGGAAAACAGATTGTTATCTGAACAGTGGCCGATTAGGAAAAGGGGAGATGCAATGAGACCTGGGTGTCATTGTACACCAGTCATTGAAGGTGGGCTTGCAGGTACAGCAGGCGGTGAAAAAGGCAAATGGTATGTTGGCATTCATAGCAAAAGGATTTGAGTACAGGAGCAGGGAGGTTCTACTGCACTTGTACAAGGCCTTGGTGAGACCGCACCTAGAATATTGTGTGCAGTTTTGGTCCCCTAATCTGAGGAAAGACATTCTTGCCATAGAGGGAGTACAGAGAAGGTTCACCAGATTGATTCCTGGGATGGCAGGACTTTCATATGAAGAAAGACTGGATCGACTAGGCTTTTACTTACTGGAATTTAGAAGGTTGAGGGGAGATCTTATTGAAACGTATAAAGTTCTAAAGGGATTGTTCAGGCTAGATGCAGGAAGATTGTTTCCAATGTTGGGAAAGTCCAGAACAAGAGGGGTCACAGTTTAAGGATAAAGGGGAAGCTTTTTAGGACCGAGATGAGGAAAAACTTCTTCACGCAGAGAGTGGTGAATCTGTGGAATTCTCTGCCACAGGAAACAGTTGAGGCTGGTTCATTGGCTATATTTAAGAGGAAGTTAGATATGGCCCCTGTGGCTAAAGGGATCAGGGGGTATGGAGAGAAAGCAGGTACAGGGTTTTGAGTTGGATGATCAGCCATGATCATACTGAATGGCGGTGCACGTTCGAAGGGCCGAATGGCCTACTCCTGCACCTATTTTCTATGTTTCTATGTTTCTATGATCTCTGCTCATGGACTGTTTATCCCACTCTCATCAGGGAGGAGCTGACATAGCATCCATGTCAAAGACTCAAAAGCAATTACTTTCCTCAAGCAGTAATGCTGATCAACACCTCCACCCATTAACCCACCATTCCACACCTCCAGCCACAACTACTTTATCATTTCCTGTCAGACACCTTATTTACAGATATTCCTGTACCTAGAATTATCTTATGTATGTATACAGTAACCAACCTATGTATTTAAGCTAACTTATGTATTTATATTTATTATGTTTTTAAATTATTGTATTCTTTATCTTAGAGTGTTTTTACAGTATATGCTCAATCAGATCTGGAATACCAATTATTTTGCTTTCCTTTACATGTGTGTTCTGGCAATAAAATTGAACAATCTTGAATCTTGAATTTGCAATGTGCAATTTTAAGCCACGAAGTGAAAGACACATCAACTACATTACAGCAAACTTTTTTTTTCTGATGAGACATTCACATTCCAATTAAGAAGGAAGTTGAGCAGAATAGGTTAAATACTTCCAACAGCAGATGCTTCTGCATAGCTACTGGCTGGATGCCTATTCTGTTGGTTGACTGATTTCACACATGTCCACACTGCACAAGAGCATGTGAAACAGATTTCACCCAGTAACTGTTTTCACTGCCGTAAGTTGTTAAATTGTGGTTAATTGTCATTCTTGTTATATGTACCAAGTTCCAGTTAAAAAAAAAATTATTTTGCATGCCATCCATACTAAATATATCCTCGCATTGGCACATCAAGGGAGTACAAGGGAAAAGCAATAGGAGGACGTAGAGTGTTGTGTTGAAGTACAGTGCTAACAAGCAGTACAAGTGGAAAATCATGATGAGGTGGATTGTGAAGTCAAGCCTACATTTTATCATTAAAAAGACGAAGCTGTCCTTGAGACTGACTGTACTGTACGTGCGTTTAGACTTTTGTATCTTCTGCCCAATGGGTGATACAACCATTGTTGGTAGACTCTCAGATGGTGACGAGAGGGCGTACAGGAGTGAGATATGCCAGCTAGAGGAGTGGTGTCGCAGCAACAACCTGGCACTCAACATCAGTAAGACGAAAGAGCTAATTGTGGACTTCAGGAAGGGTAAGGCAAAGGAACACATACCAATCCTCATAGGGGGATCAGAAGTGGAGGGAGTGAGCAGCTTCAGGTTCCTGGGTGTCAAGATCTCTAAGGATCAAACCTGGTCCCAACATATCGTTGTAATTATAAAGAAGGCAAGCCAGTGGCTATACTTCATTAGGAGTTTGATGAGATTTGGCATGTCAACAAATACACTCAAAAACATCTATTGTTGTATTGTGGAGAACATTTTGTCAGGCTGTATCACTGTCTGGTATGGATGGACTACTGCACAAGACTGAAAGAAGCTGCAGAAGGTTGTAAATCTAGTCCACTCCATCTTGGGTACTAGGCTACAAAATACCCAGGACATCTTCAGGGAGCAGTGTCTCAGAAAGACAGTGTCCATTATTAAGGACCTCCAGCACCCAAGGCATGCCCTTTTAGGAGGTACAGAAGCTTAAAGGCACACATCCAGTGATTCAGCAACAACTTCTTTCCCTCTGCCATCTGATTTCTAAATGGACATTGAATCTTTGGACACTACCTCACTTTTTTTAATATACAGTATTTCTGTTAATGCATGTTTTTAAAAATCTATTCAATATACATATACTGTAATTGATTTACTTGTTTATTTATTATTATTTTTATTTTATATATTTTTTTCTCTGCTAGATTATGTATTGCATTGAACTGCTGCTGTTAAGTTGACAAATTTCATGTCACATGCCGGTGATAGTAAACCTGATTCTGATTCTGAATGGAAAGACCTAGATAGAGTGGACATGGAGAGGATGTTTCCTATAGTGGACAGTCTAGAACCAGAGTGCACAGCCTCAGAGCCTGTCCATGCTGACCAAGGTGCCTATTTCAATGAATCCCATTTGTCCGCATTTGGCACACTCCCTCTGAAGCTTTCTTATCCATGTCTAAGTGTCTTTTAAACACTGAATTTGTACCTGCTTCTCAAGTGTGAAGACATGCCCCTCAGATCTCCTTTATTTTTCTACTCTTACATTAAACCTATGTCCTCTAATTTCAGTATCCACTACCCAGTGAAAACAACTGAAATTATTCACATCATTTTTATCAGGACACTCCTCAGCCTCCTTTGATCCAGAGGAAACTCTATCCTCATAACTCAAGCCCTCCAGATCAGCCAACACTCCTGTGAATTGTTCCTGAACCCTCTCTGGCATAATCACACCCTTCCTAAGGCGTGGCGGCCAGAAATACACACAACACTGCAAGTGCAGCCTAGCCAAAAACTTGAACAACTCTATTATGATGTCCCAAATCCTATATTTCAAAGGTTTCAAAGGTACATTTAATGTCAGAGAAATGTATACAATATACATCCTGAAATGCTTTTTCTTCACAACCATCCATGGAAACAGAGGAATGCCCTTGCTTCAGCCAATGAAAGCAAGTGTATTATATACTTTTGCCACTACTCTGCCCAACAGTGTTGCCACTTTCAGGGAAGTACGTACTTGTACCCCGATGTCTCACTGTTCTATAACTCTTCCCAGGGCCCTGCCATTCACTGTCTATCACGGATAAAGCCCACCCCACCATTGAGCACATCTACAAGGAGAGCTGTCACAGGAAAGAAGCATCCATCACCAAGATCCATAACCATCCAGACTATGCTCTCTGCTCAGTGCTGCCATCAGGAAGAAGGTACTGGAGACTTAGTTTCAGGAACAGTTAGTACCCCTCAGCCATCAGGCTCTTGAACCAAATGGGAGAACTTCACTCACCACATCACTAAACTGTTCCCACAATCTATAGACTCACTTTCAAGGTCTCTTCATCTCAGGTTCTTGATTTTTATTGGTTATTGATTTAGTATTACTATCTCATTTTTCTAATTTGTATTTACACAGTTTGTTGTCTTTTGCATATTGGTTGTTTGCCTGTCTTGTGTGCAGTTTTTCATATTGTGTTTGTTTGTATTTACTGTGAATGCCCACAAGAAAATGAATCTCAGGATTGTATATAAAAGTACTTTGATAATAAATTAATTTTGAACTTTTGAACTTTGAGAGTCCTGGTATTGTTAACTTTACTCCTGTCTGAATTAAATTCCACCTGCCATTTCCTCACCCAGTTTTCCAGTTAGTCTAGATTCTGTTATAAATTTAGATAATTTTTTACTGTCTGAATTCAAGGTATATATGGTGACATATATGTTCTTTGATAAAATTTACTTTGACTTTGACTATGATAAAAAAAATAAAGACACAGCATCATGCCCTGTGGCACACCATTGATTACAGGTCCCCAATCTACAAAAAAACATTTCCACTATCGCCAAGCCAATTTTGGCATTCAATATGTTATCTCACCCTGGATCCCATGTATTCTAAATTTCCAGACTTGCTTACCAGATGCTTGTCAGATGCGGGATCTTGTCAGATGCTTCATTAAAGTCTGTGTAGACAATGTTCCCCCCTCATCCTGTCCTCATCTAGCCTCAGTCAATTATGTGAGATGTGATATCCCATAAATAAAGTTTTTCTGACTATCCCTAATCAATCCTTCCTTTTCCAAATTGTGTTCTTCAGGATCCTCTCCAGTAATGTACCCACCACAGATGTAAGGCTCACCAGCCTGTAGTTGTCTAGCATGTTCTTGCAGTCCTTCTTAAATAATGACACAACATTAGCCACCCTCCAGTCTTCTAGAACTTCACCTATGGCTAAGGAAGATAAAAAAGATACTCTGCCAGGGTCACAGCAATCTCCTCCCTCGCTTCCCACAATGCTCAAGTTCAAGTTTATTGCCATTCAACCGTATGCATGCATACTACCAAATAAAACAACATTTCTCCAGACCAAGGTGCACACCACAGTACATATAACTCATGCACAACACATGAGGTAATACTACCACAAATAAATTAATAAACAATAAGGTGCATTTATGTCAAAAGTCAAAAAGTGAACAGTATCCTGTACTCTACTGGCACTTCAAATGTGATGAGACCTGGGTTCTGGGAGTTCAGTAGTCTCACAGCTTGAGAAAGGAAGCTGTTGCCCATCTGAACAGTTTGTGTCCTAATGATATGGTACTTCCATCCTGATGGAAGGGTGTCAAAGAGATTGTTGGGTGGACGGGAGGGATTATTGACAATGCTAGGGCCTGTGAGCACAGCAGTCCTGATACATATCTCAGATGGGTGGAAGAGAGACCCCAATGATCCTCTCAGCAGTCCTCACAATTCTTTGCAGGTCCTTATGGTCAGATGCCTAGGATAACCCATGCTGCATAAACTCATTAGGTTAAACAGCATCCATTGAAAGAGGGACAGTTAACATTTCAGGTTGGAGACTTTTTATCATAACTTAATCCCTGCTGGAAGTAGATGCTAGCTATGTGGGATTGGAGTGCTACAAGTTTAGACGCTGTAGGATGGCGATCTCCTGAAGAAGGTCTGTGACTATTTGGGAGACTGTAGCCTCAAGTTCTGTGGTGAATATTCTGCTGAAGGATCTTCAGTCTGTAACATTAATAGATTCTCTTTCTGCAGATACTGTCTTGTCTGTTGACCTTTTCCAGCTCTTTCTGTTTTAGAACTGAGAACACAGAACTTGGAACACACAGGCCCTTCAGACTATGATGTTGAGCTGACCTTTTAACCTACTCTAAGATCAATCTATCACTTCCCTCCAACATAGATCTCCACTTTTCTTCCATCCATTCTAAGAGTTTCTTAAATGTCTCTATGTATTTACTTCTACCACCACTCCTGGCAGTGTGTTCCACAAACCAACTACTCTCTGAATAAAAAACATCTCTTGAACATCTCAGCTCTTGAATTCAATCCCCCAACTACAAAGTTTGTGATAAGGTCAACACAACCATGTGCCTTCTTATCAACTTATGTGGCTTGAGAGACCTATGGGCGTGGAACTCAAGATCCCTCAGTTCCTCCACACTGCTAAGAATCCTGCCATTAACCCTGTGCTCTGCCTTTAAGTTTGACCTTCGTACTTCTCTGGATTAACTCCATCTGCCACTTCTCGGTCCTTTTGTAAACTATGACAACCTTCTACACTATCCACACCTCCGTACTGACCCACCTTTCCACTTCCTCATCGAAGTAATTAATAAAAATAACAAACATCAGGGGTCCCGGAAGAGATCCTTGTGGAACACCACTGACCCCTAGGCAGAACACACCCCATTTACAACCACCCTGTGGGCAAGCCAAACCTGAATCCATGAAGCTCAGCTTTCCTGGATCCCATGCCTCCTGACTTCCTATATGAGTCTCCCACAGGGAACCTTGTCAAGTGTCCTTTATAACATCATTAATAACTTTGCTAATGCAGACCTCCAGCAAATGCAGGATATTAATTTTGATTTTCATGGGTGGGTAATGTGCAGCAGTGAGAGTCGCAGATCAAATAACTGTCACGATTGTCGTTGTTTCTTTTCTTTGGGGAGGGGTTGGGGGGTTTGGGGCTTGTGAATTCCTTTCCTTTTTCATGCCAGGGCATGGGGTGAAGTTATTGCCTTTTCTTTCAATGACTCCCGTGGATTTTCTGTATTTCATGGCTCTCTGGAGAAGACGATTATCAGAGTTGTATTGTATATGCACACTTTGACAATAAAATGAACCTTTGAACACTGCAGCTCAGAAACAGACCTTTCGGCCCATCCATTCCATGCCAAACTATTAATCTGCCTAGTCCCAATGACCAGCACCTGGACCATACCCTCCATACTCATCCCATCAATATACCTATCCAAATTTCTCTTGAATGTTGCAATCTAATATGCATCGACCACTTCAGCTGGTAGCTGTTCCCACACTCTCACTACCGTCTGAGTGAAGAAGATCTCCCTCATTGTCCCCTTCAACATTTCACCTTTCACCCTTAACCCATGACCTCCAGTTGAGATCTCACCCAACCTCAATGGAAAATGTCGTTTCCAATCCTGGAAACAAAGAGCAGGTACGAACAGTTCCGGTTTGAGTAAGCCACCAAGCTACTGATAGATGCCACACTGAACAGAGTAACCAATTGTTCTGCAAATAGATGATTACCATTTGGGCTCAATCAATCAAAATGTTTCAAAATCATTAGAAATCCTTGTTTGTTCATTCCTTTCCTGTCTCACTCCGCTGCTGACTTGCTATATTACAGTTTGTTTCAACTTAATGAATGCCATTTGTAAAACTCACATCTAGCTCTGGTTCTTCTGTACCTCTGACAAATGAGCTCTTTAATGCAACTCGTTCGGTAAAATTACATTATCCTGATAGAAATAGATCTCGCATATAATCAAGCACAAACAGATTTAGCAATGGAGCTATGAACATGACAATCCATGTTATCTGGAAATTTAACAAAATAATTCAATGTTTCCATCTAAATTGAGGTATTATGAATTTATTGGAGTTCATAATTCAAGCCCTGAAGAAAAAGTCAGAGCTTAGGACAGAACTGTTTGTTCTAAAAAATAAAGAATAAATTTGTCTGTCATCAAGAAGGCTTATATTATAATTCTGAATGAGAATTCGTGGCAAAAAGACTCTCTCCTCCTTGCACTTGGCTCGGAAGAACAAATGTGGCTGGGGACAAGTCTCCCTGAAGTAACATTGGAGGGGAAACCAATCAGTATCTTGCAAAACGATGACTGAAATGTTTTAATAAAGTCTCTTTGCAAAGCTTTATGCTTTACTTAAACATAAAGTAATATTAGCACAAAATCAAATTGAACTTGGTAAACAAGCCTAGTAATTCAATCCCAGTTGGTAAATCTCATCTGCTGTTTAGTTACCTCAGCATGTTGTATGCCTGCTCTGAATCGAATCCATTAACTTCAGAGGCAGAATACAATTTGCTGATGTGTTCACCAGGGATGCTTTGCACCTCTAAGCAGGGATGAAATTTTAGGTAGAAATGTTATAATTAACATTTGCTTTCAGTGGCTCTTTGTTTTTTTTCCTCCTTAAGATACATGAATATTATCACTTTGGCTTCACCAATATCCAGTAAAAGAGACCGTCGTGGCCAAGATTTGGACACTGTCATTTGCAGTTGTCACCTCATCACAATGGCATTCGTTATATTTCATTCGAATTTATTCAGTAAAGAATAGGAATGAAAATAATACTGTATACATATACTTGTTAATACACGTTCACTGTTCTGGAGCTGCTAAAACTGAATGTTTTGGCATAGATTTAGATAATTAGCCTGCATCTTATGCCAATATGTGTGCTCTTAGATCGTTGGGGTGGAACGGTAATGTAGAGGTTAATGTAGCTCTATTACAGTGCCAGCAACCAGGGTTCGATTCCAGCCACCGTCTATAAGGAGTATGTGCATTCGCTCTGTGATTGCGTGGGTTTTCTCTGGGTACTCTGGTTTTCTTCCACATCCCAAAGATGTACAAGCTAGCACTTGGACGCCATGGACTTTTTGGGATGGAAGTGCAGAGTCTCTGAATAACAAAATAAATAAATCATAAAGATATAACCATATAACAATTACAGCATGGAAACAGGCCATCTTGGCCCTTCTAGTCCGTGCCAAATGCTTATTCTCACCTAGTCCCACTGACCCGCACTTAGCCCATAACCCTCCATTCCTTTCCTGTCCATATACCTATCCAATTTTACTTTAAATGACAATACCGAACCTGCCTCTACCTCTTCTACTGGAAGCTCGTTCCACACAGCTACCACTCTCTGAGTAAAGAAATTCCCCCTCGTGTTACCCTTAAACTTTTGCCCCCTAACTCTCAACTCATCCCCTTGTTTGAATCTCCCCTACTCTCAATGGAAAAAGCCTATCCACGTCAACTCTATCTATCCCCCTCATAATTTTAAATACCTCTATCAAGACCCCCCTCAACTTTCTACTCTCCAAAGAATAAAGACCTAACTTGTTCAATCTTTCCTTGTAACTTAGGTGCTGAAACCCAGGTAACATTCTAATAAATCTTCTCTGTACTCTCTCTATTTTGTTGACATCTTTCCTATAATTTGGTGACCAGAACTGTACACAATACTCCAAATTCGGCCTTACCAATGCCTTGTACAATTTTAACATTACATCCCAACTCCTATACTCAATGATCTGATTTATAAAATCCAACATACCAGAAGCTTTCTTCACCACCCTATCCAGTTGAGATTCCACCTTCAGGGAACTATGCACCATTATTCCTAGATCACTCTGTTCTACTGCATTCTTCAATGTCCTACCATTTACCATGTATGTCCTATTTGGATTATTCCTACCAAAATGTAGCACCTCACACTTATCAGCTTTAAACCCCATCTGCCATCGTTCAGCCCTCTCTTCTAACTGGCCGAAATCTCTCTGCAAACTTTGAAAATCTCTCTGCAAACTTTGAAAAAAAGATAAAAGATGAATTTTAGAAAAAAGATAAAAGATGAATTTTCAGTAGAATGACTTGAACCGGGACATCATTCTGGGGAGGGCAGGTAACTCCTGACCTAGAGCTCAATATTCCAACTAGTGATCTTTTTTTGACTACAAGACATCAAAGCTGAATTAGGCCACTGGGTCTGCTCCATCATTCCATCAATGACTGATTTATAATCCCTCTCAACTCCATTCTCCTGCCTTCTCCCTGTAATGTTTGATGCCCTTACTAATCAAAAACCTATCAACCTCCACTTTAAATAAATCCAATGACTTGGCATCCACACCCATGAATTCCATTGATTAACTGCCCTCTGACAAAAGAAATTCCTCCTCATCTCTATTCTAAATGGATATCCTTGTACTCTATGCTGTACCTCTGGACTTAGACACACCCACACTAGAAAACATCCTGTTCAAGTGCAGTCTGTCTAGGCCTTTCAATATCCAATTGGTTTCGATATGATTCCCACCCCACCCCCCCATTCTTCTAATCTCCAAGGAGTACAAGCCCAGAACCGTCAAAGGCTTGACCATGTAGAGCCTCTCAAGGTTTCAAAAGTAGGAAGGAACGCATGCTAATAATATTTAAAAAGGACATGCACTCCTGATTGACTTCCTTTGTCTATCGAGGGACATGTAGCAGAGGCTGAAGAACTTTCACTTGACTCCAAGGCCTTTGCTCAAAACTATTCCACCTATGACATGAGTTTCAACTCAGTATAGACCAGGAGAAAAAGAGTGTAGTGTATCGTATGTCGCTGTAAGAGGAGGTGAAGGAACGTCTCAGGATGAGGTCAAATTTACTCAAGGTGCTCAGATACTTTCACCTCGATCTCACCTCTATGAGGGGCAATGGATGAGAAGCCTGTATAGTATGTCAGCTGGAATATCTTCATTGCAATCTGCCTTTGGCTGAAAACACAACTCACTTTCAGAGCAAAGAGAGACTGCATTGCCAATGGCAGCTAAGGTCACAGTAGCAATAAAGTGTTATGTCATGGAGGACCACAACCTTGACATAGGGCTTGGAGGCTTGTGTGCCTCAATGACCCAGAGAGGTATGCTGGCTGGAATCAGGGCTTTATGCTTTGCCTCTTGGTAGGGTCACCCCTGGCCAGAAATATAATGGTCACCAGTCCTCCAGGTTGAAGGCTTCTGCTCAGGGCTGACAACCCTGACTAGTAAAACAAAATTGTTTTGGAAACGGCAATGAAGAATCCTTCTACATCTGAGTGTGATGAAGCTACTGGCATGATGAAGGAAGCCCTGAACAGCACCAGAACTGGAGGAGCTTCATTGCTGCCCTAAACACCAGTGGCATAACTGGGAGTGCGCAAGCCATGGAGTCATGTATTATAGAAGAGGCCATTCAGCCCTCCATATCCTTACCGATCAGTGGTTACTAACCCCATTAACCCTATCTTCCAGCACTTGACCTATTGCCTTCTATGTCTAGGCAATTCAGATATTTAGACACTTCTTAAACGATGTCTGTGTCTCTGCTACCATCATTCTCTCAGGCAATGCATTCCCGGTTCTCTGGTTGAAAAAGGGTCCCTCAGATCTCCTCTAGATCTGTTTCCCCTCCCACCGAATCTATATTCTCTAGTGTTATTCTCCTCTGGGAAGGGGAAAAGTTCCCTACCCTACCCTTCATTGTTTTATAAGCCTCTATCATGTCTCCTCTTAATTTCCACTGCTCTGAGGTAAACAGGCCTAGCCTCTCCAGTCTACTCATCCCAAATGAAACACTCTATCCCGAGCAACACACATCAGAATGCTGGAGGAACTCAACAGGTCAGGCAGCATCCATGGAAATGAATAAACAGTTAACGTTTTGATGTGAGACCCATCTTCAGGGCTTTATCCCAAGCAAGGTCAATACAATAGACAATAGGTGCAGGAGTAGGTCATTTGGCCCTTTGAGCCATTCACTGTGATCATGGCTGGTCATCCACAATCAGTACCCCGTTCCTGCCTTCTCCCCATATCCCTTGACTCCGCTATCTTTAAGAGCTCTATCTAACTCTTTCTTGAAAGCATCCAGAGAATTGGCCTCCACTGCCTTCACTACAATCCTTGTGAATCTCCTCTGCACTCCCACCAGTTCAGACTTAGAAACATAGAAACATAGAAAACCTACAGCACAATACAGGCCCTTCAGCCCACAAAGTCATGCTGAACATGTCCCTACCTTAGAGATCACTAGGCTTACCTATAGCCTTTTATTTTTCTAAGCTCCATGTACCTATCCAAAAGTCTCTTAAAAGACCCTATCGTATCCGCCTCCAGCACCGTTGCCAGCAGCCCATTCCATGCACTCACCATTCTGCTGTCATTTTGTTTAAAATGTGGCCGCTAATAACTTTCTTGGGGTGGAAATGGCTAACAGGAGAGGACATAATTTTAAGGTGATTGGAGTAAAGTATAAGGGAAATGTTAGAGGTAGGTTTTTACTCAGAGTGTGGTGAATGCATTGAATGTGCCACCAGGGGAGGTAGTAGAAGCAGGTATATTAGGGAGAGTTAAAAAACTCTTAGATATATGGAGGAAAAAAATGGAGGGTTATGTTGGATGGAAGTGTTAGATGATCTTCAAGGAGGTTAAAAGGTTGGCCAACATAACACGCTGAAGGGCCTGTACTTGCTGTACTGTTCTATGTTCTGTGTTAATAATATTTACTTAAAGATTGATGATAACATCTCATTGTTTTTTCCAGGAGACTGGGGGCTAACAGAATACAACTCTGGGACCACAGGTTTTCGCATCGTGGAGATGCATGTTTTTTCTGTGATGCTGCCTTTATAGCTCTACCCTACACTACGTTGATAACCCAGCTGAGGTGTAACCATAGACAGGGGAATCATGCAGGTCAAAACTGAACTGCAGGGCTTTCATTCTGTGGCCCTCTTCTAGCTCGTACGTGAGCACGGCAACTGGGGGACAAGTGTTTTTATGGTGCAGATTCCATGCACGAAGTGTGGCAAAGCAGACTGCAGGTGCACTGAGCCAATGGCTCTGCTGTCACATCAGAAGACTTTAAGCCTAAGAGATAGATTTTAAGGAACTTCATAAAGAAGATGGAGAGATAGAGAGATAATGATGCTTAGAGTGGAAACAGAGATGAGGACGAATTTCTTTATCCAGACGGTAGTGAATCAGAGAAATTCATTGCTGCAGACGGCAATGGAAGCCAAGTCATTGGGTATATTTAAAGTGGAGGTTGATAGGTTCTTGATTAGTCAGGGTGTCAAAGGTTTGAGGGGAAAGCAGGAGAATGCGTTTGAGTGGGATGATAAATCAGCCATGATGGAATAGCAGAGCAGACCCAGTGGGCTGAATGGCCTAATCCTGCTCTTTTGTCTTATGGTTCAGAGCTTAAGAAATTGGGAAATGCAGACATTATTATTTAATTTATGCTGAGACCTTCTCAGAGAATAGTGCTAATAGAACATGGTTATCCTGAGAGTGACCAATGATAGTTGCACAAAGCAAAATGACACAACTTATTTTCAAATAGGCATTATTTGGGGAATTACACCATTCATCGAATATTTATTTATGCCTGTGGTACAAGCACATGTTTCTCTGACAGAATTGGGTTAGAGTTCTGAGTGGACCAATTCCATCCAACATGTAGAGAAATGGACTTGGTGCTCATTGAGTGAAGAAAAACTATGAATTTCTAAAATCATGGGTCCAACACATAAAAAATTGATTATTGCCATAACTATTTACTTAATATATTATTTGTTTAGACCACTACTGCAATCTCAAAGGCGTTTGTTCTTATTGATTTGATTAATTGTACTGTGTTGATTGTCATTTTCTGACACCACCCCCCCCCCCCCACCCTATTATTAACCCCAGAGCAACTCTGCCCTGTTCTGAAGGGAAAAATCAAATACTGGACTCCTGCAGAAGATTAAAAAATACTTCTTGCACGAGAGAATTGCGTCCTTCAAGCAAAGAGAGAAAGTTGAAGCTTGTAGCTTGAGCTTTAAAAGGACTGAATCTATTAACGTATTTTAAATCATATAAAAACTGTATATAAAATTATTTCACAGCTATAATCCTATTTATCCACCATGTAATTACTTTGAGGTGAGGCCACTATCTAATGTCAGTGTCTACACAATATCATTTAAAATGAAGACTATTATATGCACAGCTATTTCTAATCAAGCTGATTTTACCACTGGATTTATTTTTGTTTTAGCACAGCATTAATTTGCACTGTACATTGCCTGTTACCTAATGAAAAAATGACATTCAGATACAGTAATGCTTTGAAAAACAAGTCCTTGTGACTGAAGATTCCTTTTTTATTGATCTCTGCATTCATAACATCCTTTTCATTATGAACATCCAGCCATCAGTCATATGCTTCAAGATCCTTAGATGTACATAAGACATTTCCCTCATTTCACTTTGCTCTCGCAGAAAAGTGCCTAACTTAATGACAGACAATATTAGATCAAGGATGAATCAATTTAACATGAAGGAGTCTGCTGACATGAACTGAGTGTAGGGACTGATCTGATCTGTTGGCCAGCTGGAGATCTATATTGTGTTGGGCCTCATATGAATTTCAGGTTATTGCTGTTTCTCAGGTTGGTTGCATTGGGAGCAAGGCCAGTGGGAGTGGACAGTGGCCTTTGGGACTGCTGCTGCCCTAACCAGAGGCACATCCAGAGATCCTATCTGGACGCATCATGGCTTGATATGGCAACTCCTCGCAGTGTCTGAAAGAAACTGTGCAGGTTTGTGTACACAGCTCAGCATGTCTCATAAGCCAGATTCATCTCCATGGACTCCTCATTCACTCTTGGTGCTTCAGTAAAGCACACAGCTTAATCAAAGATGCCACCCACCCAGGACATTTTCTCTTCTCCTCTCTCTCATCAGACAGAAGATAAAAGCATGGATCATCTAGGCTCAAGGACAACTTCTACTCTGCTGTTATAAAGCTATTGAATTGTTCCCTAGTATGACACAAATGGCCGCATTATGACCTTGCACCTTTTTTCTTTAGTTATTTTTATTTTTATTTATGGAATAAGTCTTCCTTGCCTTTCAAGTCACGCCACCCGGCAATCTGCAATTTAATCCTAAATTGTTAACGAGGCTCATACAATGGCCAATTAACCTACCAAATTGTACGTCTTCGGACTGTGGGAGGAAACTGGAGATCTTGGAGGAAACCCACACTGTCACAAGGAGAACGTACACACTCCTTACAGGCTGTGGCGGGAATTGAACCCAGGATGCTGGTACTGCAAAGCATTGTGCCAATCACCACGCTACTGTGCTACTGCCATTACTGTCTACCTGCACTGCACTTTTTCTTTAGCTTTGCACTTTATTCTGCATTGGTATTGTTTTATCTTTTACTACATCAATGCCCTGTTGTAATGATTTGATTTGTATAAACAGTATTCAGGACAAGTTTTTTTTACCATACCACAGTTCATGTGACAATAATGAACTAGTTCCAATTCCAAGTTAGATTTGGTAGCAACCATCAAAGTTAAATCTCCGGCCAGACATTAGTATCATAGAAAAAGCATGCCAATGCTACTTGTGTATCCTGGAAAAGATATAAAGTTCCCTGTTTACATGCAATGCATGCATTGGCTGCAGGCTCTAGATATCCATGCCGAACACTCTAACCATGGTCATTCACATGGATTTTGTGTACAGATTGTCTGCTCAATATTATACCTGTAAAATAAGGCACCATAACTAGTTCCAAATCCCATAATTTTATAAATACACACTGTTCCATTCAATGGTTCACCTCAGGAAAACAAAACTATGGTTGAATAATAGTAGTAATTAGCATTTCCTACGTAAATATTGCCAATTTATTTATATTAACTACATTAACTTGTCTTGCATGCTTTGAGAATATGATGCTTATACAAACTTTACAGTCTTATAAGTCATTTCAAAGAAGCCATTATTGATGTCAAACATTTGATATTCATTTATGAAACAATTGGTAATTTTGAATATTAGATTCATCCCAATATTCTGTGAAATATTAACCTTAGAACTCATAGCCATGAATGGATTGATTGAATACAAATAATAGGCACCAGAGGTTAAAATGGTGATAGGAATCACAGAAGTAAATACCACAATATATACGTATATATGAAGATACCAGAAATTCTGAAAATTACCTGTAATAGCTCTCAAGTCTCAGTTGAGTTGTAGCGGTTCAGTAAGGGCGGTTGGCATCTTTCGGCCTCTTGAGCTGTACTTTCAGCCTCTTCATGCCAATTTGAAAACCATTCATTGCCTGGATGGCAGCCTGGGCACTGGCAGGATTGTCAAAACTCACAAAACCTGCCAAAAACATTGGTTTTACAACTTCGTGGGCCAGGAAGAACTAATATAACAGTTCATGCTTGTATTGCTTAAGACCTCAGCTCAACCCCTTGCTTTCACCAGACTGCTCTTTCCACTTAAAGGGTACCTCCACATTTAAATGGAAACGTCCTCCAGGGAAACCAAAGAATTTAAGCTCTGAAGAGTTCAAGTCCCATACATTAAAGTATCATTATTACAATTTCTTTAACAATTTTTTAAACCTGGTAATCACAATATTTTTATACATAGGCTGGACCAAGTTAATTTCTGATTTTGTTTTCTAGGTATTTAGCTACTTTAGCTAAATGCAATGCTGCTTGTATTTGTATCAAAATTCAGTTCATTGTTTTGTGCAAATGTGAAGATTTGAATCATTTTATTGCTAGTATAATCTGATATGCTGGATTGTTTTCTGCTGATCAGGAAAGATAGAGGTGACTCATGAGTACAGGAGGGGAGGTGGGAGAAGTAAGTGCCATGATGGAGCAAAATAAGAAACAAACAGAGATGGAGAAGGAAAATCTCTCTTGGACCAATCTTACTCTTTTGATGGCAAACTTAGCATCAAGGGTCAGAAATCAGTCTGGTCCAACCTTACATTGTTGCAGTATAAAATCTTATCACTTTAAATCGGGGTGTGCAGAGATGAAGATTTCAGTGTGTACATTTTGCCAAACTAGACCAATGAAACTGAAGTCCAAATAAATGGCCTTAGAAATAGGACCAGGTCACAGAATTAACAGACTGAGAACTGTTGATGAATCTGATTTCCAACCAAATAAAAACACCCTCCAGATTTGACTGGCTTGCTTAATTTGACTTTTACCTAAGAAAATCTTTTTGAGTTAATCTATAGGGAAACAGACCTTTCAGCCCAAATGGTCCATGCCAGACTACTGGTTATTTTCAGTGTATTAAGGATACCACTTTAAATCAAGACTATCTCAGAAAGCTTACGCAGGTGACATCAAAAACCTAGATGAAGTATCTTTTCATGGCTTCACAGATTGGCCTCAGCAAGCCTCTAATTGCTGATGTCACTTAATTGCTAATAGAACTATATCTTAAATGAAAACTTTATGCAGATAACAAGCTTAACCTGATAGCTTGCTAATGCATAAAGAATTCAATTTATCATTTAAGATCAATTACAAACAAAATAGGTAAAATGTGAAATTGATTATCTGGAGTTAATACTTAACTGTTCTATCATTTGTGTTTTTAAATCTACTGCAAAATGCTTTTATGTTTATTTAGTTAAATAGCAAAATTTTCACTGAAAGAATTACTCAAATACCAAACAAACCAAGCAGGTTTTTTCAGGATGCACAAGGACTTCAGGAGTTATTCAAAGAGGCTCCAATTTGATTTACAAATTTTGAGCTCCTAAATGTAAACATAGGGAGAAAGCCAATGTAAAATGAGGAAAGTTATAATTGTCTTGACATAAATGGGACAGATGCAGGGTTAGGGATAGAAGGAGTGAAAATCCTGGGAAGTTATGATGCACAGTAAATAATGATGCATCCCATTCATCCCAGAATTTCCTGGGCTTTATACCATGCTTTTGTTCCTGCACAAAAGATGTTGGTTGTCTAGGTTGCAGCCTTTACCAATATGGTGGATGCTGCACTTCTGAAGAGCTCTGGAAGCACACGTGCCTCTAAAACATACTTAAATGAGACATGATATCAACGGGCATTTTGGTCTCAGTATTTAAAAAAAATTCTGACAATGATATTAATATACGCTGCCAGGCCAGCATTTTCTGCCTTTCATTTCTTTGTAAAAACACTGCAGACAGATCAGTTCTTAGGTTAACATCAATCTCAACAGACTTTAATCTCTTATTATTTTAAGAGGAATATTTAAGCATGTTTGAAATGATTTTGTCTAACATAAAAAATAACCTTCAGAAGCGACTTAGATTTGATATGTAAACAATTGCCCGTTGCTTGCTCTAAACTTTAGTGGATTATTTTGGCATAACTTTCACGAGTTGTTTGCATAAAGAAATAATTGTCTTATTCTTACTATTTCTACCAGCTAAGGAAATGAAATAATAAAGGAATAATGACAAGGCAATTAAGGTAATTAAATATTCCAAACCAGATGAATGAATCCCTCAAATAGGTGCTGAGTGATTCTTTCTAGAACCCTTATTTATTGATACTGTTCACATTTTGACTTGTAATTCTAAGTAGCGAAAAAAAACAGACTTCTGAACAGTTTTCTTGTGAGAAGGCAAATGAGTTTTCTCTGATGCCTAATAAGGAGGCATTAGAGAAAAATGAAAATGAATTTGTCACAATGGCATCTAGTATAAAATTTCTTGAGTTAGGAAGAATCCCCATCTGGAATGGGGTGGGGGCGGGGGTGTGCTGCTGCACAGGATCGAAATCGGCTGCAGAGAGTTTTAAACTTAGTCGGCTTCATCATGGGTACGAGCCTCAGGAGCATCCAGGACAGCTTCAAGGAGCGAAGCTTTGAAAAGGCGGTGTCCATCATTAAGGATCCCCCCAACACCCAGGTCATGCCTTGTTCTCTTTGCTACATCAGGAAGGAGGTACAGAAGTGTGAAAGCACACACTCAATGATTCAAGAACAACTTCTTCCCCTCTGCCATCTGATTTCTGAATGGACATTGAACCCATGAACACTAGCTCCCTACTTCTTTATTTCTGATTTTTAACTACTTATTTTTAACTATCTAGTATACATATAGACTTACTTTAATTCAGTTCTTTATTATTATGTATTACATTGTACTGCTGCTGCATAGTCAACAAATCCTACAACATATGATTCTGTTTCTGATATTTAAACTTCTTCAAAGTGAACTCTTCAGAGTCTGCACAATTTTCCATTACCCTTTCTTTGATATTTCTGATTGACATGGCTATGCTTTTTGAAATCTTACTCTGCATATTTTCTTTGCTGAAACTGCTTATGAGAGTGGCACTTCTATTACTGTACAGTGTTCTGCTTTGTGCAGTTTAAACAGTCAAAGTTCTTACGGGGCTGTGTCTGAGTCAAAACAAGGACATGTGGAGATGAATTGTTTCACTCCAAATTACCACTGTGACATCTGGTAAGGAAGGCCAGTTATGAACATTTCATCAATCAATATAATTCTAACAGGGACAATAACGAGGACAGTTTTAGGCTAGATCAATTTTCTTTTAAAAAATACAAAAATAACTGCAATTATATTTTGTTGGAATATCATTTATAGAACTAATAAAAATAATTTATTCTCTACCCTATTGGCAGCAATGATTTTCTCTTAATTGCATTTCTAACAATCATTCCTTACTGTTCCAATCTTGAGGTACATTAGATAATAAATTACTGCCAGTGTTATTATTCTATACATGCTCTGCATGCTTATATCAAATTCTATTTCTTTAAAAAAACCTATAACTTGGCTGCAAAACATTTTAGCTGAAACAGAGGAGTAGATTAAGCAATACTAACTAAACACTGGCAGTAATTCAGCTATTTCTCTACTCATGAAGAAGAACAAAAATATCTTGATAGATACAGAAGGTTTTTCAACATTCAGAATTTAAAAAAAAACGAGGTTAACATTTCTTACCTCTTTCTGTAATTCCTGGAATTTTCAGTTTCTTTAACTTTCCTGTTTTTGTTTATTTTATACTACTAAAGACCCATTATTTACTCCTTTGTGGTGATAAATATATGACTAGTCAAAAGCCCCTAGATAAAATGCACCATTATTAAGCACTTAGATGTTATTGATACAGTCTACATGCAACACTTCTCTTCATCAGATTGGAAGAGGCAGCTATTAGTAGTCAGGAGAAAGAGGGTTGTTTATTTGTCTACACAAATCTTTCTGGGATGTTTAAATTAAAAAATTGTCTTGGAGGATAATTTAAGTCAGAAGACTTCAAGGTTTTTTTGACTCAATGGGTTATTAACATATTAAAAATGCATGCTATTAGAATATCAAATTATCACTGCAAGAGGCTCTTGAAGTCAACATTTTTGAGGTAATAAACATTAAAGGAAAATATTATAGGGCATTAGAAAAGAGCAGAGAGATGAGAGGAAAGCAGATAATTCTTATGAAAAGAAAACGCCAGTACAGCATGTTATTATCCCATGCTAAACTGATTAAAACACGTTATTTTAAAAGTAGTGTAAAAAGTCAATTAATACCATTAAAAGTTGCTACTTTAACCCCCACCAACTTTATCATTACAGTGTATCACTGAGGACACTGATAAATGTCATCATTATGTCTGATATTTTGATGCTTAACATAGTAATTACAAATGTATTACGAGGAAATAATTATATTGTAAAGAATGACAAAAAATTATGCGACATGAGACAAATAAAATTTGTTGCAGTATCCGAATATAAATATCTTAATAAACACTTTTTTAATGACAGTAACAAAAGTATATGGCATATTGCAACCTTAAGGGTAGTTTTTTTTATACATTTAGAGAACGTAGGAGAAAGAAGTGCAAGAAAAAGTCTTTGACGTCCATTACAGGGGTAATATTAACTACCTCGTCCCCTGGGTTTAAAGCTCAGAAAAATCCTTAGCCACTCCTTCTATCAGATGCTGATTGGTAATAGGTGACTATTCCAATAACCAAATGAGCCAGGTCTTCCTGCCAGGTTCCTTTGCTGCACTGTTTGTAAGCCAGAAGGAGAAAGATTCTTTTTACCAACCATACCTTCCAAACACCCAGTACTGAAAGTCAACAGCTTATTTTGCCATCAAAGTTCACACTCTGTATTGCTCAATCACCTAATGAGTTGACTGGGGTGACAGGGACATTATAAACTAGGGCGCTGCACAGACAAAAATGCTGGAGGACCATCTATGGAAATGGATAAACAGTCGATGTTTTGGACCAAGACCATTGTTCAGCACTGGAAAGGAAGGGGGAAGATGATAGAATAAAAAGGAGGGGAAAGATAATAACTAGAAGGTGATAGGTGATAGGTGAAGCCAGATGGGTAGGAAATGTAAAGGGTTGGAGAGGAAGGAATCTGATAGGAGAGGAGAGTGGACCATAGGAGAAGGGGAAGGAGGAGGGACCCAGGGAGTGTTGATAGGCAGAGAGAAGAGGTAAGGGGCCAGAGTGGGGAATAGAAGGAGAGGGAAGGAGGGAAGAATAAAAGGGTGAGAGAAATATTTTTTACTGGAAAGGGAAATCAATATTAATATCAACACACACAAAATACTGGAAGAACTCAGCTGTCCTGCTGAAGGGTTTTGGCCTGAAATGTTGACTGTACTTTTTTCCATAGATGCTGTCTGGCCTGCTGAGTTCCTCCAGTGTTTTGTTTGTGTTGCTCGGACTTCCAGCATCTACAGATTTTCTCTTGTTTGTTAGTATTCATATCATCAGTATGGAAAGAACTAGGACTTTGATTCATTTTAGCTCTGAAAATATGCATCCAAAACTGACCTTCCCTGCTTCAGGTTATTAATGGACATGAGAAGTCTACCCTAAATTGCTGAACTGCCTGGAGAGAGCTTTGAGGAACAAGATTACTTTACTCAGTGCAGTAGGAATGTGATGGAATTTAATAAACCATCTGCTTTGCACCTCACCGATTAGTAAAGATGAGCTTAGTGGACATCAGATCAGATTTTGGCAATCTCTTTTCCTTCAAGGATATTTTAAGTGTTCTAACCCACAAGGCTGAAAGGAAGTGGGATTATTTCAATTATGTTCGTTTGGCCAGTTTGAACTTGATTGGCCAAAAGGAGTCCGTCCATGTCAGTAACTTCTGAAATGCTGAAGATGTGTACTAGCAATGTCACAAAACGTACTTCCACCAGGTGAGTTCAAAGTTCTAAGTAAATTTATTATCAAAGTACACTACCTTGAGATTAGTTTTCTTGCAGGCATTTAGAGAAAAATAAAGAAAACAATAAAATTAATGAAAAAAACTATAAATAACAAAGACTGGCAAACAACCAATATGCAAAAGAAGCCAAATTGCATAAATAATAAACAAGGTAAATAAATAACATTGAGTTGTGGAGTCCTTGAAAGTTTGTCTACAAGTTGTGGACAACAGTTCAGTGTTGAGATGAGTGAAGTTATCCATGTTGGTTCAGGAGCCTGATGGTTGTGGGGTAAGAACTGTTCCCTGGTTGTATGAGTGAGGCGCCTGAAACTACCTCCTATTTAAATCAAAAGATTATATTGATATTGTACAAATATAGTCCCTTATTTGTAAGACAGATACGATTGTTTGAGAACAGAAATGAATAAAAATGGTTGCGGCATCAAGTTTGAAGCTAATAACTAAAAAAATGGGATTTAATCTGTTGTTACTGAAAACAGAATCTGAGGTGCACTAATCAAATTTACAAGATATTTATGGGAATTAATAAAATAAATCCTAACATGTTTTATTACCAGTAAATACAGATTAAAAACCAAAGCTTTGAAAGAGGCTCATACAAGAGAGCTTTTAATCTGTGTAGGTTATTATAATATTCTGATGCAGAAAGAACATTTTCTTTATTTCCTTACAGAGATTATAGTTTTTTTTAAATAAATATAATGCAACGGAACAGACAGTATGAAAAGTTTAATTGTGGACAGTGTAGGCGGTGAATATTTAGTCATCAAGTTTAACTATTATTTCTAATATTTGTTGCCAAGAGGATTTATTTTCAACCAATTTAATGTCCCAAAGAACCACAGGCTCTCACTCTATCCACTTTAAATTCTCAAAGGTGACAATGTGCCTGTTTTATCTGCTTGAATTGCTGAGGGGTGGAGTTGTTTAGTGGAGAAGTGGGGCTATTGAGATGATGGTGGAAGGGCTGCAAGGCAAGATACCTTTGAAATAGGAAAGAAATGTGCAGAATATCAGGTAATCAAATGTATAACAAATGTGAGAGAAAATACTCCACAGTTTCAACTTCAGGAAAAAGAACAAATTAAATTAAACAATTAAAGTAATTCACGATGTGGTAAATCTTGGTTTCAATTTAGCTATGATGTGAGTAAATCTGATGACCATTATAGTGTCAATGAAATATATTGCATATACGAGGACGATTAGGGGTAGTATTGAAAGAAAACTGGCCATTAAAAGCAAACCTTTGATTTTTTTTTCTTTTCATATTTAAGTATTGCAAAGAATGGCTTGATTTAATGGAGAACATTTAATTAAATCTTTATCTCAAATAGACTATGTGACATGGAATCTTTAGTAGATTTTATATGCCCTTCTTATAGGATCCTTTCTCATAGGATAGTTCTGTTATTAATTCTTGCGACTGTGTCTGGTACTGGATTAACACAGACAAATCATTACATTTATGATAAGTTTAGAAATCTCCAGTAGGTTAAAAGGAATGTAGTCACAAGATTTTGATAACTGTGTGAGATTAGTGCCTGTATACATTTTTGATTATTAGATTTGTTGCTGCAACCTATTTGAACACCACTGTCAATATAATATGAGAGTGTTTTAATGACCAACACTAAGTAACCATGGAATTAATACTCTTTATTGAGGTGCAATCTCTTTTGATAATGATTACTCCAGTGCAATTAATACTATTGACCAATCACCTCCCTTATGAGGATTAAGTGCAAAAGTATTGTATATAGGTAAGCCTTTCAATTGTATAGTCATATAAACATCCAGAATCACCACACTTTTCTGCTCACTAAGAATGCTCTGTTCATAAGCCGTTACTTATATTAATCGTACACAAATTCGTTTTTGTTACTTTCCCTCACAGTCTCATCAATTCCCCAAGTTCTATCTGCCTGTAAACAATGAACAATTTATATTGGCTGATTAACCTTGCAACCCACACATCTCTGTGATGTGGGTGGAAACCAGAAGAACCTGCGGAAATCCACACCGTCAACTGGAGAATGAGCAAACTCCACACGAGTACCACTGAAGGTGAGGATTGAACTTGGCTCTCCAGTGCTGTGAATCAGCAGCTCTGCTACCTGCACCACCGTGCTGCCCACGGAACAATTTACGTGAGACTGATTAGGGCTCCTGCTGCTGATTTGCACAATTACTTGCAGATCCAAAAAAGAAGTTTATTAAAATGAAATCATCTGCATAGTTCTCAGTAGGGTACCCTTTCCTAATTAAGTCAGGCATTCAAAGAGTTTAATTCTCAACAGTTGTTAGGTTCATGTGGTTAAAGAGACTTGACTCACAGTAATTTACTATTGGCCATATTGAAGGATGGAATTCAAATATGAAGTAAAATTCTTTTCTCTAAGTTTAACTTCTGCACTTTTTACCAATGCGTAACTCACAACCCTATGCCCAAGTTTGTTCAGAAATACTGTGTGAAAAACTCCCTGTTCTATCCAACAAGAAATTTCCTACTGACAATGGAATAGCATTTTGATTAAAAAGCTGAAGTTCTGAGACAACTCCATGCATTAGCAAAACAAGTCTCTTCACTCGGGGGGACAGGGAGAAATAATGTTTTATCAGTCTAGTTCCACTGAAGGAATGTCCTAGCACAGCGGCAAATGCAAAGATACACAGAATTTGAAAGCGGGTGGGGATTAATCTAATAACACACAAATCTCTAGGGATTCATTTCTAGCCTCATGAAGTCTGGAAATCCCATTTTGAAGGTTATTATTTTATATAAGTGTGATGGTTAACTTTCATTCATCCTTACAACATACAAAGAAAGATTTAAAATATAACCAAAAGCCACAAAAATTACTGAATTGGGGATGCTTGCATTAACTTTTCAGGTTTATGGTTAAGTCACTGCACACCCCTACAAGATAAACAGACAATATCCAGCTGATGTGAAATTTTTAACCTTTATTCTAATTAGTTTCAATTAAGTTACTCATTCAAAATGCATTCTATATTGCTCAGACATAATAAATGTCAAATTTTAGTTTGGAATTCTGTGATAACCCTTTGAGGATCAGAAAAAGAGTTTTCCACCTTGAAAAGTGTAAGTAATTAGAAGATAATTGCAGTATCAGGATCACTGGGTTTCTGCAAGTTAATATAAAATTTTGAGCTCTGCAGAATATTCCTGTTTCTTCACAAGTTGATTATTTCTGTTTTGCAGAGTTCTTGAGCTTTGCAGCGATACAATAGAAATCCTTAAAGGGTTTAAAATACTGATTGGTCTTTGGGGAACTCAGAAAGCTGAACAATTAGATGTGTAAATTAGTTTACTTATTTCACAAATTCAAAAAAGAGGCAAAATAACAAGTTGATCAAAATACACTTTGGCTACAATATATTACCACTTTTGCACACAGGAAAGATCAAAATCTCACTGTGTGCCACTGGCATGGACAAATTCAGAGGGTCTTTATTGAGAATAGTGGCAATTGCCATAGAATAAAGCTTTAAAGAACCACAAAAGCCAGATATTACCTTTAGCTTTTTTATCTAATTACAGTTGTTCACAGACGGATTTTGTAGCATACACCAATAGAGCATTTAATTTCTTAGAAATAACTTTAGCACTTTGTATTAATTTTATTAGTGACATGTGCACCACATGATGATATACAACAAAGCCCATGTTACAGCAAAACACATTTTGAAAATCGATGTTCCTTATTTTAACAAACATACAACTAGTAATGTGCAGGAAACCACCAAGTACTGAAGGAATGGTTTCTTTCAGAAATCAACTGCTGAACATTCTACGCTTAGCAAGTTGATACAGTATAAATGATGAAATATTTTGATGTTATCTTTTATTTATAATCCTCTCTGTAATAAGTATGTTTACACAGCATACTAGGTCATTCTGTAGTACTACAAAATGTGCTAGATTAGGCCATGAAATCAGTAGAGAAGTTTACAGTGGGACTCACTTACAGCTTTTGATCCTGTTTGAGAATTTTTATCTGGAAATTTCAAACATTATTTTAAGTCATCTGCTTATAATCGTCAACAAATTTATTTTGTATTTTAAGTTTGTTCCACCATGTACAGGTTAACTGAATAAATATCTTATTTCCTTGAATACAATCGACTGTCTTTATCTTACAGAGCAAAACTTAACCTCACATGTAACTACTGAGCTTGGTAACGGCAGCAGAAAAATAAAACACAAGAACATACAACCAACACATAAAGAGTTACTTTATGCAGGAGCTTTGGTGGTAACTCGGGATTCATCCTTTTAAGTTTTTAATTTGGAAAATCTGGCAAATTTGGAACCATTGATTTATTAGACTTTAGCCAACACAAATGTGATTTACTTTAATAAAAATACACAGTGATAACAGTAAGGGCCTGGGAGCAGCTCAGCTGTGAACCATTTACACCATCTATCTCAGAAAAGGAATCTTCTTCAATAACGACCAAATTCATGTTAAATCCAAATTGTAGCTTTCCTTGTTCCCTCATACAGCTCGGTGGCTAAAGTGATTGATTCAGCTAAAACCTTTCACTTCACTTTCTTGATAAATAGCAACCCAAATCTAAAAACTTGAGCTGGCTGTATTCAGGTCCCAAGATCACAGAACCTAGCACATCAATTTAATCTAGAAACTACTCAAGTTTAGCTACATCTCATTTTCAAGCCAGGATTTGTGCTTGCTCCAAAACAGTTTTGTTAGTCGGAAGATTGTTGATTTTTATGATTCTGTTTAGGTTTTCAGCAGCAAACAATAACTCTATGTACAAAGTGTATTCAAGGACTTTGTTCTATTCAAGGAAATACAGTATTCTGCACATCTACGTACAAGGGCATCTGGTTATCTAAAAACAAAGCAGGAATATTATAATGTTTACTATAATTCAACCATTTTCCCTCAGCAAAATATATTGTTGGTTAAAACCCCATCTGGGTTGCTGAGGGGAAAGGTTAAGCAATAAACTACAGAAGAGCAGAATTTGATTATGCAATGATCCATATTTTAGACATAATTATTTCAGTGTCTTGACACAAAATATAGTTTTTTAAAACCATGTCTGACAGAATAGCAATTGAACATTTTTTTTATCTGTACCCACCAAAGCATTTACTTTGGTTTGTCGCTCGGTCCACAAACACTTTTGAGGAGATGACATTACCAAAAGGCAGGAACATTTGCATGAGCTCAGCATCTCCAAACTCCTGAGGAAGGTGATAGATAAAAAGGTTGCAACCTTCTGGACCTGCAGAGAAATGATTGCACTGCGTTGAAAAGATGGGCACATTCTACAGAAATGGAAGTCAGTAAAATAAACAGCTCAATTCCTAAGCCTGTTTCAAAGAAGAGAGCAAAAAAGTACATTAAGAGCTCTACATTTCTAAGCATCAGTGAGAGATACATAATGATGTTTGTCAATTCCCAAACCTTATTATAATACACAACAGACATCAAAATTCCTATGGTAATGGGTAAGCATTGTAGCTTCAAAGTTTTATTGAAATATTGGTCTCTCAGTTTATTAGTTGAAGTTCAAAGTATCAGTTCAAAGTATACGTTTGTCCTTTAATCAATTTATATTATCGATTTTTAGATTTTAAAAAATCTCACAAAATTCACAGCAGGGATTCAAAGCAGAGAACTTCAGTCTTTGCCTGATCTCTACCTTGGCAGCAGCATCCAAAGATATGGGCTCAGTGACTATCTATACATCTCTGTACTGCCACTGTGCTATTTGGTGTAGTCTGCATCTCATCTGTCTTTGTCACAGAAGAATTTACTCAAGACAGAGTTCATAGGAAGCATTATATCTCTGACCACTGCATATCTCTTATGGAGGAGATGAAGTCATATCTTCACTTTGAGGATATCTGAAATTGTGCTGTGAGGGATGACCATTGTCTTGACCTTTGGGACCGATTCAGAACAAATCAATTCAAAATTGGGATATCTGTGAGGCATTTGGCATTAGAATTATTCTACCACCATCTTTAACCTCATTATATCTTTCACTCTAACCATCCAGCCAGAAAACCAAGCCTCCTTCAATGGAAACTGTAGAGGACTATGTCAGGAGCAGTGTTAAGCACAAATTGAAAATGAAAGCCAAACTGATAAAACTATAAGATTACACGTTTCAAAATCACAACCTTTTCTGGTTCCTCTCTTGATCCTTAATCATGCCTTGGTTACCCCTGTCCAATGCTGATCTGGCTGCCTTCCCTCAACCAACTGATTATAAGCTTAAGGCCATCCAAAACTCCACAATTGGTAACAGTTCCTGTTCGCATATTCTCCCCAAAGCATGCTGACGAGTAATAGCTTGATGTTGAACTTCCATTCTTGTTTTCAAATCCTATGACTCTTAATCATTCCCAAGGTTAATCCTCCTAACGTAAGTAGTCATGACTTCAGCAGCCTAGTTCCCAAAGTCTGGAATTTCTTCTCTAAGCTTTCAGTCTCTCCCCCTCTTCCTCTCACTCTCTCCCTCCCCTTTAATTTGTTTCTTAAAGTATTCACCATGGCTTTGATTATTTCAACTTTTTTTCATCTTTCTCGTGCTGCGGTATAAATGTTTATTTGATAACTATCCTGTATAGTTTTGAGAAGTTTTACAGTACTAAATGTGCTTTGACAGTTGCTGTTCATGAGCATTTAGCTCAATGGTACATGTGTATAATATGAACTAACTGAGAAAAGTTTGAATGGTAAGTAATATAGTACAATTTGCCCCAATATTTTTTTCAATCATATCTATCAATGCTAAATATATTTTCTTCCAAAATGCATCAAAAATTAATTAAGCTTTCTGGTGATCCTGCTATACTATTTTCATATTCAAATCAATGCCAAAACTTTCAACAAACTAATCCATCTTGCAGCTGAGTAATCCATTTCCACTTCAACAAAATGCATCACTCTTGGATTTGTTTGCAAGATAGAAGCTTCTCATTTCTTCTTTTAAACAGTAAACTGAACTTTAATGAATATGTGCTAACCAGTATTCCTCTACCTAATGTGTAGACTCATTTGCCGAGCTTGTATTCCTATTGTGAATGCAACTTTTTCAGGCAGAATAGTGATCTCTGTGACAATTCTCTGCAAATAAAAATGTGAAAACATACATGACATTGTCTGTAAAAAAAAATCTTTAGTTCCATTCACCAGCTCTGTTATTAACCTTTTTGTAAGCTTATAGCAGCTTACAGCACACTAACATTGTGTAAGGATCTAGCATTTTTAGAGCTAATTATTTTCCAGAGAACCTCTGAATTGAAATAAAACTTCGATCACAAAATGCATCCCATTAGATTAGCCAACTGTTGCAATGTAGAAAATGCAACCAAACTGTAGTGTAAGACAAAACTACATCTAGACTGTGTGATGCAAGGCTGGAATAACAGTTTTGTATATAAATATGTTAATTAATCATAATTGCTCCTGAAGTACTGGCTATAGTAAAACTGGCAGGTGCTATGTTTCTGAATTGCTGAAGGCGGAGTACAGTAATATTATTAATTCCACTCAGTGTTGAAGTAGGAGACCTCCCTTGGCTTTCAGGTACAATGAGCCTTTAACAGAAAATGCAAGAATTGTTGTCTGAGAAGTGACGGATTGATTAATGCTATAAGTACAGATCCTTTCCATAATAGATGTTTCAGTTTAAAACTGAAATTCTGTTCAGTTTTGCTAACAATTTCTGTTTCTTTTTCATAGTTTTCCTCATGTTGAGGGAGCAATGCTGAAGTTAATAAGAGTGGATGGGTGATGTTATGAAAAGTGTGTCTAAATTTTGGGGGAGGATATTGTGAAGTAAGTTAGACTATTGCGAATAATTAAAAATAGTGTGGAATGGTATTGTGAATACAATTAACAGAGCTGCAAGACTCACAGAAATGCTTTACATTTGGTCTGCATTAAAATCATTTTCTTGGTATTTCCGTTACTGACCTCCATGAACAGGTTGCACTTACCATCTCCAGTACCACTGTCTATGGCTTAGCCAGCTGTCAAAGTTTTCAAAATACCGTGAAAGTTTCTGACATTCAGAAACATTCAAAAACATTATAAAACTATTTAGAACAGACTATTGAAGAAATTAAAATATATTAAGATGTATTAAAAGAAACAAACTGGATTACAGTACTTTAAAACATATTTAAATAAATCAAACTGCAAGCCATGAGGTAATTTTGAAACTCTATAAAACTCTGACTGGACCATACTTGGAGTATTGTGTTTAGTTCTGGTTGCGTCTTCATAGGAAGGATGTGAAAGCTTTAGAGAGGGTGCAGAGGAGATTTACCAGGATGCTGCCTGGATTAGAGAGCATGTTTTATGGGGAAAGGATTTGAGTGAGCTATGAATTTTCTCTTTGGAGTGAAGGAGGATAAGAAGTGACTTGATAGAGTTGTACAAGACGACAGGAGGCATTGATAGAGTGGACAGCCAGCGTCTTTTTCACAGCTGAAATAGCTAAATTAGGAAGTTTAATTTCATGGTGACTGGAGGATATCAAAGGCAGGTTTTTACAAAGAGAGTGGTCAATGCTCAGCCAGGAGTGGTGGTACAGGCAGATGCATTGGGGGATCTCATTGAAACCAATAGAATATTGAAAGGCCTACTTAGAGTGGATGTGGAAGGATGTTTCCAATACCGGGAAGGTCTAGAATACAAGGATGTCCTTGTAGAAAAGAGATAAAGAAGGGATTTCATCAGAGGGTGGTGAATCTGTAGAATTCATTGCCACAGATGGGTATATTGATCAGGTTCTTGATCAGTAAGGACATCAAAGATTATGGGTAGAAGACAGGAGAAAGGGGTTGAGAGGGATAATAAACCAACAATGTTTGAATGGAGAACAGATTTGATGGGCTGAATAGCCTAATTCTGCTTCTATATTGTGTGGCCTTATTTGGGACCTACATTTGGGACATAAAAGAGACTCTTAGTGAGGCACATGGATGAAAGAAAGATGAGGGGTAGGAGGGAAGCATTAAATTGATCTTGGAGCCTGTTAAAAGGTTGGCATAGCATTGTGGGCCAAGGGGCGTGTACTGTGCTGTACTGTTCTATGTTCTAAACTAAGCAGAATCACAAACTTGCCTTAAACCTTTGCAGCAGTTCACCACCACCACAGGATCTTCAAAGTGGGATCCCAGTGTCAGTGGCTGGGATTTGCTACACCCTCCTCTGCTGAAGTCTGCAAATCCAGCTCCTCGCAAGCTGAGGATTCGTATGGAAACCCCAAATGTGCCAACACTCCTGCATTGAACTTTTGTCATTTCACTGCAAGATCTGGCCCATCACTACCAGATACATAAAATAGGGCAATCTGTAGTTGATGGCATGGTTACTTATTTTTGCAGGGAATGCAAAATACTATTACAATATTTAATCTCCAAATATAATACGGAATCTCTTATCTAATTAAGCAGCCTAACTTTAGATTGTGGTTATATCATGAAATTGCAAGCCACAAACATATTACAACCAGACATTCAGATCCTCTTGTGCATGCTAATGGAAAATGAAAGACCCAGTTATGTCCCACTTTTCAACATTTTCACTGGATGGTTATCTGCCAAACCTAGACTAATTTTAGATTAAGCTGCTGCCATCTGTGCAATCAATGCCAATTTAAACGGGGTGAATACAGTGTCACTCCTGAGCCACAACAGTGTCCTGATTTCTGGCATCACCTCAATAATGGTGGACCAAAATGAGATGTTAAAATAAATAAAATTGAGGAACATTCCAAGCCATTGTACTTGTACTTTTGACTCTCCAAAACTTGGACCTGTAATTAACTGAAAGCTTTATGTTTGTTCAGAGTTTCTCACTGAGGTCTTTTGTCATATCTCAATATCAGCATATATTTTTTGTTTGTCTATTGTGTGTAATGGAAGTAATGAAAAACTTACCCTCTCTCTGTTGCTGGGGTATCATTGGAGGTGGCTGTGGAAAGGCTTGACTGATCTGGCCATAGGCGGCAGGATAGGCGGCTGTAATGCAGAGATGGTGTTTCATGTTAGGGTTTTGTATAGTCACACTTAACAAGCTAAATGTTCAAAAGTGAAAATCCATTTAAAATCTATGTAATATTTACCAGTGACTTTAGCATAGTATACATTAAAGATTAAAGACTACCTTTATTTCTCACATGTACATTGAAACATATAGGGAAATGCATCATTCTTCAATGGCCCACGCAGTCTGAGGATTGTGCTGGGGTTATGCAGGTGTCACTATGCTTCCTGTGCCAACGTCACATGCTCACAACTTATGACCTTAATCTGTACGCTTTTGGAAAGTGGGAGGAGACGGAGCAAACCCACACAGTGATGGGGAGAACGTACAAGCTCCTTTGAGACAGTGGAGGGAAGTGAACTTTGATCACTGATCGCAGGCACTGTAATAGTTTTACTCTAACCACTACACTACTCATCTCTGATTTGATAATCGTGAGTGTGTTTCATGGGTCAGCTGATTTACTTACTCTTACAAAGGCATTGATAAGCAATCTCGGTGATTTATCAGTACCAGTGAGTGACAGTAATAACTAATTGCCTTT
The DNA here is from genome assembly GCF_048418815.1 of Hemitrygon akajei. Lineage (NCBI taxonomy): Eukaryota > Metazoa > Chordata > Chondrichthyes > Myliobatiformes > Dasyatidae > Hemitrygon > Hemitrygon akajei. The sequence continues at coordinate 18,334,377 of NC_133136.1, forward strand.
GTATCCAATTTGAAAACACCTTTCAAAATATTTAAGTTAGGCTAACAGCAACAAAGTAAGTTTTTGATAACCTCTAAAGAAAAGCATGACTCATGACATCATGAGAGGCAATAACTTCTTTGCTAACACACATCTGAACCTAGCTCATTAAAAACTCTTTCATATCAGGGAAATGCGATTTTCCAGCTAAGCAAATGGAAATCAATACAAAATAAATGGCAGCAGACAGTGACATTTCAATATGATGATATTCCCCAATGTGAAAGTGCTATAATCATTAAAGGTCTGGGGTAAAATTATGGTCGTTACAAAACTTTAAACATCAACGAGATTGTGAAGATCAATATGGTTATCTGTGACCTTTATCAATTGGTTTGAAAATGTCTGGGTTTCTCCTCCCATGAAGCTTCTGGGAGCAGCCATAGCTTTTTTTAAATATGACAGAAAACAGATGATAGCTGATAACACAATCATTATACACCCTATCTACTTTCTTTTACAGTAAAACCAAATCAGTCACGTAGTAATCACTGGTTAGCTGTAGTATGTTATTGACTGTAGTATGCCATCTGAGAATAGTTAAATTCTCCCAAAGCATTGTTTACTTTCAATCACAGGCAAATTCTTTGAATTATGTTATTGTTGCTCCATTACTAAGAAGTAAAGATCACTAATGAGAGATGGACTTCTCCTTTTCATAGCCCCATCTCTGTTCTTTAGTTACTACAGCTACAATTAGCTAACAGTAACATGACAGAGACCCAAACACCAAAACGCTTGTGTTGCTGAGATATATCCCAGAATGCATTGGGGCACATCATCCGAGATGTAACCGAGGGTCATCGGATGTTTTGGGAGTTTCAACTTCGACCCGGCCAAGTTTGATCAGGCCCTGGATTGTGTCCCAGCAGCATTGGTCCATGGGTCACACCTCTTGATCCACAGCCATCTGGAGACTCACTCAACAGCCTCTATGACAGTCTTGATGGCTCTTTTCTTTGCAGCCCCCATAATGCTAAGGAGAGGGTAGGTTCTGCCATAGTGAGCAGCCAGCAAAACCTCTGTAGGCTCACACCATGCCCTCCACTCCTGTTCTAGCACTGCTCTACCAGCTCCTGGCATTTGGCCTGCTTATGTTCAAATGCCTCCTCAACCTGGTCTTTCCAGGGAACTGTCAGTTCTACTATGACCACCTACTTCGAGTTTTCTGACAGGATGTCCATGTCAGGCCTCAGTGATGATGATGTGATGAAGTCAGGGAATTTTCATCGCTTGCTGAGATTGATATTCAATTGCCAGTGAGACACTGTGGCGAGCAAGCATTATTCCAACAATGCAGGCTGTGCATAGCGGATTGGTTCACTTCAAGTGACTCTCTGATTTGGTTAATTGAAATGTTGACATTTCAAGATTCAAGATTATTTAATGTCATTTCCAGTACACAAGTGTAAAGGAGAACGAAATAATTGTTACTCTGGATCTGTTGCAGCACAAACAACACAATAAGATAAAAGAACACAATAATAAAAAAGACACAATAGATTGATTGTAAAGTACAGTATGTCCATAGAGTATATCCATTAATTATATTAGTGTCTGTACATAAGGTGACTGACAGGAAATAGAAACATAGAAACATAGAAAATAGGTGCAGGAGTAGGCCATTCAGCCCTTTGAGCCTGCACCACCATTCAGTATGATCATGGCTGATCATCCAACTCAGAACCCTGTACCTGCTTTCTCTTCATATCCCCTGATCCCTTTAGCCACAAGGGCCATATCTAACTTCCTCTTAAATATAGCCAATGAACTCGCTTCAAATGTTTCCTGTGGCAGGGAATTCCACAGATTCACCACTCTCTACGTGAAGAAGTTTTTCCTCATCTCGGTCCTAAAAGGCTTCCCCTTTATCCTTAAACTGTGACCCCTCTTGTTCTGGACTTCCCCAACATCGGAAACAATCTTCCTGCATCTAGCCTGTCCAATCCCTTTAGAACTTTATATGTTTCAATGAGATCCCCCCTCAATCTTCTAAATTCCAGTGAGTATAAGCCTAGTCGATCCAGTCTTTCTTCATATGAAAGTCCTGCCATCCCAGGATTCAATCTGGTGAACCTTCTCTGTACTCCCTCTATGGCAAGAATGTCTTTCCTCAGATTAGGGGACCAAAACTGCACACAATATTCAAGGTGCGGTCTCACCAAGGCCTTGTACAACTGCAGTAGAACCTCCCTGCTCCTGTACTCAAATCATTTTGCTATGAATGCCAACATACCATTTGCCTTTTTCACCTCCTGCTGTACCTGAATGCCCACCTTCAATGACCGGTGTACAATGACACCCAGGTCTTGTATCTCCCCTTTTCCTAATCGGCCACTGTTCAGATAATAATCTGTTTTCCTGTTCTTGCAGCCAAAGTGGATAACCTCACATTTATCCACATTAAATTGCATCTGCCATGAATTTGCCCACTCACCTAACCTATCCAAGTCATCCTGCATCCTCTTAGCATTCTCCTCACACCTAACACCGCCGCCCAGCTTCGTGTCATCTGCAAACTTGGAGATGCTGCATTTAATTCCCTCGTCTAAATCATTAATATATATTGTAAACAACTGGGGTCCCAGCACTGAGTCTTGCGGTACCCCACTAGTCACTGCCTGCCATTCTGAAAAGGTCCCGTTTACTCCCACTCTTTGCTTCCTGTCTGCCAACGAATGCTCTATCCACATCAATACCATACCCCCAATACCGTGTGCTTTAAGTTTGCACACTAATCTCCTCGTCAAAAGCCTTTTGAAAATCTAAATATACCACATCCACTGGCTCTCCCCATCCACTCTACTAGCTACAACTTCAAAAAATTCTATAAGATTCGTCAGACATGATTTTCCTTTCACAAATCCATGCTGACTTTGCCGATGATTTCACCTCTTTCCAAATGTGCTGTTATCACATCTTTGATAACCGACTCTAGCATTTTCCCCACCACGAATGTCAGACTAACTGGTCTATAATTCCCTGGTTTCTCTCTCCCTCCTTTTTTAAAAAGTGGGGATACATTAGCCACCCTCCAATCCTCAGGAACTAATCCAGAATCTAAGGAGTTTTGAAAAATTATCACTAATGCATCCACTATTTCTTGGGCTACTTCCTTAAGCACTCTGGGATGCAGACCATCTGGCCCTGGGGATTTATCTGCCTTTAATCCCTTCAAGTTACCTAACACCACTTCCCTACTAACATGTATTTCCCTCAGTTCCTCCATCTCACTAGACCCTCGGTCCCTTACTATTTCCGGAAGATTATTTATGTCCTCCTTAGTGAAGACAGAACCAAAGTAGTTATTCAATTGGTCTGCCATGCCTTTGTTCCCTAAGATCAATTCACCTGTTTCTGACTGTAAAGGACCTACATTTGTTTTGACCAATATTTTTCTTTTCACGTATCTATAAAAGCTTTTACAGTCAGTTTTTATGTTCCCTGCCAGCTTTCTCTCATGATCTTTTTTCCCTTTCCTAATTAAGCTCTTTGTCCTCCTCTGCTGGTCTCTGAATTTCCCCCAGTCCTCAGGTGTGCTGCTTTTTTTGCTAATTTATGTTTCTTCTTTGGACTTGATACTATCGCTAATTTCCCTTGTCAGCCATGGGTGCACTACCTTCCCTGGTTTATTCTTTTGCCAAACTGGGATGAACAATTGTTGTAGTTCATCCATGCGATCTTTAAATGCTTGCCATTGCATATCCACCATCAACCCTTTAAGTATCATTTGCCAGTCTAAGCTAATTTACGTCTCATACCTTCAAAGTTACCCTTCTTTAAGTTCAGAATCTTTGTTTCTGAATTAACTATGTCACTCTCCATCTTAATGAAGAATTCCACCATATTATGGTCACTCTTACCCAAGGGGCCTCGCACGACAAGATTGCTAACTAACCCTTCCTCATTGCTCAATACCCAGTCTAGAATGGCCTGCTCTCTAGTTGGTTCCTCGACATGTTGGTTCAGAAAACCATCCCGCATACATTCCAAGAAATCCTCTTCCTCAGCACCCTTACCAATTTGGTTCACCCAATCTATATGTAGATTGAAGTCACCCATTATAACTACTGTTCCTTTATTGCACGCATTTCTAATTTCCTGTTTAATGCCATCCCCAACCTCACTACTACTGTTAGGTGGCCTGTACACAACTCCCATCAGCGTTTTCTGCCCCTTAGTGTTATGCAGCTCTACCCATATCGATTCCACATCCTCCAGGCCAATGTCCTTCCTTTCTATTGCGTTAATCTCCTCTCTAACCAGCAATGCTACCCCACCTCCTTTTCTTTCCTGTCTATCCCTCCTGAATATTGAATATCCCTGGATGTTGAACTCCCATCCTTGGTCACCCTGGAGCCATGTCTCTGTGATCCCAACTATATCATATTCATTAATAACTATCTGCACATTCAATTCATCCACCTTGTTACGAATGCTCCTCACATTGACACACAAAACCTTCAGGCTTGTTTTTACAACACACTTAGCCCTTATACAATTATGTTGAAAAGTGGCTCTTTTTGCTTTTTGCCCTGGATTTGCCTGCCTGCAACTTTTACTTTTCACCTTACTACTTTTTGCTTGGTGATAAATGATAAAGCTGTGGTGGTGGGGAGAGTGGTGGAGTGGGTTAGTGGGTGGAGGTGTTGATCAGCCTTACTGCTTGGGAAAAATGCTTTTGAGTCTGATGGTCTTGGCAAAAGTTTGGAAAAATTACAGTTATTTTGATAGCAACACACACAAAATACTAGAGGAACTCAGCAGGTCAGGCAGCATCTATGGAAAAGAATAAACTGTTGACTTTTCTGGAATTAGCTAAAATAGACTGGCAAATGATACTTAAAGGGTTGACGGTGGATATGCAATGGCAAGCATTTAAAGATCGCATGGATGAACTACAACAATTGTTCATCCCAGTTTGGCAAAAGAATAAACCAGGGAAGGTAGTGCACCCTTGGCTGACAAGGGAAATTAGGGACAGTATCAAGTCCAAAGAAAAGTCAACAGTCCTTCTTCAGGACTGAGAAAGAAGGGGGAAGATGCCAGAATTTTTTAAAAAGAAGTTATTTTGTTAATTCTTCAGTAATGTGGAGAGTATATATTTTGCTGGGAAGCTCACACATAACGAATGACAGAGCCAACCAGCCATTTCTCTAGCCAGCCCTTTAAAAGACCATTCCAGTAAGTCCTTGTCTTTTCCCGAAACCTCATAATTTTTTCTTATTTCAAATATGTATCAAATTCCTTTAGTAATAGTAATTAAAGGGGAAAAAAATTCAGATTTTATTCAAGCCCCAAGTTAAAAGCTGATGATTTAAATTTGTTCCAGTTTAATAGATGCCACTAAGTTTCAGATTTCTTACAAAAGTCAGCAGACTTGTTAAGTTGTCTTGAGTTATAGTGGCATAAAAACATAAACATCGCTGAAGCAAAATGTTGTTGACAAGGGTTTTTATGTTAAATTATTATTCTTGGTCAACAGTGATGCATCCTGGGTTCAGCATGAAAACCACTGAGATGTTTTTAATGATTTAGATTGACTGCTTTGAATAAAATTTTAAAATTTATATATTATATTATATGGTGTTGTGAGGAAGATAGAAGAAGACACAGATAGGCTAGAGGAGAGTGTGGATGAATTGAAGGTAAAATTATAAAGAAATGTGGGATGATACATTTTGGCAGAGAGAAAAAGAGTTGAGAATATTGACTAAATGGCTCAATTCTAATTGATATGCAGAAGTAAAGCGACTGAGGTGTATGTTTTATTTTATTTTGAGATAAATTGTGGAAGAGGCCCTTCCAGCCCAATGAGTCACACAGACCAGCAACCCACCTATCTAACCCCAGCCTAATCACAGGATAATTTACAATGACCAATTAATCAACTAACCAGTTCTTCTTTGGAGTTTGGGAGGAAACCAGAACACCTGGAGGAAATCCATACAGGTTACAGGGAAAACATACAAACTCCTTACTGAAGGCGCTGGAATTGAACTCCGAACTCTGGAACACCCCGAGCTGTAATAATGTGTGCTGAGTATGATGGTATCATGGAGCACTATGTGTGTGTAAATATCCCTGAAGGAGACAGGACATAGTAAGAGAGCAGTCAAGAAAGCCCATGGAATTTGAGCTCTCCTAAAAAAAAGGCAACCAGACTTTTGTTTAAGGTCTTAAACAGAGGCCTATTGAGCTCTGTCAGCTGGACATGACATGAATGGAATAATATCCCTGGAGTTATTCCTGGTATTCTGCAAATTATCAGGAATTTCTATAGAGATTATCTATTCACCATCAAATTGCAAACATAACTCCTTTATTCAGAAGAAAAGGGAGACAATAAGCAGGGAAGCATGTGGTTAAATCCGTTCCAGGGAAAATTTTAGAAGCTATTATTGAAGATATTGTAACAGTGCACCTCACAAATAGAATCAAGATATTCAGGCTGTCTCAACATGGCTTTCTGAAAGGAAAATAATGTTTCACCAATTCATTGGAGTGCCCTGAAGAAGTAACATGTGCTGTAGGGTGCAGGACAATGGGTTGATGCGCTATACTTGGATTCGCCAAAGAAATTTGATAGGTTATTGCAGACAATAACAGCTCACAGTGTAGGTGGCAACATTAAGGCATGGATGAAAGACTGGATGGCTATTAGGAAACAGAGAGGGAATGAATGGAATCTTTTTTTTCTGTTTGGCAAGATATAACAAATACCCCACCAATCAGTACTGGAGCTTTAACATTTTAGAATTTATATCAAGAAACTGGATGAAGACAGAATAAAGTTTTGCTGCTAAATTTAATGATAAAGCAAAGGCACAAAAGAAAGTAATTTGTGCATATGACATAAGAGGACAACAAAGGGATTCAGATTGATAACGTAAGGAGCTCAGATCTGGCCAGTGGAGTTTAACGTGGGAAAGTGTGAAAGTGAATATTTTTTCAGGAGATGTAGAGGGACAGTGTTATCTCAATGATGAGAGCTTACACAGTCAAAGCTGAGGGATCTTTTTTTTAATTTTTGAGATACAGCACGGAGTAGGCCCTTCCAGCCCTTTGAGCTGAGCCACCCAGCAGCCCCTGATTTAACTCTAGCATAATCATAGGACAATTTACAGTTTACAATGACCAATTAGCCTACCAACCGGCACATCTTTGGACAGAGGGAGGAAAGTGGAGCATCCAGAGCAAACCCATGTATGTACAAAGTCCTATCAGACAGCAGTGGCAGTAGAATCTAGGTCGCTGGTACTGCAAAGTGTTGTGCTAACCAGTACGCTACCATGTGAGCTGGGAGTCCTAGCGCATGGTTTGCAAAAGGCTAGTTTGTAGTTGCTGTATCTACAGCAAGTAAATGAGAAAGCTAACAGAATATTACTGCTTATTGCTGGAGGAATTTAACAAAAAAGTAGTGAGGTTATGCTTTTATCAGAAAGGATATTGGTAAGATCGTACCTGGAGTACACTTACAGTACTGGCTCTTCATACTTATGGGAAGCAGTTAATGCAAAGTTAGCAAGAAGAATGCCTGATATGCAAAGGTTGTTTATGAGGAAAGGTTTTACAGGCCAGGCATGTATCTGCTTAAATTTAGTCAAGTTAAAGGAACTTTGTTAAAACATGAACAGCCCTTAGAAATCTTGACAGGGCAGATGTGTTTGGGAGATTTTAGACCTGGACAATCAGTTTAAAATGCAAGGTTGTCTATTTAAGACAAAATAAGTTGAAACCTTTCCTCTACAAGGGCTATGTGCCTTTGAAACGCTGTTCCTCAAAGGAAATAAGTTTTTTGAGGAGGTAATCAAATATAAAGATGAAGGCAGTGTTGTAGATGTTTATATGGACTGCAGTAATTCTTTGGCAAGGCTGGTCTGGATGGTCAAGGCACGAGGGATCTGAGGCATGTTGATAAACCCAATGGAAGATTGGTTGGTGGTACGAGGCAGAGGGTAATGATAGATGGTTGTTTTCCTAACCTATGTACCACAGGGATTGGAGTTGGGACCTTTAGTGTTTGTAATACATATAATGTAGGTGGTACGCTTTGTAATTTTGCAGATGACACTAACAAATGGGTGGAGTCACAAATAACAAAAAGGTTGCTTAGAGATGCAGTGGGACATAGATCAGCTGGAAAGTTAGGTGGAATATTGGTGAATGGAATTTAATCCAGACACTTATTTGTATTTTTGCATCATTTATATTTTGATTATCCCTTTTAATCTATTATATGTTAAATATTAGGTAGATCATTAGAATTTTTATTCCTCAGGCTCCGACAGATTGGAACCAAAGCATTTTAGCAGATCAAGGTCTGTTAAATATATAGTGAATGTCAAGGAACTTTGGAACACTGGACCTTGACAGGAAGTCCATGGCTCTCTACACAATCACACTACGGTAACAGTTGCCTTATTAAATTAATGAATACAAAATAAAAACCAGGTTGTTAATACAAATAGGTTACTGAAAAAGGCATCATAAGCGAGGGGATGCACATTAGGAAGTCACGTCGCTGTTGTACAAATCATGGTTAGACTGCATTTGCAGTACAGAGTACAGTTCTGATTGTGACACCACAGGGTGGATTTGAGAACAATAGATATAATGCATTAGGATGGAGCCTGCGATGCAGGGCTGTTGTTATGAGTGGATAAGCTGGTTTTTATTCTTTCCGTAATGTAAGAAGCTGATGGGTCACCTTATAGAGGTACAGTACAGAAAATTATGGGCTGAGATAGGATTGATTGACAAAATCTTTTTCTCAGGGTAGGGGAGTCTAAAACTAAAGGGCACATGTTTAAGATGAGAGGAGAGAAATTTTTTAGAAGATTCATTTGTCACATGTACATCAAAACATGGAAATGCATCAGCTGGGCCAAATAAAATCAGGGAGCATTGTGCTGGACAGACTGCAAGTGTTGCCTCAATTTCGGCACTAACATAGCATGCCCACAACTCATTAACCTTAACCTGGACGTCTTTGGGATGTTGGGGGGAAGCTGGAGCACCTGGAGAAGACGCAAGCATCAGGGGAGAACATACTACAGTCAGTGGCAGGAATTGAACCCTGATCACTGAAAGCTGGTGCTGTAAAGTGATGCATTAACCCCTATGCTACCATGCCACCATGCCAACCCCTATACTGCCATACTGCCCCAAATACAATGGAGATCTGTGGGTAAGCCTTTCACACAGGAGTTGGTAAGTAGTGCCAGAGGAGGAGTGCGGAGTGCAGACAGATACCATTACAAAATTTAAAATCCATTTGGAGAGGTTTATGAACAGTGAAGGAGTTGAGGGATACAGCATGGAATTGGCCCTTCCAGCCCAAACAAACCACAACGCCCAGCAACCCACCTATTTAACCCCAGCCTAATCACAGGACAATTTACAATGACCGATTAACCTACCAACTGGTGCATTTTTGTAATCTGGGAGGAAACCAGACCACCTAGAGGAAACCTATGTGTACAAACTCCTCATAGATGACGTCGGATTTGAACTCTGAACTCTGACACCCCGAGCTGTAATAGCATCACGCTAGCCACGACGCTGCTGTGGCTAATGTGAGCAGATGAGACTAGCATGGATAGAATCACAGTATGAAAGGGGTGGCCCATAAGGATTAATTCTCTTTTGTATGTTCCTCTGAGTCTATGAGAGTGAAAGTAGAGTCACTGAATATTATTTATATAAAGGTGGATTCTCAGTAAGCAAAGGAGTAAGTGGGTAGGTGAAAATGTGGAGTTGAGGTTAAAATCAAACCAGCTGTGACCTTATTAAATAGCAGAACAAGCTTAAGACACTAAGAGGCCTGCTCCTACCTCAATTCTTATGTTTAGATGCATGGGAATGTGTTGTATACCAACTGTCCAGCACAGTCCTTGCAATTCAGTTGCAGTAAGACTTCATTGGCTGCAGTGCTTTTAGAGATATCATCAAAGAGGCATGAATGGTGTCAGATAAATTAACACACAAAAAGTTCTTGAGGAACTCAGCAGGCCAGGCAGCATCTATGGAAAAGAGAATACAATCGATGTTTCAGGCCAAGACCCTTCATCAGCCCTGTTATCATCAACTGTTCACTCTTTTCCATAGATGCTGCCTGGCCTGCTGAGCTCTCCAGCATTTTGTGTGTGTTGCTTTGATTTCCCAAATCTGCAGATTTTCTCTTACTTGTCACATAAGTTAAGTTTGTCTTACACATAGCTCTTCCAAGCAGTGCATAACGTGCTCATGGTTTGGAGGCTTGCATGCCTCAGTGACCCAATGCATGCCCTGGCTGGAGACAGGGCTTTATGCTCTTTGTAGGGTTATCCATGCCATACAGATCAAAGCATAGAGGTCAGACTAAAAGTGGCCCACCAGTCCTCCAGGCTCTAGAAGCCAGGTGCGTAGTGGGTAGTAACCTTACACACAGTTGCATTTGACTGGTTAATCTCACTGTAATTTCTAAATTTGAACTGAATATTTATTCGAAGATTTTAGTTTACAGTTGGACGGGCAGTCTTTTGGACAAGATAATAAAGTAAAAATCCAATCAGATCCAGGTAGAACACTCTATGGCCCTTTTTGAAGTAAATAACTCTTCCAAGGTAACATTCCCAACTCATCCAAAAGCATCAAAGCATGTACTCTGGGAGTACATAGAATCACAGACCATTCACAGGTCAGAGGAGAAAATCCAATTCATTCAGCAACTCCTTGTGAGTATTTTGCTCCATAAGAGACGTACCTCACCCTCCTTCATCCAAATCCTCCAATTACTTTCTTCCACAAATTTTATCTTGCTTCTTTTCTTTTTCTTTAAATACATTTACCTGTTAACTCAATTAATACTCAAAGGACTTAGAGGAATCTTCACATTTAAACTATGCTCAAGATAATGAAGATCTGGCCAAGTGGTTTGTTGGGTTAAATTTTGAATATTTTAGATTTATGGTTCCCAGTTCAGGTCTCCTTCATAAGTGGGACCGTGCATTTGTCACCTTTCTAAAATGCACTCTTCATCCTAAGGGCTTCTGTCAGGTCACTTCTCAGCTTCTGATCTGAGAGAAAAGAGATCCAGCACATTTTCTGCAATATCTCCAAACTAATATGGAGATTCAAGGTTGTTTAATGTAATTTCCTGTACACAAGTGTGAAGGAGAATGAAATAATTGTTACTTTGAATCCGATGCAGCACAAAAAACATGAAAGATGAAGAACACAATAATAATGATAATAATAAACCAATAAATATTACTACATAATTACTACATAATATTTATTATATGTTCTATAGCTTATATGCATAGATTCATTCCACTATATGTCCATAATGTGAAGTACAGAAGTGTCTGTACGTAAGATGACTGACAAGAAATAATAAACTAGTGACTGACAAGAAATACATTTTTGAACGGAAGAAGGACACTACCGTGGCTGACAAGTGAAGTCAGAGCCAAAGTAAAAGCAAAAGAAAGGGCATACAAGGAAAGCCAAAGCTAGTGGGAAGATAGAGGACTGAGAAGCTTTTTTAAAACCTGCAGAAGGAAACTAAGAAGGTCATTAGGAAGGTAAAGATGAATTATGAAAGGAAGCTGGTGACCAATATCAAAGAATATAATAAAGTTTTTTTTAAGCATATAAAGAGTAAAAGAGAGTTGAGGGTAGATATACTACCAATAGAAAATTACGCTGGAGATATTGTAATGAGAGACGCAGAGATGGTAGAGGAACTGAATGTGTATTTTGCATTAGTCTTCACAGTGGAAAACATCTGCAGTATACGGGATATTTAAGAGTGTTGGGGGAAGTGAAGTATGTGCAGTGAAAATTACAACTGAGAAGGTGCTCAGGAAGCTTAATGGTCTGAGAGTCCATAAATCTCCTGGACCCGATGGAATGCACCCTTGGGTTCTGAAGGACGTGGTTGGAGAGATTGCGGAGGCATTAACAATCATCTTTCAAGAATCGATAGATTCTGGCACTGTACCAGATGACTGGAAAATTGAAAATGTTACTCTGCTATTTAAGAAGGGTGGGAGGCAGCAGAAACGGAACTACAAACCTGGTAGCTTGAAATCAATGGTTGGGAAGTTGTTGGAATCGATAGTTAGGGATAAGATTACAGAGTACCTGGAGGCACATGACAAGATAGGCCAAAGCCAGCATGGTTTCCTGAAAGGAAAATCCTGCCTGACTAACCTACTGCAATTTTTTGAGAAAATTACAAGCAGGGTAGACAAAGGAGATGTAGTAGATGTGGTGTACTTGGATTTTCAGAATGCCTTTGACAAGGTGCCACACATGAGGCTGCTCAGCAAGATAAGAGCCCATGGAATTACAGGGGAGTTACTATCATAGGAAGAGTATTGGCTGATTGGCAGAAAGCAGAGAGTGGGAATAAAGGGATCCTATTCTGGTTGGCTGCCGGTTACCAGTGGAGTTCCACAGGGGTCAGTGTTGGGACCGCTGCTTTTTACAATGTATGTCAATGATTTGGACTATGGAATTAATGGATTTGTGGCTAAATTTGCCAGTGATGCAAAGATAGGTGGAGGAGTGGATAGTGTTGAGGAAAGAGAGAGACTTAAACAGTTTAGGAGAATGGGCAAAGAAGTGGCAAATGAAATACAATGTTGGAAAGTGTATGGTCATGCACTTTGGTGTAAGAAATAAACAGGTAGACTATTATTTAGATGGGGAGAAAATTCAATGTGCAGAGATGCAATGGAACTTGGAAGTCCTTGTGTAAGATACCCTAAAGGTTAACCTCCAGGTTCTGTCAGTAGTGAAGAAGGTGAATGCAATTTTGGCATTCATTTCTAGACGTATAGAATATAAGAGCAGGGATGTGATGTTGAGGCTCTATAAAGCATTCGTAAGACCACCCTTGGAGTATTGCGTGCAGTTTTGGGCTCCTTATTTTAGAAAGGATATACTGACATTGGAGAGGGTTCAGAGAAGATTCATGAGAATAATTCCAGGAATGAAAGAGTTACTGTATGAGGAACATCTGGCAGCTCTTGGGCTGTATTCCCTGGAGTTCAGGGGAATGAGGGGGGGATCTCAAGAAACATTCTGAATGTTAAAAAGGCCTGAACAGATTAGATATGGCAAAGTTATTTCCCATTGTAGGGGAGTCTAGGACAAGAGGGTATGACTTCAGGATTGAAGGACGTCCATTTAGAAGAGAGATGTGGAGAAATTACTTTGGTCAGAGAGTGGTAAATCTGTGGAATGTATTGCTATGAGCTGCTGTGGAGGCCAAGTTATTGGGTGTATTTAAGGCAGAGATAGATAGGTTCTTGATTAGCCAGGGTATGGGGAGAAGGCAGGGGAATGGGGATGACTGGAAGAATTGGGTCAGCCCATGATTGAATGGTGAGATAGATTTGATGGGATGAATGGCCTACTTCTGCTCCTATATCTTATGGTCTTTTGGTCTTATAGTGTTGGTTGTGGTATGGAGAGGTGGAATATTCACAATATTTTATTTGGAGTCTAAGCAAAGTTCTTTGCAAAGTTAACATTATTTCTTTGTTTTCAAGATGTGAAAATTGTACACTGTAAAACACAGGAAAGGAGCACACTAATTCAGGAGTTCCCAACCGGAGGCCCATGGACCTCTTGCTTAACAATATTGGTCCATGGCATAAAAAATGTTGGGAACTCCTGCACTAGTACCTATGCTGAACTTGGACATATTTCCTGTATTTTCTGCCATGCAATGTAAGATTTTAGAGAATAATGAGGATTGTTGGAATATAATTCATTTTAAGAATTCTAGCTTGGAAATTTGACTATTCAGAGATTATCAAGAACCTCCCTTGTTATCTTGGTTAAGCCGGTCTTTTCAAGAAGTAAAGTAATTCACTGCTTGCAGAAACAGTGAATTATGTTACACATTGACCATATAATGATATTGCACTTCCTTATCTTAAATATACTGTATATTATCTACTTTACTTTGGTTGTTCAGTGCTCTTTAAGGTTCATCTTCAAGGAATGAGTCTTTTTATTAAACAATTGAGAGAAAACTGGGGCTTTCCCTTTGGAGCAAAGGAGAATGAAACGTCACTTAATAGAAGTGTATAAGATGAAAGTGGCATCGCTAGGGTGGACAGCCAATGCGTTTTTACCAGACAAAAAAAAAGCATAATTTTAGAGAGGGCCTAATTTTAGCATGATTGTTGCAGAGTATAAGGGGATGCCAGATGAAGGTTTTTACAGAGAGAGTGGTGGGTGTGTGGAAGGCATTACCCGGGATGGTAGTAGAGGCAGCTGTATTAGAGGCATTAGGATGAAAGAAAAGTAGAAGGGTATGATAATAGGATAAAACATCATGCTACGATGTGCTGTACTGTTCTACGTTCCCTTCCTGTGCTCGGTTAAACAAATGAATCTTTTTAATATTTATGTATTAGGAAATTGAATATTCTACTTACTTAGATGATGGGACAAGAAATCTCCATTTTGTTTCAAGAAGGGGATAGATAATTGATAACAATTAGGATTAAAGGCCCTTCGAAACACACAAAGGTAGTACTGTGGATGGGTGGAATAGTTGGGTTTAAGGTTTGCTCCTACCTGAGACTGCTACATTAAATTTAGGAATCTTCTCATAAAATAATCTTCCCATTTTAAAATCTTGACAAGCTGATAATGTTTTTATGATACAATGCTACCAGTAACATACTATACTTTTATTGATACATAAGTTTTTGGGCATCATTGGCTTTAATTGTTTTTTTCATATATCTACACTCAGTAACTGCTTCATCAACTTGCTCACTAATGCAAATATCTAATCAGCCAATTGTGTGGCAGCAACTCAATGCATAAAAGCATGCAGACATGGTCAAGAAGTTCAATTATCGTTCAGACCAAACATCAAAATGGGGAAGAAATGTGATTCCAGTGATTTTGACCATGGATTGATTGTTGGTGCCAGATGAGGTGGTTTGCATGTCTCAGACACCGAAGATCTCCTGAGATTTTCACGCACAACAGTCTCTAGCGCTTACAGAGAATGGTGCATAAAACAAAAAAAAAAATGTAGTGAGCAGCAAAAATGCCTTATTAATGAGAGAAGTCAAAGGAGAGTAGCCAGACTGATTCAAGTTGACAAGAAGGTGACAGTAAATAACTACGTGTTGTAACAGCAGTGTGCAGAAAAGCACATCTGAGTGCACAAAAATGTTGAACCTTGAAGTGGATAAGCTATAGCAGCAGAAAACCATGAACATACACTCAATGGCCACTTTATTAGGTGCAGGAGCTCAGAATATTTATTTATTTATTTAGAGATACAGTGCCCAGCAGGCCTTTCCTGTCTATTTAGCCACCCACCTATTTAACGCTAGCCTAATCACAGGACAATTTGCAATGACTACTTCACCTAATAATTGGTACGTCTTTGGACTTTGGGAAGGAACTGGAGCACCCGGATGAAATCCACATGCTCATGGGGAGAACGTACGATCTTCTTACAGATGGCGCCAGAGCTGAACTCTGAAGCCCTGAGCTGTAATAGCATTGCGCAACGTTGTAGTCACATTTACAATCATTCCTCAACAAGTCTAACACTTTTTCTTTGAAATATACACTTTAATCTTGTGTCTGTGCAACAACGAGATTTTATCCCCACAGATGATGTATTGAGCTGAAACTGAATAAATAATGTTTAACTTCAATAATATCCTTTTCACCATCTTTAAGTTGGAATGGACCAGAAATAAACTGGCATGTGTTCCTTTATAGTATGAAAAAATAAATCACAACAATAAATTGAAACAGAATTTAGTTTATTTTTCACGAGGTAAAATTGAATGCCTTTAGCATCCAATGCCCATTTGACTCATTAGAGTTTGCAAATTTCCTTTTAGGTGTTATGCTGGAAGCACTGGAGTGGAGTGTTGGTACTGTGGAGTATGGGTTCCCAAACATTTTATGGGTGCAAATTTTTCTGCATTGATTTGGTTTGGCTGAGTTTACAACTGCACCCTCCCCCCACAGCATCTCATTATCATTCTCCAGTTCCACAGTCTTATAAGGTGTCTTTGATTCTCCAACTCTGATTATTGGCACAACTTCAATCCTCTTTCGTCTACCATTCACAGTTATGCTTATGACTGCCTAGGGCCTCAATCTGGAAATCCTTCTGCAAATCGCTCTGACCCTTCTTTTAATTTGCAACTTGAAAGAAATGTACTGTACTTAAGCAGTCTCTTTATGTAGACCTGTAATAAATTACGTTCAGAAATGCTCCTGAAAATTACTTCGGGATATTTTGTTATGTTGAAGGCGGTAAACAAAGGCATTATTTTTGATTTGCTTGAAATCAGTTTAATAATTTGCCCAAATAAGACTTAAACTTGTAACCTCTGTTGACAATCCACATCCATGACCACCAGCCTAATATACTCACAAATATTGCTGACCTCAAAATGTCCAAGGTATATAGACTCAGTGGCCACTTTATTAGCTGCCTCCTCTACCTAATAAAGTGGCTACTGAGTGTATGCTTGTGATCAACTGCTGCTGTAGTCCATCCACTTCAGGCTTCGACTTGTGTGTTTGGAGATGCTTTTCTGAACACCATAGTTGTAATATTTGAGTTACGTGCTCAAGTGCTCCCAGGGCAGTCAGGAAGGCTTTACAAAACTGCCCAACGCATCACTGGCACCAGCCTACCCACCATCAGGGACATATAAACAGAAAAGTGCTGGAAAAAGGGCCAGTAGCATCATGAAGGAACCTGCTCGTGGACTGCTTGTCCCATCGGGGAGGAGGCTGCAAAACCACCAGACTCAAATCAGTTTCTTTCAAATCAAGCAGTAAGACTGATTGATATGTCCACCCACTCACTTTATTACTTCATTATTTCCCATCAGTCATCTTCTGTACAGCCTAGTATCACTTTATGAACATACAATTAAACTACTGTATGCTTAGTATATAAGCTGTCTTACATATTTATATTTATGGTCTTTTTATTATTATAGTTTTCTTTATCTTTTGTGGTTTTATTTGGTGTTGCATCAGATCTGGAGTAACAGTTATTGCATTACACTTACACTTGTGTACAGGAAATAACGTTAAACAATCTTGAAACTTGAATCTTTTTGTTGGACGCTTTCTGTCTTTCACACCATTCTCTGTGAATTGTAGACTGTTATGCATGATAATCCCAACAGATCAGCAGTCTATGAAATCTCAAATCACCCTGTCTGGCACCAACAGTCAGAATAACTTAGATCACATTTTTTCCCCAATCTGATGTTTGGTCTGAACAACAACTGAACCTCTTGACCATGTCTGCATGCTTTTATGCATTGAGTTGCTGCCACATGATTGGCTGATTAGACATTTGCATTAAAGAGCAGGCATACGGGTATACCCAATAAAGTGGCCACTGAGGGCAAAGCATTTCTATTTGATATGCCTGACATTATTATGCATGTGCTGTGTAGTTTCTAAAGACAATGTACCAGAGAATGTTAAGCATAGTGGAGGTGTTCCTAAAGTGCGCCTAAAGTCTAGCGTAAATCTTGTACTTGCAATGAAAAATTACTGCGGTATAACTTCACCACTGTAATTATTCTTCGGGCAGACAACTAAGCACATTCTCACACTGATCTTGGAAGCAATTAAAATTAAATCAATATGGACTTCATGCAATGATTAAATTATTGCCAAAATGAATTTGTGAAACATTTCCCTCATTTGGAAATAAATACAAAACAATAACAATTTGATATCCCAAAAGGTCAGAAGACAAAATGAAGATATTTGAATGTTAATAAATGCTATATCAAAGGCATCAAGGACTAACTTGCTTATCATGTGAATTATTTCAAATTACTTTTATATTCAGCTATCGCATCATCTAATGCCCATTGGACATCTTAGCCTTTAAAAAAATAACTTTGAAGAACAGTTAGCATTATTTTGGTCAATAAAAACTATTTTTCTGTAATCACTTTGGTGCAGCAAAATCAGTTTAAAATATTCCATGATGCCATTAGGTGCAAATAAAGATTATATTGAAGTCACACCAACTACACTATCAAATGGCTCAATTATGTTGGCACCCAAGTTCTTTCCATTGAGTCAAAAGGTGGTGGAACAGTTTCAAGGAGATAGCCTTGCTAATGTCAGTTGAGTTGAGAAAACAAGTTGTTGAAATAAAATAGACTGAAACACTTATGTAACTTCATCTGCCACAGTTCTTGCAGGAATGGCAAAACTGGCTAACATGGTCAGTTCTGATCTGATAAGGTATTATCACTTACAGCATTCCTTGCCTGATACATTGTAAGCTGCCAGCATGACCAGAAATGCCATCCTTTGTGTGATAGAACACAACTGTTCAATCTGCTCACCCCTCATCAACATAGTTGTCTTCCATTAGCCACAGTCTACTTTTGTTCTTTAACTTGAAAGGTTAACTCTTGGCTGCCTGACTTGCTGAGTGTCTGAATTTTTGTTTTGGATTTTCAGTATCTGCAGATTTTTATTTTCAAAATTCAGGTTGTCTGAACCCTGGACCATGGTAGGCACTGAACATCTTTATACTGAAAATATCTAGTCCTTCCCTTCTGAGTGTCCTTCAGAAGTCACCTGTGATGGAGGGGTCTTGGATGTGCTAACTAGTTTTGGTGGTGCTATGTATTTATGCTCAGGAAAAAGGGGATGGTGGCAGTGGGGTAGTGGCAGAGTTCCTGGTGACTAGAAAGGGAACTTGAGAAACAAGGTCCCAGTGAGTAGAAAAGAAAACATAATGCATATCTCCTGGTGAGACAAATGTTCAAATATTGTAATTATTTCTAATACCACTCAGTGGTATTATTTTGGAGGACCTGTCCTAGGTCTAACATGTAAATACAATTACAAAGAAAGCAGGGGTGCACCTCTACTTCCTAAGAAGTTTGCAAAAAATTGACATGAAATCTGAAACTTGACAAACTTCCATAGACGTGTAGTGGAGAGTATATTGAGTGGCTGTGTCACAACCTGATATGGAAATATCAATACCCTTGAACAGAAAATCCTACAAAATGTAGTGGATACAGCCCAGCCTATCATGGGTAAAGCTCTCCATGCTATTGAGCAGATGTACACAAAGCGTAATCGCAGGAAAGAAGCATCCATCGTCAGGGACCCCCACCACCCTGGTCATGCTCTCTTCTCACTGCTGCCACCAGGAAAAAGGTACAGAAGTCTCAGGATTCACACCACCAGGATCAAGAATAGTTATTACCCCTTATCCACCAGGGTCTTGAAACAAAGGAGATCATTCCATTCAACTTCACTTGCCCCATCATTGAAACGTTCCCACAACCTATGGACACACCTTCAAGGACTCTTCATCTCATGTTCTTGATATTTATTGCTTTTTTATTGATTATAATTATGATTTCTTTCTTTTTGTACTTGCGCAGTTTGTTGCCTTTTGCACGTTGGTTAAACACCCAAGTTGGTGCGGTCTTTCATTGATTCTATTTTGGTTATTATTCTATTGTGTACTTAATGAGATTGTCCAGAAGAAAATAAATCTCAGTGTTGTATATGGAGGCATATATATATACTTTGATAATGAATTTACTTTTACTTTGATCTATGGAAGATTCAAATGGTTGTAAGGTGGATTATTGAAGTTTTAATGTACTTACTACAATACAGAAAGAGCTCATTAAGACCGATGAATTCATGTCTCCTCACTTCAGAGCAAACTTCCTCAGACCCATTGCCCTTCCTTAGTTCCCTAATACTTTCTAATTTGGCCGTTGATGCTTCTGGCACTTACATTAGATAGATTAGCTTTATTTGTCACATGTATATTGAAACCTCAAAACATTCAGATTTGATGTTTCGATGTACGGATCAACACAGTCGGAATATGTGCTGGAGGCAGTTGCCTTGCTTCAGGCACCAACTTAATACGACCACGACTTACTAACTCTAACCTGTATGTCTTTGGAAACCAGAGCACCTGAAGGAAGCCCAGGTGGTGGGAACTGAACCCCAATCGGTGATCGGGGGTCGTTGGTGCTGTAATGCGTTATGCTAGCCGCTACACTAATGCTATAGTGTAACAACAGTAAAGGGCAATTAACAGAGGCCAGCTAACCCACCAATCCTGTGCACTAGGATTAAGCACAGGTGCTCACAGTCAAAACCAGATTGCTGGAGAGGTAAGGAAACGGGACTAGCTACAGCATCAACCTGCTGGGGGAATCAGTATAGTTTCCTATTGGGAAGGGGTTGGGATGTCAGCACAACCTTCTCTCAAAAGGAGGGAAGCACCACAGTCTTGAAATGAGGTGAGAGTTTAATTCCTACAGTGTTCTGTTTGGAGGTGGAGTCACTGTGGTTGTCTTTTGGTCCTGGGGGTAGGGACTGACTATACTTTTCGTGGTGCACGGTGGGGGGTGTGGGGGCTAAATTTTACACTCATTTCTGGATGGTGGATCATACTATCATCTTCTTAGAAGGTAGATCATCCTGGCATTTTGAGGCTGGCCGAAGCTTCTGGAGATGGGTGGGGGGTAGTGGGGTGGTTTCAGCACCATGTTGAATGAACGATGGAATCTAACATCATATTGATTGGGTGGGACGTAACTGGGGTTGGGGGAAGGAGGGAGGGTCAGATATTAATTGCCTGTGGGTTGGTTGAAGGATGGGATATGGGACTGCTGGTTCAATGTTACTCTGGGTAGCTGGGCGAGTGGCCTGTGGAACTCATTGATACCTACTGAATAGCGAAAGGCCTAGAGAAAGTGGACGTGGAGAGGATGTTTCCAATAGTTTCAGAGCTTCAAACAGAAGGACCTCCTTTAGAACGGAGATGAGGAGGAATTTCTTTAGCCAAATGGTACAGAATCTATGGAATTCATTGCCATAGACAACTATGGAGGCCTAGTCACTCAGTGCATTTAAAGCAAAGGTTGATATGTCTTTCATCAATAAGGGTGTCCAATGTGCATGGAATGCCCTGCCAGGGGTGGTGTTAGAGATAAATACATTAGGGACCTTTAGGAAACTCTTAGATAGGCACATGGATGATAGAAAAATGAGGGCTATGTAGGAGAGAAGGGTTAGATAGATGGTAGAGTAAGTAATAAGGTCTGCACAACACTGTGGGTTGAAGGGTCTGTACTGTGTTGTGGTATTCTAAGAGAATGGGGTTGAGAGGGAAAATAAATTATCTATGATCGAATGGCAGATCAGACCTGATGGGCTGAATGGCCTAATTTTGCTCCTATGTCTTATGGTCTTATGGATTTAACAATATCTTTCTTCAAATGTACCTGCACCCCTCTATATTTGGCCTGCAGGATTAAGGTTATGTTGTCCTGGGAATGCTTACCAGGAAGGCATGGCTCAAGTTCCCCTGCACAGCCTCAAAATGGGAATTCCTACAAGACTCTATTTTGAATTAGCTCCCTAAAATTAATTACATTAGAAACGGGCTTCAGTTTTATTTCCTGTTCTTTTGTTGAGAAGGATAGCTCTTCCTGGCAAGATAGGCAAACCCAGTTGGTAAAGCGGTCAACTGCTAAATCATAAAAGAAGGTGCATAAAGCACAGTCAAATAGACTGAGAAAGTATTTGACTTAAGAGTTTTTTTTTGATGCAACCCTTTGAAAATATTGTAGGATTTAAAATGAATGAAAGTAGAGCTAGACAAAGTGTTAATACTAACGACCTGCGTACTGCTGCACTCCAGCGTAAGCTTGCTGCAAGGGATCAGCTGCAGTTGGGCTTTGTGCTGTCAAAACAAAACACGAAAAAGACATTAATAATTCAAAGTTTTGTTAAGATTTGCTTTACTGTCATTTGCAACACTTTCGTTTACTAACACAAAATCCACAAGATTACTGAAAGCTACGTCTGAGCCATCTGCATTAGGTAAGTCAGATGAGTCTCAGTAAGGTGACTTGCTCACAGTGGGTATGCGAGACCTCAGCTTGTGCGTCTTTCTTGCCAACTTGGCTTGGAGACCGTTCAGGAGCATTTATCAATCTTAGACAGATAGCTAGGGCTGCGGTCTTTAACTTTTAACGCAAGTTTGTTGAGATTTCTGGACTGTATGGTGAATCCAAAAAATGTGAATACAGACACTTCAAAATGAGTTTTCATTTCCCCTCATTAATTGCTTAATTATCCAGAGTTATGGAACAGTAACAGGCCTTTCCAGCAGAATGAGCCCATGCTGCCCAATTACACCCATGTAACCAGTTAGCCTCATAACCGATATGTGTTTGAACAATGTGAGGAAACCAGAATGGCCAGAGGAAACTCATGTGGTTATGGGGAGAATGTATAAAGCCCTTACAGATAGCGGCAGGAATTGAACCTGGTTCAATAGAAGATTTACTAGAATGTTAACTGGGTTTCAGCACCTAAGTTACAGAGAAAGGTTGAACAAGTTAGGTCTTTATTCCTTGGAGCGTAGAAGGTTGAGGGGGGACTTGATAGAGGTATTTAAAATTATGAGGGGGATAGATAGAGTTGACGTGGATAGGCTTTTTCCATTGAGAGTAGGGGAGATTCAAACAAAAGGACATGAGTTGGGAGTTAGAGGGCAAAAGTTTAGGGGTAACATGAGGGGGAACTTCTTTACTCAGAGAGTGGTAGCTGTGTGGAGCGAGCTTCCAGTAGAAGTTGTAGAGGCAGGTTCGATATTGTCATTTTAAAAAACAATTGGATAGGTATATGGACAGGAAAGGAATGGAGGGTTATGGGCTGAGTGTAGGTCAGTGGGACTAGGTGAGAGTAAGCGTTTGGTACGGACTAGAAGGGCCGAGATGGCCTGTTTCTGTGCTGTAATTGTTATATGGTTATATGGTTGTTGGTGCTGGAATTGTGTTACGTTAACCGTTACTCTACCCTGCCACTCTATTTTGTGAATACCTCACAGAAAACAGAGCCCATCTACATGAAACACTGTTGTAGAAAAGCTGCACCCATTATCAGAGATTCCCACTATCCAGGACCTGCTCTCTTCTCACTGCTGCCATCAGGAAGAAGGTACAAGAAGGTACAGGTACCCTATGTATACCTCTCATAATCTTATAAACCTCTATCAGATTTCCCTTCAGCCTCGGGCACTCCAGAGGAAACAACCCAAGTTTATCCGGCCTCTCATAAAAGTACATGCCCTCTATACCAGGCAGCATCCTGGTAAATCTCTTCTGCACCCTCTCTAAACATCCTTCCTATAGTGGGGGGTGACCATAACTGTACGCAATACTCCAGATGTGGCCTAACCTAATTCTGTTACATACATTAAACAAAGCTACAAATGTCTTACATTTTTCAAACTGTTTGGGATATTTTCCATCACCTTCAGGAAAATGACGGGCGCTGCAGTTATTGAGAAAGGTGGTGATCATTATCACCATCAACACCAGCAATGATATATGGGTTATAGTCTCTTGAATAAAATAAACATCCCAGAGTATTTTACAGGAGTGAGATTTAAAACTTGACACAAAACCATACAAGACTGGTAAAGAAAATGTGATTCATTAATTAATTTAGCAATACAACATGGCCCTTCCAGCGCTTTGAGCCACAAAATGCCAGCAACCGCTGACACATCCGATAAACTCTAACCTAATCACGGGCCAATTTACAATGACCAATTAACCTACCTTGTATGTCTTTAGACTCTGGGAGGAAACTGGAGGACCTAGAGAAAATCCCCCTTCCCCTTCTCTCTTCTACCATTCCCCACACTGGCTTCCCTCTTATCCCTTCTCCCCTGTCCATCACCTACCTCCCTCCCTTTCAGCCATGCCCCATTGTCCATTCCAATTAGATTCCATTTTCCTCAGACCATTTCCCTTTCTGCCTCAGCTCCAAGCTTCTCACTTAATCGGCTCCCCTGACCCACCTTCCCCCTCACTTGGCTTCGCCTATCACCTTCTAGCTGTACTCTTTCCCTCACCTCACCCTCTTATTCTGGCTTCATCCCTCTTCCTCTCCAGTCCTGATGAAGAGCCTAGGCTGGAAATGTCAACTTCTTATTCATTTCCACAGATACTGCCTGACCTGTTGAGCTCCCTAGCATTTTGTGTGTGTTGCTCTGGATTTCAAGCATCTTCAGAATCTCTTGTGTTTATCAAAGAGATATCAAGGATGAGATTTCCCCTCTGTGGCCATTTTATTAGGTACACCTGTAAGTCTGGTTGTTAATGCAACTATCTGATCAGCCAATCATGTGGCAGCAACTCAGAGCATAAAGGCATGTAGACATGGCCAAGTTGCTGTTCAGACCAGACATCAGAATGGGAGAAGAAATGTGATTTCAGTGACTTTGAACATGGAATGGTTGTTGGTGTCAGATGGGGTGGTTTGAGTATCTCAGAAACTACTGATCTCCTGGGATTTTCATGCACAACTGTCTCTAGAATTTACAGAGAATGGTGCGATAAAAAAACATACAGTGAGTAGAAGTTTTATGGGTGAAAACGCCTTGTTAATGAGAGAGGCCGGAGTAGAATGACCAGACTGGTTTAAACTGACAGGAAGGGGGACAATAACTCAAATAACCACGTGTTACAACAACGGTGTGGAGAAGAATACCTCTAAATGCACAACAAATCGAACCTTGTGGTGGATGGGTAACAGCAGCAGAAGGCCATGAACAGGTACTTAATGACCACTTTATTTGGTGTAGGAGTACCTAATAAAGTGGCTACTGAATGTATAATCATCATAAACATGGCACCATTTTGCAATGTGCACTTAAGCACTTCAGCTTCATTCCCATGTGAAACACTATTTTTGTGCCATTTCCAAACACTGCAGGGAGTTGAATAATTAAAAACACAATATCTTTTTAAAATCGCTTCAACAACACCTCTGGGATAGTACATTTCTTCCATCTCAATTTGAATGAAAATTTGCACCCATACAATGCATATTACAGCAAAGGTTTGAAATTAGAATATTCACACTTACAAATAACATGGTCATTTTGATTTGTATTTAGAGATGCACTGCGCTGTAGGTCTTTCTGGCCAAACGAGCCACACTGCCAGCAACCCCGCTATTTAACACTAGCCTAATCACAGGCCAAGTTACACCTAATTCACCTAATAACCGGTACATCTTTGGAATGTGGGAGGAAACACACGCATTCATGCGGATGATGTGATGCCGCTGGTATTGAGCTCTGAATTCCAATCCCCAAGCTGTAATAGTATCATGCCAACTGCTACGCTTCCATAGCACCCCACTTTTGTTGCTCACTGCAAAAGACACAGATCAGTTTGTAGTTTGCGCTGGAACATCGGTCGTAGCACCTCTCTTCAATGCGTGAATTCCTTCTGCTCATCTCTGGTTTCGATAAGTCTTTGCGTGATTCACTAACAACCGTGACACATAGTGTCTGTGTAGTCTTGATGACACCTCATTGTGTAACTGTCAAAGGCTGGAGATGGTTTACAGGAGATTTATGAGGTTATTGGCAGGTCTGGAAATGGTGGTATTGGGGGAAGATTGGTCAGGGTGGATTCGCTTTCTTTGGGCAGAGCAGGTTGAAGGGAAATTTAATAGAAATTTATAAAATTATAATAAATCTAAGCAGGAAGGCCCTATTTCCTTTACGGAGATGTCAAAAACCAGAGGGCACTGTTTTATACAATAAGACACAAGAGCAGTGTTAGGACTTTCATTTAAGGAAACTGACTGAAAGATTAGTAAACAAGAAAGAAATGCTTAAACCTTGGAGATAGTCAGGTCTGGAACTTATTGCAACACACACAAAATGCTGGAGGAACTCAGCAGGCCAGGCAGCATCTATGGAAAAGAGTAAACAGTTGATGTTTCAGGCAGAGTCCTGATTAAAGGTCTTGGCCTGAAACATCGACTGTTTACTCATTTCCATTGATGCTGACTGACCTGCTGAGCTCCTCTACCATTTTCTGTGTGTTGCTTTGAATTTCCAGCATCTGCAGTTTTTCTCATGTCTGAAACTTACTGCCTGAAGAGTTGACAGGGGCAGAAAATGTCATCATATAGAGAAGAATTGTCACCTTATGTATTAAACCAGAGTTTCCCAACCAGCGATCCACAGACCCCTTGCTTAATGATACTGGCCCATAGCATAAAAAAGGTTGGGAACCCTTAGGTTAAACAGAAGAAGATGGAATCAGGATGTGAAGCTCTTGTTTGACCAACATAAACATGAAAAACTGAATAGCTCCTTCTATGTTGTTGGTTTTCTATGATTCCAATGATCTTGAGTGGCATCTCATACAAAGTTATGATCATTTACTATAAAATATCCATCCCAAGCTCTGGTGTTGTGTTTTGGATCACGTAATATTACAAAGTATTGATTGACAAATTTCACATGCATTAAAATGCAAATACCCGGAGTCATAATTTTAAGGTGATTGGAAGAAAGTATAGAGGGGATGCTAGAGGTAAGTTTTAGACATAGAGTGGTGACTGCCAGGGGTGGTGATAGAGCTAGATACACTCATCAAATTCATCATTATATGCCATGTTTATGACGTGGGCAATTATGGTCTTCCATTCTATGACCATATTTATTCTTGGTAGACTTTTCTGCAGAAGTGGTTTGCCATTATCTTCTTCCGGGCAGTGTCCTTACAAGATGGGTGACCCTAGCCATTGTCAATACTCCTCAAAGATTTTCTGCCTAGCATTAGTGGATTGCATAACCAGGACTTGTGATATGCACCAGCTGCTCGTACGACCATCGCCACCTGCTCCCCTGTTCCCATGATTACACATGACCCTGATTTGGGGGTGGGGGAAGAGGAGCTAAGCAGTTGCTACACCTCTCTCAAGGCTGACCTTTCACTCAATCTGTTGACAAGCATTTGAAGTTCTGTTCAAGCAAGCAGAATATCAATTTTAGTTAAGGTGTATTGGTCTATCTTAATCATTTATTATCATTACAGGTTCTAATCATGCCTTTGTTCATTTATACCTGCTTACTGGAGTCTCCTCAGCTCCTCTCGACTTTTCCTTTGAGATGGCAAAGCTTAGGAAAACAAAATGTAGAATTCTCCTGCAGGTGATCTTAGGCTTTCATGCCTTGAAAGCTTTTAAATTCAATATGAAACAGTTTGGGACATTTGGCAAGTATTGCTAATGTTGAGATCTTCTTTATCTTCTTGATATCTCAGCAAACTATTTTAATTTTTGAATGCCTGTTCTGACCTATTAAAATTTGATGGTTGACTAGAAAGGGGCCAGTAACAATCAAGAAGGATCCCACACACCCTGCTCATGGACTGTTTGCCCACTCCCATCAGGGAGGAGGTTATGTAGTGACCATGCTTGGACCACCAGACTCAAAAACAGTTACTTTCCTCAAGCAGTAAGGCTGATTAACATCTCCACCCACTAACCCACCTCACCACAATCCCCAACACTGCTTTATTATTTCCTATCAGTTCTCTTATATAAGACACTCTTGCGCCTAGCGTCACTTTTAGACATACTGTCAGTCTATGCATTTAAGGTATTTTATGTATTTATATTTATTGCATGTTTTTATTATTATGTTCTTTATCTTTTGTGTCTATTTGTGTTGCATTGGATGCAGAGTAACAATTATTTGGCTCTCCTTTATTATTGTGTACAGGAAATGACATTAAGCATAGAACATAGAGCATAGAAATTTACAGGACATTACAGGGCCTTCGGCCCACAATGTTGTGCCGGCCACGTAACCTACTCTAAACTGCCTAGAATTTCCCTACTGCATTACCCTCTATTTTTCTAAGTCCATGTACCTATTTAAGGGTCTCTTAAAAGATCCTATTGTATCCGTCTCTACCACCTTGAATCTTGAATTCAATCTTTAGTCTTGAATAGGTGGGTAGGCTAGTGTCCATAATGGACGTGGCTGAGTTTACAACCCTCTGCAGCTTTACTTTCACCAGTTCTCACTTAATATATCTTTTTCGTCTTCTTTCCAACATAGGCACAAAAGATGGTGAATGATTCCTTGTGTTTCAATGTCATTTAATTTCCTGATCGTACATCTCCTAATACTAGAACACTACGTCAATTTCCATTGACACTTGTGTTTGCCTTTATTTACTGAATGCAAAGAATGTTCAGTATTCTGACCAAGGGCTAAAAGTCTACAAGATCCATCAAGGTACCACCTTCATCACCTCATCCACGTTTGCCGCCTCCTTCATTTAACTTTTCTAACAAGCTTTGCATTATTAGTTGCATGTTTGCCATTGGCATCCCTTGGTCACAAGTGAACAATCGGCAAGCATTTCCAAAATAGTTATGACAATCATTGCTTTTGTGTTTGGAGTGATTAGCTTGATGCCAGCCAAATGATAGCAGCTCCCCTTTACCTTCTCCTAAAGATGCTACAGAACTGTACCTCGTCTCTTCATAGTCTGAGTCCCTGGTGAGTGCATTAGGAGTTTGAGGAGAGTTGGTACAGTATGTCACCAAAGAGTCCAGAAAATTTCTAGAAATGTACTGTGGAGAGCATCCTGACTGGTTGCTTCACTTTCTGGTATGGAGGGGCCACTGCACCGAATTGGAAAAAGTTGCAGAGGATTGTAAACTCAGTCACGTCCATCATGGACACTAGCCTCCCCACCATCGAGGACGCACCTCCCTCCCCATCATCCTCAACAGGTGTGCCCCCTCCGCCACAGTTATACACCCCGCTCACACACACGGCCAAACACCTGAGTAACTAGATTGTGAAATGCACTGACACAACAGTGGTGGGGCTCATCACCAACAACTGGTGCCAGGCAAATAACCACTTCTTCAATGTCAACAAGACAAAGGAGATGGTGATAGACTTTCGGAGAACTCTCACCAGTCACACTCCCATTTACATCAGTGGCACAGCTTTGGGAAATGCGAGCAGTTTCAACCTTCTGGGAGTGCACATCTTACGCAACCTCCCATGGTCCCAGAGGACATCCTACACAATCAAGAAAGCTCAGCCATGACTGTATGAGAGTCATACAGTTATGAACTGGACTGTGCACATCAATACTAATGACCTTCTACAGATGTGTGGTAGAGAGCATCCTAACACGCTGCATCACTGTATGGTATGGAAAAGGTACGGCAGCGGACAGGAAGACTCTACATCAGGTAGTCATAACTGCTGAATGAATTACTGGCACCACCTTATCCACCGTCAAGCACATACAGACAGAAAGATGCCGGATAAAGGCCAGCAATATCATAAAAGATCCCACCCACCTTACTCATGGACTGTTTGTTTCACTCCCATCAGAGAGGAGGCCACACAGCATCTATGCCAGACCAAAAGACTCAAAAGCAGTAAGGCTGAGCAACACCTCCACCCACTATCTCCACCACTACTTCATTATTTCTTGTCAGAGTCACCTTATGTACAGACATTTCTGTGCCTGGCATCACATTATGGACATACAATCAATCTATATACAGTTTATAAGCTATCTTATGTATTTATGTTTATTGTGTTCTCTATTTGATTGTGTTTTTGTGCTGCATCAGATCTGGAGTAATAATTATTTTGCTCACCTTTACACTGGTGTGCTGGAAATGGCATTAAACAATCATGACATCTATTATTAAGGAACCCCACCACCCAGGACGTGCCTTCTTCTCATTGCTACCATTCGAGATGAGGTACTGCAGTGTGAAAACACACACTCAATGTTTTAGGATCAACTTACTGTTCATAATATTTCTGAATGTTCCATGAACTCCTGGACACTACCTCACAATTTCTCACTCTCTTTCTGCGTTAGTTATTTTTAAAAATATATATTTTCCATTATAATTTATTGTATACTTTAGGTATTGCACTGTACTGCTACTGCAAAACTGCAAAATTTCACAACTTATGTCAGTGATAATAAACCTCATTCTGATTCTGAGTGATATTGCAAATTGTGTGCTTCACTGCTGTTTCCATGTTTTGAAAAATATCAAATGCCTTTTTGTTATTCAAGCTCTTGCTGATGGGTAACTTCCTTTCAACACGTACTTTATCTCTGAGATTCCATAAGTATTCCAGTCCTCTAACGTCTCCAAATCAGTATGATTCGCACAAGGTCTCAAACATTTCAACTAGTTTTTAATTGAACCTTTAAATATTTTGTCTCCTAGTTTGGCTGGAGCCAGCAGTTTTAATAATCTTGTACGTCACAGTACCTGAAGGCATGAGTCACATGATGTCTTCCTGTCTGTAATATCATCTGTAGCAGAAGAGATTTCCATCTTTTCCACATACTCAATCCATAAATTGATTAAAGATTATCAAAGCAACACACTCAAAATGTTGGAGGAACTCAGCAGGCCAGGCAGCAATCCTGAAGAAGGGTTTCGGCCCAAACATCGACTGTTCACTCTTTTCCATAGATGCTGCCTGACCTGCCGAGTTCCTCCAGCATTTTGTGTGTGTTGCTTTGGATTTCCAGCATCTGCAGATTTTCTCATGTCTAAAGCACCAGTTATGTTCACCTTCACATATACCATGCTTTGACACAATTAATGGAAGCACAAAAATACTGAATCAGTGGAATCCAATGGGGTCTCTGTAAGCCAAGCCAGCCTCATTACTCCAGAAGAAAAAAAAACCCAAATCTCACAAAAGGTAAACTTTACCACGTCCCCAGCCTCATCAGCAATAATCAAAAGGGGATTTGTTCAATGTGTGCAAACATTAAGTAAATGACATCAGCAATCAAGAAACCTTTTCACTATGTGCTTCTGCATGCACATCTCTTTTACTCTTCGTATTTCATCCAGGCCCAGTGGATTCCAGTGTATTTCAAGGTTGCTTGAAGTCATCCTTGGGACATTACACACAAATTCAGAGCAGTTTGGGGCAAGGACTCATGAGGTTTGGCCCAAGCAACTGAATACAGTATATGGTTGGCAATGACAGTAGTTGCTCTACAAGAGGCCAGAATTATAGGGCATTTTGCAAAGCTCTTAAAGTGTTTTGCATCTGATTAATGTTATAGTGATGGGGAGGTGTAAGACCATGGAGATGGTTGGAGACAGAACATAACATGTTAAACTGAACTATTTCTGGAATGGGAATATACAAGGATGATACGTAAGACATAGAACAGTAGAGCATCGTACCGGCCCTTTGGAACCTACAGTACAGTACTTCATGATTAAGCTAACAATTCCCTCCTTCAAAGCCCATAACCCTTCATTTTTTTTTCTTTCATGATAGGTTAAGTTGAATTAGCACATGGCCAGCAGTGTTTTGTAAAAGGTGAAATTTATGGTGGCAGTGAGGTGGACATTTGGATAAACCAGATGTAGTAAAGACATTGGGTATATTGCTGCAGATGGGCTGGGGCAATATGGATTCAGATAGTAATGCAAAGGAGGAGTTGAGGATCTGTGCATTGTCACCATCAATACAGTGCAGCTCACGTCAAATGCAGCATGACACCAAAGTTGCAAAAGTTATCCAAAGTCAAAGTCACCTACTCAAAAATAGTGAGACATAGATGCATGGATAGCAGATAGATATACTAGCAATCATATTGCAATATGCACTCTGTGATCACTTTACTAGATTCTCCTATACAATTGTTCGACAAATATAAATATCTAATCAGCCTATCATGTGATAGCAACTCAATGCATAAAGGCATGCTGATATGGTCAAGAGGTTCAGTTGTTCTCTAGACTCGCCATCAGAACGGGGAAGAAATGTGATCTAACTGACTTTGACTGTGGAAAGATTGTTAGTGCCAGGCGGGGTGGTTTGAGTATCTCAGAAAATGCTGATCTCCTGGGATTTTCATGCACAACAGTCTTGAGAGTTTACTTAAAATGGTGTGAAAAACAAAAAGACATCCAATGAGTGGCAGTTCTTTGAGCAAAAACGCCTTGTTAATGAGAAAGGTCAGAGGAGAATGGCCAGACTGGTTCAAACTGACAGGAAGATGACAGAAATTCAAATAACCATGTTTTACAACAGCGGTGTGCAGAAGGGCATCTCTGAAAGTACAACATGTCAAATCTTGAAGTGGATGGCTACAGCAGTGGAAGATCACACAGTGGCCACGTTATAAGGTACACTCCTGTATCTAATAAAGTGACCACTGAGTGTATACTCCATTTTGAAATGAAATGATTATATGACAATACTCTTACCTGATTTAGGGACAAACATTAATTGTTTAAATCAAAATCTGCTTGAAACTAGGATTGGTTAGGTCTTGGATGGGACCTTAATTACTTTTTTCTCTTCTCCCATTGCTAACTTTGTTTGACTACCTTAATCTAATTGATGCATTTGGTATGATGGTTACATCATCCATCAAAAGATGAGATTTCAAATTACATGCCGATCTGAAATCCCATGTAGACTTAGTTTCAGTATCTTTTTAGGAGATAATTTTACAGATTTCCTTCAGCATCTGCACAAGAGAGATTGTGGGGGTGGGGGGGGTGGAGTCAATGAGAGGGAGAGCAGGAAAGAGGGAGAGAGTGAGAATAACAAAGAGAGTGAGAGAGTAAGAAAGACTGACAGAGAGAGAACGAGAGCATGTGTGTGAGTGAGAATAGGGGAGAGAGAGACAAAGAAAGAACAGAAATAGTTTTCCCCTAATTCTTTTGGGCATTGTTCAATAAAATTACTACACTTCCCCAAACAATTTTCAACTGTTCATAGTTGTATTGTCTGCATCTGGAACACAAGCCTAATCTACTTCTTTATGAAAATATTAGCAAATTAAAGTAATTAATATGAAAGAAAGATAAAATACATGAAGGCAACATTCTTCTCCCTAATATCATTCTTATACATGAAGATGGATTAGGCTAGTGCCACATTTATAATTAAAGACAGTGTAGCTCGATATGTTAATTAAACAGCATGAATCCATTTTGAGCAAAACTATCAAAGAATATAGGCACTTGCACCAAATTTCATTAACTGTTTACTTGCTTAACCCTATGAAAGCTGCAAGCTACGGAAGGCATTGATAAATAGGAATATTGCATTGATAATTTTTCACATTTGGTCTTTGCTGCTTCCTTCCTCCACATTATAATCATTTTTCATTTTAATGTGTTCTATTTATTTTCTGCTATTTCCTCAACATCAGCTTTTAATATCTCCGCATGAGACTTTTGTTCACAAGGCTGAGTAGCTGTGCCAAACATCGGTCCCTGAAAGTGACAAATGTGCATTTTCCATCTAAAACCACCAGATGGCAACCAGGAACGGGAGCTCCACTGGATATCCCTGGAAGCTGTTTTTGATCACTTCAGAAACCAGACAGAGTGACAGTTAAGCTTAGAGTTTTCTGACCTGTATCCATGCCCTAACCCACGCAAGTCTGATTAAGCAATAATTCAGCTTCAAACTTCTCAACCCTCTTTTCATGGTATGTCTCTAGAATTTCATCCAAACCTAAAATCCAATTCCTTGCATGTCCCAGAATTTTCTGTATCTCCTGCATTGGCAGAAGTACCTTCAGCTGCCAGCGCCTCATGCTCTTGGAGCCTCTGCCCAAACTTCTCCGTATCCCTTCCTTTTAAGACACTCTTTAAAACCAGCCTCGCTGACAACCCACCTGGGTGTTTTGCCTTCGTTTTTTCTTTATGTGATTCAGTGTCAATTTGATTAGAAGAAAATACTAACTGGAAACATGATCCCTGAACTGTGCCAAAATTCAGGCCAATCATGGCTGATGTTCTGCCTCATATCCAATTTTCTACCTGTGGTGAACTACATATACCTGTCTGGACATGCCCCCTGCTGACTGCTCCTGTGGCCCCTCCCACTGACCGTGGCTCCTCTCACAGCGTTATAAAGGCGATTGAGGCCTGAGCCCTGCCCTCAGTCTCCAGGATGTAGTATGGTGGTCAACTACTGCTTGTTCTTTCTTCCAGTCAATAAAAGCCGATATCTCGCCTCACGTCTCAGAGAGTTATTGATGGTGCATCACTACCCAAGACTTGAAATCACTCAGTGAGCTTACACAGCTCTCTGTGGTAGAGAATTCCAACAGCTCACAATCCACTGGCTACAGAAATGTATCTTTACCTCAGTTCTAAATGACCTGAGATTATGCTCCTGTTCCAGGAGAAACAATCTGTTTGCATCAGACATGTTAATTTCAAAGTTCAAAGGTTCAAAGTAAGTTTATTATCAAAGTACGCATATGTCACCATTTACTACCAAGAGATTCATTTTCTTGTGGGCATTCATAGTAGAACAAAAGAATACAATAGAATCAGTGAAAAAAGACAAGACCCTCTGCCATCTGATTTCTGAATGGACATTGAAACAATGAGCACTACTTCACCACTTTTTTACTTATTTAATGTAACTATTTGATATACTTACTGTAATTCACAGTTTTCCCCCTATATTATAAGACCATAAGACATAGGAACAGAATTAGGCCATTCAGCCCATCAAGTCTGCTCCACCATTCCATCACGACTGATCCCAGATCCCACTCAACACCATACACCTGCCTTCTCGCCATATCCTTTGATGCCCTTACCAATCAGGAAACTATCAACTTCCACCTTAAATATACTCATGGATTTGGCCTCCACTGCAGTTTGTGGTAGAGCATTCCACAGATTCACTACTCTCTGGCTAAAATAAAATCCTCCTTACCTCTGTTCTAAAGGGTTG
The DNA here is from genome assembly GCF_048418815.1 of Hemitrygon akajei. Lineage (NCBI taxonomy): Eukaryota > Metazoa > Chordata > Chondrichthyes > Myliobatiformes > Dasyatidae > Hemitrygon > Hemitrygon akajei. Next base: position 18,369,076 of record NC_133136.1, read on the forward strand.
CCCCTCAATTTTGAGGCTGTGCCCTCTAATTCAGGAAACATCCTCTCCACCTCCACCCTATCACGTATTGCATTGTACTGCTGCTGCTAAGTTAACAAATTTCATGACATATGCTGGTGATGATAAACCTGATTCTGATTCTGATCTTGGAAATCTACAAACCACTCATGTGGAAATCAGTTGAATGTATCAGTCCAAACAGGCACTGAGATCAAAACTGCACAGAGCTCTCCAAGTGAGGCTCACCACAGCCAAGTATTATCTCAGCCAGGGTCCCGAGGTTTTGTACTCCAGCCCATTATTGGAAAGGCCAACATGCCATTTGGTTTTCTAATCGCTAGCTTCACCTTCACATTTCCTGGCTGTGACTAGAAAAGTCATAACAAGCAAACCTTTATTCAGCAACATTTAGGATTACACCAACAAAATACTGATGAAGGGTCACATCCTGAAACATTGACTCTTTATGCCTTTCCATTAATGCTGCCTGACTGCCTTCCTCCAGTATTTTATTTGTGTTGCTTTGGATTTCCAGCATTTGCAGAATTGTAGTTGCTTATCATTTAATATTCTGGATTTTGTTTCTTCCAAGTAATAATCAAGAATCTATCAACTTCTGCCTTAAATATACCCAATGATTTGGCCCGCAGGGCTGCCTGTGGCAATGAATTACACAGATTCACCATACTCTGACTAAAGAAATTCCACCTCACCTCCATTCTAAAAGGATGTCCCTCTATTATGAGTCTGCGTCTTCTGGTCTTAGACTCCTCCACCATAGGAAACATCCCCTCCACATCCATTCTATCAAAGCCTTTCAACATTTGATAGGTTTCAAATGAGATTCCCCCTCATTCTTCTGAATTCCAGCGAGTAAAGGACAAGAGCCATCAAACACACCTCTTATGACAAGCTTGGAATAATTTTTGTGAACCTCTTCTGAACCCTCCTCAATGTCAGCACATCCTTTCTTAGATAAGGGGCCCAAAACTGCTTACAGTACTCCAAGTGCCTGATAAAACCTCAACATTACATCCTTGCTTTTATATTCTAGTCCTATTGAAAAGTATGCTGATATTGTATTTGCCTTCTGCACCACTGACTTGTAAATTAACAATCAGGGAATCCTGCATGAGGACTCCCAAGTCCCTTTGCACCTCAAATTTTTGAATTTCCTCTCCTTTTTATTTCTTCTACCAAAATGCATGACCATACACTTCCTGACATTGTATTCTTCCTGCCGCTTCTTTGCATTTCTCCTAATCTGTCTAAGTCCTTCTGCAATCTCTCCGCTTCCTCAGAACTACCTGCCCCTCCACCTATCTTCATATTGTCAACAAACTTGGCCACAAGGCCATCAATTTTCTCATCCAAGTCATTGACATACAACGTGAAAACAAGCGGTCTCAACACAGACCCCTGTGGAACATCAGTAGTCACTGGTAGCCAATCCATTTATTCCCAATCTTTGCCAATCAGTCAATGTTCTATCCATGCTGGTATCTTTCCTGTAATACCATGGGCTCTTAACTTGTTAAGCAGCCTCATGTGTGGCACCTTGGCAAAGGCCTTCTGAAAATCCAAGTACACAACATCCACAGATCCTTCTTTGTCTATCCTGTTTGTTATTTCTTCAAAGAATTCCAACAGATTAGTCAGGCAAGATTTTCCTTTGAGGAAACCATGCTGACTACAGCCTATTAATCACACTGTATTTTCACACACAATATAATCACATCATATTTTTTGTGTGATAAGATACAGCTACTTGAGAGATTCTACCCACTGTATTCAAAGTACTATATAAGTGGATGTTGGTTGTTCAGAAACATTTTGATAAGTGCACCAAGCAACCAACCAGTGAATGATTTTCAATGGGAGTTTTGGTCATGTTAAAATTGCTTGTCTTGTGTTAGAGATAATTCATTTTCTGCCACTAAACATTGCAATCTGGTCCTGTGTTATAATGAGGTTATTATGTATGTCTGAGAAGAACACAGTGGAAAATTCTAGCATTTCTATAGTGAACAGTAAATGTCATGAAGATTGAAATCTGAGGACAGTCACGGAAAACCCGAATGTGCTCTCAGAGCTCTGCTGATGGAGCCTGTGGAAGCTGCAGCAAGTCAAGGGTTAACATAATGAGTTGGCAGAACAGAGTACAAACACTGTGCAGTCACAAGATGAACCAAACTATTGATAGCTGAAGTCCCCTGTCTTGTACAGTCCTTTCTGTGTGTGGACGTTCAGTACGACAAGGGTCAAGATGATAAGCTGACAGAGACAACGTGGAGACATAGTGCAGTCACCAAGGCTGAACACGGCTCTTCAAAGCCCAACTCTCCTTTGTGCAGCCTTACTGTTCAAGCCTGGGGTCCAAAGTCAGCAAACATACAAGACAAGGTAAAGATGCAAATTAAGAATTCTTGAGCAAGACTAACTATTGGACAGTTATTTTACTAATTCTCAGGTATTATTGATCTTTAACACATAGATATAATTGGTTATTAACACCTGAAATATGTATTATGATTGGTACCTAAATATGCAAATATCAGGAAGTGCACAATATTTCCATTGCATCATATTTGTATCCAACTAGTCAATTTCAGTATAAAAAGGGCATTTCTTAGGTCAACTTCAGAAGACTTTGATGATAGGATAGGCTGTTCTCCTTGTGCACAAGTAAATAAAATATGATTGAGGAAGAACTGTAAGTTTTTAAGAGTCCAGTTAACTGGTGATCATAAGCCCAGCGACAAGGAGACCAGCAAGTCCACAAGAAAATCAACAGTTTGGGGTCTGGAGTCCAGGATCCTGTCATTAGAGGATTCTGGTGTCGACACCAAAGTTTGAAGCCTGAATGTCGATCAGAAGTCTGGACATCGAGGCCTGAAACTGAAGCTCTTGGCTTGTGAGTCTGCGAGTCCTCTGGGGAAGTTGGAGTCCCGATATCTGTAAGTCCATGACTTACAACAGTCTATTGCTGTTGTGGTGCTGAACATTGTGGGCATTCTTTATTTTTGCTAGAATGTGTGGCATCACTTGCGGGCTGCCCCCAGCACATCCTTAGGTTGTATTGGTTGTTAACACAAATGACATATTTCACAATGTTTCAATGTACCTTCAATAGTTCCATTTAATATCAGAGAATATATACAATATACAACCTGAAACTTCTGTTCTTTGCAGACATCTATGAAAACAGTAGAGTACCCCAAAGAATGAGTGACAGTAAAATGTTAGAAACCCAAAGCCCCCCCACATCACCCCTCCCACACACAAGCAAAGCAGCAGACTTCCCGCTTCCCCACCCACTTCAGCATAAAAAAATCATCACCCTCCACCCATCAAGCAAGCAAAAACAAAGACCCCTAGAAAGACCGTGATCTGTAGTACAACAAAAACTAATCGTTCACCCAACAATTCGACAAACCACAGGCTCTGTCTCTCCCTAATAAAGTGACAGAGAGGTGTTCTCTATCACAGCGAGAGGGGAGACAAACAAAGCAACCTGCTAACTTATGGTGATGAAGTCTGCCATGTCACTTTTTCCGAGTTCTTCGACTCAAGCATCAGCAAATAGCTCTCCCCCACCAATGTGGCAAAGAGGAGAGCTCATGATTTGCCAAGTACAGAGCCCCCAACAGCTGATCTGCTGTTCCCGATATTCCGTTTTCTCCTGTGATATTTCAGTTGATGGCACTGGCATGGAATCGGCTCATTGAAAGGGCTGCAAAGTCTCAGAACCCCAAAGGCACGCTCGTCTTCTGGGCCATGTCCTTCTGATATCGAAAAACGGGTGGTTGTGAACCCTGAAAATGGGTCCCACCACCACAAGGAGCTGAAGTTTGAGTGTTGTTCTAGGTCAGGGTCTCTGACAGAACCCCAGATTTATTTATTTATGTGATAAATAAATCAATCTGAATCTGCCAGTTTAACTTTGGTCAGGTTAGACAGATTCAGAAACAATCAGTATGATCATTAAAATGGGTGGGATGAGCCCAACAAACCAAGTATAAGATCATTCATATTTCTTTTCTGAATTAATTTAATTTGCTTAAACATACTTAGTTGCTAATGTTCTTTCTTTGTTAAGAGAAACTGAAGCAATTGTTAAGATTCTGAATGGGTTTATATTGTAAATAAATTTTGAAATGCAGGGCCATTCAGAAACATTTCAAGCCTGTATTGGTTTGGTGACCTGCTAAACTGGTTTAATTGGCTGTCAAAGCTTTCTTAGCTGTGGTGTGTGGGTAGATCTACTGTATTTCTAGGCTGCCCACATGATGACATTACATTCCAAATGTCTCAAGTGGGGCTTTGCCATTTTGATTCAAGATGTCCTGGCAAAGCCAGAGTCAGCAGTAGGAAGGGAATTGGATATGTGATCTACTACCATCAGGCAGGAGGTACAGGAGCTTTAGGTCCTAAACCACCAGGTTTAGGAACAGTTATTACTATTACCCTACAAAGGTTCAAAGGCTAATTTTTATTGTCAAAATATGCATGTACTATCAGGCTCCTGAACCAGTGTTGATAACTTCACTCACCTCAACCCTGAACTGTGTCCACAAGCTACAAACTCATTTCAAGCTCTTGGCCACTCATGTTCTTAGCATTATTTATTCGCTTTTTTATTATTTGCATGATTTGTCTTCTTTTGCAAATTGTCAGTCTTTGTTATTGATAGTTTTTCATAAATCCCACCATATGTCTTTATTTTCCTGTAAATGTTTGCAGAAAATGTATCTCAAATTAGTATATGGAGAACTTTGAACTTTGAAAGCTTGTCTGCTTACACTGTCTGTTGGTCACAGAATGACCAAACAGAGACTTGCTGATGACTTATGGAGAAGACAGAAGCCACGCCAAATAAATCTAATCAATCAAGAACTTTTGGAGATAACCAGTCCAAAGAGTGAGGGGGAAAATAACTAAAAGCAATGAGAATAGTGGGGTAAAAGCACAAACTTAAAAAAAAGTATCAAAATAAACTTTATTCACTGCTGCCATTCATGTGCTCCTCTGGGGTTGTATACTACCACAACAATTTAGGGGCTTCCTCATCTAACCTGCCCTCTCCTTCTCCAGTAGCAGATGAGCCCTGCTGCCATTCATAATAAAAAAAATTGCAAGAATAAATTGTGCAATGCCATTTCATTCTTTACATTCAAAGTCAATGCTTTTAGCATTGCTCTATTACTTTCCCAAACACCAATAGCACTGCTGCCACTAATATGCCCACCCCCCCGCTGGGGTCAGATCCTACTACAATCATTCAGGGGCTTCCTCATCTACCTGGCCCCTCCCTCTCCAGTAGCAGAGGAACCCTATCCTGTGGTCCTTCCCCACTGAGCGCTTGCACCAAGCTTCAGTGTGTCACTCAACACATACTCCTGCAAGCTTTGACATGACTTCCAAACAAATGAGCCTCCACTGTACATCAGGAGTAACACCTTTTCCAACCAGGTGGTCAGAATTAACTGTATATTCAGAGATGAATAGCTACTCTATATGACTTACTGTTGAAATTGAGCAGCACTGTGTATTTTGTGCACTATTATTGGCACCATGGGCGTTGGATTTGGTTTTCGGCAGGTCGAAGGGAACAAGACTCGATTGGAGAACTGCACAGGTGCAAAAGAAGCTGGTCTGGTGAAGAGCTTTAAAAAGCAGGAGGTTTTTTGGTGGAAGTCTTCAGTTGGAGTACTACACAGACACAATAGAAGTGTTCCACGCAGCTATGGTGAAGAGCCTTAAAGCCTAGTCTCCATAAAGGAGAGGTTCTACCTAGCAGAGCAGTTGTCATCGGAGTAGTCTGAGTCAGAGTAGTATGGCTATGGCACAATAGGGTTTCAGCGAGAACAGGCAGAGGCAAGGTACGTAGGTAAGTTCACACTTTATTTCTTATTTATTTTTTTCATAATTAACTCTTGAGAGAATAGGTATGACTGCAGAGGCAGTGTTCTGTTCTGGGTGTTAGATTTGCGATTTCCAGGAGACTACCAGCCTCCCTGATGGCCACATCTGGAGCAAGTGCATCGAGATGCAGCTTCTTTGAAAGCATGTTTGGGAACTGGAACTGCAGCTCATTGACTTCCGGCTTGTTAGGGAAAGTGAAGCAGTGATAGACAGGAGCTACAGGGATGCAGTCACCCCAAGGCTACAGGAGTCAGACAAATGGGTGACTGTCAGGAGAGGGAAGGGAGAATGTCAGATAGTGGACAGCACCCTTGTGGCCGCACACCTCAATGATAAGTACTCCATTTTGGGGGATGAAAAGGTGGCTGTGCCTCTAGCACTGAGTCTAGCCCTGTGACTCAGAAGGATAGGAAGCTGAAGAGGATGGGAGCAGTAATAGCAGATTCTATAGTTAGGGGGACAGATAAGTGATTCTGTGGAAGTGAAAAGGAAACATGAATAGTATTTTGCTTCCCAGGTGCCAGGGTCCGCGGCATTTCTGAATGGGTCCACAATATCTTTTTCTTGAAGGACCTTGGCGATTGTAGGGATGACTTACAGTGGACTGAAAAGCTTGAGCATATGGGCATTAAGAAAGAGGGTGTGCTGGAGCTTTTGGAAGGCATCAAGTTGGGTAAATTACCGGGACCGGATGAGATATAAAGTTAGCCTTTCCCCGAGTGGGTTGTGGGTGTTGTAGATAATGTGGAGGGCTGTCAGAGGTTACAGTGGGACATCAATAGGATGAAAAACTGGGCTGAGAAGTGGTAGATGGAGTTCAACCCAGATAAATGTGAGGTGGTTCATTTTAGTAGGTCAGATATGATGGCAGAATATAGTATGAATGTTAAGACTTTTGGCAGTGTGGAGGATCAGAGGGATCTTGAGGTCCGAGTCCATAGGATGCTCAAAGCTGCTGTGCAGGTTGACTGTATGGTTAAGAAGGCATACGGTGCATTGGCCTTCATCAACTGTGGGTTTGAGTTCAAGAACCGAGAGGTAATGTTACAGCTATATAGGACCCTGGTCAGACCCCCACTTGGAGTACTGTGCTCAGTTCTGGTCGCCTCACTACAGGAAGGATGTGGAAACTATAGAAAGGGTGCAGAGGAGATTTACAAGGATGTTGCCTGGATTGGGGAGCATGCCTTTTGAAAATAGGTTGAGTGAACTTGGCCTTTTCTCCTTTGAGCGAAGGAGGATGAGAGGTGACCTGACAGAGGTGTATAAAATGATGAGAGGCATTTATCGTGTGGATAGTCAGAGGCTTTTTCCCAGGGCTGAAATGGCTAACACAAGTGGATATAATTTTAAGGTGCTTGGAAGTAGGTACAGAGGAGATGTCAGGGTTAAGTTTTTTACATACAGAGTAGTGAGTGCTTGGAATGGACTGTTGGTGACGGTGGTGGAAGTGGGTACAATAGGGTCTTTTAAGAGACTCTTGGATAGGTACATGGAGCTTAGAAAAATAGAGGGCTATGGATGACCCTGGGTAATTTCTAAAGTAAGTACATGTTCAGCACAGCATTGTGGGCCAAAAGGCCTGTATTGTGCTGTAGGTTTTCTATGCTCTAACATCCTGAAAAGTGAGGGTGAGCAGCCAGAAGTTGTGGTATATATTGGAAGGACCACAGTTTAGGGTTCTTCTCCCGTGGGAGTGGGAAGGGTTGGGTGGCAGGAAGTATACCTCTCAACAATGGTTTGTATAACATGAACCAGCAGAGTACCATGTGAGTATCTAAAATTTTTAAACTGTATAGAATGTAATGGTAATGTCTGTAAAATATTCAGATTTATTAAATGGTTTATTGTAAATAATTTTATTGTGAATATATTTTGTTTAAAAAAAATTGGTACCAATGACATAGGTTGAAAAAAGGAGGAGGTCCTGAAAACAGAATACAGGGAATTAGGAAGGAAGTTGAGAAGCAGGATCTCAAGGGTAGCTGATCTCAGGATTACTGCCTGTGCCCCACGACAGTGAAGATAGGAATAGAATGAGGTGGCAGATAAATGCGTGTCTGAAGAATTGAAGCGGGGGCAGGACTCAGATTTCTGGATAATCGGGACCTCTACTGGGGCAGGTGTGACCTGTACAAAAGGGACCGGTTGCACTTGAATCCAAGGGGGTCCAATGTTCTTGTGGGCAGGTTTACTGGAGCTATTGGGAGAGGTTTAAACTAATGGGGCTGAGAGATGGAGTATGATAGAGCTGAGGTTGAGCTAACAGGTTTAGAAGTAGATGATGGGTGTAACATGAATGTAAGGAATGACAAGCCAATGATTGGGTACAAATTCAGACAGAGCAAACAGTTAAATTGTACTACAGAGGTAAGATACAAACTACAAAAAGGTGAAGAATGCAGGACTGAAGGTGTTGTATTTAACTGTGTGTAGCATTCGGAATAAGGTGGATGAACTCGTGGCACAATTAGAGATTGGTTGGTATGACCTTGTGGGCATCACTGAGTCGTGGCAGTAAGAAGGTCATAGTTGTATGCTTAACATCAAAGGATGTTCTTTGTAGTGAAAAGACACACAGGACGGCATAGGCGGTGGTGTGGCTCTATTGGTAAGAGATAGAATTACATCTTCAGAAACAGGTGACATGGAGTCAGAGAACGTTGAATTTTTGGGATGAAGTTAAGAAACTGCAAAGGTAAAAAAAAAATTATGGGAATCATATATAGGCCTCCAAATAGTAGTCAAGATGTGGGGTTGAGATTGCAAAAGGAGCTGGAAAAGGCTTGTAATAAGGGCTATTATACAATTGTAATGGGGGACTTCAATATGCAAGGGGATTGGGAAAATCAGGTTAGTATCAGATTGCAAGACAGGGAATTTCTAGAATGCCTATGAGATGGCTTTTTAGAGCAGCTTGTACTTGAGCCCACTCGGGGAAAGGCTAACTTTGATTGGGTGTTGTGGAATAACCCATAATGTAAAGGAACCCTTTGGAGGCGGTGATCATACTATGACTGAATTCGTACTGCAGTTTGAGAGGGAGAAGCACAAGTCACATGTATCAGTATCACAATGGAATAAAGGGAATTACAGAGGCATGAGAGAGGAGCTTGCCCAGGTGGATTGATGGCAGATCAGAGATGGCTGAAGTTTCTGGGAATAGTTCACAAGGCGCAGAATAGATACGTCCCACAGAGGAAGAGGTTGTCAAATGGTAGAGGATGGCAACCGTGGTGACAAGAGAAGTCAAGGATTGCATAAAAGGCAATGAAAGGGCATAAAAGGTAGCAAAAGTGAGTGGGAAGTTTTAACATCTAACAAAAGACAACTAATAAAGCTATAAGAAAGGAAAAGATGAAATATGAGAGTAAACTAGCCAATAATATAGAGCAGGATACTATAAGTTTTTCCAGTTATATAAAGAGTAAAAGGGAGGTGGGAGTTAATATTGGACCACTGGACAAAGATGCTGGTGAGGTAGTAATGGAGGATAAAGAAATGACAGATGAACTTAATGGGTACTTTGCATTTGCCTTTATTGTGGAAGACCCTAACAGTGTCTGTGAGTGTCAAGGCTCAGGAGTGAGTGCCAATGCTATTACAAAGGAAAAAGTGCTAGGCAAACTCAAAGGTTTTAAGGTGGATAAATCACTTTGGCCAGATGGATTACATCCTAGAGTCCTGAGAGAGGGTGCTGAGGGGATAACAGGTTCATTAGTCATGATCTTTCAGGAATCACTTGATTCTGGCATGGTCCCAGAGGACTGGAGGATTGCAAACGTCACTCCATCCTTTAAGACGGGAGGAAGGCAAAAGAAAGGAAATTATAGGCCACAGTGGTTGGAAAAGTGTTGGAGTCTGTTATTAAGGATAAAGTTTCAAGGTACTTGGAGACTAATGACAAAATAAGTCAAAGTCAGTATGGTTTCTGTAAAGGGAAATCTTGCCTAAAAAATCTGTTAGAGTTTTTCGAGGAAGTACAAGCAGGGTGGACAAAGGAGAGGCAGTGGATATCAGTTACTTGGATTATCAGAAGGTGTTTGATAAGGTGCCACAAATGAGGCTGCTTAACAAGATAAAATCCAATGCCATTACAATAAAGATACTGGCATGGTTAGCATAATGGCTGACAGGCAGGAGGCAGCAATTGGAAATAAAAGGGCCTTCTCTGGTGGCTACTGGTGACTAGTGGTGTTCCTCAGGGGTCAGTATTGGGACAGCTGCTTTTGACATTGTTTGTCAATGATTTAGATAATGCAATTAATGGTTTTGTGGTAAAATTTGCAGATGATATGAATATAGGTGGAGGGGTAGGTAGTGCTGAGGAAGCAAAGTGATTGCAGTAGGACTTAAATTGGAAGAATGGGCAAAAAAGTGGCAGATGGAATACAGTGTTGGGAAATATATGATAATGCATTTTGGTAAAAGAAACAATAGAGCTATTATCTAAATAGAAACTATTATCTAAATGGGGAGAAAATTCAAGCATCAGAGGCGCAAAGGAACTTAGAAGTCCTTGTGCATGACTCCCAGAAGGTTAACTTATAGGTTCAGTCTGTGCTATAGAAGGCAAAGGCAATATTGGCATTTATTTCAAGGGGAATAGAATATAAAAGCAAGGAGATAAAGCTGAGCCTTTATAAAACACTATTCAGGCTGCACTTCAAAGGTTTCAAAGGTACATTTAATGTCAGAGAAATGTATATAATATACGTCCTGAAATACATTTTCTTCACAATCATCCACGAAAACGGAGAAGTGCCCCACTTGGAGTATTGTCAACAGTTTTGGGCCCCTAAATCAGAACGGCTGTGTTGTCATTGGTGAAAGTCCAGAGGAAGCTCACGAGAATGATTCTGGGAATGAAGGGGTTAACATATGAGGAGTGTTTGGCATCTAAGGGCATGTACTCACTGGAATTTAGAATAATGCATGAGGATCTCACTGAAACCTGATCTCATTGAAGCCTACCGAATGTTGAAAGGACTAGATAAGGTGGAGGTGGAGAGGATGTTCCCTATGGTGGGGGTGTCCAGAACTAGAGGCACAGCCTCAAAATTGAGGGGCAACCTTTTATGTGTAAGGAGGAATTTTTTTCAGTCAGAGAATAGTGAATCTGTGGAACGCTCTGCCACAGACAGCAGTGGAGGCCAAGTCCATGGGTATATTTAAGGTGGAAGTTGATCATTTGCTGATCGGCAGGGCATCAAGGAATATGGCGAGAAGGCAGATATATGGGGTTGAGTAGGATTTGGGATCAGCCGTGATGGAATGGCAGCACAGACTGGATGGGCTGAATGGCCTAATTCTGATCCTATGTCTTATGCTTTAAGACAGGGGTGTCAAACTCGTTTTAGGTCACGGGCCGGATTGAGCAAAATGCAGCTTCATGCGGGCCGGATCAGTCGGACGCGTGCGAACGCAGCTTTCGTTGCCTCCGTTTTTTCAGCCTGCTCTCATGTGTCTCAGTCTCTGCTATAACTACAAAGTGTTTCACTTTACAAATTCCGTTTCTTCTGAAGAAGACTGCCGAGCAAGACTGCCGAATAAACACTAAAAACCCTGAAAACCTGGTACCTGAATAAACTCAGCATTAGCCATATCATACGCCATAGGCGCTTCGATTACTGGGGCCAGCTTTAATAGTAATTAGATATTATCTCACGGGCCAAAGATAATTCCACCGCGGGCCGGATTTGGCCCGCGGGCCTTGAGTTTGACATATATGGTTTAAGACTTACTGTCTGATGCAAGTGAACATAATTTGTAGCAATAGTAACACACACAAATTGCTGCAAGAACTCAGCAGGTTGGGCAGCTTCTCTGAAAATGAATACAGTTGACGTTTCAGACCGAGACTCTTCATCAATAAGTCTGACATCAGACTTGGCACAGAAAGCAAACAATTTTAACTATATTCCATGAATATTTTAAGATGATGAGAGGAAATATGCCCTAAAGAGTATCAGAAGACAGAACAAATGACAAGATATTTAAATAAAGACCTGAAAATATTGTAAGTCTAGAATAGAACAATGGACAGTACAGAAATGTACAGGCACTTCAAACTAAGATTTTGTGCGGACCTTTTAACCTTCTCTAAGTTAAAAAAAAACATTCCCACCCACATTGCTCTCTATTTTTCTATCATCCAAATGCCTATATAAGAATTTCTAAATTGTCCCTAATGTACCTGCCTCTACCACCAACCCTAGCAGCAAATTCCATGCACCCACCATTCTCTGTAAAAAAATTTACCACCAACTACCTTCCAATCACCTTAAAATTATGCCTGCTTGTATTAGCCATTTCCGCCCTGGGAGAAGGCCTCTGGCTATCCACTTTTTCTATGCCTGTATCTATAAGACCATAAGATCATAAGACATAGGAACAGAATTAGGCCATTCAGCCCATCAAATCTTCTCTGCCATTCTATCATGGCTGATCTATTATCCCTCACAACCCCATTCTCCTGTTTTCTCTCTGTAACCTTGTACATCCTGATTAATCAGGAACCTAGCAACCTCTGCCTCACTGTAAATATACCCAATGACTTGGCCTGCATGGCTGTCTGTGGCAATGAATTCCATGGATTCAGCTCTCTTTGCCTGAAGAATTTTTTTCTCATCTTTGTTCTAAATGGATGTTCTTTTATTCTAAGGCTGCACCCTCTGGTCCTAGACTAGCCCCATACAGGAAACATCAATATCCACTCTATGTAGGCACCAATCTTCACATCTACTCTATCTGGGCCTTTCAATATTCAAAAGGTTTCAATGAGATCCCTCTCTTTCTTCTGAACTGCAGTGAGTACAGGCCCAGAGCCATCAAATGCTCCTCATATGTTAACCCTTTCATTCCTGGGATCATTCTCCTGAACCTTTTCTGGACTCTCTCCAATGCTGACACATCTTTTCTTAGCTAAGGGGCCCAGAACTACTCATGATATTTCAGGTGTGAGGTATCATATACACCTCTATCAAGTCACTTCTCATAAAACAGAAAATACTGGAAACCCTCATCAAGTCAAGCAGCATCGGGGGGGTAGAGAGAGAGAGAGTTATCAGGTCAGGTTAATGACCCTTTATTGCAGGTTGAAACTCACCGGTTTGACAGTCTGACAACCCTTGTGGTCAACTATAATCTACAGTACAGATCTGTACTAATTAACTAATTCTAAGATCTAATTTAGATTTGAAATTATCTAATATCAATACTTATTAGTACCTAAATAACCTACAGGCACAGCTTGTGCAAATTTCGCTGGCGGTGATCTCAGCCTTCTGACTTGGGGAAACTTTGGGTCACTGACAGTTCTCGGGAATGGAACCCTCATGAACCTGTGCTTAATAAAATTACAGTTCACATGCTCAGAGCAAGATGATCTTGAGACAGTCTCTGAGATGCAGCATTTTCTGTGGCCTGCCACCGGTCAGGTCCCAAGTGTGTCAGACTAGAGAGTTTCAAATGGATGGAGAACTTCAGCTGGAAATGTTAACTTTGTTACTCTTTCTACTGAGGCTTCCTGAACTGCTCTCATGTTACCAGGATTATGTTCCTAGGAAACTGTACATTTTCTGATTTTCATTAATGTGAAATCGTGTCATCCACACACAAAATTTGAACAAAAAATACTGTATATCTTGCGTTGACTTATTTCCTTCTTTTCACCTGTTCCACGAGAGTGAGTTTTATTCTGCATCTCAAATGCTGTAAGGACAAATTTCCAAAACTTGAATGGTTATAACTCGGTGGTTGTCTTTCTTTGTTGCTATCATTTCCTTTTTTCCAATAATTACTCCTACAGTAATCACAGTCACATGACGGGTAAAGCCCTCCCCATCACTGAGCACGTGGAGCAGCATCCATTATCAAGGACCCCACCACCCGGGCCATGCTCTTTCTCACTGCTGCCATCAGGAAGAAGGTACAAGAACCTCAGGGCTAACACCAGGTTCAGGAACAGTTACTACCTCTCAACCGTCAGGTTCTTGAACCAGAGGGGATAACTTCACTCACCCAACACTGGACTGTTCCCACAACCTATAGACTCACTTTAAAGGACTCTTTATCTCATGTTCTCAATATTTTTTATTTTTTTATTTATTATTATTTTTTTCTTTTGTATTTGCACAGTTTGTTGTCTTTTGCACATTGGTTGTCCATCTTTCACTGATTCTATAATGTTTCTTGGATTTATTGTGTATTGACTCTCAGGGTTGTATATGTTGGCTTTTTTTGTATTTTGATAATGAACTTACTTTGAACTTTGAGTTAAAGCACAGCTACTAAAAACTAGTACCTGTGCCAGGAATTGTACTATTTCTTTCAGTGATATAAACATTGATATACTTTGTTGCAATGTTCCTTTAGTTAAGGAGTTTTGCTACAATGTGAAATCAACTTTTTAGGTAAAATAATTACATCATTTTATTTATTTATATGTTTTTTGAAATACAGCACGGAATAAGCCCTTCGAGCTGTGCTGCCTGGCAACTCCTGATTTACAACGGGGAATAATTTACAATGACCCATTAACCTACCAACTGGTAGGGGAGAATGTACAAACTTCTTACAGACAACGCCGGAGTTGAACTCCAAACTCCGATGCCCTGAGGTGTAAGAGCGTCGTGCTAACCACTATGCTACCTTGACATCCCATTTTTCTGGTGACTTGTGTTTCCCTTATACAGGCAGACTCTAAACTGTTTTGGGACTATATAAATATGAAACCTGATCATGTGCTGCCCTTTATGTTGTCATGGTCAGGGGAGGCAGTGGGGATAAGCTCCCACTACGTATAATACGTTTTTAACAATGTGTGTCTCAAATAGCCTCTGACAACCAAGTCCAGCTCCCAGCCTTCATGTGAGGCTTTGCCACTAAGCCTGGCAGAATTGTTTCAGTTTTCCGGAGAAGGGACAAAAGTGCACCTTTAAACCAGGGACTCATCGGCAGAAGTTGGCAGCTCATCTAGGAGAAGGAAAATCTAGGAGAAGCTCATCTAGGCTGGATCCAAACTGTACCATTCTCTGCCATTCCTTTAGATTCATCGCTGCATGAAGAGACTGAAGCTGCTACACGGGCAATGGCTTGCTCTCCATATCGTACTGCCCCTGACCAACAGAGGGCCTCACGTGCTCTTTACCCACTTTCTAGGTTCTATGAAGGCAAAAGAGACTGCAGATGCTGGAATCTGAGCAATAAAAATTGTTGGAAGAACTTGACTTCTCCTTTTTGCTTCCGCAGATGCTGCTCAATCTGCTGAGCTCATCCTGCATTCTTTCATCATTCCAGCTTGCTTTACTTGTGTTGAGTCATGAATGTATCATGCAGCCTCCTTATGTATTCACTGTTGGATATGTTCACAACTTTAAGAATTGTTTTTCAGATCGCATACATTTCAGGCGATAGACTACATATTTCTTTTTCAAAGTATGTATGTGTCACCATAGACTATCCTGATATTCATTTTCTTGTGGGCATTCACAGTAATACAAAGAGATACAGAAGAATCTTTGGAAACTACACACAAAGACTGACAAACAACCAATATGCAAAAGATGACAAACTGTGCAAATACAAGAAAGCACTGGGGCTGGCCAACGATTGACCCCACTGAGCACGGGAGCACACCTGACTGAAGGGGACAGTTTTGGACTTTTCTTATCCCATCTGCATTGGTCGCCCAAATTATAACTCGCTCCCAGAACTATATGCTCCAAAAATTTCAAAAAAGGACTGTTTTCCTCTCACAATAATTCTCTGCTTTATGTTCAGTATTTCTGTAAAGAGTTGCAAGGAATTTTGATCAGTGCTAAAGCAAAGGTCTATTCTCAAGCCTTGAGCCTACCCCTCCCAAATTCTATTCACTGTCTACTTCTGGTTTCAGTAAGGAATGGCAATTCTACTTACAGTCATAGAGTCATGGAGTACTACAGCGCAACACAGAAACAATCCCATCGGCGCATCTAATGCATCCAGAATCAGTATTTTGCCTAGTCCCATCGACCTGCATCTGTATGGTATATATTGAGTGGGTGCTGTAATATCTAACCTCAAAAGATTCTGCAGATAGTTGAAATGCACATGGTGTGTGCAGCTCAAGATTTCCAGTATTTGCATAAGTGCATGGCACATCTCACCTTGTAAGATCTATCCTGCTTTGTCCTCTCAAAGTGCAACACCTCACACTTGTCTGCATTAAAATTCCATTTTCCAGCCCATTTTACCAGCTGGTCCACGTCCCACTGCTAAATTTGATTCCCCAATCCATAACCGTACTGCAGATTATTTAGTCATTATCATCTTGCTGTTTGCCTGTTGAAGCTTGCTATGTAAAAATTGGCTGCCATGCTCCCTTCTCCCCCGCAGTGATAACACTTCAGTAAGTGCAGTGCTCCTCCCTTGGCTGTAAAGCGCACTGGGTTATTGAGAACTTTGTTATAAAATGCAAGCCTATTAAAGTATGTTTGGTACATGCCGATGAATGGGCATTCTTATTATAATGTTTTCCCATTTATTCTAATGGAAAACATGCATATTTACAGCAAAGCTGGTACAGTGTTATTTCTCCATTTTCCTCAGCTGTGCAACAACTGACCCATTACTGAAAAATCTGCTGGAAGGACTTTGAGCAAAAATCACAGCCGGAGTTTAATTTGCTAGTGTGGTATTTAGCCTGTAGTGTAATTAGAGTTCTTATGCACATGAAGTATAGCTAATGTGGCCGTTTGAGCAGATTCTCCAAAAGCCCCTGGTATTGTTTGCTAATAGATTTCATTCTAAAGAGCTGAGTGGTCCAATTTTACATTCTCTTCTTTTCCAGTGAAAACCAAGTGCTGATGAGAGTTTAGAATTGAAGTAATGACTATAGTCCATCTTCTCTTACAGGTTACATTACTATTCAGGCGGGATCAGTAAACACGGAAATAATGGATACCTGGGAGTGATTCCAAAGCAGTAACACAATATCAAAGTTCAGATGGCTCATAGAAAGTATAATGGAAATCTAGGAGATATTACAAGAATTGTAATCTAATCTTGGAGTTCGGGGGACACTTAAGAGCCAATCTGAGTTAGCTATCTGCGTTGGATCAATTTCAAAAGAAAATGACATGGGGAAAGGGTGCTGGAAACTAGAAAAAACAAATAGAAAATGTTAAAAATGAAGTGGTATCTGATGATTTGTTCATTCGACGCATCCATTCATTGCATTAGCCTGCTGTTAAAACTGATTATCTGTGGGGACTAATCAGTAACTTCTGTTCTGATGAAGTCATAAATTTGGAATCAAATGAATCCTTAGAACCTGTTATTCACTATGTAAACCATCCCTAAACACCAAGATTTGGCTGCAGATTTGAAATAATTCCCTGGCATTTATTGCTGCTCATAATTATACAAGTTCACCACACTGTGTGAACAGTTTAATGTCATTATTCTCATTCTGGCATCAGCTGGCAGTGTTGCCACTGAACGCGTCTTCTCTCCTTGACCTTGACATGTGATAACAACCATATTCCAGGAGTAATGAGAGTGATGTCAGTGATGCAGGTTTATTGGGGGAAGTATTGCAATCATTTCATAGGAACTATTATTTCAATGACGTTTGCTTCTTGAGAGCAATATAATAAAGTGTGTGTGATAAACGCAGGAGACTCTGCAGATGCTGGAGATCTTGAGAAGTGCATACGAAATGCCGCAGGAGCTCAGCAAGTCAGGCAGCATCTAAGGAAGGGAGTAAACCAATGGATGTTTTGGGCAGAGGGTTTCCGCATGAAACATCGACAGTTTATTTCCCCTCCTGATTTGTTGAGTTACTTCAGCATGAAATGTGTGTGTGTGTGTGTGTGTGTGTGTGTGTGTGTGTGTGTGTGTGTGTGTGTGTGTGTGTGTGTGTGTGTGTGTGTGTGTGTGTGTGTGTGTGTGTGTGTGTGGTTGCTGAGAATAAAAGACAAATCACATGACTTTGTTGCCTGGATTGTGTATTGCAGAATTTAATAAAAAAGTCACGTTGATGTGAAGTACACTACTGTGCAAATGTCTTAGGCACATGTATATATGATAGGGTGCCTAAGACGTTAGCACAGTACTGTGGTAACTTTATATATTGCACTGTACTGCTGTTGCAAAAAAAAAACAAATTTCATGACATATGTGAGTGATGATAAACCTGATTCTGATATGGGTCTCTATTGTGGACTGACAGTGGGAAGGGGGAAGAGAGAGGGGATTCATGGTTGGGAAAAGGGGAAGGGAGAGGTGAGGGAGCAAGATGCACCAGAGTGACATTCTGTGATGATCAATAAACCAACTGCATGGAATCAAACGAGCTTGCCTGGTGTCTCAGGGCTGGGCGTGTCTGCACCTGTACCACCCCCCACTCCTGGCACTCTTTCTCTGCCACCTGTCCCACACCCTCCCATTCCCAGCATCCTATGCTCCTTGCTCTTCGCTCCACGTTATATATATGTGCGTGTGTGTCCCTAAGACTTTTGCACAGTACTGTATATGGAATGCATATGGGAGAGCAGTGAAACAAAATATTAGCTGTATAACTATCTCTGGTGTGCACATCCATTTTGCTATCTCTTCAATGCTGCTCTGGCATAAGCTCGAAAGAAGAGAATGCAGTAAGGGTTATTCGTTAGCCATCAGTGGTTGTTTCTTGAGGGCAGGAGGGGAGAGTTAGACCAGAGCCTGTGTTACTATTAAGGGTCTGAGACTGGTTGGTGGCAAGACTGAGGAGAGGGGCGGATTAAAGCTTTGTTATCTGCGTAGGTGATGGTGGTGGTCGCAGTGTTGTGCGAGAGTGATCATAGCCTGTGCTGTTGGATTGGGTATGGGAGAAGGATTGAAACCCATGTCTGATTGTATCATTGTTAGGTGAGTGAGACTTTGGAGGTTGACCTGAGTCTTTGCTTTAGTGAAAGGAAAAGCACTGATCACCGATTGGGTTGGGATGTCAGGAGGGAAGTCGTGCAGGATCAGGTAGTCAGGGGATTAACATACATTAAAGGGCCCGTGGTGACAATGATAGTGTCTTTGTAATGCTTGGAGCCTTAATAATTAAACTAATCATGGAACTCATCCAACAGAGATCCAGCCCAGTGTAATAATGAAAGGATCTTTTGCTCTGGGAGTGAGCAAGAATTTTCGCTGTGGTCCAAGCTCTCTGAAATAGTCTGAAAACCACTGGACCTGCAATGATGTCAAACCTTGCATGGCAGTTTCAATTGCCTGGAGTTACATGAGAACGCTTTAAGATGGTCATTATTCCATCTCACTCCCGAAAACAAAAACATGACTTTCGATTCTATTACACTGGAAAAATTTTTTTTTGTGTTTCTAGCCCTATTTCTATTATAGAGACTGTTGTACAAAATATTTTGGTCTATCAAAGGCATTTTCAACTCAAGAAAGTACATAAATGCTTTCTGGTATAGTTGGCAGTAATTCACAATGATCATAAAATAACATAAATTAATGTAGGTGGCACAGTAGCGTAGTAATTAGCAGAACACTTTACAGTACAGGCAACCTGGGTTCAATTCCCGCCGCTGTCTATAAAGAGTTTGTATGTTCTCCCTGTAACTGTGTGGGTTTCCTCTGGATGCCTTGGTTTCTTCCCACAGTCCAAAGACCGAGCAGTTGGTAGGTTAATTGCTCATTGTAAATTGCCCCATGATTAATCTAGGTTTAAAAAATTGGGGGTTGCTGAGCTGTGTGGCTGGAACAGCTGGAAAGGCCTATTCCATGCTGTATCTCAATAAAATAATAGAAAGCATGATAGGATGGCTTACTTGCTTGGATATTTTGAGATGATTGGGGAGACGGATCATAATTTACCTGTGCTTGAAACATTTTTAAGCCATGTATTGTTTAGTCAGGTGCTGGGCATCAATTCGCTGAAGTTGTGGTCAAATTAACAATGTAGCTCTCAATTATGTGAAAGGGTTGACAGTGTAATTAATTGTGTAAACTGGGAGCCCATTTCCTTCTATTGTAATGATAAATGATCTTTTTCCTCCAGATATGTGAGTGTACTGGTGCCCACCTTACTGGATCTTTGGGATAGCAACCTATTCTTGTTCAGCCGCTGTGGGTGTTCAGTGGCAGTAACAGCCTCGCATGGCCCAGGACAACAGCACTTTGAAGGGTATTCTAATAGTGGACACTCACCGTGCGTGCAGACGGAGCTTACTGTGTGCCACATCTGGTTGGAGTTTTCATCTCCCGCCTGAGCGATTGGGAGGACTGGTGAGCCGGCTCTAGTGAATAACAATAGAGCACATCGCGGGCCGGATGAAACGTCCTGCCTGGCCTCTGGAGACCACTCATGAGCTGACCCTTTGGAATAATTAAAAAGTGCATTGAGGGCCGAATGCAATGATCCAACAGGCTATTTCCAGCCTGTGGGTTAATTTATGTTGTGCAACAGTGTGCTAGATTTTAGCTGCTACAAACACATTACTCTTAGCCCTTTAAGGGGTCTACAAATTGGCCTGTTATTCCAAATGAATAAAATATTTCCAATAAACACTGCTATCGCATACTTTATATCAGTGCCAGTCACAAATTGACCCGCAGTCTTTCTCTCCACCACCTGGGTTCCTTTGGCAGATTGCAGCTCCATATACCTCTAAGCCTCCATTCATGTTCTGCTCAACTGGGAGTTGTTAATGTACCAGAGGCAAGTACTATTCCCTCTCTTATCCTTGCTTTCCAGTAAAAGAATGTAAAGGAATGCATTTGGGAAGGAGACCTATCACATGTTTCCATGAATTTTCTGAAATGGATCTTCCAGGTCCGGCCTTTTAATTTTGCCTTTCTCTCACAGTGCCTGGCCTACACGGGGCAACTGCCTGCAGTGTCTTTGAAGGAATGTGGTGCTCATCTGGTGGAAAAATGCAGCCCCACATCACCTCAACACAACACATATGAAATGCTGGAGGAACTCAGCAGGTCGGGCAGCATCTATGGAAATGAATAGATAATCGATGTTTCAGGCTGAGATCCTTCTTCAGGACTGAGATAGAAGAGGGAAGATGCCAGAATAAGAAGATGGTGGGGTGTGGGAGGAAGGGAAAGAAGGTTTGCTGGAAGGTGATAGGTGAAGCCAGCTGGGTGTGAAAGGTCAAGGACTGGAGAAGAAGGAAACGTAGGAGGGGTGAGTGGACCATAGGAGACAGGAAAGGACAGGATCCAGGGGGAGGTGATAGGCAGATGAGAAGAGGCAAGGGGCCAGAGTGGGGAATAGGGGAAGGGGGAGGGAAATAAAAATTACTGGAAGGAGACATCGATATTCTTGCCATCAGGTTGGAAACTACCCAGACAGAAGATAAGGTGTTGCCCCTCCAACCTGAGGGTGTCCTCGTCCTCAAAGTGTGTTGCTGCATGTCTGAAATTAGGCCTTGTTCATCAGTAGCTAAAACAACACCAAGTATTGATTGAAACTGTGTTTCTTCATAAATATTTCTGAGTTCTTACCACTCGCGTCATTTCTCAGCTCTGCTGAACCAAGTGGAGATTACTTCACTATTTACAAGAACCATATTGCTCATGGACTACCTTTGCTAAACTAACTTCAAACTACCTCTCAATTAAGTTGCAGTAAAAGATATCTCTTCTTATTCCTTTGTCATCTTAAAAAAAATATGAACGTAAAAATAACTTTATGAACACAACCCATGTTGGATGATAGGAGCAAGTAAAGAAAGGCATGTAAGTGATAAAATACTTAGCAATCAAGTTGATTTTAAGTAACATAACAAGCTTAAATAATTTAGCAATGTAATGCTTAGAATAAAATCATAATCTAACAGATAATGTATTCTAACAAAGTGCATGGTACGAGCAACACTTAAAAATTGCATGTGCTTAGCATTTTTTAACCAAGCCATTATGCTAATTTAAACAGAATAACTTTCAAATTTGTTATGAGATGAAGAACTTCTGTGTATACACAATAGTTTTGATTTATAGATATGTAAGCAATATTTTGGATCAAATCCTGCTGAGCTTTACAGATGGGCATAATTTTCTTCAACCCCCTGGGGCCTTGAAGAACTACCATCAACCTTTCCTTACCTTTTGTGCTCTGATATCTATATCTTCTCCACTTATCTTTGTTCTGAATTGAAATTTAGCACCGCAGTAATGGGTGCCACTGTAGCTTAGCGGTTAGTGTGGCACTATTACAGCACAGGGTGTTCTGGACTTTGGAGTTCAATTCCGGAGCCATCTGTAAGGAGTTTGTACCAGAAACACGAGAAACAAAAGAGTTTGTACATTCTCCATGTGGGTTTCCTCCGGGTAATCTGGTTTCCACCCATAGTCCAAAGACATACTGGTTAGTAAGTTAAATGGTTGTTGTAAATTGTCCCGTGATTAGGCTAGGGTTAAATAGATAGGTTGCTGGGTGGTGTGGCTTGTTGGGCTGGAAGGGCCTATCCTGCACTCTTATCATTAAATAAATAAAACACCTGCGAAGAATATTCTAGAACTATGGTTACTATTTAATTTTCCATCCATGTCTTCGATGCCTGTAGAGTCACAACTGACCAATTATTAATGGATTCTGGTAACCAATGATCTGTGCTTTCAATGAGTAATGGAGCATCTAGAAAGCAGATCAAACACTTAATCACCTTGGTTGAGATTAGAGTGTTCTTAGTGAAGGCTGGAGAAAAGTTAGAAGGTTGTAACAAGTCCTGCCTACATTTGACATGACTAGGAAAAGACGTGCTGGCATTGGAAAGGGTCCCAAGGAGGATCATGAGAATGATTCTGGAAATTAAAGGGTTAATGTTTGAGGAACATTTGATGGCTCTGGGCTTGTTGTCACTGGAGTTTAGAAGAATGAAGAGGGATCTCATTGAAACCTATTGAGCATTAAAAGGCCTAGACAAAAAGAATGTGGAAAGGATGTTTCATATAGTGGGTGAGTCTTGGACCAGAGAGCATGGCCTCAGAGTAGGGGGAATGCTCATTTAGAACAGAGATGAGGAGGAATTTCTTCAGACAATGTATAGTGAATCTGTGGAATTCATTGCCGCAGCCACTGGTGGAGGCCAAGACATTGGATATATTTAAGGTAGAGGTTGATAGATTCCTGATTTGCCAGGACATCAAAAAGTTATGGGAAGAAGGCAGAGAATGGGGTTGAGGGGGAAAATAAATCAGCCATGATGAAATGGCAGAGCAGACTCAATGGGCCGAATGGTTCATTTCTGCTCCTGTGTCTATGGTCTCATGGCTAGATTCCTAGTAAAAGGTAATGGAGCAAATAGATTGGACTACTAGTACTGTATATTTCATTAATAGAAACAGAAGGGAATCTTCTGGTTGTTATGAGAGTTATAGAAAAGTCATCTCATCCTTCATAGCAGCCAATTACAGAGAGGCTTTGGTCAGCAGTTCCCTTTCTCTGAAGGGGAATGGTGTGTGACACAACTGATTTGATATCGCGCAGCAGAATGACAACATATTTTTAAAAAGAGTTTTCTTTTGCACTTACAACCCCTAACCAGTGAATCTCATTGACCATATAGCAGCAGTAATATAAATACAAACTTAAGCCAGAGAACATGAAAAAATTAATTTGTAAATAAAAGAAAAATCATTTTTAAAAAGCCATAAACCAATTAAGGCAATGTTAGAATAAGAAAAGAGCACAATACATTCGCAGCTACATGATCACAGTTGCCACAGTACTGTGATCATGGTGAGGGTGCCACAGTAGTGTGGGAGTTAGCGCGATGCTATTACAGCCTGGGGCATCAGAGTTTGGAGTTCATTTCCGGTGCTGTCCGTCAGGAGTTTGTACATTCTCGCTGTGACTGCATGGGTTTCCCGGGTTCTCCGGTCTCACCCACAGTACAAAGACGTACCGTTTGGTAGGTTAACTGGTCATTGTAAATTGTCCTTGTGGTGAGGCCAGGGTTAAATAGGTGGGTTTCTGGGCTCGTTGGGCCGGAAGGGCCTATTCCACATAGCATCTCTAAATAAAATAAATAAAATCACTATATAAGTACTTGGCCATCAAAGTCACAGTTGAACAGTGTCACTAAACTCCCTTTGGTTACCTTCCAACCTATTACTCATTGCTCTATATGTCTCTACTTACTCATTACTCTTATAACAGAGTTAGCGGATATCAATATTGTTCTGTTTTTGGTAACAGGAGGAAAATAAAACAACTGTTTGATTCTGTGCACTTGGGATTTGAGCTCCAGCAGTGGCTGGCACAAAGATAAAATCACAGCTGACTAATAGAATAGGACATCCACCTGTTTCCGGCAGAAGTAAACGGGCTTTGCACTGGTGGGTTTTCTTAGGGATCCAGTTGTGCACTTGTTGATGGGCCATGCCAGGTGAAAAGAGGGCACGGCCACAGACTTTGAACATCTCTCCATTCTTTGTCTTTTCCTTCATGCTGTTGCAATGAGCCAAAACAGTTCTAAATCTATCTTACCTCTGTTTAAAGTTAAAAGCAAGGTACAAGAAAAACAGGGAGTACTGAAAAATATAAAGCTTCTTACTTCATTCCCCCTTCCCGCCCACCTAGCTTCACCTATCACTATCTAGTATGTACTCCTTCCCCTCCCCTCACCTTCTTACTCTGGCATTTCCCCCCTTCCTTTCCAGTCCTGAGGAAGGGGCTCGACCATGCTCATCCACTGCAACCAAGGAAGACCCCAGTTTGTGTGTGTTCCTTCAAAATATAATTTAGGCTCACACACAAAAAGCTGGAGGAACTCTGCAGATCAGGCAGCAATCATGGAGTGGGATAAAGAGCTGACATTGTGGGTGTGAGGCCCTTCATCAGGACAGGAGAAGAAGGGGGAAGAAGCCAGAATAAGAAGGTGGGAAGAGGAGAAGGGGTACAAGCTGGAAGGTGAAATTAGGTGAAGAGGAGGAAGGTAGAGGTGGGTGTGTGAGAATCAGAGAGGTGATAGGTAGAAAAGGTAAAGGGCTGAACAAGTAGGAATCTGATAGGAGAGGACAGTGGACCATAGGAGAAAGGGAAGGAAGAGGGAGCAATAGAGGGAGGAGATAGGCTGGTGAGCAGAAGCTGGCTTCCGCCCCCTTCCTTTCCAGTCCTAATAAAGGGTGTCAACCGGAAACATTGGCTCTTCATTTCTCTCCCTAGACGCTGCCTGACCCGCTGAGTTCCTCCAACATTTTGTGTGTGTTGCTCTGGATTTCCACCATCTGCATTGTATTTATAATTCAATTTTTTGATCCTCTTAATATAGGATGCACAAAGGTGAACTTGAGTTCTGTAGGAATTGGTATGCAGATTAGAGCTCCTGTATTGCTCTTGTTGTATTACCATATTTGGTTGTGATTTAAATGAGCGATGTACAGGAGGGAATCACGCCAGTTTGCTTTACTTTCTCTCCTGCACTTTCTTCTTGCCAAAAAGGCAACAGCTTGTGACTTACTAATTCTCAATCGAGCAGTCTGGTCAAGAAGCAAATAATAAGATCTTTGTATTGCCAGGCAAATCTAAGTGTATGGCATCCCTGAGACTCAGACCCCAGACCATCTGGTTGTTGCCTGAAGCAGTGACACTGTGCGGAAATGGAACATACAGCGCGAATCAGTCAGGGCAAATTGTAAGCATACTTTGGGTTCATTTGCGACTGATGAAAAAAGAAGATTACACAGTTTGTTTATTAAGAAAATAAGCCCTGGTAGTCCTCAAAAGACAAAAATCACATGTCCCTTCAAAGAAAATTGCATTGTTTCACCACAAAATGCACCTGAAAGTAAGTATTTTATACAGCCCCATGGGAAAGGATATCTCATTTTTGTGGTGTCCCACTCTGGTGGACTAATGACTTTGCTGAATTAACATCAAAGAGACAGCTTAATGATCCCATTCATTACGGGCTACAAATCTGTGATGTGAGCAACATCTTTCATCCCATGCAACTCATATTAAGCATTTAAGGAACCTGAATTACTTGTCCCTCAGAAGCCAAGAGAGGGCTAACGGGGATAACAAAGGAGGGAAGCATGACCAGTTTCATGGCCTTTCTAAAAGAAATGCAGGAACATCTAGAATCTCAAGCACAAGAGATTCTGCAGATGACGGAAAACCAAAGCAGCACACACACAATGCTGGAGGGACTCAGAAGGTCAGGTAGCATCTATGGAAATGAATAAGCAATTGACAGTTTGGGCTGAGACCCTTCATCAGGGCTGGGAAAGAAGGGGAGAAGTCAGAATGAGAAGGTGGAGATGGGGGGGGGGGAAGGGGAGAAAGAAACACAAGGTGGCAGGTGATAGGTGAAACTGGGAGAGAGGGAGGGAGTGAAGAGTTGGGAAGTTGATGGGTGAAAGAGATACAGGGTTGGAGACGGGGGAATCTGATAGGAGAGGATAGAAGATCTTGGAAGAAAGGAAAGGGGGAGGAGCACCAGAGGGAGGTGATGAGCAGGCAAGGGTAGAAGGTGTGAGAGGGAAATGGGAATGGGAATGGTGAAGGGGGAGAGGGCAATTACCGTAAGTTTGAAAAATCGATGTTCATGTCATCTAGTTGTAGGCTGTACAATCTGTTGTTACAGTTTTGATTATAAGACCATAAGATCATTAGATACCGGAGCAGAATTAGGCCAGTTGGCCCATCAAGTCTGCTTTGACGCTTTATCATGGCTGATCCATTTTCTTCTCTGCCCCAATCTCTTGCCTTCTTCCCTTATTCCTTCATGCCCTGACCAGCTAGTATATAAGCTTAATAAATTTGAAAGACGTCAAAGAGGTGTATAAGTATGTTCTTCAGGTGAATGCTTATATGCCATCACTCTATGGATAATACCAGCTGAACTTTTCTACTTGGGCACCTTGTCATGAGATAAATTTTACAAAGTGTCTTCACGCACAGATGCATTGCTCAATGGAAGCATATCAACGG
The DNA here is from genome assembly GCF_048418815.1 of Hemitrygon akajei. Classification (NCBI taxonomy): domain Eukaryota; kingdom Metazoa; phylum Chordata; class Chondrichthyes; order Myliobatiformes; family Dasyatidae; genus Hemitrygon; species Hemitrygon akajei. Next base: position 18,395,930 of record NC_133136.1, read on the forward strand.
AAATCACTGATGAGATTCATGAGATCTCAATATCCATTTTCTCCAGTTAGTTGAGCATTATGTAAGATCAACTCTCTTGGTGTAAATATAATAAATACCTTGATAATAAATTTACTTTGAACTTTTTGCTGAGATACCTGAACCACTGCCAATTATCGGCACATGTTGGCAAGCAGTAAAGTATTTCTGTCCTGAATTATTGTCAAACATGGGACCTTTTATTCATTTTACTTATAAACCTATGTCCTAGCCAAGACGCAATATATACACCATACCTGGAAGGCTGAGGTAGGAGAAATTATAAGCCTGACTCAGAGATAATAGTTAGATATGGGTTCACTTAACATAGAGGATGGAGTGTCTGACGTGTCCAGGGAGGGCTAGCACCTCTGGGTGAAGGGGCTTATCGTGTCCATTCTGGGGCAGATCACTCAAATTTGGTCCCCAGCGGACACTTAGCACTCACCTGTGTCTCCAAGTAGCTGTTTGCATGCGACAGTGGCCACACCCCTGTACTCTGCTTTGACAGGCAGGCTAAACCAAAATGAGGGTAGGCAGTATTCTCACACCCTGGTGAGAGAGGGACTTGCCTGTCCAAGCATGTGAAGTCAGCTCTGGCTGACTGGACAGATGTGAGCTACAATGAGATCCAATGGCCAGGATGGCCAGATAACACTCTCTGGAGAGCGAAGGGCGTGACAAGGCACAGAAGATGTCATGTCATCCTCTGCAACCAAGGAAGACACCAGTTTGTGATGCTTGTTCTTACCAGTGGACCCGGACTTCTGAGGTCAAGAGCGTGAAGCTGCTCCAGCGGCAACAGCTTTTCTACTTAAAAACTCTCGGACACAATGAACAGCCACCGTAAGTAACACTGAGGTGAGTTGACTGCAAACAGGCAGAATTATCACCAAGTTCTTTTGATCACTAAAATGCTATATTTAGTTATTTATTTTATTTAGAGTTAAGTCAGGGAACAGGCTCTTCTGACGCAATGAGCCACACTGCCCAGCAATCCACCTATTTAGCCCCAGCCTATATCACAGGACAATTTACAATGACCACTAACCTGCTAACTGGCATGTCTTTGGACAGTGGGAGGAAACCGGAGCACCTGGAGGGAACTCACACAGTCACGGGGATAAAATTAAACTCTTACAGACATCGGCGGGAATTGAACTCTGAACTTGGGAATGCCCTAACAATAATAGCGTGCCGCTAACCACTGTGCTAATGCAGTGCCCAGATTGTTTGTTATGCCTTTTTTGCAATTGTTTCAACAGAATTATATGAGATAGTACGAGTTCAAGAAGAGAGTTATTGCTTCGGTTCTCCTACAGCACAATTACCACTTGGAGTCCACAGTTTTCTGATTGGTTCCTATGTTAGAAGAACTGAAGGAGAAAATCTCTCCTTTGATGAAATGTAATGATGAAAAACCAAAGGGGGAAGCTGAAATTTTTCCTCATGTTTTTTCTGGGTCTGTACTCACTGGAATTCAGAAGAATGAGGGGAGAATGTCATTGAAATGTATCAAATGTTGAAAGGCCTTGATAGAGTAGATGTGGAGAGGATGTTTCCTATGTTGGGGGAGTCTAATACTAAGGGACGTGGTCACAAAATAGAGGGACAACCATTTAGAATGGAGATAAGGAGGGATTTATTTCGCAAGAGAGTGGTAAATATGTAGAATATGTTGCCACAGATGGCTGGAGAGGCCAAGTCATTCAGTATACTTAATGCAGAGGTTGATATATTCTTGATTAGTCAGACCATCAAGGGATACGGGGAGAAAGCAGGAGTTTGGGGCTGAGAGTGAAATGGTGGAGCAGACACGATGGGACAAATGGCCTAATTCTGGCCATTATGTATCTTATGGTCTTATGTTTGTTTCAATTCTGTTTGTTTTACTGAAAAGGTACATATATTTAAATATGCAGCCTTGCTGTTACCTAAAAGGAAGAGATGAATTGGTCTGACATGACCAGGAGCTCAATCCAATGCATAAGACCATAAGATATAGGAACAGAATCAGGCCATTCAGCCCATTAAGTCTGCTCTGCCATTCAGTCATGGTTGATTTATTTTTCCTCTCAACCTCATCCTCCTTCCTTTCTTCCCGTCACCTTTGACACCATTACTAATTAAGACCTATCAACATCTGCTTTAAATATACCCAGTGACTTGGCCTTCACAACCATCTGTCACAATGAATTCCACAGATCTGCCACCCTCTGGCCAAAGAAATCCCTCTTCATCTCTGTTCAAAATGGATGTCCTTGTATCCTGAGGCTGCACTCCCTGGTCCTAGAGTCTCTCACTATTGGAAACATCCTCTGCATGTCCACTCTATCTGTGCCTTTCAATATCCGGTAGTATCCAATGAGATCAACCTTCATTCTTCTAATCTCCAGTGAGTATAGACCCAGGGGCATCAGATGTTCTTCAAACAGGTTTGTATGACTTACCCACTTATGGCATTTACGTTGCTATTTCACGTCAGCTTCAAATCTGTCCTTGAATGATGTGATAAAAATCACCTCTCCCTGTTAGCTTAAAATGAGCCGTTAACGGCTTAGGTCCACTTGAAAAATTTGCAAGTAAGACAGTAAACAAGTCTACAGACCTACAGACTATACCTTTGGTGTCGAAGGACTGGGCATAGGGAATGGGTGGGGGGGCATTTTTGGAGATGGGGCAGGAGGTGGGAGAGCTTGGTTGATGTCTATTTTTAAAATGCATTGATAATAATAGAATTTAAAAATCCACAAATTGTGGGAGGAAATTCCAACCAAACACATCTGTTTTCTTGAAAACTCCAAACTTTATGGTGTCCTTGTACTATTTACTATTTAATTTTGTCTCCTATTCTTTTACTTAGAAGAAACTTAGAATAAAGGAAGAATCTTCTCAGTGTATGTAGGATACTCTGCACTGGAATAGGCCATTCAGCCCAGAAGACTCATGTTGACATTTTGTTGGCAATTAGTGTCTCCTCTTTCCTTACTTAAAAGGGTAACTCTCTGTTTCCTTTCTTTCCATCAGCTTGTTCAGCTTCCCCTTCAATGCATCTTTTCTCTTCACATCAGCCATTTTCCAAGGTAAAATGTTGCATGCTCCTAGCACAAAAGGAGAAAGGAAGTTCCCTGATGGATTCCTTGGAACTACCTTCTGCCAGCTTTTAGTTACGATCTTTCCCACATGTGGAAGCATGCTCTCTGAGTACATTGTACGAAATTAAACTCTTCATAATTTTAAAGGTATTTATTAGGTAAATATTTAGCTTTCTTCACCATCAAGAACTGAGTTGTTCATCTTTCCCTGATCCATATACCTTTACAGTTCTGGTATCACCCTTGTAAATATTCCTTCTTTAGTGACTTTATCTCTTTGATATAATAAGATGACATGATGTGTCCAATACTGCAGGTTTAACATGAATTCCTATCATATGCACATATAATATACTGTATATATATTATATACACTGTAATATGGATTCCTATTATACATATATTACATTAAAAATAACCATATAACCATATAACAATTACAGCACGAAAACAGGCTATCTCGGCCCTTCTAGTCCGTGCTGAATGCTTACTCTCACCTAGTCCCACTGACCCGCACTCAGCCCATAACCCTCCATTCCTTTCCTGTCCATACACCTATCCAATTTTACTTTAAATGACAATACCAAACCTGCCTCTATCACTTCTACTGGAAGCTCGTTCCACACAGTTACCACTCTCTGAGTAAAGAAATTCCTCCTCGCGTTACCCTTAAACTTTTGCCCCCTAACTCTCAACTCATGTCCTCTTGTTTGAATCTCCCCTACTCTCAATGGAAAAAGCCTATCCATGTCCTCTATCTATCCCCCTCATAATTTTAAATACCTCTATCAAGTCCCCACTCAACCTTCTACGCTCCAAAGAATAAAGACCTAACTTGTTCAACCTTTCTCTGTAACTGAGGTGCTGAAACCCAAGTAACATTCTAGTAAATCTTCTCTGTACTCTCTCTATTTTTTTGACATCTTTCCTATAATTCAGTGACTAGAATTGTACACAATACTCCCAATTTGGCCTTACCAATGCCTTGAATAATTTTAACATTACATCCCAACTCCTATACTCAATGCTCTGATTTATAAAGGCCAACATACCAGAAGCTTTCTTCACCACCCTATCCACATGAGATTCCACCTTCAGGGAACAATGCACCATTATTCCTAGATTACTCTATTCTACTGCATTCTTCAATGCCCTACCATTTACCATGTATGTCCTATTTGGATTATTCCTACCAAAATGTAGCACCTCACACTTATCAGCATTAAACTCCATCTGCCATCGTTCAGCCCACTCTTCTAACTGGCCTAAATCTCTCTGCAAGCTTTGAAAACCTACTTCATTATCCACAACGCCAATAAGGGGATCGTGGAGTAGAGATATACCAATCGCCAGCCAGTCATAGATATACACATATAAAGTATATACAGTACTCTGCACAAGTCTTATATATATAGTTCGGGTGCCTAAGACTTTTTGCACAGTACTGTATTTGTCAACGTGGACCAGAGAGTAAGTTTGTAGATCTGGCGGAAGCAAAAGATTTTGGAAATGGTAAGGATGGAGCACCATAGTAGGGGCGTGGGGTAGGTATCAGAGAAGGAATGCCAGGGGCAGGGGCAAGGGTGCAGACATACCCAGGCCTGATACACCAGGCAAGGTCATTTTATTCCAAACAATCGTTTTATTGATCATAGCAGAATGTTTTTCTGGTGCTTCCTGCTCCTTCCTCTCTCCCTTCCTCTTTTCCCAACCATGACTTCCCTCTCCCTGCCCTCTTCCCACTCTCAGTCCACAATGGAGACCCAGATCAGAATCAGGTTTATCATCATTCACATATGTCATGAAATTTGTTTTGTTTTGGGGTGGCAGTACAGTGCAATACATAAAATTACCTCAGTAATGTGCAAAAGTCCTAGCTGATATATGTACCTAAGACTCTTGCACGGGGGGGGGGGGGGGGGGGGGGTGTGTGTGTGTGTGTGTGTGTGTGTGTGTGTGTGTGTGTGTGTGTGTGTGTGTGTGTGTGTGTGTGTGTGTGTGTGTGTGTGTGTGTGTGTGTGTGCGTGTGTGTGCATATGTATTTATCTGGTGATTAGTATTTTTCTACTCCAAATTCTCCTTATCCTTTACACAATCTTTCCAACAATGTGACCTTTCTCTTCTTTGATCTACGTCTCAAAATCCTTTCTCTTCTTTGTCCTACATTGCATTTATCTGCATTGAACTTTGCATGTCTTTCTACAAGTTAATTAAAGTCCACAGGTTTTTGACGGATTTCGTCTAAGTATTCAATATACTTCTTCGACCCTCTAACCCAGCCAATTTGGTTCTGGAAGTTCCAGATTCTAAATCATTCATGCAAATTGTGATCAGGGTTGTACCAGCATTAACCCAAGCAGAATGATTCACCCACGCTGCCATTGCTGTTGGATAGAATGAGCTGCCTGACTATTGAGAGAACATGGCAGCTTTGATGGAATTGATTTTAGGGAGAAAACTGCAAGTTCTGGCCTGTTGAATATTTTCCTGCTGATTTTACTGAGCAATACTACAATCCAATAAGATTAGGCAGAAATGTCATTGCCACCATTTGAATTCATGTAATTACTTCTTCCCATTCATTATGTTTACAAGTTATGCAACTTGTATTTAATTAGAGGATGTCTAAGGAGAAAAGTGGCACAGTTAATTATAGGACTCAAGTGGTCTTTCGTTTATATTTGATTAAATTACTGTTTTTTTAATTATTTGGCACCATTATATGAACATTATTTTTCAAGGCAGTTTAAAAAAATGAGGAAAACAAAACATCTTTCTCTGCGTCAGTGCACATCTCCATAAAGCAGCCAGATTAACGCCAGCTCAGCTTGGAGAGATTTGTACCACTCCTTGTGCCTGGCTAATGTGTAATATTCTGAAGTGGTGTCTGAACTGCATGTCAAGCTTTTTAATGTGTTGCATATGTAACATCTTACCAAGGTATTCATGCATTTCTGAGTGCCAAGCTCTTCTAACTAGTGCCACTTATACAGTGCCAATTCATTTGGTTGAAATCAGAAGTATAATTCAATTCTGTCAAGTGTGCATTGATGATCTATACACACACACAAAATAATTTTTCTTTTGCTACTGCACAGGATGGAAGTAAGCTGCAGAGAGTTGTAAAATTAGTCAGCTCCATCATGGGCACTAGCCTTCGTAGTATCCTAGACATGAGTGATGCCTCAAGAAGATGACGTACATCATTAACGATCCCCACCATCCAGGACTTGCCCTGTTCTCAGTGTTACCATCAGGAAGGAGGTACAAAAGCCAGAAGGCACAAACTCAATGATTCAGGAAGAAACACAGAAATATAGAAAACCTACAGGACAATAGGCCTTTCGGCCCAAAATGCTGTGCCGAAAATGTACTTACTTTAGAAATTACCTAGAGTTACCCATAGGCTTCTATTTTTCTAAGCTCCATGAACCTATCCAGGAGCCTCTTAAAAGACCCTATCATATCTGCCTCCACCACCGTTGCTGACAACCCGTTCTACGTGCTCACCACTCTCTGTGTAAAAAAACTTACCCCTGACCTCTCCTCTATACCTGCTTCCAAGCACCTTAAACCTGTGCCCTCCTGTGTTAGCCATTTCAGCCGTGGGAAAAAGCCTCTGACTATCCACACAATCGATGCCTCAAGAGCTTCTTTCCATCTGCCAAGTGATTTCTGAATGCACATTGAACCCATTAACACTGCCTCACTATTTTATTACTTCTGTATTTGCACTATTTATTTAACTCTTCAATATATGTATATATTTACTGTGATTCTTTTTGTTTCTATATTATCATGTACTGTACTGTATTGCTGCCGCAAAATGAACAAAAGTTAAAAAATTTCAAGACTTATGTCAGTGATATTAAACCTGAGTCTGACTCTGAATACTACAAGGAGTGTCATTGAAAATGAAAAGGCAACATATTTCAGGTTTCCACTGATTTTTATTTCTATTTGCCTCGATAACACAGATGCAAAATGATTCATTAATTCACTGTCACAATTTGTACACAGTTAAAAATTTTTACACACTCTGTTAAAGGACTGTTCCTGTCAAACTCTAATGAATCTCACAAGGTCATGGGTCATCTGGGATGTGAGTGGGTTCTCAGGTGGTGCTGTGGTCTCTAAGAATAAAAGATTAATCTCCAGGACATGAGGAATCCAAGAAAAAGTAGAGTAGATTGGAACAAAGAATAACAAACACGAAAAGTCTGCACATGCTGGAAATACAAAGCATCACACACAGTATTTTGTGTGTATTGCTATGGAATAAAAATGCTGGACTGGGCTATGGACTATTGAATTGGGAAGGCAGTAATTAACACTCTTTAGGAAGTTTGAGGCAGGTGGTCTTGTGACAAATGACAAACTGGAGTTGGCAACGAGATCACTGTCTCGAAGAGTGATCCCATTGTTGCTGAAGTGAGAAATTGCAGTGCTTTTATGGAGTGACCACCAGCACTACGTCTGATGAGATAGGGCCATGTAAGATGTCTGGGGAATGAGGCTCAGCTGAAAGGAAGAGTTGGTGCTCTGTGAAATGAGGCAAGAGTGAAGGAAGAAAAGTGTGAGGCTCAGTGAGAAGGGTGCAATATATTACCTTCTCTCCTGGAGGGCCATCCGTTGCTGCTCTTGGAAGGGTTGGTCGTAGTGCCAGGCGCTGGAAAGCAGTGTGACTGCCAAGCTGTTGCTGCCAAACCCCAGTTGAGATGGGAGAGGAAGGGTTGAAAAGCAAACTTGTCTCACTATTGGATTCTGCCTTCTGCCAAGCCAAGCCCTCAGACTGTGTTTTCAAGAATTTTCAATTATATAAAAATATAATTTTAATGATTATGTTTTACAAGGCTCTTATTATCTCACAGCCTCTTTTTGATCACAATGAGCAGTCATGTGGCTGGTCTGATATGTTTTTCAAGAATAAATTACCTTTTGTTTTTATCATTTTCTGTGAATTCTATTTCGAATGTGAAAGGAGCTTAACAATGGTTAGGTAATCATAACTGTCCATAGATCCAGTGGTTTCAATACTGTTGGCAAGCTGTATTCTATCCCTTCACATCAGGTGGACATCATGGGTAGGCCCTCCATTACTGACATATTACAGAGCAATAGAGAAGGAATCGTATTGCTATGGGTTTGGGAGTCACTTATACACCAGGCTAAGGAAGGAGAGCGAATTTTCTTCCCCAGAGGACATTCGTTGCTGCATGTGGATTTACAATTTTCAAAGGGCTTCACGGTCATTGTTCTTGACATTGGATTTTTACTCTTGATTTATTAAGTATTTGCATTTACCTTCCCACTGATAAAAAAAAATCAAAACGGGTCGAGAAAGCACGGTAGCATAGTAGTTAGCTTGACGATATTAAAGGGCTAGCAGTCAGATTGGGGTTCAATTCCCGCCATTGCCGGTAATGGTTTGTACTCTCCCCCCCATGACCGCGTGGATAATCCTCTGTGTGCTCTGGTTCATCTCACATTTCCAAGACGTACGGTTTGGGTTAGTAAATTGCAGACATGATGCTAAATTGGAGTCAGAAGCATGATGAAATTTGTACTCTGCACAGCAAAATCCTCGCTGATTTGATTTGATGCAAGTGAATAAATTACACTGTATATGTACACGTAAAGAATCAGATTCAGAATCGGGATTAATATCACCCGCATAGGTCGTGAGATTTGTTAACTTTTCTACAGCAGTACATGATAATACAGAAAAAAGGTGAATTACTGTAAGTGTATGTATGTATATTAAATCATTAAATTAAGATCAGTTAGTGCAAAAGCAGAAATTTAAAAAATGCAGTGAGTTAGTGTTCATGGGTTCAATGTCCATTCAGAAATTGGATAAAAACTGTTCCTGAATTGCTAAGTGTGTGCTTTCAGGCATTTGTACCTCATTCCTGCTGGTAACAATGAGAAGAGGGCATGTCCTGGATGGTGGGGATCCTTAATGATGGAAGCTGCTTTTCTAAGGCTCTGCTCCTTGAAGATGTCTTGGATACTATGGGGGCTAGTACTCCCGATGGAGCTGACTAATATTACAACTCTCTGCAGTTTACTTTGATCCTGTGCAGTAGCCGCTGCCCACACAGCTAATCTAATCTAAATTTTAAAGCCAAGGCTCTCAGAGGCCAATCCTGCAATTCATCATAAGTTACCATGCCCAATATAACTGAAGATCAGAGTAAAGGATCCTTAATATATTGTGCTTGCATTGTGGGCTGGGAAGAAAAGGGTCCCAGGAAGAATAGTACATTGATTACTTTTTCCTATTTGTACTTTGAGCTGCAAGCATGAAACTTCGTCTTTCACTCTCTGCGGTCTCACTATACAGTGATCTACTCACTGCAGTTTCTCACAGTTATCAACCAGTCAACCAGCCAGACTTTAACCAGCATAAGCACTGATTTCATTTTATCGAGGAACCATAATGTGCTTTAACTACTGCAGTCGGCAGAGCTCAAGGCAAACTGGAATATAAACCCAGGATTTGACCTTTTTCTCTGCGATGCTCTCTCTATCCCTCAAAAGCCACATTACTCACCAGCAGTCATTTGCAATTCCAGTTGGAATGGACTTTCGTCATTTTAAAACCGAGAACTCGGGCTTGCCATTTTTCACACTACTGATTTCAGACCAGTAAGTGCAAAGTGCTGCCAGCAAAGCCCGGCTCATATAATATGTGCATCCACTGAAATATACTCAGGTCTCATTATGAGGAATTTGTAGACCTTTTTGTGAGGAATCTGCAGATGCTGGAAAATCCAGAGCAACACACTGAAAAATGCTGGAGGAACTCAGCAGGTCAGGCATTGTCTATGGAGAGGAATAAAAAGTCGACATTTTGGGCTGACACTCTGATGAAGAGCCTTGGCCAGAAATGTTGACCACTTAATCTTTTCATAAATGCTGCCTAACCTGCTGAGTTCCTCCAGTATAGAGTGAGTGAGTGAGTGTGAGTGCGTGCGTGCGTGCGTGCGTGCGTGCGTGCGTGCGTGTGTGTGTGTGTGTGTGTGTTGTAAGGAATTTGTGCTACTTTTTCCCAAATTGTAACATGCATGATTTGATGGCAACCACTTTCTTCCAAGATTATGAGAAGAAATACCAAAGATATAAAGAACAGAAGTCTATTTATTGTGTGTGTGAAATCTCTGTAACAAGATCCCCAAGTCAAATCAGGGAATAACTCCTGAGCTAGCTAACATTGTTTCAATGCAGGCGGGTTTTGATACGGAATCATTGGGTGCAACAACACAGAAAGCCAGTGCTTGGTTCCAGGTGTCTATGTCAGCTCCCTGTCAGGGCAGTGCAGCTGACCTCAGCACCCCATTTTCCTCCCAGCATGGCTAATTTCTTTTCCTCCATGAACTGATCCATTTCTCTTTTGAAAACTGCAATCTGCGCAGTCAAGATGATCAAGTCTTGCTAATACCAGCATCTTTCTTCTCGTTGCCTTTTTTTAAGCAACTGTATTAATGATGTCTTCACATCAATGAGAAAAGATGTTACCAAATTCATATTAACTAACAGACTTTTCTCTACATTTCAGAAGTTATATGACTGTCAAGATTGAGGTGATAGGACAAATAAAAATAAGTAGGAAACACATTCAACAGTTTGCTGGAAAGATCTTCATAAATTCTCCATCCGTTATTGCTGCCCAATGTCAGGACAGTCACATATGGGCCTGGTCTGAGCAAGGATGGCAGATTTCCTTAGCAAAACAGATGAGTTCAGTTGCTTTGCTAAGTAATTTCATTTACTTTTACTATAGTAGTTTCACTGTCAACATTACTGTCACGTCTAACTTATCAGCAAAGGTAAATGGTCAAATGTGAGCAGAAGTTTGACATCAGTGGGCTAGAACAAATGGTAGACATCTCTCTGCATCAAAATTCACTTGTAAGCAAGCCCTGAGGTTCCTGAGAGTGTGCTGCCTGCCCTGTGCGAGCTCCCCCAGTCAGGCAATTGTTTTGTGGTGGGCTGAGATTGGCGGGGGGGGGGGGGGGGCTTCTTGGGGTAGGAGGGGCTTGAACCTTGTATGCAATGGATGGCATTGTAGAGTTGTGGCAGCTTGGTAACGTGGTGGTTAGTGCAATACTTTACAGTGCTGGCTGAATGATCTGGTTTCAATTCCTGTCACTGTCCGTAAGGGGTTTATAAGTTCTCCCCACCTGGGTGCTCAGGTTTCCTCCCACATTCCAAAAACAAACATATAGGTTAGGATTAGTGAGTTGTGGGAATGCTTCGTTGGCGCTGTAAGCGTAGCGTCACTTGCTGGCTGTCAGACCAAATGATGCATTTCACTGTATGTACATCAAGGACAAAGAGTTGCAACGTCTGGGGCAGGGTGGAGGTACAGGTTGATTTGGTGGTCGGCTTAGGAATTGTGGGTGGTGGGTGTCGGAAAGATAGTGCATTAGTAAGATAGTGTTGTCATGCTTGTGGATCAGAACCAGCACTGAGCACAAAATGGCTGAACGTAATTGCCCACCTCCTAAGCTTCACACTCGGAAACATACAAAAATATTCAAATACAATAAAACTATTGAACAGTCTTGTGTTATTACACCAATCGTACAATAAACAAAATTAAAATTCTTACATCTTAAAATGTAAAACATAAGGCAGCATCATCATCATTGTGTGGAACGTTGTATGACGTAGGTGATCATGGTGACCATGACCGTTCTTGGCAAATTTTTTTACAGAAGTGGTTTGCTATTGCCTTCTTATGGACAGTGTTTTTACAAAACAGGTGTACCCAGACATTATCAGTACTCTTCAGAGGCTGTCTGCCCTGGTGTCAGTGGCTGCATAAGCAGGACTTGTGATCTGCACCGGCTGCTCATACGACCATCCACCACCTGCTCCCAAGGCTTCATAGAACCATAGAAACATATAATCCTTAAAAGATGTACTAAACCCACACTACCCCATAACCCTCTATTTTTCTTTCATCCATGTGCCTGTCCAAGAGGCTCTTAAATACCCCTAATGTTTTAGCCTCCACCACCATCCCAGGGAAGTCATTCCAGGCACTCACAACCCTCTGTGTAAAAAACTTACCCCTGATGTCTCCCCTAAACTTCCCTCCCTTAATTTTGTACATATGCCCTCTGGTATTTGCTATTAGTGCCCTGGGAAACAGGTACTGACTATCCACCCTATCAATGCCTCTTATAATCTTGTAGACCTCTATCAAGTCCCCTCTCATTCTTCTACGCTCCAAAGAGAAAAGTCCCAGCTCTGTTAACCTTGCTTCATATGACTTGTTCTCCAAATCAGGCAACATCCTGGTAAATCTCCTCTGCACCCTCTCCATAGCTTTCACATCCTTCCAAAATGAGGTGACCAGAATTGAACACAATACTCTAAGTGCTGTCTCACCAGAGATTTGTAGAGTTGCAACATGACCTCTTTATTCTTGAACTCAATACCCCTGTTAATGAAGCCTAGCATCCCATAGGCCTTCTTAACTACCCTATCAACCTGTGCGGCGACCTTGAGGGACGTATGGACTTGAAACCCAAGGTCCCTTTGTTCATCCACACTCTTTAGTAACTGACCATTAATCCTGTACTCAGTCTTCTGGTTTGTCCTTCCAAAATGCATCACCTCACACTTATCCGAATTGAACTCCATCTGCCATTTTTCTGCCCAATTCTGCAGCCTGTCATGTGACCCTGATTCGGGAGGGGGTGGGGGGAAGCAGGTGCTACACCTTGCCCAAGGCTGACCTGCAGGCTAGCAGAGGGAAGGAGTGCCTTACACCTCCTTTGGTAAAGGGATCTCCACCCTGCCACCTAAAACATAAGACAGAGGGGCAGAATTAGGCCACTCAGCCCATTGAGTCTGCACTGCCATTCGATCATAGCTGATTTATTTTCCCTCTCAACCTTATTCTCCTGCCTTCTTCCTGTACCCTTCAATACCTTGACATACACTTTCAATGATTGATAGAAACCTAGGTATCCAAGTTTAATAATGCAACAGGTTATAGGTAGCTTAAGGAATTATAAAATGACCAAGAAGCATTTACAGAATAAGAAAAATGGTGGGACATAGTTTTTATAAAAGCTGATACAAGATCAGTTAATCTGAAAGTAAAGAGGAAAGAACTGAATTATTTTCAAAAATATTAAGAGGTTAGTAAAAGTTGAAGTCTAAGAGAGTTGGGGATTCGTATCGAGGGATGATAAAAGTGTAATGGAAAGCTGTATAAAATAACCTAGACCTTAAGGTTTAGTGGTTAGGTGCACAAGGCTGGAATAATTGTGACACTCTTGCTAAAGTCATGCAAATGCACACAGGCATTTCTGAAACATATACTGATCTTAGAGAAAATGCAGTGTGGATTTTTAATACTTGATGTACAGTGAAATTACATAAACTGTGAATGTATCTCCTGAAGTTTATCAGGCTAAAGAGAGAGTTGTTCACAATTTTCAATTATGCAAGGGAAGTCCAAGAGGCAGGCTGAGGTAAAGTAACACTTCCGAGTGAGTTGAGGCTTGGAGTTGGTGCAGAAAGCTAAAAACTGATTCTCATTTCCTACTTACTTTCTAAATCGGGGATTCCCAACCTTTTTTATGCATGGGCACCTATCATTAACCGAAGAGTCCTTGGACCTAGGTTGGGATCTCCTGTTCTAAATATTCCAATTTTTTTTACTGTGTAGTGAAAATTACACTATCAAGAGTGTTTTCCTTTTCTCCCACAAGGGAGCAGCAGAATCAACTTCTGCTGTGATGCAATCAGACACGTTCCACCCTTTTTCTCCCAACTGAGGACTCGGCTTTTCCTTTTCTCTTAAAGTCTGCAGGTTCATGAAAACCAAGTTTGGGGATCACCTAATCACCACCTTCTGACTTGTCAATATCTTGGCCCTTCAATTAGTCATTAACTACATTAAAAACTCCTCAAAAGTTACAGCTATAGTTCAAAATCTGTCTGACATATAAAATGCAATGATGTGAGTGATGCCTTTCACTGTATGTTTCAATGTACATGTGACAAATAAAGCTAATATATTCATCTTTAATCATTTCATTTGTGTATTTATTTAACTTTAAAATTTTATTTAGAGATATAGCGTGGAACAGGCCATTCCGGCCCTTCGAGCCATGCTGCCCAGCACCCCTTGACAACTCCTGAGTTAATCCTGGCCTAATCACAGGACAATTTACAATGTCCAATGTCCTACTAACCGGTACGCCTTTGGACTGGGGAAGGAAACCAGAGCTCCTGGTGAAAATCTGTACAAACTTCTTACAGAGGATACTGGGATTGAACATCGAACTCCAACGCCCTGAGCTGTAATAGCATCGTGCTAACCACCACGTTACCGTGGCGCCATTTTTTTTAAAAAAAAGCAATCCCATTAACTGCTAATAAAATAACTTGTGTTGCATTTAATGATGGTAATCTTTCTGAAGATTCATGACTGCTCAAATAGTTTCAACTTCTGAAGTCCTTTTGATAAATCGGTTTATTGCCTGATTTTTTTTTTGTTTGGTATTTGCAGCCTGCCTTCCCATTCTCCATCTTGTCACCTCAGTATGCAAGAGCCCACTTGCATATGTCCTAACTCACAGGAAACAAACCTCTGTCTGTTACCCCAGTTTTTGTTTAACCTTTAAACAATATTTCAGTTGAAATTCTCACTCCTGTTTTTGTCCTCATCCCCCTACCTCACCAGCGTCCATATCAGGGACACTGTTCCCACTCTGCTGGTGCAGTATTGCACTACGCCATCCAGCCTCAGTCCTGCTTCTGTTCATTCCCCTTTGCCAGGGGTTCCCAACCTGGGGTTGCTTAATGGTACCAGTCCATGGCTTAAAAAAGACTGGGAACCCCTGCCCTATCCCATCTGCTACTTTCTCCACTGAAAATCAATGGCCTCCCACCAGCTATGCTGCAGTCACTGGGTTAGACTGTCAAGGAGCACCAGGACGTAGGCAAGAGCAGCTACTGTAGGATTACAAAACGCAAGTACTCCTGGTGCTGGAAATCTGTGATAAAACCAGAAAATGTTGGGAATACTCAGCTAGTCAGTCAACATCTGAGAACACAGAACAGAGTCAACAAAAAAAAGTCTGTTTTACCCCATACAGATTCCAGAATCTTTGGTCTTTCTATGCAGTTTGGTGTTCTATGATTTATACATTTAGGTCAGAATGGTTACAGTCTCTTAGTGTTTTGCAGGAGTCATGATATTGTGTTCCTTGACAGTATACAGAGCTGGCTTGAGGAGTGGCAGATGGAGTTCAACATGGAAAAGTGTGAAGTGATTCAATTTGAAGACAGAACTTGAAGGGAGGGTACAAGGCTAATGGCAGGATTCTTAGCAGTGTGGAGAAGCAGAAGAATATTGGACTCCACATCCGTAGATCCCTTGAAATTTGCTATGTACGTTGATGGGGTCGTTAAGAAGGTGTATGGAATGTTTGCCTTCATTAATCATGGGTTTCAGTTCAAGAGCTGTAAGGTATTGTTGCAGTTCAATAAAATTCTGGGTAAACCTTCCTTGGAGTATTGTGTTCAGTTCTGGTCTCCTCATTATAGGAAGGATGTGAAGCTTTAGTGATGATGCAGAGGAGATTTACCTGGGATGTCAAGTTTGTACTTTCTCCCCGTGGACTACGTGGGTCGTGTTTAGCTGCTGTTGTTCCCTTCCATATTGAAAAGATGTTCTGGTAGTCTAATTGGCTACTAGAGTAGGTGGGTGCCAGGAGTTAATGAGCACATGAGAGAGAATTGTTTGCAGAGCAGTAAACAATGGCTTGGGCCTGTGACCCGGAATTGATTCAGTGGGTTGAATGGTCTCTTTTATTGTCATTTTCATTCCCCTTATGGTTTCCCTTTTACCCCTTCTCTTCTCCTCACCTGCCCCTCTTTCCCTTTCTCCCATGGCCCTCTGTCTTCTCCTATTAGATTCCTTCTTTTTCAGCCTTTTATCTCTTCCTCTTATACTGGCTCAGCTTCTTATTTCATCCCCCACCTACCCAGCTTCCCCATTCACCTGGTCTCACCTATCACTTGTCAGCTTGTACTCCTTCCCTCCTCCCACCCTCTTATTCTAGCTTCCTACCTCCTTCCTGACCCGTGAGGGGCCTCAACCCAAAATTTGCTTGTTTAATCTTCTCCACAGATGCTGCCTGATCTGTTGTGTTTTGTGTGTGTTCCTCTGAATTTCCAGCATCTGCAGAACCTTCTGTGTTTATGTAATCTAAGTGTTGTTTCAAGATGTTGATGGCCTTCTCAATGAGATTTTGGAGTTAACAGCTGTGATGTGAACAGAAGATCTTAAATTCTTGTGGACAAAGGTCATTGTTTGGATTGCCTGAGTGGATCAGATGCAGGTGACAAACGGACAGGATGCCGGATATTAACTTGCACGGTTGGCATTCAGAGAGTGGAATCCTTTCCCAGAACTGATGTGTGGTGTATGCAAAGTGCTGTGTGTGCTGTCTGTACAGAAATCAAACTTACAGCTCTGTGAAGTCTTGTTTTCACTTTTCCTGCTGCTCCTTGGCCATTAAAAAAAGTAGTCAGCTCTCCTTGGACAGTCAGCACTGCTGAACCTACCTTCAGATTGAGAGCACTGTGGCACAAAGGCTGCAGTGAAACAGTGGATGAAAAATCGGAAGACATGGGAGAAGTCTACATTTCCAACCTGGAAGGTGGCTGACCCAAGAGGAGTTCATGGCCTATCTCATCTTGGTTTGAGAACTCAATTGTACATAATTCTGAGTTTGTAGGTCAGATGCGGTGGGTGGCTAATTTCAGAGAAGTTATTGGAAAGCAGAAAACTGCAGATCCCCAAAACATGATGAAAGGTCAGCGACATGGAACGCTAGTTCTGCTTTCTCCTCCACAGAGGTCGTCTCACCCGCTGACTACCTGCGGCACTTACTGTTTTTATTTCAGTGAGGATATCATTACAGAAAAATAACATCTCACATTCTGTTCAGCGCTGAGACTCACTCAGGTAGAAGATGCACAATGATGTTATAGACTTCTGCTGAGAGCTCCTCTCTCAGTCTCCCTCTTCTTTTCCCTTTTCTTCCTCCTCTCTCCCCCTCTTCTAACTACATACTAATCCTGCTCAGATTATTCTCTTATTGTTATCCAAATGAAGTCACCTTTGGTGTCATTCTCAGTTGTTCCAAAGTCTGATTTGTCCATATGCTTCAGGCAAGTCCCTGCCACTGTACAGGACCACTTTGCTCAGCTCCAGAACATCCTGGGCCAGCAAGATCCCATTTCTGGTAAGCGTATGACCTCAACAAGCTCAGCAATGACTGCAGGCTGTGGGTTTCACTCTGTAAAATCTGGGCCTTGAGGTTTACATTAACTCTAGGGCTGATATCGCAAAGTAATTTGTATTTCACTATACTACTTCATTAAGTGAGTGAGTCAAATTGTACCAAATCTTAAATGTCAACCATTCGGTGCAACAAATGGACTTTCTTTAGGAAATGTATTGTGAACAATGAAACTATAGCCTGCAAATCACAGAGCATGGACTACGGTGAAGATATATTGGCCACTCATTGTTTTGATGGTTGTCCTGTGACATCATAATGTAGTTACAGTCGAGGCTGATTGAACATTGAATATTAATGGAATTAAAAATGTGCTGTGTAGGACATCTCCCTCAAGATCGGGTTTGGGAGGTTGCCCACACACACACATGGGCTTGTGGTTTGTGGGGTGGCACGAGGGGGATCTTGGATCACTGACTCATCAGGGTTTCCTTTGACAAGTGCCTTCAGCATCTTGTAATGTGAAGGGTTAGCTGACTTGTCGGCCGAAAGCTGCGTCTGCCGTACCGGTTATCAATGGCCCGCTCAAAGGATGCAGCAGCTCTTTCCCACTGGTGCCTCAGGGGCTTTCCTTTGTCTCCAGGCATTCAGCTTCACACTGAGTCACTACCAATGCTGAAGAGCCATTGGAAGGTCCTCTGCAGATATAGGAGGGCCCATGCTCACTCTTAAATAAATATCTGCTTGTTGAATGATTAGTTTCGTAGTTGTTGTGGTGAGCTACATACATCTGTCTGGACACCCCCCCTGCTGACTGCTCCTGTGGCTCCTCCCACTGACCGTGGCTCCTCCCACAGACCCCGGTATAAAGGCGATCGGAGGCACTGCTCCTCTCTCAGTCTCCAGGATGTTGTGTGGTGGTCTCTTGCTGCTGACAGTGATTTCTTCCAGCTAATAAAAGCCTATCTTTCGCCTCACGTCTCCGAGAGTTATTTATGGTGCATCAATTGTGTAACTTGGGGAAACTTAATGAGGTACTTGCTGAGTGTGAAGTGTTACTGAACGGTTGGTATCATTGTTTGTGTAATTTAGGGTGGCTTAGATGTTTAGTTGAATGTTTTACTATTTGTTTGTAAGTAAATTTTATTCATTATCAGTGTCTTCTGCCTCATTTGCCCAAGTCGTGAACCTGCTCCCTCGTAACAAATCTCCTGTAGGGTTCCTGTAAGGTGCGGGTCAGAGGTGAGGGGGGAGTAGTCAAGCATGCAAGCATTCTGTTGAGGGTGGGGAATTGAGCATGTATTGCTGTGCTTAGGGAGAGGCTGGAGCCCAACATTTTTGGGGGTGATTGGGATGAGGGAGACAAATTGTGGATTCTGGTTGGGAACTGAAAAAGCTCCAGGAGGTGTAGAGAAGGTGGAGACGGCAGCAGTAGCATAGCAGTGGGGGCTGAATTTGAGGAGCTGGAAGTGGAGTGGGGATTGGGGGATGATGGAGGGCTTTTTTGTGCAAAGGAAGGGCCCAAGGTTTTACCCAGGTTCATCTTAGATTGATGATGGGGGAGATTAAAAAAATACTGTCCTGAGAGAGCTAGTTCCTTTGCAATGTTACATATGGAACAAAGTCATCACATCCATCTCTGAGACAGAAACTGCATCGGGGGTCACAAGAGTAATGACAGGAAATTGCCGATTGAATTACCCAAAAGGTATGACTTGAACTGAAAATGGTTGTAAATGATGTATACTTCAAGTTAAATCAATTTTTAATCACATAGTGCCGAATAAAACAGTGTTATGCAATTCCATTTCTGGGCACACGGCCATTATTTTTTGCAGATGAGACACATTCCATTTCTCAGGATGGATGCATTTTGATGGCAAATTTGGGAGGTAAAAGGGTTACTTGCTAATACATCTCACTGCTCAGTCCCCTCAATACTTAGGTTACAAAGAATTTTCCGGAACTCTGAGGACATTATCCAGATGGAATGTATGATTTATCTCACAGTGATACTGCTTTTCAAAATTAATTCTTATTGGATCAAACAACAATAATTTATTAGTCATGTGTCAGGGATAGGATTGTCACTTCTGAAAATGAGGTCTGAGGGTTCAGAATCGGTTTGGAGCGGTGAGAACATATCTGGATTGACAGTTCAGTGTAATGATAAGGCCACATTACAAGTTGGAACTATTGCATACCTTTCAGAAAAGATGCTCCACCAAGAGCTGTTCTCCCACTATGGTGGTGGTAAAAGACAGCACATCACAATTTTAAGAAGCTGAAGAATAGTTCTCTGTGAAGTCCAGCCAATACTTACCCTTCACTACTAATCCTATAAAGTTGCTGCACACGCTAATGATGACGAAACTTTAAAAAAATGTATTTAATTGGCTTCAGGATGCCTCAAATCATGCAAATGTGCAAAGTAAGTTGTAATAGAAATTGGTGAGGCATAATTTGAGGTATCATGTGTAATTTTGGTCACCTACCTACAGGGAGGATGTAAACAAGGTTGAAAGAGTACAGAGAACATTTACGAGGATGTTGCCAGGTCTGGAGGACCTGAGTTATAGGGAAAGATTGAATAGGTAAGGGCTTTATTGCTTGGAACATAGAAGATTGAGCGGAGATTTGATAGCGGCATACAAAATTATGAGGGGTATAGATAGGGTGATGCAAGCAGGCTCTTGAGGCTGGATGGCACTGAGGCTGGATGGCACTACAATCAGGGGTCATGGTTTAAGGGTGAAAATTGAAAAGTTTAAGGGAAACTTCTTTACTCCGAGGGTCGTGAGAATGTGGAATGAACTGCCTGTGCAGGTGGTGCATGTGAGCTTGATCTCAGTTTCACAGAAATATGGATAGGAGCATGGATGGTAGGGGTATGGACAACTATAGCCCCAGTGCAGGTCGATGGGAGGAGGCCGTTTAAATGGTTCACCACAGACTCGATGGGCTGAAGGGCCTGTTTCTGTGTTGTACTTTTCTATGACTCCACAAAATGAAAAGATGTTTTGAATATGGAGAGAAAATAATGCAGTTGGGGCAACCCTTGAAAGGAGAAAAGAAACAGGTTAAGTTTTAGTCTGAGGTCTCTTGTTAGACATTTTTGGTTCTGATGATGTTCTTCTTTTCAGGTTCAGCTGTCCTGGTTGTCCATTCTTATTTTGTTTGGTCTGTAATGTCTAGTGTTATCAGTACATTCATGACTACACTTGGTTGTTAAAAACTGGTTATGCTGGCCGTGTTTTTAACTTATCTAAGGCATAAATCCATATTTATTATGTTGTCATAACGTGCAGATAAATTCAGATTCATTTTGCTGTGATAAAAAGATTTGTTTATGATTGTAGTTGTTGTCAAACATTTCACAATCTCTCGGTGATAGTGAAAGAACAGAATCTGGAAACACGCTGTAATACAGAGTCACTGAGGTCATTCCAGCTTCTGCTCAGAATAAACACCGTAACTGCCCTCTCCCATGCACACAGCTGGAAAACAGACATTCTTTATCAAAACAGTCCTTCCCTAATCTGTGAAGATTAGTTTTTTCTCTGTGTATTCCCATTCCCTGCTGGTGCAAATTAATGTAAATTAAGACAGTGAGTATGTACCTGGGTAGGGGTGGATTCCATTAGCAAAGACGGCTTCGGCTGTCGGTTGTCCATTAGCCTGTGGGGGTAGGCCGGTGAATCCATTTACGCCGATTGGAGAAGGGATGCTAGGCACAGCTGGTGCGGTGATACCAGGAGGAGTACTCCCACCTAAAACACATACACAGCAGATCATGCATCTTCAGCTTCATCCGGGTCAATATTTAACATTTACAATGTGTGGCTAGGCTAGCCCTAACATTCACAAGGAAACTGTAAGAGATGCAATTTATAATCTGATGCTGATAAATATTGAATGATGGAGCTAAAAAGAAATTAAAAATGGTGTTACATGAATGTGCAACGTGTCTTCTCGACTTCAAGACCGAATGCTCCAGCCAATGAAGACAAGCATGCCATCGCCTTCTTTACCACAATATCCATTTGTTTTGCCCCTTTCAGGGAGTTAAGGACTTACACCCCAAGATCCCACTGCTCCTTTGGGTCCTGCCATTCCTTGTATATTTTCCTCTTGCACTTGACCTCACAAAACTGGCTGAAATAAACTCCAACTGAAAGTTCAAGTTCAAGTTCAGTTCATTGTCATTCAACCGCACACATGTATAACCCCAAACAAAACAATGTTCCTCAGGACCAAGGTGCACAACACAGTACATATAACTCACATACATAACACATAATGTCACATTACCACTAGTAAGTTTACAAATAATAAGGTGCATTCATGACACAATTTGAAAAGTAAACGGTATAATGCTATTGGCGTCTCTTGAGACCTAGGTGGTGACAAGGAATTCAGTAGTCTTACAGCCTGTGGGAAGTAGCTGTTTCCCATCTGAACAGCTTTTGTCCTAATGCTACAATACCACCTGCCTGATAGTAGGGAGTCAAGTAGATTGTTGGATGGATGGGAGAGGTCATTGACAATGCTAAGGGCCCTGCATTAGCCACACTCCTGATAAATATCTCTTCGCAAATTTCTAACAAAGCCAGCAATGTCCATAGACTGTGATTGAATATTAGAAGTATTATCTTGACTTCAGGCATTGATTTCTCTGTTCTGTTGATCTATTATCAGCTCCAACCACTGCTCCTTGCCAGAAATAGCAAGCAATGCTTTTCACCCTATGATGACTCAGCTCTGGTGATATTTGGGGAATATAACATGGAGAACAAATGCTCTTGCATGTTGTCCTGCAGCAGGAAAGTAGATCCCACCAGAGCTGAGGGGACAGAAGCTGGTCAGTTGTGCTCAGTTTATGACACAGTTTAAAAACTTGACATTTTCTGTAGCTACTGAGAAGCATTTGACTGCAGTGAGGACTCCAAGCTCTAGTAGAAACCTTGGACCATATACACTCTTGACAAGTTTAGCAGGAGGTGTAAAAGCCAGGTTCTGCCCCAGTTTTTACCTTACAACCAGTAGGCTCTTGAACCACCATGAATAAATCGACTCACCAGACCTCAAAACTGATTCTGCAACCCACAGATTCACCTTCAATTCATGTCCTCAGTTATTTTTTAATCTATAGGCATGACTAGTCTTCTTTTACACATTGGTTATTTTTCATACTTTGATTATGTATAGTTTTTCATAATGTTTGTTGTTTTTTAAATTTTCCTGTAAATACTTGCTAGAAAATGAATCTCAAATTGGTATATGTTAACATATATGTAATTTGATAATAAATTTTACTTTGACATTGGTTTCAAAGGTGCAAAGTTCAAAGTAAATTTATTTATTTATTTTTTTAAAAAATCATTTTTTAATTAGTTTTTCTATACATTTTACAAATTAAAAACCCCAAATCCCAATGAGGAACATTAATACAGTGCAAAATTAAGCATACAATGACAATATGCTACAAAGGAAGAGAATTTGACACAAAAGCACCTAAATTGAAGACTAGTAAACTTAGTATCCTCCCCAAGCCCCACAACACAAAAAAAAAACAACTCCAGACCAACCACAACATAATATAGAGAGTATAAATCAGGACAATCAAACTCCCAGACTGTGAATACACTTAGCAACAGAGGATAATAATGCCTACTACCAGAAAAAAAAAGGGAGCTGAAAGCAAGGGACCGAAAAGAAAAAAAAATCCCTAGTCAAGAGGAAGGTTATGAAAGTACTCGATAAAAGGTCCCCAGACCTTATGGAACTTTAAATCCGAATTAAGAACTGAATAATGAATTTTTTCGAGGTCCAAGCAGGCCATAATGTCGTTAAGCCATTGAGCATGAGTGGGCGGGGCAACATCTCTCCATCTAAGGAGGATCAAGCATCTAGCCAGGAGAGAGGCAAAGGATAATATTTGGCATTTGGTCGGACTCAGACGTAAATCTGTCTCGCCCCAGAAACCGAACAAAGCAATTAAGGGGTTTGGTTCTAGGTGCTGATTCAGAATACACGATAACGTAGTGAAGACATCTTTCCAAAATTTCTCCAAGCTAGGACAGAACCAGTACATATGGATGAGAGAGGCCTCGCCCCTCTTGCATTTATCACAGAGCGCAAAGTAAATTTATTATTGAAGTACATATATGTCTCCATATACAACTGAGTGTCATTTTCTTGTGGGCATTAACAGTAAATCTACAGAATAATAATCTTATCAGAATCAATGAAAGACCACCCAAATTGGGCATTTGACCAGAGTGCAGAAGCCAACAAACAGAGCAAATACAAAAAGAAAGAAATACTAACAATAAATAAATAAATAAACAATAAATGTCGAGAGCGTGAGATGAAGAATTTTCTTTAAAAAGAGTCCATTGGTTGTAGGAACATTTCAGTGATGGGACAAGTGAAGTTGAGTGAAGTTATCCCCTTTGGTTCAAGAGCCTGATAGTTGAAGGATAATAACTCTACCTGAACCTGGTGGTGTGAGTCCTGAAGGCTCCTGTACCTTCCTCCTGAAAGCAGCAGTGAGAAGCAAGCATGCCCTTTGAAGATCCAAGTAAATTCAGTGACTGAATCATCCACCTGGAAGTCTGCAAACTTAAGATGGAAGGCAAACCCTTTCATGATGAAAATCTCCATGTTTTTCCCGAGTGTGGTATTGTTCCACCCACATAAGAACTTGATTCTTTGCAGAATGATAGCTGCAATTTCATCAATGGCTACTTTAAGTCAATGTACTTTGACAGTTTCCCCATCATCCAGGATGTGCCTCTTCTCATTGCTACCATTAGGGAGGAGATACAGGAGCCAGAGGACACACACTCAACATTTTAAGAACAGCTTCTCTCTGCCATCAGATACTTGAGCTGACAATCTGCCCTCACTATTTGTACTCTCTTTTCACACAACTTATTTTATTATATATATGAATGTAAAGATACAGTAGATTATGGTGGATTTCAGTTAATTGGGGCATTAGAGCATATATATGTGTGTGTGTGTATAAATGTAAATATACAGTGGAATTCAGTGGATTACAGTTAATTAGGGCATTGGTTAATTGGGACAGCCATTTATTTGGGACAACTTTTAAAGAACAAAAATAAATTGAGAATATAGCTGGGATTTCCTTTGTTTCTTCTGCTCACTATGCTGCATAGTTGGGGCAGGAGACAATCGCGTGCACACACATGAACTTTAGACACTACACCAAGCTTAGAGTGATCAGTTTTTAAATAGTGTCAGCTGTGTGTGTTAGTGTTCACAAAGCAGTGATCTTTGTCACTGATAGTTGGCAAGAAATAAGCAGAAAGACAATTCAGAACAGTTTTGCTCACTGCACTTTCAAGCATTCAAGCTTGGAGGTGCCGGAAACGACCAAGAGTGAAAATGAAATGATTTCACTACTTTAACAGGTTAGGAATTACCAAAAAAAGAGAAAGTATCTACAATCATCTTGAATGTTACAAATAAAATGAGGACTTGAAAGATGCAGTCACGCAAAACGTTGTATGGATGCAGTCTATTATGTGCATTGTGTCTGAGCTGATTTTGTTCATTTATAGTCAATCAAAAGAACACAGCAGATAACTTCCTCTGTCTTTAACTATTACGAACTAATGCACAATGTTATAGCACTGTATTGGTGGTGTTCTAATTAGTTCTGTATTTCACTCAAATACATAATTTGTTACTCAGTTAAATGTTATTTTGGCTTTTTTAGACCTTTTAACTATTTCCATGAAACTACATCTAACTGGGGCACCTGCTTAATTGGGCTAAATTAAATTAGTGCAAGAAGAGAGAATATTCCTCATTGCAATTTATAATTTTTTTGCATATTGCTGCCGCAAAGCAATGAATTTCATGACAGATATCACAAACTATCGCTGTCATTGCTTCAGCACACGCAGGGAGTCTGCAAAGACATGACTCACCATAGTTGAGTGTCTGCACCAGTGACTAATCACCATCTGCACAGACCGATGTGAGAGGAGAAGCAAGCTGACATAAAGTGGGGTGGGGTGCATATCTCTGCCATGCTGTTGGCACTCCTGAACATAGAACATAGACTCAGAAACACACGGGATGCTGAAGACACTGGAGAGCTTGAGCAACACACACAAATGCTGGAGGAACACACCAAGTCGGACAGCATCAATGGAGAAGAATAAATATTCAACGTTTTGGCTGAGATGAAGCGTTTTGTCCCAAAACTTCAACTGTTTATTCCCATCTATGGATTCTGTCTGACTTGCTGAGTTTCTCAAGCATTTTGAGTGGGTAGAACACAGAATGCTGTGCCAAACTACAGTACTTGATGATCAATCTAACCCTTCTCTCCTACGCAGCTCATAACACTCCATGTTTTGTACATTAATGTGCCTATCTAAGTATTCCTCACGTGTCCCCATTGTGATCAGCTTCTACCTCTATCCCTACAGTGCATTCTCTCTGTATAAAAACCTCCAACAGCTCCTCCACACACCTTAAACAGAAGTCCCCTGCTATTGGCCTGTCTGGTTTGCTAGTCCTCATGTCAAATACATGGATGGCCTGTCAAGTTCTGTGATACATGTTATGACAGAAGTTATCCACATGTATGAAAATCCAGTAGTTGGAGGAAAACACAGTAGTCTACCACCACCAGATTAAACAACCAATTTCTGACCTGACATTAGAGCCTCCAGGTTTGAACTCTGCTTCTATGATATAGAGAGTCTGGGTTAGATGCAGACTTGGTATGGCCATTTGATATACATCTAGTGGTGTATTAGGTGTTCTGAAGGATAAAAGATCAAGGCATGTACTGTGAAATGCAGAAAGCGAAGCTGAGGTAAGTAATCACATATGATTTTTATAGAGTAGATCAGGCATAAATTGCCAATGTGACTTGAGTTGCTGGGGTAGATTGAATAGGTTAGGACTTTATTCCCAGGAGCATAGGAGAATGAGGGGAGATTTTAAGAGAAGTACAAATTATGAGGAGTATAAATAGGGTGAATTGCAGGTAGGCTTCTCCCCTCAGACCGGGTGAGACTACAACTCGAGTCATAGCTTTAGGGTGAAAGGTGAAATATTTAATGGGAATCCGCAGGGAAACCTTCACTCAGACGATGGTGCAAGTGTGGAATGAGCTGCCAGTTAAGTGGCGGATTCAGGTTCGATTTCAATATTTAGGAGAATTTTGTGCAGGCATATGGATGAGAGAGGTATGGAGGGCTATGCTACAGGTGCAAGTAGATGGGACATAGGCAGAAAACCAGGCCACATGGGCTAGATGGGCCTGTTTCTGTGTCTTGAAATAGCACAGTCCTGCTTCTATTTATTATGTGATGAAACAAAGGATCATAACTACACTTTGCCCTCAATTCATTGAGGTTTAGTGGCAGGGTGCTGTTCAGTGAATGAGGGGACAGACAGTCTCCATATAAATAAGTTCACAAAAATTCCTTCTGCACATTATCAGTACTGAAGGCAAAGGAGGCAGAGGACGGAATTTAAGGAGATGGTTGACAATGAAGGAAAGCTTGATCCTAGAGTAGCGAGCAACTTTGATGGCGGAGAACAAGGGCTAATAGTACTTGGTCATTTGTAGACAGATGGCCATATGAGTCATGTTCTTGAAACCATAAAGTCACTGAGTCATGGAGTCCTACAGCATAGAAATGGGTCCTTCAGCCTACCAATCCACAATGACAGTTGCACCGATCTATACTAATCTATAATAATTATTTGCCTGCAGCATTAGTGCAGAAAGGTGACATTGGAAGAGGAGAGAGGTAGCTGAATGCTGAGAGTTGCAAGGAACTGGTCAAAAAATACATTGGGAAATGGGAAATCCTCAGAATAAAGAAAATGACTTCAAGAAGAAACTTGTATCTCTTCAAGACGTCCCAGCTTCACGTCCAACAAACTTCTTTCAAAAATGCAACCAAATGTATTGTGAGAAACGGCAAGCTGAGATACAAGTTCACAACATACA
This sequence comes from Hemitrygon akajei, assembly GCF_048418815.1. Classification (NCBI taxonomy): domain Eukaryota; kingdom Metazoa; phylum Chordata; class Chondrichthyes; order Myliobatiformes; family Dasyatidae; genus Hemitrygon; species Hemitrygon akajei. The sequence continues at coordinate 18,423,337 of NC_133136.1, forward strand.
AGTTGAGAAAATGCAAACTGGGAGATTACATGACATGTAGCCATGAGGTAAGAAATGGAATTTATACATGGGTAAAGAATATGCAGAGAGACCTAAAGGTGAAAGTAACAGTAACCAAAATAGAAATTAAAGTAATTGAGAATGATGACTCATCAAACGCAAAGGTTGAGGAAGGAAAGGATGAAGAACATCTTATAGGAAAACTCAGGGTGGAACTTGGCAGCTGAAAAGTAAATATACTTAAAAATTTGACCTACAAAGATAATTGCCCTACTTGAAAAGGAGCTGGCTAATAACTAAGAATGCTTCCAAGTTGTCACTTACATTATTTAAATGCCTCCAAACCAGTACTTATTTTCCCTTCCATTCTGTCTGCATTTTTACAGCATGCGTGAGTCCTAATTATCACAAAATGTGCTCTGTGCTTAACGCAATCATAGTTGATGCCAACTCGTTTCTAGTCAAAGGACTTTAATAACATCCTGCATGAAGCCGAGAATGACTGTGCTTTTGAAATGAGGTGCTTTCCATCTGACCGACAGAGTGATGGTTAAAGAAATAACTGGTAATCATTCAATGTATTGCAAATAGCAAAAAGCATTGGATATTTTAGCATTCAACCTTTCGCCCTGGCATAATCATAACTTTAAGAATCTTAAAGAATTCTTTGCATTCAGGTTTTACTCTGTGCAGTCTGATATTTTACCATTTGACGCAGTTTGTGTTATGGTCCAGAGGGCACTGATAGCCCTTGCCAGAGTGTTGTCAGGATGCACAGGAAGAGGTGGTGAGGAAGTGGATGTCATTGACAGTGCTCTACATAATATGTTGATAACGGCAGAATGTTTGCAACGATGACCGAAAGAGCCACTTCTGCAGAGGTGAAGAAAAGAGATGTTCACAGGGCACGATTTTCTGCATGAGCACCTCCCTTTCAGTGCCCCTGTAGTAAATGAAAATGTGATTCCTTCCAACGTATCTTGCAACTAAATAAAGCACTCTGTGCTGTAGGCACTATAGCTCAGACAATAGAGTACTATTCAGTTAATGCAAGATCTGCTTATTTTCATTAACTCCAGAAAGATGGAAGGCTGGCTGCCAGCTTACTATCACTCTATTACACTTGAAGCCTGGATTTGACCTAATAAGAGTGAAAATGGTTTTCATGGAACCATATATATTCCGTATATGCTCATCCCAGAAACCAATAAACATGTGCTGGATTGATTCTATTTGTGGTAATCTTTGCTTAACAAATTTCCTGATGACATGGATGAGAGACGCTGTCTAGAGAAATCAATGGCAAAGTTTAATTTCATAAATTCTTTTTGGAAAGGGGTTTACCTTAGAGCTTTCAATATATCCAACGTTGTCAGAACATCAATTATAGCGCGCACCAAAAGAAATGTGATTACATTCATTATGTGGATGTCTGCCCTGTGCTGAGTTTGCAGATTTCAGTAAGGCTTCGGGGGAAATGCTATGGTACGGGCTCAGTATACAGTGAAAGCTCACTAAGAGATAGGCTTGCCTGGAGCATGGGAGGGAGTGGGGGTGTGTGTGTGGGGAGTTGGTCCTGCTTGTATTCAATATTTAGCAAAACCTCTCACTTCGGCAGTCTGAGGTACCCACCTGCTTCGAGCAGGCTTCAATTACACCGGTGCCTAAAAAAATGTGGTAACCTGCCTCAATGACTATCGTCCAGTAGCACTTACATCCGCAGTGATGAAGTGCTTTGAGAGAGTAGTGATGAAACATATCAACTCCTGCCTGAGAAGCGACTTGGATCCACTCCAATTTGCCTACCGTCACAACAGGTCCACAGCAGATGCAATTTCATTGGCTCTTCACTCAGTCCTGGAACATCTGGACAGCAAAGATGCATACATCAGGATGCTCTTCATTGACTACAGCTCAGCATTCAATACTATCACCCCCTCAAAACTCATCAATAAGCTTCAAGTCCTAGGCCACAATACCTCGTTGTGCAACTGGATTCTCGATTTCCTCACTTGCCAACCCCAGTCAGTTCAGATTGGCAACAACATCTCCTCCACTATCTCGCTCAGCACAGGTGCATCACAAGGCTGTGTGCTTAGACCCCTGCACTACTCGCTTTATGCTTATGACAGTGTGGCTAAGCATACCCCCAATGACATATCTAAGTTTGCCGACGACATGATTGTCATTGGCTGAATCAAAGTTGGTGATGTGTCAACGTATAGGAGAGAGAAAGAAAATCTGGTTGAGTGATGTCACAACAACTTCTCACTCAATGTCAGAAAGACCAATGAGATGATTATTGGCTTCAGGAGAAGGAAACCAGAGGTCCATGAGCCAGTTCTCATCGGGGATCGGAGGTGGAGAGGGTCAGCAACTTTAAATCCCTCAATGTTATAATTTCAGAGGGTCTATCTGGGGTACAGCACCTAAGTGCATTTACAAAGAAAGCATGGCAGTGCCTCTACTTTCGTAGAAGTTTGTGAAGACTCGGCATGTCATCTAAAACTTTGACAAACTTCTACGGATGTGTATTGGAGAGTATATTGGTTGCATCACAGCCTGGTATGGAAACACCAATGCCTTTGCATGGAAAGGCATACAGAAGTAGTGGATATGGCCCAGTCCAACATGAGTAAAGCCCTCCCCACCATTGAGCACATCGACACGGAGTGCTGACACAGGAAAGAAGCCACATCCATCATCAAGGACCCCACCATCCAGATCATGATCTCTTCTCACCACTGCCATCAGGAGACACAGGACCCATACCACCAGGTTCATTTAAGGTGAGATGGGTTAAATTCAAAGGAGATGTAAGGAGGAAGTTTTTAACACAGTGAGTGGTGGGAGCCTTAAATGCAATGCCCAGAGTGATAGCCGAGGCAGATACTGTACATTAGGGACTTTTAAGAGACGCTGAGATAGGTGTGGGAAATGGAAGGATATGGACTTTGTGCAGGCAGAGAAGATTAATTTAGTTGTCCATTTGATTACTGATTTAATTGGTTTGGCACAATGTTGTGGGACTATGAGCTTTTCCTGCGCTGTCCTGTTCTGTGTTCTTTGCTCTGTATTATAAATAGAGGAGCCAAACAGTCAGCAACAAAGCTCTGATGGAGATTTAGTTTTTGATTAGTATACTAAGTTTAACCATATTGTCTCCTCAAAGTTAACATGTGGTGTGTTATTGTTTATCTTTTATGCTCTGCTGAGTGAGATGATTCTAGAACTTGCCATATTTGTCTGTACTTAATGTTTGAAATAAAGAATATGTAGCAAACACTGAATGTTAATCTCTTTGAATGAACTACACTTTATTTCAGCATTTATCCATTATGCCTTGATGATTTATTACATCATTTAAGGTTAGCAGAGCTTGATTTAGGCACACCAGCTTGATTTTGTAGAGCCAGTGATCATTGATCGGGGTTCGATCCCCACTGTATTCCCCCTTAACCACATAGATTCCCTCAGGTGTTCCTGCTTCCTCCCACATTCCAAAGACGTAGAGCTATGGTTAGGGTTAGTGATTTGTGAGCTAGCTATGTTAGTGCCGGAAGCAGGGTGACACTTGCATAATATTCTGACCGTGTTGGTCGTCAGCGCAAAATGATGCATTTCTCTGCATGTTTCGATGTACACGTGACAAATAAAGCTAATATTTAAATATTTAATGTGTGTGGTTCAAAGAAGCCTTACCCTTATCAAGATTCAAGATTATTTAATGTCATTTCCAGTACAGATGTGTAAAGGAGAATTAAATAATTGCACCAAAACATAGTAAGATACAGAACACAATAATAAAAAGCATATTAAATATAAGTATGTAAGATAGCTTATATAGATAGATTGATTGTACTTCCATGAAGTGATGCGAGGCACAGAAGTGTCTGTACATAAGGTGACTGACAGGAAATGTTAAAGTAGTGGTGGTTGGGGATGTGGAGGGGTGGGTTAGTGGGTAGAGGTGTTGATCAGACTTACTGTTTGGGGGAAGTAACTCTTTTTGAGTCTGGTGGTCCTGGCATGAATGCGACATAGCCTCCTCTCTGACGGGAGTGGGATTAACAGTCCTTGATCAGGGTGGGTGGGATCCTTCATGATAACACTGGCTTCTTTTCTGGCACCTTTCTGTGTATATCAAGTACCTTACTGGCCTCACTGCCACACATACCTGATGTTGGTGTCATGGGTGTAGCTGCCAGTCCGTTCATATTCAAGGCGGCCATCTGCTGCATCTGCGCTGCTGCGAATGCTGCCATTGGGTTCAGGTAACCTCCCTGGGCCACTGATGCCATTATTGTTGCTTGCTGTTGCATCAACTATTGGAAAGAAAAGAGAAACTTCTCTTTATCTCTTTGCTTCATTAAAATCACTACTGAAGTCCTGGAGAAAAATGCAATTTATCCTTATTATTGTACCATAATTTTCAATTGATGAAAAGGATTTTGTGGTTCCTAAATGAATATCTTTTGCTCACACCACTTTGTTACAATGTAGTCTAAACCTTTCACTTATTGGCCACTTTATTAGGCACCTCGTGTGCCAAATAAAGTGGACACCTGAGTGTATGTTCGTGGTCTTCCGCTGCTAAAGGCCACCACTTCAAGGTTCGACATGTAGTGCTTTCAGAGATGCTCTTCCGCACACCACTGTTGTAATGCGTGGTTACTGTCGCCCTCCTGTCAGCTTGAACCAGTCAGGCCATTCTCCTCTGACCGCTCTCAATAAGAAGGCATTTTCACCCACAGAACTGTGGCTAACTGGGTGGTTTTTGTTTCTTCCACTGTTCTCTGTAATCACTAGAGACTATTGTGCATGAAAATTCCTGGAGATCAGAAGTTTCTGAGACACTCTAACCTGTCCATTTGGCACCAACAATCATTCCATGGACAAAGTCACTTAGAGCACATTTTATCCTCATTCTTGGTTGGAAAGTTGATGGAGAAGATTCTGAGAATCAGGGTTTATGAACATTTGGAGAGGTATAATATGATTAGGAATAGTCAGCATGGCTTTGTCAAAGGCAGGTCGTGCCTTACGAGCCTGATGGAATTTTCTGAGGATGTGACTAAACACATTGATGAACGCAGAGCAGTAGATGTAGTGTATATGGGATTCAGCAAGGCATTTGATAAGGTACCCCATGCAAGGCTTATTGAGAAAGTAAGAAGGAATGGGATCCAAGGGGACCTTGCTTTGTGGATCCAGAATTGGCTTGCCCATAGAAGGCAAAGAGTCGTTGTAGACGGGTCATATCCTGCATGGAGGTCTGTGACTAGTGGTGTGTCTCAGGGATCTGTTCTGGGAACCCTTCTCTTCATGATTTTTATAAATGACCTGGATGAGGAAGTGGAGGGATGGGTTAGTAAATTTGCTGATGACACAAAGGTTGGAGGTGTTGTGGATAGTGTGAAGGGCTGTCAGAGGTTACAGCGGGACATCAATGGGATGCAAACTGGGCTGAGAAGTGGCAGATGGAGTTCAACCCAGATAAGTGTGAAGTGGTTCATTTTCGTTGGTCAAATATGATGACAGAATATAGTATTAATGGTAAGACTCTTGGCAGTGTGGAGGATCAGGGGGATCTTGTGGTCCAAGTCCTTAGGACACTCAAAGTTGCTGCGCAGGTTGACTCTGTGGTTAAGAAGGCATGCGATGAGTTCAAGAGCCAAGAGGTAATGTTACAGCTATATAGGACCCTGGTTAGACCCCACTTGGAGTACTGTGCTCAGTTCTGGTCATCTCACTACAGGAAGGATGTGGAAACTATCAAAAGGGTGCAGAGGAGATTTACAAGGATGTTGCCTGGATTGGGGAGCATGTCAATAGGTTGAGTGAACTTGGCCTTGTCTCATTGAAGCGATGGAGGATGGGAGGTGACCTGATAGAGGTGTATAAGATGATGAGAGGCATTGATCATGCATTGATAGTCAGAGGCTTTTTCCCAGGGCTGAAATGGCTAACACGATAGGGCACAGTTTTAAGGTGCTGGGAAGTAGGTATAGAGGAGATGTCAGGGGTAAGTTTTTTATGCAGAGAGTGGTGAGTGCGTGGAATGGGCTGCTGATGACTGTGATGGAGGCAGATACATGAGGGACTTTTAAGAGACTCTTGGATGGGTACATGGAGTTTAGAAAAATAGAGGGCTATGGGTCACCCTCAGTAATTTCTAAAGTACATGTTCGGCACAGCATTGTGGGCCAAAGGGTCTGTATTGTGCTGTAGGTTTCCATGTTTCTATGCTTCTAATACTATTTGGAATATAAACATATTTTACAATAAACTGCAGCTTTTACAATTATAATGTAATTGGACAATATCTTGCGAGGAGTACTTAACAGTGAACACCTATGAGTCTGTGGTGAGCTTTCAAAGTTTAGGCTAGCAGTGAGGTATATATTATTATTTTGTTGTATTGCATACATTTGATTTGAAGATGATTATTTCTTCATGTTGTATAAATTTCATTGGAAGGAGATTCAAGGATAGTATGGCTTTGTGTCGGGAAATGCAAAACAGTTGGATCGCACATTCAGCTTTTGTGCTATTCTTCTATTTTCTATTGGCATTCCAACAGATATCAAAAGTTTATTAACTGACCTGAGTGATAGCATGAACACATAATTCAGATGAATTTTGAGAACAGGAATTCCTGTGCATTATGCTACAATTTAAAAAAAAGAGAATCTCTTTCATATTTTATACAATTTTGGACCTGCTTTTGAAACCTTTACTTAATTTCAGGTGATACATCTCTAGGACTCCATAGCCCTCTTTAAAGATCGGTGAGCCAATTAAGTCTCACGATCAGATCAGAGTTTGATTTGTAGTCAACCTTCAGGTCGGACTCTTACTTAAAAAGCTTCCTTAATTGTTCGGAGAGAAAAAAAATCACTTCTAGCCGTTATAACTCATAGTGCAAATACTGGAAACTCTTGTGAGGTCAGAAGGTCAGCAAGTATTATTTGGAGAAACAGAAAAGAACAACACATTGAAACATGTCCTCAAAGCTATGTAGTAAAGCTCTGCCGTTGAATACATGTAGTAGTGTAGTCTTTATCAATATATCATTTTAGAGCCGTATATTTTTTGGACTTACTTGCAGATTACATCCTGTAGTATTGTAAAGAATAACGCAGCTACACAGCACCCAACACAGACCGAACATCAAGCACCAATTTGCCCCAATCCTATCAACTCTCACATGGACTCCCCTATTCGCTGTACATTAGGGGAAATTTTCTGTGGCCAGTCAACAAGCAAATCACTGGGATGGGGGAGGAAACTTGTAGGAGACTTACTTGGTCACAGAGAAAATGTACATTGTCAGGCGTACGCAATGAACAAATGTAAAATACGGGCAAAAGCCTGCTTGCATTTACTTCAGCTATACCCCTCATAATTTTGTATCATAAATCTGGGGTAAAATGTCTTGGAATATCTCAAATCAGAGCACCTTAAACTTTGCACTCAAAGTTCAATGGTTCAATGTTCAAAGTACATTTATTATCCAAGTATGTATACATTATTCAACTTGAGATTCATCTCCTTAGATAAGAAACCCATAAGAACCCATTAAAAAATCTAAGATTGACAAACTACCCAATGTGCACAGAGTGAGAACAAAACAAATTGTAAACAGTAAACAAATAGCATTTAGAGCAAAAGTGAGTCCTCAGACATAAAGACCGGAGCAGCCGGAGCAGGCCCACAGCCTCAGCCTCCGTTTAGCACATAGCAGAGTATATGTCACAGAACCTGCAGGCACGAAGCCCAAGGCAGCCAGAGCAAGCCCACAGCCTCAGCCTCAGTGCAGTGGAATAAATGTCACAGAGCCGCGAGCAGAAACAGCCCGACGTTTGCCTCTGGTCCCGACACCCTGTCCTTTCAATCCATCTGGCCTGGTGTTTGAATCGCCCAAACATTAGGTTGTTCCTCATTCTGAGATCCAGGCCCTATTGCATCGAAACACCCTGGGCCTGAACCCTGTCACCATGTTTTGGCCCGTACCCGCCCTTCCCAATTCGGCCTGTCACTTACGGTAGACTGATCAGACCTCGCTCTCTGTTTGGGTGGACGAGCCCCGAATCTCCTCTGTTCCAACTTCTCTCCACTCCACTCGCTTCACACTCGCATGCTTCAACCCACGACTCAGCCTCACCTCTTCATTGCCTGCGGTGATCGTTTACCATAATCATTCACAGGAAAAAGTGCATTTAGTTGCATTTCTTGTTTTGTTAAGGCCAGTAGGCTGTTCCTTGCCCTCATCCGTGCCATCTTAAGCCAGAAGTTCTCATGGGAAGAATGTACAGACTCCTTGCAGACAGCACCAGAATTTTACTGGGAAATCCGGAACACTCTGAGCTGTAATAGCATTGAACTAACCGCTATGCTACCGTGGCTCTCCAATACTATTGCAATCAGTATTACTTTATTTGAAGGTTTGTCTTCTTTTACACATTGGTTGTTTGTCAGTCTTCGTTTATGTGCAGATTTTAGTAAAATTCTATTGCATTTCCTTTTCCTGTAAATAACTGCAAGAAATAAATCTCAAGGTTGTACTTGGATAATAAATTTACTTTGAACTTTGATCTCCTGCTGAAGCTGCATTTGGTGACTTGACACCTTGGGAAATTCAGGTCCTAACTTTTTGTCGTTTAGTCATTTTTTTTCCCAACTCATGTTTGCTGGAAATAATAATAATAAAGTATAAAATGGATGAGCATTTAATGTAATTGAAGAGATAAAACTGATGAGGCTTGTCATTGGTAACCTTCTTGAAAATGTTTCTTGAACTAATGATAGGAAAGGTAAATCTGCATAAGAGTCACGATCATGATCATCCATAGAAGATGCAAATAAATTGGTAAGTTTGCAATGAGGTGAAGTGGATTGAAGGTGGTTGTGTGATGTGGGAGTCTGATTTAATCTGAGAGCACCAAAGCCAGTGATGTGTGACTCGTCTTCCTGAAGGCATCTGATAACAGCTTGAGTTTGTATTGGGTGCAATATAAATCCAGCCATTACCGATGTTTTGAACCTCTTTAATGGCTTATAAATGAACTCCTCGGTAATGCTGAAGTTACTGTGTGCAACAGGGAAAACACATATATAAAGCTTGCTAATGCACATTTTTCTTAATGGCACCTGTATCCTCTGGAGATGAAATCAGTTCAACGTACAGATCAGATGCTAATAATTTTTTTTAACTTGCTAAGGGCTTGTTAGGAACCAATTAATGATGAACATGTAGATTTCCACATGGTTGACTTCCAGTTTTATGTGACAGCAATAACTAGGATAAGGGTCCCGTAGAGGCTGCAGAGAGAATTGGAAAATATTCCACCTGGAGCAAGGCACGAAGAATTGTAAAGAATTACTCTCACATGGCACCATGGGTGCATCAGCTAGTTTTCATTTGTTGAATACTTTAAGGAAACATATCTTTAGTTCTTCTGCCAAAATTATGTGGATCATAGAGTCATTAAGTCAAGCCTCATAAATTCATGTGCTTAATCTACTCTTTGAAATGCATAACATCTATCATGGTCAGATACCTCACTGCACAATGTGTTACCAACATGGGGAGAGCACAGGTTTCTTTAGAAATTACTTTTATCTTTAGAACTAAATGCCAATTTGTGCTTTTATTTGGCGCCTGCACTCAGAGGCCAATTTTGAAATAATGTCAAAATTTCTTATTCCTTAGTGTTACCCTTACAGCAGTGGATCATAGCTGTTTGTGCGCAGCAGACCCTCTTCCAAACCTTCTCTGATACTTCTTAACTCTTGCTCCATTACATCAACAACTGCATTAATGCTGCTTCCTGCACCCATGTTGAACTCAGCAATTGTATCAGCTGCCCCACTAACTTTCTCTTCTATCCAATTTCACCAGTTCTCTCCCCTTTTCTAGATCTCTCTCTCTCTATCTCAGGACACAAACAATACACTGACATCTACTATAAACCCACTGACGCAAACTAAAAAGCACCCCTTCCCACCCTAACTCAGCCATGGGTGGTCTGTAGCCTGGCTGCCACAGGAGGGTTAGACATGGGGCTAGCAACACATCCCACAAAAACCCAGTACTGCAGCAATGTCAACAGTCTCCAAAGACCTCATCCCTGGGAGAGGAAGGAGACACAAAGAAGGTGGGCTACAGCTGCGACTACTTGAAAGACTGGCCTAAGACAGGACTCTGGCAAGTTACCGTCAGCAGCCTATGCCCCAGTAGAGGTGATAGTCATAAGTGAAGGTAAATATGTCTTTGCAACCCTGACTCTTGTAAGGATGCCATGTCTTTCTCCCAGTTTGTCCATTTCCACTGCATCTGCTCTCAAGACAGGGCCTTCCTTTCCCGATCATCAGAGATTCCCTTCTTTTTCAGGACATATGGCTTCCCTTCATCTGTGGTCTAGTCTCTTATTTCATGTTTCTCATATTTCTGCAGTCACCCACCTCCCTCCAAATGGATCAGAGATAGATTCCCCCTTGCTCTTTTCCTTCAGCTCTACATTCTCTTTCGTCATCTCTTCCAGCTGCAATAAGATCTGAGCACGAACAACATCTCCTTTCGGAGTTCCACAAGGACCACTCACCCTGTGACTTTCTGGTCAGCTTTCTCTCCCCACCCACACCTCCCCAACTTCTGGCACATTCCCCTGCAACATCCAGATATTGAAACTGCCCTTCCAGGTGAGGCAAAGATTTACTTGCACCTCCTTTGTCCCCATCTACTGCATTCAACGCTCTTGATGTGGCCTCCTCCACATCAGTGAGACCAAGCGTGGACTCGCCAACTGACCTGCAGGGTACTCTGTCTGCAATGGTCACCTTGATTCCTCTTCTAGTTAAAACAATGATCTGTCCATTCCTGCCCTTCTGCAGTGCCAGGGTGAGGCCCAATACCCAATACTCCTCCAGTCCTCCCATTTTTGTCCCTTTTCCAATACACTCCCCTCCTGCCTCTCATCATCCATTTTCATCCCTGTCCTTCTCCTGATTCTATGCACTTATGACACATATATCAAGATGGCACTGAGCTGTAGTCTCTGTGGAGATCATTGCTCAAACTTAGTTGCTTTCTATAGGTTGGTAGGGATGGTTTTGGGGACAGAGAGGGAAGTTAGGTGTCAGATTAGGGTTGAAAGACGGGGATGAGGGGGAATTAGAGATCAGGTCAGAGTCTAAACCTCCGCTCCATATTCAAAGGCCAGTGACACAGATGTGGGATATCTATGCTCAATTGTTGGGCCAGCAGAACAGTGAAGATGAAGGTTGTGGGTAGTGGCACCCTGATCGATGAATCAAGGGCAGGTTCTGGAGTTCCATGAAGGCCGATGACGTCCATCCTGATCTTAATTTCACTTGGACAAGTTCTGACACTTAAACCTCTGTATCTCCCTCGTAGGAGACACACTAGAAAGCATATCTCAGAATCAGAATTGAAATCTGCTTGATTACCATTGACAATATGTTCTGGAATCTGTTGTTTTGTGACAGCAGTATAATGCGAGACATTAAAAACTACTATGTTACAATAAGGAGAGAGAGAAGGGGGTAGGGGAGGGAGGGATAGCAAGAGAGAGAGAGAGAGGCGAGAGATGGGGAGAGGGGGAAGAGGAAGAGAGAGAGGGGGAGAGAGAGAGAATGAGGGGGGAGAAAGTGAGAAGAGAGGAGGAGGGGAGAGAGAGAGAGAGAGAGAGAGAGAGAGAGAGAGAGAGAGAGAGAGAGAGAGAGAGAGAGAGAGAGAGGGAGAGAGAATGGGGCTTGTTTTGCTGTTACTGTTTTGTTGCTTGTTGTGTTCCGCCAAACAATGTGGGTATGTTATGTTTATGGTGGAATGTGTGGTGACACTTGTTAGGTTATGTTGGTTTTTAACACAAACATCACTTTTCCCTGTATGTTTCGATGTACTTGTGATAAATTGTTGAATCTAACACATTATACCCACCTGCACCATCACATCTGACTCTGGTTCCACCTGCCATTCACCTCTCCTCTAATGGCTCCCATTATCACCTTCCATATATGTTTTTTTTTCGCATGACTATTTTTTTTTGCTAGCTATTTTGAATGTGCTGTGTATGTTTTGCACCTTGGCCTCAGGTGAATTTCAGCTGAATTCATGCATGTTTGAATTGAAATTAAACTTGAATTTCATTTGATTTGAGTTTGATTCCTTACTTTTCAGATTGCAGCACTGGTAGCCTCTGTGTTCCTGCTGACTACCCTCCAGCAGTTCCATCTGGCTTTTTCTCTCATACTCCATCCACCAAACCCACCACTATTCTTCCCCTACCTGGTTCAATTTTCCCATCATCCTTCACTCTTCCTCGGTCCACCAATCACCTCCGGAGCCTGTCTCACTGCTACCCCTCTCCTTTTCATACTGGCTAACTCCCCCTCTCCACTCTTAATATGAGTGCAGGGTTTTGACCAGTAACACTGACAATTCCTCTCCCCTCCACCCACAGATGCTGCTCAACCTGCCGAATATCTCCAGCAGATTCTTTGTTGATCCAGATTCCAGCAGTCTGGTGTGCCTCCATTGTACCCTAGTACCACTTCATTCTGTACAAATATTCCAGCTGTGTTCACTGCTCAAATGGAGGGCTTCCCTCCTGTCAATTTCATATGTAACAAGTCTCCAACATTCATACTCTTTCTCCCTGACGGTAGACATTAAGGTAGAAGAAGCTACACACTTTCTGAAGCCATTTTACAAAATGATGCTCTCCTGAGATTGGAAACAAAGACAGAATAAAAGGCCTGTGCCAATACCTTACCTCTCATGAACAATGGATAATTCTTGCTCAACTTTCCCCTATCCACTCATACCAACCTAAGGTGATTGAATTTGCAGTGTGCAACTGTAGCTATTGGGCAAATCCTGACAACACATTGTGAACACTGAACATGTCATTGGGTATATTTAAGGCAGAGTTTGATACGTTTTTGATTAGTAAGGCATTGTCAGATCTCTATAATTTTCGATCCCTGGGTTCTTTTAGGTGTTCAGGAGTGAGTGAGAAACTTTAGTTCACTGACGTTTAATTTAAAGTTTAAACAAACATACAGAGCATTTGAAAATAAGAGAAGAGCTGAGAAGCAAAACAGATTCAGTGAAAAGAAGAAAATATTCAATAAAGTGATGGCACCTTTGAACAATCTATCACCTTTATACTTGAGATAACAGAAAATGCCTTTGATAATAATTAGCCAATTAAAAAAATAATAAAAAGGTGTATGTAACTGTTGCACTGCCTTCTGCCAGTAAGTGGGGATGAATCTCATATTGTGAAAAATACATGAGCTTGTTAAAGATACAAGTTGTTAAAAATACAAATTATGTCAGTAAGAAAAACCATGATTAAAACCTCCAGTCTTGCATTAATTCAAGGAATATCTTACAAAATGTATATAAAAAAAACGATTCCAACAGCATCAAATATGATGGGGAAAAGGCAGGAGAATGGGTTGGTTGGGAAAATAGATCAGCTATAACTGAATGCCAGAACACTTGATGGTCTATCTCTGCTCCTACATCTTATTGCCTTTGTTTTATGTTAATGTTCTAAGATTATTAATTATCAAAACCTTTAAGTATCCTCCAGCCACTGTTGTAGCACTCAGAATGAGCCTTCTCACAGAAGACTGCAACCTCAAAACTTATTTGCAACATACTGTTTTTTTTTAGCAATTGAAAATCATTTCTGCCTGCCCCAATGTGAAACACTCCCTGCTCCATTGAGCATATCTTCACGGATCGATGTTGCAGGAAAGCAGCATCCAGCATCAGGGACCCCCATCACCCAGATCATGCTGCCATCATACAGAACGTAGGACCATAAGATATAGGAGCAGAATTAGTCATTTGGCCCATTGAGTATGATCCACCATTTCATCATGGCTGATCCATTCCCCGCTCAGCCCCAATCTCCTACCTTCTCCACGTACCCTTTGATGCCTTGACTAACCACAAACCTATCAAACTCTGCCTTAAATATACCCAATGACTTGGCCTCCACAACCACCTGTGGCAGCAAATTCCACAGATTCATCACTCTCTGGCTACAGAAATTCTTCCTCACCTCTGTTCTGATTGGATGACCCTCATAAACTTTGACACTCACATCACCGGGCCTGGGAAAAGCTATTACCCTTCAACCAGCTAGGGAAGTCTTCACTCAACTTCACTTGCCCCATTACTGAGCTGAACTGTTCCCACAACCACTCTCAAGGACTCTTGATCTCATGTTCTCAACATTTATTGCTTGTTTATTTATCATTATTCTTTCTTTTTCCTTTTTGCATTTGCAGTTTTTTTGTTTATTGTACAATGGTTGTTTGTCTGCCCTGTTGGGTGTAGTCTTACATCATTATTAGTATGGTTTTTGAATTTACTGAATATGCCTGCAAGAAAGCGAATGTTAGGGTTGTATATGGTGACTTATATAGACAGATAGATAGTTTATTGATCCCAAAGGAAATCCCAGTGTCACAGTAGCATTACAAGTGCATAGCAATACAAATATTAAAAAAGAGGTAAGAAAGAATAAAAAATAAGTTACCTCAAACAGTCTAACTGGAGGGGATTATCATTTCCCTGGCTTATAGGTTGACTCATTATAGAGTCTAATGGTCAAGGGCAAGAACGACCTCATATAGTGCTCTTCGGAGCAGCGCAGTTGTCTTAGTCTTTTACCAGAAGTGCTCCTCTATTCAGCTAAGGTGGCATGCAGAGGATGAGAAATATTGTCCAGAATTGCCAGGATTTTCCATAGAGTCCTTTGTTCTACCACAGCCTCCAGTGTGTCCAGTTTGACTCCTATAACAGAGCCAGCCTTTCTAAGCAGTTTATTGAGCCTGTTGGCGCCACCGGTGTTGATGCCATTGCCCCAGCACAGCGCCACATTGAAGGTTGTACTGGCTACAGAAGACTGGTAGAACATGTGAAGGAGAGGCCTGCATATCCCAAAGGACCTCAGTCTCCTCAGGAAGTAGAGTACCTTGATAATAAATTTACTTTGAACTTTAAACGTTAATGACCCTCTCTGTGTTGTTTTGTGTCAATCATAAAAAAAAACTGAACAGGTCAAAGAGATCTTGACCTGTGCTGTGTGCTGTTGAGAAGGAAGGGCAGAGAAGAAGACTACCTTTAACGTGCATTAAGAACATACAAGACAGTGCATTGTTTGCATCAAAGACCAGCACAGTCTGAGGATGTGTTGGGGCAGCCCACAAGTGTTGCATGCTACTGGTGGCAACATAGCCTGTTCACAACTTACTAACTGAAACCTGGACATCTTTGCAATATAGGAGGAAACTAGAGCACCTGGAGGAATCCTATGTGATCACAGGGAGAACGTTCAAACTTTCTACAGACAGCTGGCTTTGTAAAATATTACTACACATCAGTGCTGGGAGATCACCTGATCGAGGGCATAGACCGATGGCCTTGACAGCATCTCCTACATCCAAAGAGAAAGTTTAAAGTGGACCTTTTCGAAGGTCACCTTAATTGCAGTTAATTTGCAGAATAACAGCAGCCTTCAAAACGTAATGAAAGGTTCACAAGTTTAACAGTTTTGGTTTTTTTTCAGCTCTTTAATTGATTTCAGGGTCAATACTTCCAGTAGAGTGAGAGAGGAAATTAGAACTATCTAAAATATTTGGTTGTCAGCCAGTTTCTTGTCCTTTGATTACTGCCTTTTTGTGTGTCTAAATCAGCAACAAGGTTTTGAGTGATGTATGCATGTGCGCTTCCTACTTGATAAACAATGATGTAACTAAGCAACACAGACAGAGTGCTGGAGGAATTCAGGCAGCATCTATGGAGGGGAATTAACCGTTGAAATTTCGGGCCAAAACCTTCTTCAGGAGTGGAAACCCCTTTCCTTTCCAGTCCTGATGAAGGGTCTCAGCCCAATATGTTAACGGTTTAAATTTTTTTTTAAAGATTAGATCTATTTTTCACATGTACATCGAAGCACACAGTGAAATGCCCCGTCTGTGTCAAACCAAATCAGCGAGGTTTGTGCTGGGCAGTCCGCAAGTGTTGCCACGTTTCCGGTGCCAACATAGCATGCTCACAGCTCACTAACCCTAACCGTACGTCTTTGGAATGTGGGAGGAAACCGGAGTGCCCGGAGGAAAATGGCTTGGTCACGGGAAGAACACCCTTACAGACAAGAGCGGAAATCGAACTCATGTATTTTACGTGTTGCTCAAGGTTTCCAGCATCTGCAGAATCTCTTGTGTTAATGATGTAAGTGTATTTTTGCTGGGCATTTCTATACTATGTGGATCTCATCTGTATAGTTACATAAAGTTAAACAGGTGTACAAAATGATGCATTACTGTGCAGAAGTGAACTGTCCATGAATCCAGTCATCTGTAGTATGACTTCTATACAGTGGAGGGTTGTGGTAACGGATGGAGTGTGATGTGGAATTCATAAGACAAGGTGAAGCCCACTGACTGACATCAGTAGGCATCGTGAGTCCAAACTCACCAGAACCTCAGAAGATTTGAAATCAAATTCATAGTGAAGCTAAAGGAATTGTGAAGCCAGTTTGAAGGTCAACCAGAATGGTACTTCATATAGGTAAATGAAGTTCATACACAAAACTACTCTTAATACTTAACAGATTATTTCCCCTTGGAATTAGATTTCTGGTCCATGAAACAATGAACACTACCTCACTCTTCCTCTTTTGCTCTCTAACTAGCTGTCTGTCTTGATGAAATACCTTGGCCTGAAACATGGGCTGTTAATCCCCCTCATAGATGCTGCCACACATGCTGAGTTCCTCCAGCATTTTGTATGTGTTGCTCTGGATTTCCAGCATCTGCAAAATCTCTCACATTTATCTATTTATTGCATCCTATAGGTATTTTTTAATAGCTTGCTCTGTACCACTGCTACAAAACAACCAACTTCATAACATGTGACAGTGATATCATTGAAATTCACGAGGTTAATTCCTGGGATGTCCGGACTGTCTTATGCAGAGAGATTAGAGAGACTAGGCTTGTACACGCTGGAATTAAGGAGATTGAGAGGGGATCTGATTGCAACATATAAGATTATTAAGGGATTGGACAAGATAGAGGCAGGAAATATGTTCCAGATGCTGGGAGAGTCCAGTACCAGAGGGCATGGTTTGAGAATAAGGGGTAGGTCATTTAGGACAGAGTTAAGGAAAAACTTCTTCTCCCAGAGAGTTGTGGGGGTCTGGAATGCACTGCCTCGGAAGGTAGTGGAGGCCAATTCTCTGGATGCTTTCAAGAAGGAGCTAGATAGGTATCTTATGGATAGGGGAATCAAGGGATATGGGGACAAGGCAGGAACCGGGTATTGATAGTAGATGATCAGCCATGATCTCAGAATGGCGGTGCAGGCTCGAAGGGCCGAATGGTCTACTTCTGCACCTATTGTCTATTGTCTATTGAAATGATACTATAACTAATGAACTCACTTTCAAAGACTCTTCATCCCATATTCTCTATATTTATTGCTTATTTATTTATATTACTTTTTTTTTTACTTCCACAGTTTCTGCACTCTGGTTGAACACCCTAGTTTGGCAATCTTTCATTGATTCTGATATAGTTATTATCTTATAGATTTATTCAGTATACCCACAAGAAAATGAATCCCCGATCTATATACGCCGACATATGTGTACTTTGATAATAAAACTTACTTCGAACTTTTTGAACTTTGAACTTTGATCTGATTCCAATTCTAATTCCGAAATATGCTTTCCGGTACAATTTGCTTTTAATTTATACAAATATGACTCCAGTTAATCAGATACTTTTTTTTCGATGCATCAATAATAGTTTTGAATAATATACATAGTGAACTGTTGCCTTAGTATCTGATATCCTTACTTCATGTATGAACACAATTTATATTGTTTTTAGATATTAATAACTTCTATTTTACTTCCATGGATAATGACCCAAGATAATATAATACAAGCTGTTAAAATAAACATTTCAATGTATAAGAAGCTCAATTACCTGGTCTCATTTTGGATTCAACATTGGAATGATTCCGTTTATTGGAAAATAAAATATGCACAATCTTTTGCATTGACTGACATCAATAGAGTGCACAGAATACACTAGCAGCCATTGAATTACCTAAGCTAACATTGGCATAAATTTGGCAGGAACTTCAGAGAATTGTTTGGTTATTCTATATCTCAGGAACTTCCATTGACTTTATGTCGAGAGAATGATAGAAACTCCATAGAAATTCCTTGGTGATGTTTTCTAATTTGTTGATGAAAGAAAAAGAATTGGTCCCATGGTTCCAGCTACAAATGTTTCTGCATTTTCATTAAGGATAAAGGAAGCCCCTGTTCGTACCTCCTCCTGCTTCCCAGTTTGCTTCCTTTCTTTGTTTGGCCTGATAGATCTACCTCTCAAATCTGAACACGAGCCTTTTCTCCATCCTCCATAACATTAGCTCTTTAGTCTTGAATTTTACTGTTGAGCATCAGTGCAAAATATACAACAGCATATGTACAAGTGGATTTTCTTTCGGAATTAGCTGCGAAGTAAAAGTGTTGAGCAACACACCCAAAATGCAAGTCAGGCAGCATCTATGGAGGGAATAAACAATTGACGTTTTGAGCTGAGACCGTTCATTATGACAGGAATCCACCTTCCTTTCCAGTCTTAATGAAGGGCCTGAGCCCGAAATGTTGACTATTCTCCATAGAACGTGTCTGACTTGCTCACTTCCTCCAGTATTTTTTGTGTGTTGCTCAAGATCTCCAACATCTGAAGAATCTCTCTGTACCAAAGTACTTACGGATTTGGAGGCCACTATTTTGTGCTATTGACCAGAATAAATATCACTCCTTACATGGAATTAGGTTGAGGATAAAAGAACTGGAATCGCTCGCTTGGGACAGAAAATATTATTGAAAGAAATTATTAAAGATTTTTTTTGTTTCCCTTCCAAGAATCTGTACTCTGTGACAGCATGAATTGTAGTCTGCCCGTGTCCCTCCTGACAGATACAGCACTGTGTTTCTGTATCTAAAGATTTCCTGTCTTTGCGTGGGGAGATGATTAGTGCTCTCTGAATATCTCTCTGGAAAGTTGCTGCTGTTTGCAGAGAAGGCGGTGACTTCATTTCATAAAGGTTGGGAAAATCAACCAATTCAACTTGTCTGAGGTGGTACAGCTCATCATTAACAATCCTGCACGTGAACCGAATACAGAAGAGATTTGCGCCATCAACACTGAAGGTATCCAACCATAAAGTCTTTGTGCAACTACTGTTAAGGTCAAGAGGCTCTTCCAATAAAGATGCCAACAGCGACACACACACACACACACACACACACACACACACACACACACACACACACACACACACACACACACACACACACACACACACACACACACACACACACACACACACACACACACACACACACACAGTTAATCAACTGTGATTTAACTAGACAATGGCAACAGCTAGATGAACACTGACAGAAGATTATTTTGTCAATGATCAAGTTTTTAAATACACATTCAGATTAAAGCTGCTGCCCCTGTGATGTAGATTTCAAATTGATGCTCCAGAAATGTGTAAAGTGAGAAAGGGAGAATCATTTTAAATGACTGTAACCCAGCCCGTTTTTTAATACCATGGACCTCTACCATAAACCGAGGGGTCTGCGGACCTCAGGTTGGGAACTGCTGCAACTGGTGTGGAGTCAGGTTGCCAGCAACATTACTGTGACCTTTCCATCCATTTATTAACCAAAATTTGTAAGAAATGAATTGAGGTGCTTGCTGTGCATTTGGAACTTGGTGCTCAAAAATCTTCATGCAGTGAAGAGCCTTTGAAATGACCAAACTGAGGCTCGAGCTAAAACAGCAGTTTGGCGTATTTTTCACACTGGATTCCATGTTACACGCTGGTGATAAACTGCTCCTTGAAAATGGTTTCTAATTAGTATTGGAAGGCCGAACTTTAGTTAACTATTTAAGCACTTGCAAGCACACTAAAATCTTATTCATGAAAGCCAGAACCAAAATAATACTCATATATTATTACCAAATAATCCTCTTAGTGCAAACATTTATGCTTTAACTGCTGTGGTCCACTGAGTAATGGAACATAGAGCAGTACAGGTCCTTTGTCCCACAATGTTATGCCAACCTTTTAACCTACTCAAAGATCATTCTAATGCTTCCCTCCCACATTTTTTTTATGCCCTTAACTCCTGTTGGAGTCATCGGGGCGCCATCATGACGAGCTTTTGGCACCAATCTTATTAGTTATTGGTCATCATCTGGCGTTTCTGTAGCATTCTCCAGTTTTTTTTTTACGAGGTCAAGTTGTTAGCTTGACGCTCAACCCAGCATGGATGGAAAGCGTGCAAGGGAGCTGGCTGGATTCGAAATCGGGACCATTCGCTCTGGAGTCCAGCACTGATGCCACTACACCAGCAGCCGGCCATCCTCCTACATAGCCTTCCATTTTTCTTTCATCTATATGCCTGTCTTAAATGTCCCTAATGTATCACCACCACCTCTGGCAATGTGTTCCATGCACCCACCACTCTGTGTAAAAACATTCCCCCTATACTTTCCTCCAAATGCCTCAAAATTATGACCCATCGTATTAGCCATTTTCCATCCTGGGGAAAAGGCACTGGCTGACCACTCCATCTACATCTCTTATCATTGTATACAGCAATGTGATATATACTCAACATTATTATGGATTTATGATTAATTTTTGACAAGAAACACTTGAAAAAGATTTGAGATTTAAAAGCAAAATATATTTGCATGAAGTAAAACAGTTAGATGAAAAGCAGCTAAAAGTCAGAAGTGCTGGCCTTTACAGAATGGAAAGCAATAAGCAATTTAATTAGCTTGTCAAGTTAAACTTGTTGAGCTAAAAAATTGTTCACAGAGGGATTCAGGATGCCTTAAATATTGGATCTTTGGCCTTAATGAACTGAGGCTGGTGAGCTGCCAACATCTGCTGGATTTCCTGGACAGCTCACTGGCTAATAGACATAGAAATTTAGGCTGGAGCTGGAAGACTAATGGGATTATGTTTTAACAATTGAAAAATATAATATTGAAAGATGTTGAAGGCCATTAAGACTGCTAATACTTAAGTATTTTCGTTTTTGAAGCCAAACTGATCCAATTGATGACTCTCATCCTAACTTCGAAAGAACACCTATCATAATGTGTTGTAGCCTGAAACCTTATGGAGATGAACCTGGATTGTCCGATAGATTATTTTCAATGCCAGACAGAAACCAATAAACAGCAATCAGAGAATCTGTCATTCTTATTCAGCTAGTACAGGTCAATATCTGAGTTTAACTGGACAAACTAAGTCAGAACACATTACAACTTGTGGGATTTTGCTTGCTAATTCCAACGTTGACTCTACATTTTAGGCTGAGAGTCTGAAGAAAGGTCTCCGCCCAAAACATCAACTGTTCATTCATTTCCATAAGTGATGCCTGGCCTGCTGAGTTCCTCCAGAATTTTGTTGCTATGGCTTCATTGATGCCATGCCATTAAAATATTATTTCAATGATGATAAAATTTATGGAAGTAGTTTTTAAAGCCCTCTGTCAAATTATTACATGTCTTGCCGATCTTCACAAACTTCTAAGAAAAGTAGAGGCGCTGCTATACTTTCTTCATAATTGCATTTATGTGCTGGACCCAGTAGAGTTCCTCTGAATGATAAGACTGACGAATTTAAAGTTTCTGACCCTCTCCCCTTCTGATCTTTTGATGGGGGTTGGCTCATGGACTTTCAGAGTCATTCATGATGTTAGGTTTTGCTTTGTACGGAGTAATGGCCTGCAAACTCTACCAGAGCTGACATGCGTCTGTTTCCATCTCTAACTTAAAATAGCCTTCCTGAGGTTGTACCTGGACTTCTTGTACAGTTCTGGATCACCAGTCTTGAATGCCACAGATCTAGCCCTCAGCAAACAATGAATCTCCTGATTCATCCACAGATTTTGGTTTGTGTACGTCCAGTATGTTCTCGAAGGCATACACTCATCCACACTTGATGAAATTGGTGACAACTGTGGCATATTCATTCAGACTCAAAGGTGAATTCCTGAATATTGTACTGTCAAAGCAGTTGAGGAGTCTGCTTTGATCTGCTCAAAACTGTAAGGAGTCTGCATGTGCTCCCTGTAGAATGTGTGGGCTTTCTCCGGGTGCTCTGGCTTCCTCCCACAGTCCAAAGACACACTGGTTAGTAGGCTAATCGTTCATTGCAAATAAGTTAGGGTTAATCAGGGGTTCTTGGGGGTTGCTGGACATCATGGCCAGAAGGGCCAGAAGGGCCTATTCTGTGCTGTATCTCTAAATAAAAATAAAACTCGGACCCTTTGGAAATATTATGCTGCTGTACTGGTAATCTGAGATTAGCAGTAAGACCTCAGACGCTGGAAAGTGAACACTCATTACAAAAGTTTATACCTTCTAAGTTTTTCTTTACGCCAACACTCTCAAAACTTTTCAGCATTTCAATATTCGTTTGAAAGTCCAACCCAATATGATGGAATGAACTGCGACACTAGGAGGTTCTGCGCTACATTGCAAAGTCTGGTGACATCACACTTATGGTAAGGAATTATGAAGATAATTTATTTAAAAGGGCATACTGTAAAAATAAAAATAAATGTTAAATCAACTATAACTATAATCAAACATTAACCAAATCATTACTGCAATCAAACATTAATAGCTTCAAAAAGTGTAAGTAGCAGAAAATTTAAAGCTTAACCATTTTAATAAAAAAGCACACACTCTGTTAGAGGTAAAAACATTAAAAATGATTCAATATAAAATTGTTAAATTGACCATTAAACGGTTTCCAACTGAAATAATTTCAAGCCACAATACTATCAAACACTAACCATTAAAGCAAAAATCCCAGTGCTCTTGTCAGTTTACAAGTACAGTTGTGGTAAGGAATCATAAAATTATACAAAGGCATACAGTACAGAAAGGTACCACTCACCCCATTGCTTCTGTGCTGGAACTTAGCTCATCTCAGTCACCCATTCTTGTACCTACTCAGGTACATTTCTCCCCCTCTTCCTATATTTATTGAATTGTTTTTTGAAAGCTATGGCTGTTGCTATCATCTTGCCATCCAACTGTTCCCAATTCTTCCCATTCATTGCTTTTTCTCCCGCTTTATGATTGCTTGAACTCATGCCCCTGGCCTCACATTACATAACAGACTCAACTGATTTGTTGCTCCAAGAGATCATTCAGTTGTGGAAATAATCAAGCTGTTCTTGCAAGAACTCCATCAGCATTTTCGCAGATAACTCAGAAATTCTAAGATCTACAACATGTTAGCATTATCCATATTCCAAAGACATATTGAAACACTTTGTCTACTGGTCTCACTCTAGAACCCAAAACCATGGAGCATTGGAAGTAACATTTTCCGGGGTGCTCTAATCATATTTACTTCAGACTGCCAATCAGGGGGTTTTGTGCATTCCTTATTTGTCGAAAAGGGACTATTAGAGGACATCTTCTACTTTAGATCATAGAATATTACAGCACAGTACAGGCTCTTCGACCCATCATGTTGTGCTGACCTTTTAAACTACTCTGAAATCAGCCTAACCCTCCCCTCCTACATAGCCCTGCACTTTCTATCTTCCATATGCCTTCCATATTCCAAGAGCTTCTTAAATGTCTCTAATGTGTCTGCCTCTACAACCACTTCTGGCAGCATGTTCCATGTTGTGTGAAAAACCTGTCTCTGATGTCCCCCCCTATACTTTGCATCAATGCGCCTTGAAATTATGCTCCCTCTGTGTGGCACCTAGTTCTATAGTGGGACTTATGCCACACCATAGAAAGTGAAAGGAAGTTAATGTTTGATGTTACAGTGTTCGCTGAGCGTGGCAATTACCATAGATTCCGGACTACAGAGCGCACCTGATTAAAAGCCGCTGGCTCTAATTTTAGAAATAAAATCAATTTTTTACTTGTAAAGGCCGCACCGGATTTTCAGCCGCAGGTGTCCCACGTTGTAATATGAGATATTTACACAGAAAGATATTACACGTGAGGATTTTTTAACTTTTAATTAAATCCATATGGTAACAAAAACAAATACATATTGCAAATGCTTTTTTTCGAACCGTGCCCGTAACGCGGCTACTTTTAAATATACGTTGCGTATACTTCTTTACTGAACAACATTCCAATATCTCCTAACGACTGGTAAAAAATATATATACTACAGCCTACCAGGAAAAGTTATTGATCGCCTTTAACTTAAAAGCAGCGTTTTCGCTCCGCCGCTCCCCCCCCGCCGTCCCGTTTATCGCAAACGGCATTTAAAAGCAGCGTTTCGCTCGGGTCTAATGCCCCCTCCTTCCCGTTTATCGCAAACCGGTATCCCACAAGACGCGGCGAAACTGGGTGTGACGTCATAGCATCCCGCGATGTAGTACAGAAAACAAATATAGTTAAAACTCTTCTAACTTTAACTAGAAAATGAATTACTAAGCGAAAATATTATAAACTAAATAACTGCCATAAAGGCAGCACAATGCTTTTCTTTGAGTGTTTTCCATGTTGATGAGGGTGAGTACAAATGACTGATTTACAATAATTTAATTGTGAAAGTGCGCTTGATTTATCGTACAATTTCATTGGACCTCTGTGAACTACTCATCAATTTTATTGGTCTACTGTTACGAGGCAAAATGTTTTCGGCGGCATGAAAAAAAATAATACATTAGCCGCTCTGTTTTAAAGGCCGCAGAGTTCAAAGCTGTTCAAAATGTGGGAAAAAAGTAGCGGCTTAAAATCCGGAATCTACGGTAGATTGCAGACATTTCATCACCATTCGAGGCGTCATCCTCAGTGCGCAGTTCTTGGTGTTTCTCTCTGGGAGTGCTCACATTTATGTAGCCCTCCCCCCACCTGTACACTTGCCTCGGTCCTGATTAGCTGCCCCTTCAGTTGACCTTCGCATTCTATTGGCTCGTAGATGGCGTCAATTTCAATATGTTTGTTTACGGAGTTATTAGAACGGAATCATGCTTCCTAAAATTTTCATGCCTGCTTCGTGCTTGCCTGTGCAAGAACCTCCACTGCGGCCCAGTTAAAGTGGTGTCCTTTTCGATCTTCGTGTACTGAGATCAGTGACAGTGGCTGACGTCTCTGTCAATTTGTGTTCCCGGAAGTGAGTTGAGAGCTTGCATCCTATCTGGCCAATGTAGTTAATATATTCAGAAATAGGAAGGACTTTAATTATAGCAGAGGAGGAACTATTTTGGGGACATTGATGGCAAAAGATGGTTCTAACTGGAAAATGAACCATGAGGGAAACACATTTTACATTATTATTGCTTTGAACTTAAATGCATTACCTGGTAAGGTGTTGGGGGCAAATTCAAACACAATTTACAAATGGGAATTGGATGAATACCCTTTTATCCCTGTGTTGTTCTTTCAGAAAAGTGGCTGCAGGACAACATACCATGTGCCATCAATCTGCAGGCTATGAGTGGGCTATATCACTTTTTTGTGACTGTATGCTTTTCTGAAAATGTAATTATAGAGTAGAGCCAAGGTCTTAGGCACATATACAGTACCTATAAAAAGTATTCATCCCCTTGGAAACTTTCATGCTTTATTGTTTTGCAACATTGAATCACAGTGGATTTAATGTGGCTTTTTTGACATTGATCAACAGAAAAGACTCTTCCATGTCAAAGTGTAAACAAGTTTCGACTTGAGGACCTGAATTATCTAGGAAGGTTGAATAGGTTAGGACTTTATTCCCTGCAGTGCAGGAGAATGGGGATGGGGAATTGATAGAGGTATACAGAATTATGAAAGCTATAGATAGGGTAAAGAAAAGCAAGCTTTTTCAACTGAGGTTTGGTGAGACTGGGTCATAGATTTTGGGTGAAAGGTGAGACATTTAGGGGAACATGAGGTGGAAACCTTCACTCTGAGGGTGGTGCTAGTGTGGAATGAGCTACAAGTGGAAGTGAAGGATGTGGGTTTGATTTTAGCATGTAAGAGAAATTTGGATCGGTATATGGATGAGAGGGGCATGCAGGGCTATGGTCCAGGTGCAAGTCGACGGGACTAGGAAAGTAATAGTTCATCATGAACCAGATGAGCCAAAGAGTCTGTTTCTGTGTGCTGTTGTGTTCAATGACTTTATGAGTTAGGAGTTCAATGACTAAATGGCTTTATTTAGTTTTCTGAGCACCTGCAACAAGACCAAACTCGGTCAAATCTTTTGCCTGGAAGCACGGGAAGATTACATTGAAAATATATTTAAATAATTTATTTTACTTTATTTTATTTATTTAAAGGTACATCACAGAACAAGCTATTCCGGTCCAATGAGCTGCACCGCCAAACAACCTACCTATTTAACATCAACCTAATCACATGACAAACCTTTGGACTACAGGAGGAAGAACCCGGCAGAAACGCACATGGTTATGTGGAGAATGTAAAACTGCTTATGGACGGTACTGAAACTGACCGCAAACTCTGAACACTTCAAATCGTAATTGTGCGTGTGCTAACTGCTATGCTACCGCGGTGCTCCACTGTAACATGAGCCTCAAATGAAACTTGCAGAGCTAGTATTCAGTTTATTTGAAAGGTACAGAAGGGTTAACTCTGTAAAGGATTATAGGGATATGGTCTCCTGCTGCCGCACAGCTGTATATTGGGAAAGTCTGTGCACTGTTGATGCTCCAAATTCATAAAAGGGTTTTGAAGCCAGTCCCAGCTCTGTGAGTTGGAGACATGATTTGCAGCCTGGGCTTCCAAAGCAGGCTGAGTCATCAAGTGAAAAGTTAATTGAAGACAATAAACAGAAAACCAAGGCATAAATTAAACTCTTTTTACAAAGCTTATTGCCTTTAATTTTGTCACTTTTTAAAATGAAAATCATCATTTATTGAAGAATTAAAAATAACAATAATCAAGAAAGGTTACTAAAAATTCAGTTAGTTCATCTGAGGAATGGCAAAATGCTGACATGCTGATATCAGACATCATGACATCTTTTCACATGGAAAGTCGTCCAGATAAATGTTGGAACCCTTGATAACAGGACAATGCAAGAAATTAACATATGTGAGATCAAACCCAAAGCAAAGGCAGATTACAGTCTAAAATATTAGCCATTTGCTCATTATTAAGAGTTCCTTATTTTATCTGTTATTCAAATTTGATGTATAATCTATTTTTTAGTGTTTCACTTTCATTGGATTTGCCATCTTGATAGCTGATCCCAAGTTGGTGCAGTCTTTCTTTGATTCTGATATGGTTATTTTTCTATAGATTTACTGAGTATGCCCACAAGAAAATGAATCTCAGGGTTGTAGACAGTGACATAGATGTACTTCTATAATAAATTTACTTTGAACTTTGATTATCAAACAGATCCATGCAGCTTTGAAAAATGATGATATTCATGACTGAAAAATGATTACTGTTTTGATAAATTTTCAGTCAGTACTAGACTTGCAAAATCTCATGTGCTCATAATAAACAGTTCATAAACAGCTCATCAGAACAGAAGTATTAGTAACTGAAAGGAACATCATAGATACAGATATCAGAAATATTTGGTGGAATTTTGCATTGGGATTTATTATACGTTCAGAGACATATTAGTGTAACATTTGGTGCTGTCAAAGTGTTATCTGATAGCTGTATTGCAGAACACTAACCATAAACATCTCTTTCAGGTGTTTGACGGTGATGCTGTAGAATACATCACAGAATATTCCTTAAAGGTAGTTGACAGCTCTGTAAAATAATGTAACTATACAAAATGTCTAAATTAAACAAAGCATTCTGGCTTGATTTTGGTTATTTCTTTAAGATAAACACTTAATCGTACAAACCATAATATTCCTTTAAATGAGAACTATGCATACTTAAGAGAAGATAAGTCTTAAAAGTTTGCTGCATTAATGTTGAACGAATTTGTATTTATACAGATTACTGAAAAAAGTTAATCTGTAATAGTGAAATAACTGACATTTTAATATCAATATTAATTGATAACAATACATAGGTTCTACATTCTATAAAGGTAACTTTTGCAGGTAAGACTTACAGATTTAGTAATTTAAAACAGGAATTTAAAATGAATTTCTGTTGCATTGACTACACATTTGACTGAAATCTAAAAGCAAGGATGTAATGCTGAGGTATTATAAGGCACTGATGAGGCCTCACTTGGAGTTTTGGGAGCAGTTTTGGGCTCCTGATCTAAGAAGGGATGTACTGACATTAGAGAGGGTTCAAAGGAACTTCATGAAAATGATTCTGGGATTGAAAGGCTTATCATAAGCAGAACATTTGATGGCTCTGGGCCTGTACTCACAGGAATTCGGATGAATGGGGGGGGGGTGTGAATCTCATTGAAATCTATTGAATGTTGAAAGGCCTTGATAGAGTGGATGTGGAGAGGATGTTTACGATGCTGTGTGAGTCCAGAAGACACAGCCTCAGAACGGAGGGAAGTTCATTTAGTACAGAGATGAGGAGGTAGTTACTTAGCTAGAGAGCAGTAAATCTGTGGAATCTGTTGCCACCAACGACCGTGAAGGCCAAGTCATTGGGTATATTTAAGGAAGAGGTTTACAGATTTGTCAGGGCATGAAGGGTTATGGCAGGGGATTGGGGCTGAGAGGGCAAAGGATCAGGCATGATGAATTCAACATGGGTACTAGTCTTTGTGGTATCCAAGACATCTTCAAGGAGCGGTGCCTCAGGAAGGGGAGTATATCATTAAGGACCTCCATCATGCAGGACATGTCCTCTTCACATTGTTACCATCAGGTAGGAGGTATAGAAGCCTGAAGGCACACACTCAGTGATTCAGGAACAGCTTCTTCCCCCCTCCTATTGGATTCCTAAATGGATATTGAACCCTTGAACACTACCTCACAACACTTTTTTTTATTTATTTCTGTTTTTGCACTACTTATTTTAACTAAATTTGAACAAATTATATAAATTTCTGCACACATGCTTCCTGCAATTCAGATTTTCTTTCTGTATTTATTATGTACTGCTGCCGCTAAGCTAACCAATTTCACGGTATATGCCAGTGATGTTAAACCTGGTTTTGAATCTGAAATGACAGAAGAGACTCAATGGGCTACAAATGGTCTAATTCTGCACTTATATCTTATGGTCTTATTACCAACACAGTTAAAAGATATTTCAGGTTGATAGTCCGATGATCATTTTCTCTCTATATTTCCTAGAATCAGGCAACATTGCTTTGACCCCGTCACACTTATAGAACATAGAACATCACACCACAAAATCAGAATTAGAAACAGATTTAATATTACTGGGGTATGCCATGCTGGGGTGACTGGGTGGGGATACATTTCCACCAAAAGAGGTGTAAGGCACTCCTTCCCTCCACTAGCCCCCAGGTCACTCTTGGGCAAGGTGTGGTACCTGCTTAGCCCCCCGATCAGGGTTACGTGAAGCCTTGAAAGCTGGTGATGCATGGTTGTATGAGCAGCTGGTGTATAATCACAAATCCTGGTTATACGACCATTGACATCCAGTCAGAGTATTGTTAATGTCTGGGGTCACCCATCTTATAAATGCCCAGATGAAGGCAATGGCAAATCACTTCTGTAGAAAAACTTTGCCAAGCAGAGTCATGGTCACCATGATCACCTATGTGATACGACATGGCACATAATGATGATGTGTAATGAAATTTGTTGTTTTGCAGCAGTACAGTACAATATATAGCAATAAAAGCTACAAATTACAATGAGTATAAAGAAAATAAATTAAATATGTAGTGCAAAAAGAGAGGGGGAAAATGCTGAGGAGGTGTTCATGGTTTCATTGTCCATTCAGGAATCTGATGACAAAGAGGAAAAAGCTGTTCCTGAAATGTTGAGTGTTGGTCTTCAGGCTCCTGTGCCTGAGTGAGGGGTGTCCTCAATAATGGATGCTGCCTTTTTAAGGCATCAACTTTTGAATGTGTCTTGGTTCTGGGAAGGCTGGTGCCCAAGGTGGAGCAGGCAGAGTTTACAAAGTTCTGCGACTTTTTCTGAGCCTGTGCAGTGGCACTCTGTACCGCCTGGTGATGCAACCATTAGAATGCTCTCCATGGTCCAATGTAAGTGACTTTGGTGACGTAACAATTCTCCTCAGCTTCCTAATGGAACAGGCATGGGCAAACTACGGCCCGCGGGCCATATGCGGCCCGTTAAGCTTTTTAATCCGGCCCGCAGAACTTGATGAAATTATATTAATAAACCTTGTTAACACCTCAGATCCATCCTGAGAATCGCCACAACAAAACTAAATCCAGACTTTGATGCGCTGGCTAAAAAGGGAGACCAACAACACTGTTCCCACTGAAATTAAAAATAAGTTTCTTCATTGTGTTATGTAAAAAAATGCATTTGAAAATATTTTTTTCAATAAGCCTTACATGTTACATGTCATTTCTGTTAAGTGATGGACATGAGTAGTGCGCAGGTGCACGTACGTTCTCAAAATAAAAAATGCGCTCCAGATCAAATAACGCGCTCCGCATACTGGCGCGCTGTCACTGTTCTGTCCTTGTGCTGGTCGTTGTTGAGTTTTGGCACAGGGGACAATTGAATAAGAAGGAGCAGGACAAGTAGACCTGCATCTCCTACCATTTTTGAAATAAAGACAGTCAGGAGGAGAGTGATGATGATAATATCTTGAAGGATAACAGAATTTTCAGTGCTTTAAAATAATAACTGTTACTATTAAAAAAAGCTGTATTTTATTAATTTAATTTTCAGTGTTTTAAAAGTCATTTCAATAAATAGCTAAATACCATGGGACTTCAAAGACAGATATTTTGTTGTAATGCATTTGTTCATTTTCAATTGAAATTAAAGCACATGTTTTCTACATATCCCATGATATTTAATTTTCTCTTATGAGGTGTATTACCAAAACACTCCGTCCATCTGCTCCTGGTCTGGCCCCCCCTGTCAAATTTTAGAACCCTTTGTGGCCCACAAGTCAAAAAGTTTGCCCACCCCTGTAATGGAATGTATCCTCAGCCCAGAATAGATCCCTGGTGTGACCTCCTTTATATTGGTGAACAGTCTATGTTCTCAGCCTACACCAGTAACTCTCCACAACTTTTCCTACACTGCCTCAATAACTGCATTGGTGCTGCTTCCTGTACCCATGCCAAGTTTGTCAACTTTGTCTTCAACTTCCACCCTACCTTCAAATTTACCTGGTCCATTTCCAACACTGCCCTCTCCTTTCTCGATCTCTCTGTCTCTATCTTTGGGGACAGCTTGTCCACTGATATCTTTTATAAACCCACTGATTCTCACAGCTTCCTGGACTATACCTCTTCCCACCCTGTCTGTGAAAATGCCATCCCTTTCTCTCAATTCCACTCCTCTGCATCAGCTCTCAGGATGAGGTTTTTCATTCCAGAACCACTCTCCTGATGAAGGGTCTCAGCCCAAAAACTCGACTGTTTACTCTTTTCCACCAATGCTGCCTGGAATGCTGAGTTCCTTCAGCATTTTGTGTGAGTTACTTTGATTTACAGCATCCTCAGAGATGTTGACACTCAGGAAGTTGAAATTGTTCACCCTTTTCACTTCTGGTTCCTGATGAGGACTGTTGCGTGTTCCCTCAGCTTCTCCTTCCTGAAATCCCCGATCAACTCCTTGGTCTTACTGACTTTGAGTACAATGTTGTTGCTGAACCCCACTTAACCAACTGGTCTATCTTGCTTCTGTACACCTCCTCTTCATACTGCCAACAACAGATGTGTCATTGGCAAAGTTATAGGTAGCGTTGGGGATGTGCCTAGCCACACAGATGTGGGTGTAGAGAAAGTGTCAGTGTTGACTGTCAGCGAGGAGATGTTATTTCTGATCAGCACAGACTGGTCATCCAATGAGGAAGTCAATCATACTATTGCAGAGGGAGGTACAGAGGCTCAGGTCTTGGAGCTTTTTGATTTGAATTGAGGGTATGTTTGTGTTGAACACCGAGCTGTAGTCAGTAACCAGCAGCCTGATGTAAGTATCACTCTTGTCCAGGTGTCCAAGGCCAAACGCAGAGTCAGTAAGATTGCATCTGTTGTAGACCCATTGTGGCGATAGGCAAATTGCAGCAGGTCCAGGTCCTTGCTTAGGCAGAGCTGATTCTAGCCATGACCAACATCTCAAAGCACTTCATCGCAGTAGAAGTGAGTGCCTCTGGGTGGTAGTTGTTGAGGCAGCTCACTCTGTGCTGCTTGAGCATTGGTATGATTATCAGTAAGGGTCCTTCAGCCCACAATTTTGTACCCATGTTTTAACCCTCTCTAGAATCAATCTAACCATTCACTCCTACATAACTGTGCCTTTTTCTATCATCCAGCTATCCATTCCATCGATGCCTCTTATCAGCTTTTACATCTCCATCATGATATCTCTCATCTTCTTTTGCTCCAAAGATGAAGGGTTCAAACTATCTTCATAAAGCATGTCCTACAGTCCATGCAGCATCCTGATATATCTCCTCTACGACCTCTCTACAGCTTACATATCCTTATTGTAATGAGGCAAGCAGAACTGGACACAATTTTCTAAGTGTGATCTAACCAGGGTTTTACAGAGCTGTAACATTATCTCATGGCTTTTGAACTCAGTCCCCTCACTAATGAAGGCCAATGCACCATCCACCTTCTTAACAACCTTATCAACCTGTGCAGCAACTTTGAGGGACCTAGGGACTGGACCCCAAGATTCCTCCTGAAACAGTCCAGTCAAGATGGCACCTGTGTACAATGCTCCTTCAGTCAACATCTCTGGATAGATCATGAAACCATATATGTCACTCCTTTTATGTCTTTAACATTTGTTTTTCATCTTGAATGTGATTCTGAGACTGTTGGAGCCTGTGATTTGCTGTTAGGAGATCTTTTGAGTGTTCCAGATACCGGGAGGCAGAGGCAGCGATTATGGGCCTTGTGGTGAGCAAGCTGTGGGTTAGGGCACAATCGACTCCATTTCGCTGATTAAAGATTCCATTGTTCGCCAATTAAAGTGGAGAGGGAGGTTGAAACACTGAAGCGAATGCAGAAGTTTGGTGAATGTTTGGGTGTTTTAGCGCTCTGCAATCTCCGCGAGAATTCCGGGAGGCAGAGGTGGCAAGTGTGGGCAATGTGGTGAACAGGCTGCGGGGTAGGGTGTAAGCCAACGTTCGACACCATTGCACTGATTAAAGTTTCCATTGTGTGCCGATTAAGGCGACAAGGATGGTTAAAGCATCAAGGCGAATGTGGAAGGTGAGTGCCTTTTGATTGCTGGTGATATCTCTGTGACCTGAGAGGGGAGAGCCTGCTACTGTGTATGGAGAACGTTACCTAGGTTTTCTGTGCTTTGGATATGGACTATAGACTTCTTTTCTGGACTTACAGTTTTTAATATTCTGTGTTTTTTACCTGATCTTTCTTGTTTTTTTTTTGTGTGCAGGGGTGGGGGATTTGAGGGTCGATGTACCGGTTCCATTTTTGTTCATGTTTTTTGTGCGGAGAGGAATGATCTGGGGGTTGACTATTGTGCTGCATTCTTTTCTTTCCTGGTTTCGTGACTATCTGGTGAAGAAGAAATTCAGAGTAGTCCACTTTCATAATAAATGAACCTTTGAATCTATGTTCCTCCATACTGACAAGAATCCTGTCGTTAGCCCTGTATTCAGTTTTCAAATTTGAACTTCCAGAATGAATCACTTCACACTTTCTAAAAGAGCGCCCTTCTGTTCCGAGGCTGTGTCCTCTAGACTTAGATATCCCCATCTTAGGAAACATCCTCTCCACATCCACTCTATTGAGGCCTTTCAGTATTTGATAGGTTTCAATGAGGTCATTTTTGAAATGTAACACGTTATGATATTTTGAAACCATTTCATTTTAATTTTATGATGTATACAAAAGGTGCATTTAACTTATTGTCATTAGTTAATTTTATTGACTGTATGGAATGGGCTTGAGACACGCATTTTAACTTACCGTCAAGTTTTAAACAAAAGGATTCAGGCTCACATTTGGTGGTGAATGTGAATCAAACTTGACTTTTATCCATCAGTCGTTAATCAGTGAATATTATTGATTATTATCACAATGAATATTAAACTCACAATTGTAACATGATTTCTTAAATTATTTTGCTTCAGACATGAAATAGGAAGTGGTCAGGAATGTCAAAGGAAATCATTTAATAAGGACTTTGTATCAAGAAGCATCTTGCTTTAGGAAATTCACTTAAAACACTTATATTTATGCAAAATAATAGAGTACTTAAATGATTTAAACATATGGCACTCTGATCTAAATAGATTTTTTTTAAATTGTATAGTTGCTGAATTTTGATTCAATGTGTCACAGATCTGTAATGTAGCAGTGCATTTCCTAAAGCAAATGCAAGAGAGAAGATTGAAATTAGGGAGATTGGTTCCTCATGATTGTTGGATGTAAGTAGTATGCAGTGCGGAAAATATCATGCTAGGACGTGAGGACTTGAGGTATAGGGAAAGGTTGAACTGGTTAGGCTTTATTCCCTAGAGTGTAGAAGACTGAGAGGAGATTTGATAGAGGTATACAAAATAATGAGGAGTATAGATAGGGTAAATGCAAGTAGGCTTTTTTCCACTGAAGGTGGGGGAGATTAGAGCTAGAGAATCAAAACAGGTTTAATATCTCTGGCATATGTTATGAAGTTTGTTGTTATGTGGCAGCTGTTACATGTAGCATGTAATAGTAAGTGTAGACATATAATTAAAAAGTTAAAATTAAATAAATAGTGCAGAAAGAGAAAAAAGTAGTGAGGTAGTGTTCATGGGTTCAACGTCCATTCAGAAATCTGATGGCAGAGGTAAAGAGGACATGGGTTATGGGTGAAAGGGGAAATGTTCAAGGGGAACATGAGGGGGAATTTCTTCACTCAGAGGGTGGTGAGAGTGTAAACTGCGCTGCCAACGGAGATGGTGGATACAGGTTCACAGGTGCAGGTTGATGGGGCTAAGCAGATCAATGGTTCAGCATGGATTAGTTGGGCCTAAGGACCTATGTTCTCTGACTTTATCATATCAAAGCTTGTGCCCTGCTGATTTTCCATTTCCAATCCTTCCTGAAGAGCAGTTACAAAGTGCACAGTAGGGAACTACAATATTTATTGAGGCACATGCTATGTCTGCAAAGGCAAAACACTGCTTTCAAAATGCCCATAGTTCATTAACAGATGATAAATGGGTTTTATGGTTGCAGTACTCTGTATATTATCCTGACCACTGAGGTGAAGCAGGAGCTATCCTGAGACTTGCCCTACTATCTGTTTTACTTTGAACTTTGCAGAAACTTTAGAGTCATAGAGTTATAGAAAAGTACAACACAGGAACAGGCCCTTCAGTCCATCTGGTCTGTGCCAAAGCATTTAAACTATCTACTGCCATCAACCTGCACTGGGACTATAGCCCTCCGTGCCCCTACCATCCATGTACCCATCCAAACCTCTCTTAGACATTGAAATCAAGCTCAAATGCATCACATGTGTTGGCAGCTCGTTTCATCTTCTCATGACTCTTTGATGCTGTTAGGAGACAACCTCAAAGGGGTTGATTCAAGGGGGCACTGAGTGGCACATTAGCATAGTGCTAGCGTAGCGTTTTACAGGGCCAGCAATCAATCAGGTTCAATTCTCACTACTGTCTGTGAGGAGTTTGTCCCTTCTCCCTGTGACTGCACGAGCTACCTCCGGGTGGTCCGATTTCCTCACATTTCGAAGATGTATGGGTTAGGGTTAGTAAGTTTTGGGCAGGTTATTTTGGCCCTGGAAGCGTGGCGGCACTTACGGGCTGTGTTTGTCACGAATGCAAATGAAGTATTTCACTGTATGTTTCATAAGAACATAAGAAATAGGAGCAGGAGTCGGCCATCTGGCCCATCGAGCCTGCTCAGCCATTCAATAAGATCATGGCTCATCTGTCCATAGACTCACCTCAAACTACCTGCCACTTACCCATAACCCTTAATTCCCCTACTATGCAAAAATCTATTCAGCCTTGTCTTAAATATATTTACCGAAGTAGCCTCCACTGCTTCATTGGGCAGGGAATACCACAGATTCACCACTCCCTGAGGAAAAACCAGTTCCTCTTCATCTCCGTCCTAAATCTATTACCCCTTAGTTCTACTCTCATCTACCAGTGGAAACAATTTTCCTGCCTCTATCTTATTTATCCTTTTCATAATGTTATATGTTTCTATAAGATCTCCTCTCATTCTTCTGAATTCCAGTGAGTACAGACCACAGGTGACTCAATCCCTCCTCATAGTCTTACCCCCTCAACTCTGGAAACAACCTGGTAAACCTCCTCTGCACCACCTCCAAAGCCAATACACCCTTCCTCAAGTATGGAGGCCAGAACTGCACACAGTACTCCAGGTGCGGCCTCACCAGTACCCTGTATAGTTGCAGCATGACCTCCCTGCTCTCAAATTCAATCCCTCTAGCAATGAAGGCCAACATTCCATTTGCCTTCTTGACAGCCTGCTACACCTACAAACCAACCTTTTGTGATTCATGCACAAGCACTCCCAAATCCCTCTGCACAGCAGCATGCTGCAATTTTTTACTATTTAAATAATCTGCTCTTCCATTTTTTCCTTCCAAAGTGGATGACCTCGCATTTACCAACATTGTACTCCATCTGCCAGATGCTTGCCCACTCACTTAATCAATCTATATCTCTCTGCAGACTCTCTGTATCTTCTGCACAATTTGCTTTTCACTCCATTTAGTATCATCAGCAAACTTAGATGTACTACACTCGGTCCCCTCGTCCAGATCATTAATATATATCGTGGACAGTTGCGGGCCCAGTACTGACCCTGCGGCTCACCACTGATTGCTAACCAGAGTAACACCTATGTATCCCAACTCTCTGTTTTCTATTAGTTAACCAATCCTCTATCCATGCTAACACATTTATAAGACCATAAGACAAAGGAGCAGAAGTTGGCCATTTGGACCATCGAGTCTGCTCCGCCATTTCATCATGAGCTGATCCAATCTCCCATTTAGTCCCACTCCCCCACCTTCTCACCATAATCTTTGATGCCCTGGCTACTCAGATAACTATCAATCTCTGCCTTAAATAAACCCAATGACTTGGCCTCCACTGCCACCCATGGCAACAAATTCCATAGATTCACCACCATCTGGTTAAAATTTTTTTTTCTCATCTCTGTTCTGAATGGGCGCCCTGCAATCCTCAAGTCATATCCTCTCGTACTTAGACTCCCCCACCATGGGAAACAATTTTGCCACATCCACTCTGTCCATGCCTTTCAACATTCGAAATGTTTCTATGAGGTCCCCCCTCATTCTTCAAATCTCCAAGGAGTACAGTCCAAGAGCGGTCAAACGTTCCTCATATGTTAACCCTCTCATTCCCGGGAACATTCTAGTGAATCTTCTCTGAACCCTCTCCAATGTCAGCACATCCTTTCTTAAATAAGGAGCCCAAAACTGCACACAGTATTCCAAGTAACACATCACCCCCAACTCTATGCATCCTTATCTTATGGATAAGTCTTTTATGCGCTGCCTTATTGAAAGCCTTCTAGAAATCCAAGTAAATAACGTCCATCTATTTCCCTCTATGCACTGCATTCATTAATCCTCACAGAATTCCAGTAAGTTTGTTAAACAGAACCTACCTTTGCTGAATCAATGGTGTGTCTGCCTGATGGATCCTATGTGACAAAGTTAAGATAATTTAATCTCTTCCTATGTTTTTATGAACTTTATATCAGTTCAGCCCGAGTGCAGAAGATATGGCTAGGGTCATGAATCAGTATTAGATGTCTCCAACTTCAGTGAAGGGAGTATGCCAGACTAGCAGGCTGTATTGGAGGTGTTGGTTACTTGGGTTCTAATCATAGTGATTCAGACCAGTCTTTGCCAGGCACGTATTCTCCCATTCTGCAGGCAGATTCAAGTGGTTCAAAGTTTTGCTTGACACAAATGCGATGCTTGGATGTAACCCGAGAAATTTTGGCTTCTCAGCTTGCACTGATGGTATGTGTCAGGAGCCAATGTACTCCAAGAGGCTGAACATTGAAGTTTAGTTGTGTGATATTGGGAATGGGGCCATGAAGTTCACTCCAGAAACATCAAATACCTAGCACCAGTTTGCACCTCTGTGTGAGGAGTCACTTAAAAAATATATCCTTTTAAATTCAGGCACTCAAGCCAAAATGCTAGGCCTGAACTACAGATGGGGCACTACAAGCCTTATTCAATTTATTCAAGCCCGTGGTGTCTATTCATTTATGATTATACTGAAAAATGACAATGTAGTTTTGTGTAACATACACAAAATGCTGGAGGAACTCAGCAGGTCAGGCAGCATCTATGGAAATGATTAGTTTAGTCATTGTTTAGCCCTCAGTGCTACCTGACCTGCTGAGTTCCTCCAGCATTTTGTGTGTGTTGATCCAGATTTCCAGTATCTGCAGAATTATACCATAAGATCATAAGATATAGGGGCAGAAGTAGGCCATTCGGCCCATTGAGTCTGCTCCGCCATTCAATCAAGGGCTGATCCAATTCTTCCAGTCATCCCCACTCCCCTGATTTATGCCCTGGCTAATCAAGAACCTATCTATCTCTGCGTTAAATGCACCCAATGACTTGGCCTTCACAGCTGCTCATGGCAACAAATTCCACAGATTTACCACCCTCTGACTAAAGTAATTTCTCCGCATCTCTGTTCTAAAAGGACGTCCTTCAATCCTGAAGTTGTGCCCAATTTTCCTAGAATCCCCTACCATGGGAAATAATTTTGCCATATCTAATCTGTTCAGACATTTTAACATTTGGCACGTTTCTATGAGATCCCCCCTCATTCTCCTGAACTCTGGGGAATATAGCCCAAGAGCTGCCAGACGTTCCTCACATGGTAACCCTTTCATTCCTGGAAACATTCTCGTGAATCTTCTCTGAACCCTTTCCAATGTCAGTATATCCTTTCTAAACTAAGAAGCCCAAAACTGCACACAATACTCCAGGTGTGATCTCACGAGTGCCTTATAGAACCTCAACATCACATCCCTGCTCTTATATTCTATATCTCTAGAAATTAATGCCAACATTGAATTTGCCTTCTTCACAACTGACTCAACTTGGAGGTTAACCTTTAGGGTATCTTGCACAAGGACTCACAAGTTCCTTTGATTCTCTGCACTTTGAATTCTCTCTTCATCTAAATAATAGTCCGCCTGTTTATTCATTCCACCAAAGTGCATGACTATACAATTTTCAACATTGTATTTCATTTGCCACTTCTTTGCCCATTCCCCTAAACTATCTAAGTCTCTCTGCAGGCTTTCTGTTTCTCAGTACTACCTGCTCCTCCACCTGTCTTTATATCATCAGCAAATTTAGCCACAAATCCATTAATACCCTAGTCCAAATCATTGACATACATCGTAAAAAGCAGTGGTCCCAACACCGACCCCTATGGAACTCCACTGATAACTGGCAGCTGGCCAGAATAGGATCCCTTTATTCCAACTCTGTTTTCTCATGACCAGCCAATGCTCCACCCATGTTAGTAACTTTCCTGTAATTCCATGGACTAATCTTGCTAAGCAGCCTTATGCACGGCACCTTGTTAAAGGCTTTCTGAAAATCCAAGTACACCATGTCTACAGCATCTCCTTTGTCTACCTTGCTTGCAATTTTCCCAAAGAACTGCAGTAGGTTAGTCAGGCAGGATTTCCCTTTCAGGAAACCATGCTGACTTTGGCCTATCTTGTCATGTGCCTCCTGGTACTCCACAATCTCATCCCTAACAACCTATTCCAACAACTTCCCAACCACTGATGTCAGGCTAACAGGTCTATAGTTTTCTTTCTGCTGCCTCCCATTCTTCTTAAATAACGGAGTAACATTTGCAATTTTCCAGTCATCCGGTCCAACGCCTGAATCTATTGATTCTTGAAAGATCATTGTTAATGCCTCCGCAATCTCTCTAGCTACTTCCTTCAGAACCCAAGCATGCATTCCATCAGGTCCAGGAGATTTATCTACCCTCAGACCATTAAGCTTCCTGAGCACCTTCTCAGTCATAATTTTCACTGCACAAACTTCACTTCCCTGACACTCTTGAATGTCTGGTACACTACAGACATCTTCCACTGTGAAGACTAATGCAAAATACACATTCAGTTCTCCTGCCATCTCTGCATTTCTCATTACAATATCTCCAGCGTCATTTTGTATTTGTCCTCTAGCTACCCTCGACTCTCTTTTACTCTTTATATACTTAAAAAAGCTTTTAGTATCTTCTTTGATATCAGTTGCCAGCTTCCTCTCATAATTCATCTTTTCCTTCTGAATGACGTTCTTAGTTTCCTTCTGCAAGTTTTTATAAACTCCCCAATCCTCTATCTTCCCACGAGCTCTGGCGCGCGCGCACACACACACACACACACACACACACACACACACACACACACACACACACACACACACACACACACACACACACACACACACACACACACACACACACACACACACACACACACACACACACACACACACACACACTCTCTTACTTTACTGAAACATTCACATACACAGCATAAATGTCCATAGCTTCTCCAGGGAGGTCTGGATTTGTTCAGCCCTTGTTTGGTGAGTGACCTGTGAATAGACGCAATAGAGAAACCTATTGCAGGTTCAGTTCTGGAGCCTACCTGAAGCACATAAGGAGTTGAAAGAAATAGCACAAAGCCGGGATGGAAATGAGCAAGTTAAAGATTTCCAATAGAGTTTACATTCTTTAACAATCCAAGTTCAACAAATGTTGACTAATTTTGCATTTGAACAACTGCAACCATGGGACAGTGTTCAGCTGACAGTGGTGTATGACAGAGATCTGTTGCTTAAGTACTAACTTAGTTTTTTGGAGCAGCTATTCCCTCTCATTAATAAATTAACCATATTAATCACATGACCAATAATGTCCCATATTCTGTAATAATAGCTCTGTCACTAAATGGTGAATAATGTGAAATAACTTTCAACATATCAGCATTTACCATGTAGCAGCAAATGCAACTGCCAAGGTGGGAGGCAACTATGATAAGGCATAAGATGCAGTATTAACAATTATTGATGAATATATTTTTGGGAAAACAACTCAAGCAATTAATAAGATTACAATCAACAACTATTCTGTACTTTTCCTCTCTGTTGAAAAACTGAATGCTGATTACATCTTCCATGGGGATTGATTGGGCGGAGTTACTGAAAACGTGGAATTAACTTTGGGAAAAAGACTGTGCTTACCCCAGGGGCCTTTGACAATAATGTGAATTTAATATCGCTAATTCAATCGTCTGATGCTGCCGTGCTCAGTAACCCCACTGAGACGGTTCTGCTGCTGCCAATTCTAAGCATTTACCATTAAAACTACAATTGAAAGTTGATGGAACAAACAAATCTTTTTAAAGTAACTCCTTCATGTTAACTTGTATTGGGAATAAACACTTCTCAGGCTTCCAGCTGGGTACAGGTATTGATTATACATGATGCTTTGATGACAAACTCTGCCATCTTCTTGTACTGGGAGCTTTCATCCCTTTAATCTTCTTTTCTTCCCTCTCTATGGACAGTAAAATTCGAGACTCCAAGGACAAGACTGAGAGTAGTGATCAAAGGGTCTTATTTCAGCTGGAGTTCTGTGTTTAGTGGTGTTCCGCAGAGATCTGTTCAGGGACCTCTGCTGTTTGTGATTTATATAAATGACCTGGATGAGAACATAGATGGGTGGGTTAATAAGTTTTCAGATGATACAAAGATTGGTGGTGTTATGGAAAGCATAGAAGACTAATAAAGGATACAGCGGGATATACTGTAGATCAATTGCAGATAAGAATGGAGAAAAGGCGGATGGAGTTTAACCCAGCCAAATGTGAAATATTGCACCTTTGGTAGGTCAAATATGAAGACACAGGACACTGTTTAGGGCAAGATCCTAAACAGTGTGGATGAGCAGAGGGATCTTGGGGTCCAAGTTCATAGCTCTCTGAAAGTGGCTACACAAGTTGATAGGCCGGTTGAACAGGCATATGGCATACTTGTTTTTATCAGTCAAAGCAATGATTTCAAAAGTCGGGAAGTTACTTTGCAGATTTATAAAACTCTAGTTAGGCCACATCTGAAACATTGCAAACAGCTCTGGTCATCAAGTTAAAGGAAGGATGAAGAGGTTTTGGAAAGGGTGCGCAAGAGGTTTATCAGGATGCTGCCTGGATTAGAGGGCATGTACTATATCAACTTGGGTTGTTTTCTCGGGAGAGGTGGAGGCTGAGGGGAGATGATTTAGAAGTTATGAGATTATGAGAGGCAGAGGCAGAGTAGAAAGACGGTATCTTTTTCCCAGGGTAGAAATGTCTAATACCAGAAGGCATGCATTTAAAACGAGCGGAAGTAATTCAAAGGACGTGTGAGGGGCAGGTCTTCTTTTCCACAGTTAGTGGTGGGTGCCTGGATTTTGTTGCCCGGATCAGAATCGCTTTATTGCAAGTATTGAATCAAACCAGGACTGACTGGGTTTCAGTGCCAAGCATGAAACACAGGACAATACCATAACAGACAGCGCAATAGCAACCAACAACTTACAAGACAATAGTGCAAACAGCAATGGAAATCAACAATTAGCAGAACGGTCAAAAGAGCAAATGTCAATAATCAAACTTGAATAAGTGTGAACATATGAAAGTCCTGCTTGTGTGCTGTTCTGGTCTACGTTCTATGTTTTATTCTAAGGGCACTGGATCCCTCACTGATCATTTCCCCTTGTTGCCGCAACAATCAAGGGAGTTGCCATATTCTACAGATCTGCCAATCAGTGAGGCAGGATTATTGTTAAGCCATCCAGCACAGAAAAAAAGGCTCTTCAGTTCACTGAGTCCGACTTCCCCAATCCTGGGGCCGATACCCAGAAGTCAGCATAGAGTGGAGGGCAACTTCGAAAGTCAAAG
The DNA here is from genome assembly GCF_048418815.1 of Hemitrygon akajei. Lineage (NCBI taxonomy): Eukaryota > Metazoa > Chordata > Chondrichthyes > Myliobatiformes > Dasyatidae > Hemitrygon > Hemitrygon akajei. The sequence continues at coordinate 18,466,502 of NC_133136.1, forward strand.
TCCAGAGCTCGGCTAGTCTAGAGGGAGAGTCTAGAGTTGGAGCATCAGGACCAGGACAGAAGCATCTTGTCCTGGCGTTGGAGGCCTGTATGTGTTTGGATGTTTGGGTGTTTGGGGGGGAGGGAGAAAGGGGCTTGTTTTGCTGTTGTTGCCTGTTTTTTGTTTCGTTGTTGTTGCTGGTGCTGCTTGTGCTGTTCTGCTGAACATTTTACGCATGCTATGTTGGTGCCAGAATCTGTGGCAACACTTGCAGGCTCCCCACAGCGAGTTCTTGGGCGTGTTGGCTGTTTCTGCAAACAAAGCCTTTCATTGTATGTTTTGATGTACGTGTGATAAATACATCAGAAGTCTGAAATCTGACCGTCATATACAAGTTTACACTAGTCCTACACTTAAGGCATTTTGATCTCCCGACATTCCCATCAATTCCCTCCAGATTCTAACGCTCATCGGCACACTAGAGCAATTTACAGTGACTATTTAACTTACCTCACAACTTTGAAATGTGGGAGAAAATCAGAGCATTGAAAGGAATTAAATGGGATGACAGAAAGAACATGTAAGTTTACACAGACAGCACAGGAAGTCCAGACTGAACCTTGGTCTCTGGAGACGTACGTAGAAACTCTGTTAGCTTTGTCACTGTACCATTCTCAAACCAAAGATAACCAACAGTCCATCAAATAAAGCCGCCTTCACATTGTATCCTAAAATCAAATTTCCATCTTGAATGCTTGAGGGAGAAGAGAGAGTTAGAGACTGAATGAGAGAAAGAGGTTGAAGGAGAGGACATTCAGAATATAGTTTAAGGCACCGATGGCGGAAAGCTTGTTGAATCAAGGAAGGGTAAAGCCACAAGCAAAGAAGCCGGAAGAACTCACAAACAAGACAAAATTTGCCAATGCTAGAAATCCTGCTGAAGGGTCTCAGCCCGAAATGTCGACTGTACTTTTTCCCATAGATTTTTCCCATAGCCACATGTTGTGCGTGTGGCTGGAGGAACTCACTAGGTGGCACCTGTGGAGGGAAATGGACAGCTGATTTTTTGGGTTTGCACCCTGCATCTGGTCTCCCAGGGTCTAGGTTCTAGTTTCCAGATACAAAGTCTCAAACTTAAATATTGACTGTCCATTTTCCTCCACAGAGGACACCTGGCTCACTGAGTCTCTCTGGCCTTGTGCTCGTTGCTACAGATTGAAGCATCTGCAATTTCTTGTGTCTTCAGGGGTATAACCACAGTGGATTATCAACACACAGAAGTAATTCAGCTTAGCCCCAGAATTCCTTGTCTATGTCACAGTATTTGGCACAGCAACATTATATTATACATGGCTTTACAGAAAGTATCAGATGGCCTATGTAATAACGAGGGTCGAAGATCAATGTTTGCTGTCTTTGTACTTCAGGGGAAAAAATCCCAAAGCTGCCATGATAAATTTTGTGCAATACTTTTCCTTTGCTGAATCAGGTTTAAATGAGAGAGAACAATTGTGGGAGATCCAGGCAACAGATACTAAGTAGCTTGTAAATTTTAAACTATTTATCTTTCAGTGAAAATGTATTTGAAATATTTAACTAGGCTTGTTAATTTAAAACAACTTCTAAAATTTTTCACAAGAATTTGCAAATGGCTTGTTAATTTGAAGTTCCTTTGAAGCTTCTTAAAGAATCTAAAAGTGTGCAGGATCGACTTCTTCAGCTGAATCAATGTTTTATTTGGTCGCATTTACACTTTATTCTGCATTGTTCTTGTTTTCCTTTATTCTGGCTCAATGCACTGTGCAAAGATTTGACTTGTATGAAGATATGTAAGACAATATGCGAGAGTGGAAAATGAACGGTTCAGCCAGTATTCTGTGCCAGCCAAGATCTCCCACCTGAGCCCGTCCCATCGGCCTGACCCATCTGCCTCTCTTTTCACTGCTACCATCAGGCTGGAGGTGCAGGAGTCTTGGGTTCCACATGTCAGGTTCGGGGGGCAGTTGTTGCCCTACAACCAGCGGATCTCTGGATCAGCTTCATTTGCCTCAGTGTTGAACTGACTCTGCGGCCTGAAGACTTTCTTTCGGGGTCTGCAGTTCACGGTTTTATGTACGTAATATTTATTTACTTTTAAAATTATTTGCACGATTTGTCCTCTTTCTTACATTGGGCATTTGTTGGTCTTTGTTGTGTGGCTTTTGTGGATTCTTTGTATAGTGGGTGCCTGCAGCAAGATGAGTCCAAAGGCTGTGTAATGTATATGATAATAAACTTACTTTGAACTTTGAATACTCTTTTTTGTATCTTGATACATATGACTATAATAATAATAATTTAATAATAAAATTAGCACCAATACCAGTAATCTCTTTCTAAGTACCAAGTAAGTATAAAAGTTTATCACCAGAAAGTAGGCTCAGAGACTAAGATGTGAAATAAAAGCTGCACTTGCACCAGCAGCAGACACACTTTATGATACCTGCTCAAGAACACGATTGCAGATCCAGTCAGCTGTCACTGCTCTGATAAGTCAATTAGTGTCTCTGCAGGGGCCCTAATTTCTTGAATAGCTAGCTCCTGGTAAAACTTAACTGGAACAATTAAAGTCAGTTAAAGGGGATGAATATTCGAGATTAGCTCGGTTTGTTACATGACAAACAGTAAAATGTGCCATTTGCATCAAAGACCAACACAGTTTGAAGTAAGCATACCCACAGCTTGGTAACCCTTACTAACCTGTATGTCTTTGGAACGTGGGAGGAAGCACCCAGAGGAAATCCTCTTAGTCACAGGGAGAAAATGCAAAGTCCGTACAGACAGCAGCGCAGATTGAACCCTCATCTCTGATTGCTGGTGCTGTAATAGCTTTATGTTAACTGCTGTGCTACTGTGCCATAAGAAGCGTAGCAGGAAATGACACTTGGTCAAATGTCCATATTGTGTTGTGGGAGAGAGCAAGCTGGGATTTTCACCTGGGGAATTTAATATCTTACTGGAGGAGGAAGAAAGTGGGGAGTGAAGCAATTTATCTCCCGTGATGTGCTTGGCCCAGAAACTCTGCAGGTGCACATTTGTAAAAAGTAGATGACTCAAGAGGGCAATGCTGAAACTTTTTGTACAAAGTTCACCAAACTCATCTCCATGCTGGGGTCAGTGAATGTCTTTTTAAATACAAAGCCACTAACCTTATAGTCCTTATATAATGCAAAGCAACTCTATTGATCGTCTCCTTGGTTAGTACCCAGACTTGGTAGCATGGCCTCACAAATCCAGGACTGCTGCAGAACCACATTGCACAGATTACACCTCAGACAAGTTGCTAAGACTAGCACACTTCTTTCTCTTTCTTCCATTTCTTTTTCTCGCTAATGGGGGAGAGATGTACTCCTGCATCTCTCAGTCTCCTCGAGGAGACTGTCCTCATTGAATTGAAAATCATTGAAGTCATTGTGAATATAGAGTTAAAACGCTCCAACCTAATTCTACTCATCACGTCCCACTCCCTCCTCATACTGCAATCTCTTCTGATTTACAAACCACAGATGATGTCAGAATACATTTTCTCTTTTCCTCTCCACAGCCTGAACCTTTAGAATTTCCACTTTCCAATGTCAAAGAATGGTAACGTGGCCAGACAGTGATAGAAGCACCACAAAAGTGAGCAGATGAAATTTGACAATCATCTGATTTTATAATTCCAGCCACCAGTCAATTCTAGATACGGTATAGGAGTCAGAGAGAAATACAGCGCAGAAAGAGGCCCTTTGGCTCATCTAATTCATGTCAAACTATTATTCTTCCTGGTCCCATCAGCCTGCACCCGGACCATAGCCCTCCATACCTCTCCCATCCATGAATATATTACGTTGCATCCGTAAATGAAGCTGAAAGCTTAATGAAGATTATTAGTTCTTTTCTGGGAAATGTCATTGTGGTCATCACTGAATAGGTGGCAAGTTGAAGTTTTCAGGCTCATGATCAGGTTTGGCATAGAAAAGCTTTGAAGTAGAAGTTTTAAATGGAACTTCAAATGCTGGGAGAGGCAGTAAAATGGAAGACGCTGTACAAGATGAATTTAGCAGTTGCACTAGTAACTAGAAAATAACAAACAAAAGCACACCACAGAGAGGGCAAACTGGCTGTAGAACACTATTTGCCAAGAACATTTCACACATAATGTTGCTGGCAAGGAAATCTTTTAGACATCAGAATCACTGATGCTCAATCTTGTTTAGGATCCCAGAGCATTAGGTCTGCTGAATTTGACAATGAAGTGGCTGCAGAATCCATGTTGAATTGGAGTCAAGTTGCATATTGATCGATGGTCACTATATTTAATTAATGAAGGACATAAGAACATGCCAAGATTTGGTGCACTTGAGGTGGTAAATTCAGAAGGATATGAACGTTCACAGGACCAATTGGGATAAGAAGCAGAACAACATGGAAGGTGATTATAAGTTGTGGGTGAGACCAGTCAGTCTGAAGCAAGGTAATACTTATTTATTTATTGAGCTACAACGTGTAACAGGATCTTCTGGCTCTTTGAGCTGCGCTGTCTAGCAATCCCCTTTTTAACGCTAACCTAATCACAGGACAATTTGCAATGACAAATTGACTTACAAACTGGTATAGTACCATAAGACCATAAGGTTTAGGAGCAGAATTAGGCCATTCGGCCCATCGAGTCTGCTCCACCATTCAATTGTGGGCTGATTCACTCCATCTGTCTTTGGACTGTGTGAGGAACCGGAGCACCCGGATAAAACCCATGTGGTCATGGGGAGAAGGTACGAACTCCTTAGAGACAGTGACCAGAATTGAAACCAGGTCGCTGGTACTGTAAAGCATTGTGTTAACCACTATGCTATTGTGCCGCTCCTTGTCAGGAATGGAAACAGTACTGCAGACTCAGGGCCAGTGTGAACTCTACCCTCAGAAAGGGTGTCAAAGGTTACAGGGAGAAGGCAGGAGAATAGGGTTGAGAGAGATAATAAATCAGCCATGGTGGAATGGCAGAGCAGACTCAATGGGTTGAATGGCCTCATTCTACACTGATGGCATATGGTCTAAGCCAGGGCATAAAAGCAGATTGTTACAAAGTTTGATAAAATGAGAGAATTACTGAGTAAATAAAATAGTTTAAATGGGACACACACTAACTCCCATCATTCATGTTCTCTGCCATATACACTCAGTGGCCAGTTTATTGGGTACCTCCTGTAACTAATGGAATGACCAGTGACTGTATACTCATGGTCTTCTGTTGCTGTAGCCCATCCATTTCAAGATTTGACGTTTTGTGCATTCAGAGATGTTCTGTTGTAACGAGTGGTTACTTAAGTTACTTTTGCCTTCCTGTCAGCTTGAACCAGTCTGGCCATTCTCCTCTGAGCTCTCTCATTAACAAGGTGTTTTTGCCAACAGAACTACCACTCATGGAAAGTTTCTTGTTTTCACACCATTCTCTGTAAACTCTAGAGATTGTTGTGCATGAAAACCCCAGGAGATCAGTAATTTCTAAGATACTCAAACCACCCCATCTGGCACCAAAATCATTCTACGGACTTTTCTTCCCCATTCTGATGTTTGGACTGAACAACAACTGAACCTCTTGACCATGTCTGCATGCTTTTGTGCATTGAGTTGCTACCATATGATTGGCAGATTAGATACTTGCAGGTATCCAGGTGTAGCTGGTAAAGTAATCATGGAGTGCATATCTGAACACATTTAAAGAGGGAACTTCAGATTGAGAATATTTTGTCTGAAAAACAAGCATCAAGAAAAATTAAGGTTGAATAAATTAATTCATCATCTGGGCAATAGATATTCTGAACCTTGGCAGCAACTGACTGTGGGTCATCTCAATGTGCTACACACTCCCACTGCAGGACTTGGGGTGGTGAGTTCTGGTGGAGGCTAAGACCTTGTTGCATCCAACAATGATGGGTTCACATCAAAGGTTCAAAGGAAAAGATGGAAAGAAGAGAATTATATGGGTTGAAATGATGGAAAGCAAGACAAAATCTGATATGAATCCTATGGCTAGATAATGGAAAATCAGAAACAAGAAGTAGATATTGTTACTATTCATGGTACCCAGTTGTGTACCAAAATTTATTATCATGATTATTAAATAGAATTATTGATCTTAATGTTAAGGTTTATGTAGAACATTTGATGTACACAAGTAATACAGATCAAAGTATTCAAAGTTATGCAAATAATCTTATAAATCACTGATTGTAAAGAAGGATGTCAGAACAAATATGTATCAGAATCTCATGAACAGGTGATTCATTGGGATCACTATTGCTCCAAATAGAGTCTGCAGTGACTTATTCTGTGAATGAGGAAGGCAGGAGATTGATTCAATTCATAAATGGCTGAATTTACAGTCGGACAAGAACTAGTTTGTATCACATGGTATGACTCTTACTGCATTGTTGTTCTCAGACGCTGCATTTAGTTGACAGTTACAGCCTTCAATAATGGATGTTCTGTTTATAGCTCTGCCTCCATTTATTTGCTCATGCAGACAAGAACACAAAGAAACACGCAGCCTGTATGCATTTCTCTCCATTGAATTTTACCTATTATTTGTCCAGGTCCCAGTCTTATTTAAATCCTTTCTATTATATCTTCTTCAGCTTTCAGTCTTCTGCATTTATCAAGAATGTGCCCTTTGCAATTTCAGTTATTGTGTCTAGAATCCTTTTTTCCAAATCATTTTTCAATGTAGTAAATACAAAACTCTACTGGTTTGACTATTCTTTATTTTCAGGTCAGCCTTTCCTTAAGACCTTAAGACAGAAGAGCAGAATTAGGCCATTTGGCCCATCGAGTCTGCTCTGCCTTTCCATTATGGTTGATTTATTATCCCTCTCATCCCCACCCTCCTGCCTTCTCCCTGTAAATGTTGACATACTTATTAATCAAAAACCTATCTAACGCTGCTTTAACTATACCCAATGACTTGGCTTCCATAACACTCCTTGGAAATAAATTTCACAGATTTACTTCTGGCTAAAGAAATCCATCCTCATCACTTTTCTAAAGGGACGGCCTTCTGTTCTGAAAATGTACTTGGAGTTCTGTGCTCCGTTCTGGTCGCCTCACTACGGGAAGGATGTGGAAGCCACAGAAAGGGTGCAGAGGAGATTTACTAGGATGTTGCCTGGATTGGGGAGCATGCCTTATGAAAACAGGTTTTCAACTGGGCCTTTTCTCCTTGGAGCGACGGAGAATGAGAGGTGACCTGATGGAGGTGTATCAGATGATGAGAGGCATTGATCGTGTGGATAGTCAGAGGCTTTTTCCCAGGGCTGAAATGGTTGCCACAAGAGGACACAGGTTTAAGGTGCTGGGGAGTAGGTACAGAGGTGATGTCAGGGCTAAGTTTTTACTCAGAGAGTGGTGAGTGCGTAGAATGGGCTGCCAGCAACGGTGGTGGAGATGGATACGATAGGGTCTTTTAAGAAACTTTTGGATAGGTACATGGAGCTTAGAAAAATAGAGGACTATGGGGAAGTCAAGTAATTTCTGAGGTAGGGACATGTTCGGCACAACTTTGTGGGCTGAAGGGCCTGTAATTGTGCTGTAGGTTTTCTATGTTTCTATGTTTCCATGTGTCCTCTGGTCCTAGACTCCATTACTATAAGAAACATCCTCTCCACTTCTGCTCTATCTAGGCCTTTCAATATTCAACAGGTTAAACACAGTAAGCAGTGATGAAAGGTGTGCTGAAATCCGAGTGTAACCAATCCCTCACTATGTTCCGGGAAACATATGGAAATGTAATTATAAACAGTGTGCCCATCTCCACTTCGGGCTTTACTTGTAACCTTTGCTATTGTGCCATCTCATTATACGTTCAGATAGTCTTAGTATTAGAACAGTGGACAACATAATTAAAATGCTTATCCACAGTTACATCCCTTACTGGGAGAGTAAGCATATGTAATACAGTACTGTGCAAAAGTCTTAGGCACACACACATATATATAGACAGGGTGGCTAAGACTTTTACACAGTACTGTATTTGACAATGTGGAGTGGAGAGCGAGTTTGTAAATCTGATGAGAACGAAAGATGTTGGGAAAGGTGAGGATGGTGTGCCGCGGGAGGGGTGTGGGTCAGGTGGCAGAGAAGGAGTGCCAGGGTCAGGGATGGTGTTAGGCAGATGCACCCAGCCCCGAGACATCAGGCAAGGTAACTTGATTCCAAACAATTGGTTTATTGATCACCGCAGGATGTCTCTCTGGGGCTTCCCTCTCCCTACCCCTTTACCCAAACCAATATTCCCCTCTCTCTGCCCCCTTCCCACTCTCAGTCCACACAAGACATTCATATCAGAATCAGGTTTATCATCACTCACGTGTGTCATGAAATTTGATTTTTTGTTCTGGCAGCAGTGCCGTGCAGTACAGGGAGAATTGGTTTTACTCCCATCAGATTCCCAAACTGTGACACGTGTTCATTATGACAATGTGGAATAAGTAGATAATGAATGCACAGGCAAGAATCGTGTCAGTGAAGAGAATGAGACAGAGACAAACTGTACCACAGAGTGAGTCCCTTTTCTTACCAGTTGTTGTCACCTGTGACTGTCAAGTGAGAAGCAGCAGGTAATGGGAACACACATCACACTTTCCTGCTTGAATACATTTTTAACATATATGTTGTTGAGGAGAATGAATGGCTGAGACAATGCCGAGTTAAAAACCTGATTGTACTTCCTTTACTTTTGAGAGTTTGGCAGTTTTTAAAATTGTTTTGCAGTTACCAACCTGGAGCATTCCTCCATTTGGCTAATTCAACATCTACAGTTACAATTCCGGCAAAATATTCTTGGCCGACCGCCATTGCTCCTGTTAGCCAGCCCCAAACTATGCTCCACTTTTCCTTCCCATGCACTTAATGGGATTGGCAGGGTGGAGATACGTCCTGACCAAATGTGTAGGGCGCTCCTTCCCTCCACTAGCCTGTAGGTAACCCCTGGACAAAGTGTGACGCCTGCTTAGCTCCCCAAGCAGGGTCATGAGGAGTCATGGGAGCTGGCGGTGGATGGTCGTATGAGCAGCTGGTGCATATCACTGGTCCTGGTTATGTGACTGCTGACGTCAGCCAGACAATCCCTAAGAGTTTTGATAATGGCTGGGGTCACCCGTCTCCTAAAGACACTGTCCAGGCGAAGCCTATGGCAAACCACTTCTGTAGCAAAATATGCTAAGAACAATCATGGTCATAGACCCATGACGCCCATCTCACGCGACATGGCACACAATAATTATGATGCTTATTCAATCAATACTAGCTTTCAGTGGAGAAAACAGTGTGGGAAAGAACGGCAAGGTAACAGGCCCAATGAGCCTGCACTGCCCAATTACACACATGTGGCCAAATAACCTACTAACCTGGATGTCTTTTAGAATATGGGCAGAAACTGGAGCATCTGGAGGAAAACTATACAGTCCTGGGGAGAATTACAAACTCCATACAGACAGTGGCGAAATTGAACCCGGGCTAAAACCACAAGACATAGGAGCAGAACTAGTCCATTCAGCCCATCGAGTCTGGTCTGCCATTCCATCATGGCTGATTTATTATCCCTCTCAACCCCATTCTACTGCCTTCTCTCTGTACCCTTTGATGCCCTGACTAATCAAGATCCTATCTACCTCTGAATTAAATATACTCAATGATGTGGCCAGCACAGCCATCTGTGGCAATGAATTCCACAGATTCACCACTGGCTAAAGAAATTCCTCCTTATCTCTCTCCCTCTATTCTGAGATTCTGGTCCCACACTCCCCCATTATAGGAAACATCCACTCCACATCCATTCTTTCTAGGCCTTTCAATATTCAATATGTTTCAATGAGATCCCCCTCATCTTTCTGAACTCCAGTGAGCCAAGCCGACACCCATCAAATGTCCCTCAAGCTTTAACCCTGTCATTCCTGGAATCATTCTTGTGAACCTCCTCTAGACCCTCTCCAAAGCCAGCACATCCTTTCTTAGTTACGGGGCCCAAAACTGCTCACAATTCTCCAAGTGTGGTCTGACCAATGTCTTATAACATCTCAGCAGTTGGCGCCATAATAGTACTACTCTCACGGCACAGCTAACCTTCTCCAATGAGCCTGAGTTAAAGGAGAGGAAATAACAGCTTTTCTGTTGCTGATTATCTTGGTACTTGTCTGAATATCAAGTGGTGACAGTTTAGTTCTTGACTGTTTCTTTCAAGGTTACTGTGGCATAGCGGTTCTATCGCTACATTAGTAAACATGCATTTAGACTCTGATGAATAGCTCAGACCGATAGCTATGGAATTTAAATTCAGTTCATTAAATCATCTGAAATAAAACAATAGTATGGTGATCATCATAAAAAATTGTTTCACTAATGTCCTTTCGGGAAGGAAATCTGCTTTACTTGACTTGATATACATGTGATTTCAGATCCACAGTGATGTTGATTCTGAACAGCTCTTTAAAATGACTTTGCAAGCCACTTGGCGTACACTAACGCTATCACAGAATGTAATAAAAACGACTTTCTATCATGGGCTCTCCATCCTGAGTTCAGGCTCTAGATTCAAGGACAAAGGAACACACCAATCAGTTGATCCTCCTAGTCTGTCTCCCCAACATTTCCAGGCTTGTGCGTATAATCGGAGAACTGCCCGACAGCCTAATCAAGCAACCAACTATCATGGAAGCAATCACTGATAGAAAAATTCGGCAGGTCAAGCAGAACTTCAAGGGGACAAAGTAAATCTTTCAGTTTATAAACACAAAAGAGATCCTGCAGATGGTGGAAATCTTGAGGAACACATACAAAATGCTTGGGGAATTCAGCAGGGCAGATAGCATCTGTGGAAGGGAATAAACAGTCAGCATTTCAGGCTGAGACCCTTCATCAGGACTAAAGGAAAGGGGGCTGAAGCCAGAAAAAGGTGAGGGAAGGGAATGAGTACAAGCTGGCAGGTGATAGGTGAGACCAGGAGAAAGGGAAAGTGGGTAGGTGGGCGAGAGGGGATGAAGTTTGAAGCTGGGAGGGGAAAGATGGATGAGGTAAAGGGCTGAAGAAGAAGGAATTTAATAGGAGAGGGGAGTGGGCCATGGAAGAAAGGAAAGTAAGATGGGAACTTGAATGAGGTGATGTGCAAGTGAGGAGAAGAGAAGGGGTGGAAATAACCAGATTAGGGAATCGAACAAAATGGGAAAGAAGGAAAAGGGAGACATTCCTAGAAGTTGGAGAAATCAGGTTGGAGGCTACCCAGGTAGACTCTGACGTGTTGTTCCTCTAATCTAAATTGGGCCTCATCATGGCAGTAGTGGAGGGCATGGACTGACATAACAGAATGGGAATGGGAGGTCGAATTGAAATGGACAGCCACCGGGAGATTTTGTGGTGGACCTTTTTATTCTAGCTTTTATGTCCTACTTTCCAGCCTTGTTGAAGGGTCTCAGCCCAAAATATTAAGTGTTTATTCCCTCCATAAGTACTGCTTGACTTGTTGAGCTCCTCCAACTAATGAAAAGTAATTGACCTTCCATCTGATGCTGATTGGCCTTCTGACTACAGCCAACATTCTCAGTTTTTATTCCAGGCTCCCAGCATATGCCAGACTTTTGCCTGACCTGCCGAGTTCCTCCAGCAATTTGATTTTTGTTCACACTTATAGCACTCTAGTCTCATAGGGATAGTAACTGTTCCTGAACCTGGTGGTGTGAGTTCTGAGGCTCCTGTAGCTTCTTCCTGATGGCAGCAGGGAGAAAAGGGTGTGTCCTGGATAGTGAGGGTCCCTGTTGATGGACGCTGCTTTTCTGCAATGACGTTCCATGTGGATGTGCTCAGTGGTGGGGAGGGCTTTACCCATGATGGACAGCCCTGTATCCACTACCTTTTTGTAGGATTTTCCGTTCAAGGGCATTGGGGTTTCCATACCAGGCTGTGATGCAGCCAGTAAATATGCTCTCCATTACACATCTATAGAAGATTGTCAAAGTTTGAGCTGTCATGCCAGATCTTTGTAAACTCCTAAAGAATCAGAAGTGATGCCGTGCTTTCTTCATAATTGCACTGATGTGCAGGGCTCGGGACAGGTTCTCCGGAATAATAACACTGAGGAATTTAATTTTGTTGACCCTTTCCACCTCTGATCTCTCAATGAAGATTGGCTCATGGATCTCTGGTTTCCTCCTCCTAAAGTTAATAAACAGCCTCTTGGTCTTGCTGACAGTGAGTAAGAGGTTGTTGTTATAGCACCACTCAGCCAGATTTTCAATCTTTCTCCCATATACTGATTTGTCGCTACCTTTGAATTGGCCTGTAACAGTGGTGTTGTCAGCAACCTTGAATATGCCATTGGGGCTGTGCTTAGCCACAGAGTCATAAATGTAAAGTGAGTTGAGCAGGGGACTAAGCACACAGCCTTGTGGTGCATCTGTGCTGATGGAAATCTTGGAGGAGATGTTTTTGCCAATCTGAACCTTCTGGGGTCTACAATTGAGGAAATCGAGGATCCAATTGCACAAGGAAGTATTGAGTCCAAGGTCTCAAAGCTTATTAATTAGTTTTGAGGGGATGATGGTATTGAATGCTGAGCTGTAGTCAATGAAGACCATGCTGATGTATGCACCTTTGCTGTTCCAGTGTTGAGTGAAAAGTCTATTAGGTGGCATTTGCTGTGGGCCCATTGCTCTGGTAGGCAACTTGGAGTGGATCCAAGTTAGTTCTCTGGCAGGAGTTGATATGTTTCCTCACCAACCTCTCAAAACACCATCACTGCGGATGTAAGTGCTACTGATGATAGTCACTGAGGCAGGTCACCACGTTTTGTTTGAGCACCAGTATACTTGAAGCCCGCTTGAAGCAGTTGGGTACCTCAGACTGCCGAAGCGAAAGGTTAAAGATCTTAATGAACAGTTTAGCCAGTTGATCAGTACAGGCCTTTAGTACTTGGCCTAGTACCCCAATTGGGCTGCATGCTTTTTGTGGGTTCACTCTCCTGAAGGCTGCTTGCACGTCAGCCGTAGAGACTGAAATCATAGGATGATCGGGGGCTATGGGAGCTCATCTCGAAGCAAAAAACCACTGTCACCTATGTTGCTTGAGTTAACTATGTATAATAGGCGATAGTATTCAAGCCCTGCCACAGCTGTCTGGTATAGAGTTGCCACTTTACTCTTGAGATGGCTTTCTGGAGATCGTAGTGGACCTCTTGCAATTTTCTTGGTCACCAGACTTGAAAGCCTCTGATCTGGCTCAGCAAATTGCAAATCTCATGGTTCATCCTGGGCTTCTGACTGGAATGATTTTGTGGGGACACACTTGTCTTTAAAACAGTTTTAAAAATAATGTCATTGAACCTTGATCAGACATTGCTCTAAAGCAGGGGCTCCCAACTAATTTTATGCCATGCACCCCTAACACTTAGAGGCTAAAGTGATTAATCTAACCACGATGCAACTGTGCATTCCCAGCTCAACTGATGGTGCAGTTTGTGCCTGCAAAAGCATCAAGATCTGGATGACACTCAAGTTCACCATCGCCATGTGAGGGGCAATTGGAAATGGGGTTAGCTGGTGCCTTTGGCATTATTGTACACATTCTACACATGATGTCTGGCTCACCAATGCTACATGATGTTGTTGGAGGGCATTCATTGTGTGGTAGAACAGCGAGAACAAAGAAGCTGCTCACTGAAGGGATACTTTAGACAAAGGAAACAGAGAGAAAGAATATAAATAATCTTCTCTGACATGGAAAAAGAACAGCAGAGCAATAAATATTACTGTGCACACCAGTTTAAAGATTAATGCAGGGTATACAGGTTACCAGAGGATTGTGTTGATAAAATCTTAGTGTCTATTCACACACAGCTGCCGCTTCCTTGTTCTGGCTCATGATCGATATGCTACATGAAGCCTTTTTCAAGTGATAACTTTGATGTCTATGATGGGTTTGCACGGAAGGAATGACAATGAAACACATTTTATCCTTGAAGAAATTAGCAGACATCAAAGGCAAGGTTTGTCCAACCCAGATGCCATGGGGTAGATTTTCCATTTCATCCTTGGGTGGTGAACTCAGTTTTGTGAATCTGCCACTTGCTACACAGCCTGCTGCCTTATCAAGGAGAATGAATAATGAGGGGCCGACCCACATTACTGAGCACACCACTCACTTGTAAAAACTAGAAGCTAATCTCTAAGTGATCAACTGTGGCTAGCCTAGAAAGAGTTAGCTGGTTATACTTTGGGAACTGCAGTTTGCCCTGATTGTTGTGGACTAGAAAAGGGAGGGGTTGGGGAGAAATAACTTCAGAAAGAGCTCCTGCTAGACAACACTATGCAATAATTTCATTTCTAAGTGCCTCTTTGTAATTATTGCACAGCAGATTGAGAAGACCTTCTGTTTCCCGCATCCTACATGGACTTGTCATTGGACTAGTTTGACATCTACAGAATGGTCAGTTTGATATACTGATTATTAGTTAAGTTGGTGTCTTTTTGGCCATATTTTTACTCATGACCAATGCATAATCAATCCAATCTCTGTGACAAATAATAATCTAGTTGAGTTGAAGGTTGATCACACAACTTAGCCCACTAGTGATATTTAATGCATCTGAGAGAATTGTGTATTGGGAGGGGATGGCCCAAGGTATGCTGACAAATCTGACTTTGACAAGAAGAGTGAAGTTAGTGCAGAAGCAGATATACAGTTCTAAGTGGCTAAATTCGGAGTGATAAAATTTGTATGAGATGAGCATGATTTACTGATGTATAAGGAAGGGAAGATTTAGGTAGAGTAGGTTCCTAAATGTTGACTCTGCATTCAATATATTCTCTTTACAACAAGAATTTTTGTGATAACTTGAAATTGAATGAAGAGATTCTGCACGAAAATGCACAGCCTTCAAAAAGGAAAAATTAATGCAGGAAAGATGTTAAAATGGTTCCTTAAGGTCGTTATAGTCAAAGGTGGTAATGGGGTCAAGATCCCATTATCTATTAAATACTCCCAATGGCATGCGCCTCAAATAGTTTCTGACAACCAAGTCCAGCTCCAGACCTTCACGTGTGGCTTAGCTACTAAGCCTTGCATAACTGTTTCTACTGACAGAAGAAAGGGCAAAGGTGGGTCACTGGTGCCTCAGAACCAGTCACTTCAGGTGGATGGGATTCATCAGCCGTGGTTGGCAGCTCATCTAGGGAAAGGAAAACTCTGATCTCAAACCTCTGCTGCCTTGTGGCTGTACCCACTCATGGGGAAGGCTTCGGGAGTAAACCCCCAGGGAAAAATCTGGAGCTGCAATCCCTACGACAGTCCTACATTGAGTTTAACGCTGACTGGCGACTCCAGCGACATTGCTGGTGCCAAACTGTATCAGTCTCTGCCATTCCTTCGGCTTCATCGGATGTGTGGAGAGGGAGAGCTTGCTACATAGAGCCATAGAGTCATAGATAGAAAAGTACAGCACAGAAACAGGCCCTTTGGTCCATCTTGTCCAGGCCAAACTATTTAAAATAGGCAACAGCTTATGCCCCATATTGTACTCCATAGGCTTGCATATCTAGACAGCTAGGATGCAACATCTATGGTCGACCCTGGCTGACGGAGGCCTCTCTCTCTCTCTCTCTCTCTCTCTCTCTCTCTCTCTCTCTCTCTCTCTCTCATGTTAAAATCCAGGAGGATGGAGAATCTATGAAACCAAATGTGAGGATGTGGTGAACTAGATATACCTGTCTGACTGCTCCTGTGGCTCCTCCCACAGACCCCTGTATAAAGGCGACTGTGGTCTGCTGCTCTCCCTCCTTTTCCCAGGATGTAGTGTTGTTCTTCAGTCAATAAAAGCCGATATCTCACTTCCTAAGTCTCAGCGTGAGTTATTGATGGTGCATCAGAGGAAAAACGATCACATCAAATGACTATGAAGCACTTTGAAATAAGAAGGTGTGAAAGTTACTGTACAGATTTAAGTAAATTAACATTGTGAATATGGAAATCAAAAATGGTGTGATTACCTTTATATATCTCAAAGGAACAGTGGTTGCTCAGCAGTCACAAAATGTTAATATCATGTGTACTTTGCACATCATTTGTACAAATGATCAAAGTTCAAAGTTCAAAATTCAAAATAAATTTATTATCCAAGTATATATACATCACCATATACTACTTTGAGATTCATTTTCTCATGAGAGTTCACAGTAAATACAGAGAAAAAGGCAATAGCAACAATCAAAACCCCTACAACAAAGATGGTCAAACAACCAATATGCAAACAACAACCAACCAAACAACAACCAACCAAACAACAATTACTGGCTTGTGAATTCAACTTGCACTTGAGAAATCTCAGTAAACAAGCCTGGTTCCTTGGCATTTGATTTTACAGGAGTCTCTTGGCACTCAGGTAATGAATCTGAGAAATGAATTTATATAAAATGAGATAATGTTACCGAGTGGCATCTTTCACAAGATGAATTTTTGCGTGTGAGAGTTAGGGTACACCTAGTATTGGGCTCCAGGTCTTAATAAATGTGTGAGAGCTTTGTGATGAGAACAATGAGGGGACTGTGTGATTTCTGAATGCTAAAGCTTCTAATGGAATGACACAATAGCTATGCTGTAAAGGCACAAGCCTGGTGGGTTTGGAGATTTCTTCAGCAGAGCTCCGTCGACAGCCCTGATGTTGTGATCACATGACTGGGCACCATTTCCACACTGCATCATATCTCAGGGTGGCACATGTCTGCTAACTAAGGAGTGACGCAGCTCAGAGGGTGACAAGAGTCAGATGGATCAGTGGGTTGACTGCTGTCATAGCAACAACCTTGCACTCAACGTCAACTGGACTCAAGGAATGGATTGTGGTCTTCAGGAAGGGGAAGACAGCAGAACACTTCAGTTTTCATGGAGAGGTCAGGAGTGGAGAGGATGAGCAGCTTCAAGTTGCTGTGCATCAATATCTCAGGAGATCAATCTTCGGCCCTGCATAGGGATGCCATAACAAAGAAGGCACAACAGCAGCTATACTTCATCTGACTCTAAGAATTTCTGCAGGCGTATGGTGGAGAACATTATGACTGGTTGCATCACTGACTGGTATGGATGCTCCAATGCACAGGATCGAACGAGACTGCAGAAGGTTATAAACTTAGCCATCTTCATTCCTGCTACAATCCTCCTCACCACCGAGGACATCTTCAGGAGCTGTTGCTCAAGAAGGCGGCATTCTTTTGAATTTGAGCTAAAATGTTATTGATGATTAGAAATGAAGATGACCTAAAATATAACTTTGGTCACCAACAAGGGAAAATCTGCAGATGCTGGAAATCCGAGCAACACACAAAAATGCTGGAGGAACAGGCATCTATGGAAAAAAGCACAGTCGACGTTTTGGGCTGAAACCCTTCAGCAGGACTGGAGAAAAAAAGCTGAGGAGTAGATTTGAAAGGTGGGGGGGGGGGGGGGGGGGGAGGGAAGAGAGAAACATTAGCCGATAGGTGAAACTTGGAGGGGGAGGGATGAAGCAAAGAGTTAGGAAGTTGATTGGTAAAAGAGACAGAAGGCTGTGGTAAAAAGAAAAATGGGGGGGGGGGGGAGGAGGAGCACCAGAGGGAGGCGATGGGCAGGCAAGGAGATAACATGAGAGAGGGGAAAGGGGGCAGGAAATGGTGAAGAGGGGGGTGATGCCAACAGGTTGATGTCATCTCCTTATATTCCGTTTGGGTAGCCTCCAACCTGATGGCATGAACATTGATTTCTCAAACTTCCAGTAATGCCTCCCCATCCCCCGCATTCACCATTTCCCATACCCTTATCCCTCTCTCATGTTATCTCCTTGCCTGCCCATCGCCTCCCTCTGGTGCTCCTACCCCCCCCCCCCCCCTTTTACTTACTTCCATGGCCTTCTGTCTCTTTCACCAATCAATTTCCCAGCTCTTTGTTTCATCCCTCCCCCTCCAAGTTTCACCTATTGCCTGGTGTTTCTCTCTCTCCTCCCTCCACCTTTTAAATCTACTCCTCAGCTTTTTCTCTCTGTCCTGCCAGAGGGTCTCGGCCTAAAATATCGACGGTGTTTTTTTCCCCATAGATGCTGCCTGGCCTGCTGAGTTCCTCCAGCACTTTGTGTGTGTTGATATAATTTTTGGTCCCTCTGTTGCTTGATCTCAGCTTTCCATTCGATATCAGCATCAAGCACACATTGTTTAGATCCTTGTGGTAATGAGCTTTATTCTTTCTCTCAGGTTTCCAACAAAGCAGGAAACTGAGGTTAAGGTAAAGGTGGACAGCACAGTAGCACGGTGTTTAGGGTAACACTTTACAGTACAAATGATCGGAAGATCGGGTTTCAATTCACCCTGCTGGCAGTCAGGGGTTTGAATGCTCTCCCTGTGTGGTTTTCCTACAAGTGGTCTGGCTTCCTCCCACACTCCAAAGAAGTATGAGTTCGGGTTAGGAAATTCTGGGTATGCTATTTTGATGTTGGAAGCATGGCAACACTTGAGGGCTGCCCCCAGAACAACCTCAGACCGCACTGGTCGTTGATGCAAATGACACATTTCACTGTTTTGATGTACATGCGCCAAATAAAGCTAATCTTAAAAATATGCTTAAGGATTGAAAATAATGAGATAAATCTTCATTGAAAGTCACTTGGACCTGCTGCCCATAAGCGGGCTCTTCCCGTGCATCGGCCAAAATCCACGGTCAGCAAACGTCAGCCGTGGTCCAACTTGCATGAAAGGAAGAAAATGTCTGATGGGAGAATGCAAAGGTTTTATTGACTTAATTGTGTATATTGCATATTCTGACATTTATATTTTTGTTACTGCTCCTGGGTGATTTCGAATGTCTGTGAATGCTATTGACTGGCTGGGAGTCAACACATTGGCTAATTGTGCTGTGTTGGGTCTTGTGTTTGTGCTGAGAAACAGCCTCTCAGTAGAAGACTCTGACTGAACCTGTATTGCTCTAGCATGCTACAGAGGTAGGTGGCTCGTATTCCTGGCAATGCAGGAGATCTGTTTTGCTGTGTTTATACCTTGCTGCAAGAGATTAAAATATATATAAGGTGATTTTAAAGATTTTCCCCCCCATCTATATTCAAATAAAATCTTTGTGGATGTGATGAAGATAAGTAGATAGCAGGCATGAGTGGCCCTGGTGATGCATTTTGAGTTCTATTGCACAGGGTTCAAATTGCACTTAATCTAAGAGCACTTAAAATCAGATTTTGTATTCCATCTGCTACTGTTACTGTCAAATTATTCCGCTGGTAAAAGCAGACACAACCATTTAAAATAAATAGTAGTTTTAAAACTAGTGTTATTCATGTTGACGCAGATTTCATACATTTATGATTTTGCTCATTTTCCGTCCTACAGTCTTCGAATCACAAAACCACACTGCTTTGCAGTCTTTTCAACCTGCATGGGCATGAAGTCCTTAAAATTAAAATAAATTTAAAACACAAAGCAATGTTTACACTTTTAGTGTTGGCACATCTGCTGTACACTCAGTGCCCACTTTTTGTGGTACCTCCTGAAGCGAACAAAGTGGCCACTGAATGTATGTTCATGGTCTTCTGCTGCTGTAGCCCATCCACTTCAATGCTTAATAGACAATAGACAATAGGTGCAGAAGTAGACCATTCGGCCCTTCGAGCCTGCACCGCCATCTTGAGATCATGGCTGATCAATTCCTATCAATACCCAGTTCCTGCCTTGTCCCCATATCCCTTGATTCCCCTATCCATAAGATACCTATCTAGCTCCTTCTTGAAAGCATCCAGAGAATTGGCCTCCAATACCTTCCGAGGCAGTGCATTCCAGACCCCCACAACTCTCTGGGAGAAGAAGTTTTTCCTTAACTCTGTCCTAAATGACCTACCCCTTATTCTCAAACCATGCCCTCTGGTACTGGACTCTCCCAGCATCTGGAGCATATTTCCTGCCTCTATCTTGTCCAATCCCTTAATAATCTTATATGTTTCAATCAGATCCCCTCTCAATCTCCTTAATTCCAGCGTGTACAAGCCCAGTCTCTCTAACCTCTCTGTGTAAGACAGTCCAGACATCCCAGGAATTAACCTCGTGAATCTACGCTGCACTTCCTCTACAGCCAGGATGTCCTTCCTTAACCCTGGAGACCAAAACTGTACACAATACTCCAGGTGTGGTCTCACCAGGGCTCTGTACAAATGCAAGAGGATTTCCTTGCTCTTGTACTCAATACCCTTTGTAATAAAGGCCAACATTCCATTAGCCTTCTTCACTGCCTGCTGCACTTGCTCATTCACCTTCAGTGACTGATGAACAAGGACTCCGAGATCTCTTTGTATTTCTCCCTTACCCAACTCTACACCGTTCAGATAATAATCTGCCTTCCTGTTCTTACTCCCAAAGTGGATAACCTCACACTTATTCACATTAAACGCCATCTGCCAAGTATCTGCCCACTCACCCAGCCTATCCAAGTCACCCTGAATTCTCCTAACATCCTCATCACATGTCACAATGCCACCCAGCTTAGTATCATCAGCAAATTTGCTGATGTTATTTTCTATGCCTTCATCCAAATCGTTAATGTAAATGGTAAACAGCTGTGGTCCCAATACCGAGCCCTGTGGCACCCCACTAGTCACCACCTGCCATTCCGAGAAACACCCATTCACCGCTACCCTTTGCTTTCTATCTGCCAACCAGTTTTCTATCCATGTCAATGCCTTCCCCCCGATGCCCTGAGCTTTGATTTTACCCACCAATCTTCTATGTGGGACCTTATCAAATGCCTTCTGAAAATCGAGGTACACTACATCCACTGGATCTCCCCCGTCTAACTTCCTGGTTACATCCTCGAAAAAAAATGTGTCGTGAATTCAGAGATGCTCTTCTGTGTACCACTGTAGTGTGTTGTTGTTCCTTTCCACACTTTGTGGCGCATTGGGCGGCAACCTTGCTGTTTCTTTAGCATTTTTTGTCTGTTTTTACGAGGCTGAGTTGCTAGTTCATGGCTCAACTCAGCACGGATGGAAAGTGTGCAAGGAGCCATCCAGATTTGAACCAGGAACCACTTGCCTTGATGTCCTCTGCACCACTGGCTGACAATTATTGTGTGTGGTTACTTCAGTTACTGTTGCCTTCCTGTTAGCTTGAACCAGTCCAGCCATTCTCCTCTGACCTCTCTCATTCAACAAGACCCATAGAACTGTCGCTCGCTGGATGTTTTTTAGCCTTTTTTCAGTAAACTCTAGAGACTGTTCTGTGTGAAAATCCCAGTCCATCAGTAGTTTCTGAGATACTCAAACCACCCCATGTGGCACCAGCAATCATCCCATGGTCACATTTCTTCCCCATTCTGATGCTTGGTTTGAACAACAACCATGCCTGCATAACTTTATACATTTTCATAACAAGGCCTCTGAATTTAGAAGTCTAGAATTCACCATCTTTGTTCTTGAAGTTCAAGAGCATTAGCCCTCATTTTTAGTAAACAGAGACTTATTGCTACCAGTTGCTTGTTTCATTACTCATGTTCCTGTGACGAAGGATTATGCACATAATAAACCTGATAAACTACCAATAGAAAGCTGCAAGACAATACCTTTTCCTTTCAACAAAAATAAGAGTTTTGAAAGAAATTCAGATATCATTTTAAAATTCACTAAAAGGAGGCAGATGTTCTTGGCTGTACAGCAGATTAAGTTTTATGTCCAGCACATTAGATGATGTGGAATGACAATGACGCCTCTGGCAGCAGACTCACTAGATGGCGTCTAAAGCATGACAACTGATTTGTGCTCTCTACCCTGTAGTTAGTTGCTGTACCAGAAGTAATTAGTGTCTCTGTTGCTGTCACATGCCTCACTTCCCAAATACTGCCTGTGTAAATGAACAGGACGTCGAACAACAGATTCAAGAATGGCACCGGATAAGACTCTTAACATCAGCAATGGAAAAAGTTAATGGTATTTCATTGTCAGGGAGAATATGATTTCTGCTGCCACATTAGTACTACCAATTACTGAAAATCTTTCCGTCACATATGATTTTTAAAAAATTGCAATAAATGGAACAATTACCGGAGATATACTCTATCCGCCCACACACTCACGCTTGCCGAAATAGTTTTGATTTAGAAATTCAAGAAGAAACCAACAGCTCCAAAAATAAACTGAATAACTGTAATTAAAGCTCAAGCCAGATCCTGAATGGTCTTAGAACAAGAACATAGAACATGGACCATTACAGCACAGCACAGGCCATTCAGCTCAAGAAGTTGTGCTGACCTTTTAACCAACTTTAAGATCAATTTAACCCTTCCTACCTACTAAGCCGCTAATGTATCTGCCTCTACTACCATCCCTGGCCGGGCATTCCATGTACTCACCACTCTCTGTGTAAAAAAATTTACCTCTGACATCCCTCCTCTTGAAGAAAAAGGAGTTTGTTATTTCTAAAAGTATAGGTTTAAAAACAACTTCAAATGTGATTTAGTTTTCCACCCTTCCCCCCCCCCCCCACCCCACCCCTCGCCTTGCTGCTCATTTTTTATTTAATCCATTGAATCACTCTGATGTAGAATTGAGTTGGGTCAGGCATTCACTCAACAATGAATGCGAAGTGTAAAACAATCCTTAACACTACTGATTCAAGTATGCTGAACATAACATAGTTTATTAAACATTTATTGTTGAACCAGGTGGACTTTGGGAAATTCTGCACAGATATTTCTGTATGCCATGAACTGTGGTCCTGGTACACAAAGCTCAACCCCATCAGTGCAAAACCATGGATTCTATCTGTCCATAAGCTGTAGGGTATACATATGCAGTGACAGTATACCATACATGAGGAAATCTGCAGATGCTGGAAATTCAAGCAGCACACACAAAATGATGGTGGAACGCAGCAGGCCAGGCAGCATCTATAGGGAGAAGCGCTGTCGACGTTTCGGGCCAAGACCCTTCGTCAGGACCGTTCTGACAAAGGGTCTCAGCCCAAAACGTTGACAGCGCTTCTTCCTATAGATGCTGCCTGGCCTGCTGCGTTCCACCAGAATTTTGTGTGTGTGTATACCATACGTGAAGCTTTTGAGCAGAATTACCACAACTTCTTTGCATCTGTGCATGTACGGTAGATCATCAGATTTTGCCGTACATCAGTTTAATTTAGCTTCTAAGTATCCTTCCTCAACAAGAGGCCATTCAATTAGTACATGGACAATGTATAGCAACATTTATAAGAAGTTAGTTTGTATGCAGCATATGTTTCTTATTGTAAGTTATAGCATTTCTTAATTATGTATTGCAATGTTCTGCTGCCACAAAACAACATATTCCAGTGATTTTAAAACTGATTCTGATTCTCCTGAACAGACTCAGAATCAGAATCAGAATATAAGTAGTGCAAAAACCAAAGCAAAAAGGAAAAGAAAAGTAGTGAGGTAGTGTTTGTAATCGAAGCAATTATCCCTTAGCTGTACTTACACTGCTTTATATCAGTAGACCAGCCAGGCATGCAAAGCACCTGAAGTGCATTATCCATTATCTTTGACAATGTATGTTTTACAGTGCATGGTATGTGGCAGGTAATATATTGCCATTTTACGGAATGAATTATATGCTGCATATTATACAATGCCATCTGCAACGCTTATCTTCATGAAATATTCAAAATATTGTAATATTGAATAGTAAGACATAGGAGCAGGATTAGACCATTCGGCCCATCAAGTCTACTCCACCATTCCATTGTGGCTGATTTCTTATCCCTCTCACCTCCACTCTCCTTCCTTCATCTCGTAATCTATGACATCCAGAATCGGGTTTATTATCACCGGCATGTGTCGTGAAATTTGTTAACCTATACAAATCAAGAACCTATCAACCTCCACTTAAAATATATCATATGACTCGACTTCCACAGCTGTTTGTGACAATGAATTCCACAGATTTACCACCCTCTCCCTAAAGATAATCCTTTTAAATTCTTTTCTAAAGGGTTGTCCTTGTACTCTGAGGCCATGCCCTCTGGTCCTAAACTCCCCCACGTGCATCCTCTCCACGTGCACACTATCTAGGACTTTTAATATTCAATAGCTTCCAATGAGGAAAAGAATGTTCAGGTGATATAGGGTCAGTAAAATAGTACTAACTATGTGCTAATGCAGAATGCATTGAGAAATGTTAACTTAACAATTTTTACTTATTTTCTTCCAATTTTGAGGGAAATTGGTTACTGTAGAAAATGTAGTTACCTTGTGATTATTTTTCCTTCCATTAACAAGTTAAATAACTAGAGTATCTGGGGCATCTGACTGCAAGACCCTACAAAGGATTGTGAGGACTGCTAAGAGGATCACTGGGGTCTCTCTACCACCCATCTGAGATATTTATCAGGGGTGCAGTGTACGTAAGGCCCTTATCATTGTTAATGATCTCTCCCATCTGTCCCACAATCTTCTTTGACCCTCTACCATCTGGAAAGAGATACCATAGCATTAGAACCTGGACTATTAGGATGGGAAACACAGTACACTTACCTTGAGTCTGTCAGACTTCGGAACTGCCTGCCACCACCCACGTCTCAACAGGTAAAAACTGCCAGTAGCGTAAACAATTTACTTTTTGACGTGTCGTAAATGCACCTTATTTGTTAATTTATTTGAGGTAACATTACCTTCTGAGTTTTGTGTGGGTTAGATGTTATGTGTTGTGCACCTTGGTCCAGAGGTACGTTGTTTAGTTTGGCGGTGTGCATGTGGAGTACTGTGCAAAAGTCTGAGGCACATACTGTATATATAGCTAAGGTGTCTCAGACTTCTGCACAGTACTGTAAATTGTGTTTTACATCATTTCCTGTGTGGGTTTATTTTGATTTGATTTGAAGCACATGGTGGAAAGACATTCATCTCCATCCCCTCTTTATTTGCACTTGAAACAGCAATATCTGTGAGTTTTTGTTAGTATTGGTAAACATTTATTAGATACAGTACTGTGCAAATGTCTTAGGCACCCAAGCTATATATATATATGTGTGCCTAAGACTTTTGCACAGTACTGTGTACAGTGGAATATCAATAAACTTGAACTAGAACATTTTGTTGGTTGTTGCAAGAATGAATGGGGTGATGAACACGTGATGTTATTGCTTAACAAATTATCATCTTTTCTGTTAAAAGAATTATATTAATTTCCCCTCAACAAGATCTGATGTAAAGCCAACATTATATTTAGCTCAAACATTATTCAATTCAATTTCTACTTGTAAAGTAACCACCAATGTCCTTGATTCATCCACTGCTATCCTTAACCGCTTCTAAAACCTGCAACTAATCAGAAATACCAGTGTTATTTTAGCATGGGCTAAGCCTACAACCTTCTCACCCTGGTCTTCTTCAATGCCATCTGCTCATTAGTTAGCTGATCAAACTTTGTGCCTCTGTGTGGTTGTTAGAATCAGCACTAGGAACCTCACCAACTGAGGCTCTTTGCACGCACTGGAGGAGAAAAGAAGATTGTCCTTTCTCTCACCTGCAAGCATTCAACTGGATTTAGGTCTATTGGAACCTAAATTATGAGTAGTGAGTAATTTATATTTGCATGCACTAGAAGCAAAGTTTCTTCTCCATTCTCAGTTAACTCCCCTCTAACTCTTTAGTACTTTGTTGAACACTTTTCAGTGTTCTTACTTGTCAATAATGAACTTCTATCAGAAACCTCCTTCAAATTCTTCACTAGGACTAACTTATCCTGTTGCTCCTTCTGCTCAGTGTTGACACTTTGTTCTGTAAAATCCAGGCCAAGCTCTCTTCTCGTTGTTGCCAATGGGAAGGAGTTACAGGAGCCTTGGCTCCCACACTACCAGGATCAGGAACAGTTATTATCCTTCAGCCATCAAGCTCCTGAACCAGTGTGGATAACTTTGCTCACCTCAACACTGAACTGATTCCACTAAATATAGATTCACTTTCAAAGACTCTGCAACTTATGTTCTCAATATTACTTATTTATTATTCTTGTTATTATTATTTTTTATTTGCACAATTTGTCTTCTTTTACTCATAGCCCGCAAGAAAATAAATTTCAGCATCGTATATGGTGACATACAATGCTGTGCACATATATCTAGCTTCGGTGGCTAAGACTTTTACATGGTATTGTATCTACTAAACATTTACCAATATTAATAAAAATTTAAGACTCACAGATAGTTTTATTTCAAAGGCAAATAAAGAGAGGATGGAGATGAATGTCTTTTCACCATGCACTTCAAATCAAATCAAATTTAACCCACGCAGGAAATGATATATAAACAAAAGGCTTACAGTATTATGCTAAAGTCTTTGGCATCCTAGCGATATATATGTGCCTAAGACTTTTGCACTGTTCTGAATACGTACTCTGATAATAAATTTACTTTGATCTTTGAATACTGTGAGGTATTCTCCAGTGGGAAATGCTACAGATCTTTGTGCTACTACTTTGGAGAAAACGTTCAGATGACTTTGTTCTTAGTTTGCTGACCCCACATTGAATATCCATCTTAGAACTTACTAAAGAAGCAAAGCTGAATCCAAATTGTCACAGTGAATTCCCTGTTGCAGGTATCATGGGGCTGATTGTGTGATAACAACAATGGCAGAACTGTGCAAGGCTGTTTGGCTTTCCACACTTGGTTGAGGTAATCTGGAAATCCCAAGGATGTTGCCGTCAACAGTGTGATCCAGTGGATTGTTTGTTTATAGCCTTATCCCAGAAAAAAGAATCTCATGAATTTATGTTAAAATGTTAGCATATGGTCTGTTGGCCTTCATCAACTATGGGATTGAGTTCAAGAGCCGTGAGGTAATGTTAAGGCTATATACAACCTTGGTCAGACCCCACTTGGAGTACTGTGTTCAGTTCTGGTCATCTCACTACAGGAAGGATGTGGAAACTATAGAGAGTGCAGGGGAGAGTTACAAGGATTGGAGATGTTACCTGGATTGGAGATGTTACTTGGATTGGAGAGCGTAGCTTATGAGAATAGGTTGAGTGAACTTGACCTTTTCTCCTTAGAGTGATGCAGGCTGAGAGGTGACCTGATAGAGGTGTATAAGTTGATGAGAGGCATTGATCGTGTGGTTAGGCAGAGGCTTTTTTCCCAGGGCTGAAATGGCTAACTTGAGGGGGCACAGTTCTAAGGTACTTGGAAGTAGGTACGGAGGGGATGTCAGGGGTAAGTTTTTCACGCAGAGAGTGGTGGGTGCGTGGCATGCACAGCCAGAGATGGTAGTAGAGGCAGATACAATAGGGTCTTTTAAGAGCCTCTTAGATAGGTACATGGAGCTTAGAAAAATAGAGGGCTATGTGGTAGGAAATTCTAAGCAGGTTCTAGGGTAGGTTACATGGTTGGCACAACATTGTGGGCCAAAGGGCCTGTAGTGTGCTGTAGATTTCTATGTTTCTATGTAACAAGCTATCATTATCATCGGCTCCAAATGCCACATACTTGCTGCTTAATCCATCCGATGCTACAAGGCCATGAGACTCCACTTCAAACTTGCATGGGTCTTAGTCCATTCCTTCCTCTAAACATTCAACCCAGTTGGCTTGTTTCCCCACCCTCACAAGCTTTGCATCGGCTCCAGGCTCCAAGATAGAGACCCATATCAGAACCATCAGTCACACATGACATGAAATTTGTTTTTTGCTTTTTCCGTAGAAGTACAATGCAGTATGTAAAATTACAAAATTGCTATAGGACTGTGCAAAGGTCTTAAGCACCCTAGTTCTATACATACATGTATGTATGTACATATACACAAATATACATATGTGCCTAAGACTTTTGCATAGTATTGTATAATGAAGGAACCAGAACTGTATGCTATACTCCAGATGCAGGTAACTGGAGTTTTTAATGAAGCTGCAACTTAACTTCCCGACTTTTGAACTCAGTGCCTCAACTAATAAAGGCAAGCGTGTGTATTGTAGAGGGTAGTCAGCTTGTATTGGGCCTGGGCTGCAAATAAAATTCAGAACTGGGGCAATAACTGAAATAGTTGATTCCTCACCCAAGGGCATTCCTAACACAACCGTTTAGCTGCATTGTAATTTCTATGCCAATGCTTTGCTCTAATATACACTGCATATTTTATGTTTGGTTGTGTGAGATCTAAGTGAATTTTTAATAGTGTACTAAAGCATGAATATTGTTTGCTATGTTTTGTGGCAATAAAAGCTTAATGTTGTGCATGTGGCATGAAATCTCCTCAGTTAAGCCTTTCAAAATATTACGGGTTTTATAATAGATTTTTTTTTTGTATGTTTGTTTCCATTTTTCAGGTTTTACCTTAATCATATTTGTACGTTCCAATCTGTATTTAGTGTTCTGTACAGGTTGAAAACAATAAATAGAACTTTTATATTTTTATTTACTTATTTAGAGATACAACGCAGAACAGGCCCTTCTGTCCAATGAACCACGCTGCCCTGCACCTATTTAACCCCAGCCTAATCACAGGACAATTTGAAATGACCAACTAACCTACAAACTGGTATGTCTTTGGACTGTGCGAGGAATCCAGAGCAGCCAGAGGAGGAAACTCATGCGTTCAAGGGAAGAACGTACAAACTTCTCAAAAACGGCGCCGGAATTGATCCCCGAGCTCTGGAACCCCCTCGAGCTGTAACAGCGTCGCACCAAACCCTACGTCACCGTGCTGCTCTAAGTTCTTCCCTGAGCTGCAGTCTGTGAGCATACCTTAATGGGATTGGCTGCCCCAACACAGCTGGATTAACTGGAAATCCTAGTGAGGCGACAGGCATCAGACCGGGAAAAGTTCACCTCTCAGGAGTTGCTACATCTTTGGGAGGAACATCCTTTGAGATCAGCGATGGACCTTGTTGTTTTCCTGCTGCCCTCGTATTCCAGGCCAATGAGATCACTGAGTCGGAAGGCAGGAACCCACAGCAGGTGTTGCCAAGCGTTGAAATCAAAGGCTCCTCAGAGCCCAGTGGAGTGTGTCAGAGCTCTGAGCTTGCAAGCCTACTTGATGACTGTGTGCAAAGTTCACCAGAGACACGGATTAAACAGATTAAGGGAGCCAAGAATAACAAAGCAACGATGCCTGCAAAGTTCAATGCCCATTTCAAATACCTGTTTAATTGGAAGGCTGCAGAGAACATTCTAGCTTTTTTTACCCTTATTTTCCCAATAGTCTCTACCTTAATTTCTCTTTTTCCTATTGTTTCATTTCCATATGCTGATCCGTGGGCTGGACCAGCTCCCTGCTTTAAGAACTGAGGCAGTTAGAATCAGGAGATACATGGTCCCATACATGGTCATCTACCCCACCTAGCCTCTGCTGTCTCTTTAGAAGATCTATCCAATTAACCCAAGCTCCTGTGTTTCGCCCCTTGTCCTTTTTCAGTATGCACTCAATTCCATTTCTTTTCCAGGCACAAAAGAATCAAGACCTTTCATGAAAGGATGGTAAATGTGGAATTGGGTTGGAGAATATGAAAACATTGAATGACTGAGTAAGGTTGACATGGGTTGGCACAAGCGGTTGGCACAATTCTCTACAGTGCTAGCTGTAAAATCAAGATTCGATTCCCGCCGCTCTTTGTAAGAAGTTTGTTTATACCCCTGTGATCACCTAGGTTTCCCTCAGGCCCTCTGTATTCCCCCCACATTCTAAAGACATCCAGGTGAGGGTTGATAAGTTGTGGGCATGCTATACTGGCGTTAGAAGAGTGGCAACACTGGTGGCTGCCCAGCGCAATCCTCACCAATTTTATTAGACACAAATGGTGCATTTCACTGTATTTTGCAAATTTCTACAAATGTACCACAAAGAGTATTCTAACTGGCTGAATCCTGTGTGGTAAGGGGGCGGGGGGGGGGGGGAGGTGGAGGGGCTACTACACAGGATCAAAGTAAGCTACAGTAAGTTGTAAACTTAGTCAACTCTATCATGCGCATTGGCCTCTGTAGTATCCAAAACATCTTCAAGGAGTGGTGCCTTAAAAAGGTGGCATTCATCATTAAGGACCCCCATAACCCTGGACATGCCCCATTCTCTTTGCTACCATCAGGGAGGAGGTACAGCAGCCTGAAGGCACACACTCAATGATTCAGGAGCAACTTCTTCCCTCTGCCATCCAATCTCTAAATGGACACGAACGTTACCTAACTACCGTAGTTTTTAATTTCTACTTTTTGCACTACTTATTTAACTATTTAATATATACATACTGACTGTAATTTGCGTTTTTTTCCCTCGATTATTATGTATCACATTGTACTGCTGCCACAAAGTTAATGAATTTCACAGCGTATGCCGGTGATATTAAACCCAATTCTGATTCTGTTTCGATGTACGTATTTTAAAAATCTAAAATGAAATTATTGGTCTGCATTGCTTTCTCCGCATCCTTCTTCTTTTGCTCCCAGTTTAAGAGCAGCTTCATGTTTTTAATAGCTGCCGCGAATCAGTGTTCCGATCTTGATCCCATCGCCGTGAGCACCAAGAAGACGTTCAAACCAGCTGATCTCACACCAGACTGCACGTAAGCCCATGTGCACGCAGACTCTGAGGGACAGCAGTCTCAGCTCTGAGGCTCCATAGCTGCATGATGACCCTTTTTATCTGTTCCAAGGGACTGCAAACTATTACAGTCAGCTTTCATATTTTTACCTGCGGTTTTCATTTAAAATCTTTAGTAGCGCTGGGTGCATCTGACAATGCAATCATGCCACAAAGTATTGACACCATGTCTACATAAGCCACTATAAAATGTCTTGTATGACAGTGCTACCATGGCAACAGCATTGCTTCAAATGGCCAGGATATTTTTGCTTGTGAAGGAAAGATTACGGAAATGTACCATTCAGAAGTACTATTACACTTCTGAGAAAGTCTAACATGGGAGAAAAATTATATTGATGTAATATAGATTTATGTATGTATAACCTATCTGTTACATATAGATATATGGTAATATAACTATCATACAGCAGCTATATTGATGTATAATTGTTGTAATAATTATAGATTTTCACATTACTAACACATTACTGAAATCATGAATTATCCATGTTCTAATTCAATTTTCTGATCAAGATAAGCACTTGCCCTCTTCAACAGCCAGCAACAAATTGCAAGGGAATTTGTGAAAATGCATTTTGCTTCATTACTGAAATTGGACTGTCACTTACTGCTTGAG
The DNA here is from genome assembly GCF_048418815.1 of Hemitrygon akajei. NCBI lineage: Eukaryota > Metazoa > Chordata > Chondrichthyes > Myliobatiformes > Dasyatidae > Hemitrygon > Hemitrygon akajei. Next base: position 18,497,727 of record NC_133136.1, read on the forward strand.
CGTAGGCACCATATGCACCAAACTGGATTGCCATTGGGTTGAACATCCCCATCTGCCCTGCCATTTGCTGCATGCGACGCATTGTACGTTCCTTGTCAGTGTCTGCAAATTTTACCACCAAACTTGAAGATGCACCCTGCAAAGCAAACCAGAAATGAATCAGTTGAGGTGCTGGCCAGTAACTTTCTATAACCTCCCAGTTTTGCTTCTGATTTCTTGCTGCTTCTAACTTTGATGTGCAATATTTAGGAATTTGTTTTGTGAAAATCATGTTTTTGTTATAACAGTGAATATAAATATGCAGAGGTTTATATTTTTTCAGAGCTTTACTGCTTTGAATTTCATTTTCTAGCATTCACAGGAAAATAAAGAAATGCAATATAAATTATGAAAAAATATAAAAATCTAACATTGACAAAATACCAATGTGCAGAAAGTTGTGGACACACCTCAGTATATCACAGAACTAGCCTCCCCTCGATGGAGTCTGTCGGTTCTTCTCACTGCCTCAGTAAAGCAGCCAGCATAATCAGAAGCCACCCACCCTGAACATTCTCTCTTCTACCCTCTCCCATCAGATAAAAGATACAAAAGCCCGAATGCCTGTACTACTAGGTTCAAGGATAGTTTCTATTCCACCATTATCATACTCTTGTATGATGGACTTCAAAATCTACCCCGTTGTGATCTTGCACATTATCATTTACCTACACTGCACTCGTTAGGTAACTTTTGCACTTTATTCTGAATTGCTTCTGTTTTGCCTTATTCTAGTTCAATGCACTGTGTAATGATTTGATCTGTATGAACAGTAGGCAAGACAAGATTGCTCTGTGTCTTGGTACATGTGACAATAATAAACAAATACCACTTCCAATCTGCACAGTCAATTTTCTGGACTGAGGCACATGTTAACTCCTGGCTTTTTAGATACCTACTGTCATCGAGCCTCCTTCAGCCAACCCCACCTCACACAGAATTTACTCCGTGGCTAATTAACTAGTGCCCAATTTCTCATGAGTGGCGACAAAAGAAATTGCTTTTGTTTACAGGATCAGATTAATATCATTTCTTTACCTTGCCATCATGACCTGCAAAGTTGATGGTTTACACACATTGCGTTGAACATGGTTAGTTCTTCCAAATAGAGCTTGAATCTAGAGCTCTGTCATTAACTAAGACAGGCAATTGCAGGGACAATTATATGGTGGATTTAGACTGCAGAAGACTGTAGAATATGAAATGGCCAACAAAATGAATAGCAAGTATTGCTTGGACTCGGTGATTTGACTATACTCAAGATTGCGTAATGTCATTTCCAGTACACAAGTATAAAGGAGAACAAAATAATTGTTAATCCCGATCCGATGCAGCACAGACAAAACACGATAAGATAGAGAACGCAATAATAAAAAAACACAATAAATATCAATACATGACATGGCTTATATACATAGTCTGTACATACATAAGGTGACGATAGGTACAGAAGTATCTGTATATAAGTGAATTTGACAGGAAATAATGAAGTAGTGGTTGTTGGGGGTGTGGAGCAGGTGGATTAGTGGGTGGAGGTGTTGATCAGTCTTACTAGTTGGGGAAAGTAACTTTTTTGAGTTTGGTGGTCCTGGTGTGGATGCCACGTATTCTTCCTGTTGGGAGTGGGACAACAGTCCATGAGCAGGATGTGTGGATTCCTTCAAGATGTTACTGACCCTTTTTCTGGCATATTTCTGTCTATTAGTAGGCTGGTGAGTTTAGGTTGAAATCTTTTAAAAATTACAAATAATTTTCCTTTTGAGGCATGGTGAAATTTGTACATTATACAAAGCTGGAGACAAACAAATATAAAGAATCAGACACCAACCCTGAAGAATGAGACAAACACTTTATTTTATAAACAGAGTACATACTTAGAGGAGCTATCACCTGCAGCTGAAAGGTTGAAGGAAGTACCAGACAAGATGAGCTAAAATGGTAAGGAAAAGCATAGCCCAAGTTAGCTTTCAATGAAGAGTTTTGGCCCAAAATGTTGACTCTTTATCCCTTTCCATAGATGCTGCCTGACCTGCTGAGTTCCTTCAGCATTTTGTGTGTGCCATTTCCAGCATCTGCAGAATCTCTTATTTTAAATTTCAATATCTCTTAATTGTAGGATAAAGGGAAAAGTAAGGACCAAAAAGGAGTTCTGAGTTCTTAAAAGTTTAGAGTGGCACAGTGATGCAGGTGGTAGAGTTGCTGCTTCAGTGTCCTGGGTTCAAACCTGAACTCGGGTGTTATTATCTGGGTGGAATATGCATGCGCTCTCTGTGACCGTAGGCATTTTCTCCAGATTCCTGCACATTCCTCACAAGTTGGCCTCTGTAAATTGCCCTTAGCAAGTATGTGTGTGGGAGAATCTGGGAGATTTGATGGGAATGTGAGAACAAAATAAGACAAAATGGGCCCAAGGGCCTGTTTTCCTGCCAAATGAATCTGTGACTGTAAACGTTAGTGTGGGATAATTGGGCTTGGATACAGAGAGAACAGAAAGGAATATTGGAGGATGTGCTGCACAACAACATGGTAACATAGAGGTTAGCGTGATCTTATTAAAACTGGAACATAGCAATTCAACGATCAACTTCAACAGTGTTTTTAGGAAGTTTGTATGTCCTTCCTGTGAGCATTTGGGTTTCCTCCGGGTGCCCCTGTTTTCTCCCACAGTCCAGAGACTTGTCAGTTTGTGGGTCAAATGGTCATTGTAAATTGCTCCGTAATTAGGCTTGGGATAAATAGGCTTGGGTTGACAGGCAGTGCAGCTTATTGGGCCCGAACAGCCTTGTCCCGTGCTCTATCACTAAATAAAATAAGGAATCTTGGAAAAATGCTACAGTTAGAAATTCACCTTTGGTCACTGTGACTGAACAGGTACCGTGGTACCTATTGCCTGTGTAGTCGGGTATGACTTCAATATCTAGAATGGAATACCTTGAGCTGTTTATAATATAGTTTCCGATTAGAGCTGGCAAGCGATGAAAGATTCACATTCTGACAAGTCATAGCAAAACTATGATGGTGTCTTCGAAAAGAAGACAATGTAAGAGAGAGAAATGGGAAGCTGAGAGTGAGGAAAGAATACTTGTCAAGCATTAAGCTGTTTAGTTATTTTATATAGAATTCCTTGGAGCACAGGGATTAGCTTTGATGAATTGTTTTCAGCTCTGCTTTTAAGAAGCTGTATCAATGACTCAGGGCAGTTTGTCAAAACAACGGAGAAATTCAGAACTAAAGTGAAAAATAATAACGAACACAAAACATAAAAAATGTATTTTATATAATACAGTAGAACATAAATCTAGCAATGCCTTGATCTAAACCCAGTATAATTTTAATAGGAACGTGCCCAGTTTTCAGTCTCTATCACTCTCTTCTATCATAGAATGTTAGTGTTTGAATGCTTTATGTATTTTTATTAAATTCCCCTCCACTATTTTTACCAAAAACACTGATCTATCTATTTTATTATCCTGCAGTACAGTTTTCAGGTAGTTATTGCTACTTTTCAGCATCTGTGCAAGCGATCTAGGGCTGAAGATGATAAAACCTAAGTTTTTATTCTGCTTGTATAGTACTGTGCAAATGTCTGAGGCACATATACATTTGGCTAGGGCGCCTAAGACTTTTACACCGTACTGTAGTAATTTTATGTATTGCACCGCCGCCACAAAAACAAAACAAATTTCACGACATATGTGAGTGATGATAAAGCTGACTCTGATATGGGTCTCTATTGTGGACTGAGAGTGGGAAGGGGGCAGGGAGAGGGGTATCATGGTTGGGAAAAGGGGCAGGGAGAGGCGAGAGAATGGGGTGTACCAGGGACGTACTAATTGCTTGGAATCAAATGAGCTTGCCTGGTGTCTCAGGGCTGGGTATGTCTGCACCAGCGCCGCCTCTGCCCCGGTACTCCTTCTGTGCCACCTGTCCCACACCCCTCCCGAGGCACTCCACCCTCACCTTTCCCACCATCTATGCTCCTGCTAGATTTACAAACCTGCTCACCACTCCACGTTGACAAATACAATACTGTGCAAAAGGCTTAGACACCCGAGCTATATACAAGGGGTGATTGATAATTTCGTGCCCTAACGTAGAAGGAGTCAATTTTAGAAAATCTAGCACATTTATTTTTCAACATAGTCCCCTCCTACATTTACACACTTAGTCCAGCGGTCGTGGAGCATACGGATCTTGGACCTCCAGAAAGTGTCCACAGCAGGGGTGATTGATAAGTTTGTGGCCTAAGGTAGAAGGAGATGAGTTATTAACTTCAAACTTTCTGCATAATCACTCAAAGAGTTGACCTGCATGTGCATGTAACGAGAGCTGCATAACTCATCTCCTTCTACCTTAGGCCACAAACTTATCAATCACTCCTGCTGTGGACACTTTCTGGAGGTCCAAGATCCGTATGCTCCACGACCGCTGGACTAAGTGTGTAAATGTAGGAGGGGACTATGTTGAAAAATAAATGTGCTAGGTTTTCTAAAATTGACTCCTTCTACCTTAGGCTATGAACCTATCAATCACCCCTCATACTTGGACCTAAAACTTTGGCACAGTGCTGTACTTAACATTAAAAATGTCAAAATCAGAGTGTAGAACAGGACACTTTTCAAAGGAACTGCAAAAGATGATGGAAATATTCAACAGATCAGGCAACACCAATGTTGTGGGAAAACAGAGTTAACAAGTATTTAACCTTTCATTAGGAATGGGGGAAGCTAGTGAGATAATCAATTTGAGTCAAGTACAAAGTGGATGAAAGTTGGGAGAGGGCAGCGAAGAACAAAAAGGAGTTCTGTGATGGGAACAAGGGCAAGAGTGATTAAATAGCAAAGCAGATGATTCTACAATGATAAGCAGCACAATGACAATGCCTGTAGGAGGGAAGTGTCAGAGCAGGTTAAAAGCACATTGTGGGCTGAGGTGTACTATGTACTATGTTCAATCAGCATTACAGCTGTAGGAGGGAAGTGTTAGAGTGATTTGAGGGAAGTGTTAGAGTGATTTCAGAGTAGGTTAAAAGGTTGGCACAACATTGCAGACTGAAGGGCCTGTGTGGTGCTGACGTGTTCTATGTCCTATGTTCATTTAGCGTTACTGCTTCACAACTCCAGGGACCCCGTTTAATTCTAACCTGACCTGTCTCTATAGTGTCCCTTGTTTGTGACCTTGTGGCGTTCCTCTACCTGCTCTGGCATCCTCATACATCTCAAAGGCTTGCTGGTAGGTTAATTAGCTACTGCTTTACTTTACTTCTCAGTAATTCTTGAATAATGGTTTTATTTTTGCTGTCCTCCAGTTATTCACCATCTCTTCTGTGGCTGGACCAGACTGAAATTTGCTGTCCAAACATCAGAAATCTCCTTCTTTGTTTCCTAAAGTAACCTACAGACCTGTAGGCCCATGAGGACGCTGAAAAGCCATTCATTTCCAATAGTAATTTGTTTTAGAATTCCACCATTCCCCTCTCTAGATTCTCCAACGACAACATCTGATGAATATATAATCGAAATGCTCACCTCACCCCTCACTAACACCCTTTAGCTTCATGCATATTTCAGTCCTTTGGCTCCTCACGGCCTTGTTATACCCTGCTATCCTTTTGCATCTCACAAAATGTTTTTGGTATTTTCTTAGTCACGACCGCCAGTGCTATTTCTTACCACTCCTCCACAAGCTCCTTTTTTTAAGTATACGCACTGACAATACTTCTATACTTCTGAAGGGTCTCTCCTATTTTTACTTCTCAAAGCAGTCCAAAGATATTTTTATTCTGCTTTACCCCATCATTGATAGACTTTGACATCCAAGATATTTTGAATTGTTGGCTTTACCTTTCGCCTTTACTGCAAACTTATTGGTCTTGGACCATGAATATGTTAATCACGAGGAGTGACTGTTAGGAAAATCAAACCAGGGTAGGACTTATACAGTGTATGATCTGGCGAGTGTGTGGAATGGGGGCGGAAGGATGGTTCTTCGGAGTACAAGTACATAATTCGCTAAAAGTGGCATCAGTGGAAGACAGGGTAGTAAAGATGGCATTTGGGAAACTGACCTGCATTAGTTGCTACTTTTGGGTGTCTTTGAAATGGGGCAGCCTGAAGATAATGAACACTGAGTTGAACTGAATATGTACTCTTTCGTTTTTGTGTTTTGTATTCTGTGTTTTTTGCTCATAGTTTTCTGTTGCAGTTTGCACAATTTGCTTTTTGTGCTTGGGGGAGGGATTTGATGTTTTTCTTTGAACAGGTTCCACGGCTTTCTTTGTTTCGTGACTGTCTGTGGGGAGATGAATTTCCATACGACCAAATGTTATAGGAGCAGAATTAGGCCATTTGGCCCATCAAGTTTGCTCCGCCATTTCATCATGGCTGATCCAGTTTTCCTCTCAGCCCCAATCTCCTGCCTTCTTCCCGTATCCCTTCATACCCTGACCAATCAAGAATCTATCAGCCTCTGCCTTAAAGATACATAAAGACTGGGCCTCCATAGCTGCCTGTGGCAAAGAATTCCACAAATTCACCACTCATTGGCTAAAGAGACTTCTCCTCATCTCCGTTCTAAAAGGACACCCCTCTATTCTGACACTGTGTCCTTTGGTCTTGAACTCTCCCACCATAGAAAATATCCTCTCCACATCCACTCTGTCAAGGCCTTTCTCCATTCGATAGGCTTAAATGACTTCACCCTTCATTCTTCTGAATTCTAGTGCATACAGGCCCAGAGCCATCAAACACTTTTCATATGACAAGCCATTCAGTCCTGGATGCATTTTCATGAACCTCCTTCGAATCCTCTCCAGTTTCAGCACATCCATTCAAACTTGCTCACAATACTGCAAGTGAAGCCTCACCAGTGCATTTTAAAGTTTAAAGATCACATCCTTGCTTTTATATTCTAGTTTTCTTGAAATGAATGCTAACATTGTATTTGCCTTCTTCAGCACAGACTCAAACTGCAAATCGACCTTTAGGGAATCCTACACAAGGACTCCCAAGTCCCTTTGCACCTCAGTTTTTTGCATTTTCTCTCCACTTAGAAAATAGTCAAACTTTTTTTTCTTCTACCAAAGTGCATGACCACTGTCCTAATCTCAGTCCTTCTGTAGCCTCCCTACTTTCTCAAGACTACCAGCCCGTCAACACATCTTCATATCAAAAAAGCCATCAATTCCATCATCCAAATCATTAACATAAAATGTAAATAGAATCGGTCCCAACTCAGACCCCTGGGGAACACCACTAGTCACTGGCACCCAGTCAGAAAAGGCTCTCTTCGTTCCTACTCTTTGTCTCCTGCCCATCAGCCACTGCTTTATCCATGCTAGAATCTTTCCTGTAATACCATGGGCTTGTAGCTTGTTAAGCAGCCTCATGTGCGGCACCTTGTCAAAAGCCTTCTGAAAATCTATGTACACAACATCAATGGATTCTGCTTTGTCTATCCTGCTTGCTACTTCTGCAAAGAATTCCAGCAGATTTGTTAGGCAAGATATTCCCTTGAGGAAACCATGCTGACTACAGCTCATTTTATCATGTGCCTCCAAAAGCCCTGAGACCTCATCCTTAATAAGTGACTCCAACATCTTCCCAACTACTGAAGTCAGACTAACTGGCCTGTAGTTTCCTTTCTTCTGCCTCGCTCCCTTCTTGAAGAGTGGAGTGACATTTTGCAATTTTCCAGTCCTCTGGAACCATTCCAGAATCTAGTGATTCTTGAAAGATCATTACTAACGCATCCACGATCTCTTCAGCCATCTCTTTCAGAACTCTGGGATGTACAGCATCTGGCCCAGGTGACTTGTCTACCTTTAGACCTTTCAGTTTCCCAAGAACCTTCTCTCTAGTTATGGTAACTTCACACACTTCATGCTCCCTGACACCTGGAACTTCCACCATACTGCTAGTGTCTTCCACAGTGAAGACTGATTCAAAATACTTATTCAGTTCATCCGCTATTTCGTGGTCTCCCATTACTATCTGTCCAGGATTGTTTTCCAGTGATATCCACTCTCACCTCCCTATTACACTTAATGCATCTAAAGAAACTTTTGGTATCCTCTTTAATATTATTGGCTAGCTTGCTTTCATATTCTATCCTTACCTTCTTAATGACTATTTTAATTGCCTTCTGTTGGTTTTCAAAAGCTTCCCAATCCTCTAATTTCCCACTATTTTTTTCTGTTTTATATGCCCTCTCTTTAGCTTTTATGTTGGCCTTGACTTCTCCTGTTAGTCATGGTTGCGTCATCTTTCGTTTAGAATACTTTTCTTCCTCTATGGAATGTATATATCCTGTGCCTTCCAAATTGCTTACAGAAATCCCAGCCATTGCTGTTCTGCTGTCATCCCTGCCAGTGTTCTTTTCCAATCAATTTTGGCCATCTCCTCTCTCATGGCTTTGTAATTCCCTTTACCCCACTGTAGAAAAGATACATCTGTCTTTAGTTTCTCCTTCTCAAACTTCAGGGGGAATATGATCATATTATGATTACTCACTCCTGGGGGGTTTTTACCTTAAGCTTTCTAATCAGCTCTGATTCATTGCACAGCACCCAATCCAGAATAGTTGATCGTCTAGTGGGCTCAGCTATGAGCGGCTCTAAAAAGTCATCTCATAAGCACTCTAGAAATTTCCCTTCTTGTAATCCAGCACCAACATGACTTTCCCAATCACCTGCATATTGAAGTCTCTATGACTCTGGTAACATTGTCCTTTTGGCATGCATTTTCCATCTCCTATTGTAATGTGTAGGCCACATCCTTACTACTGTTTGGGGATCTGTATACAATTCCTATCAGGGTCTTTTTACCCTTGCTGTTCCTTAGCTCTATCCACAATGATTTAACACCTTCCAAGTTATGTCACCTCTTTCTAATAATTTGATTTCATTTTTTTACCAACGCCGCCCCAGTGTTGTGTGCTGCATACAAACTTTGATAATAAATGTACTTTGAATCCTTTGAATCTTTCGAATGACATGCTTAGTAAGTTTGCAGATGATTGGTGGTATTGTAGACAGTGATGAAGTTTATCAAAAATTACTTGGAGATCTTGATCAGCCAGTGTAAGTGGGCTGAGGATTGCCAAATGATTTTCAATTCAGATAAGTGTGACAGCTTGGAAAGTCAAGCCAGGGTAGGACTTTTACAGTGTATCATCTACAGAGTGTGTGGAACAAGGGGTCTTAGGAGTACAAGTACAAAATTTTGCTGCAAGTGCCCTCAAAAGCAGATAGGGTGATAAATAAGACATCTGGCAAGCTGACCTTCATTAGTCAAGGCATTGAACATAGGAACTGGGACATTAGGCTTCAGGTGTACAAGACATTGCTGAGAATGGATTTGGAGGATTTGGTACAGATTGTGTACAGATAAGATAAACATGTGTAAAATTGAAAGTGTGCAGAGAAGCTTTATCAGGAGGGTGCAGTGATTTGAGGGCCTGCGTTACTGCCAGAGGTTGGGCAGTCTAGGACTTTATTCCTTGAAGCACAGGAGTGACCTTACAGAGGTGTATAAAGTCATGAGAGGCCTAGATAGGGTGAGTGCACATAGTCTTTCCTGGGGTAAGGTAACTAGAAGATAGAGGGTATAAGTTTAAGATAAGAGCTGGAAGATTTAAAAGGGACCTGGTGTGCAGAGGATGGTGTAGACTGTTCATGGAATGTGGGTGTCAGAAGATCTGGCTGAGGAAGGTGCAATAACAACATTCAAAAGACATTTGGATGGATATGTGTTTAGGAAGAGGTTAGAGGAATATGAGCTACGCATGGGCAAAGTGACCTGCTTGGTGGTCGGCAGGGGCAAGTCTGTTTCCATGCTCTACTAGTCTCTGAAACATTTTGTTGCCTGTTGTCTTAATGCAAGTAGTTCTTCTTGAAATCAGCCAAACCCTCAATTCTGGCCCACTCTTGACCTCCCTCAGATCAAAGTGATAGGTTTATGGCACAGTATCTGAAAGGCTCTTCCAGTGGCACTCCATTGTGAATTCTCTGTCTACACTCCCAAGGATTAGATCATTCATCATCCTTTCTCATCTGGACTATCTACGTGCTGATACAGACCTCTATTAGATGCACTTTAAGGTACACGAAGTCTTTTTGCAATAAATTAATACTGAAGGTTGAAATCCCTACTTCCACTACCCTACTATTCAATTGCCTGCATAATTGCACCTCTGTTTCCTGCTGATTGTTTGGAGACCTGTAGTGCAAGTTCAAGTTTATTGTTATTTGACTGTACAACCAAAAGAAACAAAGTTCTTCTGTACCCAAAAAACATAGGCCACATACAGCACATAAAGTAAAATATTACCACAAATAAGTTAAAATAGAATTCAAAGTGCGTTTAGTGAGCAGCACAGGTATAAAGTAAATAGCACAGTAAACTGCTTGCTGTCCTGGTGTTAAGGTCTCGACAGTGGCAGGGTATTCATTCGTCTTACCTGAGGGAAGAAGCTGTTACCCATTCTAGTAGTTCGAGTCCTGACGCTCCTTCCTGTCAGTAGGAGGTCAAAGGGTTTGTGAGTTGGATGGTAGGGATCTTCAACAATGCTTTGGGCCCACCCAGTGCACACCCAGCAACCGGATTGCTCCAGTTTTGTTCTCAACTCCACTCAAATGTCCTTACTTGATGAACTTTCTGGGATGTCCTCCTCAGATCACCTTTTATCACAACCAACAGTTTCTTTCTTTATCTCCAGGTCCTGCCAGCCTTGATGAATGGACTCTGATCTGAGGATTTTGCTGGATCCCACACCTTCCATTTGGTCTCCAGCTAACCCTACGTCTGCACAGTTCCTAACACCCCCTGATATCATTGCTGTGACTCCTCTGTGAAACAAACTGATCTGTGAAACTATGATGATTCCACGGATAATGGAAACTAAGGCTCATGAAAAACTCTGCTCTCAGCAGCTTATTCTATATTTTCTGAATGCCTTTGATGATTGATCTGCAAATAACTAAAGAAATAAAGTTTGTGACAAAAATTCCAAACATTAAATGATAAGTACATTTTTAAACATGTTAAACTAGTTAACTAAAATATTAATATTAATTAAAATAAAGTAATACATTTTTCTTCACCTTCTCTTTTAATGAAGGTAGCTATCTGATTCAAGTGAATGCCGCAGTGTGATGCTGTAAAAAGTGAGCCTGATATAAGAATGTACGACCATAAGACATAGGAGAAGAATTAGGCCATTTGGTCCATCGAGACTTCTCCACCATTCAATCATGGCTGATTCTTTTTCTCCCCCTCCTCAGCTCTTCTCCCCGGCCTTCTCGCCGTAACCTTTAATGCTGTATCCAATCAAGAACTTATCAATCTCTGCCATTAAATACACCCAACGACCTGGCCTCCACAGCTGCCTGTGGTAACAAATTCCACAAATTCACCACCCTCTGGCTGAAGAAATTTCTCTGCATCTCTGTTTTAAACGGACGCCTCTCTATTCTGAGGCCGTGCCCTCTTGTCCTAAACTCCCCACCATGGGAAACATCCTTTCCACATCTACTCTGTCTAGGCCTTTCAACATTTGAGATCCCCCACCTCATCCTTCTAAATTCCAGCAAGTACTGGTCCAGAGCCATCAAATGTTCCTCATATCATAACCCCTTCATTCCTGGAATCATCCTTGTGAACCTCCTGTGAAGCCTCTCCAATGCCAGCACATCTTTTCTCAGATGAGAAGCCCAAATGTGTTCCAGCCCCTCAGCGGAGAACGTTATGGAATACTATCTGACTCAATGCACCTGACCTCAGGTATGCTCCAAGTGTGCATGCTGCAAGGCACAGATACAGAACACTGAAAAAAATATCCCTCTCGTCTCACCACAAATCAGTGCGATCCGCACAGTTTACTCATTCTTTCTACTGTTACGGTACCGCGCAAAAGTCTTAGGCACTTGCATAGAGCAAGGGTGCCGAAGACTTTGGCACAGTACTGTGTTTGTAAATCTGGCGGGGGCAAAGGGTTCTGTGAACGATAAGGGTGGAGTGCCATGGGACGGGTGTGGGACAGGTGCCAGAGAAGGAATACCAGTGGTGGGTGGAGGAGCAGGTGCAGACACACACAGCCCTGAGACACCAGGCAAGGTCATTTGATTCCAAACAATTGGTTTATTGATCATTACAGAATGTCTCTCTGGTGCTTCATGCTCCCTCCCCTCCCCTTTTCCCAACTATGATTCCCTCCTCCCTGACCCCTTCCCACTCACAGTTCACAATAGAGACCCATATCAGAATCAGATTTATCATCACTCCTATATGTCATGATTTTTTGTGAGTACAGTGCTATATATATAATATATATATGCCTAAGACATTTGCACAGTACTGTATATTATTTTCCAGCATTCAAAATATTTTGCTTTAGAGGAAATGTGTTTGCAATTTGGGGCAACAGGTTATTAGACTGATTTGCATTCCTTTCTGACAATAAGTTCTGTAATGGTAGGAGAAGAAATAGTTATGTATTAAATGTTTTTGAAATTCATTTTTATGTTGGTATATGTTTCCTTTTTTAATTCCAATTAGATCTTTGATAGTATTAATTTAACTGAAAATCTACTGGATAATATGCAGAGCAGCAGTTATATACTCCATTTGTATTTGAAGTGTCTTGCTAAGATAATAGATTAACGACCTGCTATTTCTGAAAATGCATGAGTTCTATTATTATACCTCCAGATAAATGTCTTATGTGATGAGAAATTGTGCAATGTAGCCTCTCAGACTACACAATGGAATGATCAATGCTAGTGTACTTGAAACATAAGCAAAATCGGACTCAAAATTACTAATTCTTCCTTTGCATCATATTTTTCAATTCCCTTCCTCTCTGGAAGCACAATTAATATGTTGTTGAATCCATTTACATTAATGGCTTTCCAAAACTATTTATTAAACAACAGAACAAACTTTTGACTGAAAATGTTAAACCTAACTTGATCATTTTTTTACCCAAGTCCCCTGCTACCTGAATACTTGATGATAATGAATATTGTAATTTTCCTTCATAATCTTGAAACCCCAATTAAGTCACCTTGAAATCTCTTTTTCACAAAGAAATTAAGCTCAGCTTCTTTAACCTTTATACATAATTTAGTTGACACGAATGCGTGTTTGGAGCATATTTGTCACTTAGACCAGAAAATCTGCAGTAAACAAAGTATTTCTGTGATCAGGTTACTTTTAGTTCATAACATCCTTTAACGTGTATACTGGCTGCATAGCAGAAGCAGAAGCTGACAAAAAATATATTCCACCAGACAACATTTAGACATTATTCCAACTAATGCTCCTTAATCTTACATATCCTAGAGTAAAGTATTTTTTAATGTGCAAAATCATTTCCTACTCATCATCATTAGAATAATTTCTTAATTGCATTAAATTTGTATTGCAATTTAAAATAAAGTGAAGTGTGCTAATTTATTTGATTAATTCAAGTTAAGCAAATAACTCATTTGCTCCCAAATGTTAGTCAAAAGTCAAAAGTATTCACAGAGATGGAATTAATAAGAAAAAAATGAACATTGTCTTTCATTCAAGTGTATAATTAAAGTGCAGATATATTTTTATCCAAAAATTTCATATTTCTCCATTTTCTTTGTCTAAATCATAATGGGCAATTTTTACTTTCTTTCGTTAACCCATTTTACAAAAACAGAAATCCAGCTGCCAATTTTAATTTTCTCTCCATCTACATTCCATTAAACACAAATTTCTCTCCAGTTATACTTCAACTAACATAAAAATTATGGCATCCTTCAGCCATATCTATATTGAATAAAAATGAATACTTCTGATAATTGGATCAGTTTGAGAGTGAGAGAGTATTTCCTGGTAAAAAAAAATGATGGAACGTTGTGCTTATAACTCATTCAGACAAAGAATGATTAACATGTGTAATGAACTTTCAAGATGATGGGAAGTATCCGAATATTGTTGAGATGCTAAATTTAAAAAGTAAAGAGACCAATGCATACTCTCTATATCAGGATGTAAGTAAAAGGAGAAGAAGATTGTCAGTCATTAGACTCTGATCTGTCATTCAGTAAAATCACGCTGATCCAGATTCAGATTCAGTTACTACATGTACATTGAAACATATAGTGAAATGTGCTGTTTGCATTAATAACCAACTAAGGGTAGCCTGCAAGTACCACCATACATTCCTGTGCCAACTTACCACTCGTACAGTGGCCTCCAGTTCCCGGCCCTAGGCTCTCAGAATTGCAGAACTTTCAAACTTGACCTCAACGTCTCCTACTCACTCTGCATGTTCCTTGACATTCTTGTGATTCAAATCTCTGCCAGTCTCTGGTTTGAATATACTCAGTTAGTCCACCTCTATAGCTCGCTGGGTTAGAACATTCTGAAGAGCCATGGCCCTCAGAGAGCAAGTTCTTCCTCTTTTCCATCTGGAATGGGTATCACCTTACAGAGGTGCAATAGTGCTCTTCCTGTTTATATCCCCAACAGAGGAGACATCCTCTCAGAACCTACTTTGTCACCCTCTCTCATATTCATATATTTCATGAACATCACTTCTCATTCTTCGAAATTCAACGAATTTGAACACAATCAGTTCAACCTCTCTTCAGTTGCCAACCTCCTCATCCCAGGAACAGACCTTGTGATTTTTCTCTGCACTGTTTCCGATGCAATTATCCTTCCTTAAATATGGAGACCAGAGATAATCCAGGTATGTTTTTTTTACCATCACTCTGTAAGGTTATATCAGAACTTTGCCACTTGAAACTCTACATTGATTTGTAGTAAATGCCAAAGACCTCACCCACTCAGACATTCGCTCTCCTCCACTCTCTCATCTGTCAGAAGATACAGAAGTCTGAAAGCATGTACCACCAGGCTCAAGATCACCTTCTATCCCACTGTTATCAGACTCTTGAACGGACCTCTTGTATGACAAGCAACACACACAAAATGCTGGAAGAACTCAGCAGACCAGGCAGCATCTACGGAGAAGAGTACAGTCGACGTTTCGGTGCAGGCAGCCTTGACCAACATCTTGTACGACAAGATGGCCTCAGAATCTACCTCATTATGATCTTGCACTTTATTGTTTACCTGCACTGCACCTGTTCATAAATTTTACACTGCGTTCTGCTTTGCTATTGTCTTACTTTATTCTGGCTCAATGCACTGTGTAATGATTTGATCTCTACAAATAATATGAAAGACAAAGCCTGTTACATATGACAAAAATAAACCAATACTAATGCCAACAGTTGCTGCAACAGCATGCCAATGCCTGTCAGACTTAATGTTCCGTGCAACATGACCCCCTGCCACATTTTGTCATCTTACTCAGTTTAAATAATAACTTGCTCTTTCATTGTAACCTCCAGAGTGGATAACCTCTCCTTCTACCAGCTTCTTACCCACTCACTTAAACTTCTCTGCATTCCTTCACATATTCTTTGGGTCCTCCTCATAACTTGATACTTACTTATTTTATTTAGAGATACAGCATGGAAAAGGTCCTCCCAGCCCAGCGAGCTGCACCGCCCAGAAACCCACCTGTTTAACCCTAGCCTAATTGCAGGACAATTCACTATGACCAATTAACCTACTAACCAGTACAACTTAGGAACTTAGGAACGTGGGAGAGAACTGGAGCACCCGGAGGAAACCCATATGTAGATGGGGAGGACGTGCCAACCGCTTACAGCCAGAACTGGAATTGAGCTCTGAACTCCGATACCCCGAGCTGTAATAATGTCGTGCTACATGCTACCCTACCATGGCACCCTGTACTTCATTAGGAGTTTGAAGATGTTTGGTATGTCAACAAAAACACTCAAAAACTTCAATAGCCTAACAGAAAAGCTGCATCATGTCTGGTATGGGCGGGGGGTGCTGCACAGGACCGAAAGAAGCTGTAGAAGGTTGTGAATATTGTCGGCTCCATCTTGGCTACTAGCCTACAAAGTACCCAGGGCATCTTCAAGGAGTAGTGTCTCAGAAAGGTAGCGTCCATTGTTAAGGACCTCCAGCACCCAGGTCTTTTCTCACTGTTACCAACAGGTAGGAGACACAGAAGCCTGAAGACATACACTCAGCGATTCAGGAACAGCTTCTTCCCTTCTGCCAACTGATTCTTAAAAGGACATTGAATCCATGAATACTACCTCACTTTTTTAATATATAATTCTGTTTTTGCACAATTTTTAATCTATTCAATATACATATTCAATACTCATTTATTTTTAATTTTTTTCTTCTATATTATGTATTACATTGAACTGCTGCTGCTAAGATAACAAATTTCACGACACATGCCAGTGATAATAAACCTGATTCTGATTCTGATTCCCACCAACTTCTGTATAATTAACAAATTCAGCTACACCAGACTGTATTCCTTCAACAATATTATCAATATAGTAGATGTTCCCAACCTTTTTAATGCCGGGGACCAATACCATTAAGCAAAGGGTCCGTGGACTCCCGGTTGAGAAACACTGCTATAGAGATTATAAAGTGTAGGGCACTGATCTCTGTGGAACTCATCTTTTTAATATATTTTTCACAATCAAAATATGACTTACTTACCCTGACTTCCTTACTTCACTCATATAGACATTCACCTATGCATGGCAATATTTTACCCAATTGAAACTTGGTCATCTGGCCTTACAAATCAAGTCAGAAGTAAAGTATTTAGGCATTATTATTGACTCTTAGCTAAAGTTCAATTCACATATTAACCATATTATTAGGGCTGGGTTCTTTCATTCGAAGAACATTGCGAAGGTTTGATTTCTCACAACATCTCAAGATGCTGAAAAATTGATACACACTTTTGTTTTTAGCCGATTAGACTACAGTAATGCACCCTGTTCAGGATTGCCTAAGAAAGATATAAATCAGCTGCAGCTTGTTCAAACTGCAGCAGCAAGAATCTGAACCAAACAATGAAAATCTGAGCACATTTCACCAGCTTTGGCATCATTACACTCTATCCCCTTACATCCCTAATTATAATATTAGATCCACAATTGCTGGATTGCTTAGCATTCCTAGAGCCAAGCATATAAGAACTGGTGATGCAGCCTTTTACTCTTATACACCAAAATCTGGAATACTCTACCAGCTGAGGCAGACCAGGCTGGAACTGTGGAATGTTTCAAAACACTTCTAAAAACCTACTTTTTAAATTTAGCCTACTTATAGAAATACTGGAGCTGGCTGGTGGCGTAGTGACATCAGCGCTGGACTTCAGCGCGAGAGGTCCCGAGTTCGAATCCAGCTGGCTCCCGTTAAGAGCTGGTGATCTCTTTATAAAAAAACTCACCCAGCAGAAGGCAAACCACTGCTGTAACTTGCCTAGTACGCGATTTCCCAATACATTAGAGTGGCGCGGAAGGAAAATGTCCACTACCTGGAAATAATTCCGGATGCGACATACCTATAGAAATACTTATAGCCTACTTATGTGGATACTATAGAGAGAGCGCAGAGGAGATTTACAAGGATGCCTTATGAGAATAGGTTGAGTGAACTCGGAGTGACAGAGGATGAGAGATGACTTGATAGAGGTGTATAAGATGATGAGGGGCCTTAATCGTGTCAATAGCCAGAGGCTTTTTCCCAGGGCTGAAATGGCTAACTCGAGGTGGCATCATTTTAAGGTGCTTGGAAGTACAAATAGGTACAAGGGGGTTGTCAGAGGTAAATTTTTCATACAGAGTGTGGTGAGTGCATGGAATGCACTGCTGGTGACGGTGGTGGAGGCGGATACAATAGGGTCTTTTAGAGACTCTTAGATAGGTACATGGAGCTTAGAAAAATAGAGGGCTATGCTGTAGGGTAATTCTAGGCAGTTTCTAGAGTAGGTTACATGGTCGGCACAATATTGTGGGCCGAAGGGCCTGTAATATGCTGTAAATTCCTATTTTCCATGTTTCTATTGGATTACTTAGTGCCTATGGGTGTTGATTACTTTGGTATATTTGATTAGTTTGGTATATTCAATTACATATTATTCTATATAATGTTCATCTTTGCTTATGAGTTTTAATTTTGTTTTGTATTTTTATGACTATTTTGATTTAACTTTACCATCTATTTAAAGCATTTGAGCCTGCATCTTAAGGTATGAAAGGCACCATATAAATAAAAATTTTATTATTATTATTATTATTATTATTATTATTATTATTATTATTATTAGTCATTCGCTTTTACCTTGTACAATCTATTACATGACACGTTATCAAATACTACTGGGAATCCAAATCTATTACATCTATTGGCTATCACTCTATCTAACCTTGATGCTTAGGCTTATGCTAAGTTTTCTCCAAGTCTTAAGTGCTTGTCTCTTTCTGTTTTCTTTTGTTTTTCTTTTTGTAAATCATCTTACATAGCTAATCTATGTTCCTTAAAGGTCATACTTAAAACCTCAGCTGTCGCTTAACTTCATACAGAGCTTTAATGCTGACTTTCAATCAACAGTTGGACCTTGCCTCCGGTATCTGACCAGACCAGATGTATAGTCTAGCTCTCTCCTTAATCTCTAAGTAAAACTGTGGAAAATCCAATACCGATTATCAACTGATTAATCAAAATAAAACCTAAACTAAAGCACACGATATTCTTCAGATTTATTAGAAATTTTGAACAACACGCACAAAATGCTGGAGGAACTCAGCAACTCAGGCAACATCTACGGAGGGGAATAAACAGTTGATATTTAGTCCTTGTTTAAAAACTAAACAAAATTGTATGCTTCTGTCATATTGTTCAAATAAAGTGGCTCTATGTAAACAAATTAATATTCCCATCAATTCTTTGCTTATTCGGAGCAGACTCAATGGGCTGAATGGCTTAATTCTACTCCTATGTCTTATGGTCTAGATGTTCTAAGTCAGAGTTTCCCAACCTGGGGCCCACAGACCCCATGGTTAATGGCTGGGATCATGGCCATAAAAAAGGTTGGGAGCCCATTTTCTAAAGGAAGGAATATACAAAAATACTGACAAAATTTTAGAAACGCAAACACAAAGAAATCTGCAGATGCTGGACATTCAAGCAACACACACAAAATGCTGGTGGAACGCAGCAGGCCAGGCTGCATGTAAAGGAAGAAGTACAGTCGACGTTTCGGGTCAGACGTTACAGCCCGAAACGTCGACAGTGCTTCTTCCTATAGATGCTGCCTGGCTTGCTGCGTTCCACCAGCATTTTGTGTGTGTTGACAAAATTTCAAGGCACTTTGACTTAAATGACTGATTGACTCCAGAGATTGTACAATGTGGATATATCTTCAAATATTTTGTTGGCTGGGCTGCTACGTATTTGGTAATGAATTATCAAGTTCTTGAAGAAGCTAAATCAATATAGCATTTGCAAGAAAGCCATTCCACACTTCCAGTACTCAATTCTTCTCAATTAGGTCTTGTTAATTTTTACACTGATGTCCTATGCTTCTGCATTTGTAGAAAAAAAGTAATTCATTTAGTAAGGACATTTTTTTCTAACCCCTCCAGTTTTTCATGATCCTGAAATACAACTGAGTGCATTAGTGGTCCTAATGAAGGATGCAGTTTTCCTTGGTTTGCATAGCCAATAAAAGTTGTGGACCATTTTTCATCCATTTATTAAACTACTCAAAAGTTTGTTTTTCTTGCACATGGATTGCAATGCTCAAATTCTCGAAATACAACCTCGTTGGAAAAGCTTGGTCTCATGAGGGCTTTTCCCGTCCTCCCCCTTTTTTCCAACATTTTGGGCAACACCGGCAGATCCTCATTTTTTAACCATAGCATGATATGCTAATAAGAATTTGGTCCACTTTAATTTAACCTTAAATAGAGTTATAGAGTCATAGAGAAAGACTATGTCAATGCTGCCCTTTGACAGTAATCCCATTTACTTTGGTCCACAGCTTCCTATGCCTTGTGATCCAAGAATTTGTCAAATGTCTTTTAAGAAAATTGTGAAATTATCTGTTTCTATGACCTTTACAGATAGCAAATCCAAGATTCTAACCATTCTTTATATGGAAAGCAAACTTGGGATTTCTTCTAAAAGTGCTGTCACTCACCATAAACCTACGCACTCTTATCTTAGAAACTGCAACAAATGGAAAAATTAATTTTACTACTTACTCTCCTCATATCAGGTCCTTATCAGGTATTTTCTTCTCATACACCAGAGTAAACAATTCTAGCTATTTAGTCCTTTCTTACAATTGAAATATTTCAGTCCAGGTAATGTCCTGGTGAATCTCCGCTGCACCCCTCTGAATAAATAAATCCTTTCTTATCATGGATATTCTACCTTTATTGCGCTCTCAAAATGCACCAAATTACACTTTTGGAGCACTGTAGCGTAGAGGTTTGCGCAACAATTTACAATGCCAGCGTTCATAGATTGGGATTCAATTCCAGCTGGTGTCTGCAAGGAGTCTATATGTTCTCCCTGTAACCATGTGGGTTTCCTCCCATATGCTGTAGACATTCAGATAAGGGTAAGTGTTTGTAAGTTACTGGCATGTTAGGTTGGCTCTGGAGACATGGCGACACTTGCTGGCTGGGCTGAGCACATTGTCATATTGTATCAGTCCTTGACAAAAACAACTTATTTCACTGGACGTTTCAATGTTTTGATGTACTGTATATGTGACAAGTAAACACAGTTTCTTCAGGTGTCAGGATTAACTTCCACATGCAATTGCTGTACACAATTTCCTAGTGATCCATAGTCTTAGAAAATCTTTTTTCTAATCTCCCAAACCACCAATTTTCATATACTCTTCAAAGTTACTTCCTACATCCTGCTGTCTTGGTGGTGATGGCACATCCACATTGGAGTTTAGCAGGAACTTTGGTTCAATAATCATACGAGTTAAGTTAGTGTGTGGCCTGAAGGGGGTTGGTGCAGGATAATGGTTTTCTCATTTATCTGGTTAGCAGAAGTGGTAAGGTTTAGAGCTGCCATCTACATAATCTTGTCATGGTGATTAATTACACCCTGTTCACTGTACAAACTCTACAAATGGCAGACTGGTATTGCTGAGAGCAGGGATAGATTAAATGTGTGGTCCACCACTGATTGGATTTTTTCGATCAGCATGGTGTCAAATAGCAACTACGGTATTTGATCTATCTTACCCCTGTTCTGCTAATGCTGATGGTGAATATTCTGATCAGTATTGTGCAGGATATTACTGGTAGTAACTGCTGACAATTAACAGTGATACGAAAATACAAAAATCATTAAAAATCATTCTTCGCACATTTTCCAGACAGTGCCAATCCATTCTTTGTTGCCCTCGAAAAGGAGGTGATGAGCTATCTTTCAGAACTACTGTAGTCCCCAGAACTGTCAGATTGGAATTTCTAGCAGAATTCTGAGGACATCTTCTCCAGAAGGATTTATAGACACAAGATGCTGGAACTGGGGAACAAATTACTAACTGCTGAAGGAACTCAATGGGTCAGGCAGCATCTGTGGAGACAAAGGGATGTTTCAGATCAAAGCCCTCCATCAGGACCCAAAATGTCGACTAATCTTTTGCCTCCACAAATACTGATTGACCTGCAGTGCTCCTCCAGTAGTTTACTTATTGCTCCAAATTCAGGATATAGTTTATAACAGAAGATTCCTCTCTCCTTGTAAAAGTTGTATAAAATATTCCAGCCATGTTACAGAAATCAATTTCAAAAAGGTAAAAATAATCTGTTTTAACTCATAATGAAATGCCCTCAAGATACATTCCTGCACTGATCAGCTATGTTAATAACTGCTTATTTTAGGCAGAAGCCTAGGAACCTCTGAAATCCTATTGAGATGTACAGCTGTGTTTTATTCATGCAGAAACAACAATCAAAAAGGCATTATGAGGATGCACAACAGAAAAGAAAGATTAACATATTTATTGTAGTTTGTGAATTTGTATTGCTCATCTTAAAGCCTATGCAAATTAAGCACATTTAAGAGAAAATACAAGGCCCTTGACAGATATCCTCCAACTCCAAAGATTTCTTTCCTCAAATGTTTACCAGAATTCATTAGTGATTGTTTATTATTCATATAGAAAAACAGGCATCTATATGACTAATATAATTATCAACAGTGAATTCTGGGAAACTTTTGAGCAGTTCTTGACTGCTGAACAGAATAACTAAAAGGAAAAAAATAAACAGTTTAACAAGGGAAGAATTCTGCCATCATATGCTGATACCTGCCACACAATAACTTGTCCCATGTTTGGAGGATGCATCCTCACCCTCCAAACGTGTTCAAGTTTGATTGGCAGTCATTTTCCTTACCATCCACCTGCAAAATGCATTACAATGAATCCGGCCCTACTGAGACCTTGACATTCCGTCAAGAGGTTGGTGCAAAAATAAATCAGGAAATGTGGCTAAATCATGGGTTATAAAACAAATTAAGGAGGGTATTAAAGTTCAAAGTAAATTTCTTATATAAGTACATATATGTCACCATATCCTACCCTGAGATTCATTTCTATGTGGGAGGTAAAATGAACCGTCAGTGTGCTTGCACACTAAATGCTGAAGTGCTATAGGTGATTACGAAGGTAAATGCTTGTCTTCATTGGAAGATGATTATAGAACCATGAATGTCTTGCTACAGAAGGCCTTGGTGAGGCCACAGCTCGAGTAGCTTGTGCAGTTTTGGTCTCCTTACCTGAGAAAGGATGCACGGAGTGAAGGTTCATCAGACTCATCCCTGGGATGGCAATACTAATGTATGAAATGAGATTGGGTCAGGTAGGTCTATACATACTTAGCTGAGATTAGAAGAATGAGAGCAGATCTCATGGAAGCCCTCAAATTTCAATAGGTCTGGAGAGATTAAATTCAGGAAGGGTGTTGCTGAATAAGTCAAGGACCAGTGATCACAGTTTAAGGAGACCAGGTAGCCCTTTGAAGTCTCAGATGAGGGATTTTTTTTTCATTCAGAGAATGTTGAACCTATGGAGTTCCCCATGACAGGAAGCATTTAATAGAAAATGATTTAATATGCTTAAGAGGGAGTTAGATATTGCTCTTATGGCTTGAGCAATTATGGGATATTGGGAGAAAAATGAAGCAGGATATTGAATTTGGATAATCAGCCATGACTGAAATAGGCTCAAATAGGCCGGATGGCCCAACGCTGCTGCTGTTTTCCACAATTCTGCATTCCTAGGAGGCTTTTGTTTATTTCTTTGACCTGTCTTCAGTGTCTGCTTTTTCTTTAGAGTAATTGAAAACTGTCTTTAGAGAGAGTTTCAGACACCAGATGAATGCTGGGGATTGTATCACTGATGTGGCTAAGTTACCCTGTTATAATTTCATTGGCAGAAACAGACGGGAGTTGTATCAAGGGCACTTCCAGGAGGCCCTGCAATGCTCCCAAGGGGAGGAAATTCACCCATGGATCTGTAATAGCTCAGAGATAAATAGAGGTAATTCATCAAGATATTGTGTCACTGACAAAGTTATTGAGCTTTGCTTCATTAACTAATTGCTACAATGGCAATTTTACTCAATAAGATGGAATCTTCTGCTTAAACAAAAATGGTATTTTTCTCATTGGCACAGGACGTGATAATTCAGCCCTTTGTGTCTGTCCCTACATTCAATGAATTCAAATTCCTTGGCATTACTGTATCAGAGGATCTGTCCTGTAGCCAGCACATAAGTGTCATCATGAATAAGGCACAATAGCCCCTCTACTTTCTAAGAAGTTTGTATAGATTTGGTATGCCTCTAAAACTCTGATGAACTTCTATGAATGGACAGTGGAGAGTATCCTGACTGGTTGCAATATGGCCTGATATGGAAACACCAATGCTCAGGAATGGAAAAGTCTCCAGAAAGTGGTAGATATAGCCCTGTCTGTCACAGGCAAAGCCCACCCCATGATCGAGTACATTGACAAGGAGTGCTGCCACAAGAAAGCAGCATCCATCTTCAAGGATCCCAGTCATCCAGGCCGTGCTCTCTTCTCAGTACTGCCACCAAGCAGGAGGCACAGGAGTCTTTGGTCTCATACCACCAGGTTCAGGAACAGTATTACCCAACAACCATCAGGATCCTGAAAGACGTGGATAACTTCACTCAACACAATGCTGAACAGACACTACAACTTATAGACTCATCCTCAAGAAATCTATTACTCAGTATTATTTATTTACTTTTTTAATTATCTGAATGATAATCTTTGTTTGCACATTGGTTGCTTGTCAGTCTTCGTTATTCATAGTTTTTTTTTGTAAATTCTATTCTATTTCTTTTTACTTTTCTGTAAATACCTACAAGAAAACAAATTTCAAGGTAGTATATGGTGACATATACTGTAAGTACTTTGATAGTAAATATACTTTGAACTTTGATCAAATAGTAGTTAGCACAATTGTTTTATAGTTGCAGCAATTGCCAATTAGGGTACGATTCCTGCCACTGTCTATAAGGAGATTTTACATACCTCCGTGACAAATTGAGTTTCCTCCATGTGCTCTGGTTTCCTCCCACATTCCAAAAAAGTAGAGTTTGGGTTAGGTTTATTAAGTTCTGGCTATGGTACTTTGGTGCTGGAAGTGTGGTGACATATGTGGACTGTCCCCAGCACAATACTCATTGATTTGATTTGATGCAAGTTTTGAAGTACATTTGACAAATAAAGTTAATCTCTTATTTCCATTTCCCCACTTTGGCAACATTAATATTTTAACTCTTTAAAATGTGGCTAGCAAAAATCTATCACTAATAAAGCTAAAATTAATAATTGAAACAATGTGTCTATTTTGTGGTGAAACACTTATACTACCTATGTATGAATGAAAAGTTCAAAGAACCCTCTCCAGAACTGGCTGCATGGATGTTAAGATGATACAGTATACACTCAGCAGCCACTTTATTAGCTATACCTGTACACCTGCTTGTTAATGAAAATTTCTACTCTGCCAATAATGTAGCAGCAACTCAATGCATAAAAGCATGCAGATGTGGTCAAGAGGTTCAGCTGTTATTCAAACCAAACATCAGAATGGGAAAGAAATGTGATCTAAGTGACTTTGTTTGTAGAATGTTTGTTGGTGCCAGACAGGATGGTTTGAGTACCTCTGAAACTGCTGATCTTATGAGATTTTCATGCAAAACAGTCTCTAGAGTTTACAGACAAGGCTGTGAAAAACACAAAACATCCAGTAAAAGACAGTTCTGTGGGGCAAAAGCCCCTTTTTAATGAGGGAGGTCAGGGGAGAATAGCTGGACTGCTTCAAGCTGACAGGAAGATAACATTAACTCAAACAACCACACGTTACAACAGTGGTGGGCAGAAGAGCATCTCTGAACGCACAACATGTCAAACCTTGAAGTGGATGGGCTACAGCAGCAGAAGACCACAGGAGGTGTGTACCTAATAAAGTGGCTACTGAGTATATGTATAGTATAACATCCCAATTTCAGTACAGTGGATTCCAGTTGACTGGGACACATCGAAACCAGTACATTTTGGCCCTATTACATTGCTGCCCCAGTTTGCTGAAGTTTCTTGGAAATAATTTACAAAAGACAAAACTATGTTTAATTGAATAACAAATTATGCATTTAAATGAAATGCGGAACAAACTATAACACTACCAATATACCAATACCAATACTACCATAGAAGTATAAAACTGGGCATTAGTCCCTAATAGTTATTGATGGAGGAATTCATACAGTGCCTTTAGATTGACCATAAGTGAATAAAATCAACTCAGACACCGAGTGAAAATAATGGACTGCCTTCATTGCCTTCCTGCATAGTGTCAAAAATCACTGCTTTTTAATTCAGCATTGGTCAGCCCAAGTGAATAACATAACACAAGCATGTGCAAGTGACGTTACTTATAACTGTTCATTCTATACAATATGTAGTGTCTAATGACCACACAAGTGCATGCGACTGGCGCTAGTTTGAAACTGTTCGGCAACAGTCTCCTGTCAAAATTCAGTGACATAGTATTCCAAATAAATGAAGAAAATCCCAGCTATTTTTGACCCGGTCCATAAAATATAGGAGCAGAATTAGGCCATTGTTCATTGCTAATCCATTTTGCTCTCAATTCCATTCTACTGCCTTTCTCCCCAAACCCTTCCATGCCTTGATTTATCAAGAATCTATTAATTTCTGCCTTAAATATACCCAATGACCTGACCTCTACAGCCGCCTGTGACAACGAATTCCTAGATTCACCACCTTCCGGCTAAAGAAATTCCTCCTCATCTCAGTTCTGAAGTGATGTCCCTCTGTTCTGAGGCTGAATCTTCTGGTCCTCCACACATCCTCTCCACATCCAGTCTATTCAGGCCTTTCAACATTCCATATGTTTCAGCGAGGTCTCTCCCACCATTCTTCTAAATTCCAGCAAGTACAGGCCCGGGGCCATCAAGTGCTTCTCCCATGTTAACCCTTTCATTCCCTGGATCATTTTCATGATCTCCTTTGAACCCTCTCTAATGTCCAACACACCCTTTCTCAGATAAGGGGCCCAAAATTCTTTATCCTTGATTTGTTTTTGTTCTTTAAGAGTTGTCTCAAATAAGTGACTGCCCCGATTAACCAATGGCCCTGTTAAGTGGAATCCACTGTCTATCTGCGTCCCCGACTGAGGAAAAAAGTTATTCTTTCTATCTCACCTAGCTATTTCTTTCAAGGTTTCCATTATCAACAAAACTACATATAGACAGTTAAAGTGAGAAGCAAATATCCATCCAGACCGTCCTGTCTTAATGGGACAAGCAAACTATACTGACGTACCTATTATCCATGTTATTGCAAATGTTGCTTGCCTTGGGATGCCTGCTATATAAGTGAAGTAGCCAAACCTTTGCCTACCATCAGCATCATTTTGTGACGCTTCTCTGGAAGTTTTATGAAGCTAGCAACATCAATGGTAGCAAAGAGGGCCTGTTTCAGTGAGCGTCACTGATGACCTCCTGGTAGACCACTTTGTTTTTCAGTAGGCATACAGAATAGTTAACTCAGTGACACAAACTGGCAGTTCACAGTGGGAAAATAACAGTCTTTTTAATATCACAGTCAATTTTTAGCTGCCAACTCAGTATTTAACAGGGTGAGAACAGTATCAAATTAGCGCTTTGTTAACTCAAGTGATCAAGATGCTGCAATATTCACTGGGGCATACAACTATCAGAGAGTTGGATCTTTAATACTGATGCTATAGGTATGACATTATATGATAACTGCATTTGTCATTCATTTACAATACTAAAAGATGATGTGGAAATGTACATTTTTGAGATTAATACCAAAGGTCAGGAGGTGCAGGTTGCTGCAGGGGACCCTCCACCAGTAAAAGGAAAGCAATCACCTGCTGCCTGGACTCTTCCTCATCCCCCACCTTTCTCATTTGTCTGACTTTGGCTGCTCTCATCCCAACCGATGGGACGCTTTTGGCTGCAGATCCCGGGCCGATTCAAGAGGACTTTAAATTACAGCATTTAAAACAAATGCTCTGACTGGAGAAGTGATAAAATCAACTTGAATTCCGAGTTCATTTTTATTGTCTGGCAGAATACACGTCACCAGGATGACTGGATTGCATGCCTGTACTTTGGTTGGTTCAAAAACAGGAGAAAGTCTGCAGATGCTGGAAATCCAAAGCAACACACACACAATGAACTCAGCAGGTCAGGCAGCATCTATGGAAATGAGTAAACAGTCAACGTTTTGGGGCGAGACCCTTCTTCAGGACTGAGAAGAAAGGGGGAAGATGTCAGAATAAAAAGGTGTGGGGGTGGACAAGGAGGCTAGTTGGAAGGTGATAGGTGAAACCAGGTGGGTGGGAAAGGTAAAGGGCTGGAGAAGAAGGAATCTGATAGGAGAGGTGCATGGACCGTAGGAGGAAGGGCAGGAAGTGAAGACCCATGGGTAAAGTGATAGGCAGGTGAGAAGAGGTAAAAGGCCAGAGTGGGGAACAGAGAAAGAGATGAGGGGGAGGGAATTTTTTTATCTATCAGAAGGGGAAAGCAATATTCATGCCATCAGTTTGGAGGCTACCCAGATGGAATATAAGGTGTCGCTCCTCCATGCTGAGAGTGGCCTCATCTTCAAACAAGAGGAGGCCATGGCCTGACATGTTGCAACGGGAATGGGAATTGGAATTAAAATCTTTGGCTACCAGGAATTCTGCTTGGTTCAAAATTTTCTTAAGGCAAGATCAGCTTTATTTGTTATATGTACATCAAAACCTTGAAACACTTTGAAATGTTTAATTTGCGTCAATAACCAACACAGTTTGAGGAGGCATCTGGGACAGCCCGCAAGTATCGCCATGCCTCTAGTGTCAACAGCTTACTAACTCTATCTGAACGTCTTTGGACTGTGGGAGGAAACCAAAGCACCTGGAGGAAACTCACACGGTCATGGGGAGAATGTGCAAACTCCTTAGAGACAGCGGTGGGTGTTACGCTAAATGCTATGCTACATGCCACCCAATATATCCACAAGAAATATAAAAGTACTGCTCCTGAAGTTGCTGTGCAGGCAATCCCCGATGAGGTATGAAGCAATTTGATTTACAGAAGAAAAATTAGTGGACAAAAAAATTGAAAAATGCTAACAATAGGTAACAAATAAAACTTGTTATCTTCGGGAATGGGCAAAAGCCACAATAAAAACATCAGATATGCTGCGTTAAAAGTTAATGCAACTGACAACTGGTAAATATCAAGTTTGCTCTTTCAGCACTTCCTAAATGAGATAAACATACTGAATTTCCAGTAAGCGGATTATCAGCCCATTGAGTCTGCGGGATTCTTTTCATGCGTCATCCCAGAGTTCCCTCATTAATTAGTACATTTTGTAGAAAAGCAGAAAGGGAGAAGGGAACAGATCCGCCACGCCACTCACAGCAGGAATTAGAAGACATTATTTTAATGTTAGTAGCTTTAATCGCACTGCAGCCTAAATAATATCTTTGGGTGACATGTAACAGTGTGAAGCATGGCCACCTGGGACAAGGCAGGAAGCACTGCTGACAATCCTGATGCTCCTTTTCAAGTGAATTATCGTGGTGTAGATAACATAAAAATGGTAATTACTTGAGCCTTTTTTTTTTATCTATATGGCCAAAATATTGCTAATGGCAGGTTTTCATAAATCTGCTCACAATAATTTTGAGACATGCTAACTTGGCTTTAATTACATGCTTTGTGGGGAACGAGGATTATCATGTGCCAGCGCACCAATCAGAATGAGTCTCCTTGACAGTCCACAGCTTCGCTTTGTAATTTCACTGTGAGATGTTGTAATCTTTCTCCCAGTCAAATGTTCCTCATGCTCTGTTAACTCCCGCTCCCAGCACACTGCTTTGCAGCTGCTACCCAGTGGGGTTTTAATCCCTGCCCCCTACATGCCACAGGAAGGGCCTCCCCTCTTCCTTGGCACTTCAGAGATAGATCGCCCCTTAGAATCGGTCTGGCTTTTTAATACTTTTTAAACAGATACATGACCCCTCCCAAATCTTTTTTACCCCCTACCAACAGGCAGGAGGTACCGTGCCATTAGGATAAGGATGGTTAAGATGGGAAACAGCTTGTTCTCCCAGGCTGTAAGACTAGTGAACTTACTGCCACCACCCACATCTCAACATGTATGAAGTACAGGAGCGTTATACTGTTTGCTTTTTAATGTGTCATAAGTTCAACTTACTATTTCTAAAATTTATTTGTGGTAATATTATTGACTTTTGTTGTCTGTGAGTTTATGTACCGTGTTGTGCACCTTGGTCGAGAGGAACGTCGTTTCGTTCAGTGGTCTATGTGTATATGGTTGAAATGACAACAAACTTGAACTTCAATTTGATATGCACTGATGTTGTCATTTATTTGTGTATAATATGATGTAATAGCACTTATGCTACTTTAATGTTCATGCATAGCAAAACAAATATCAGAAATGATATCTGATTTGACTAATCCTGTCCTGCTTTCATAACTTAGTGAAAGGTTGAACTCTCCCCTTCACATGCCCCAGGGTCAACCCATCAGAACTCAATACCAGTTACTTTCAGATGCCATTAGCCGGTTTAACATTTTTTTTTATTGCCTCCTTCTTCTTTACAAAAAGCACACTCAGAATTGAGGTTACCTGGAGAAAGCATTACAAAGAAATTCAGAAACAGGTGTAGGCCACTTCATCCGTCAATCATGTTCCACCAGTCAATAAGATCATAGCTGATCTGTGATTAACTCCTTTGGTTAATACTCCTTAATACCTAGGGATAGTGGGACCTCATTTGCATATCTAATATTAATACCTCAATTGCCTGTTTATACAAAGTTTTCATTGATAGAAAGTAAAATTTGGAGAGATAGAAAATCACAGGACAATTCATTTCTTGATAGTTTCCACGAGGCAGATTATGTTGACCTCTGCTTTGGCTTGAATGTACTTGTATGACAGCACAATTGCTGCTGGTACGTTTACATTTGCCTGGCAATGTAAGCTGAATGAATTCAGAACAGATGCAAAGAGCATAACACTGGATGAATTCAGCAGGTCAATTGAGAGTGCCTGCATCAAAACATCTATTGGCTTCTCTGAGTTCTTACAGTGTACTGTTCAGAGTTCCAGATTCCAGCATCTGCAGTCTCTTTTGAATTCAGATCAGTGTCAGTTTTTACACCATAGAACAGATTTTCACTGAACTATTCAAACAAGGTTCCTATTTGTAAATGGCCCACTGACCCAGAATCATGGGATTACGGAAAGGTTAGAGAATGGGAGGTAATCTGTAGAGTCTTTCAGGCTTGGTGTAAGAGCAATCAAATAATCCCAGTCACCCATCTTCTCCCCTTCATCCCTGTGTCTGTGTAGTATGGTAGTGTAGTGGTTGGCATAAGACTATTACAGTGCCAGTGACCTGGGTACAATTTTGCCACTGCCCGTAAGGAATTTGTATGTTCTCTCCATGACAGCATGTGCATCCTCCAGGTTCCAAGCTATACAGTTGGTTACATTGGGTGGCATAGGCCTGCTATGCTGGGCTGGAAGCACCTGTTTTTGTTTTAATTTTTATTTAGTTCTGCATTTCCAAGCACAATTTTAAAATGCCCTGCAAATTCTTTCAAGAGTTTATCCAATTCAATTTCTGGATGCCATATTAAATCTGCCTCTCCTGCTGCCTGACCATGAACTGACCATGTGCTGAGTGTCCTTCATCTAACACTTGGTTCCCTTGTCTTCAAGTTTCATTCTGCGGTTCCTAGCCCTTCCTCCAGTCAGAATAGTTCCTCTCTACCCACCCTGTCGGGACCTTTTATGTTTTTAAATTAAACCCCTTTCAAAATGGGCTATTCCAACTGGAGATTATTCAGTCTATCCAGATAAATAAACTTCATTGTCCCTGGTCTCACTCTAATCAATCTCTTTTGCACAGCCTTGAAGTGTGGTGCCCAGAAGTTAACATCATATTCCAGCTGTGGCTGAACTTCTGTTTTACTCTTCTACTCTACGCCTCTGCTTACAAAGCCCAGGATTCTACATGGTTTAGAACAGAGAAAATGTAAAGTAATAATATCAGGTTATGCTGATCTAATGAAACCCATGAGCAACTTCAAGTTCCTGGGTGTCAATATCTTTGAGGATCTAACCTGGACCCAAAGGTATCGATGCAGCTACAAAGAAGGCACGACAGCAGTTATATTTCATTCGTAGTTTGAGGAGATTCAGTACGCCACCAAAGACACTCGCAAATTTCTGCAGATGTACCGTGGAGAGCATTCCAACTGGCTGCATCAAAAAGGTGGCATCTATCACAAAAGACCACCGTCACGCAGGACATGCCCTGTTCTCATTGTTACCATCAGGGAGGATGTACAAGAGCCTAAAGGCACACACTCAGGAGGAGCTTCTTTCCTTCTGCCATCAGATTTCTGAATGGGCATCGAACCCATGAATATTATCTCACTAATTTTTTCTCTTGCACTATTCATTTAATTTAACTTTGTTAATATATATACTTCTGGTAAGTTATTGCCATACATATACATTTAACAACATTTTCTGGTGATATTAAACCTGATTCTGAATCTGATCTGTAAGCAGTTTGTATGTTCTCCGCATAACCAAGAGTTTCTTCTGGGTGCTTCAGTTTCCTTCCACGTTCCAAAGACATACAGATTAGGGTTGTTATGTTGTGGGCATGCTATGATGGTGCCAGAAGCATAACGGAACTTGCTGACTATCCCCAGCACATCCTTGGACTGTGTTAGTCATGGACACAAAATGATGCATTTCGCTGTAAGTTTTGATGTTTTGATGTACATATAAGATCATAAGACCAATAAGCTAAAGGAGCAGAGTTAGGCCATTTGGCCCATTGAGTCTGGTCTGCCATTTCTGGCTGATCCATGCTTCCTCTCAGCCCCAGTCTCCTGCCATCTCCCCGTATCCCTTCATGCCCTGACTAATCTAGAATCTATCAGCCTCTGCCTTTCAGCACATCATTTCGAAGATAAGGGACCCAAAACTGCTCACAATACTCCAAGTGAGGCCTCACCAGGGCTTTATAAAGCCTCAACATTACATCCTTGCCTTTATATTCTAGTCCTCTTGAAATGAATGCTATCATCGCACTTGCCTTCCTCACCACAGACTCAAACTGCAAATTAACCTTTAGGGAATACAGCACAGGGACTCCCAAATCCCTTTACGCCTGAGTTTTTTGTATTTGCTCTCCATTTAGAAAGTAGACTGCCCTTTCATTTCTTTTACCAAAGTGCATACATTTCCTGACATTATAACCTGACTACCATTTCCCTTAATCTGTCTCAGTCATCGTGGCTGATTCGATTTTCCTCTCAGCCCCAATCTCCTGCCTTCTCCCCATATCCCTTCATGCCCTGACCAATCAAAGCTCTATCAGCCTCTGCCTTAAATATACAACCTTTGCCTGTGGCAAAGAATTGCACAGATTCACCACTCTCTGGCTAAAGAAATTCCTCCTCATCTCTGTTCTTAAAGGACGTCCCTCTATTCTGAGGCTGTGTCCTCTGGCCTTAGACTCTCCCACCACGGGAAACGTCCTCGCCACATCTACTCTATCAAGGCCTTTCATCATTCAATAGGTTTCAATGAGGTCACCCCTCATTCTTCTTAATTCTAGTGAATACAGGTCTAAAACCATCAAATGTGCTTTATATAACAAGTCATTCAATCCTGGAATCATTTTTGTGAACCTCCTTTGAACCCTCTCCAGTTTCAGCACATCCTTTCTAAGATAAAGGGCCAGAACCTCCTCACAATACTCCAAGTGAGGCTTCACCAGTGCTTTATAAAGTCTAGATATTACATCCTTGCCTTTATATTCTAGTCCGCTTGAAATGAATGCTATCATCGCATTTGCCTTCCTCACCACAGACTCAACCTGCAAGTTAACCTTTAGGGAATCCAGCACAGGGACTCCCAAATCCCTTTGCACCAAATGAAGCTAATCTTTCTTTCTTTCCCATGAGGCTCAGTGTCCCCTGTAGCTCTCTACTCATTGAGGCATTACAGCACAGAAACAAACACTTTGGCCCAATATGTTCATGCTGACCATCAAAAAACAATCCATACTAATTCATGTCCAGTATTTGGTATTGTCTTAAATGCACTGGTGAGTGCAGTGCCCAGCCTGATGTTTCCTTAACATTATGAGATTTTAATATACTAAATGGATTTATATACCTGCACCATAACCCCATCGTTGAGCTCTAGAGTTAGTGACTTTGATTAAGAATAGGATGCTGGGTGAGGATTGGATTGATCTGAAAATCTGTCCATGGTTTGGTAGATACATCTCTACCAAAGGAGGTGTAAGATGCCCCTTCCCTCTGATAGCCTGCAGTTCACCCTTGGGTAAGGCATAGCAGCTTCTAAGCCTTCCCCCATCCCCAGTCAGGGTCACGTGAAGCCATGGGAGTAGGTGGTCATATAAGCAGCTGGTGCATATCATAAAGTCTTGGTTATGCGAATATTGACACCAGGCAGACAATGGGTGTAGTCACCCATCTTGTAAAGATACAGCCCAGAAGAAGGCAATGGCAAATCAGTTCTGTAGAAAACAATGCCAAGGACAACCATGGTCATGGAGACCATGATCGCCCACGTCAGTACGTCACAGCACGTAATGATGAAGGTGGGATCTCCTGCTGTCTTTACTGACAGTACAGACGTAACACTGACACAAATTTGCATCATTGAATTTCTTCCTCAGCTCATGAAAATGGAGCTTTGATCATTAGTCTAAAACAAAAGCCACAAGCTGCCTGTGCACTATGGGAGTGCTCAGCTCCTTCAGGCCTATAGTATTGAAGAAAACCCTTTAATTCTAAATAGATGGGAGAGAATATTTTAATTTGAGGCTCACTGCCTGGGATTATAGGACAAACAGATTTTACAATCCAAATTCTGTTATCGATCAGAGATTAGAAACAGAGAAAGCTTGGATTTTTGTTGACATGGGGCATTTGAATATTTGTCTTTGCACGATCAGTAACTTATAGCATTCCTTTTCAGTAAGACACCAGTAATTTCTCTCCCCTCCCATTCTCCCTTTTTTCATTCCTATTTCTTTCTCCCCTCTTACCTCTTTTTTTCTCCTCACCTGCCTATCACCTTCCTCTGGTGCTCCTCCTTCTTCCTCTTCTCCCATGGTCCACTGTCCATTCTGATCAGCTTCCTTCTTCTTCAGCCTTCTACAATTTCCACTTGTCACCTCTCAGCTTCTCACTTCATTCCGCACGTCCTCGTGCACCCACCTACTTTCCCTCACACATGGCTTCACCTATCACCTCTAGCTTGTCATCCTTCCTGCCCCCCTCCACCTTCTTATTCTGGTTTCTTCCCCCTATTATCTAGTTTTGATGAAGTGTCTCAGCCCAAAATGCCAACTCGATATTCCTTTGCATAGATGCTGCCTGATCCATCATTTTGTGTGTTAACTATGGATTTCCAGCATCAGCAGAACCTCTTGTGGTCATAGCATTCCTCTCTAATGTTTTAAAGGTGTTATGCAATTACTGTATTTGATGGTTCAAGTTTTTCAGACACTTTGAAAGTTCCACTTTCTCAATCACAAGCAGAGATGCTACTTCTCTAAATAGTGTGCTTTACAAAACTGGTCGTAGAATGGGATTGGACTAACTGAGTATAATTCAGCATAAGGAAGCTAAATACGGCATTGAAGAGACTGTGCTGGTTGCCATACAGTAGGAAGGATTGTGAGTAAGCTGGAGACAGTTCAGAGAAGATTCAAAGAGATGTTGCAGGGAGTGGTGGGCTTGTGTTATTAAGAGAGACAAGATAGGTTGGTTTCATTTTTCCTGAAATAGAGGATGAGGGGTGACCTAATAAATTAGTGAGGGCATTGATAAGGTGAATTACCACAGTCTTTTTCCCAGGGTAGGGTGTCTAAAACCAGAGGGAATAGACTTAAGGTGAGAGGGAATGATTTAAAGGGGACTGAGGGGCAGGCTTTTCACAGTGTTTGGTGGGTATATAGAAAAAGTTGCCCGATGAAGTAGTAAAGGCAGGTAGAGGGTGGCTTGATAGTGTGACATTTTGGGGTAGCACAGTAGCATAGCAGTTAGCATAACAGTTCTAAAGAGCCAGCAACCCAGGTTCAGTTCTCACCGCTGTCCATAAGGAGTTTGTGCATTCTTCCCATGACCTTGAAACTGGGTGCTCCACTTTCTGCCTACGTCTCAAAGACAAAAGGATTAGTCGGTTCATTGGTCACCTGAGTGTAATTGGGTGGCGTGGGCTCATTGGCTGTAAGGGCTTGTTACCATGCTGTATCTCTAAATGAATTAATTAACTGCAATGCTTAAAAAGCATTTAGATAGATATGTGTATAGGAAAGATTAAGAGGTATATACAGTGCTGTTCAAAGGTTATAGGCTCCCACAATTTTTCATATCATTTCAACATCATCAAGACTATCTCGAGAGACAGAAGCAAATGAGGCAGCTAAAGTCTGTAGAAGAACTAGGGCAAGTTCCTCAAAGTGCTTGAAACAACCTACCCTCCGATTTTCTTATAAAACTGCTCAACAATGTGTCTAAGAGAACTGATGCATTCTTAAGGATAAAGGATGGTCACACCAAATATTGATTTGATTTAGTTATTTACTGTTTACTGCTCTTCAGCATGATTTTTTTTCATTTTTAGAATCTTTACATTTCATTATTTCTGAAAGCACCTTCACTTTACAGAATTTTTAAAATATATGTGCCTAGGAATTTGCACCGTGCTCTAGGTCAAATGCAAGCAAAATGGTCATTAAGGTACCTTGACTGGCATGAATGAGTTGGGCCACAGGGCATTTTTCCATGATGCTTCAATGATTCACAGAATCACTGCATGTGCAGACGAAATGGGTAACATGGTTCAAGACAGAAGGATAACTTTTAAAACAGAAGGATAACAGAAGGTCCAAGACGTTGACATAGGCCATGAAGCAACTGGGTTTGAAACAATTAAGATAAAACTTAAAAGACCTTTAGGATATATTATAGATAAAATAGTAACTCCATCTTAGATTGGCTCAATTGAAGGCTAAGGAGAGTTAATACTTTGTAAAGATTATCTTTAGCATGCATATGTCCGTCTTTGCAAGGAGGTATTCTGATTTTCTTTATCTTCATTGAGGAAATGAGCATCTAACCTTGAAATAACCAAATTGATCAAGAGTTAATTGTGTGAAAATCAGAATATTTGGTCTGAAGGTGGAAATATGTAAAGGTTTGGGTGCAATATCATTGCCAAATTTCAAGTAATGGATTACAGGTTTCCCCCACTCTCCGAAAGTAGCGTTCCTATGAAACCTTTTGTAAGCTGAAATGTCGTAAAGCGAAGAAGCAATTACCATTAATTTATATTGCAAAAATTTTTGAGCGTTCCCAGACTCAAAAAATAACCTTCCAAATCATACCAAATAACACGTAAGACCTAAAATAACACAAACACATAGTAAAAGCAGGAGTGATATGATAAGTATATAGCCTATTATAAAGTAGAAATAATGTATGTACAATGTAGTTTCACTTATCAGAATCCGGAAGATTTAGCCAAAACCGATTTGTAGGAAAAAAAAATTGGCATGTATACACATGCGCACACACCTGCCCACGCAAGGCTTCACGGTCATGGTAGTCTTTCTTGGGGTAAACACAAGTTTAAAGTGGGCACCTTTTTTTTGTAAAAGCGAAAATCCCCTTCGGATTTCTTTCACTTAGTGAAAACAGGTACTAATGTATGTCTTTCGTAAAAGCAAAGTGGCGTAAAATGAACTTCCATAAAGCGGGGGCACCTGTAGTTGGAAGGAGAATAATTCAGAAAGACTAAAAGACAATACTAACCATGTTACATAGTTGTAAAAGTTAAAATAGGGTGGCAGGCTGGAGATGTGCTTCTTCCCTCCGTTAGCCTGCAGATCACCCTTGGGCAAGGTGTATCACCTGCTTTATCCACTGATCAGGGTCAAGTGAAGCCGTGGGAGCAGGTGGTGGATGATCATATGAACAGCTTGTGAGGTCACCGGGCAGACAATCTCTGAAGAATATTGATAATGGCTGGGGTCATCCACCTTGTAAAGGCACTGCCCAGAATAAGGCAGTGGCAAACCACTGCTGTAGAAAAATTTGCCAAGAACAATCATGGTCATTGAAAGACCATGATCGCACATGTCATGCGACGTGGCATGCAACGAACAAATGAATGGTTAAAATATTGTGATTGGGGAAGGAGCTTTGGAAAAGCAGTGTACAATGACGTTTAGTTCCCAAAATATTAAATGGTGTGCCATTAAGAAAATGAGACTCTTGCCTAAATTAAGATCCTCGTGGGCTTGAAAGAATACATCTCATGTAATTTTGAATGGTAACCTTTTATTTGTGAATTATTGTAAAACTGCAATTGTAAGAAGAGAAACTTGATTATCTAGGCTAGGCACTGAGGAATTAAATAGCTAATATATAACCCCTATATGTGCTGTTGCTTCTGTGGATTGCAAAAGGTTTTGTAAGTACCTTGGGAGAAATTGCAGCCAAGATATAAAATTTTCTTTGATAAGTACAATTGATTTTCTTTTACTTAATACAATTCGTTGCATTTTGATACTTAGAAAGCTTGTGAACAAAGACAAACCAATCTAAAACTGAATGGTCATTGCGTACAGCAATTTTCAGGAGACGGAAGGTCTGTAGGAAGAATAGATTAAGATTAGATGTGGATGATCTGACTTTGAAAAAGACAATGTTAATTATTGGCTAAACTACCATAAGAAGTTCACCTGAATGGACCTGAAGTGTCACAAGAGGTCATAAATGGCAGTGGAATGGTTGATCTCCATAGTTGGGAAATCAAGTGATCTTTCTACACATTATATTTGGATATTGACTGAGAGACAATGGTAAGCAGGCTAAAGAAATATATAGAAGAAAGGCAACACCCATCATTAAAGACCCTATCACACAGAATATGCCCTCTTCTCATTGCTACCATGAGGGAGGAGGTACGGGAGCCATAATACACACACTCAATGCTTCTTCCACTTCTCCATCAGATTTCTGTAGGAACAATGAACCCATGTACACCTCCTTACTATTTTATTATTTTAGCTCTTCATAATGCACAATTTATTTAGTTTATTTCTTCTTATTATTAAAACTATAAAAACTTATAGTTATTTATTATTATGTACTGCACAGTACTGCTGCTGCAAAACAATAAATATTATGACATATGCCAGTGATATTAAACCTGTTTCAAGACAATGTCAGCAGACCTAGAAATCAAAACCTTTGAACTAATCATAAACTATCACCTACTTTTTGTTTAAAGCTTGTACCTCATGATCAATCTTTTAAAGCAAATATTGATTACTCCTCATTTTGACTTGTCTAAGAATTATTCCAGTCCTAAAGGGTTACGTAGAACATAGAAACATTGAAATCTACAGCATTTCTACCCTTCACCATTGTGCTGACCATGTATCCAAAGCTGCTTAGAATTTCTCTACCGCATAGCCCTCTATTTTTCTAAGCTCCATGTACCTATCTAAGAGTCTCTTACAAGATCCTATTGTATCCGCCTCTGCCATCTTCGCTGGCTGTGCATTCCACACACCCACCACTCTCTGTGTTACTGGTAAAGAGTGTTTTAACGAATAAGTGCTAATGGCATTAAAATCACTCATGACAATACTGCCATCAATTAACAAATGCCTATTTAAAATGTTCACTGCGTACAGAAAGTGTAAATAATGAAATGCATTTGGAATGGCTTCTCATGGTGCTTTAGGACTACTAGCTTTGTAATCATTGGAGTGGTAGTGCTCCTAGTTGGTACTCACTGGCACTAAGTGGTCTCCCTATGTATTCAGGCATTTATGGTAAATTGTACTCAGCTGCGTTTTTACACCGCCGTGAGATGTTGTTTTTCATTATACGTGATTGTACTTGGAAGGACTATACTAAAGAAAAATGAATTGAAGATTGCGCTGGTGTACATACAGTCAGTGGCTGCTTTATTAGGCATGCCTGTACACCTGCTTGTTAATGCAAATATCTAATCAGCCAATGGCAGCAACTCAATGCATAATACTATGCAGATCTGGCCAAGACACTCAGTTGTTGTTCAACCAAACATTAGAATGGGGAAGAAATGTGGTCTAGGTGACATTGTCTGTGGAATGGTTGTTGGTGACAGACGGAGTGGTTTGAGTATCTCAGAAACTACTCATTTCCTGGGATTTTTTTTTCACACAACAGTCTCTAGAGGTTACAGAGAATGGTGCCAAAAACAAAAAAATGTCTTGCCAATGAGAGAGGTCAGAGGAGAATGACAGACCAGTTCAAGCTCTCAGGAAGGTGACGGTGACTCAAATAACCACCTGTTGCAACAGTGGTGTGCAGAAGAGCATCGCTGAATGCACAACACATTGAACATTGAGGTGGATGGGCTACAGAAGATCACAAACATACACACGGTGTCCACTTCATTAGGTACAAATCCAATTTGTAAAGGTGCCTGCAAAACTCATAGGTTAGCATTTATAGTGGAATTGAAGATTGTTTAACACATGGAAACCAAAAGTGAATGCAAATTACTTTTCTGTGAAAAAATGTTGTGTACTACTTTTTCTCTTTCTTTCCGCTGTTCTGTTATCTCAGTGGTCCTTTCAATTCCAGCTTTCCCTGCAGGCCAGTAAGCAGACCTCTGATGTTGTCTATTAACATGACACGATCAGGTCTTGGAAGGTTAAGTTACAAGATTAGCAATACAAGAAGAGCAATCTTGCTTAAATGGAAGGAGTCTACCCCTCCTACACATCTTCAATGGCTACGTGATATTATGTCGTATTTAAATTCAGAAAAGATCCGCTGCTCAGTCTTAAATTCAAAACAATCTTTTTATGATATTTGGGGACCTTTCCTAAATTACTTTTCCAATTTATAAAGTTTAACAGTGCACAGACTTTTATGTATATTTTTATCTTCTCTTCTTAAGTGAATATGTCTTTTTTTCTAATTATCCATTGTCATCCATCAGCTTTTTTCTTTGGTAGTTGGTAGGGGGTTGACTTTTTTTTATATAAAAAATTTGTTTTATGATGTATGACTTATCTTTAAATTTTTGATTACAGAGTGGTATACCTTTATGTGTTATGCTATAACATTTTGATCAATTTTATTACAGTATATGAATGTACACAAGTTATGTTGAGATGTATCTATGTGTTGCACTCTGTAAATCTTGTTTTTTTTTCTGAATAAAAATATTGTAAAAAGAAAGAAAAGTTACAAGATTACATTGACTTCCACAACCACAACAGAAACTTCTACACAAGACAAGGCGGCAGGGCTGCATTAGGTACTGAAGGTGTTACAGTTATGATAGCTCTCTGGACGGCTGTTCTAGCTTTCTAATGGCCGTTAGAAGTCTGCAGTGTTATTGTCTTGGAACGTATTTATTAAACAGATATAATTGGAATATAATTAAGTATAATGGAGATATGTATCGACCAAAGGAGGTGCAAGGTGCCCCTTCCCTTCGCTAGCCTGCAGGTCACCCTTGGGCAAGGTGTAGCACCTGCTTAACTCCGATCAGGGTCATGTGAAGCCATGGGAGCAGGTGGTGGATGGTCGTATGAGCAGCTGGTGCATATCACAAGTCCTGGTTATGCGACCACTGACACCAGTCAGACAATCTCTGAAGAGATTGGCTGGGGTCCCCCGTCTTGTAAAGGCCCAGCCTAGAAGAAGACAGTGGCAAACCCCTTCTGCAGAAATCATTGCCAAGAACAATCAGGGTCATGGGAAGGCCGTGATCTCCCATGGCACAAAATGATGATGATGATGGTGAGTCTTGGAATAGTTTGACAGCAAAAGTCTTCTTCATACTGCACCAACTGCCGCCACTGGGCTATAAACGTGCAGGAGCAGTGTGTGGTTAAGTGCCTTGCTCAAGGACACATACGCTGCCTCGGCTGAGGCTCGAACTAACAACCTTCAGATCGCCAGCCCAAACCCTTAACCACTTGGCACGTGCCAACAAAGAAGAGGCATCACACAATTCTACTCATGTTTTTAAGTCCCACTTACTGTCCTTTCACATGTATAGTAATAGCATACTATAGTAATTTCTGAGCCCAGAAATTCATATAATAAACAAGCTACTTAGAGATGGTTGTACATTTTACTCTGCCTTTTGAAGTCAAAATACAATGCATTATATAATAGAACACTTCACTGCTGTTGATTAGAGATGAATTTCCAGATGAACAAATCTGTAACATTCTTGTCGTGACCACTTTGCTGTCAGAATCTTGCTCGAATTGCAGTTTATGCAGTATAGAATTAGCTTTGAAGCAAATAATGGATACACTTGTCGTTTAAATGGTTCGGCATAGACTGGATGGGCTGAAGGACCTGTTTCTGTGCTGTAGTTTTCTATGACTCTATGTTCTAAACTAAAACAAAAACAAACTGCTGGAACTCAGCAGGTCAAACACATCTGTGCAGGTAAAGGGATGGTCGATGCTTCAGGCTGAGACTCTGCATTAGGACTGAGAGTGTTTTTAATTTAAATTTTTTTTTAAATTTTAGAAATACAGTGTGAAACAGGCTCTTCCAGGTCAATGAGCTGTGCAGCCCAGCATCCCACTAGCCTAATCAGAGAACAATTCACAATGACCAATTAACCTACTAACTGTTAAGCCTTTGGACTGTGGGAGGAAACTGGAGCACCTGAGGAAAGGCACGCATTCATGGGGAGAGCGTACAAAGTCCTTAGAGATGGCGCCAAAATTTAATTCTGAACTCTAGCTCCACGAGCGGAGATAACATTGCGATAACTGCAATGCTACCAGGGTGCCCAAGCATAAATGAAGGAGAACCAGCATAAAGAGCTGGAGGGGGGGGGAGGCAGTGAGTCAGTGGCCGGTAGGTGGAATCAGGTGATGGGGATGAGGAGAGAGGTAACAGGTGGAAGCAGGTGGGGGATAAACCGAGTGAGAATAAACCTACTGGGATAGGTATGTGGGTGATGTTCAGGTGGAAGTAGGTGGTGGAGGGTAACAAGGTGGGGGTGGGGGAGAGAGACAACTTGATTGGACTGTGAGAGTGGGAAAGGAACATAGATGTTGGCTATCTGAAAATGGAAAATTCAATGTTCATATCATTGAGCTGGAGACTACTCAAGTAGAATATGAAGAGTAGGCAAGATTCTATTGAATTCCTTATCAATATGTTGCTTGATCTGCTTGAACTTCTTTGAATTGCTTATAACTTGGAATACCTTGGGAGGATTTATACTGTGCATGGTATTCTCCACTGTCTGTGTGCATCTGTAGCACTCTGAGAATGTGGAGTGAGGTGTATGAGTTATATATTCTCCAAACAGACTTCTATTTCTTTCCAACTCCAGCCTTGGTAGCTGTGTAGGTTTATTACTGTGTGCTCTTTTGGAGATATGCCACAGTAACGCAGTGGATTAGCGCGATGCTGTTACAGCTTGTGGTGTCAGAATTTGGAATTCAATCCTGATGCCATCCGTAAGAAGTTTGCACGTCCTTCCCATGAAGCACGTGGGTTTCCTCCCAGTGCCCTGGTTTCCTCCCACAGTCCAAAGATGTACCGGTTATTAGGTCAATTGGTCATCATAAATTGTTCTATGATTAGACTAGGGCAGGAGTTCTCAGCCTTTTTTCTGGCATGGACTAATACCATTAAGCAAGAGGTCCATAGGTCCCCAGTTGGGCACCCTTGGTCTAGGGCTAAATAGTTGGGTTACTTGGTGGGGCTATCTGTTGGGTCAAAAGGGCCTGTTCTGCACTGTATCACTGAATAAGATAAATAAATAAAGCCTCTTCTGCTGGTGCTGCCTGCTTGTTAGATCCCAATATTTACTATTGACTGCAAAAACTTGGTCTTCAAGATCTTGTGTTCAGATCTAGAGTCAATAGATTATACGACTCATCTATATTATTTCATGGAAATTTGAAATGAACAAAAACGTATTTTGAAAATATACTATCACCATTGGCTCTTTGTTCTTAACCCGGTAAAAGATATCTTGTGTGTTGCTAGTGGTAAACTCTCTTACAGTGTTGCTGGCTACTGTAACATGGCTCTATCTTGTGGAAGTGTACCTCTGTTTTGTAAGATAGTTCTATACTGGTATTGGATAGTTGCCAGAGCTGCCAAAAGTAATTTAGTTTTATATATGGATGGTATTCTTTGTTGCACACTGACACAGTGCTAATTACACAGCAGTCATTATTTATACAGTTGGAATTAACGGGAATTAACCTAGCTTGACTGAGAGTTCACCTTGGTGTAATGCAGGTCTTATTTGATGTTTATCCCAGTTGCATTGCTTCCACATCTTTTGAGATGGTATTCATCTTGACTAAGAGCTTTGTCCAGCTCTAAAAGCTTATCTATAATATAGCTTCTCCAAAGGGTATTTTGATGCAAAATTTCCATAATCTGTGTTTAGATTTTATGGCCTGCATCACTGAAGTAACATTCTGATTATTGCCTGCATCTACAGAAGAATTTAAGGAAGTATCTAGTGAAGAAGCTAATGGTATAGGGCAGCACATTCTCTTGTGTTCTCAAGAAGTCTGGGATTTATATCCATTTCGAA
The DNA here is from genome assembly GCF_048418815.1 of Hemitrygon akajei. NCBI lineage: Eukaryota > Metazoa > Chordata > Chondrichthyes > Myliobatiformes > Dasyatidae > Hemitrygon > Hemitrygon akajei. The sequence continues at coordinate 18,541,982 of NC_133136.1, forward strand.
TACTTCCTAAACTCTGCTATGAATGGTCCAAAGTCTGGCTGTGAAAGGAGGAGGGTTGGGCATGGGGCTAGCAACCCCCTCCCGTAAAAACCCAATACTACCCTTCTTTCGCAGCCAGGATCTGGGGGCCTCACTCCTGGGAGAGGAAGGATCTTCACCTGGAAGACATAGAGATGGGCTATGCCAGGACATGAAAGGCTGGCCCAGGACAGAGGACTCTAGCGAGCTGCTACCAGCAGCCTTTGCCCTGCTAGGGGTGTCTTAAACAATATGTTGAGATCTAGAATGGTTTATTTCCAATACGGGGGGGGGGGGGGTGCTGAGATATCCAGGGTAGGATCAATGGACTTTGCCACAGATAGAGTGGTGGATAGATTGAGATGTTGTGGGATCGTTGCCCTGCCAGCAAGTAGCCTCTTTGGTCCCATCATTGATACTTGAGGTACTCAGGGCCTTCATGAAATTGAAACTGTGATGGGCCATGGATTTCCATAAGTATGCGAGAATTTAAGAATACAGGAAGTAGAAGTGGAATAGACCATTCCACTGAATGGCTGAGCATCCATAAGAACATCTTTTTCCTCTCTTGCATTTTCTTGCACTAACCCCATATTCATCAAAATTGGCATTCAACAGCATCATCATGACATCTCATACTATCGTCCCCTCATTTCTTCAAAACCGAGCCTCAATACATCTTCAATTAATTATTCCTTTGAACAATGACTATTTCTTTATCTAGTCCATCATTTGATGACAAAATTATTGCATTTCTTTGGTTTGCTACTGGTATGTCACTTTCAGTTTCAGGCACGTTGACGAAAATACCTTTTTGACATTTTCTCATAAGATTCAAAGACTAATATTTTGTTTCTTGAAGGGCTGGTGATATCAGAACCATTACAAGAGACTTGGTCAATGAGGGAGGTTTGATAGAGGTATATAAAATTATGAATTGTATAAATAAGGTAAATGCAAGCAGGCATTTTCCACAATTTGGGTGAGACATGAACTAAACACAGGGGGTTCCAAACCTTTTTTATGCCATGGACCAATACCATTTAGCAAAGGGGGCCCTGGACACCAGGTTGGGAATCCCTGCTTACTAAAGGTTCTGGATTAACAGTGAAAAATGAAATATTTAAGAGGAACATGAAGGGGAATTTCTTCACTCAGAGGATAGCGACAGTGTGGAATGAACTGCCAGCATAAGTGGTGGATGCAAGTTCAATTTAATATTCAAGAGAAATTTGGATAAGTACATGGATAGGAGAGGTATCGAGGGCTAGAGTCCAGGTACAGGTCGATGAGACTAGGCAGAATAATAACTTGAAATAGACTAGATGGGCTGAAAGGCCAGTTTCTGAGCTGTAGTACTCTATCTTAGTTAGGGTCATTGTGTGGGAGAATGTGCCAATCCTGAGCAGGTAGAATTGTAGAATTATACAGAGACAGAGAAACCGTATACACTGGAATTACGATTATTCCAGAGAAACATGGGCCTATAGCCAAACAATATTTGCATAATTTGCAGAGGGTAATCATATTCAAACATTTTATTTCCTCGTAAATTATCCATGAACTTCCCATTAATATTTCTGAATCATTGTTATTGCCAAGGTATTGTGCTTGTCTTTATAAATATACTGTTTATTGCAGGTGAAGAACTGGACTATAACAAATGATATTCTTTTAAAAGATAATATGTGAGTGGATAATCTACCTGTTATTGCCTGAGTGAATAATCTACCTGTTATTTTCTCGGTGATTAAAAGAGGCTGTCAGCGGAGAATTTTGAGATTGAAAAAAACAAATTGAAAGGGATTTTTTTATTTTAAAAGGGTTAAAATTAATATTTGACAGTACAAACAGGCTATTGGGTAGAGTGTACTAGCTGATTCACCAGCATCAATTATCCCAATAAATTTATTGACATTATTCAGAAAAATGTACCAAGTTTCACTTGGAATGTAGTATGTCATTTCTTCAAAACTGATTTCAATTTTGTTATCAATCTATCAACTCTTGCAGCTCTCTTGATATAAAAATCTAATGGAAATTCCATGATTTATAAAGAATTTGTATTAAAGATTTTATATATTAAAAAACTGCTATAATACCAGAGTGCTTTATAGCAAAGAGATATTTTTGGTGACATAACAGACTGCAGATGCTGAAATCTGGAGCATAAAAACAAGCTGCTGGAGGACTATGGGTGTGGAGGGAAATGGACCGTTGATGTTTCCGGTTTGGACCCTTCGTTTGGATAGGTTCTGTTCGATGATTACATGTGGTTAATTTACAGACAGACAGACAGACATACTTTATTGATCCCGAGGGAAATTGGGTTTCGTTACAGTCGCACCAACCAAGAATAGTGTAGAAATATAGCAATATAAAACCATAAATAATTAAATAATAATAAGTAAATTATGCCAAGTGGAAATTAGTCCAGGACCAACCTATTGGCTCAGGGTGTCTGACACTCTGAGAGAGCAGTTGTAAAGTTTGATGGCCACAGGCAGGAATGACTTCCTATGATGCTCAGTGTTGCATCTCAGTGGAATGAGTCTCTGGCTGAATGTACTCCTGTGCCTAACCAGTACATTATGGAGTGGATGGGAGACATTGTCCAAGATGGCATGCAACTTGGACAGCATCCTCTTTTCAGACACCACCGTCAGAGAGTCCAGTTCCACTCCCACAACATCACTGGCCTTACGAATGAGTTCGTTGATTCTGTTGGTGTCTGCTACCCTCAGCCTGCTGCCCCAGCACACAACAGCAAACATGATAGCACTGACCACCACAGACTCGTAGAACATCCTCAGCATCGTCCGGCAGATGTTAAAGGACCTCGGTCTCCTCAGGAAATAGAGACGGCTCTGACCCTTCTTTTAGACAGCCTCAGTGTTCTTTGACCAGTCCACTTTATTGTCAATTCATATCCCCAGGTACTTGTAATCCTCCACCATGTTCACACTGACCCCTTGGATGGAAACAGGGGTCACCGGTGCCTTAGCCCTCCTCAGGTCCACCACCAGCTCCTTAGTCTTCAATTTACTGGTAATTGTGGGCGGCATGGTAGCATATGGTTAGTACAGTATATCACTTTGTAGCACCAGTGATCTCAATTGAACTTTAAATTCCTACTGCTGTCTGTAAGGTGTTTGTACACTCCCCTGATTGCATAGGTTTCCTCCCACATTCCTACTTTTTACAGGGTACTGTTATTAAGTTGTGGGCATATTGTGTTGGTGCTGGGAGCATGGTGACCTGCTTCCCTATATGTTTTGATGTTACACGTGACAAATAAAGCTAATTTTTAATTTTTAATATCTTTTCTCTTTAATATTTAATCTTTAATTTGCACATAACAGCATTTCACAATTAAACATTTAAAAATGTGTGCGAAAACAGATTATTTGAATTCAACTAATAAGTAGAAAGGGTCTTCAATGTGCATCCAAAAGATTCCAATAATTAATCAATCTGACAGTTATACAGTTAGGTAACAGGCTTGATTATGTTCTGGCCTCTAGAAATCTCGTATTTCCTTGATGGATTAAAAGATGGCCTAGTTGAGGTATTTAAGGTTATTCTTACTTCCAAATTTCAGAAGGCAAGGGCGTAGTCTTTACATTTAGGTTGCTTAGAGTAGTCAGGATTAGAGGATAGGGATGTAATGCTGAGGCTTCAAAAGGCACTGGTGAGGCCTCTCTTGGAGAATTGTGAGCAGCTTATCTAAGAAAGGATGTGCTGACATTAGAGAGGGTGCAGAGAAGGTACATGCGAATGATTCTAAGAATGAAAGGGTAAAAAGGGGCATTTGATGGCTCTGGGCTTGTACTCACAGGTATTTAGAAGAATGGGGGGGTGGGTCTCATTGAAACCTATCAAATATTGAAAGGCCTCGATAGAGTGGATGTGGAGAAGATGTTTCCTGTAGAAGGGGAATCTAGGACCAAAGTTCACAGCCTCAGAATAGAGGGACATCCATTTAGAACAGAGATGAGGAGGAATTTCTTTAGCCTGAGAGTGGTGAATCTGTGGAATTCATTGCCATAGGCGGCTGTGGAGACCAGATCATTGGGTGTATTTAAGGCAGAGGCTGATAGGTTCTTGATTAGTCAGGGTGTTACAGGGAGAAGGCAAGAGATTGGAGCTGAGAGGGAAAATGGATCAGCCATGATGAAATGGCAGAGCAGACTTGATGGACCAAATGGCTTAACTCAGCTCCCATTCCTTATGGGCTTATGGGTATGGTAATGGTATTAAGTAAGTGACAAATCACAAATACATTTACACGAGATCAAACTAAAATTTGAGATTGATTGGTTTTTAACATTTAGAAATAGAACCATTGTGTGTTTATGGAGTAAATGATCTAAGTGGGTGCAGAGCAAGTTTGAGGGGCTGAATGGCCTCATACTGTTTCCATTTTTCCAAATATGGGATTTGAATCTACAATGATATTAAGAGATAAGACTGATACATTATGAATAATTAAAAATATTAAAATTTTTTGGTTAGTTTCGGTTCATGATATATCAATAGATGGACTTCGTTAAGGTGGCATGTTAGCATAGCTGTAAGTGTAGTGCCAGTGATTGTGATCAGGGTTCAATTCCTGCTGCTGTCTGTGAGGAGTTTCTAAATTTTCCTTGTGACTGTGTGGGTTTCCTCCAGGTGTTCCAGTTTCCTCCCACAATCAAAGACATATGGATTAGGGTTAATGAGTTGTGGCCATGCTACACTGGTGCCAGAAGCATGGTAAAACTTGCGGGCTGCCTCTAGTACAGTCTTTGGACTGTGTTGGTGTTCAGCCATGCATAAATACTCAAGAATACAGACAAACAAGATAGCGTTACTCTGGGGCCAAGGTGCAAAACACAGTACCAAGAGTCACGCACAGCACAAAACACACATAAAACATACAAGGTAGCAAGCACATGTAAGATATCAGTAACATACAGCCACGCAGAAAAACAGTCCAGACCCTGAGTGCGCGAATGCCACGGAAATCTGCAGTTGACCACAATACAGCTTGTCTACTGCTGAGCAAACACTGGGGGCAGCATCGATTCCAGCCTGGACAAAATGCCACACTGCCACCGGTCGAGTGCACCAGCTCTGTCATCTCTCTCCTGGTGGCTGTAAACAGGCGACACCACAGCATGAGGCCTAGTCCTTGCTACGACCGAGACCACGCAGCTTCCTTGCCCATCGCCTTTGCTGTCTGGCAATAAATTGGTGAATCAGACTTGCAGCATTCCACATTAACAATGCCCAAAGGGGTCCTGTGATCAGAAGAAAACCTGATCTTCCTTAATCTTTCATCGTTTCTGGGTTTTTTTGGGAAGGACTATATACGTTTTTATTTTCTTTAGCTGCGAAGTTCAGAGTTTTGCCTTCTTAAAAGGTGCATTATTAGTATGTTCTTGCAGCAATGAACTGCGCTTACAGGCTTATCTTCCTGATCACTGTAGTGTTTTAGGCAAAAGAAGAATATATCTGACACTCCTCTACAGCGAGGGGAAGAAAATCAAAGTACTCATTTGCTAGCTACATGTGACTTTGTGAGTGTGCATGCCTCGATAACCGCTTGGACCATGGACTGAATCATCTTTCTATCTCATGGTTTCAACGCATGGGAATCCTAGGCAAACTTTCCTTGCATCGCTCAAGGGTTCAGTCGCCAATTAAAATATATTTGCAATTCCCGGCCGTGATCATTAAAGTCAGACTCTAGGTTAAACTTTGGATTCTTCTGATCTGGGTAGCGCAGTCTTGCACTGGGAACAGCTCTGACTAACTGAACCAGCAGGGAAGACGGCCACTCAGTGTTTATGTTGAATAAAATAATGACAAATTTAAGCCAGAAACTAAGTACATGGAAGTTAAAAATAATTCCATGCGACTGTTTGATTTTGAAAAGGGTACACAGCTGGCGAGGTTGCCTCTTTAAGCAAATTACCTCAGATCTGAAGTGACTGGGAAATCTTAAGATGCATCTCGGTGGGCTTTGGAAATGATGTTTTGTTCAAAATTCAAATAATGCTCTTTCTGCAATTAACTTGCTGTGAGGAGGGGTTCTGACAGCCGTCACTGAGTTCCTGTTAATTTCCACAGAACATCCAAGCATCTGTCAAGTGTATTCAAATGAATTCAATAAGCCAGACAGGTTCTATCAACACTGCTGTACTTCAATTAATAGGAGAGCAAAATGAAGGAAACAATGACGGTGCTCTCCCCTATGACGTCTGGAGTTGTTGCTTTACGTGATTCATAGGAAGTTTACACTATTCTAATTACAAAGCTGAGTGCTCCACATTTACATAGAATCTATTACAGCTCCTGTGACTAAACCCTTGTAAATGCGCAAAGTATAATGCAATAATTGCTACTCAAAATCAAAATAAATATATATCTGCATAGCATCAACGTTACCGTGTGGGATGAGTAAGTACCAAGTAATTACTCTCAGATTGAGTGGGGAAGGCTTCTAGATTGTGTGATATATCCTTGAAATGCAGATTCAAATCCCTGGACTCCATTGGCAAGAAATGGGTTGCCCGTATAGAGGAAGAGTGTCCCATTTTTTCCCTGGGTTATATTCTGTCCCACTGCCATTATATTTCCCCATTTTTAAAAGAAAATATAAAGGTCAGCTTTATTTGCCACATGTACATCAAAACGTTGATAAATACATCGTTTGTGTCCATGACCGAGAATGTGCCGGGAGCAGCCCACAACTGTTACCATGCTTCCAGCGTCAACATCGCTGACCCTAACCATACAATATGGGAGGAAAGTAGAAGACCTTGAAGAAACCCATGTGGTCACTGGGAGAACATACAAACTCCTTACAGACAGTGGTGGGAATTGAACCTGGGTCACTGGCACTGTAACGTATTACATTAAGTACCGTGCTATTTTGGACATTGCCAATGACTCTTACAACAGGCAGGTGAGGGACTTTTAAATCTGCATTAATTGGTACTCCGATGCACTCCAGCCCTGGGGACTTGGAGTGCCTGAATCCATGTCCACTCTTACTTTCTTCATTCAGCTCACATCCCTGTCAGCTCACTACCTACGATAAAGTAATGGCGAGTGCTACACTGGTACATCTTGGGGCTTTGGAATTCAGAGTTCACTTCCGATGTCCTGTGTTAGAAAGTTAGTACGTTCTTCCTATGTGTGCATGGGTTTCCTCCAGGGGCTCTGGTTTCTTCACATAGTCCAAAGATCGGTTAGTAGGTTAATTGGTCATTGTAAGTTGTCCTGTGATTAAGCTAGGGTTAAACAGGCGGCTTGCTGGGTGTCGAGACTCACTGGGAGAGCCTGTTCCATGCTGTATCTCTAAATAGAAGAAATAAATATATAATAAATGATCTTTTCTAAGCATCAGCCAAAATGTGAAGCTGTAGGATAATTTGAGGATCCTCAGATGGCATGTGGCAAATATGAACAAGCAAGCACAAGACTTGCAAACTCAATTGCTGACAGGCACAATATTTCTTTAAGTCTTGTACTTTCAAGAATCACTTCCTTAACAGTCTTGGTTTCAAAGGCACTTTATTGCATGTTTTCAGGCAGTGAATGAGGTCATTAGCTTTGGGCAAGAGTTGTATCTCAAGTAAATTAATGAGCCCCAGGAGTTACCATCTCATCGGGACTCACACAGTTCTGTCCCTCTCCTCGGTCCTGCGCTCTCAGCATGTGCCTTGAATTCGTGCCTGTGGAAAAGTTCCCACTATTTCTACTCAGCAAAGCTGAAGAAAGGCAGAGAAAGGAATACAAGATATTTGAAAATCTGTTCAGATGAAAAACATTCATTTCTCTTCAGAGGAAAAGTTCTAATGGACATTATGTAATTGTGGAACAAATCTTGGGTCAAATCTCTTACTCACTTACACTCATTTTCGTGTTTGATTTATGTAGTTCTAAAGCATTTTCATTTCAAGCTGAAGAGAAACACATTATCCATTTTACTCATGGTCACAATTGGTACAGCAGCAAGCTTTTCCTAATATGGAGTACCATCAATGTCATACACTTGGTGTAATAAATCTCATGTTATTCTGAGCCAACATTGCGCTTACAATGCCTTCATTTAAATTGTATTGTACTGATAATCAAGTAGGTTGTAGGTCATCTGGTGATCCAAGAATTAATTTATTGACCATTGATTGCTTGTCTTCTAACAAAAGAACAAAGGGATCTTGGGGTCCAGGTCCATAGATCCCTCAAAATTACTCTACAAGTTGATAGGGTGCTTAAGAAGGCACATGGTACACTGGCCTTCATTAGTCAAGGAACTGAGTTCAGGAGCCATGAGGTAATGTTGCAGCTCTATAAGACTCTGGTTAGACCACACTTGGAGCATTGTGTTCCATTCTGTTTGCCTCAATATAGGAGGGATGTGGAAACTTTAGAGAGGGTGCAGAAGAGATTTACCAGGATCCTGCCTGAATTACAGAACATGTCTTATGAGGAAAAGTTGAGTAAGTTTTGGAGCAACAGAGGGTGAGAGGTGACTTGAAGGAGGTTATATGATTATAAGCCATAGAGAGAGTGGGCAGCCAGCACCTTTTACTCAGAGCAGGAGTGGCCAATATCAGAGGACATCTGCTTAAGTTGAGTGGAGAAATGCTTAGAGTTTTTTTATATCGAGGGTGGTTGTCACACTACCAGGGTTGGTGGTAGAGACTGATACAATAGGGGCAGTAAAGAAACTCTTAGGTAGGCACATGATGTAAGAAAAACAGAGGGTTATGGACTGTGTAGGAGGGAAGGGTAGGATTGATCATTCGGTAGGTTTATACAGGACCTGTACAGTGCAGTGTGATTCTATATTGCATGTTTAAGATTAATTTGGATGACAAGGCTATGCTTACAAAGGCTGAGAATGCTCTTGTAGAACAGACTAAAAGGCAGAAGTTTGGGCTTATCTTATTTTTATAACTTTTACTTCCTTCCATTTAGGCAGACTTCAGCTGGAAGTCTAGTTCAGGGTCAAAATACCAGGCCCTATGCCACCACGGGAGTGCTGCTTTGGAGTGCCATTGTGACATGACAGGTTGAAATTTTCTCTCAAGTGCTTGCAAATGATCTCAAGGAAGTATTATGCCTTGAATTCAGCCTACAAATCAATGTCATAACAAGGTATGACATGGTCATTGGAGATTGTTGGCCAAAGATTTCATCACAGTTACCACACTTCCAAAGCAATTAATTGACTATGATTTGCTAATCATTGTGAAAGGGCCTAAATAAAAGAACACCATAATAATAAACACATTGATAGTAATTTCACTTTGAATGAATCTCAGGGTTGTATATGGTGACATATATGCACTTTGAACTTTGAACACACAAAGTGAGTAAGTCTGGCAACATTTATGGAGGTGAATCAACAATCAACATTTCGGCTTTTTGAAGGCACGGCGAGCTGACTCAAATTTCAAATCCAGCATTATTGTCCAGGAGCTGCTGACTTGCATCTTGATCAACATCAAGGAGTTGGCCAAATGGCCAGAGTTTTCAGATGAAATATCCAGACCTGCTGAGTTCCTCCAGACTTAGAGCATATGCAGAATCTCTTGTGCCTATGTAAAGGAAAGTAACTCTGGCACTTTCTGTTGACATCCAACTGTCTGCCATGGCACAACTGAAGGGGCTTATGACAGTTTAAGAATAGTTGCAAAGAAAAGATGCTATTAGGCTGAAAAGAGTGCAGAACAGATTGCCAGGGTTTGACTAACTGAGTTATAAAGATTGAGCAGGCTAAGACTTTACTTACTGCATCTATAGGAGAATGAGATTTGATCAAACAGAGGTGCATAAAATCATGAAAGTCATAGAGTGAATGCAGACAGTCTTTATCCCTGAGGTTGGCAAATCAAGAACATTAATTTAAGGTGAGGGGGGGAGAAATTTAATAGGAATTTAAGGGGCAAAAGTTTCACATGAGTGTGGTCTGTATATGAAATAAGCTGCCAGAGGAAATGATAGGGGCAGGTATGGTACATTGACAACATTTAAAAGACACTTGGACAGCTACATAGATAGGAGAGGTTTAGAGGGATGTGGGATAATTACAAGCAAAGCTGAGCATCATAGATGGCATTGACTAATTGGGCTGAAGGACCTGTTTCTGCACTATCTGTCTCTATAGATGAAATGTGGGATTGGAGCAAACACTTAATGTTTCTGCACACTTCAGAGCCTCAAAGATGGCCTGGGCGAAACATACACCAGATTATAGGCCTCAATAAACATAAATATCACCAGTGAAAGTCAACGTCTGAGGAGATTATTATGTTAATATACTGTACGTGGGTTTCCAGGCCACACATTCAGCAGGAATCACAAGCATGAGATCAATCTCCCACCAGCTGCATTAGGCTTGTGATCTTCTACCTATGGAGAATCACATTTCCAACAGCGCACAACAGCACTTGCTGCAATTTGTCCTGTCTTCCCACTGAGGAAAACATTCCCTTCTTGTGCACATGGGAGTCCAGCAGCTCAGGGATACATGTGCACAACGGTGGCATCTGTTCAAAGAACATGCTGACATTTTGGGATTGGAAGCCTTCCACACAACTTAGCTGCGACTGGAGCAGAGACTTTTTAAAATAATTGGATGCTCCTGATATCAGCCTGTCTGCATGACAACATCAGCTTCAATGAGACTCTGCAATGTCTGAACTTATTTCAAACAGGGAAACCAGAAAATACTCCAGCTCATTCCCACGAGTACTTCAATAGGGAGGTGGTGAAACAGCCTCAGAAACAGGCTACCATTTAGAAAATGCGGGAGTTTCTCAGACCTCTGCTCACCTCAAGCTTAACTATTAATAATGAGCTAGAGGTCTCAGGCTAGGGGCAGGCCACAGCAGAAACAGCATGTACATCGACAAAAAAAGGAGGCTGAAATACTATTTGTGGAACCACACCAAGATGATGAGTGAAGCATGAATCACTGGAAGTATCTTTCAAAGTACAGTACATTTGTTTTCATTTCAATTGCTTCATAGAAAAGGATGACTGGGGCATATTCAGCTGCACAGTGCACACCAGGTAGTATTGCTGCCCCATGGCACAACCATTCTGGGTACAATCATGACCTCCAATGCTCTCTCTGTGGAGTCTGCACGTTCTCCCCTTTAGAACGCGTATTTCCTCCAGGTTTTCCAGTTTCCTCCCATGTCTCAAAGAAGTGCTAGTTGGCACAGTAAATTATTCCTGGTACCTCCTGAAATTAATAGTCACTGAGTTTATGTTCATTGTCTTCTGTTGCTATAGCCCAACTACTTTGAGGTTTGACATGTAGTGTATTCAGAGATGCTCTTTTGCACACCACTTCTGTAATGTATGCTTATTTAAGTTGCTGTCATTTTCTTGTCAGCTTGAACCAGTCTGGCCATTCTCCTCTGACCTCTCTCATTAACAAGATGTTTTCATCCATGGAACTGGCAGCTTTTTTTTAATTTTTCACTTCATTTTCTGAAAACTCTAAAGACTGTTGTGTGTGAAAATCCCAGGAAATCAAAAGTCTCTGAGATATTTAAATCACCCCGTCTGGCACCAACCATCATTCCACAGTCAAAGTCACTTTGATCACAACTCTTTCCCATTTTGATGTTTGGTCTGAACAACAAACAAACCTTTAGACTATGCCTGCATATCTTGAGTTGCTGTCATACGATTAGTTGATTAGATGTTTGCCTTAGTAAGCAGGTGAACTGGATGTACCTAGTAAAGTGGCCACTGAGTGTCTAGAGAGGTGGCAGGAGAATTGGGGATGGAGGATTAAATGGACTTGTGAGAGAGAATAGGTGACAAGGAGTTAACTTGGGAAATAGGACCCTGTACTGGCAAGTAATTAATGAGCTGAATGCCCTCCTTCTATGTTGTAGGAAAATATGAAGTACTACTGTTTCATGCTACCGTTCTGTGGCCTTGGGGAAAGAGGGAACCCAAGACTCAGTATTAGTAATGTGAACTTGAGTTATCCAAGTAAATCAGCCTGATGCAGAGTCCATTATTGGTGGCTAGTTTGATCCTTTAACTACTGGAATATATCAGGGAACTGATACAATAACCGTGCCCCCCAATGTCTTATTTAAAATTCAAAGTACATTTATTATCATGTCACTGTCTACTACCCTGAGATTCATTTTCTGGCGGGCTTTCCCAATGAAACAAAGTCATACAACAGAGTCACTGAAAAACTGCACACAAAGGCTGACAAACAGCAGATATGCAAAAGAAGACAAACTGTGCAAATACCAAAAAAAAATTAAACAGGTAAATAAATAATGCTGAGAACATGAGTAATGTCCTTGAGAGTGAGTCCATGGGTTGTGGAATAGGTTGAGGGTTTGAGTAACTGAAGGGAAAAATTAAAGAGCCTTCCCAGTACAATTTTGACCGATCTTAGCAAGTCCATTCCTTAATTATTTGGATTTGTACTGAGTCCTGAGGGATAAAACAAAATAAGTTTTTAGATTCTAATCTGAGATATTTTTAAGAACATAACTAACAAAAGTATAAGTGGGCCAGCTGGCTTCTCACACACTTTCTGCCTTCCAATGACATCATTGCTGATCATTTATTTCTATATTGCATTCTTGCACGAAACATCATTTGCTTCTGTATTTTCAGTCTGGTTCAGAGCTACTTTTTAGTAAGATATGAGTAACTTAGCAAAAGTCTATTCCTTAACATCCAAATCAGCATATTTGTTCTTTCTATCAGACAGGTTATAATTCCCCTCTGGTAGATCACTCCAGGATACTGGGCACCATAAGCTGCCAGCATTAACAATGTGTCTCTGAACTCTCTTGAAACTGCTGACTTTTTTTCCCATCTCATTAGCTTACCCTAAAGATACAGGTTTGCTATTTTGCAGCCACATAGTGATCAATCTAGCAGCCTTGCCACTTGGCCATAGTCCCACACAACATATGTTGCATTGAGATATCCGAGACGAGGACCTGATTTTGAAGTTGTACTGTTTAACACTAGTCCCCGTACTAATGTAGGCTTCAGGCCTATGATTTAGACCTGAAAATGCAGATAAGATGCATTTTCAAAGATTCAATGATTCAAAGTCAAAGTACATTTATTATCAAAGTATGTATGCAATATACAACCCTGAGATTCGTCTTCCCCACAGACTGCTGCGAGACAAGTGGGGAGAGGAGGCGGAAGGTCGATGTTTCTGCTGCTGCTTGTGAGTGGGGGTAAGGGAGAGCATGGGGTTCTGTTATTTCTATCATTCATTTTTGTTTTGTGGATGTCTGTGAAGAGTAAGAATTTCAGGTTGTATCATGTATGCATTCTCTGATACTAATTTGAACCATTTAATATTTGAAAGCATGGAACCCACAGCAAAAAAAACTAATCACGCAAATAGAAACAATAAAAAATCAACAAGAAGCACAGAATATAAAACACAAAATCAAAAGAGTCCAGGCATATTCAGTTTGATAGCCATTTGCTTTGATACCCAGTATAAATGCTATTTTCAGTACTAAATGGTACACCATAAAAATATACCACTATCAAAGAGACCTTAAAATTGAAAAGTGTTGAAATGGTCTCTCTTGTGTTTGTGTAACTATATGGGATACTGATAAGATTGGTGTTAAGCTACAATGATGTAAGTGTACTTTATTTTTTTCTGGAAAATGCAATTTATTTTTGTTGACTAAACCAATAACATTAATATATTTTAGGAGCAACATTAGCTGATCTACAGCTAATTGAATTTAAATGCTAAAAAGTTTGGTGTGGTATCAAAAAGATAGCCAGTTATGTTGCAATCACTACTGGTTCATTTCACCTGTAGTCACATACAATACCCTGCTGCTAGTAAGCATAATTAGTTCTAGAAGAAATGGCAGGGGAAATAGCTTTTCTGACAGCTTAACTAACCACATTAGTTTGAGACAATAGGATTCATTAACAATTTCCAGAGAGAAAGATTAGGTGAAATATCAAAATGGTGTCACCTCACATAACTCAGGTGGACTGTGGCTTTCAAACATTGGAAGGAACAAATAAATCTGAAGCAGGAGTAGGCTACCTGATGCCTTAAATCTGCTCCACTATTTAATAAAATCTTGGCTGAGCTGATGGTAACTTTAGCTACATTTTTCCACCTGATTGATAATCTTTACCAAGAATATAGTTAAAGATATTCAAACTCTATTTACAATGTTTTCTGAAGAAGAGTCTCAAAAACTCACATCCATCTGAGAGATGAAGCCTCACCTCACCCCAGTCTTAAATGAACAGCCTCTTGTTTTTAAGCAGAGACCCCAGGTTTGAGATATTTCCACACGAGGGAACATTCTTTCCACCATCCACTGTCAAAACCCCACAGGATCTTCTCTGTTTCAAATCAATCAGCTCACACTCTTCTAACTTTCTCCAGATACAGACCAAGCCTGTAAACCTTTCCACATAAGGAAAACCACACATTCCAAGTAGTAATCATTTAGGAGCTTTCTCAAAATAAGAATCAACATCAGTTTAATTATTATTTTTAACTTTCATATACTTCATTGTTGGTTTAAATTTGTCAGTTCAGTGCAATACATAAAAATTACTATGCTACAAGAAGAAATATTTTTAATAGCTTGAATCTATTTCCAATAATTTTAGGTCTTTCCTTAAATAAAGAAACCAATACTGTGGATTATAGTCTCACCAATTGTCTGAAGAACTGAAGGATAACTTCCCGACTTTAGTATTTAATTCCTGTAGCAATGAATGATTACATTCTGCTAGCTGTCTTCATCACTTGAATATATATCCTCTGTCCCTTTATGAACCATGTCCCTCTGCATCTTAGAGCTTTGTGACCTCACTCCTTTTTCGATAATATTCTTCCTGTTTACTTTATCCCCAAAGATTTTATACTTAATATGTTTTCATGTTGTTTCTTTGGTCAATCCGATGTTACAGAGGGGATTTCTGAATTAAAATAGATGGTCCAACTGGCAGTCTAACTAGCCAACACTGAACAGACTGGGAGAGAATCAGACACCATAGAAAGTCATGAAGTTGTACAGCAGAGAAATAGCCCTTTGGCTTATATTGCCCATGTTAAATGGGCAATATAATAATTACCCATGTCAATCTTATTTCCCATTTATACTGATTCCATTTGCCTGCATTGGTCCATAACCTCTATACCCTGCCTATTTAAGTGTCTGTATAAATGTCTTAAAACACAGTGATACAATCTGACTCTACCACATCTCTGGTCGCATTCGTTCACTGTGTTACAAACTTTCCCATCGAATCTCCTTTACAATTCCTCCATCTCCAGTTAAACCTACATGCTCTTAGCTTTGGTGTGCTCACCATGAGAAAAAGATCCTGACTAAGTGGAGGGGTGGAGCGAAGTTATGATAGCGCTAAATGGCAACCCCTCTGCTTGTTTCTTCAGAAACAGCTCTATTTCTATCTTTGATATCTCTTTTCCCCTTTTCAAGGTTCTTTTGAAGAGCCTGACCTGGAGTTACTCTCTGACTTCAGTTCTTTGTGGGAATGGGACCCGTTCTCAGGGCTTCACAACTGGCTGCTTTTTATGATATCCCAAGGAAGCGGCCTGGAAGATGAGTACACCTTCAGGGTGCTGGATTTTTGTGGCTCTATTGAAGTGCTGACTCTAGGCTGGTGCCCCTGACTAAAGCGTCCTCATATCAGGACATTCCCCAGCATCCTTTACTTCAGGGAAAACAAACACAACTCATTCAATCTCTCTCCGTAACTATCATCCTACAGTGAGTTGACTTTGCACTCTCTTCATTGCAACCCCATCTTTCCTGTTGTGTAGTGACTAGACTGCACAGAATACTCCAAGGGCAGTCTAACCAAGATTTTGCAAAGCTGCAACACAATATTTCAACTTTTGTATTCTATGCCCAACCTATGAACCTAGAAATCTACAGTAAATTAAAAGCCATTCGGCCTACAATGTTGTGTCGACCATGTAACCTACTCTACAAACTGCTTAGAATTTTCTACTGCATACCCTCGATTTTTCTAAGCACCATGTACCTATCTAAGAGTCTCTTAAAAGCATACCATACACCTCGTTCTCCAGCCTCCACATTCAGGGAATTACAGATTTAACCTTCATGATTCCTCTGTTCATCAACATTCCTTGATGCCATAAACTCTATATGTCTTACCCCAATTTGATTTCCCAAAGTGCATCACCACACATTAGACACGATTAAATTCCATCTGCCAATTTCCTAGGCAACTCTCCATTTGAGGCACATTCACATCCAGGTCATTAAAATATATTACAAGCAAATAGGTCCCAACACTGATCCCTGTGTTAGCGCATGGCCAAGTGGTTAAGGCTTTGGGCTAGCAATCTGAAGGTCGTTAGTTCGAGCCTCAGCCTGTGTGTCCCTGAGCAAGGCACTTAACCACACTACTCCTGCATGTTTATAGCCCAGTGGCGGCGGTTGGTGCAGTATGAACAAGACAGGACAAGACAAGACTGTGATCCACCATTTGTCATAGGTTTCCAGTCAGAAATACAAACTTACACAATGTTTTCTATCACCGACCTTGCACCACCACATTCTGTTTTCTATTACCAAGGCAATTTTGACTGCTATTAGCCAACTAGTCTTGGATCCTTGCTTCCTAATCTTCTGGACCAACCTACCTTTTGGGATCTTGTCTGATGTTTCGCTAAGGTTCCATGAGACAATGTCTACAGACATGCCTTTATCAAACTTCTTAGTAACTTTCGGTGAGGGCTTCAATTTGGTTAAAACAAATCAAACCTTCACACAGATGCAGTGGAAAACATAAAACTTTTATTCTCTTCCAAAGAATGGAGATGACTTTAGCCTGTAAACATTGGCACCTGACACTTTAGGAATCCTGTGTATATTCACAATCACAGTACTGTATGTAATTTGTATTACAGTATATCCAGCACAATGTAACAAAATCAGAAAAAGCTAGAAACACTCAACAAGATCTGATATATTAACTTTGTTTCGTCTTCCTGAACTATAGAACATAGAACAGTACAGCACAGTTATAGGCCCTTTGGCCCACAATGTTATGCAGATCCAAATAATTTAGTAATCAAATGGTTAACTAAACTTCTTTCTCCTGTCTACACAATGTCCCTATCCCTCCATTTTCCTCACAATGGTGTGCCTATCTAAACATTTTTTAAAGACCCGGTCAAGATGGTGGCTGCATACAACGCTCCTTCATCTTGACATCTTCTGGATAGGTTATGAAGCCATATATTTCACTTCTTTTACGCTTTTTACATTTGTTTTTTTCATATTGAATGTGATTCTGGAACTGTTGGAGCCTGTGATATGCCGTTTGGAGATCGTCTCCAAACTCCGAGAGGATGTGGGGAGACAGAGGCAGCTTGTGCGAACCTCGTGGTGAGCAGGCTGTGAGCTGATGTTGGACTCCATTTTGCTGATTGTTTTCTGATTAAAGCAATAAGAGGGATTGAAACATTCAGTCCAATGCAGGAGGTGAGCACCGGCTGCCTGCCTTTTGATCGCTGGGGGATTGCTCTGCTGCCAGAGAGGGGAGACTGCCTTTTGATCGCTGGGGGATCACTCTGCTACCAGAGAGGGGAGACTGCCTTTTGATCACTGGTGGGATCGCTCTGCTGCCAGAGAGGGGAGACTGCCTTTTGATCACTGGTGGGATCGCTCTGCTAACAGAGAGGGGAGACTGCCTTTTGATCACTGGGGGATTGCTCTGCTACCAGAGAGGGGAGACTGCCTTTTGATCACTGGTGGGATCGTTCTGCTGCCAGAGAGGGGAGACTGCCTTTTGATCACTGGTGGGATCACTCTGCTACTGGAGAGGAAATGCTGTAACTCTCACCCAGTCTTTCTTGTTTTTCTGTCTGGGGGAGAGGGGTGTGGGAGTCAATGTGCCTGTTCCATTTCTCGCTCGTTTTTTTTGTGTGGGGAGGTGGGATTTGATGGTCGTGCTGCCGTTCTTCTCTACCTTGGTTTTGAGTCTATCTGTAAAAGTATTTCAGAGTTGTATAGTTTAATAATAAATGGACCTTTGAACTTTTGAACCTTTGAATCTTTGTATCTGGCGCTACTACAACCCCAGGCAGCACGTTCCAGGCACCCACCTCTCTTCTGTGTAAAAAACTGCTCCTCACATCTCCTTTGAAATTACTACCTCTCACCTTAAATACATGTCCTCTGACATTTCAACCCTGGTAAAAGGATAATGTCTGCCTACTCTGTCTATGCCTCTCATAATCCTATCAACCTCATCAGAATTCTCCTCAGCCTTCGTTGCTCCGGAAAAAAACAACCTAAGTTTGTCCGACCTCTTGTTACGACACATGTCCTCTAATCCAGGCAGCATCCTAGTAAAGCTCTTCTGCATTTCCAGCAGTCTCTGCTTTTGTTTCAGATTTTGTTATTCTGGCAATGGATAAGGAAGGTAATTTTTCATACTTTCTTGTATTCCATTCTATTTTCTCAGTCATGCCCATTAACACATCCCTGATTTTTCCAAAAGTCACCTACCTTCGGGCTAACTTACAGTGGCCAATTAACAACAATCATGTCCTTAGAATTGTGATTGGAAATAAGAGCACCTAGTTGAAGCCCAGTCACAAGAAAAATGTTAAAATTTCCCACAGGCAACTTCTGGAAAAAAAAACCTGGTTACTACCTGCAATGTCAATATGCCTTACAATGAGCTATGTTGTCCTGCAATAGGAATATTCTACAGCTTCAATAAATCTTAGTCGTATACACTCAGTGGCCACTTTATTAGGAACACATGTTCACCTGCTCTTTAAATGCAAATAAGCCGATCATGTGGCAGCAACTCAATGCATAAAAGCATGCAGACAAGGTCAAGAGGTTCAGTTGTTGTTCAGACAAAATATCAGAATGGTGAAGAAATGAGATCTGAGTGACTTTGACTGTTGGTGCCAGATAGGGGAGTTTGAGTATCTCAAAAACTGCTGATACCCTGGGATTTTCATGTACAACAGTCTCGATAGTTTACAGTGAATGGTGAAACAAAAACCCCAAAAATAAACATGCAGTGAGTGGCCATTCTGTGGGTAAAAATGCCTTGTAAATGAGGGAGGTCAGAGGAGAATGGTCAGATTGGTTCAAACTGACAGGAAGGTGACAATGGCTCAAATAACCACAATGTACAGAAGAGCATCTCTGAATGTACAACATGTTGAACCTGGAAATGGATGGGCTACAGCAGCAGAAGACCATGAGCATGCACTAAGTGGCCTCTTTATTAGGTACAGGAACCTTCTAATAAAGTGCTTCCTCTGTGCAAATTTAATCCTATCAATGCCTTTCTAATAACAATGTATGGTCATACAAAATATTCCAAGATTCCAAGAGCATGATCTTGAGAGCATTAGTAGATCTGACTGGATGTATGAACACAGAAGCAGAATGTAAGGATATTAAAGGGAATAGAGTGTTGAATAATGCATCCAGAATGTAGGAAAAAATGAATATATACTGTATGTATTGGTAGTATTTGAAGGCTTATTCTTATCCGCCATTTGAAAATGCTTTCCAAGACTGCTGAAAGCAGATTCTATATAGTATGTTAATGTTACATAACCATGAATGTAACTCATGTTTGTGGGACATTCACAGACTATCTCGAATCTACAATGAAGTAATTGCACAAGCTGTTTTGCAGCAAGAAGGCAAAACAGCTGGAACAGCATAAAGCCATTACTTTGACTGCAGTTTTCAAAGCCGGGTAATTGTATTGAACAGTTACAAAGTCATCAGAGACAATTCTTGTTAAGCATTGAACATCTGACTCCCTGATTGTTGTTTACATTGCTACTTCTATTGGTAAATTTGCCATTCTTCCTTAAATGTAACTCGTGTTACACCTGGACCTCCAGGCTCAAGAGTAGTTCCTTTCCCCAAGCAGTAAGGCTGATCAACACCTCCGCCCACTAACTCACTCCACCACCACTTCATTATATACTGTTAGAGTCACCTAATGTACAGACACTCCTGTACCAAACATCAGTTTATGTGCATGCAATCGATATATATAAGCTATCTTATGATGTATACTCATTGTGTTTTTTATCGTTGTGCTTTTTTGCACTGCATCGGATCTAGAGTAATAATAATCCTTAACACTTGTGTACGGGAGATGGCATTAAACAATCTTGAATCTTGATTATATTTATCAATTCATACATAAGTTATTGATAGAAAGGTGAACTGATTTCATTTGAAAGCCGGAATTGCAACAGATACTCATGAAGACACATCAGGGGATCTTCTTCAGTCAGAGCGTGCTGCCAGTATGGAAGGAACTGCCAGCAGAAGTGGTGGATGTGGGTTTGGCTGCAACATTTAAGAGAAGTTTGGATAAGTTTGGATGGGAAGGTGTATGAAGGGCTATGGCCCAAGTATAGGCCTATTGGACAAGGCAGAATAACAGACTGGCACCATCTGGATGGGTCGATGTATCTGTTCATCTGCTCTAGCTATGACCCTATAAAGCATCAAAATAAATAAAAAGTGGTCAATAAAATTATCACACGTGATGAATAAATCACATTGGCTTCAAAATTATAAGTATTTGCCATGTGCTTTATTTTAGTTAGCAAAACAGATATTCCGATACTGAAGCTCAGAGCTGAGAGTTCTGCTGTGATGATTAGCCAGCATGAGCTTCCCTTTGAATATTATTATTTGCTAAAATCTGGCTGTCAGTTTTTAACGGTGAAATGGTCCCTTCAAACCAAGTTGGCAACCGTCTACTGCGAGAGCAGTCAGACAAAAAACTTGTCACTGGAAGGACAATGGGCAAATGCAGAAGAACAAGTAAGGGAAATTAATACCCATATAAGCAGTTTCTAAATGTCAGGTGAGGCTAGTGATACCTCCCATGATAAATGGCAAAAATTGGCTTAATTGGTAGTTTCTCTCCCAGAAGGTGACGAGTTCAAGACCCACAAATTCAAGGCTTAGTTTCCTAATCCAACCTGACACTCCAGTACGTTACACTTAAGTTACAGGATAATGTGGGATAAGCTCTTGTCTTTATGTGCGATATAATGGAAGGCCAGAGGATGGAGTGCTAAATCATTATTAAAAATAAAGACAGTTTTTAATACCTTTAATAATTAACTTAATAATTAATTCAATAAAAAGTTTTAATAATTTTAATAAAATAAAGGTAGACAGCATGGTAGTGTACTGTTTAGTGCAAGTGCCTTACAGAGCCAGCAATCACTGATTGGGATTTGATTCCTGATGCTATTCGTAAGGATTTGTACATTTTCCCCGTAACCACATGGGTTTCCTCCACTGCTCCAGTTTCCTCCCATGTTCCAAAGATACATGGTTCTGTTTAGTAAGTATTGGGCATTCCATGTTGGTACTGGAAACGTGGCGACACCTGCTGGCTGCCCAGCACGCTCCTCACTGATATTTGACGCAGATGACCCATGTACGTTTAGATTGTTCAATGTACTTGTGACAAACAGAGCTAAGCTAATCTTTATCTGAGCTTTAGAATGGAAGTGTGAAATGTATTTTTTAAGAGCAAGCTGGAAGCTATTGGAAAACATTTGGTCATGTTCCCCATTGTGTCTGAACCCTTTTTAAAACAAAACAGATATGCAATGGAAGGAAAATAATGAAATCTTCTCTCTTTTTTTATCTGAAAAGTCCAGAACAAAATGTGCAGATGCTGGAAATTTTAAATAAAAAGAAAAAATGCTAGAGAACTCAAGACATGGTTTAACCTCTTGGGTTTGCCCACATTTTCTGTTTTCGTCTTCATTCTACCTGTATAATTTCAGCTGCAGCAGGAAGTTAATTGGGAATTTTAAAGCAACAAGCTATCTGAGCGTGCATCATGGGAACTCTATCAAATAAAAATAGCCACCAAGCCCACTCGTAGAGACCAGCACAGATGAGTGCTAAGTTTTATGGGCAGTCAATAAAGAGGAAAAAGAGTTCACAAATTTGTTAATGTAAGCATAATTAAAATTGAAAACCAAAACTATGGCAGACATCTTAGAGGGCTAGAGGATTAGAGAAAAATGAAAGGGCGAGTCCATAGAGTGGTAGAGTGTGTTGAAGAAATGAGCATTTTAAAGATCATCTTTTTGCTTAATTGGGAGCCTGTGCACAGGGGTGATTATTGAATGGGACTTGGGAGCAAGATGGGATATGAGTAGAAGGACTTTCGATAACCTTGAGACTGTGGAAGGTTGTCCTGCAATAGTTGAGCGAGCATGAATGCAGTAAGGTTTTAATGGAAAATTAATCTAGAAATGTTATGAACATGAAACCAGAGGATTTCTTTTTGTGATCAAATATTACGAAAGTTCAAGTATTACAAAAGATTGCAGGCTCATTCATTTTCCAACTATTGCAGAGCAAAGGTCAGATTATTAGGCATAATTAAGATGGGTTTGATAAGCTAGATACTGTCCTTTCATATCTTAATGTGCTTTAAATGCAATGGCATTTAGCTCTTTTATATTTTAAGTATTTAAATACTGTATATTGGAGTAGATTTAAATATTTCTGTCCGAGGTATAAAAAAAATGCTGTGAAGCATTTTGGTCAGCCAATGAATTCCAGGAGTCTCCTGTCGTCGTGCAGTCTGCCTCACCAGACACCTGTTGGGTGGGGATGGTCGGCTCTGCACCCAGGGAATGAAAATGCGGGGATTAGGGATCGTAGGAGGTGAATCCAGCATAATCCTATTCAAAGCGAGAACCTTCTTAAACTTCCATTTACTTTGACATTTACCAATGACTGTCATCCACACACAGTATTTTTCTCTGTAAGCAACAGCAATTAGGCACTATTGATTTTCAGGTGGACTTAATTGCAGCAATTAGATTTCAGGACATTAAAAGGACAACACAGCAGAAAAATAATACATTTTTACATTCCATAATGTAAATCTTTTCTAATCCTTTCTGATTGATGTTGAGTGTGCCTCAGGAAGCACACTGTATGCTAATGTTACTTCTGTCATTATCCACGATCAGATATGACATATTTACCCGCAATATCTCTGGGGTCTGACTTGCCAGGAGTGGATACTAACATTTCAAAATCGCTACACAATGCTAAATTTGGAAAATAAATTAATCTCCATCAATCAAAATTGTTAAAGAGAAGTGAAACATGCACACAAAATGCTGGAGCAGCTCAGTAGGTCAGGCAGCATCCATGGAAATGAACAAACAGTTGATGTTTCGGGCTGGGACCCTTCTTCAGGACTGAGAAGGGAGGGGAGAGAAGCCAGAATGAGAAGCTGTTGGGGAGGGAAGGAGTACAATTTGGAAGGTGTTAGGTGAAGGGTCCTGCTGTAGGGTCTTGGCCCGAAACACCAACTCTTTACTCTTTTCCATAGATGCTTCCTGGCCTGCTGAGTTCCTCCAGCATTTTGTGTGTGTTGCTGCAGGTGATAGTGAAGCCAGGTGGGTGGGGAAGGAGGGATTAAGTAAGGAGCTGGGGAGTGATCGGTGAAAAAGGTAAACGGCAGGAGAAGAAAGAATCTGATAGGAAAAGAGAGTGGACCATGGGAGCAAGGGAAGGAGGAGGGACACCAGGGAGAAGTGGTAGGCAGGTGAGGAGGAGAGATAAGTGTCACAACCACAGACACTGCCGTGGTGTCTGTGAGCCCTTGCAGGCATACTGCGGAATGGGTACAGCAATCACGCTCATGATTAAGCACGTTTGAGCCAATAGGGGTTTCGTTGTGGTGGTATTCAATTCCCTTCCTCTTGTTTCAGTCTTGTCAAGACCTGACCAAAAGCAGAGTGAAGTCAACCCTCCCTGCTTACCGTTGTGCTGGTTCCAGGAAAGAGAACTACTACTTAGACGGACGATTAAGGAGCAGTGATTATTTCGCATTAAGCCACTACTGCCAAGCCGCTGTGTCGCTGTTAGTTTTAGTTTGACAGTTCCAGTTAACAGCCCTGCTGGCCTAGCATTTATTGTTCTTCCTTTATTTCTGCAAAGCTCTTATTAGAAGTCATAAATTGTTGAATGGCTTCAGTGTCTCTCTGTCTTGGCACCTGGGCCATAATCACACACCCTTTTCAATTGAAGAGAAGTCAAAGGTAGCTTTCTGAAACAGAGAGTGGTGGGTGTGCGGAATGAGCTGGCATGTCTGGTGGTAGACGCAGACAAATTAGGGACATCTGAGAAACTGTGAAATAGGCACATGAATGATAGTCAAATGGAGGACTACGCAGGAGGGAAGGGTTAGATAGATTAGGGTTAAAATGTAAGCACAACATCGCGGCTTGGAGCACCTTTACTGTGATATAATTTTCTATTTTCTGTATCTCCTGCAGTGATCAGGGAAGGGAGAACTCCACACAGGAGCTGTCCTTTGCATTTGCAGTGTCCAGCCCACAACACAAGGACTCCACCCTGAGACTCAAGGATGGAGGGGCCGCACTGAAGGACCACTGAGTGCTAAATTTCTGAGGAACAGCTGCGAAGACAATTCTTCTAGTAGTCTCATTAACAATGTTCATTTTGATTATTACTTTGCCTTAAATTCAGTGTACAGCCTCCCCCCAAACCCCACAACTTTGAATTTATTAAAAAATATCACATCCGCCCTGATCGAGATGTATCACGATCAAGGTGTTTTGGCCTCAGCTTGGTGGAACTATTTTCTGTTTGGTCTTTGGATAAACTCCATGTCTCCCTCTCCCCTGGCATATGCTGAGGCGGTGTGGGAGAAGGGGAGGAAGAGGGAGATGATGATAATGATGATGAAGGCCACGATGCACCCATTGCACAGTACCATCTCAGAGACCTACTCCGCAAAGGGCAATCAGCTCAAGGTAGAAGGTTGTGTGCCGTGGGAAAAAAACACCAGCCGCTGAGAGGCAGCAGACTGGATCAGGCTGTAGGGACTGCAGTTCAGGGTCTGATCTGTATGAGGAGTATGCGAGATAAGCTTTTCACTGTATCTGGCCAATTCCAGTTCCATTTAATGTCAGGGAAAAGGATGTTCTGACTGAACGGAGGCACGCTATCAGTGAGGATGAGCTATCATGGAGCTACTATCCACAAACAGATTCAGAATCAGATTTATTTATCGCATGTACATCAAACCATAGAGTGAAATGTGTTGTTCACATGAATAACCAACCTTCCCAGGGATGTGCAGGGGGCAGACCCCAAATGTTGCCACACATTCGGACACCATTGTAGCATGCCCACAGTGTTCGGTAGAAGAACACAGAACACAGCCAGCAAAACAAGCCCCTTTCCTCCCTCCCGTCCTTGCGGTTCTCCAGGAGCAGAGGGAGGCTGCTTGGCGCAGCTGGTATCCAGGGACAGGGAGGCAGAGGAGTGGTGGCTGTCTGTTCCACTCGCACAGCTCTTCATGGTGAGCAGCATTCGGTTCAGGTTGTGCAGAGAGTAAAGGCACCTGGCCTCCAGGCGTCATGGACTCAGGTACCATCAATGGCATAGCTCTGGATCCAAATGTCGAAATAATGGTGGACTGGTCCAAGTCCTGGTGGGTTGGATCACTGTCTACCCAGTCCCCTGAGAAGTCAACTGGCATGTTTGTTTAGGGGATAAACATGGCCTCTCATGAGGGAACCAAATCCGAAACGTCAATTGCTTATTCCCCTCCATTGAATTTGCCTGACCTGCTGAAGCACCAGTAGCATTATACTGTCTACATCTGAACTTGTATCATAAATGCACCTTATTATTTTTTAATTTGTTTGTGGTGTTATGACCCCAGCCCCCTCCTTTGTGAGATTCGCAAGAGCCCTAGTCAAGGGGGGGTCAAATGACCCAAGAGAGAGAGGGAGACGTGCTGAAGACCACATTCCCCCGGGAAGCAGAATAAAGCGACTCTTTGACTATTGTCTCATGAAGACCACGTGTAAAGCCCTCGGGCAAAGTGGGCTGGTCGCTCAACAAGACAAAAGCCTCGGACATAGCCATTGTCTTGGGAGACACCTTTGTGGGATAAGGAACTGGCCTACGTGCAAAATCTCAGGGCAATGTGTGATGGGGGAAGGATTGCTTCGCCCCCCCACCCTGATGGACATAAGGGTGCCAGTCCAGATAAAAGGTGGGCTGCCGAGGCGGGGCGCCAGACGCACCAGAAGATACGCGAGAATTCCTGCGACAGCGTTTTGAGAGCGACAGCCGGTGGTGGGGTTCGTGTGCGTCTTTTTCTTGCCTGGGATTGGCAACCTCACCACGGAAGAACGGCCTAGCTACAGGGGAAGTCACAGATGAGAGTCCATTCCCCAACGAGACTTCCGACTACCTCCTACAGGTTGGAAAACCTGTCGGGTAACTGTTTCATTCTCTCTCTCTCTTTCTAACAAAAGTGCACCAACGCGACACCACAACAACGGCAGCTGGTGGAACTGCAGTGACCGCAAAGACTTTTAGATATCCAGCAAACAATATATATCTACATTACCCCTAGACAACGATAGAGCTTATTTCTGATTGATTATTACTATACCTGTGCTTTAGATTGAGTTGTGACGATGTACATGATCTGAATGTTTTGTATTAACCATGCCTTTGTGCCCCTTTATAAATAAAAACGTTTGAAAATAGTAGTATCAGGCTTTAGCGGACCCATCTATCTTTGCTGATAAGTCACCCGGTTACTGGGGAACGTAACAGTGGCAATTTATTTTATGTATGGTGTGTGAGTTATGTGGACCCAAAAAGGATTAGCCATGATTGAATGGTGGAGCAGACTCGATCAGCCAGATGACCTAATTCTGCTCTTATGTCATATGGTCTTATGGTCCAATTTGTTTGTGGCAATATTACTTTATGTGTGGTGTGCGAGTTACATGTTCTGTGTTGTACACCTTGGTCCGGAGGAACTTGTTTCGTTTGGTGGTATACATGTTGAATGACAATGAACTCATACTTGAGTTCCTCCAGCATTTTGTGTGTATTTCCTTGTCCATTCATGCCAAGATGAGGCCACCCTCTAGGTGGAGGAACAACACCTTATAGTCCATCTGGGCAACCTCCAACCTGAAGGCATGAATATCGATTTCTCCATCCAGTATAAAAAAATTCCTACCCCTCCCCTCTTCTTCTATTCCCCACTTTGGCCTCTGACCTCTTCTCACCTGCCTATCAACTCTCCCTGGATCCTGTGCTCCTTCCCTTTCTCTTAAGGTCCACTCTCCTCTCCTATCAGCCCTTTACCTTTCCCACCCACCTGGCTTCACCTAGCACCTTCTAGCTATCCTCCTCCCCCTCCCCCCAACTTTTTATTCTGTCATCTTTCCCCTTCCTTTCCAGTCCTGAAGAAGGGTCCAGTGTTTATTCATTTCCAGAGATACTGCCTGACCTGAGTCCTCCCAGGCAGTATGCTCACCCAGAGCCATCACTTCAAAGCCCTTCCTCAACTGGCTTATTATGGCAACCGTCTGAGGCCGGTCTGCATTTCCCATGACTCCTCGGTGACATCACCACAGAAACCATCGCCTTGCAGCGGCTTGAGACTGGTGTGATGCCAGCTGCCACAGGTCCTGCTGTGCCCCCGTGTGAACACAGTTCACCATGGATTGGTTCTGGAGCCGTCACCCACTGAATAACCGTCACAGGAACCAAGTGTAGAAAGGAAGCCTCCCAGCCAGTGTGGGCAGGACCACAGTCTGCTGGACCCTGATAACTGCCTCTCAAATGCTTTGTGGGTACACCATCTCAGGAGGAAACTTGAGATCCGTTGATGCACTGAAAGAGAATCTATTAAATCTTTGGTACAATGAATGTAGAGAAAGACAAGTCCCAATTGTATTTAGGTATATCATATGAATAAAGTATTTGTTATGAATAAA
The DNA here is from genome assembly GCF_048418815.1 of Hemitrygon akajei. Classification (NCBI taxonomy): domain Eukaryota; kingdom Metazoa; phylum Chordata; class Chondrichthyes; order Myliobatiformes; family Dasyatidae; genus Hemitrygon; species Hemitrygon akajei. The sequence goes on from NC_133136.1 coordinate 18,569,892, forward strand.
AAAAGGAAACATTCCCTATTGTTTTAAGCATACTCTGTGAGTTGGGCAGCCTGCAGTGAATTCTGATGCTGTCCAGTCAGGTGATGTGATGTCTTCTGAATGTGCGTCTAATTAGACACAAATGCAGCAAAGTGAAGTGGTACACTCTGAGTCTCAACAAAGGTTGTCCGTGCACCTAAAATGTACATTTTGTATTAGGTAAGGAGCGATGGAGTCACAAAATAAAGTCATAGAACACTACAGTACAGCAACAGACCCTTCACCCCATCTGGTCCATACTGAACTATTATTCTGCCTGGTCCCATCAACCTGCACCTGGACCATAACCCTCCATATCCCTCCCATCCATGTGGATACCTATCCAAACTTCCCTTAAATGTTGAAATCCAGCCCACATCCACCACTTTTTCTGGCAGCTCAATCCACACTCTGAGTGGAGAAGTTCCTCCTCACGTTCCAGTTCACCTTTTACCCTTCACCCATGACTTCTAGTTCTAGTCTTACCCAACCTCGGTGGAAAAAGCCTGCTTGCATTAACTCTTTCCCTACCCTCATAATAAGCAATGTACAACTTCTGACACTATTATATGTATGACCGATACTATGAAAGCATCAAAGATGCTGAGGTAAACTGCACTTTGTAATATCCAGGCCGATTTCCTGATGAGTGCAATTTCACCTGAAAACATTTCATAGCACTATCTACCCTGGGGTTAAAAAGGTTTAATGCACAGTCTGTGCATTGAAGATGGGTTCTAATGGATCCCATTTCTATGCTGCAACACTTCCAAACATCTGTATGCAATGATGTCGAGAGAGTTTGGATTAGGCTCTTAAAATGATGCTCATCTGTTCTACTTGACTGAACCAAATGTATGTTTAAACATTCAGAGGATCAGGTCGTCAGTGGAAATACGTTGGAAACTATCAGTCGTTCATGGTGAAACTAATTGTGTTTCTCTGTGTGGAACAGCTGTGCAAACAACGAAGCCACTAACTTGCTGACCACATTTGGCTAGCCTCTCTCAGCCATGGCCTGGTAAGCAATAAACTAGGTTTTGGTCATTCCCATTAGATGGTGTTGGTGAGACAGGGAAATGAGGGTAAAGAGGGATAAATCACTTTTGTGACAATCACATAGTTAGTGACTTTGAACTACCCTTGGTATGGTGGCAAAGTCAAAATCATTTCCCAAATGACTTCTTCCTTTCAGTCTTATTGTTCAGCTCCCATGACCATCCTTTTCCCCTTCCTGAACTTCCACCATCACTGCCGAAATGGAGAGTTTGTTTCCCTCAAATTCTCTTTAGTCTTTTTACCTTAAACTGATTCCCTTAAACTATTGACCTTTTTGTCCTAAACAAAATAGATCTATCCTCTTCACCCTGTTGCTTATCATTAATACTCTAATGAACTTCTTCCGAAGAGGATCACAATCTTGTCGTGGTTTGGAGGCTTGCATTCCTCAATGGCCCAGAGAGCTACAGTATGTTGGCTGCAGTCAAGGCATTATGCTTTGGCTCTTCGTTAGGTCACCCATGCCAAATAGGTCAAATGGTAGAGGCCAGACTAAGAGTGGTCCATCGGTCTTCCAGGTTCAGGGTTTCAGCTCAGGGCTGACAACCCTGACTGGTCAAAAAACAATTGTTAAGAAAACAGCAATGAAGAATCCTTCTACAACTGAGTTTGATGGTATTCCATATAACCATATAACAATTACAGCATGGAAACAGGCCTTTCTCTGTAACTTAGATGCTGAAACCTAGGTAACATTCTAGTAAATCTCCTCTGTACTCTCTCTATTTTGTTGACATCTTTCCTATAATTCGGTGACCAGAACTATACACGATACTCCAAATTTGGCCTTACCAATGCCTTGTACAATTTAAATATTATATCCCAACTCCTATACTCAATGCTCTGATTTATAAAGGCCAACATATCAAAAGCTTTCTTCACCACCCTATCCACATGAGATTCCACCTTCAGGGAACTATGCACCATTATTCCTAGATTACTCTATTCTACTGCATTCTTCAATGCCCTACCATTTACCATGTATGTCCTATTTGGATTATTCCTACCAAAATGTAGCACCTCACACTGATCAGCATTAAACTCCATCTGCCATCTTTCAGCCCACTCTTCTAACTGGCCTAAGTCTCTCTGCAAGCTCTGAAAACCTACTTCATTATCCACAACACCACCTATCTTAGTATCATCTGCATACTTACTAATCCAATTTACCACCCCATCATCCAGATAATTAATTTATATGACAAACAACATTGGACCCAGCACACATCCCTGAGGCACACCACTAGTCACCAGCCTCCAACCTGACAAACAGTTATCCACCACTACTCTTTGGCATCTCCCATCCAGCCACTGTTGAATCCATTTTACTACTTCAATATTAATACCTAATGATTGAACCTTCCTAACTAACCTTCCATGTGGAACCTTGTCAAAGGCCTTACTGAAGTCCATATTGACAACATCCACTGCTTTACCCTCGTCAACTTTCCTAGCAACCTCTTCTAAAAATTCAATAAGATTTGTCAAGCATGACCTTCCACGCACAAATCCATGTTGACTGTTCCTAATCAGACCCTGTCTATCCAGATAATTATATATACCATCTCTAAGAAATATAATACAGGCCTATAATTGCTAGGTTTTCTCTTAGAACCCTTTTTAAACAATGGAACCACATGAGCAATACGCCAATCCTTCAGCACCATCCCTGTTTCTAATGACATTTGAAATATTTCTGTCAGAGCCCCTGCTATTTCTACACTAACTTCCTTCAAGGTCTTAGGGAATATCCTGTCAGGACTGGAGATTTATCCACTTTTATATTCCTTAAAAGCACCAGTACTTCCTCCTCTTTAATCATCATAGTTTCCATAACTTCACTACTTCTTTCCCTTACCTTACACAATTTAATATCCTCCTCCTTAGTGAATACCGAAGAAAAGAAGTTGTTCAAAATCTCCCCCTGGGTCTCCATCTAGGACTTGCATGACTGACAGTAGTGAAAACTGAGAAGAAGCTACTGACATGATGAAGGAAGCCCTGAACACCACCAGAGATGGAAGACCATCATTGTTGTCCTAAACACCAGCAGTGTAATGGGCAGTAACACAGATGTACCATTGATAGTATCCTAACTGGTTACATCATGGGCTTGTATGGCAATTTGAATGCAGAAGAATTGTTAGAGTGTCATGTTGTTATTTTTCTTGTAGTGTAATTTTCCTGTGCTTGCTTATTATTTTAGATAATCACCTATATGTGCATAATGGTTCAGTGAATTTTCAGTAATTGCAGCATAGATGTTTCTGTATTTTTCTAAGTGTTTCTCTGCATCCTGTGTCACACGACTGATTCTGAATATTTCATAGATTATCTTTTATTACTGGAATAAATTTTATCTCTTTAGTGAACTAGTTTTCAAGAATAAGATGACCACAACTTTTTAGTTCTTTGTCCTCCTCCGTCACTCTCTCTCTATCCCTTACAGTAGAGTCAATTGGTCATTTTAATTTTATATTATGAACACCTAATAAAATAGCTATAATTTACACCTCATTCTTCACTTCCAAACAACCTCTAGATCAATATCACCAGGGGCAACCAAAGCTGCAGAGGGTAGTGGATACTGCCCAGTACATCAGGAGCTCATCCATCCTCATCATTGGTAGAATCTACAGGAGGCACTGTCTCAGGAAGGCATCATCAAAGATCCCCACCAGGAGTTCGCAACCTCTTTTATGCCATGGACCCCTACTATTAATCAAGGGGTCCATTGATCACAGATTTGGGACCCCTGATCCCCACCATGCTATCTAATCCCACTATTATCAGGCATGTATCAGGCACCAATAGCAAACACCAGAGGGCATATGTCCAAAATTAAGGGAGGGAAGTTTAGGGGAGACAGCAGGGGTAATTTTTTTACACCGAGGGTTGTGAGTGCCTGGAATGACTTGCCAGGGATGGTGGTGGAGGCTAAAATATTAGGGGTATTTAAGAGCCTCTTGGACAGGCACATGGATGAAAGAAAAATGGAAGGTTATGGGGTAGTGTGGGTTTAGTACTTTTTTTTAAGGATTATATGGGTTGGCACAACATGGAGGGCTGAAGGGCCTGTACTGTGCTGTAGTGTTCTATGGTTCTATGGTTCTATGTCTCACATCACCAGGTTCAAGAACACATACCTTGCCTTCAACCTTTTGGTTCTCAAATCAATTGGCACAATCCAAATCACCACAACACTATGAAAACTTTGTACACACAGGGACTTTGTTTTTTTTGGTTGTCAAAATTGGGTATAATTTATGTTTAATTTATGTTTTTCTTCTGAACGCTGCTTATTTTATGCGATGTTTCTGTGGTGCTGTTGCAAATAAGTATTTCATTGCAGCTGGTCATATGTGTTCTTGCGCTCATGGCAATAAACTTAACTTTGACTTTTATAGCTTACAATTAAATTTTCTCCACTGTTCCCAAAAATCCTAACTTCATCCAAGACAAACATTTTGTAATTTGATGGTGGCACAGTAGTGTAGTGGTTAGCATACAGTGTTAGCGACCCGGGTTCAATTCCGTCACTATCTGTGAGAAGATTGTATGTCTGCCCGTGACTGTGTGGGCTTCCTCCCAGTGCTCCAGTTTCCTCCCACATTCCTAAGATGTATGAGTCAGTAAGTTAATTGGTCAGATGGGTGTAATTGGCCTCGTTGGGCTGGATGTGTCTGTAACCGTGCTGTATCTCTAATTATTTGATTCTCACCAATTCTGGCATTATCCTTTTACACTCCTGTATACTGTTCATATCCAACTTTATGTCCATTCATCACTTCCCATCCTCCCCTTCTCCCAGTCTGCTGGTTTCCCTCTCTCCTTTCCTTTTGGTGGGCTGTCCTCTACTTCTCCATTTGCCACTTCATGCCCTAATCTCTTCCCGGCGTTTTCACATTGAATCCTAGAATTGGCCTTGACTCCATGTGTGTTATACTGCAAGAGATGGACTATTTTATTCTGAACTTCAGCAATGCACTGTGCTTTGGGAATGAATGCTAAATTCTGGAGCTCTGTTTTAATTCTACTCCGCATTCTCTGGTTAAAAGGAGTGAGTCATGCTGGATCACCAATTTCCAGCATCAGTACAAATGTTGAATGTGCCAAAAAAATCTAACATTTGAATGCAGCTAATTAAAAAGGACATACAAGTTATGAAAAATTGTATATTTGCATACTATAATTTATAGAGCTTCACTCAGTTCAAAATTAAAAACGATAATTACCTACTTCTGCAGCACTGACTGTCACTGATAATTCACCTGCTACAACCGAGGAGTTATTTGTTCCACAGCTTTTGCTTGCAGTTGTTCCACTTGTCTCAGTTTGCTCAAAAATACTTGTGCCTTCTTCCTCAATTCAGTGACTTTACAATGAGGTTGAAGGCTTCGATTAACACAGAATGCTCTAGGAAACAAGTGCTGTCATTTTGCCTGATAAACTCTGAGGTACTTGCGCTGAAGTAGGAAATATCCTGTGCTTGATATTCTAATTTTTGTTTTGTAAGCATTTCTCATTTACACACAGATTAACACCTTAAGAGCAGAAGATAAATGAGCAAAATTAGGGCATTTGGCCCATCGAAATTGCTCCATCATTCCATCATGGGCTGATTTATCATTCCTCGGAACCTCATTCTCCTGCCTTCTCCCCCATGACCTTTGAATCCCTTACTAATCAAGAAGTTATTAACCTCCACTTTATATATACCTGATGTCTTAGCCTCCAGAGCCCATCAGCAATGAATTCCATGGATTTCCCACCTTCTGGCTAAAAAAAATTCCTTCAAATCTCTGTTCTAAAGAGAAGTCCTTTTATTTTCTGCTTGTGCCCTCTGGTTCTAGAATGTTCCACAATAGGAAATATCCTCTTCACGTCTACTGTATCTAGGCCACCCAACGTTCCACAGGTTTCAATGAGATCTCCACTCATTCTTCTGAACTCCAATGAGTATAAGCCCAAATCCATCAAATACTCCTCAGACATTAACCCTTTTATTCCTGGGATGACTGTCATCTCTCATTCACCTCTTCTTGACGCTCTCCAATGTCAGTGTATCCTTTCTGAGGAGCCCAAGACAAATACAGTCTGACCAATACCTCAGCTGTCAACACTGAGTTACTTGTGTTCTCAGTTTTATTTATTTATTTGTTGTATTAGCACAGTTTTGCCTTCTTTTGCACACTGGTTGTCAGTCTTTGTGTGTGGCTTATCACTGATTCTATTGTATTTCCTTTCTCTACTCAGAACATCCACAAGAAAATGAATCTTGAAGTAGAATATATGTACTTTGATAATAACTTTACTTAGAGCTTCTGCTATCAAGGGCCATAACATAGATAAAATATTCCAAGAGCAGAAAAAATAAGTTCTTAGAGGACACCCATGAATATTTAAATGTGAAACAAATGGCAGAAGATTCTTTGATCATAACTAGATAAGAGTGGAAGTCAGGTGGTTCCAGCTAGCTGGCCAGTGGAAGATGGACGCTGGGTGAGAGTCATCTGGTCAACCACATCATAATTCGTAGGCAGTCATAGCCACACAGAATTCCAGTGATAGTTTCAGTAATCAAGGACTTTCCCAGGTATTAAATAAATCTAGCTTTGAAAATAAATACAGAATACTGTTCATTCAGTTACCACCAGATCATCTGGATATAATAATCTGTCAGGTCAACACTTTCAAAACATCCCCAGTGATCTACTTTATAGAGAATCATATCAGGTCCTGCCAATCAAATTTTGGTCATATCTCCATTATATAGTTACTCTCAGTTCTGCTTGTTATGGTATTTTGCCAAATCCTCTTTGTATTGTAGTCTATTAGATTATATTGATAGAATTTCCTGTCAGATCATCTGTTGTACGCTGTTCTCCTATTCTCTTTATATTATATTCTGTCAGATGATCTTTGAGCAGAATCGTACCACATTCTCCTCATCCACAGTCTGGTCAGGTAGTCTTTGCACAGTGCCTGTCAGACCCTCATCATGGCCAATTGTTGCACACTACACTTCATATTGTCCTTGCACTGTGCTGAAAAAGATATTCCCTTTCCGGGATAAAATAATCTCATCTTCATATCATATCCTGTCAAACTCCATCTTCATATTAAAAGAACCTAGTTGATTCATTATATTCATTTCCCTGTTGGATTGTGTTTATGTGGCATCTTTTAAAAAATAATTTCACCTAAACCCGCATTACTGATTGTTGCTCTGAATACTTGCTCCGTTGTTTCAGGGTCCTCTTTGTATGGGGGCTGGTGCAGTCCTCTCCTCCACCTGCAAGGTTCTGTCACAGACTTTCCTCTTTGTGTGGCAATCTGTCACATTCTCTTGCCATGTATCCCGTCATATTCTCTCTGCACACTATCTGCTCAGATCTGGCTTTACATTATCTTGTCAGGTGCTGCTTTTGCACACTGCTGTCAGAGGAACAAAAGAAATGGAAGCAAGGGTACGCTACTTAGCTCCTTGTGCTGGCTCTACCATTTAATAAGGTTAGTGTTAACCTTTGCCTCCGTTCCATTTCTGTATCAACGAATCCATTCTCTGCACACTGGAGCAAGTCGGAAGGAAATGTTATGCCCACAAAAAAGAGGGCAGCACAGTGGTATAGAGGTTAGCACACCAGCTTACAGTGCAGGCAAGCTGGCTTCAACTCCTGCCACTGCCTGTAAGGAGTTTGTACGTCCTCCCCATGACCATATGGGTGTCCTGCAGGTGCTCTGGTTTACTCCCACATTCCAAAGATGTACTGGTTGGTAGGTTAATTGGTCTTTGTAACCTGGGAATAAATTGGGGGCAGTGTGGCTCAAAGGGCCTACTCATACAAACAAACCAATAAAGAAAGAGAGAAAGAAATATCAGGGTGATTTACTTTCCAATCTTTACACCTACATGTGGATTTTAGAACTTAGAACATAAAAGAGTACAGCACAGTTTGGCCCTTCGATCTACAATGTTGTATTGACCTTTTAACTTAATCTAAGATCAATCTAACCTTTCTCTCTCACATAGCCTTCCATTTTTCTTTCATCCTTGATCCTATCTAAGAGTCTTTTAAATGTCCTTAATGGATCTGCCCCTACCACCACCCCTGGATGTAATCAGTACTCCATGCACAAAACTTACCTCTGACATTCCGCCAGTACTTTCCTCTAATCACCCTAAAACTATGCCCACTTTGTATTACCGGTAGTCATTTCCCCCCGGAAGAATGTCTCTGGTCATCCACTTGATCGTCTTGTATACCTCATCTTGTATATAAGTCTCCTTGCATCCTCCTTTGATCCAAAGAGAAAAATCCTTGCTCGCTCAACTTATTCTCATAGCACATGCTCTCTAATCCAGGCACCATGCTTGTAAATCTCCTCTGCACACTCTATAAAGCTTCCACTTCTTTCCTATCATGAGACAACCAGAACAGAACACAATTCTCCAAGTATGGTCTAACTAGGGCTTTATAAAGCTGCAACATTACCATTGAATTCAATCCTCCTACTAATGAAGGCCAACACTCTTAATAGCCCTATCAACTAGCATGATAATTTGAAGGGATCTCTTGATGTGGCCACCAAGATCCCTCTGTTCCTACATACTGCTAATAATCTGGCTATTCACCCTATTTTATGCAGAGATTTTGGTTCTTTAAGAAAGGTCGCACTCAGATGGAAAGACGTGTCTTTTAACAGGTTTTTAAAGTGGATAGAGCATGGCAACAATCAATTCTATGTCATAAACAGAGAAGATGGGCTAATAAAGCAACACTGGTGAAATAATATTTCACTGGATTGCTGATATTGGCTCAAAATTTAAAATAGATTAATTATCAAGCAAATTTATTATTGAGGGTGTCATGGTAGGATAGCGGTTAGCACAATGCTATTACGGTTCGGGTGTCGGAGTTCATAGTTCAATTCCAGTGCCATCTGTAAGGAGTTTTTACGTTCTCCCCATGACCGCACTGTTTCCATCAGGTGCTCTGGTTTCTCTCCACAGTCCAAAGGTGTACTGGTTAGACGGTTAATTGATCATTGTAAATAATTAGGTTAGGATTAAATAGGTGGGTTGCTGGGTGGCACTGCTCATTGGCAGCAAAGGCCCGTTCCTCGCTGTATCTCTAAAGAAAATAAATAAATCATGGTACGTATATTTTACCAGATACACGCTTCTGTTCTTACCTCAGCTGCAGAAAAAAGAGATACCTCTGCCATCTGCAGAAAAAAAAAAATGATAATGGGAGCTTCAACTTTCCAATTTGTATTTGGCAAATAACAATCTAAAGGATTTTAACACAAAGAAATTCCTGAAACGTGTGCATGGTTACTTTGCTTTCAATATTCCAGTTGAACAAACATACAAGGAAGCAATGTGGACTAATTTCAAGGGAAAGTAATAGAGCAATAGGATCATTTTTCAGCAGAAGAACACTGGGTAACAATGATTATGATATAATTCAACTTAGATCTGCTACCAAGAAATGCAAAGGAAGAGGGATAAGTGATCAGATGAAGGAGGGTTAATTTTGGTGAAGGAGGTCTCATCACTAGGACAGTGAGCTGTTTATTATTTACTGTTTACCTGACATGTGCACTACATCATGCAGTTTGAATTATATGTATTAACTTATTTGTGACAATATTTTGTTTTATGTGCTGTGTGTAATAGATTGGTTAGTGTCAATATAATAATGATTATTATTATAGTGTGTGTATATATATCTATATATATATGTATTTGGTTGTTATACATATATATATATACATATACACACACACAGTCAGATGACAATGTACTTGAATTTGAATTGAAAGGGAATTAACTCAGCAGTCTGGAATTGAAAAAGTGTAAGTATAAAAAATGGGAATTCTTCAAAGTGGTGATACCTCAGTTAAAGCTTTGACACATTCTAATGAGCAAAAGAGGAGGACCATTTAACAATTTGCTTATCCCTGGATAACTAAAGATCTAGCATGTAAAATAAGACTGTAACCGAAGGCTTGTGACAAATACTGGCCTCGTAATTCAGTACAGCTCCAAGCACATGCAAAAGCTGGAAGGGAAAACAGATAAAGGAAATATATGGAAAAAAAACATATGAGAATGGATTAGTCAGGAACATAAAAGGAGAAGTAGGTGTTTTCATCAACTAATGAAAACAATAGTCAAAGGAATTGGATAAGAGACCCTAAAGATCATCTTTTATTTAGAAATACAGCATGGTAACTGGCCTTTCCGGCCCAACAAGCCTGCTTTGTCCAATTAACCTACTAACCTGTACGTCTTTAGGACGTGGGAGGAAACTGGAGCACCTGAAGGAAACCCATGCGGTCACATGGAGAATGCACAAACCGCGGTGGGAAGTATACCCGGCTTGCTGCTGCTATAATAATGTTATGCTAATTGCTATGCTACCATGCTGCCTCATTCATACTTAGAGATACAGTGCAGGACAGGCTCTTCCAGCTCAGTGAACACCATCGCCCAGCGACCCACCTTTTTAATCCTTGCCTAATCGCAGAACAATTTACAATGACCAATCACCCTACTAACTGGTACGTCTTTGGAATGTGGGAGGAAACCGGAGCACTAGAGGAAACCTAGGCGCTCACGGAAAAGATGTACAAACTTCTTACTGATGCCATTGGAATTTAATTCTGAACTCCAAGAGCTGTAATCGCATTGTGCTAACTGCTATATCACTGTGGCACCCTAGTGGGGGCAGAAAGAATTGATGAAGTTGTAAGTGAATGGACTCAGGGCAGATTAGGTACAAAATGGATACATTGTAGGTTGTTGAAGGAAGTAATAGGAGACACCTAAGATGGGCTGCACCAAAATTTTCTTGTCTATGTTAAATATAGGAGTGATGAGATAAATGAGAAAGGAAGAGACAGCCTGATGTTGGTGACTGATAATCTGACTGAGAGAATAACCCAGAAGAAAATTAATGGAATTTGCCAAAACACGCATTAGAAGGTAACATTAATTTTAATTTGTTAAATGCAAATCACACATGACTAACTTGCTCTTTAATAAGATAACATAAAGGGTTGTGAAGGCGGTGTGTTTGATGTATAACTGAGTTTCCGAAGTAGACGGCCACAGAGACCACATTTTTAGGCAGATTTGAAAGTCATGGGATTTAAGGCTTGAGAAATGGTTAGATGAAAAATGCCTTAATGGAGAGGAAACAGGCGATTGTGTTCAGTGAAAATAAAAAAGAAATCTGCAGGGCAAGAGATCCAAAATAAAAACAGAAAATGATGGAAAAAGCTAGTTGCTGTCTGACCCGTTGAGTTCCTACAGCACTTTTTGTGTGTGTTCCTCTGGATTTCCAGCATCTGCAGTTTACAAAATGCAAATACAAATCTTGTGTTTACAAAATGCCGGAAAAACTTAGAATATCACATAGAATTTGTGGAAAGGGGAACAGTTAAAAGTTTCAGGTCAAAGGCATTTCATGAGGGTCTTTCCAGTGACATCTAGATCTTGAAAATAACTAAAAGAATACGTAGTCTGATACCAAGTCTGAAACAACGATATAGTCCCAATGCAACATGCATATAATGCTGGAAGAACCCAGCAAATCAAGTAGCATCTTTGGAAGGGCATAACAGTCAACATTTCGGTCCAAAACTCTTCATCAGGACAGGAAAAGAAGCCTGAAGAAGATGGGAGGAGAGGCAGGAGTACAAGCTGGCAGATGATAGGTGAGACCAGAGAAGGGGGAAGGTGTGTAGATGGGGTTGGGGGGATGAAGTATGGAGCTGAGAGATGATAGGTGAAAGAGGTAAAGGGCTGAAGAAGAAGGAATCTAATAGGAGAGGATAGTGGACCATGGAATGAAGGGAAGAAAGAAAGAACTACAGAAACATGATAGGTAGGTAAGGACGAGAAGGGGTGAGAGGGTAACTAGAACAGGGAAAGAGAGAAGGTGGGTGGAAGGGAGAAATTACTAGAAGTTGGAGAAATCAATGTTCATGCCGTCAGGTTGGAGGCTACTCAGATGGAATATGGGTTGTTGTTCTCCATACTGAGTTTGGTCTCCACCATGGCAATAGAAGAGGCCAAAGACCAACGTGTCAGAATGGGAATGGGAAGTCAAATTGAAAAGGGTAGTGACCGGAGATCCTGCTGTTCGTGTTGGACTGAGCGAGGGTGTCCAACAGAGTGCAAGACTTCTTTAATCATTTGCACACTGCTGGTAAATATGTAGGCATCAGTTATGGAAAATGAACTGAGCAAAGCTGTGATGCCACCAGCACAGATCAAGAATCTGCCGATGCAGGCAAATGGGATTGGTGTAGATCATGGGTGCCCAACCAGGGATCCATGGAGTTCTTGGTTAATGGTATGGGTACATGGCATTAAAAAAGTTTGGAACCCCTAGTGTAGATGGACGAAAGGCTTGTGGGATGTTTTGGGCTAAAAGGCTGTCTGTGCTGTACAATTCCATGAGTGCATGATACCTGAAGAGTTGCTATAATAGAAGAGCAAAGGAAAACTGACTTTGGGGCTATTGGTTAACAACTGATTATTTTGAATGAATATTTCTCTGTTCAGGAAACGAATATAAAGGGCAGGATTTCTAAGTTTGGAAAGACACAAAACTCAGAAATGTAACATAGTAGCAAGAGAGATTTTGGGAAGACTTAGAAAGACAGCTCAAAAGGCAAGAACTTACCAGATGACAGGTAGTGCAGAGAAATAGGGAATGATGTATTTTTGTAGAGAGAAAAAGAGACAATATAAACTAAAAGTACAACTTTAAAGTGGCTGCAGAAACAGAGAGAAGGAAATTTATAAGTCTTCTTAAGTTGAAGGATAAGTGAGAAGGATGTTGAAAGGGTGCATAACAAAACTGAGGAAGGTATGTAAGCACTTGATAAAACGTGGATTATGAAACTGACACTGAAGAAACTTGAAGTATGTGTTCAGTTTTGGACACCAGGTTTTAAGAGGGAATTGAAAGGCTTGAAGAGTGAGATTTACTGAAATTCAGCAAAGGATGAAAGGCTCCATTCCCATGGAGTGATGAGAGAAATGTCTTGACACATCCAAAAGTCCAAGGGTCAATGCTACCTTACTGCCCATCATGTATGGGCAGCTCCTCACCTCAGCCTTCAAGTTCAAGTTCAATTTATTGTCATTCAACCATATACATGTACACTACTAAATGAAACCATCTTCCTCTGGACCAAGGTACACAACACAGTACATATAACTCACACACATATCATAACACATAAAGTAATATTACCACAAATAAATCAACAAATAAAAACGTACATTTATAATCAAAGTTAAGAAGTAAACAATAAGTAAACAATACTGGCACTTCATATGTGATGAGAACAGGTGGTTACTGGGAGTTGAGTAGTATTATGGCCTGGGGGAAGAAGCTGTTTCCCATCCTAACAGTCCTTGTGCTAATCCTGTGATACCTCCTGCCTGATGGTAGGGGATCAAAGGGATTGTTTGATAGATGGGATGGATCATTGATAATACTAAGATTCACCCTCAGAGTGAAGAAATTACCCCTCATATTCCCCCTAAACATTTCACCTTTCACCCATGACCTCTAGTTCTAGTCTCAACGAACCTCAGTGGATGAAAGCCTGCTTTCATTTACCCAATCTAGACCCCTCATAATTTTGTATATCTCTATCAAATCTCTCCTGATTATCAGTACTTGTGCTCCTATTCTCTATTCTCAATGAGATAGATGTCTTGCAATTGGTTTAGAGGTTGGTGACCAGTGGTATTCTGCAGGGATCTGTTCTGGGGCCTCTGATTGTTGTGAGTTTTATAAATGACTTGGATGAGGAAGTGGAAGGGTGAATTCATAAGTCTGCGGGTGATACAATGGTTGGTGGCGTAATGGATAGTATGGAAGGTCGTTGTGGGTTACAATGAGATGGTGATAGAATGCAGAGCTGGGCTGAGAAGGGTCAGGTGGAGTACAAAGTGATACCATTTGGGAGATGAACTTGAAGGCAAGCTGTGTTGAGGAATAGAGGGATCTTTGCATCTGTGTCTATAGATCCCTCAAGATGGCTGTGCAAGTTGTTAGGGTGATAAAAAGACATATGGTGTGCCAGCTTTCATTAGTTGGAGCGCTCAAGAGCCACAAGGTTATATAGCAGCTCTCCAAAACTCTGGTTGGAGTACTGTGTTCAGTTCTGGTTGCCTCATTACAGGAAGAATGTGGAAGTTTTAGAGAACGTACCGAGGAGATTTACCAGGATACTGCCTGTATTTGAGAACATGTTTTATGGGGAAAGTTGAGCAAACTAGGACCTTTCTCTTTGGAGTGAAGGATGATAAAGAGGTGATTTGATAGGAATGTATAAGATGATAAGAAGCACAGGTGGATAGTCAGTGCCATTCTCCCAGGATGGAAATAACTAATATGAAAGGGCATAATTTTAAGGTAATTAAAGAACATATAGAAATACGGGGGGGGGGGGGGGGGTGCATCAGAGGTAGGTTTTTTATGCAAACAGTGCCGGGTTCATGGAACTCACTGCCAACAGTGTTGGTAGAGCCACAGACTCAAGAATTAAACAAAAATGGGGGGGGGGGGTGGATATGGGGGAGGGGAGGGTTAAATTAATCTTAAAAGGCCAGCACAACATTGTGGGCTGAAGTGCTTGTTGCATACTGTCTTGTAATGACCACGGGGTGGTAAATTTTACAATTTTAATTCAGATATCAAAACTACACCTGTGCTTCCAAGGTCTATTATAGCAATATTGCTAAGAGCCAAATAAAAACCCTTAGTATCCGCAAGCATCGAAGAACTAGAATTAAAAAGACTAATCTGTTATGAGAACAACTATATCAACAGCTTCCCTCTATCCCGTCAATGAAGTGGACAGCACTAACCTTTACTAGCAGAGAACAGTGGAAATTGAAAGTGTCACACAAACTGCACTGAGATAAATATTTAATCAAACTGCTTTGAAGTGTCTTTTAAGCATCTTTGAAAGGAATTGATGTTTTGACTGACACAGTGCCAAGTACTTCTGCAGACAGGCTTTGGGTTTTGATTGGAACTGAAGGTGTAATCCTTTCCCCGACACTTGCAATGGATATATTTGCTCGGGTCCCACACAGAACCAGTGGGGAAAGGAGGCTACGTTCCTGCCTCCTTCCTCACTGCATAATTAATGTCAGTGTGAGCAGCTGCTGGTGTTGAGCATCTGACAGAATCAAAAGGAATATTTCAGGAAACTTCTGCTGGCTTTCTTTCAGCTAACAGGCAGACACAAAAAAAAGTGTACGCAAATAGCAACTTGCAGGTCTGCCATCAAATGGACTGCCAACATGACACCTGCAGTAGATGTTGCAAATGAAGGATAAAATAAAGTCTTTGAGTGTCTGTAGCTTCAGATATTTGATACAGAAGAATCCTCTATGGAGTAATATTAACAACAGCCATGGCAATAGGGACCCACTTCTTGCAAAGAATGTTTTGGCTTTGAAACAGAAGAGGGGGTGGATGCTCTGCTGAAATGATAAAACCAGGACACATTTGTAAACATTGGCGGTATACATTTATTCTTTCAATGCTGAAGTGAGAATCAACTGGTATGGGCAGTATAACATTATATTATTTTTATATATACTTGTAATTTAAAGTTTTTTTTATTATTAAATGTATTCCAATATACTGTTGCCATAAAATAACAAATTTCATGACATGTGTCAGTGATTTTTCTTTAAATTTATTGAGATACAGCACGGAATAGGCCCTTCTAGCCCTTTAAGCCAAGCCTCCCAGTAATCCCGATTTAATCTTATCCTAATCATGGGACAATTTACGATGACCAAATTAACCTAGTAACCAGTACATCATTGGACTGTGGTCACTGAGAGAACGTATAAACTTCTTACAGGCGGTGCTGGGATTTGAACCTGATCCGCCTGGACTATAAAGCACTGCGCTAACCACTGCACTACCATGCTGCCCTGATTCTGATTCTGAAGCTGCTAAGATAGTGGCCGATAAACTCATTGAAATATATTAAATTGGCTTTCTTATCAATATAACCTGACTGGTAACTAAGTTAGGTTGCTGTCCTGACCAAGTGAAAGAAAGACATTTTCCTTTTAGGACTATGGTGAAGTATATTAAAATTGATAATATGGTCAGTTTAAAAGTGACTTAATTTATTGATCAGAACACAAGAACGAGTAGGTTCAAGGCTTAATATGCTATTGCTTCATCCCGAAACATAAATTAGAATTCAGTCCTCAGTGTTATTATTATCATTGGAATAATGTTATGTAAGATAAGCTGGACCAATCTCAACTATATTTTTAAATTAAGTTTCCAGTGGATTTAAGCTCACCACACATTATGCCATAATTCATCCAACGACGAACAATAACAGATCATTAAAGTGGTTAATGAAGCAAAGAGAAACAAACACTCGTGTAGTTAATGGGCAACACGAGTGAATCTGCAGATGCTGGAAATAAATAAAAACACAAAATGCTGGCAGAACTCAGCAGGCCAGACAGCATTTTGTGTTTTTATGTAGTTAATGGGATCGCTTTTAGTGGCAAAGTTGTGAGGTGAGAATATAAGATTCTTTCTTGCTGTTCCTTACTAGTCATGAGGAGGGATTACTTCTATCTTATTGTCAACCAGGATACACCTCATTCTGTATTACACAATAATTCACGTGTTAGGGTATATTCTGGAGATATCATCACTACATTCGATATGACCCAAGTGCAGAGCGAGAGACACTGAAGCGGGTCAATAGTTCACAGACATCAATGCGAACAGAGTTAAAGGGAAAAGAAAACAATAAACGCCAGGCCAAACAGGGCCGTTAACTAAAACTCTCAAATGGAAAATGAAGCCAACACTGTGGCTAAAAGGAATAACTAAATATAAAATGAATAACACTAATCTTCAGAGTCAGTTGACTCCAGAGTCCAATTTCTAAGGCAAGCCAAATGCAAGCCAGCAGCGAAACGTTGCTGAGCTATGCTCAAGTCTCGACAAGCACTACAATGAAAAGAATGGAGGTAATTAGCTGATACATGCATGTTCATGGGCGCAATTGCCGTGTCTGCTGCACTGTTGAATCCATAGTGGTGACTGTTATGGATTACAAAGAAAACCTACAGCACAATACAGGCCCTTTGGCCCACGATGCTGTGCCAAACATGTACATACTTTGGATTATAGCAAACATTAATTTTAACAACAACCAGTCTTCAGATCTGAATGTAGATTGTAGATTGAACTTAAAATACAGCTCAAAATACAGCTTAAAATACAGGTCTTCCTTGAGCTACATTTTTGGTTTAATTGCAGACCAGGAAACATCCGTTTTGACCTGAAATGTCTGCATATGCATGAACGCAGCTCAGAGACAGTGGCGATTAACACTCATTTTGGGCGTGTTGGTGTGAAGATCCGGGTGTTTGAAAATTATATGTAACTCAAAAGAATCATTGTAAATATAGAAATTGTCCTGCTGTTACTTTTGTTCTTTAACACATAAAAATGTGATGTAATGTTGGGTCGGGGAGCCTCTATCCTGAGTGACTCCAAAGACAGTCAGCTTGTTTGTGCTGAATAAAGACATTTATACCACTAGTTTTGTGTCTCTGGTGGCTTTCGTTGAAAATTACAACATTTATATTATGACATTTAGAAAAATATGATTCACTGATGATAGAGTAGTCAAAACATTACTTAATCATCAACAGTCACAGATCATATGTAATGTAATTACTAATGAGATATGTAGTAGGTTTGTCATACATTTTTGGTATTCAGAGGACCAGTTTTCTTTGCTTATATCAGTAAAATGACAATACTACAATCCCAGAAACTGCATGATCAGAACCAAAATTCACTTCCTTCTGATTCACACTGACACATTATAATGTTTGAGCTTCATTCCACTCCAATGGTTAACAAAAATCTATAACAATATATCAGGTCTCAGTAACAAGACTGAATCATCACTGATTCCAATTTACCTGGCTTAACCATAAGATCATAGACCAGAGGAGCAAAATTAGGCTATTTGGCCCATCGAATCTGCTCTACCATTTCATCATTGCTGGTCAATTTCCTCTCAGTCCCAATCCCCTACCTTCTCCCCTAACCCTTCATGCCCTGACAGTCACGAATCTCTCAAACTCTGCCTTGAATATACCCAATGGCTTGGCCTCCAGGGCCACCTGTGACAATGAATTCCACACGATGGCTTCGCCCATCATTTTGAGCTTGTACTCCTTCCCTTCCCCCCACCTTCTTACTCTGTCTTTTCCCCTTTTCCTTTCTGGTCCTGATGAAGGGTCGTGGTCCAAAACATCTACAGTTTATTCATTCCCATTGCTGCTGCCTGACATGATGAGCTCCCCCAGCATTTTGTATGTGTTACTGCGGATTTCCAGCATCTGCAAAATTGCTTGTGTATTTGAATCATCACTAACATATTCAAATCTAAACACATCCAAGCAAACATTATTACTTTGCAGAAATAACAGGAACTTAAAAAAAAATATTTGTATAAATGAGTGCTTGGTAGTTGGCATGGACTTATGACCCAGAGAGACTGTGTCTATGCTGGATATTTCTATATCTCGATGCCTATGAACATAGAAGAACAGTAAATGGAATAAAGGTCAATTAATTAATTTAACTTGCTCATTACATTTGTACTATTTCAAAATTCAGTTTGTATATCTTAAATTTTGTTATTTCACAAGCCCTTTCTCCCCCTTTTCATTATCCCCACTAAAATATGAATGGATTCAATTGTTTTAAGAGTGCTTCAACTAATCCAATAATTATTGCTGAAAGTGACAGTCTACAGGTCAATTTCTCCAAACTTGCATGCCATGGTTCAGAAACTACACCGCAGGATATTAATGTATAAATCCTTAATGGGTTTCACTGAAACATTCTCCTTGTAATTTTTGTGTAAATGGTAAGTAATTCTGAGCACCAGCATGAAGTTCTTGAACAAAGTTGGATTCCTGGCCTCTTTAGTTTATAATTATAATTCTTTATTGTAAACAAAATAACCTATTCAGCGCTTTACTGATTCATACAAGCCAACCTGCAATTTCAGAAAAGCTTTGTCTACCAATTAAAGTTAACAGCTTAAAATTACTCTGAATAAAGATTTCTAAGCCATGCCTGGTGCTTCAAGGTGACTGAATTATTTAAGTTCTTCTTATTTTTTTTCTGAACTTTTCAATATTTATTAGTGCTTTGGGATCACATTCTCTAAACAACTTTATGTAAAACCTCAAACCCAATGTTTTAGTACACACTGAAAAGTCAAAATCTCATTTGATTATGACATTAAGTAAACCATAATGGGTTCCCAGATTATATCTGCGAAGATCTCAATGTACCCTGTGCATATCTCACTTTCTTTCACTTATCCTTAGCTTGGACTGCAATTCCCTACCTGAAACTCATAGTTTCTCTTCTCTTAATTTCCTGTGTAAAATTCTTTAATTGACTTAGATTTTGAAAACCACTTATGGTAAAAGGGTTAATGTACGAGGAGCATTTGATGGCACTAGGTCTGTACTCACTAGAGTTTCGAAGAATGAGGGGAGATCTCATGTAAATCTGCAGAATATTGAAAGGTCCAGAGGGCACAGCCTCAGAATACAAGGGCATCCTTTAGAACAAAGATGAGGAGGAATTTCTTTAGCCAGAAAGAAGGTGGTGAAGCTGTTGAATTTGTTGCCATAGATTGCTGTGAAGGTCAAGTCATTGTGTATATTTATAGCAGATGTTGATAGGTTCTTGATTAGTAAGGGTGTCAAAAGAAGAAGACAGGAGAATGGCATGCAGACTCTATGAGCCAAATAGCCTAATTCAGCTTCTATGTCTTTATGGCTTTATGGTCTCATGAACAAACTGGTTTTTAGGATTTATGATGTTTAAACTATTTTTCAGAACCCAGTTGGAGACTCTTCACTCAAATAACATTGGCCTCTTATATCCCCAAGTTCAGTCACATGGGTTGAACCAAATCATCTGTGGTCAAAGATACTGACAGGACGACTAGCTTTCAGCCATTCATATTGAAGTCAGTTCTAAACTTCAGACTCAGAATCAGAATCATATTTATTATCACTATCTTTCATGATGTGAAATTTATTTTTCAGCAGTGGAGAGTTTTTCCAGGGAATTAATTGGCTAATACCGGGGAACATAATTTCAAGGCGATTGGAGGAATGTATAGGAGGGAAGATTTTTATGCAGATAGTGGTGTGTCCATGGAACGTGCTGCCAGTGGTAGTGGTGGAGGCAGAGATATTAAGAATATTTAAGAGTTTCTTAGACAGTCTCATGGATGAAAGAGAAATGTGGGATGGAAGGGTTAGATTGATCTTAGGGTATGTTAAAAGGTCAGCACAACATTATGGGCCAAAAGGCCTGTACTGTGCTGTATTTTTCTATGTTCTATTCAGTATGGTGCAAATACATAAATTTACTATAAATTACAAAATTAAGTTAATAGTGTAAAAAAAGGAATGATGAGGAAGTTGTCATAGGTTCTTGGACCATTTAGAGACTTTATTTCTATTTAGAGATACAGCACGGAATTGGCTCCTTCTAGCCCAATGAGTCGTGTAGCCTAGCAACCCACCTATTTGTTTTTTACTGTCCATTATGTCATTGGCATTTAGGGCAGCAATGAAGGTCCTCCATCTTTGGGGGTGTTCACAGCTTCCTTTGTCATATCAGCAGCTTCCTTTCAAATTTCACTACTGTCAGTCATGCGAGTCCCAGGTGGAGACTCCGGAATACCATCACACTCAGATGTAATAGGAATCTTCATTGCTGTTTCTGTAACAATTTTGTTTTACCAGTCAGGGTTGTTATCCCTGAGCTGAACCCCTGAAACTAGAGGACTGGTGGGCCACTCTTAACCTTTACCTTTTGACCTATTTGTCATGGGTGACCCTACGAAGAGCTAAAGCTTAAAGCCCTGATTCCAGTCAGCATAGCTCTCTGGGTCATTGAGGTATGCAGACTTCCAAACCACAACAAGGTTGTGGTCCTCTTGGAGGAACCCACCTATTTAATCCTAGTTTAGTCAGAGGACAGTTTACGAAGACCAATAAACCTACTAATTGCTATGAGTTTGGACTGTGGGAGGAAACTGGAGCACCTGGAGTAAATCCATGCGGTCATACGGAGGATATACAAACTCCTTTCAGACAGCTGAATTCTGATGCTCCAAGCTGTAACAGCATCGTGCTAACCACTATGCTACCATAGTGTCGTAATAGCAGAGAGGAAAATCCTGTTTGTGAATCACTGACTGTGGGCTTTCAGGCTCCTGTTCCTCCTCCCCAATGGTAGTAAAAGGAGAGGTCATGTCCTGGATAGTGATGCTCTTTCGAAATCGATGCTGCCTTCTTGAGGCACATCTATCTTCTTGAAGATGACTTTGATGGTGGGGAAAGTTGTGATCCTGATGGAGATGAATGAAACTTCATCCCTCTGCAGTCCTGTGCATTTGAGCCTCCTTACCAGGCGGTGATACAGCCAGTCATTCTTCTCTCCACCATACATTTTATTTTAGAGATACAGCTCAGTAACAGGTTCTTCTGGACCAACGACCCCACACCACCCAATTGCACTCACGTGGCAAACTGATCTACCTACCTGTACATCTTTAGAACGTAGCTGGAAGCTGGAGCTCCTGCAGGAAGCTCACAAAATGCAAACTCCTTACAGATGGTGGCAGCAAATGAAATGAGGTTGCTGGCACTTTAAGAGCGTTTCGCTAATGAATACACCACCATGCTGCCTCAAAATTTTCTTGCAAATTTTTGTACATCTGTAGAAGTGTAAATATGCCTTTATCATGCTGGCATGCCTTATTTGTGATTGATAAATTTTCATTTTGGGGGGCTTTGAGGTTTATGGTCCATATGTTCTTGGATTCTGGTTAGAATTTTTTGCTCTTTTTGAGTTGTTTGATTACGGCAATCGATGCGGACTGGGGCATTTTGGCCTGCATGGGCTAGCGACGTGGCACTGAACTGAACTAAGCTAAATACTATTGGTTTGATGTTTGATATTCTATGTGCTGTTTGCTTGCTTTATGTCGCTTGCACAATTCGTTCTTTTTTTCATGCATTGGGTATGTGATGTTTCCTTGAACGGGTTCCAAGATGCTTCTTTGTTTAGTGGATGCCTGCAGGAGGACAGATTTCAGAGTTGTATACTGTATACTGTACCTACTTTGATAATAAATGTACTTTGAATATTTGAATCAATGGAGTCAGGATAGGTGATCTGAGATGACAACACCCAGGAACTTCTGAGGATCATAGCTATCAAACACCCCTTATACATTAACCCTTCATCCGCAGGATTATTCATGTGAACCTCCTCTATGCCCTCTCCAACACCACTACCAGAATATTGCTAGGACTTGAGAACCTGAGTTAGAAGGAAAAATTGAACAGGTTAGGATTTTATTCCCTAGAGTGTAGGAGAATGAGGGGATATTTGATGGAGTTATACAAAATTATGAGGGGTATAGAGAGGATCAATGGAAATAGGCTTTTTACACTGAGGTTGGGTGAGTCGTGGGTTAAGGGTGAAAGGTGAAATGTTGAGGGGAACATGCGGGGGATCTTCTTCACTCAGAGAGTGGTGATAGTGTTGAATAAGCTGCCAGTGGAAGTGGTCGATGTGGGTTCGATTTCAACATTTAAAAGAAATTTCAATAGGAACATGGATGGGAGGGATATGAAGATCAATGGGGCTAGGTAGAATAATAGTTCAGCGTGTGGACTAGATAGCCAGAAAGGCCTGTTTCTGTGCTGTAGTGTTCTATGACTCTATGACCCTATATTTTCTTAGATAAGTAGCCCAAAACTGCTCACAATACTACAAGTGCAGTTGGCCTTTTAAAATTATTTACTTTAATAGATATTCATTAAATGCAGCATAGGTACTGCAAAATTCCCATTCCTCATTCTCTGATCGGTGCTCTAAACAATGAAATCATTCTCATTTTTTTTTATTACTACTGCGATGGCTTATCTTTGCTTTGGAACTGCAGGTTGTCAAAATGTGACCTTTCCTATGGTACACTGAAAACTAATAGGACTGTGGTAGGTGATGAAACAATAACAGCTTCTGTGTCTCTAACCCTAACAACAGGCTGAACAGGTTTGTACAGATTGTTTCTGGACTCAGTGTTTGCTATGGTTCTCTGACTGTGATCTACAGTTAGGACAGTCGCTTGTGTCCGTTGAAACTTTCTTGGATGCCATTATCCTTGATGCAGTAACTTTACATGTCAAGAATTGCGCACTTAAAGATTGGTTACTAGTTGACACATAAACCTTCAGAGTACAGCAAGATTTAATGAGACAACATGGTCAATCTTTCTTTTTGCATTTTCCTAACTTGTATCTTTCACCCGTTTTTAATGGTTTTGAATGAAAGTAATCTCTCAGTTTATGTACAACATCTTTTGCCTTGCCTGCCAAGAGAGAAATCTCCAACAGGAGTTCTGTTTGCTTATGCATACACATTGCGTAGTTCGAGCTTTCATAAAATTTCCTTCTCCTCCAGCTCCCAGCTTTTGAGAACATGCTTATTTGTTCAATGCACCATCTGAATGGCTCTCAAGTTCATTTGAGTCAGTGCAACCAGGATTTATTTTTTTATTTCAGAAATACAGTACGGTAACAGGCCCTTCCAGACCAATGAGTTCACACCATCCACTTACATCATGTGACCAATTAACCTACCAGTTCATACATCTTTGGGATATGGGAGGAAAGCAGATCAGTAGGGAGAAGCCCACACAGTCACGGGGAAAGAGTACAAACTCCTTAAAGACAGCAGTGGAATTGAACCCAGATCACCAGCAAAGTTGTCCAGTTCCTATTCAGTAATAACCTTCCTTAATTTGTTGCTTGTCATTCTCCACTGAGTTAAACACAACTCTTCTTACACAAAATGCTGGATGAACTCATCAGGTCAGGCAGCATCCGTGGAAATGAATAGGCAGTCGATGTTTTGGGCCGAGACCCTTCTTCAGGGCACCTTCTCTGCACTGTGCAAAGTACTCTTCTCAGCATACAGTATCATGAGGTTCCATGTGAATGGACTGAAGTTGCTGATTGAAAAGGATCAAGGTAAACTACCATCCTCGTTGCTAATTTGTGACATTTTTACAAATGAGTATCTTTGTATGCAACATATCAGTGATCCTCATTGCAAGACTGTGCCTTTAACAAATGCAGAAGGTACCGTAGGCCCATACTGGAGGATATAATGCATAACAGTGTCATTGCCTGCATTTGTCATCAGCTCTCGTCTGCATCACTGGGTTCCTATTTTGCATTTGGCATTGCATTCAGTGTGTGTTCATAAGTGTGCATGGCAGCAAAACAATCCCGCTGTGGTGTGTAGAACAGAACATTTGTCTCTTAATAGAGACAAGAACATTAATAGATAAACATAAGTCTAGAATTTGTGGAAATAATAAATGCACTTTTAAAGGGCATTATAAAAGCAGTTGGTTTTTATTTTGCAGAGAAGAAGTACACCATGTGTTGGAAATTATAAGATGTTGCACTTACACATGAGATTCTGCAGATGCTGGAAATCCAGAGTTACGAAGTGTAAACAACATGTAAAGGGACTCAGCCCAAAATGTTGACTCTTTATTTCTCTCCATAGGTGCTGCCTGACCTGCTGAGTTCCTCCAATGTGCAATAACTTGCCTTAGCTTTGGAGAACAAGGCACTTGCTGAAACCAGTTGTTAAGTGTCAAAATTTTAACTGCTCTTCTGCATTTGCAATCATACAAACTCAGAGAAATTTAAAGCCACTCAGTAATACTTATCTTCATCCTCTGCCATTTAATCTCTTAACCCAGTGATCAAATAACTGAACCTGAAAGGACCCTTCCTAGGATCACAGTCATTATAGCATTCATTTAAAATCTTTCTCCAGACACCCTGCTGAGCTTAAATTTAAAACAGAGGTTTCGATAAGCTGTGCAAGTCAGGGAATATGTTTGGAGTTCATTGTTTCAGGTTAGTGATATGGAGTCATGGAACATTACAGCACAGAACCAGGGCTTTCAGCCCATCTAGTCCAGACTGAACTATTAATCTTTGTAGTCTCATCGAACCGCACTTGGACTAATGCCCTCCGCACCCCCTCCCATCCACATAGATAGATAGATAGATACTTTATTCATCCCCATGGGGAAATTCAACTTTTTTTCCCAATGTCCCATACACTTGTTGTAGCAAAACTAATTACATACAATACTTAACTCAGTAAAAAATATGATATGCATCTAAATCACTATCTCAAAAAGTTCTAATATCTAGTTCTAATTCACCCAACCTCAGTGAAAACAGTCTGCTTGCATCAGAATGCGGACAACATTCTGATACAAAGTCAGCAAGGTGGAAGTTCATTCAGTTTCCGTCTCCACAGATACCACACAACTTTCTAACGATTTGCCCAGTCTTTGGATATTATTAACCTTTGCAATAAAAAGAAAACTGTATCCAATATTTTTAAACTTTGGAGCCAAGAAGGTTGGAAAAATATTTGATAGATGTGCAAGTCTGATTTAGACAGAGGACGCGGGAAGCTGTACCATCTATGACAGTTAGAGAATAAGTAATAGACTTTTAAGATTTTTTGCAAAAATAATAACACAAATGTAAGGAAAAACAGTTTTATCCAGAGAGCAATTGGAATCTGAAATTAACTGCTTGTAAAGGTGGATAAAATAGAATTAATGTCTTCAGAAGGGAAGTACATTTTTTAATAAATTCTATCATATTTCCTTTTTTCCCCCCTATAAATGACTGCAAGAAAATGAATTTCAAGGTACTACATGCTATATACATACTTTGATAATAAATTTACTTTGAACTTTGGATCTTGAGGAAGAATAGTTTTCACCATCTGGGGAAATGGGACTAAAGGAAGGAGGAAAAAGGCAAATTATTTCTTCTTTTACTTTTATATGTTAATGTTTCAATTACTTGTTAATATTTTATTATGTTTAAATTAACTTTTATTTTAAAAATATTGTTTAATATTTTTACATTTTTAATTATTTACATGCTTTGTCCTAGTTTGCAAAAGCTTGTGAATATCCTTAAAACTATGGTTCCTGTTTTGACTACCCATCAGCACTATGCAGTCTAAAGCCTCCCTGTCACTAAGGGCAAGTGGTGCCTTTAAACCTGACACACAGGTTCCAAAGTGAATTGGAATTAAAAATTGGATTGTATTAAATATTGGCCTGACTATAGAAGACAGAGGGGAGCATTACAAAAATGTTATTTTTACTGGAGGTCTGTGTTCCATGGTGGTGTACAGGGTTCAAAGTTCAAAGTTCATTTATTATCAAGGTTCTCATGAGATTCATTTTCCTGCAGGAATATTCAATAAATTCATAATAGAATCGATGAACGGCCACACCAACTTTAGCGTTCAACCAGTGAGTAAAAGAAAACAAATGTGCAAAAAGAAATAAAGAATAATAATAAGCAATAAACACTGAGAACGTGAGATGAGGAGTCCTTAAAAGTAAGTCCATTGGTTATGGGAACATTTCAATGATGGGGCAAGTGAAGTTGAGTGAAGTTATCCCCTTTGGTACAAGATCCTGATGATTGAGGGGTAATAACTGTTCCTGAGCCTGGTGGTGTGAGTTGTAAGGCTCTGTGCCTTTTTCCTGATGGCAACAGTGAGAAGAAAGCATGTCCTGGATGGTGGGGAGCCTAATGATAGATGTTGCTTTCCTGCCATTTAAGTTTCAAGGTAGATGAAGCAAAATCATTTGATGTTGTGTACTTTGATTTTCAGGAGGCCTTTGACAAGGTGCCACACGAGGCTGCTTAACAAGTTAAGAGCCCATGGTATAATGGGAAAGATACTAGTATAGATAAATTGCACTTAAATCCTGGGCCCAGGACAGATCATAGCACTGAATAATTGAAGTTGCTGACCCTCGCTACCTCTGATCCTCTGATGACGACTGGCTCATGGACCTCTGGTTTCCTCCTCCTTAAGTCTAAATCAGCTTTGACTTGCCGCATTAAGTAAGACCAATACTGGGACCTTGATTGCTTGTGATATGTGTAAGTGATTTGGTCATACATGTTTGTGTTCTGATTAGTAAGTTGGCAGGGAAACGTGCGAATCAGCAGGAAAATGGCAGATAGAGTTAAATTGGACACGTGTGGGGTGTTGCACTTGGGAGGTCAAATGGAAGAGGAAGTTACAGAGTAAATGGCAGGAACCTTAGGAGCACTGATGTAGAGGAGGATCTTGGAGTGCAAGTCTATAGTGGCAACACAAGTAAATAGATCTGTAAAGAGGTCATACAGCATTCTTGTCTTAATCAGGTAGATGTCATGTTTAAAACTTGGGGAATCATACAGCTGTATAAAACTTTGGTCAAGCCACATTTGGAGTGTTGTCTGCTGTTCTGGTGTCCGCATAACTGGAAAGACAAGCTAGCTTTGGAGAGGGTTCACCTGGATTAGAGAGTAAGGAGAGGTTGGGCAAACTCATATTGTTTCTCTGGTGTGTAAGAGAATGATGGATGAACTGACTAAAGTCCATAAAATTACATGAGACATAGACAGGGTAGATTGACAGATTCCTTTGACCAGGGTGGAAATGTAAAATATGAGCCTTTCAGGTGAGAGGGTGAATGTTTAAAGGAGATTTTCAAGGTATTGTTTTCTGCACAGAGTGGTGTGCCTGGAATGCACTGCCAAATGAAGTGTTGGAAAAAGCTACATCGGTAGTGAAGAATTTAGCCAGGCACATGAACAAATAGAGAATAGAGGGATTTCAATCACGTGTAAGCAGATTTGTGGTTTAAAATGACATTATGGTCAATGTTATGGGTATGGTTCTATGTTCTATGATCGGATGGAAAATTGAGCCAAATTTGTTGCATTGTTTTTTGCATTCTTTTTAATAAGGATTAAATTCAAAATTTCAGATTGTCCAAAACAATCCTCTTTATTGTCAAGGATAATAAAGAGGTTGTGAGTGTGTCTAGGCAGGTAGATTGCAATGATTATTGGTTGTAGAGTCATAGAGTACTACAGCACGGAAACAGGCTCTGCAGCCCCTCTAGTCTGTGCAAGCTGGGTTTTCTGCTTAGTCCCATCTACCAGCACCCAGACCATAGACTTCCATATCCCTCTCCTGCAATTATCCAAACTTCTTTTAAATGTTACAGTTGAACCTGCATCTACCACCTCCACATTTGCACCATCCCTTGAGTGAAGAAGAACCCTCAGAATCCCCTTAAATATTTGGCCTTTCACCCTAAGCCTATGACCTCTAATTCTATTGTCATCCTCCCTGTGTGGAAATAAACACAAGAAAATCTGCAGATGCTGGAAATCTGAGCAACACACTCAAAATGCTGAAGGAACTCAGCAGGCCAGGCAGCATCTATGGAAATGAAGAAACAGTCTAGACACTGATGAATCCAGATGAAGGGCCTTGGCCTGAAACATCAACTGTTTACTCTTTTCCATGGATGCTGCTTGGCCTGCTGAGTTCCTCCAGCATTTTGTGTATTTTGTGTGGAAATAAACCCATGATTCTCAACATAAAATGCAGATGAGTAAAGCTAACATTTGCAAAGACAGTTTAGCTCAGCCAGTGCTTCATGGTCATCCTGAGAACTCCTAAACAACAGAAAATTCAGTGTCCACAGAGCCTGGACTATTCTGAAATCTGGCATAGGGTGCACCCATGATGTAAGCCTTGGCTTCTCCACTAGAAAACACTGAAGCTGGTTTGAAGAAAAGGATTAAGTGATAGGGGTATGCTAGTGTCATGGTTTGTTACTAGACTGGAAGCCAGATTTCCGGAGAAATGATACAGAAATAAGACTTCAAATTCCACCATTAAATTGAAGCAAATGAACAATGAGTAATGGTGCAGATGAAAGTATTGAATTGTCATTTTAGTAACTCTCTCCAGGAATAGAAATCTGCCAACCTTACCCAGCCTGTGCTATTTGTGTCTTTACAGCAACCATTGACACTTAACTGTGTTTTCTCTTCAAGAAACATACAATCAATATTAGCACTGCCAGTGATGTCCACATCCTGTGACAATACACAGGAAGGGAAAAGCAGTGAAGGCAAGATGTTCTTGGATTGGGAATCTTGCTTTGTCTCAGGGGAAACAAAAATCTACAATCATTTGCAGGCTGAGGTCCAACAGAAAAACTTTCAGAGCAGATGGTGGGTAGAAAGATATTCAACGCTCTTAAAGGCATCATGCACATGGATTCTTCAATGCTGCCAAAGTCATCTACATTCCAACACTCTTCTGACAACCAAGAAGAGCGAAGAACACCAACGGTGGTTGGGTGAACATGTCCATAGATTCTAGATGAAAAACACCTGGTCATTTTGAGAGAAAAGGCAATACTCACGCAATACTGGAGGAACTCAGCAAGTCAGGCAGCATTGATGGAAGGGAATGAAGAGTTGATGTTTCAAGCCGAAATGAAGTCCTGATGAAGGATCACAGCCCAAAATGAGTGCTGTTTGCTCCCCTCTATCAATACTGCCTGACCGATTAAGTTCTTCCAGCAATCTCTTGTGTTTAGAAGAGAAAGGTGTTTACTGGAAGAAGCACTGAAGTTCTTCTCATCTGAGAACTTATCCATGTGATAAATGCCCTTACCATGATCCATTGTAATCTCGATGGAAGCCTAACCCATTATAAAGGTGAAAGACCCATCTGACAACTGAGATATGGTAGGTATGAGTTGCAGATGGAATCTCAAATGGCAAAAATGTACTTCTAGTGTGAATTCTTGTCTTTATCTCCCCCATCCTCAAAATGGAGACCTGGGGATTATCAAAGGCACTGTAATTGGGACCACTTTCAAGAAAGGAGACCAACCCATTTACATTAGTTACAGAAAAGTCTTCTTGCTGTCTGCTACATGAAAAAAAACTATCACAATGTGCTTACTTGCAGTGGCTAACAAGTTCCTCCAAGAGATGCAAAGTGCATTTGGCCACCATAGATATGCGGGATTATTACACTCAATGACTGTCAATCAAATTAAGATTCACGTTCTAGTCTTAAGGCACTTCAGAATCAGGTTTGTTTTCAAGTGAACTTTCAAATTCCATCATTTAAGATTGCCTTTTTTCATCAGCGACACACACGAAATGCTGGAGGAACTCGGCAGGTCAGGCAGCATCTATGGAGAAGAGTAAATAGTCAACATTTTGGGCTGAGACCCTTCAACAGTAAGTTATGGGAATGCTATGTTGGTGCTGGAAGCACCGTGATACTTGGGTGGCTGCACTCAGTACATCCTTGGACTGAGGTAGTCATTGACGTAAACAACGCATTTCACTGTATATTTCAATGTTTCAATGCAAATGTGACAAATCTTTACCTTTTAATCTAAGATGCTACTTTGTCCTGATGAGTTCCTCCAGTATCTTGTGTTGCTCCAGCTTCCAGCATCAGCAGTCTCTTGCGCCTCCATCTACTGTCTTCTTGATTTCCATTTATTCCTATCTCAGTTCTAATTAATTTGCCCTGATTTTGCAACTCTTTCACACTTTCAAATACATGGCCTTTAACTTTTACATTTGTCTGCAATTCCCTGATGTCACTTCCTCTGTAATACCCTATTGCCGTGTTAAGTTCTTGGTATCTTCTGCTCTACAAGCTTGATATTTCCATTGCTGTTGTTGGCTATATGATCTCACGAATTCCTCCCATCAGCTTTCAAAGACTTTAAAGCCCTGTCTACAGATGTACCTATTCAATGCACCAGGGTACTTGTCCCAGCTATATTAAAGTGAAGCCCATCCCAATGGACAAGCTCCTTATTTCCCCAGCGCTATTCCCCGGGTCGTGTGGATCAAAATCCTTGACTCCTTTATAATCCCTTCAGTCACGTATTTAGCCTCCTAATCTCTTTGCTCCTATGCTTGTCCTACCCTACAGTAATGAGTTATCCCCGCAAGAACAACTCCGGTTTCAATTGATTCATATGGATTACGATAAGTTCCAGGAATGCACAGGCAGATGTGCCACTATTTGAAAGTAATTAGAATTGAAACAACAGCACACTTTATCTCGCTCATCATTTTTAATTTCCCTCAGCCCCGACTTGGAGTAGATAGTTGTGACACAAGTAAATTTTAAGAGTAAGGCAAGACTGGATTTTTAATGAGCTTTCCAGTCTATGTAAGTGTGGGAGGAGTATTTGTCAAATATGTGATGGTCAAACCAAAACTAAATCGCGTTAAGTCCTTTAATGTTTGATGCATGATATGCTCAATTTGGAAATTTCTGTCAAACTTTTCTTTTGCTTGCCTACTGTAAAGCTATTTATACAGGTATGTTCCATTCTTATCGTCTACTTAAGAAATCTAATACTATTTCTATTCACAGCTATTTGATATTGCTTAATGCTGGTGATTTTTTTTATAAAACAGAATGGCTAGAATGTGAAAGATATAAGGCACCATACCAAACCATTAGTAACATGTGGCTTTTCTAGTAGATAAACTTAATGGCTTACCTACTTGCTTGTATATAATGACTTATCTACGATGTAGTGGTGGTATGTGCAGCGGTTAGTGCAACACTTTACAGTGCTAGCTGTAAGACCAGGGTCCATTTCTCACCACTGTCTGTATGGAGATGTATGTTCTCCCTGTGACTGCCAATGCTCCGGTGTCCTCACACGTGCCAAATATGATCCCAGCGAATTGCATAACTAGGGCTGTGGATAGGGCTTTAAACTAAATAGCAGGGGTGTGGGTTCAACAGATTGGAGAAGTATGGACAAAGTAAAAGAGAAAAGTGTGACTAAAGATAAAGTAAAAGCAAAAGTTAAAAAAGAGACAAAGATTACTAGAGTTTTAAAGCACAGAGTGTAAGGGCACTTTATTTGAATGCCTATTCAAAAAAAAAAGGTCAGTGAACTTGCAGTACGAATCAGTACAAAGGGGTATGATTTTGTGGCCATTACAGAAATGTGGTTGCAGGGTGGAAAGAAATTGAAATTAAAAATCCAAGGATATCAGATAATATAGAAGGATAGGCAGGAAGGTAAGGGGTGGGGTAGCGCTCTTAATTAAGGATGATAGTGAGAGACTATACAAGATCTAAGGAGCAGAATGTTTAATCCATCTATATAGAGATTAAGAATAGTAAGGGAAAAAAAATCATTGGTGGGAGTTGTCTATAAACCACCAAATAATAACCTTATAGTGGCACAGGCAATAAACCAAGAAATATCTGAGGCATGTAAGAATGGAACAGCAGTTATCATGAAGGACTTTAACTTGCATATAGGTTGGGGGAATCAAGTTGGACAAGGCAGTCTTGAGGAGGACTTCATCGAATACATCCACGATGGCTTTCTTGAACAGCATGTTTCCGAACCTACAAGGGACCGTGCTATCTTGAATCTAGTCCTGTGCAATGGGACAGGTAAAAACAGTGATCTTGTAGTTGGGGATCCTCTTGGAAAGAGTGATCATAGTATGAGTGAATTCCTCATACAAATGGAGGGTGTGCAACAGTTTGATCTAAGCACAGTGTATTTTGCCTAAACAAGGGAGACTACAAAGGGATGAGGGAGGATTTGGATAGGGCAGACTGAGAACACAGACTATATGGTGGGATGGTTGAGGAACACTGAAAGACGTTCAAAGAGAATTTTCAGTGGTCAACAAACATATATTCCAGTTAAATGCAAGGACTGTGAGGGTGGGGAGAGCCAGCCTTGGGTAACTATGGAAATAAAGGAGCACTTTGGAAGGAAAAATGGAAGATGAGATTATTATTTAACTGGTAAAAGATTGCAGCATGCTGCAGTGCAGAGGAACTTGGGAGTACTTGTACATGCATTACAAAAGTTTTGTTTGTAGATGCAGCAGGCTATCAAGAAGGCAAATGGAATGTTGGCCTTCATTGCTAGAGGGATTGAATTTAAGAGCAGGGAGGTTATGCTGCAACTGTGCAGGGTACATGGTGAGGCTGCACCTGGACTACTGTATTCAGTACTCTACTTGAGGAAGGGTATACTGGCTTTGGAGGTGGTGCAGAGCAGGTTCACTAGGTTAATTCTAGAGGTGAGGGGGTTAGACTATGAGGAGAGATTGAGTCGCCTGGGACTGTACTCACTGAAATTCAGAAAAACGAGAGGCGATCTTACAGAAGCGTATAAAACTATGAAAGGAATAGATAAGATTGAGGCAGGGAAGTTGTTTCCGCTAGTAGGTGAGACTAGAACTAGGGTACACAGCCTCAAGATTCAGGAGATTAAATTTAGGGTGGAGATGAGAAGGAACTGCTTTTCCCAGGGAGTTGTGAATCTGTGGAATTTTCTGCCCAATGAAACAGTGGAGGCTACTTTTGTAAATATATTTAAGACAAGTCTGGACAGATTTTTGCATAGTAGGGGAATTGAGGGTTATGGGGGAAAGGCAGGGTTATTGAGGGTTGAGGGTTATTGAGGTGAATCCATGGTCAGATCAGCCATGATCTTAGTGAATGTCAGAGCAGGCTCGACGGGTCAGATGGCTTTCTCCTGCTCCTATGTCTTATGTTCTAATGTTTATATATACTGAATAGGGTAAATTGAGGGTATGCTGGTTATTTAGATACAGCATAGAGGAGGATCTTCTGGCCCTTCG
The DNA here is from genome assembly GCF_048418815.1 of Hemitrygon akajei. Classification (NCBI taxonomy): domain Eukaryota; kingdom Metazoa; phylum Chordata; class Chondrichthyes; order Myliobatiformes; family Dasyatidae; genus Hemitrygon; species Hemitrygon akajei. Next base: position 18,603,727 of record NC_133136.1, read on the forward strand.
AGCTTCGCCGCCCAGCAATCCCCCAATTTAATCTGAGCCTAATCATGGGACAATTTACAATCACCAGCCAATCTGCCAAATGGTATGTCTTTGGACTGTGGGAGGAAACTCATGCGGTCATGGGGAGAACATACAAGCTCCTTAAAGACAGTGGCAAGAATTGAACCCAGTCTGTGCTGCAAAGTGTTGAGCTAATTACTACACTACTGTAAACGAATGACGTAACGTGCAGGCAGCCTCGAGCAGAACCTTGATGCAAAACAATATATTTCCATAAGACGTTAAGATATAGGAGCAGAATAAGGGCATTTGGTTTATTAAGTCTGATCCACCATTTCATCATGGCTGATCTATTTCACAGTATCTTTCGATGTTTTGACGGCAAATAATCTTTATTCAAGGTCATAATTATGATACTCAGCTACTTCACTGACCTGCGTTCCATAGGACTCTTTTGACAATAAACAAATCAAATTAAATATAATTTATGAACTGCAGAAGTCAGTCTAATGACTATGAAAATAAATAAACTTGAGGATTCTGCCACAGTGATCAGGTTACTAAATTAATGGCTAGAGTCCCATGTTAATTATTCACTGAGTTCCATCACATACGATTGAATTCCTTCTACCATGGTAAAGAAAGTCATTCAGTTGTATCAAATCACTAAGTTGTTCAAGAAGACTCACAAGTACTACCTTGGGATGATCAGAGAAGTCCATTTAAAAGTTGTCCTACTTACTTGCACCAATTAACTTGGGAATTAATCTTCGAAAATGAATGAAATGATGATCTATTTTCATCAGATTAGTTTAAAAATTTAATTTCAATTGTATGATGCTTTATAAACTTGTTCCATTAAACTTACATATTATTCCAAAGAAGAACATTTGGCCCATCAAGTCAGTGCCAGTTTCCAATACATCAGTCCCAGTTATTGCAGCCCTTCAACTTTATCTCACATACCCATTTATCTGTTTTTTCACACAAATGGGGATTTTGCATGTTTTACAATTAACCTATCAGCACATCTTTCCAATGTGGGTGCAAACTGGACCAGCTGGAGGGAATCCATAAAATTCATCGACTCTTTGCGAACAGCATCAAAAATCAAGATTTAAAATGTGTCCCTGGAAATGTGCATTATCAGCCCTTACCATGATCTCCTGTACACACTCACAGAGATTCCTTGTGCCACTGCTGATATGTACTTGCCGAGAAAGTTATTACATTTCATTACTGATAGGTGATCTTCACACCAACACTGGGGGGGGGGAGGGTGTGTGTGTGCGCGCGCGCGCGCGCGCAGTACTGTGCAAAAGTCTTAGGCACATGTATATAGTTAGAGTGCTTAAGAACTCTGTTCAGCACTGTAGTAATTTTATGTATTGCACTGTACTGCTGCTGAAAAGAAACAAATTTCATGACATCTGTGAGCGATGATAAACCCGATTCTGATAAGGGTCTCCACTGTGGACTGAGAGTGGGAAGGTGGCAAGGAGAAGAGAATCATGATTGGGAAAAGGGGAAGGGAGCAGGAAGCACCAGAGAGACAGCCTGCAATGATCAATAAACCAGTTGTTTGGAATAAAATGACTTTGCCTGGCATCTCAGGACGGAGTGTATCCTCACTGACACCATGCAACACCAACCACCCCACCCCCACCCCTGGCACTACTTTGCCACCTGTCCCACACCCCTCTCATCTGCGCTTCACCTTCGCCAACATCCTTTGCTCTCGCTAGATTTACAAAGTTGTTCTGCATTTCACATTGACAAATACAGGACTGTGCAAAAGTCTTAGGCACCCCAGCTCTCTCACTCTATATACAGAGCCTATACATATACTGTATATGCCTAAGGTTTTGGCACAGTACTGTGCGGCACAAGATCATTAGAATTAAGCTTCTAACAAAAAAAGTTATACATCTCTCCAGCAAGAGGGCCACAGCCTTGTCATGGCGAGCCAAGGAAAGGCAGAGATGGAGGGCCTTCTTTACTGACTGAAACGCTGGCGGTGTAACGGGCAGTAAGTAAGTACTTTACCGTCTGAAATACTATAGGGAGTTTTTAAAAAAACATGATTATCAGGGAACAGGATGTACGATTTACGTACATGGTGCCACAGTAGCGCAGTGGTTAGCATAATGATCTACAGTACCAGTGACCCAGATTCAATTCCCGCTGCTGTCTGTAAGGAGTTTGTACGTTCTCCCTATGACCATGTGGACTTCTTCTGGGTGCTCTAGTCTCCTCCCATAGTCCAATGACATACTGGTTGATAGATTAATTGGTCTTTGTAAATTGTCTCGTGATTAGGCTTAGGTTAAATTGTGGCTGCTGGTTGGCGTGGTTCCAAGGGCTGGAAGTGCCTATTCCGCACTGTACCTTAATAAATAAATAAATAGATAAAGATATCAATAAGATTGAAAGAGTGCAGAGAAAATTTACAAGGACGTTGCTGGGACTTGAGGACCCAAGTTAAAAGGAAAGGTTGAATAGGTTAGGATTTTGTTCTCTGCAATGTAGGAGACTGAGGGGAGATTTGATAGAGGTATACAATATTATGAGGATTATAGATAGGGTAAATTCAAGCAGGCTTTTTCCACTGAGGTTGAGTGAGTCAAGAACTAGAGGTCATGGGCTATGTGTTCATGGTGAAATGTTTAAGGGGAACATAACAGCAACCTCACTCAGAGGGTTGTGAGAGTGTGGAATGAGCTGCCAGTAGAGGGATGGATATGGGTTTCATTTCAGCATTTAAGAGAAATTTGGATAAATATATAGATGGGAGGACTTTGGAGGGCTATGGCTCAAGTGAAGCACAATGGGCTAGGCAGACTAATAGTTTGGCATGGACTAGATGGGCCAAAGAACCTCTTTCTGCACTGTGGTACTCCATAACTCTATCTAGGCACATTTCACATTGCATTTGCAAACAGTTATTAAGACCATAGGATATTGGAGCAGAATTAACCCATTTGGTTCATCGAGTCTGTCCACCATTTCATCATGGCTGATCCATTTTCCCTCTCAGCACCAATCTCCTGCCTTCTTCCCATATGCCTTCATGCCCTGACTAATCAAGAACCCATCAACCTCTGCCTTGAATATACCCAATGACTTGGCCTCCACAGCTGCCTATGGCATTGAATTCCTCAAATTCACCACTCTCCAGCTGAAGAAATTTCTCCTTACCTCCATTCTAAACAGACATTCCTCTAGTCTGAGGCTGTGTCCTCTGGTCTTAGACTTGCCCACTAGAGGAAACGTCCTCTCAACCTCCACTCTATTGAGGTCTTTCAACATGCAATAGTTTTCAATTCACCCCTCAATTCTTCTGAATTCCAGCCAGTACAGGTCCAGAGCCATCAAATGCTTCTCATATGACAAGCCTTTCAATCCTGGAATAATTTTTGTGAACCTCCTTTGAACCCTGTCCAATGTCAGCACATCTTCCTTGGATGGGAGGCCCAAAATTGGTCACAATAACAGAGGTAATAACTTATTTATTGCTTGGATTCATGCTTATGAAATTCCAAGTAGGTTTGGGTTCTAATTATATTCTCTGTCAAAAAAAAAAATCTGAGAATTTCTTGGAAATTTATTTCAATTTGCACAAATACATCAATTACTTTCAAACAGAATATTGTACTTCAACACTTATATCTATTATTATTCCATTCCTCCATGCTTTGTGTCAAATTAATTGTGAAGTTGCTTGGTGACTCAGTAAAACTGAGAGTTTGAGTTCTTAGATTACCGTGCATTTATCAACATGCTTTGCCCCCGCATCACTCTGTATTAAATACAAGAATGATTTTAAAGACAAATGCACAGAACCAAAGGAGCAAATAGTTACCTTTGCCAGGTTTTCTGCCTTTGGATCATTAATTAAGAGACAAAGCTGTGATACTGCACACTTTCTTACTGGCCCCAGACACAATCTGCCTTCTGCAAAGTGTGTAGCCAATATAAAACACAACAGACAGGTTATCACGTTTGGAATTATACCAAGAATGACAGAATGGTGCACTCGCAACATGACTGAGTCAATTTGTGTCTATAAATTTCCATTCCTCTTATGTTAATCCTGAGTTTGTGTATCCTTGTTACATAGACATCAAGCAGACAACTCGTTGACTATTTAGCATTTTAATACTGTTCAGTATTTTGCGATCTCTTATGAATCATGTTTTAGTTTTCAACTAGAATCTTATTGCTCAGGATTTGTTCTATTTCAGTGTTCTTTTCTTCAGGGGCTGATAGAGCACAGTGCCAGAGACAGGGGTGGAGGGCACGATACAGACCTATAGAGGTTTTTCTGGCTGCTTGTTGTGCAGAACCTACTCTCTCTTCGGCATTAAAGAAAGGAGCCATCAGGATCATCACAGCGGCTGCAGAACGAGTCTCCAGATGGCTACAGACCTGTCGACCAATCCTGCCAGGTCACAAGCTGCAACTCAACCCTGGCTGGCCCAGCTGGGCGACTGTGTCTGATGTTGAAAGACCCGAAACACCTGATGACCCCAGGTTACATCACCGATCACAAACATGAGTAAAATCTGCAGATTCTGGATATCCAAATTAACCCACACAAAACGCTGGAGGAACTCAACAGGTCAGGCAGCATCTGTGGAGAAGAGTAAATGGTCGATGTTTCACACCGAGACCCTTCTTCAGGAGTCCTGAAGAAGGGTCTTGGCCTGAAATGTCAACTGTTCACTCTTCTCCACAGATACTGCCCGACCTGCAGAGGTCCTCCAGCGTTTTGTGTGGGTTACATCACTGATCATATATGTCTTAGGATGTATCTCAGCATCTTATAATGTATGATATTTATAATTTTACAACAAAATATATTGTTCATTGTGCTTGCTCTCCTAATCCGTTGATCTTTGACATCCTTTCTCTACTCTAGCATTTGTAATGCCCCATTACCTGGCACACTTCCTGCATCGTGCCCCATTTGAACACCGAAGTGGAAAGACACAGCAGGATTCCACTTTTATTCTTTGTGTCTGACTTGCATTTCAGATAATAGTTATCCGATTCAAAACCAGCTTAACATAAATCTAGTAACCTTCTGCAGGACCTGTGCTTGGTAGCATTAATGCATTTCATTAGTCAACGGTTTAAAAACATTTTCAGCGCACGGCAGTACACAAAATGTTCATGGTCTGTCGCTCCATGCTCCAGAAATAACATATGATGTCATCCATGAAGTGTGAGCCTCGTTCAGCATTCAATGATACTCTGGGCTCGGGTGTGAGCTACGGCAGTCTGTATCAGGATCTGAATCTGTTTCCCTCCCACTGAGCTGATAAGAGACTTATTCCAAGCAGTATCCATACAGTTTTAAACTCCAGCAATAGTTCACCCTTTAAGGATGAGTTGAATTTATAGAGTCAAACTGAAGGTCATTCTCGTGTTAAAGCTATAACATGGAGGGTCCTGTTGATTTATAGAAAGCTATAAGTACAAATATATACTGGGCTGCTTGCAAATTCCATTTAAACTATTTAATCACTCAATCATAAAGTGATTTCTGCATTTTATTCTACAATGATGCTCTCATGCACTAGGTCAATTGTGATTATATAAATCACTCTTGCAAACATTGTGTTGACAACAGAATCATTTATACCTACTAATGTTCAAGTGAATGTTCTATTTATAATCGTGATGATTATGACTGATCAAGTATAAAGTCACAGATTTAGCTTACCCTATTTTAATAGGTTATTTATGCCCATTCTATTATTCTTGGCATTGATGTAAAGCAATTTGAAATATGCATCAATGCAATCACAATAGTACTGCTCTGGAGTCAGATATAATCTGGCTTCATGGCAGTACAGGCGAGAAATGGTTTAATAGTGGTTCATTTTCTGTCTGGTACATTCTAACTACAGTTGGCTTAAATACACTGAGTGCCCAAGTGGAAATTTCTTAAATATATTTTACTCTATTCCATTTTTGGTGCCAAAATGCATATTTTTTGTTTCTAGGAGAAAGTGACTGTACCCACCACAAGTTTATTAAAGAGTGAGGATTCTTCGTGCGCACTTGTCATATACTAGCTCTTGCGTTATGCTTTTACTTGAGGATCCTTTACATTCAAACATGATCAATAACTGGCAGATACAAGAGGTACTGCCGATGCTGCCGGAATTCTACAGCAATACACACAATGTGCTGGGGGAGCCCAGTGGGTCCTGATGAAGGGTCTCGGCCTGAAACGTCGACTCTTTATTCCCACCCATAGATGCTGCCTGACCTGCTGATCTCCTCCAGCACATTGATCAATAACTGGTTCAGAACTAGCCTGTTAGGACACAGTCTGCACGCCAGTTGCACAGTTTCACAAGTAAAATAATGACATCAATATCACACACATCTGCCTATTCCATATTTTCCTCCGGGGGGGGGGGGGGGCGGGGTGACATGTTAGCGTAACCCAGTGACTGAGGTTCGGTCCCCACTGCTGTCTGAAAGGAATTTGCATGTTCTCCCCATGACCACGTGGGTTTCCTCCGGGTGCTCCAGCTTCCTCCCACAGTCCAAGGATGTGCGGGTTGGTGGGTTTATTGTTCACATTTGAGTAACTGGACCACGTGGGCTTGTCGAGCTGGAAGGCCCTGTTACCCTGCTGTCTCTCGAAATCAAGGTTAAAAGTCTACATTTCTGTATGACCACTACAACAAATAGATAAAACAGCATTAAAATTTTTAATTTATATTAAGACAAAGCACTATCTTTAGTGATATCGGTAAACCCTAAATCATTATGTATCTTTGTATCAGATATTCCAATGATAACATACCTTTGTTCAGTCAAATTATAAACTCTGAAGAAGCAAGGATCTACTACTAATGCAATAGATTGCCCACTTTTCTAGAGGAGGATTGAAGAAATGAGTTAAAGATAAATCAGAATACATTACATAAAAAGCTAATACTAAATAAATCATTTGTTATGTGCCATGTCATAGGACATGTGTGATCATGGTCTTTCCATGACCAAGATTGTTCTTGGCAAATTTTTCTACAGCGGTGGTTTGCCATTGCCTTCTTCTGGGTAGTGTCTTTACAAGATGGGTGACCCCAGCCATTATCAATACTCTTCACAGATGGTCTGCCTTGAGTCAGTAGTTGCACAACAAGGACTTGTGATGCACCAGCTGCTCATCTGAAAATCCACCACCTGCTTCCATGGCTTCACTTGACCCTGATTGGGGGGGCTAAGTAGGTGTTACACTTTGCCCGAGGGTGACCTGCAGGCTAGCGGAGGGAAGGAGCACCTTATACCACCTTTGGTGGAGACGTAGCTCCACCCTGCCTTCTCCCTATAACCTTTGATGCCCTTATTTATCAAGAACCAATCAATTTCCACTTTCAATATACCCCATGACCTGGCCTCCACAGCAGTCTGTGGCAATGAATTCCACAGGTTCACCACCCTCTGGCTAAAGAAATTCTTTCTCATCTCTATCCTAAAGAGACATCTTTCTATTCGGAGTCTGTGCCCTCTGGTTTTAGGTTATAGGAAACACTCTCTTCACTTCCATTCTGTCTAGGCCAGGAGTTTCTGACCCGAGTTTCACAGACCCTTTGCTTAATGGTATTGGTCCATGGCATAAAATAGGTTGGGAATCCCTGACCTAGGCCTTTCAATATTAAATAGTTTTCAATGAGATCCCCGCTATTCTTCTAAACCAATTTACACTAATTTAATTTTATCGTTCCCACATTCATAAGAACATAAGGATGAATTATCCAATGAGAAAGACTGACTTCACTGCAATTTTTCTTATAATGGTCTAAGAACATGGAACAGTACAGCACAGAAACAGGCTCTTCAGCCCACAATGTTGAGCCAAATCAATTAAATTAGTAATCAAATGGCCAACTAAGCTAATCCGCTTTGATGACACAATGTCTCTATCCTTCCATTCTCCTCACTTTCATGTGCTTATCTGATTGATGATTGATTAGGCATTGTATCCGACGATGACAGTTGGATCTGTGCAGTTCTGTTGTGTGTTTGTAGGTGGCTGCTGAGTACAAGTTGTGAGTGACAGAGACGTCCACAATAAGGACATGAAACTGTACCGGATCTGGAAGTGGAGCTGCTGCTGTTGCTTTTCTTCTTTGTTGGGCAGAGATTAGTACTGCTCGGCATCTCCACTCCAGGTTGTTGTGAGTGGTTCTAACCAAGACTTTAGTCTTGTTCCAGCTGTTTTGGTGCAAGCCCGGAGTGTGCAATGATGGCTTACACACAGTCTTTGATCCTTGTGCCCAGCGAAAGCTCACTATATGGTAGCTGCTTGGTAATTTGGGAATCCATCATGTGTACGATATGTCCTCATCACCAAAGCTGTGATTTTAGAGTCTAGGCCTCAACACCCGTGGTCTTTTAGAAGTCTCTCATATACGCATCTTCCTCCACCACCACCCCAGGTGGTGCATTCCAGACACCCACCCCTAAGTGAAAAACTTGGCCTTTACATCCCCTTCTCTCCTTAAGTGCGTGCTCTCTGGTATTAGATACAAATTTGAAAAGTTCCGGTTTAGTTTCTCAATTTAAACTGAGCTGTGAATCTCAGTTTGTGCCTGTATGTTGATTGAGATGCAGCTCAGGGTTTGAAAGCGGTCTGAAACTTCTAGGAAATAAAGTTTGCAGAAAGGAACAATCTCCTGCAAAGGATAGAACACTATTTATTACCTTGAGACTTGTGTTTGAATTCAATCCATATGTTGGAATGAAAATCTCCTCCCTCCTTATTTGCAGGGTCCCAAGCTTCCACACAGATGCAAAACCAGTATTCTTAGCAAATCAATACTCCCAATAGAAAAATGGAAGGAGCAAGCAGCTTCAAGTTTCTGTGAATCAATATCTTTTAGGGACCAACATGAAGAAGGCACACCAGCAGCTAGACTTCATTGAGGAGATTTGTTATGTAACCAAGGACAGTAGCAAATTTATATAGAAGTACCACGGAGAGCGTTCTGACTGGCTACATCACCAGCCAGTATGGAGGCTTCAATGGACAGAATCGAAAGAGGCTGCAGAGGGTAATAGACTGAGCCATCTCCATCATGGGCAAAACCCTCCCTACCATCAAAGGCATCTTCAAAAAGTGATGCCTCAAGAGGGTACCATCCACCATTAAGGATCCTCATCACCTTGTGCATGCCATCTTCTCAATACTACCATGAGAGGAGATTAAGGAACCTTGAGATGCACACTCAGTATTTTAGGAATAGCTTGTTCCACTTTGGTACAGATTTATGAATCGTTCATGAACCCATGAACACCACTTCACTATTTGTCTTTCATACCATTTATTTACTTAACTTGTGAGCCATCACATATATTTAAGCTTTATATTTAAGCTTTTCCATCAAATAAATACATATCCACAAACAGTTCTGCTGCTGAAATTTCTTTGTTCCTTATCTGTTTATTTTAATTAGGTTACCTGAGGGTTCCGGAAGATTGGCCTGGAATTCCTTCCTTCTCAGTGGCAGGTGAGAATCACCGATCTTTAAACACTGTTTAGCAGGTGATTTCTCCAATCAAATTTGCATTAGTAATTGTCTCTACCTGATGCACTTAATTTAAACATTCCCTATCAAGGTGTTAACAATACAGGAACATAAGAAAAAGGAAGGACATTTGTAATATTTTATTTATTTATTGAGATGCATCCCGGAATAGGCCCTTCCGGTCTTTCGAGCCGTGACGCCCAGCGAGACCCTAATTTAATCCTAGCCTAATCAGGAGACAATTTACAAATAACCTATGAACCTACCAACCGGTATGTCTTTGGACTGAGAGAGGAAACTGGAACGCTCAGAGAAAACCCACGTGGTCACGGGGAGAACATACAAGCTCCTTACAGGCAGTGGTGGGAATTGCATTGTAAAGTGTTGTGCTTACATTGTCAGTGTGATCATGGCTCATAAACTCTACTCTGTCTTCATATTCTTTGATACTCATAGTTCCAAATATGGTTTGTATGGATATATATTGTACATTGCATCTGAAACAAAAACATGTTACAAACAGTTGCTATGATGGAATCATGTCCTACCCCTATACAATACATTTTTTGTTCCTTCTGAGCCACTTTTCATCACTTTCAATATATTGGAACTTCAGTTATTAAGAAACACTTCAACATGTGAATGATTTTGGTCTATTGCATGTTAGTCTATAAGATTGCCAACTTTCCAATCTAACTAGATTTAATGTTTAACTGGAAGGATGGCTCCACTGTCATTGCAGAGAAGCTACATGCATCAAAACACAGTTTCTGCTGTGGTATATTGTATCTGACACACAAAAGAACTATTGCTCTGAATGCAACACACACAAAATGCTGGAGGAACTCAGCAGACCAGGCTGCATCTATGGAGAAGAGTAAACAGCTGACATTTTGGGCCAAGACCCTTCTTCAGGACTTCATCAGGGTCCTGATGAAGGGTCTCTGCCTGAAACATCAATTGTTTACTCTTTTCCTTGGTTGCTGCCTGGCCTGCTGAGTTCCTCCAGCATTTTGTGTGTGTTGCTTTGGATTTCAGCATCTGCAGCTTTTATTGTGATTGTTGAATTGCTATGAATGGATCATTTCCTTCCCTTTTTGGTAGCTTATTTTTTTTAATCTTCTGGGTCATCCTTCTTCACTATTGAAACCCAATCTTCTTTTAATTTTAGGAAAGAAGAAACATTAAAACAAACATTAATCAAAGGCCTATAACCTTCCAAAACATGAAGTAACATCTAATGCTGTTCTGCTAACACTTCCAATGCATCCCTGGCAAATTTTACCAATTCTGAGTATGTATTTATCTAGCAGCCTTCAGTAGGCCTGATTATTATATCATGTTGAATTTGTTGGAAAACAATATTGATTGCTTGGTAGATTATCTACGCATTCCTCTAATGTGTAAAATAATCAATTTTACTGGTCAGTTTTTATTCTGTTAGATGCTTTTTTCACTTCTTCGCAAGGTCTTCAAGTATTTCATTTAATTTGCTTTCAGTTTCAACAATGCTCTCAACTGGAGTTTTTATTCTCTCAGAATGTTTTCTGCCTCCTATGGCTTTCACCACTCATGTGAAATGCTAACATAGTTTAAAGAATAACAGATCCTTTTCTCTAATGTAGTGCCAGGACTACATAAGGTTCACGTGAAACTTTCAAAATGAAAATAAATGCAGCAGAAAACGTATGATCTTAGGATTGAAGACATGCAAAGCTTGTGCATAATACATCTGAGAAATTCCCCCTTTATAAAATCAATGTACTTACTTTCAATTATATTTGAAAAAAGCTATTTTGTAAACTTCTCTGATTACCAAATCTAATTGTACCTAAATTCGGTAACTATAATTAATGCAATTCTTAATGAGTGCTGTGGGTTTTATCACAAGTCCCATCCCTGTTGACTACTTAACAGAACAGAGTACACCGTTTCATCATAGTAAGGAAGCCAGTGGTTTATTCACTAAGTATGGACAGATTCCAGGGGTATTCCTGCTGAATAATCTCCAGTCTGGAGATGTCCTCATGCTTAGCCATGGCATAGGCCAGGAAAAAAATACAGAATGTCAAATATCACAGAGTGATCACAAATCAGTTAGAACTCATACCCCAGACAGACATGGCCATTAAAATAAGATGCAGTATCCTCTTTAGAATGCATTGCTGATGGCAATGCAAATTCATATATAATTTTGAAAGAATAAACGTGAATATCCTCATGTACTTGATGACATGTCATTAGCAGAATGGCAGACTATTTTTTATGCTTCTTTTAAATTGCTTTGGACTAGTCGAATAATGTAAAAAAGTTAAAAGAAATCAATCTCTCTGATTGTACTTACTGGCATCGTCTGGCTTCCGTGTAAAGCGTTGATGGCTGCCTGGGCTTCTGCATGTGTGGAAAATTTCACGAATGCGCATCCTGTTGGGGGGAGAAGAAAGGAAAGGCTACTGAGCTGAGGAGGCTAGAGCTTTCTGGGGTGCACTGGGGTCCATTAATTTAACAACAGCATATTATTGAACTTACGGTGGATAAACAGAGTTTTCAGTTATAAACAATAAAAACACACACAAGCAGAAATGAGGAAATTGATAATATAGTGCATTATTGAGCCGGTCATACAGAGTATATGCAATATTATAATTCTCCCACAAACACTAATCAGCCCACTACAGAAATGCATGAAAATCTCAGCAGGCAAGGCAACATCCTTTATGTTTCAGTTCAAAGTTCAAAGCTCAAAGTAAATTTTATTATCAAAGTACATATATGTCACCATATACCACCCTGAGATTAATTTTCCTGTGGGCAGTTCTCTGTTCCTTCACCAGAACTCAGTCCACCTTGGTATGGGTAGGACCCATTTTAGTAACTAAGAATTGCCTGAGATTAATTTCTAATTCTTGATTTGGCAGCAGAAGAAGGGGAAAATGTCAGCTATAAAAGCATAAAAGGCTGCCCAAAACACAGAAGCTCATCCTTCTCCACCCTCGGTAGTATCTACAGGATGTATTGCTTCAGGAAGCCAAAATCCATCATCAAAGTTCTCCACTATCCGGACCACACCATCTTCTCTCTGCTAGGAGGAACAAAAATCTGAAGTCCCGCACCACCAGGTTCAAGAACAGCTACTTCCCTTCAATCACTCGGTTCTCGTACCATCCTGAAAAATCCTAATCACCACTATGACCATTCTGATCACTTTGCACTAAAGTGGATTTTTCCGTTGCAATTTTGTTTATTTTTCTTGCAAAAATTGTGCATAATTTATGCTTATTTCATAGTTTTCTTGTGAATGTTACTTAAATTTTGCTGTGTGCCTGTGATGTTGCTGCAGGTTTTCATTGTGCCCATGTGTGCCTCAAAACCAGTCGCTGCGGGCAGGTGGCACTCGTCAGCTGAGGCTGGCATCTCCTCTAGGAGGAGGAAACCCCTGTTCTCAAACCTCCATCTGCCTTGTGGCCATACCCACTCACGGGGAAGTAAACTCTGAGGAGAAGTCAGGAGCTGGAGTCCCTAAGGCAGTCCTACGTTGAGTTCAACGCTAACTGGCAGTACCTGTGATGCTGCTGGTGCCAAACTGCATTGGTCTTTGTCATTCCTTTGGCTTCATGAGCTGCATGGAGAATGGGAGCCTGCTGCATGGGCAACAGCTGGTTCTCCATATTGTACTGTCCTGACTTGTGTGCTGTCTTAGGTATCATGTAGAAAGCAAGGACGCAATATCCATGGTCAACCCTGACCAACAGAGGGTCTCAAGTACACCTGTACTTGGGCATGTGATAATTAACGTGACTTTGATTCAAGATTACTTTCTATGTTTCCTATTGTTCTGAATGGGAATAAATTATCATTTCATGATGTCAATGCATATTAATTATCCAAGAACTTCTTGAGCTATTTATTTCAGTGCTGCGTGACTGAAAATCTTTTAACCAAGGAGTGAAATGTCAGAATAAGCATTTCCAGTAAGTTTTCCACTGGCCACTTCCTGGTGTGAAGCGTACTTGTGCATCTGATAAGACTACATGTATTTATTTATTGCGATGCAGTGTGGCGCAGGCCCTCTCGGCCCTTTGAGCAATCCCCAGGTCGCCTGTACTGTAAAGTGTTGTGCTAATGCACAACTGTTCTGCCCCAATTTCTTGTCGGACCCACACCAACTTATGTCATACCCCATGCACCAACATAGGCAGCACATTCCAGGCACTAAGCTGTGTCCTGAAAAGGGTCTCAGCTTGAAATGTCGACTATTTATTCATTTTCCTCGATGCTGCCTGACACGCTGTGTTCCTCCAGCATCTTGCCGATGTTGCTTTGGATTTCCGGCATCTGCAGAATCTGCTGAAGGGTCTCGGCCCAAAATGTCGACTGTACTCTTTTCCATAGATGCTGCCTGGCCTGCTGAGCGCTAGCATTTTGTGTGTGTCATCTGCAGAACCTCTTGTGTTTATGTGGCTGTGTGATGTTTGCTGACTAAATCTGTTAAGATTACGAGGCAGTGCCATTTGATGCTTTGTTCATACCCCAAGTGGTTGCACAGTAGGGGCAGCAGGGTGGTGCAGCCATTAGCCTAACACTGTAACAGTGTAAAATTGGAGTTCAGTTCTCACTGTTGTCTATAACGAGTTTGTACATTCTCCCCATGACTGGTTTCCGCCCACATTCCAAAGACGTATGAATTAGGGTTAGAAAAGAACATCCTATGTTGGCACTGGAAACGTGGCAACACAGCACATCTCAGACTGTGCATTGGTCATTGATACAAACAATGCATTTCACTGTGTGTTTTGAAAATTGCAGAAAATGCTGGAGGACCTCAGTGGGTCAGGCAGCATCCATGGAAATGAATAAATAGTCGATATTTTGGGCTGAGACCCTTCAACAGCTCTGGAAAGGAAGGGCGAAGAGGCCAGAATAAGAAGGTGGGCGGCGGGGTGGGGGGGGGGGGGAAGGAAGGAGTACAAGCTAGAAGGTAATAGGTGATCCAGTATGTGGTGGAGAGGGTTGAAATAAGAAGCTGGGTGCCGGTAGGTGTGAAAGGTAAAAGGCTGGAAAAGAAGGTATCTGATAGGAGAGGAGAATGGACCATGGGAGAAGGGGAGAAGCAGGGAGACCAGTGGGAGGTGATAGGCAGGTGAGGAGAAGAGAAGGGTTAAAGCGAGGGCAAGAGTGGGGAAGAGGGAGGGAGAAAAATTACTGGAAGTTGGAGAAACTGATGTCCATGCCATCGGGTTGGAGGCTACCCAGATGGAATTGGAGATGTTGTTCCTCCAACCTAAGAAAGCCTCACTGTGGCAGTAGAGGATGCCATAGAGCAACATGGTGGAATGGGAATGGGGATTGGAACTAAAATAGTTGGTAACCGGGAAATGCTGCTTTATGTCAATGGAGGAAAGGTGCTCGGCAAATCTACAGAATCTACAGTGCGTTGGGTCTTAGCAACGTAGATGAGGCCATCGGGAGCACCAGATACAACAGACAATTCTAGCAGATTTGAAGGTGAAGATTTGCCTCTTCTGGAAGGAATGTTTGGAGGTAATGGTGGTGGTGAAGGGGCAGGGGTTGTACTTCTGCCACTTGCAGGGATAAGTGTCAGGAGGGAGATTAGTGAGGAGGGATGAGTGGACAAGGGAACCATGGAGGGAATGATCCCTGAGGAAAGATAGACGGGGTGGGGGGGGGCATAAATCACTGTATGCCTTGATGTATGTGTAACAACTAAAGCTAATCTTCATTTCTACTGTAGTGTGTGGTGCTGAAGCTATGTGCATCATGCATGATGAGTTACAGGGAAAGGTAATTAATGCTGAGTATAGGAGAGGCCAGGAATGAGAGAAGGAATAAGCTGGAGTGAATTCCTCCTGATCTGAATAGATTACTGACACCTACCATCTAGTTCCACACATTATCAAAAAAAAGAGTTGGGGTAAGAAACAAAATTCCAATTGGAAGCTTTGTTGAGAAAACTGGGCTTGTGAAGGTGTTTTCACATACTTAATCCTTTTGATCATTCTTAATTATAGCTTTTGTCCGACATAAGAAAACTGTCACTTTAAATTGGCAACCTTAAAAAAATAGTTCCTGCAGAACAACCTCTAAATCTAGCCTTATCTTAGTCATTAGTATATTCTCTGACAGTTTATATTGTGGTGTCAGATTCACTTCACTTTCTGCAGTGAATATGTCATTTCAAAGATCCATCAAAATGGCTAATAAGGTCTTCAATTATCCTAACCCCTTCACATTAGGTATTAAAAGCAACTCATTACTGCATCAAGCCCCATTAACGTCCCTGAGCCTTTTGTAATGCCATCAAGATATTTTTTGCACAGTCAATTGGAAACACAGAAGGAACATTAACTGAACAGAGTACAGTGTGGTCAGTCATCTCACCAATCTTTGTAAACGTCTTCTTAAATTAATGTGCATTGGAGGAGTTGCGTGGTTGGCAAAGAGGTCTTTTTAGAATGCTGACTGCCTTATTTTCAGATGATCAGCTTCTTATGCATCCTCCATTAATATGTGAGCTTAGAATGATAAGTAATTAATTAGATCTGAAACTTAGAAGAAAGCCTGATCTATCTTAAACTCAGGCAACAGATAGAGTATTAACTGATCCTTTGAGACTGCATTGCTGTGTGTCTAATTTTAATATTTCAATGTTAGTTTTAAGATTTCATGAAAATCCCTGCATTAAAGTTTAGTCCTAGTAATGCCCCACCCTCATCCTTGTCCATCCTTACACACTCCTCCTTCAACTGCCCCACCATCTTCCCCAACAACTGTATATACGAGCTATCTTGTACCTTGTTGTATCTTCCAGCTCAACAATGCTGCCTCACTTGTTTGAACTGGTACTGATCTAAGAAGTAATAGGTAAAGTGTTAATTTAAGTAGAAATTCAGAAATCAACTGGTCTCAATGTTATTATAGATCTGAGAACCAGGCTAGAGATAAAGAAGGCTTAGTTTGGTAGGGTTCATTGAACAGAGAAGGATTTTAATTAACTTTTTTTATAAACAAAATATACTCGATATGTAATAAAAATATTTACAAGAATAAACCGTGAAATGCATTTTCATTGCTTACATTCATAGTCAATGCTTTCAGTACTGTTCTATTAGATTCCTACACATCAATAGCTCTGCTGACACTTATGTGGCCCTCAGGAGTAGTATTCTGCTAAACTAATTGGGGGGCTTCCTGACCTAACCTGTCCCCTCCCTCTCTGAATTAGGAAGACAATTGGAAGTGCCAAGACATTTGATTTGCTTTGTGAAGTTCTGTGTCTTACTTTTCTAAAAGGAAATTACTCTACAAGTCAGACATAGATTTTTTGGGTGAGTGGAGGAAGACTTCCTGCATCAGCTAATATAGCTATTTGTTACTGAATGAAGCTGTAATGATCTTGTTCAATTGGTCACTGCAGAAATCAGATTATGACAGCTGAATATGCAGTCCAATTGATCTGCAAAACTCTGCTGGAGAATGTCCCATTTTCAGAATCAGAATCAGAATCAGGTTTATTATCACCAGCATATATCGTGAAATTTGTTAACTTAGCAGCAGCAGTTCAATGCAATACATAATATAGAAGAAGAAAAAATAATATTAAATAAATAAGTAAATACAGTACTGTAGTAAGTAATTACATTATATGTATATTGAATAGATTAAAAATCATGCAAAAAACAGAAATAGTGTATACTAAAAAAAGTGAGGTAGTGTCCAAAGGTTCAATGCCCATTTAGGAATTGGATGGTAGAGGGGAAGAAGCTGTTCCTGAATCACTGAGTCTGTGTCTTCAGGCTTCTGTACCTCCTACCTGATGGTAACAGTGAGAAAAGGGCATGCCCTGGGTGCTGGAGGTCCTTAATAATGGAAGCTGCCTTTCTAAGACATTGCACCTTAAAGAAGTCCTGGGTACTTTGTAGGCTAGTACCCAAGACGGAGCCGACTAGATTTACAACCTTCTGCAGCTTCTTTCGGTCCTGTGCTGTAGCCCCTCTATACCAGACAGAGATACAGCCTGTCAGAATGCTTTCCATGGTACATCTATAGAAGTTTTGAGTGTAATTGTTGACATATCAGATCTCTTCAAACTCCTAATGAAGCACAATTGCTGATTTGCCTTCTTTATAACTGCATCGATGTCCTTGTTCATAATGAACAAGGCTAGCCTTTCTGTGCAGAAGCCCTAAGCTCAGTTAGGGGCTAATTCTTGTTGCTTTTGAAAACTGATGCCCTGATATCTTTCAGCTGATTCATAAGACCATAAGACAAAAGAGCAGAAGTTGGCCATTCAGCCCATCAAGTCTGCTCTGCCATTTTATCATGAGCTGATCCATTTTCCCATTTAGTCCCACTCCCCCGCCTTCACACCATAATCTTTGATGCCCTGGCTACTCAGATACCTATCAATCTCTGCCTTAAGTACACCCAATGACTTGGCCTCCACTGCCGCCCGTGGCAACAAATTCCACAGATTCACCACCCTCTGGCTAAAAAAATTTCTTCACATCTCTGTTCTGAATGGGCGCTCTTCAATCCTTAAGTCATGTCCTCTCGTACTAGACTCCCCCACCATGGGAAATAATTTTGCCACATCCACTCTGTCCATGCCTTTCAACATTCGAAATGTTTCTATGAGGTCCCCCCTCATTCTTCTAAACTCCAAGGAGTACAGTCCAAGAGTGGTCAAACGTTCTTCATATGTTAACCCTCTCATTCCCGGAATCATTCTAGTGAATCTTCTCTGAACCCTCTCCAACGTCAGCACATCCTTTCTTAAATAAGGAGACCAAAACTGTACACAGTACTCCAAGTGAGGTCTTACCAGTACCTTATAGAGCCTCAACATCACATCCCTGCTCCTATACTCTATTCCTCTAGAAATGAATGCCAACATTGCATTCGCCTTCTTCACCACTGACTCAACCTGGAAGTTAACCTTTATGGTATCCTGCACGAGGACTCCCAAGTCCTGTTGCATCTCAGAATTTTGAATTCTCTCCCCATTTAAATAATAGTCTGCCCGTTTATTTCTTCTACCAAAGTGCATGACCGTACACTTTCCAACATTGTAATTCATTTGCCACTTCTTTGCCAGTAATTCCATGGGCTCTTAACTTGTTTAGCAGTCTCGTGTGCAGCACCTTGTCAAAGGCCTTCTGAAAATCCAAATACACAACATCCACTGCATCTCCCCTGTCTAGCCTACTTGTAATTTCCTCAAAAAATTGCAATAGGTTTATCAGGCAGGATTTTCCTTTAAGGAAACCATGCTGAGTTCTGCCTATCTTGTCATATGCCTCCATGTACCCCATAACCTCATACTTGACAATCGACTCCAACAACTTCTCAACCACCAATGTCAAGCTAACAGGTCTATAATTTCCTTTTTGCTTCCTTGCCCCCTTTTTAAATAGCGAAGTGACATTTGCAATCTTCCAGTCCTCAGAACCATGCCAGAATCTATTGACTTTGAAAGATCATTGCTAATGCCTCTGCAGTCTCCACAGCTACTTCCTTCAGAACACAAGGGTGCATTCCATCTGGTCTGGGAGATTCATCTACCCTTAGACTATTCAGCTTCCTGAGTACTTTCTCTATTGTAATTGTGACTGCGCACACTTCTCTTCCCTGACACCCTTGAGTGTCCAGTATATTGCTGATGTCTTCCTCAGTGAAGACTGATGCAAAATACTTGTTATCTCCCATTACAATTTCTCCAGCATCATTTTCTATCGGTCCTATATCTACTCTTACCTGTCTTTTACTCTTTATATACTTGAAAAAGCTTTTAGTATCCTCTTTGATATTATTTGAGAGCTTCCTTTCATAATTCATCTTTTCCCTCTTAATGACCATCTTAATGACCACCTTAGTTTCCTTTTGTAAGCTTTTAAAAACTTCCCAGTCCTCTGTCTTCCCACTAATTTTTGCTTCCTTGTATGCCCTCTCCTTTGCTTTTACTTTGGCTTTGACTTCTCTTGTCAGCCACAGTTGCATCCTTTTTCCATTCAAAATTTCTTCTTCTTTGGAATATATCTGTCTTGCACCTTCCTCACTTCTTGTGTAAACTCCAGCCACTGCTGCTCTGCCGTCCTTCCTGCTAGTGTCCCTTTCTAGTCAACCTTGGCCAGTTCCTCTCTCATGCCACTGTAATTTTCTTTACTCCACTGAAATACCGACACATCTGACTTTGGCTTCCCTTTCTCAAATTTCACAGTGAACTCAATCATGTTGTGATCACTGCCTCCTAAGGGTTCCTTCATCTCATTCTCTCTAATCACCTCTGGTTCATTACACAACACCCAATCCAGTACAGCCGATCCCCTAGTGGGCTCAACAACAAGCTGTTCTAAAAAGCCATCTTGTAGACATTCTACAAATTCCCTCTCTTGAGATCCAGTGCTGACCTGATTTTCCCAATGCACTCGAATGCTAAAATCCCTACAATTATCATAACACTGCCCTTCTGGCAAACCTTTTCGATTTCCTGTTGTAATTTGTAGTCCACATCACTGCAGCTATTTGGAGGCCTGTAGATAACTGCCATCAGGGTCCTTTTAGCCCTGTGATTTCTTAGCTCAACCCATAAAGATTCTGCACCTTCCGATCCTATGTCACCTCTTTCTAATGATTTAATATAATTTCTTACTAATAAAGCCACGCCACCCCCTCTGCCTACCTGCCTATCTTTCTGATACACCGTGTATCCTTGGATGTTCAGCTCCCAGAGACATGCATCCTTTAGCCACGTCTCAGTGATGGCCACAATATCATACCTGCCAATCTGTAGCTGTACGACAAGATCATCCAACTTATTCCTTATGCTGTGTGCATTTAAGTATAACACCAGTTATATACATTTAATACATTTAAATACATTAACTACATTAAAAATACATTTAAGTCCAGTATTTGGTACTTTTTGCTTTGATTGCACTGCAATTCATCCCAATGGCTGCAAATCTGCCCCATCACCTGCCTGTCCTTCCTGACATCTTTACAGCTCACTATCTTAGATTTATTTCTGTTTTCCCTCTCCTCCGTTCTATCATTCCAGTTCCCATCCCCCTGCCAAATTAGTTTAAACCCTCCCTAACAGCTCTATTAAACCTTCCCGCCAGGATATTGGTCCCCTTCGGGTTCAGGTCTAACCCATCCTGTTTGAACAGGTCATACTTCCCCCAGAAGAGATCCAAATGATCCATGAATCTGAAGCCCTGCCCCCTGCACCAGTCTCTCAGCCACGCATTCATCTGCCTGATCCTTCTATTCTTGCCCTCGCTAGCACATTGCACAGGTAGCAATCCTGAGATTACTACCCTGGAGGTCCTGCTTTTCAGCTTCCTTCCTAACTCCTGGAAATCTCTCTTCAGGACCTCCTCCTTTTCCCTAGCTATGTCATTGGTACCAACATGTACCAAGACAGCTGGCTGCTCGCCCTCTCCCTTCAGAATATTCTGGACCCAATCCGAGACATCCCGTACCCTGGCACCTGGGAGGCAACACACCATGCGGGTATCTCTATCAGTCTCACAGAATCTCCTGTCTGTTCCCCTGACTATGGAATCCCCTATGACTACCACATTTCTCTTCTCCCTCCTTCCCTCCTGCACAACAGCGCCAGGCTCAGTGCCAGAGACCTGGTTATAATGGCCATCCCCTGTCAGATCATCCCCCTCAACAGCATCTGAAATGATATACTTGTTGCTGAGGGGGGCAGCCACAGGGGTGCTCTCCACTATCCAGACATTTCCCTTCCCTCTCCTGACAGTCACCCAGTTTTCTGACCCCTGTAGCCTAGGGATGACTACATCCCTGTAGCTCCTGTCTATCACCTCTTCACTTTCCCTAATAAGCTGTAGGTCATCAAGCTGCAGCTCCAGATCCCTAACACGGTCTCCGAGGAGCTGCATCTCGGTGCACCTGGCGCAGATGTGGCCATTAGAGAGGCTGGATGTCTCCCAGGATTCCCACATCTGACGCCCTGAACAAAGCACTAACCCTGCAGACACGCCTACAGGAATGAACAAGTAAAAACAAGTCTACTCACCCACTTACCTGGCCAAACACACAAACTTTTTAAACTGTTAGCTCTTACCGTTAGTTGTCTGAGCCCTGCTGTTCCTCCGTCTGTCTGGGCCGATTTGCCAAGGGGAAAAAAAGAGTTGGTGCCTCGCTCTCACCTCTTCCCATTACCACCTAAGCCCGTCGAGCCAAAGCCCTACTCTCTGCTGCCACTCACTCTGCTGCCCACTGTTTAGGGTGGTCTTCTTTATAAACTCTCCATGCAGTCCTGTCTACATCATGCGCCTGCGCAGTCTCGCCCTTCTTGTACTTGAAGAAGTTTTTAAAAGAACTGCCTTCCTTCAGAATTTAGCTCTCACGCCGCTCTTCTTGTCCCGATCCAGCATTCAGTCTGAGTTCTCCTTGCCGGGGATTGTTTAGCCAGGGGTGTGAGGCAGGGTATTAGTGATGTCAAGGCAGCTCCAATTCCATCCAGCAAGTTAAGTACACTTAGTTAGTGGCACTCTCATCACTGGAGAAATAAGCAGCTTTTCAATCAGAGGAAGTTTATCAAAGGAAGAAGGTAGGTCATTATAATGATCCTCCACAAAGCTTGTGTAGAAATATAATCAATCCCACAGGGGGAGAACAATCAGATGTGTTTGCCTCAGGAAGTTATTGGGGAACACAACTGCCAAGCATTTCACTTTCTTTTTATTACATTGAGACTTTTAACATACATCCTCCTTAAGGAACACATCATAAGAGCACCTGTGACAGGAGCAGGAGAAGGCTATTCCGCATTCAGAAAACCCTCATCTGATCTTTCAGTTCAGTGTCCCAATGACAATATATTCATTAAGATCCAAAAACGGATTGGTTTTGGTCTTGAATAATCTCGTCAACTAAGCCTTTGTGTACAAAGTACAAAAGATTCCTTGTCCTCTTAATGAAAAAAATTCTTTCTCATCTTAGTCCAACATGGCTTATCAATTATTTTGAAATGAGGCTTCCTGGTTCTTCCTATCCTGGTCATGGCAAAACTTCATTTCTACCTCGATCTTCTCAAATCCCGTATGAACTTTGCACATGTCAGTGAAATAACCCCTGGTTCTTCTGTGAGAAGTCTTGGAGTATAGGACTAGTTTGTTTAACCTCTCCTCAACCGCATCCCAGAAACCAATCCTGAGAACTACCTCCACAGATGACATTTCCTTCTCGAGGTAGGAAAGCAAATATTCCAGAGTTGTTCTGATATTTTATCCCAAAAGTCTCCTTCAGTAAAGGAGAACACATCTTTTCCCTACTTGTAGACCGTGCATGCATTTTCAGTTATTTATTATTGGGACACTTTAGTCCCTCTGAATCTCAACAGCTTTCAGTCACTCACCATTTAACCAATATTCCACTTTGCTGAAATGGAAGAGAAGGTTGGTAGCTCAGGTTGGCTGCTTGTTTGTAGGGTTGTTCACCGAGCCTGGAGATTAGGTTGCAAACGTTTCGTCAACAGTCAAAATGATATCATCAGTGAGCAATTGTTTGTTTCTGCCGAGTGCTCACATAGATCTGACTCATTGTTCTGATTGGTTGGCTGTTGCACTGACCACTAGCCTCCACTGGGTCCCAGCGAACAGGCAACCGAGTGATTTTCACTGGCCTGTATCCTTAGCTATCAGTTGTGAGTGTTGGTTCCTCAGGTGTCTACGACTAACCCCTTGGCCCCAGTCCTGCAGACGCATAGCTTCATAAATTCCATCCAGTTCAAAATGCTTGTTAATAGAGTCTTCTTTGAGAACCAAGCTTCTAACAATGCTCGTGATTTCTTGTTTTTTGCTTCTGACAGGATTTTTGTAGTTTCCCAGATGAACTTGTGTCGTTCTTGGTCTTCACATATTGAGATGAATGACAGAGGATTATGTCTTCTTACGCCTAGCTGATGTTCATGCAGTCCCATGGATAGTTTTCTCCCCATCTGCCCTTCATAGTATTTGGGGCAGTCACCATATTGGACTTGCTACAATACTGCAATATAACTGTGAACACTCCGCCAAAGCAACACTCAATTGTGCATTGATGATGTCACCTGGACTGGTGACAAAATGTTTGCGACCTAACCTCCGGGCTGTGTGAACAACTCTACAAAACAAACACCACTTTTCTTTCTATCAAAGCAATCATCTTACATTTCCCATGTTATATTACATAAGCCTGTAGTATCAATTGTCCTGTGATATTATACTTATTGACAATTGTTACCTATGACCTGTTTAATTCCTGGTTCACTTCCCTCCTCCTTTACAATAAATTCATGA
Source organism: Hemitrygon akajei (assembly GCF_048418815.1). Lineage (NCBI taxonomy): Eukaryota > Metazoa > Chordata > Chondrichthyes > Myliobatiformes > Dasyatidae > Hemitrygon > Hemitrygon akajei. Next base: position 18,627,614 of record NC_133136.1, read on the forward strand.
TTACGGAATTGCTATGTTCAAAGTAATAAATGGAAGCTAAGTCCTTTTGAGCAAAAGTTACCCATCACTACAGCACCAAAACCAAACTAACACCAATCTCAAGGTGAAATACATTTTGAAAACTTAAATTGATAATGGTGGACTGCTTTTAAATGTTACTTTTAGTCCACAATATGACTGCCTCTCAAATGTTTTGAAGAGCAAATGTTAAGGTTTTATTGGTATGGATCTCAGGTTTAGTGCATGTGCTACATCACATGCCCAGCAAAATTCACTATTTCCATTGGGTTTACCAGGTCCTCAATTCACCACTTACTGAAGCTTTGAGATAAACACTTCTGAAACTCAGAAAGGCATGCACGTTCTATTTCACAGTTCTTTTTCTCACACAGTTGGAGATGAACTTAAGAATCCCTCTGGAAATTCCATTATGGAAATCCCATAATGATAAATTCATTTATTTATTCAGAGTTACAGCACAGAAGAGGCCCTTCCAGTCCAATGAACCACACCAGTCAGCAACCCACCCCAGCCTAATCAGAGGAGAATTACAATGACCAATTCTAACGGTACATTTTTGGAATATTGGAGGAAACCGGAACAATTGGAGAAAGCTCACGCGCTCACAGGAAGGAGGTAGAGATGGTGTGGAATGGACTCTGAACTCTGACACCCTGAGCTATATAGCTTCACGCTAACCACAGTACTGCTGTGGTTCCCCAATATTTTAATTTCTGATTCTGGGTGAAGGGTCTCGACCTGGCTGCATTACAGCCTGGTATAGGCACACCGAAGCCTTTGAATGGAAAATCCTAGAAAAAATAGTGGAATCAGCCCAGTACATCATGGGTAAAGCCTTCCCAACCACTGAGCACATTTACATGAAACGCTGTCGTAGGAAAGCAGCATCGTTCATCAGAAATCCTCATCACCCAGGTCATGCTCTCATCTCGCTGCAGCCATTAGGTAGAAGCTACAAGAGCTCCAAGACTTGCACTACCAGGTTCAAGAACAGTTACTACCCCTCAATCATCTATCACTTTAACTCAAATATTCTGGGTGAGTATGCGGAACCTCTGCACAAATTTGTTGCTGAAGATTTTTAAGTACATTTTTGTCATGGAGATTTAGTATTTTTTGGTGATTATTAATGTCATAGTGTCAATCCCTTCTGCTCACCAATTCTGTGCTGTCCATCAATTACACACTTAAACCGTGCCTACTTTTATTCCATTTTATTCTCACCCTCTTTCTCCGCACACTGGGGAGAAGTTACTGTGGCTGATTTACCAACAAACCCACTCAGGAACCATAGCACCTGGAGGAAACTCATGTTGTCACAGGGAGAACATACAAACGCCACATGGAAAGCATTGGATGTCAGGGTTAAACCCAGGTTACTGGAGCTGAGAGGTAGTCGCTCTACTAGTGATGGTACAGTGCCTCTGACAGAACTATTGCGGCTCCCTAACAGGACTGATTCATTCAAAAATTAAAGGAATATTACACAATGATTGCTTGCTGTGTGACCCTAAATCCACCTTTGAACTTGGAAAAACTTCTCATCTCATAAGGAGATGAAATTTCAGTTACATTCGACAAAAGGCTGAATTTCCTAAACAAGAATTCCATTTCATTCTCAGTGTTCCTTTAGCAACTTCTAACTCACTTGGTTATCTCTGTCAGGGATTTATTGATTCCAGAATCTTAGCCTATCTATAACTTCCTTTGCTAAATGTTAAATGTTCATAAAAACTCTGGCATTGGATGGTATTTTGTTAATTCTTTTCTCGGTACAAAGAACCCTTAGAGAAACAGCTAATTGGCACATTTCAGCTCCATAAGGGTCCCTCAGGGGATTAATTTCCTGTCTAACTACACTCTAGCTGTTAAATTATTGGAAGTTTATTTCGTGTTATGTTTTACATTTAATGCTATGTTGCTTTCCAACTTTGCCTTGGCATCTTATCTATTTTTTCCTGATCAGCCTCTGCATAATCATCTATTGTGCTCAATGGTCATAATCCTCTTTGTTTCCTTCCAGGTCATGCAGTCTTTTTGAATCCCACTCCTAATTTTCCTATTAATCTTTAGCAAACCATTTTTTATATTACTGGATATGTTACTCACAGTGATGCATTCATTTTGCAGACTGCACTTCTATTATTTGAAGAATGGCCATTTCATCCTGAACAGATGTATTTTTGTGTGACTTCCACCTCCTCCCTCTATCTGTTCCCAGTCTTGATAACTAATTTGGCAAACATATCTACAAAGCTTGGCTATACGTAACTGTTTGGTGTGGTTAATTTATGTTATCACATGATTTCTCAGTTTCAGTTGTTCCGTGGTCATTAGATAATTGTTCAACTCATTTATTTTTTATTTTATTTGGAGATACAGCACGGAACAGGCCCTTCCAGCCCAATGAGCCACACAGCCCAGTAACCCAACTATTTAACCCTTGCTTAATCACAGGACAATTTACAATGATGAATTAACCTACTAACCGGTACGTTTTCTAGGATTGAAAGGCTTGTCATATGAGGAGCGTTTGATGACTCGGGGCCTGTACTCACTGGAATTCAAAAGAATGAGGGACTGCCTCATTGAAACCGATCAAATGTTGGAAAGCCTTGCTAGATGTGGAAAGGATGTTTTCTATAGTGAGAGTGTCTAAGACAAGAGGACACAACCTCAAAATAGTGGGGCGAGTTGGAATTGAGATAAGGAGTAATTTCTTTAGCCAGGCAGTGATGAATCTATGCAATTTGTTGCCACAGGTGGCTGTGGAGGTCAAGTCATTGGGTGCATTTAAGACAGAGGTTGACAGGTTCTTGATTAGTCAGGGCATGAAGGGATACGGGGATCAGGCAGGAGATTGGGGCTGAGAGGGAAAATGGATCAGCCACGATGAAATGGTAGAGCAGACTCGATGGGTCAAATGGCCTAATTCTGCTCCTCTATCTTATGGTTTTATGGTTTTTGGAATAAGGGAGGAAACCGGGGCACCTGGAGGAAACCCACACACTCAAGGGAAGTACATGCGATCTACTTACAGACGGAATGAGAATTGAGCACCAATGTCCCAAGCTGTAATAACGTTGTGCTAACGCTACGCAGCCATGGCAACCCATTGAATCATGTCTTATCGCTCATGAGACAACCAGCAAGCTGTCTCTTCTTGGCTCTCAGATACACTGATGCAGATTTTCAACTCTGTCTTTTGTTTTTCATGGGAATTAGTTTCCATAGCACACCAAAACATGTCACTAAATGAGTCTTTTTATAAATTTCTGTACTGGGCAACCAATGCACTTCTCTGTATGTTTCAATGCATGTGATAAATAAATGAATCTAAACCATTATCTGGGTCAAGTCCACAATGAACTGGTCTGTGATGTACAATGATATTACTTTAACAATTCACGTTGTCTGTATCAAACCGTTATCGCCAGAGGTTAAAATGCACCACCTGAAAAAATATTCTCAGACTAAATTAAAAAGTGTAAGTTTCACCTAAGTGTTTTGCTTGCTGATTGAATTAAGAATTTCTTAAGTAATCACTGTATCAGATTGTGACTCCACATATGGTATACTTAATTAATATAGTCTTCCAGCAAAGTTGCACAAAAAAGCTCACTCTGGCATTAAATATTGTTACATTTTATTTTTCCTAGGCACTATTGTTCTGTGTTGCTTCAGTGTATTAAATTGATCTCATTGTCGGAAAGCAATTCAATAAATAGCAATTGAGAAATATGTTTCAACTGGTCTCATAGCCAAATAATCCTGAAAGAATGATTGCAACTACCCAGTAAGCTGCTCTGTCAGCTCTATCATGGACACATCTTATCCAGGACATCTTCAGGGAGCGATGCCTCAAAAAGGTGGCATCCATCATTAGGGACCACCATCACCCAGGAAATGCGCTCTTCTTATTGTTACCGTCAGGAAGGAAGCACAGAAGTTGAAGGCAAACACTCAACAGCTTTTTCCCCTCTGCCTTTGGATTTCTGAGTGGACATTGAACCATGGACATTGAACCTCATACTTCAAAAGAAATCTATTTATGTGCTACTTATTTAACAATTTTATTTATATATGTACTTACTTGTTTTCTTTTTTTTTCTTTTCTATTATTATGTATTGCAATGTACTGCTGCCTCAAAGTTAACAAATTTCACGACATATGTTGGTGATATTAAACCTGATTCTGATTCTGATTCATTATTCCATTCACTTTACCCTTGGCTTTTACTGTATGTAACATGATCTGGTTTCATCTCACATTTCTATTCCCCCCCCCCCACTACTCTTTCTTATCTTCTTCCTTTCTTCCCGTGTCTCCCCTCTCCTCCCCACCCCCGCATGATTCTCTTTCCAATAACCAGCATCTCAAACTGCCGGACCATTTCTTGTATTTTAAAATAACTAGCTCACTAACCATGCACATGACAGAGTCAGTGAATAACCAATGAGATATCCAGAGGGAAAGGTGCACAGTTAATGGAGTGGTCACTCGTTGTCTTGGATGGTTTAATTTATTTCTTCCTTTCTTTATTCCTTTATTTCTAGATTCATTCTTACATATAGGTAAGTAAATGGACTGTAGATGGGCTGGAATTCCAGGACTACTAAAGAATCCCACGATTTTCCAGTGGAACATGAGCAACTTATACCTTTTATCGGAATTTTTAAAGATTTTGCTGTTTTAATTCCCTTTTATTCCATGATTCAATGGTTCAATTTTATGTCAGATAATGTTTACTGTTTACAACCTGAAATCCTTACTCTTGCAGACATTCACAAAACAGAGAAACAAAAACCCCAAAGAATGAATGACAGACAACATTAGAACCCCAAAGCTCCCTCCTCACTCCCACACACAAGCAGCAGCAAAGGCATGAACTAAACAGTTGTCCATTTTGATTAACTATTGAATATGTGTCCATTAAAACATGCGTAGAGTTATTTGCATTTGCTGCAGTGCAGGCTATAATGCCTTAAAAAATAAATCAAACCAGCTATCATATTGGCATTATACAATTTATCGCAAAGGTAGTAGCAACCGTCGCCTCAGCATCCCCTCCCCAAACATGTGCAATAAAGGAGGATTTAAAATAAAATAATTTTGCTTAGCTTTGTGCATCTTGTAACTGGAATTATGAACCCTCTATTCAATATAGCCCGGCACAAGGAATTAAATTAATGTGCATCATAGTTTCTGCTAAGTTTACTGAAAACATACTATTCTAAGGAAGGGTTGGTAAATGGAGTTGATGCATCGATCTATTAGGAATAATAGATGTACCTTACGGTCTGACTGTCTAACTGGTATTGCTGTGTTCCTGTATTACTGCAGTGCTGCAGAGCTAAATGCAACATCCATGTTTGTCTAACAGTAAAATACTTTACGAAGGTTTAGGAAAGTTCCTGTCCTTATTTGCCATGCAAAAGGACTGAAGTGACGGTAGGTGATTGAGAAAGAACAGTCCTGTGATACAATAAGCCACTGAGTTGTCCATAGGTATCTCCTAGTAAGGCTGAAAACAAGAATAATCACTTTGGTTTGAGATACTTTTGGAACAAATCCCCACCACTGAAAAGAAGAGAAAACTGACAGGAGTGAGGGGGGGGGGAAAAAAATCTGTTGGTCGCAATTATTCAGAAAGAGCAACTGAAGCAGTTAGAATAATTATCTAGCAATGCAATTGCTCTTTTGCGATTTCAGAGAGCTGATTGTAACCCTTTCATGAGTTAATTGCAATAATAAAGAATTGATTCTTTCCAGACGACAGCGTCAAAAGTAAGCAAAAAAGAATCCTATCACAGATGAAGGTATTCTGAAACAAGAAAAGTTTCGATATTGTGCTATCAAGTAACCCTATCACAGTGCTGAGGCTCAATTAAATCGCACCCTGTACCTACAAGTCATGAGCAAGCTATTAAGCTACTAGAAAGTGCTTTTTTGTTACACTGAAGCATTACCATCTTACCTTTGCTATTTCCATCAGGCCCTCGAAGGATCGTGCATTCTTCAATGTTACCGAAAGCTTCAAATAGTCTGCGTACGTCCTCCTCTGACTGTTGTTTGTTCAGCATGCCCACAAATAATTTTCTGTCTTCTGGAACAAAAGTTAAAGGTGCTTACCAAATCCTTGCCAGCTTTATGCATTTTTTACAATAAGTAAAATATATAAATATATATAACCTGCACCTCCAATTTATCTATATAATACTCCTTTAGTTTCTCAATTTGCTTAAGAAATCAGTTCTGTTAAAATGTGGACTTTGTTTTTTTTATGTGAAATCACTCATAATACATCTAGAATTAATCCTTATACTATATCTGTTTCATATAAATGCTATGTTAAGTTAAATAAAATAGGGATTTACACTGCCTTCTTGCAATGCTTAAAATGTTTTATATTTTAAGATTGTATACTTAGAACTGTTTTAAATAAGAATAATTATTTATTGACTTGAAGCTGCCACTTGGAACTGAAGAAATGCATGATTGAAGTTAATTGCTTGTGTTTGTGGACCTTAAATTTGCAACAGCAAGTCTATTTCACACACACAACTTTCTGTTGACTCGTTTATTTCTTCAGTTCATTTTTCCATTCTGTCTTAAGATGGCAGTAGTGCCCACTCAAACAGACAACTGAGTAAAGGCAGTAACAGGTCAACCTCGTTTAATAATACGGGATTGTAATTTTTACAACAGTCTAACAGTTCAACTTTCTTTTAGCAAACCAATTCTCCCTCATTTCATCTCTTGACTGCTTCTCTGAAGTCATCAATTCCTACACTACTCCCTCGACATCAGGTGTCCGTTGTTTCTAACTGGGTATTCTTCAGTGCAAACAGCTCAAATCTACACTCAGTGGACCATTTATTAGGTACACCTGTATACCTGCTTGTTAATGCAAATATCTAATCAGCCAATCATGTTGCAGCAACTCAATGCATAAAAGCATGCAGACATGGTCAAGAGGTTCTGTTGTTCAGACAAAACATTAGAATGGGGAAGAAATGTGATCTAAGTGACTTTGACTGTGGAATGATTTTGTTACTAGATGGGATGGTTTGAGTATCTCAGAAACAGCTGATCTTCAGGGATTTTCATGCACAATAGTCTCTAGAGTTTACAGAGAATGGTGTAAAAAGCAAAAACAACTTCCAGTGTGTGGCTTTTCTGTGAATGAAAATGTCCTATTAATGAGCAAGATCAGAGGAGAACGGCCAGACTGGTTCAAGGTGACATTAACTCAAATAACCACATATTATAACAATGGTGTGCAGAAGACTAGTTCTGAATGCACAACGTGTCGCAAATTGAAGTTTACGAACTGAAGACCACAAACATATGCTCAGCAGCTACTTTATTAGGTACAGGTACCTAATAAAGTGGCCACAGAGAAAGGGTGCACTAATGGGAAATTCAAAGTTGTTGAAGAGTTATACAAATGCACATAATTTTACTTTAAAATATGACAATTTGACCGTACAATCCCAGCTGAAGGCATCAGTTTTAAGTTTGCAAACATAAACACTTTTAAGCATTGTCAAAGTAAATTTATGATCAAAGTATCTTTATGTCACCATAGGAACCTTTGTGGATTTTACTTTGTGTGGTTCCTGAGGTATATTTATGGCATTTGTACTCCTTTTCAATTTGAAGTTAAATAAATGGCATCAGTAAAGGAACAAACCTGAGGGCTTTCTGGTCAGTGATGCTTAACTATTGGTCACACAAATAAGTTCTTTGGAAATGTCTTCAAATATACTCTTTCAAGGAGTTCATAACAGTGCGATTGGAAACTCCGAAAGTTTAGAATTTTCTCATTATATTTTGGCATGCATTAATTGTTTAGAACATAATATTGAAATAGTTGTATTTTTATTGGAGGATCTCAAGGAAACCTCTTTGAAAGGTTGGTCATGGCTAGACTGAACTCCTGCCTCAGCAAGAACCAGGACCCATTGCAATTTGTCTATCTCCACAATAGGTCAATGGCAGACACAATCTCAATGGCTCTTCACATGGCTTTAGACCACCTGGACAACACAAACACCTACGTCAGGATGCTGTTCATCAACTATGGCTCAGCATTTAATATCATCATTCCCACAATCCTGATTGAGAAATTACATAATCTACTCAATATATGTATACTGTAATTGATTTACTTATTTATTTTTTTTGTTTGTTTTTTTTTCTATATTATATATTGCATTCAGCTGCTGGTGCTAAGTTAACAAACTTCATGACACATGCCAGTGATAATAAACCTGATTCTGATCCTGAAATATTCTGCTTATTGAAAGGCCTAGATAGAGTGGATGTAGAGAGGATGTTTCCAATGGTGGGAGAGTATATGACCAGAGGGCCCAGCTTCAGAATAGAAGGATGTCCCTTTAGAACAGAGATGAGCAGGAATCTCTTCTGCCAGAGGTGGTGATTTTGTGGCATTCATTGTGACCGATGACTGTGGAGGCCAAGTCATTGGGTGTATTTAAAGTGGAAGGTCAGTAACGGCATCACAGGATATAAGTAACGGTGTCAGTAACTTCTTGACCAGTAACGGCATCACAGGATATAAGTAACGGTGTCAGTAACTTCTTGACCAGTAACGGCATCACAGGATATAAGTAACGGTGTCAGTAACTTCTTGATCAGTAACGGCATCACAGGATATAAGTAACGGTGTCAGTAACTTCTTGACCAGTAACGGCATCACAGGATATAAGTAACGGTGTCAGTAACTTCTTGATCAGTAACGGCATCACAGGATATAAGTAACGGCATCAGTAACTTCTTGATCAGTAACGGCATCACAGGATATAAGGTGAAGGGAGGAGAATGGGGTTGAGATGGAGGATAAATCAGTCATGATCGAATAACAGAGCAGACACATTGGGCTGAATGGCCTAATTTTGCTCCTATGTCTTATGGTCTTATTCTTTTTCACTCAACTTACTTACTGCCTGTTACGCCACTGGCATTAGGGGCAGCATTGATGTTTTCTCATTGCTGTTTCCATAACAATTTTTTATTTGTGAGCCCTGAGCTGAACCCCCAAACCTGGAAGACTGGTGGATGTCTCTTAGTCTGGCCTTTACCCTTTGACCTGCTTGGCATGGGTGACGCAATGAAGAATCAAAGCACAAGGCCCTGAGTACAGCCAACATAGGTCTCTGGGTCATTGAGGCACGTAAGCCTCCAAACCCTATGACCAGGTTGTGATCCTTTGGGAGGGTTTTTTACTCAACAGATTCAAGATATTTATGTACAAGGACACTATCATATTGATAAATTTTATTTTAAGATGCCAAATATTTCCAGATGAAGCAGATTTCACTGTCAGATGTGGGCAATGATGCATTGCAAAGAAGGCAGTATTGTGTCCTGACCTCTGCAATTTAATCTCCAACATAGGCTGAGTGTCCTTTTTTGGAAAATTTACCTGCCGTGTAGGCTTGGCACATTTTGGCTAAATGATTTATTTATCAGTACAAGTACAGGTGGAAGGAACACATAGAGAATGCTGGTGGAACTCAGCAGGCCGGGCAGCATCTATGGAAAAGAGTAACAGTTGACATTTTGGGCTGAGACCCTTCATCAGGACTGGAAAGCAAGAGAAGTGCAAAGAGGGGAGGAAGAAGTACAAGGTGGTAGGTGATAGGTGAAACTGGGAGAGGGGGAGAGGGTGAAGTAAAGAGCTGGGAAGTTGATTGGCGAAGAGGGGGGATCTGATAGGAGAGGATAGAAGACCATGGATGAAAGGGAAGGGGGGGGGGTGGAAGGAGTCAGCAAATAAAATTACTACTTCACTGTTGAACCTTATTACCCCACAGTTCCTGACCATTCACATTAGCCACCAATATAGATGTGAAACCCTTGCACTCAGATTCACAATTTAACTCCTCGTCAGTTTTTTCAAATATAGCTGCCTTTGTCTCTACTCAGCAATGTTTACGGTGGTGAAATTTAAATTGGATGGAACACTTAAAATATCCCTCACCATAGCTGGAGTTCTTTAAATGCATGTGTGCCCTGCAGCTCATTTCAGTTCAATTACAGTAGTAAGGAGCCACATGCAATCAACTAAATTTGCATTAATGGTAATGAAGTGTACATGAAACAGATGCAATTGAATAAAATAATGTAACAACACTGTAACAATTTTATAGCAGCAAATTAATAATAGCTTCTGTATCTCCACTGTGGAGTCTGATCCATCACTGAGATTGAGTGTCATCAGAGTCAGAGAACACTACAACACTTTTAGCCCACCCACGCCGAACCATTAACCTGCACCTGGACCGTAGCCCTCAATACCCCTCCATCCATGTACCTGCCTAAATTTCTCTTCAATGTTGAAATCGACCCTGCATCCATCACTCGTTCCACACTTTCACCACCCTCTGAAACATTTCACCTTTCACCCTTCACCCATGACCCCTATTTGTAGGGGTCAACCTCGGTGGGAAAAAAGCTTGTTTGCATTTACCCCGTTTATATCATTCATAATTTTGTCTATCTTCATCAAATCTTCCCTCAATCTTCTAGGTTCTGGGGAATAATGTAGTGACTATTCAACCTTTTCCTTGTCCTGGGATCGTCAAGTCTGGGCAACATCCTTGTAAATTTTCTCTGCACCCTTTCAGTCTTACTTACATCTTTCCTGGATGTCGGTGTCAAAGAATGCACACACTACTCCAGATTAAGCCTCTCTAACGCCAACATAACATCCAACTCCTGTACTCCATATATTGATTTATGAAGGCCAATGTGCCCAAGGTCTCTTTACAACTGTATCTACCTGTGACGCCACTTTCAAGGAATTATGGCTTTCCTTTCCCAGATCCCTCTGTTCTACCGCACTCCTTGGTGCCCTGCCAGTCACCATGTTTGGTCCTCCCAAAGTGCAGCTCCTCACACTTGCCTGCTTTAAGTTCCATCTGCCATTTTTCAGGCTGGCTTAGATCCCAGTACAAACTTCAATGGTTTTCCTTGCTGTCCACTATACCCTCAATCTTGTCAATCAATTTTCAGGTATACAATCCAAATATAAAGAGAAATTAACTTTTCTAGATTCAATGTATATTTTGCAATGGTGATGAACTGTTGGAAGACCGTAATTCATTGTGTGTGTGTGTGTGTGTGTGTGTGTGTGTGTGTGTGTGTGTGTGTGTGTGTGTGTGTGTGTGTGTGTGTGTGTGTGTGTGTGTGTGTGTGTGTGTGTGTGTGTGTGTGTGTGTGTGTTATATATTTTCTTTCTTTTTTACAATATTTTTATTCAGAACAAAAAAAACAAGATTTACAGAGTGCAACACATAAATACATCTCAACATGACTTGTGTACATTCATATATTGTAATAAAATTGATCAAAATGTTGTAGCATAACACAGAAAGGTATACCACTCTGTAATCAAATTTAAAGATAGGTCATACATCATCAAAGAAAGTGTGTGTGTGTGTGTGTGTGTGTGTGTGTGTGTGTGTGTGTGTGTGTGTGTGTGTGTGTGTGTGTGTGTGTGTGTGTGTGTGTGTGTGTGTGTGTGTGTGTGTGTGTGTGTGTGTGATATTTTCTATATTTCTGCCTTTGTAAAGATCATTTATTAAGATGTTTAAATAAATTTTTCTTCATTTCAATTCTTGTTTGTCTTTTCTGTTTTACTGTCTCAAAAAACCGGATCTAAGAGGAGAAGATTGAAGTGATAATGACATACATGTATAACTTGCTCTTGCATGATTTACCACTGTAATCCACTGACTTGGTAAGAGTATACTTACTTTCTGCCCGTTATGCCTTCAGGTTCGGGGGTATGAGTATAGAATACTTATTAATGCTGGCTGCACAATGACTTTACTCCACTGTATGCGTCTAAAACTTAAACTCAGGTGGAGATTGTGGAGCTTATCTACCCAGCAATACCTATGTCTAAAGAATGTCATCTATTGTGAACGTCAGAATTAGAATCAGGTTTATTATTCCTGATATATGAAATTTGTTGTTTTGTGGCAGCAGTGCAGTGCAAGTCAGAAATATTACTATAAGTTATAAAAATAACCTTTTAGGATGTCCTTTTAGAATGAAGATGAGGAGGAAGTTTTTAGCCAGAAAGTGGTGAATCTGCGGAATTCATTGCCACAGGCAGGTTAATGGGTGTATTTAAGGCAGAAGTTGATATATTTTTGATTGGTCAGAGCATGGAGGAAGATGGGGAGAAGGCAGGAGATTGTGGCTGTGGATCAGCCGTGATGAAATGTCAAAGCAGACTTGATGGGCCAAACAGCCTAATTCTGCTCCTATACCTTATCGTCTTATAAGATACGCAAATAAATAGTGCAAGAGACGAATACTGAGGCAGTGTTCACGGGTTCATGAACTGTTCAGAAATCTCGTGGTTGAGAGGAAGAAGCTGTTCCTAAAATATTGACTGATATAATCAAAACTCATGGTTTAAATAAAAATAAACAAATAAGAAAAAATCCACTGCGGGTTTACAGTATTTTTTAAAACCCTGCGTGTTTTAAAAGTAATAAGTATAGGAAATATGTTTGCTCCGAACCTTCCAATAATAATAAAATTGCTCAAATCTAGCCAAATGAGCGGTCTAGAAATTCTTCGACATCTGAAAAGTACATTAAGTCTGTGGTGTGCAGTGGGCCAGAAAGAGAATCAGTTACTGCAAAGCGCTGCATATGCATATGTGTTTAATATGATCACAGGCCTTCCAAGGCAACACAATATCTAAGTGATAGCAACATGAATTAGTGACGACAAAGTAAGCATACCCAAAATGCTGGAGGAACTCAGTAGGTAAGGCAGCATCTAGGAAAATGATTAAACAGTCAACATTTCCTACCAAGAGCCTTCTCCATCCTGGTGAAGGGTCTCAGATTGAAATGCTGCTGTTTCCTCTTTTCCATGGATGCTGCCTGGTCTGCTGAGTTCCTCCAGCATTTTGTGTGCATAGCTTTGGATTTCCAGCATCTGCAGGTTTTCTCATGTTTGTCTAAGGCCATCCCTTTGCTTGCTTTGTCACAGTGAAATGTAGGAAGTCAGCTCCTGCTACTCTGCTGAAAGGCTATTACTCATTTAAGCTTTGACAATTATCACTATCAAACTTTTTTTTGACTCTAAAGGTCATTACTGGCAATCTTGATCATCTTTTCCCTGAGAACTGCAGTAATATTGATCAAGTAGAAAGAAAGAGATATCTTTTCTCATGACATACTGAATCACAACAATTAAAAGTAAAGATACAAGTGAACAGTGAAGGCCAAAGATATCCTTTCACTATTAAACCATGCTGAGATTATTTCGAACTAATAATTAACTACCCAACTTTCTTGCAGGGTTTTTAGTAGAGGACAGCTATTTTGCTACATACTGAGAAAACATTAAAACAGAGCAATGCTTGCCAGAAATCTGTACTGCAGCCGAAACAAACATCAACACATTAATTTCACCACTTCCAGCAGGACTGGGTACAAGCTTCACCTTGGCAAATCAACATTCATCTTCTGTCACCATGAACGACTTCTGAGTTTACTCTCTAGATATACGGTGATATTGTGCACAAGGGAACCAACTAATCAAGTGTTGGTTGTGGAGTGACTATCATCTGGATGAAGTCCACTTTTGAGTAATTTTTTGGAGTGACTTAAAAACTTCCCCTCTTTCTCTTACTCTAAAAGTGATCATGTTGTTAGTAAGTGTCGGGCAAGTCATTGGGTATATTTACGGAGGAGGTTGATAGGTTCTTGATTAACCAAGATATCAAAGGCTACAAGGAGAAGGCAGGAGAATGGGATTGAGAGGGATAATAAATCAGCCGTGATGGAGACTCAATGGGCCGAATTCTGCCCCTATGTCTTATTTGTCATTTATCCTCCCTCTGTTTTGTATGAAGTGCACCCTGAATTGCACAGGAAATCTGTGAATTCATTACAAAGATAAACATTTATTCTTGCAGAATCTTGTGAATTGTCAAGATGCTACGATGGAAGAAGTTAGTTTTTGCAGTTCAAGATTAAGAAAAGGCAGAGTATGGAAATACGAAATAAAATGCTGGAAACCCTCAACAGTTCAGGCAGCATCTATGAGAAGAAAACCAGAGTTAATGTTTTTGGAGGAAGTCTTGCCACATTCAACCTGAAAGTATAACTTTGTTTCTCCTGCAATGACCAGCAGAGAGCTTCCAGCATTTTCTGTTATTTGTTCTTAATTTTTTATCCTTTTTTTTCAAAGATCAAAGTTCAAAATCAATTTATTATCAAAGTACATACAGTATATGTCACCATATGCAACTGGGAGATTTGTATTTCTGCAGGTATACTCAATAATTCCAATAACCATAACAGATTCAATGAAAGATCACACCAAACCGGGTGAACAACCAGTGTGCAAATACAAAAGAAGAAGGAAAAAAGTAATAACAATAAAAAATAAATAAGCAATAAATATAGAAAACATGAGATGAAGAGTCCTTGAAAGTGAGTCGATAGGTTGTGGGAACACTTCAGTGTTGCAGCGAGTGAAGTTGAGTGAAGTTTTCCCCTCTGGTTCAAGAGCCTGATGGTTGATGGGTAATAACAGTTCCTGTGGTCTATGAGAACACATCAACAAACAGCTTCCACAAACTGACAAAAGGTGAAAGATCCTATTAACAATTTCAATCTCCATACAAAGAGCAGCCTTGAAGAAAGCTGCCTGATTTTTTTTTTACCTCTTTTCCTGCATGTCAGTTTGGATCAGCATTGAGTAATACCAAGTGAACTGAGATGTCAGATCACAAGCTGGGAATTAGCTCTCTGGTGCATTCATGGAAAGTAAAATATGCAGCATATATTATTGCTCCAATTTTCTCCCAGGTGGGTTGCGTTTTTAATTACCCCTGTCCACCACTTAACTAACTATAATTTTATGTATTAAATATAACACAAGAAATTGGGTGTAGAACTTGATAAAATAGAATTGTCATTAGTATTGTAATCGAAGTTTCATTTTAAAGATATTTCATGTGGCAAAGGTAGTTTAGTGGTTAGAGTAATGCTATTACAGCACCAATTCAGTACAGTTCATTTCTAGTTTAACATTAATTCAACCATAAGCATGGATACAGCCAAACAAAACAGTGTTCGCTTCGGGCCAGGATGGAAAATTCAGTACCAAAAGCACATATAATTATGCTAGCAGAAAAACATATAGATACAAAATTTTTTTTTTTTAAATAATGTAGCCTAAGTCCTTGAGTGTCATGGCCTGTAGATTGATGGAGCAAGCCAGTTATCTTGGAACCACGTTTCTGCAAGAACCAGCCCGCAGCAGTTCTCATCTCGCATAAGTACAGCTGCAAACAAATGCAATCCAGCTTGTTCTCCACCGAGCGAACCCTGGAGAGCAACACTGAGGGGAGGGGCCAACCTCAACCCGGCCGTCTCCTTCCTCAGCACGATGACTGATGCAGTGCACCTCCCCCGCCCGTTGGTTTCGACAATAAACCAGTGAATGTGAATTGCAGTATTCTACATTGCCAGTATCCAACAGAGTCTTGTGATCATAAGAAAGTTTAAGACAATCACCCACACAGTTCACTCTGTGGACTGCCTCTGATGTCTTCTTCCCTGGGTGACTGAAGTACGCTGCAACACGCTCCAACAAGTCCAGCTCAGTCACAATCCAGCAACTCGCAGCTGAACTAGACGTGCAGTGCCTGTTGTTCTAAATATCCAGAAGTGTCTTGTGATTGTGAAAAAGACATAAAGGACAACAATGACACCTTTGGCTGGACACAGAGAGGTTGCTGTGTTCCAAGCTCACTGCCTTCTTACCAGAGAGATGGCAATCAATGATCAGGGTTCAATTCCTGCCACTGTCTATAAGGAGTTTGTTACATTCTCTTCATGACTCCGTGGGTTTCCTCCAATATTCCTAAGATGTACAGGTTAGGGCAAGTAAGTTGAGGTCATGCTAAGTTGGTGCCAGAAGTACGGCGACATTTGCCGGCTGCTCCTCCGCGCTGATTCAGGCATCGTTGGTGCTGACGCATTTCACTGTCTGCTTCAATGTACATGTGACAAATAAAGCTAATCTTTCATCTTCATTTTCCATCTCTTTTCATTTCTAACAATTCTTCGTGCATTCATTTACTGTAACAGCTAGCACAGTGAACCTTTGCATTCACATCACAGCCACTACCAGATGAATGGAGGGGGATCCTGTTGGGTTGTGCATGCTCTATTCATTTATGATTCTTCTTTAAAGGTTGGAGACAGCTCTACAACAAAATGACCCACAGGTAGTTATGTACCCTATCTGACTGTGCTTGGCAGCTAGGTACCTTTACTCTCTGTGCTACCTGGAAGTCTAGCTAGTTT
The DNA here is from genome assembly GCF_048418815.1 of Hemitrygon akajei. Taxonomy (NCBI): domain Eukaryota; kingdom Metazoa; phylum Chordata; class Chondrichthyes; order Myliobatiformes; family Dasyatidae; genus Hemitrygon; species Hemitrygon akajei. The sequence goes on from NC_133136.1 coordinate 18,644,015, forward strand.
ACTTGGAATCATTTTGCTTTACATTTCAATAAGAGTGCATCCTAATGGTGTAAGGTTAGCTATTTCCATTAGCAGGAAATCAACTTAATTAATATATTGTCACTTACAGTTTTAGCAAGAAAATAGAGTCTCTGAGCACTAGAACTGGGAAATAGGCCATTTGGCCCATCTAATCAGTGCTGAGCTGTTTTTATACCTAGTCCCATCGAATCATACATCTCCAAACCTCTCCCTTAAAGGTTACAGTTGAACCTACATCCACCAATTCTGCTGATAGCTCATTCCACACTTGCACCACCCTCTGAGTGAAGTTGTTTCCCCTCTCAGTGAAGAATGTAGTATCTTGATTTAATTCATAAGCACTTACTGGAAATAAACCTAAGGAACTTTCTATGCTAATCAATGCTGAGCTAAAATACTTGGTGAAATAGTTTCTTGACTGTTCACTGATTTTGGATGCAATACCTGACCCCATTCTCCTGAACCTCCTTTCTAACAGAGCACTGAGAAGAGGGCATGACCTGTGTGGTGGGGGTCCTTAATGATGGATACCATCATTTGAAGGATCGCCTTTTCAAGATGTCTTTGAAGATGTGGAGACTAGTGCCCATGATGGAACTGGCTTAGTTTACTGGGCACTGCTTGCTGAATGTCTGGCTGTCATTCTTGATGACTGAGAATTAGTCCTTGTAGTTGACCTTCAGAGGAACTTGGTCACCTTAGTCGATAGGCAATGCAAAGTTGAGTCTTTCTGAGTTATTTAAGGATAGTTAGTATTGCATTTCATAATCAGAATCATCTTTATCACTGACATACTGTTTGTCATGAAATTTGTTGTTCTGTGACAGCAGTACATATAAAATGCAATGTACAGCAATATGTAACCAATGCATAAAAACTGTAAATTACAGTAAGTATATATTATATATAAAATATTATTTATATTTTATATATATATATAAAATAAGTAGTGCGAAAAGAGAGCAGAATATTTGAGGTAGTATTCAAGGTTCATTGTCCATTTAGAAATCTCCTGGTGGAGGGGTGGAAGTTGAGTGTGCGTTTTCAGGCATCTGTACCTCCTCTCTGATGACAGCAATGAGAAGAGAATGTATCTTGGGTGATGGGGGGGGGGTCCTTAATGATGGATGCCACCTTTTTGAGGCATCATGTTTTCGAAACACCTTTCCCATTGCACCTGATCCTATTCTTTGGCTGCGTTCAATATTAATGTGCCTACTGTACACAGGATTGCAGTGAGAAGAAGAAATATTGGCAATGGGATCAGGTACAGACTTTGGGGAGAACAGTTAAATCTGATCTGGTTTTCAGCAGTGTTGGGGATTCCAAAGTAGGGGGACTAGAGAGGAAAGAGTGAGGCGAGTGAGAGAAAGAGAGGAGAGAGAGAAAGAGAAAGTGAGAGGGAAAGAAAGAGAAAGTGAAAGAGAGGAAGAGATTGAGCAAGAGAGAGAAAAGAAGGGGATCTAATTTGGCTTAAGTTTTGAGGGAGTAAAGAATTTTCAGGAAAGCAGGGAATGGACAATAAGGGACAGTCACCTAATATGTGGAAATGCTTGTAGTAAAGAAAACACAAAAGCACAACAGATACTAGAAATATGAAATAAAACAGAAAATGCAAGAAGTCTCAGTAGGTGAGACATTATCTTCAATGTGAGAAAAAGAATTCAACTTTCACTTTGATGACCTTTATGTTGATAAATATTTCTAGTGTTTCTGTTTTATCTTAAGGTGGAGAAAGTGCCTGAAGTTTCAGCAAAACAAGGAAAAGAAATAAATGTAAATGTTAAGGGAATGATAAGGACAATGGTGCTTAAATGGCAGGGCTGATCGTGTTTTGAGCCAGGGATGCTCTTGAAGCAGATTAAATGCCTGGGTTATGGGCTGTAGAGTGGGCGATATCTTCATATTTTGGCAGCTCTATTAAAAAGCCAGCCAAAGCTCAGTGCAGTGTGACTGTCCCCTCCAAAGATGTGAGATTCCATAACACCAAAAAGGGCATCAGAGGCACCCATTACAATAATTAAGACAGATAATAATCGCACCTTCACTGTGACTCTCAATTTATTTCCTTGAATATAATGAAATATTTTTATATGCACATTTGCAGAAGAAACCTCTTCTAACTCATTACCAACTCGCTTGATCTTTCCAACTTTCCTGAATTACTGGACTGCTTCTCTGAAATCCAGTGCTGCTTGAGCAGCGTGAAGATTGAAACTTTCATCTTCAGTGGCTGTCACAAACACCATTCCTTAGTGACACAGTCCAACCATCCAACTGACAAGTGTCTGAAACTGAGGCAGACTGCTTGCAATTTGGTTTGATATTTGACACTGAGAGCTTCAGACCACTGTTCATTTTCACCTCTATAATAGTTGCATAACTCTGTCACTGCCTGAGCTCATTTGCTGCTGAAGTCCTCATCAATGCCTTCTTGCCTCTCCACTTCCTGGAGCCCAATCTTCCTCAATCTTTTTGTCACTTTCCAAAACTCTGTTCAGACATTTCATCTATTGCCTATCTATTACTTACGTTCCTTGCCCAACTACATTGACCCCTGGTTAAGTCACAGTCTAATTTCAGAATCCACAAACATACTTTCAAATGATTCTATCATCTCAGTCTCTCCTCTTCGCTTCTTCTTCTCCCTCTGTTTAACTGCTCGAGATATTCACATTCCATCAATTCTGGCACATTCTCACTCCAAACAACATTGGTGGTTAAGTCTCCAGCTGCCAAGGCTGTTAGCTCATGAATTGCCTATCTAAACCTCTCTATTTTTCTTTCTTCTAAGGGTTTACTCTTTCTCTGTAGTATTTACCTCTTATATTGCCATAGTACTTTTATTTTGTTTAATGCACAAATGCGTTACGCTGGATTTCTGGCATTTGCAGAATCTCTCGTGCTATTTTTGGTTGATCACATTCCTCTGAAACTCCACCGTGGATGGTCCGAAGTCACTGAAAGGAGGAGAGTTGGGCATAGGGTTACAACTCATCCCGTTTTAAAGCCCTGGGAAAGGTTTCACTGCTAGTGTAATGGTTTCTCTGTAGCAGCAGTGTTTGGATTATGACTAGAGATAACGGGGGCTTTGGAAGGTGTGGCGTCCAATGAGGGAAGTGTTTTTACTTTCTTGTGTGCCCGAAAGCGAGGGATTCATGGGCTTTTGTTCAGCAAAAGATGGAGGGAGAAGATGCAAGAACGAAGAGGTTGTAGACTGCAGGGCGGAGTGGACTTGGTATGGGGTTGGGAGTTCACGATGCCTAGGGGAGTTGACAGAGAATGAAAATCCTGAGCTCCAACGTGCACATTAGACTGTTTCATTAAAATGGGCCCTTTGTTTTGTTTTCTTCACTAACCCCATAATCAAATTAAGAATTATAAAGCACAATCGTTTAATTGCATATGATGTACTCTTTGTGATTTCGTGGTACTGATTTGTACAGGGGGAAAACATCATGCAGCATTCACACAAACGAGATTTCACAAGTTTGGTGGGGCCGGAGACTGTCTTCCCCTAGACTAACACCGCTGGCTGAACCTGAGGGTTACACCATAAACACCCATACCTACAGAAATGCCAACAGAAACTACAAAGACCTCATCCCTATGAGAGAAAGGAGACACCAAAAAGATGGGTTGCACCTGAAGACTTCTTTAAAGAATGGCTCAGGACAGAGGACTCTGGAAAGCTACTGTCAGTGTCCTATGTCCTACTAGAGGTGCTGAGCTTAAGTATTTAAGTACATTCCTGCAAAGCTCCTTGGGCCTTTGAACCTTGGGATTACTCTGAACAACCTACAGATGTACTTTCAAGGACTCTTTACTTCTCATGTTCTCAGTATTACTTTTATTTGCACAATTTGTCTTTGTCAGTCTTTGTTTATGAGAAGTTTTTTGTAAAATTCTATTTTATTTCATTTTTCCTGCAAGAAAATGAATCTCAAGTTAGTATACTATATGTAACATACATACGTTAATAATACATTTGCTTTGAACTTTGAACTTGCAGGAGGTGCTACAGACTACTTTGAACTCTGCTTACTTGAAGGTACTGTTGAAATGATAAAGTTCTTGAACAGAATGTTACCATTCTCTAATTTGATGATTCATTGATTAGCCAAGGGCAAAAGTAACCAATGAGAAAATAGAATAATTGCAATTAAATATATTCTTACCCAATCACAAGGCCATTTGATATTAAAGGGTGAGGGGGATCCACAGTTAAATTTAATCTACCGGTAATCAAAAAAGACCATACTGTCACCATACTGCCGTGTCTGCATTGTGCTGAGCAATTCCACGGATCTTGCAGGATGCTGTCAGCCCAGAACTCTATTTCAAAAACTGACCACTTTTTGTGAAGCAGAACTTACTGATATTGATCCTCCAGCTAATTTTTATTCATTTGAAGTGGCATTCTATGGACTACTCCCATGGTTTTGTTTTATGTCTGCCTACTCACTAAATATTTAATGCATTTCTCTAAAGTTACTTTTCACCGACCTCATTCCCAGATACAGGTGTCCAACACCAACATCTTATAGATTTTCCTCACAGCTTCGAATCACAAGACTGGTGATTGGCTTACTGTCTCCTCTCTACAGCACCTTCATTTCCTCAAGATCTCAGCATTGTTTTCCACTGAACGGGCTGGTGAGATTTACATGCTGTACCATGTGACCTCATCTCTGGGCTAAACCTAATAATTCTCATCCTTGTACATAGTCACATTTTTTTATTAATTTCCATCCATTCTCAATACTTGAGTTTCTACATATTTATGTTGAAATAACGATTATTCATGCAGAACTTCACCAGTGGATTAATAAAAAAATAAATATGCAATATAGCATGCATGACTGTGGACTTGGTTTTTATGTACATTCTACATGGGTTTTACTGAAATGTAGTTTTCAGTTCCATGTGTAACACCACACTGAGTTCCTTATATTCTATGGATCTGTTGCATGTTCTCAGCTTTGCAGATGAGATCTCTGCAGCTAGCTTAAAGCAGAATAGTGGATTCTGGTTAAATGGGCCATTGGTTAATCAGTGTAACTGCTTATTTGGGACAACTCTTAAAGAGCAGAAACAAATTGAGAAAATAGCTGAGATTCCCTTTGTTTATTTGGGACACTATGTTGCTTAATTGGGGCAGGAGACTGTTGCTGAGAGTTTTCTAACTAGTGTCAGTTACATGCACGTCACATGGGTGTTAGAAATTACACTGTGCTTAGAGCAAGCAGTTTTTAAATAGCGTCACTTGTGTTTTTGTGTTCAAAAGCAGTGATTTTTGTCGCTGATAGTTGGTGCATATTCTCCCAGAGAATAAGGGGAGATCTTACAAAAGGTATACAAAATTATGAGCGATATAGTTGGGTACAAGCTTTTTCCCTTCAGGTTGGGTGAGACTAGAGAAAGCGATCATAGGTTAAGGGTGAAAGGTGAAATATTTAGGGGGGATCTGAGGGGGTCCTTCTTCGCTCAGAGGGTCGTGTGAGTTGAAGTGATGGATGCAGGTCCAGCTGTAACATTTAAGAGAAGTTTGGATAAGTACATGGATGAGAGGGGTATGGGATTAGGCAGAGGACCAGGCTAGCATGGTCAAAAGGCCTGTTTCTGTTTCTGTTCTGTAATGTTCCATGAAGATAACTCAGTGAAGACCAAGACTATGAAAGGAAGGAAGCTACAGGGTAACAGAGTGAGGGAAAGGAATGGGCTCGGCTGAGTTGCTCTTGCAGGAGCTGTACAGATTCCATGCTAAAACTGATTTTGTGATTCTGTGATTCTAGTTTGTGTGTTTACCTGGCACAGCTTCAGGGAAAATTCAGTTAGTAAGATTTGATTACTCAGTGCATAAATAAGAACTGTCATTGAAAAATTGCACTAGGCATGAATTATGCCACTGCATCATTGTTAACTTCATTTGTGAGTGAGTGAGTGTGAGAAAAAGATACAAGCAAGTTAAATGTCCTGAAGTCAAATGTCAATGACAAAGTAAATTCATTTTCAATGTACTTTTATGTTACTACATACTACATTGAGATTGACTTTCTTGAAAGCGCTTACAGGAAATAGAGAAATACAATAGAATTTATGAAAAACTATATATAAACAAAGATTGATCAGCAGGAAAAGTCAAAATCAAAGTAAAGTTATTATCAAAGTTTGTATATGTCACCATGTATTGTACTACATTGAGATTTATTTTCCTTGGAGGGATTTATAAAGAAAAACAATAGAATTTATGAAAATCTATGCATAAATAAGGACTAACAAGAAACCATTGTGCTGTAAGACAAATTGTGCAGATAAAGTAGTAAATAATACTGAGAACTTGAGTTGTAGAGTCCTAGAAAGTGAGTCTGCAGATTGTGGAATCGATGCAGGGTTGTGGTAAGTGAAGTTATCCACACCAGTTCCTGAAACAACTCCACAAAAATCAGAATTTGAATTCCACAGCAGGTGCAAAGGCAATACTGCTCTGCTTCAAGTTAAACACATTTTCATTTGGAAATCAAAACATTGCTTATGCTGGAAATCCAAAATAACAATTGAAAATGCCAGAAACACGTTGTGGATCTGGCAACACCCTATGGAAGGGGAACAAAGGTAGAAAACCTTTTACTTTAGAGTTATCTGAAGAACTTTGTAAGACAGTGTAGTTATTAGAGAAATTTAATGAAGTAATATATGCACAAAAATGAAATGTTACATTAGAGTGGAACAGCAGAGCACCAGAGAGTAGTAACAGAATTATTGCTGAAAAATAGTATTTTTTCTTATGGTAACCTCATCCAACGATACATTACCTTACCTACATAGTTACTACAGTATTCCGTCCTCTCAAGCAAATTTTTGTGCTCAGTTCTGTCAAGCCATTGTTTTCTAAACGATCACTACTTATTACCATTATTGTAGACAGGGGACAGAGAAGTCCAATGTCTCACATTGGTGTGAATGATTTAGTAATATTTTATCTGATAATGGAAGCAGACCAATTACCAGAGCAGATTGACAATAATGACATTTAATTCTGTGTACAGCAACTTCATCAGTATTCTAAGCGTTCTTGTGAGACATTTGGCAAATTGCGTAAAAAACAATTAAAACTATTTATTACAGAATCTATTTACCCTCCTGATAATTAAAGAGGAGAAAGACAGCTAGAATTAGTTTTTTTTCTTTGGACTCCACTCTAGAATGGATGTGAGTGAAGCTGTAATCTTTTACTAAATCAGCTGATCACAAGATTTGCAATTCTTTAGTCTATGTAAATAACAGAATTATTGCAGAGACAGACTCAATCTGTCCCGCTCTACTGTCTGTACAACTTGCAGGTAACATTTATTATGTCTGTGTTGCTCGTTTGGAAACAGCGCAGATTTCCAATAGTTTCAACCTATCATTTCAGACCAAATTAACTATAACTAGAAGATAATCCTGATTCTGGCTTGTGCCTTGCTAATAATCACTACTTTGATAAACAGGTATAAAAAAATATTATGTAGAGAATCTAACTGCAGAATCTCATCAAAGAGAAATGAAGATCAAAACTAACAAAAGTTACGAAAGATTAAGATTACTTGGAGAACCTGGATATAAGGAAAACTAAAAGTTCTGAGACAGAATACTTAGACAACCCTAATTTCAAAAGTGTGAGATGACAGAGAGGATAATATCCCTGTCTGCAGAATCTTGCACCTGATAAAGTGGCCACTGAGTGTATGTTGGTTGTTTTTTTGTTGCTGTAGCCCATTCTCTTCCAAGTTCAATGTGTTCCCGTCAAAATAGCATTGGTAAAACACAGCGATGCCTTACTAGCAGCAAAAAAAACTAGTAACTACTTTATTAGTCAAACTCTTTCTGGAAAACGATCAGTGCTTTCAATAGCCTGTAAATTCCCTTTTGGTGTTGAGCTTTTGAACCACCTACACATTCTGGCTTTTTTGTGGTGTGAATTGAAGTCTCAAAGGTGCAGGATTATTGTGGCGTGGTGTGTATGGGCCAAATTGAGTTGGTGGGGCCTGTGCCCAAGAGTGAGGAACCAGCAATATTTGGTCATTTGGTCATTGCTGGACCAGAGGTGATTTGAAGCGGCAGATCCAAGGTGAGGCAACCTAAGGTGAGGCAGAATTGAGGTGGTGGGGCCTGGGCCTGAGAGCAAAGAAAAAGCCGATGTTTGATTGATTTAAATGCTGGGTCAGATTGGGAAAATTGGCTATGGGCTGATTCAAGATGGCGGGCATAAGAGCGAAGAACAAGACAAGGTTTGGCTGATTTAAGTGACCAGATTGAAAAGGTCGGGGTGTCAGGGCCAGAGTCAAGGGAAGGGCTGGTGTTCAGCTTGCTGCTTGGTGAGGTTTGCTCGTCTCTGTGCTGTACTGAGGCTGTGGCCTGCAACCAGTCAGCTGTAGTGATGACTGGCTTTGTGGCTGTGAACTCACTTTCGTGAACACTAGGTCTGTTTACTTGTTTACGTTTTATTGTTTGTATGATTTGTTCTTTTTTTTGCACAAAGGGTGTTTGATTATCTTTTTTAATAGGTTCTATTGGATTTCTTTTGCGCTGTCTGTAAGGAATCAAATCTCAAGGGTGTACGTAGTATACATACATGCTTTGATCAAATGCTTTGAACTTTGTGCTTTCAGAGATGTGCTTCTGCACACCACTGTTGTAACATGTGGTTATTTGATTTACTGTCGCCTTTCTGTCAGCTTGAACCAGTCTGGTCATTCTCCTCTGACGGTTCTCGTTAACAAAGCATTTTCACCCACAGAACTATCACTTTTGTTTTTTACACTATCCTCTGTAAATTCTAGAGACTGCTGTGTGTGAAAACCCCAGGTCAGCAGTTTCTGAGATTCTCAAACCACCCTGTCTGGCACCAACAATCATTCCATGGTCTAAGTCACTTAGATCACATTTCATCCCCATTCTGTTTGGTTCAAACAAAAACTGAAAACACTTGACTATGTCTGCAAGCTTTTATGCATTGAGTTGCTGCCACGTGATTGGCTGATTAGATTTATGCATTAATGAGCAGGTGTACAGGCGTACCTAATAAAGTGCCCACTGTGTGTATATCACTGTGGTATAATGGTGGAAAGTGGGGGAAATGAGTAACATACTAATTTACCTGATCACAAACCCTTCAGTCTTCCTGAAACATCAACTGTACTCTTTTCCACAGATGCTGCCTGGCTTGCTGAGTTCCTCCAGCATTTTGTGTGTGTTGCTCAGATTTACCACAATTCAGAATACGACGAAAGCAAGCTGGATCTCAACACCTGTCCATTCTGAGTCACTCCACCGTTAGAAAAAGAGTGACATCTTCTTGGTTGTTTTCTGAACTGTCAATAACAATAATTGAAATGTTCCACGACAGTCTGCTGCCCTAACATAATCTTTTATCATCTTCATAATATCTATCCCAGCTACCAGACTGTGTCCATAACTGAAAAGACATTAACTGCCTTAAATTAAACCGTGTGATTAAAATGAGAATCACAAAAGACAAAGGTCTGGTGCTCTGATGAAACTTGCTGTCAGTTAATCCCTCTTTACCATGCTTAAAAATTCCATTTCATTCTTTGAAATGGAATTATATGTCATCTAATTTAAATTCCAGATTCAATATCTCTTGCACCTTCTCCCCTCACAATCTCTGATTACATTCTTCATTACTTTTATTGTGGCTGCCTCGGCAACTTTCCTGATTGCATTAAAATTCAGCAGCACTTCAACTTTTCCCCTCTTTGGGTTTATTACTGTACTAATTTCCTTTTACATCCCTGTTCAATCTTAAATTAATGCAAAATGCCACCAGCACATTATGAAAACTGGCCCTCCCCCCACCATCAAAAGCCTGAATTGTACATGAACAATGACTAGGTTAGATTGGCACATGTACGCCCACAAAAAATTATGCAGAATTAATTTTTTTCCAAGGTTTTTAACACTTACAAAATTACATTTTCTTTTGAATATATTTCTGAAAGGATTAATTCAAAAGGTTCTCTCAACTTTCTTTTGTGGATTGCATGCCTTTCTTTCACATTATTTTACAACATTAATGTAATTCTATGTGGCAATGGTTTATGCTCAGTACATTTTCTCAGAAAAATATTAAATCATATTCAGCCCTGAGACTGTAATTCTCTATCAGATTGTTGGTGCTCCTTTACCTGATTGAGGGCTTGAACTTTGTAGAGTTCTTACTTGTTTTATCTTCAAAGTTAAAACTTTTTATACAAGGAGTAATGGAATTGCACTAGTGCATAAGATCACTGAAATAGACAGAATTAATAGGCTCAGGACTTGCTAGCTGCATTTCTAGTAGGAGTTAGATGAAGATGGTGAAAAATTGATAGATTGGATGGATCTTTCAGAAAGTAGTTTTGGAAGAAAATTTTAACAAATGATACCTCAGCACAAATCTAAATCCCAAGGTGAACCAAACTAATAGATTAATGTAACAAATGAATTGTATTTGTCTAATTTCTTGTAAATCAGTCTCAGTAACATTATCAAATGAGTCCTGGACAATAAGCATATTTTCATTGGATCACATTTAACAGATATATCCCAATAAATTAGTTAAAATATTCAAGAAAGAACTTGGATGCATCCATTTTAACTGTTCATATACTGATATGATGACCCAGCCAACAGTAATTACCAAGTCTGATAAAATTTACTTCATATTCTCTTCTGCCTTATTCAGCCTATGTGAACATTGTGGGAGATGACACTTCTGCACAATGATCAAAAGGGCATTTCCTGAAACACTTGTAGACTGCTTAGAGGTCAATGCCTGGAAATTGGAGTCCGTATTTATTTGCTGGGCTGAAAGGTGCCATTTTCAATGCTAATCAATTTTCCCTCTCAGCCCCAATCTCCTGCCTTCTCCCCATATCCCTTCATGCCCTGGCTGATTAAGGATCTATCAATCTCTGCCTTAAATATACCCAATGACTTAACCTCCACAGCTGCCTGTGGCAACAAATTTGACAGATTCACCATCCTCTGGTGAACGGAACCCCTTCTCATCTCCGTTCTAAATGGACGTCCCTCTATTCTAAGGCTGTATCTTAGATTCCCCCACCACAGGAAATATCCTCTCCACGTCCACTCTATCAGGGTCTTTCAGCATTCGATAGGTTTCAATGAGATTCCCCCCCTCATTCTTCTAAATTCCAGTGAGTACAGGCCTGGAGCCATCAAATGCTCCTCATATGATAAGCCTTTCAATTCCATGTTGTAACTGACTGTGAGATACTCAATAGTAAGCTTGGACACTGTGAGTCAAGGAGCATGTTTCTGTGCTGTTTGACCCCATGATCACATTGCATTAAAACATGAGTTACTTGGTTCCCAACAGCAGCTGCCTGCAGAGATCGCAGCTGCTCATCTTTGCCTTTAGGAATCGTGGGAGCCGGGATCTGACTTTCACCGATTCTCTCTGTGGCAGACAGAGAATGGAAGTATAAAGGACTGCCGTGGAGGCGAGGGAAAACACGGGGGAGGAGGGACAGATATCTTCAGGGTGTGAGGCCGCAACTCCTCCCACGGGTTGTCAGTGTGGATCGAGCTACGTGCCACAAGTGGCCCCAAGCCACGGTGAATCACAGACTCATCACTCTGCAGAGATCCCAGCATGTATCTCTGCTGTGCATAGCTGCAGTAAGTGCTGTCAGACAAGCGCTGATGTGTGAAGTGTGTAGAGCATTAAAAACTGAGACAGACAGATGCAGACAGCTACATATCGATGTCCCCGTCGGGATCCTTTAATTCACACCTCCTAACTGACTTGCCGCTGATTTGCTTCTCGTTTTACTGAGAGGTAAAAGCAAAGATTGAGGATTGCACATTATTGCTGCAGTTTCTATTGGTAAGGCAATGGTGAGTGTTGCCAATATTTGGCAAAAGTCGTTACTTGCGTAAGCAACGCCAGAAAAACATCAGTTGCACTGAGGTGAAATATTCCAGAGGCTCCCGATCAATTTCCATGACAGATGGGCTTTTAACAGGAAATGATTGCTATCATATTAAAACATCTATCGGATGGCTTTTGTGCACATAATAAGCAGGCGCAAATGGGCCCAATTTCTACACATAATGCGAGGCAGGTGATTTTTTTAAACTGTTGCTGCCAAATTAATGAAAATAAAACCTCACTGTATCAACACACATAAAATGCTGGTGATCTATGGAGAGGAATAAATAAAGAGTCAGGCTGAGACCCTGCACCAGGCCTGCATAGTTAGTTACTGCCTGTTACGTCACTGGTGTTTAGGGCAGCAATGAAGGCCCCCCATCTCTGTCTGGATAGAAGGATTCTTCATTGCTGTTTGTTTTTGAGCAGTCGAGGTTGTCAGCCCTCAGCTGAACCCCCAAACCTGGAGGACCGGTGGATCACTTTTTGTCTGGCTTCTAACCTTTTGGCCTGTTTGGCATGGGTGACCCTATCAAGATTCAAAGCACAAGGCCTTGACTCCAGATAACATAGTTCTCCAGGTCATTGAGGCACGCAAGCCTCCAACCCCTCCAACAAGGAGGACCAGGACTGTATTCTTGGATGTTAGTGCGAGGAATGTTAGCACTTTTTGTAGCAGCTTGGTGCACCCATCCCCTGCAACCCGGCTGAAAATTCTTATCATGAGAATCACTTGTATCCAGATATCTGGTGTAAAGTGCAGGAGCTTTTTTTTTAGGAACTAACAACTTTTAGCAGATTGTATTTATCTTTTTACTAAAAGAGTTTTCATTCAGTAGAGAACTTTATGGCAATGACAGCTCATTTGTAATGTCTTTACTTTTGGGCCCTTATGACAGGGTTCTTTATCTGAAGGTGCAGCCAATGAAAAGTCAATGGGTGCCACGGTAGTGTAGTTAGAATGACGCTATTACAGCCCGGGGTGTCATAGTTCAGAGTTCAATCCCAGCATTCTCTGTAAGGAGTCTGCATGTCTTCCCTGTGGAACATGTGTGGGTTTTCTCTGGGTGCTCTGGTTTCCTCCCACGGTCCAAAGACACACTGGTTAGTAGGTTCATTTGTTCATTGTGAATTGTCCCATGATTAGGCTTAGGTTTAAATTGGGGGTTGCTGGGCGGTGGGGTGCGAAGGACTGGAAGGGACTGTTCTGCACTGTGTTTCTAAATAAATAAATAAATCACCACGAGTCAAAAATGGATTTTGAGTGTGTAGACACATAATCTTTGTCATATTAATCCTTTCAAAATATCAATAATTATCTTTTTCCATTAAAATATCATTTCTATTTCAAGAGATCAACTCCATCTCAAGTTTCATAAGATATTGAAGGTAATTTACAGCAGCAAATTAAATTACCACTTTGTAATCACAAGAGATTCTGCATATGCTGGAAAATTCAGAAGGAACTCAGCAGGTCAGGCAGCATCTATGGAAAGGAATGAACCTACCAACCTGGGATGGGAAGCAAACCAAAGATGGGAGGAACCCACAAGGTCACAGGGAGGATGGTTATCTTTCAGATGGACATAAGTTATTATATTTTAATCAAATCAAATGAAATTCAAGCTTAATTATCATTTAACCATACGTAAATAACAGCTGAATGAAACAGCGTTCCTCTAGGGCTAAGGTGCAGAACATACACAGCACATTCAAAATAGCGAGCGAAAACAACATAGTCACACAAACAACATATATATAACCTACTTGTGGTAATTTTTTTAATGTACTGTGTGTGATGTAGGCTTAGTGGGTGTACCATAGTATGGTGGACTGTTGTTTTGTTTGTTTATATATATATACACAGTTAGATGACAATAAACTTGAACGTGAACTGAAGTTCAGGAATGAACCCAGGCTTGTGGCAGTTTGTGTCCATATCCTGTTCCTTCTGAGCACAGCTTTCATGGTGAATGTTGTTAGCGTAAGTTTCAGGGTCCTATCTAAATGGGAGAATATGGCTTTGATTATAGTAATGAGGTAGACAAACACTATAGCCGCCTAAAAAAATTAATGCCGCTAACTCGAACAACTGTACTGTTTGAATTTTAACTCTCACTCCATCCAGTTTAGTAGCAACTTAAACTTTCCCATCCACTGGCCATGTTTAGCACTTCTTAGTAAGGTTACTAGACTTCAATCAGAGCAACTCATCGACTTCATCTATCCCCCAGCCCATTGCACATTGAGGCCAATTGCGCTCATTTCCAAATCCACTCTGGCTGAGATCAGCAAATTCAACACATGCCAGCAATCAAACCTGGTACCGAACTGATTGGTGTGACTCAGAAACTCACCAGATGGTATTGCTGCATATTTGGATCCATTCTAGATTTTTTTTGTGTGTGTTCTTTTGCTCTGTAAATCCCATAAACAATTTGAATTACCTTATTTTGTGGAGTTTGACTCATTTGCCCACTATCTACTTTCACCGGGCTTGATAGTCATTTTTGTCAGCAAATTGAAATGTACTGTGTGCCTTTTGGACTCATAACTCTTCAGTCTCTACTGGGACTAACTGGTGATAAGAGCCTACATTTAAATGGATAATGGTCTACAGATTTTACCAGGCAAGGCAAATTTTTTGAGCACAGTACAAATAAATATTGTCTAAAACCCACTCACTGAGTGCAACCTGGCTCTTTGTGTGTGGGTGTTGCACTTCGAAGAATGTGGTCTGCTTTTCATGCTTATTATGTTCAGGTGCACAGTCTGTGGGACTGCACAGAAAGGTCAATGTTTCTTAGCATCACTTACAGAAAATTACTTTGACTTTTCAAGATCCAAACCTGGAATTGTACACTTAAAGCAAAGGTGGAGAGTTGAAGGCTGCTATTTTAAGTTTGGTTAAAGGTGGATAGAGTCTACCTAATCTGCTGTCAAGAATAAGATGAAGGACCTTATGGCATAGGAGCACGATTTGGCCACGTTGCCCATTGGAGTTTGGTCCATCATTCAATCATGGCTTAGTTTTTTATTGCTCTCATTATAAACTAAATTTATCATTTGGCTTCATTTAGTTGAAGACTCATGGGACTACCTACTACAGGAATATGATATGATCATTGGTACTCACAATGTTACACAAGTCCAGCTTTATTTATTTATTACCATACAGCACGGAGTAGGCTCTTCTGGCCCTTTGAGCAATGTGGCCCCTTCAATCCTCCAATTTAATCCAAGCCTAATCACAGGACAACTTATAATGACCAATTTACCTACCAACCGGTACATCTTTGGTCTGTGCGGGGTGACTGGAGTACCCAGAGGAAACCCATGTGTTTCCGGGGGAAGGTACAGATTCCACACAGACAGTGACAGCAATTAAACCCAAGTCGCTGGTAAAGTGTTGTGCTAACAACAACACTATTATGCCTGCCATCCCAATAGTCTGTGTAATACACAATATCTGCCTTTTCATTGTGAAAATACATCAGATTTAGGCTGCGAAGCCTGACAATTAATTTCTCACCAACTGTTTAAAATATTTATTTAAATTATTTCCCATATTTTATTTTTTCATAGCAGCTGTTGCTTCTAGTAAACTGAAATACGATTGGCAGTCAAACACAAAAGAATTTTATTTATACAATAGATTTGCTCCTTTCTGACAAACTGGACAAAACATTGGATTTGGAATCAATTTTTCTCCATCCTGAGATCTTGAAGTATATTTGGATTATATGATGTGCTCAAGTACCGTGTATCTGAGCCCAAAATGCTTTTCTACCCATTCATTGGGTGGATAACATGGTTCCTTTATTTCAGGTAGAACTTGCTGTTAAGCAGCTTTTCTTCAAATTACCTTGGAAACATGAAGGCATATTCCAAAAGTTTAATTGAGGTAAATTGATTGATCAATGTCAAAAAAATGATTAAGAGGATGAAGGACTATTGTGAATCAGTTTTAAAATGTAATGTTTTTCTTTACTGTCCTACAAAATTTGCAGTGTGTGGGATTTGTAGAGAAACAGACATCACTGAGAATTGGAAATGATAGGAAAAATAAGCATTCTTTGTATTCAAGGTAATTCAAGTTTTCAAAGTATTGATTCCACATAGATTTTTAAACTTTGAAATCATAAATGCTCCAATTCCTAAACCTGGGAGAGAAAGAAAGTATCAGATAAAAGTTCAAATTATATTTAATTTCAAAGTATGTATTCTTACAGGCAACCACAAAACAAAGAAATCTAATGGAACCCTTTGAAATAGAACACCCAATGTGCAGAAAAGAAACAAATCATACAAACAATAAAAGTAAGCCAATACCACTCAGAAATGAATTTCACGAAGCCAATCACAGCTGATCCAAGAGCTGATTAGTTGCAGGCCACAGCCTCAGTTCAGTGCAGAGACAAGTAAACCAAGTAACCAGCAAGCTGAACACCGGCCCATCCCTCACCTCTGGCTCCATCACCCTGACCTTTTCAATCTGGCCCATCACTTACGTCAGCCGAATGGCAGGTTGTTCCTCACTCTCGGACCTGGGCTCTGCCAATTCAATACACACTTCGCCTCCTCAATTTGGCCCATACCTGACCGTTCCAATTCAACCTTGTGCTTAAGTTTCTCAAACATCGGTTTGTTCCTCACTCTCTGGCCCAGGCCCCGCCGCACCAACTTTGCCTCACTTCGGTTCTGCTGCTTCAAATTGCCTTCAGGTCCGCTACAGCAGCCAAACATCAGCTCATACCCTGCTCTCGGGCCTGGGCCACCCTGCCTCGGTTCAGCCTGTACACACCACACCGCAACCATCCTGCATCCTCGAGACTTCAGTTCACACCCAAAAATGACAGGTGGAGCAGCCAGTTTAAAAGTTCAACTTCTAAAGGGACGTTACATTCTATAGATTCAGGTGATTGTTTTTGAGAAAAACTGCTAGTAATGAAGTAATTAATAGTTTTGTTTGCTGCCAGCAAGTCGTTGCTGTGCTTCGCCAAGATTGTTTATTGTCATTCTTCAGTACATGGGTGGAAAGGAGAGCAAAGTGATTGGTACTCCAGATCCGATGCAGCATGAAAAGACACAACAGGCATAAACAACACAATAACAAAAACACTAGATATATAAATATAAAAATAATCCTATAAACTACAATGTGCAAGTGACTGTTCTACACATAGATTGATCGTGTGCATGCAAAGTGAAGCTAGGTGATGTGGAGGTGGGGTTGATAGGGTGGGTTAATCAGTGGATGTGTTGGTCAGCCAGATGGCTTGGGAGAAGTAACTATCTCTAGGTCTAGTTGCCCTGCTGTGAATGCTGCATAGCTTCTTGTCTGATGAGAGTGGGACAAACAGTCCATGAGCAGGGTGGGTAGGACCCTTCATGATATTGCTTGCCCTTTGCTGCACTACCAGTTAAATTGTGGCTTGCGCATACGCATTGTCCTTGGGGTATGGCAGGGTTCAAGTTCAAGTTTACTTGTCATTCAACCACTTATGAGTACAGCGTTACTCTGGGGCCAAGATGCAAAACACAGTACCGACAGTTACACACAGCACAGGGCACCTATAGCAAGCGTATCAGTAAAATAGTCAAAGAAAAAAAAATATAGTCCAAGTCACTGAGTCCACAAATGTTGCAGCAGTCTGCAGATGAACACCATCAGCTTGTCTTCTGCCAAACAAATACTAGGGGGAGAGGGGGCAACACTGACTCCAAGGTGGCTGCCACACCACACGGCCCTCGGCAATCATGTGGAGTGCACCGACTCCAATGCCTCTCTCCTGGACGGCTGTAAACAGCCGTCACCATGGCGAGAGGCCAAAACCTGAACAGCTCGCAAGTCAGTAACATGGCCGTGGTCAGAGCTCCCCCACGATAAAAAATGCTAGCAGCTGCACAGCAGCTAGCAAATCCATCCTTCCCGTCTCCAAACCATCAATTATACGTATGGGCTGCACATAGGTTGAGTGTTTGTGAGCTAGGGGTGACCTATATTACACAGGCTAGGCTACTTAATAGTATGTACTGTCAGGCAAGTACTCATTCAGGAGCCTTGTCTGAATGCGATAAATGTAACACATTGAGCTGGGAGCATCGTCATGTTCCATTATAGATTCGTTCAGAGTTAAGGGAAAACACACCAAATTGCTCTTCTCATTTTAAAAAATAAAATACAACTTCAAGAAATGTTTGTCTTACAGATTCAATCCTTTAACTGAGTTTGCAAATTATTTTGAGATCTACTCAAGAGTTTCATGTCCCTGAGAGATAGACAAAAGTGATTCTGCTGATGCTTGAAATTTGAATTATATTTTATTAACTTACTTGTGATAATATTTTGCTTTATGTGCTGCGTGTGATACATGTATTGTGGGTGCACCATGTTCCAGAGGAATGTTGTTTCATGTGGTTGTATCCATGTACAGTCAGATGGCAATAAACTTGAACTTGAGGGTGCAATGAGATATCTAATGTGTGTGTAGCTCACAGTGTACCAGTGAGAATAAATACAGTAATAAATATGCCAACTAATGCAAAGTAGCAGAATGGTGTAAGGATTGTAGCTACTGGTGGTGGCTCATCAAGCATAACAGGTATTCATTTTTATGATAAGTTCCTAAACTATCCTATTATTGAGTGTTGGCGTGTGGCCTAGTGGATAAGGCATCAGTGACCTGAAGGTCACTGGTTCGAGCCTCAGCTCAGGCAGCATGTTTGTGTCCTTGAGCAAGGCACTTAACAACACATTGCTCTGCGACGACACCGGTGCCAAGCTGCTTGGGTCTTAGTGCCCTTCTCTTGGACAACATCGGTGGTGTGGAGAGGGGAAGGCTTGCAGCTTGGGCAACTGCCGGTCTCCCATACAACCCTGTCCAGGCCTGCGCCCTGAAAATCTTCCAAGGCACAAATCCATGGCGCAAATCTCATGAGACTAACGGATGCCTATCCTATTATTCCAAAACTATTCAGGATGAAGGGTCTGGGCCTGAAATGTTGAAAGGTTGACTGTTTATTCATTATATCTCCATAGATGCCACCTCACCTGCTGAGTTCCTCCAGCATTTTGTGTGTGTTTCTCTAAGATGGTACTCCACTAGCTTGATGCTGGGACAGCACATTTTTTCTGATGTCTAGATTGGCCCATCATCTATGTCAGGTACTATATAATTTGCATGGTCTGCTATGACATATTTTCAAGAAACTCTGTTTTGTGATTTAATTTTCTTTAATGCTTTAATTTATATACTTACCATGAGCTCCCTCAAGACTGACTGAATGTTCCAGTATCTCTTTTCTTTGTGCATCAATACATTTTTCGATTATTATATTTTGTTTCACCTCAATATGAAAAAGTTCCTAAGAGATGTAGTAGGCATATGAGATAGTGAGATGTAATGGGAAAGAGAGAAAGGAATGGAAAGTCAAAGGGATAAAACATTTATGGAAATGAAGAGGTAGTAAGAAAGAGGAATCGATCAGAGGATGAAATGAGAAAGAAACTACTAATTTGTCATTTTTAATTACATCAAGGCAAAACAGAAAATTCAGCCACTGGTGAATCTTTCATCTGCGTGAGTAAACTTATCAAGAATGGAAACTTAAAATTAAGCAAAAAAGGAAAGCTGTGAAGGAAGAAGATATAAATTGAATTAGAAGGGAAGAGAAACAATTGGAAGAGGCATCACGAATTATGGTGATCATGAAAGATCAGGAGTATCACTGGGAATTTCCTAATTGGTCTTTGTTTTTTCAGCAGAAACTCTGCCTCCACATCTGTCAATACTTTCCAGTGATCTGAAATCTATGAAAATTTCCAGATGTATTCTGATTTACACATAGGAGGTTATCTCATTTATAAAATCTGGTGCATAACAAATTTCCAGAAATATAATTTCTATCTAACCCCATTAACAGAAAGTGATCATACTGCTATTTCATGCCTAGGGTGTTCTTTTACAGCTAAATTACACAAGGCATCAAATGATAATCCTGAGTCTTTTCACTTACATAAATTGCAACAAATTAATTCCATGCTGAGCACCACTTAGAAATAACACTGAATGCAAGAGTTGCACTCCATATGTATGGAGCATATACATGGTAAGAAACTTTAATGTCCATCAACATGACTGACTGAGCTGACCAAGCTCTAATGTAACACTAAGTGGGATAGTTTTGGATCTTATCATAAAAGTGAATATCTATTATGCATGATGAGCCACCACCAGTAGCTACAATCTTTGTACCATTCTGCTACTTTGCATTTGTTGGCATATTTATTGCTGTATTTATTATCGCTGGGACACTGTGGGCCACACACACGCTAGATATCTTATTGCACCCTCAAGTTCAATTTCAAGTTTGTTGTCAGCAGACTCTACATATCTATAACCAAATGAAACTATGTTCCTCCGGACCACAGTGCACCCACAAAACATATATCACACAAATCACATAAAACATAATATTCCCACCAATGAGTTAATAAAATACAGTCAGAATCAGGCTTAATATTACTGGCATATGTTGTGAAATGTTTTAACTTTGCAGCAGCAGTGTATATAATAGTACTTAATAACAAAGGAAAACACTCTGAATTGCAGTCAGTATATATAGAATAGTTAAATAAGTAGTGCAAACGTGGAAATAAATATAAGTAGTGAGGTAGTGGAAATAGGTTTTACGCCCATTCAGAAATCTGATGGCAGAGGGGAAGAAGCTGTTCCTGAATTGTTGAGTACCTCCTTCCAGATGATAGCAATGAGAACAAGGCATGGCCTGGGTGATGGGGGTCCTTAATGGCGGACCTGCCTTTTTGAAGCATTGTTACTTGAAAATGTCCTGCATACTGTGGAGGCTAGTGCTCATGATAAGAGCTGACTAAGTTTACAATTCAAAGTTCATGTAGTGTGCAGCACTAGATACCAGTAAACAATTCACTCTCTTAGTGACGAGACCTCAGTGGGGATATTTTCTGAGGTCTGTTTACTGTGCAGTCCATTTGAAACTCCTTAGACAATGACGAAGCCCATGACTGCAAGCAGCAAGACTTGGAAACTATTCAGGTCTAAACCCATAAGAACCAGATAACATGAACTCTGCACAGTTTACATCCAAATACTATCTCCTAAAAGAGAAAACTGAATCACATCTCTTGATTTTGACATCAGTTCCGCATCATCAATATCTAAAAGATCAGTAATAATTAAAACATAGAACTAGTTACATAAAGACCATAACTTTAAAGGCCAGTGAAAGGCAAAAATTCAGTGATGAATGACCCACATCCTAAATCCATTTAGCCTTTCCACCATCTTCAAAGAACAAACAAGGGACTAAAAGGAATCGTTCCAGTAATATTCAGAAAGCTTGAAAACATCCACAAAATTAAAAATTGGGAATTGCGAGGCATCTGACCACAAGTCCTTTCAAAGGATTGTGAGGGCTGGTGAGAAGATCATTGGGATCTTTCTTCCACCCATCAGAGATATTTATCAGGAGTACAATGTTTGCAGGGCCCTTCGCATTGTCAATAATCCCTTCCATTTGTTCAACAATCTCTTTGAGCCCCTACACCATGCAGGAGGTACCGGAGCATCAAGCCTAGAAATGTTATGATGGGAAACAGCTTCTTTCTTCAGACCTTAAGGCTACTGAACTCTCTGCCACCACATATGAGTCTTATCACGTCTGATGTGCCGGTTGCATTATATTGTTTACTTATTAACTTGTTAATTTATTTTGTTGAAATATTACTATCATCATCTTTCAACAGCTCTTGATTGGGTCACTCTTTGTCTGGAACTTCCCGCCATGGGTGACCTGATCAGGAGCTTAAGTGCCAGATATCTAAACTCCATACAGCATCACTCGCTCGGAATCTCAGGGACTCACAAGCCTCTCCACTCCAACAAGGTGACAATCCCTACCAAAGGAGGTGTGAGGTGCTCCTTCCCTCCGCTAGCCTGCAGGTCACCCTTGGGCAAAGTGTAACACCTGCTTGGTCCCTTGATCAGGGTAGTGAACGGTTGTTTGAGCAGCCGGTGCAGATCACAAGTCCTGGTTGTGCAACCACTGACGTCAGGCAGACAGTCTCTGAAGAGCACTGATAATGGCTGGGGTCACCCATTTTGTAAAGACACTGCCCAGAAGAGGGCAATTATAAACCACTTCTATAAACCAATTTGCCAAGAATAATCATGGTCATTAGACCACGATCACTTACGTTATATGACACGGCATATGATGATGATGAACATGTGTAGGTGATTTTGACTAAGTACATTATAAATGCCTCACACGATCTTATTTACTTCTCAGGGGCATTCAGGGACTGAGAATAAATTTCGGCTTTGCATTAATGTTTATAATGGCATCTGATTAAAACATAACAAGAAGGACTGCAGTGGAAAAGAAACAACTTCAAAGTATTTTCTGAACAATTATTAATATAAAAAATTGTTTTACACAGCATTCAAATTTTTGAGATATAATTCCTGTTTGCTAAATATTTTTTGAATGTGGGGAAAACAACTTAACAGTAAACTATTTATTTCAAAAGCACTTAATTGTAAGACTGTAGTTCAGTGTGAAAAATATATTTTAAGGAACAACATGTGTAGGTTCATGAAGATTGGAGAATATATGTCAGAGTAAGTATGTGAGCTGAACAATGGTAGGGTATAATTCCCTCTACAGGCTTAGTGTAATGAAATTATAATCGCTTACCACACAGAAACCATTTATGATAGATGACAAAAGAATTAGGTTTGGCAGTGGTGGGAGGATGAGGAGAAATGTCTCTACACTCCAAGTCACGATGATCTGGAGCAGACTGCTTGAAAGGCTATAAGGAGAGTCAAGGGGAGTCAGATGCATACCAGAAAAGGAAAGATGCTGCAAGCTGGGGAAAGCAGGAGATTGGGACTAATTGTATTGGTCATTCAAAGAATGGATGCGGGCACACTGGGCTGAATATTCTTCACTGAAGCTATATGCTTTGACAACTTACCATCTGAAATCCTCTCCCACTGCAGGCTGCACCGAGATACAAACACTGAGGCGAAACCAAGTGCTGCCCTTTAAGGGAGACTGGGAGTAGGTGGTTAAAATTTAAGTGGGTTTAATGTGGATTTAGCATGAAAGAACAATCGAAAGTAGAATACAGCAAAGGTATATTTAAGGTAGAATGAGAAGTAGTCAACTTCACATATCTTTAAAGCATTCAGATTCTATCCTCATAGTACATGAGCTTGAGAGCTTAGAGGAATAGAATACTTCATCACAGTACGAATATAAAGCGAAACTGAAATGATCACTGAACTCCAACTATAGACTCACTTTCAAGGACTCCAAATCACATTTCTCAGCATTATTTATTTATTTGTATTCACTTGTTTCTTTATGTATTTGCACAGTTTGTCTTTTGCACAGTTGCTTGTCAAGTCTTCCTTTGTGTGCAGTTTTTCACTTATTCTCTTGCGTTACTTTGTTCTGTTGTGAATGCCTACAAGAGAGTGAATCTCAGGGTAGTATATGGTGACACAGACATAGACATGCTTTGATAATAAATTTACTTTGAACTTTGAAGATCATCTGCAGTGATGCTGTGCTCTGACTGCGGTGTGAAATTGTTGGTTTTCTCCACCCTGCGTGCATTTGAAACCGCAGTGTTCAGCCTGTGGAATTGTTGTCTTCAGAGAAATTATCATGACAATAAGTTACTTTCCTCAATGCATTGTGGTGATTAACAGTGAAGTAAAAAACTGTGTATAATCTAATTGTTTGGACTTCTCAGTCATTGCTGCTGCCCGATGGAGCTTTTCTCTTCATTTTGCCTCCCCCCCCCCCCCCCCCCCATACTTTGACAAGTGAGCAATGTAAGCAGCAAAATTTCATTAGGAGTTTGAGGAGACTCGGTTTGTCACCAAAGATTCTCTCAAGTTTCTGCAGATGTACCGTGGAGAGCTTTCTATCTGGTTGCCCCTCTGTCTGGTGTGGAAGAGGTGCTGCACAGAGAAAAGCTGCAGAAAGAAGTAAGCTCAGCCAAGTCCATCAGGGGCACTACCCTCCCCAGCATCGAGGACACGTTCAAAAGGCGATGCCTTAAAAAGGGGGCACACATTATTAAAGACGCCCATCACCCAGGACATGCCCTCTTCTCATTCTACTGTGAAAAGGAGGAGGTACCGGAGCCTGAAGACACAAATTATTTTTCTTTTGCTCTCTTTTTTGCACTTTTAAAATTTAATTACACCTGTACATTTCTTATTGTAATTGATAGTTTTTATATTATTATTTTATGTTGTATTTTACTGCTACTGCAAAAGAACAGGTTCCACAACATATGCCAGTGATATTAAATCTGATTCTGATTCTGACAACAGGAGAGATGTTGGTCTCCTTGATTGTCTGTGTCCTAGACACTCATTTTCTTTCAGCGTGAGGGTCTTTCGCTAGGAGTTCTCAGCCTCTCCTGATGCAACTGGCTTGCTGCAGTGACAGGAATGGCACTGACACCAGTGAGACAGCCTCAACCAATCTCCTGGCTCACGCATTGTCAAACTTATTGCTTAGTTAGAATGCTTCCGAGTGCCTTCGACTTTCAGAAACAGAGAAAAAAATTGTGGGCCTGTCAAAAGTTGAAACTAATGTAAAAAAAAATTAAATGATTACAAAATGAATACTCTCGCACAAATAAGTATCTTCGTTGAATCTTCTTCTGGAAGAAAAATTCTCCCGTTAACTTCAATGGACTCATTGTAATTGCAGCAGGTTAACTTGACATGTGTTCAGTGTGAACTTTGTACCCTGTGCCATCTTTGAACCCTTCCAGCACATCACAGAACCTTTGGGGCTGTATATCTGTTGATTGTAAAACAGCAATGCAGCTACTGGCTTATTGCAGACATTTCCATCACAGAGCTTTGAGGGGGATTTAACTCCTCAGAATTTGTTCATCCCCTGACTGATGCCCCTCTCCTCTGTGAAGTGTTCTAAGAGATGACTTTACCTGAGTAATGTTACAATAATCTTCAATGCAGTTGAAGATAGGGAAAGTGTACAGTTCTCAATTTATGATATGTTTGTGAGAACATTTTATGTTCTTTGGCAATCATTTCATGCTGTCAATCATCTGTCAAAGTTAGGTGCAGTTCAAGGCTTTCTTACTAGTTTTCCATAGGTCTGATAAGAGCCCTCAATTTTAAACTAAGAGAAAAAGTGATCCCTGCTCAGGGATGACATTTCCTTGCAAATTCTTTCAGGGCAGCCAATCACACTGAGCTTGTCAAATTAGTGCTAACTTCAGGGCACTTTTGAACTTCAGACTCCAGGCTTCTGGGAATAGGAGCTGGATAGGGGCTGCCCAAACATAAAGTACCTGTGCATCAGCAGCCATCAGAAAAAAATAAGCCTTTGTCTTCTTAGGTATCGTGGGACAAATTTATTTCTTTTTGGCCTGAGGACATAACACTAACTGAAACAACTCAGTTTTTTTTTGCCATCACTAATTGGATGAGCTTGGACTAATAACTATGAAAATCAACCAGAGTTTTTGAAGAATGTATTTGTTTTCTTCCCCTTCAATTGAAAGTGTGAAGATCTCCACATCACAAGTTTCAGGGACCTAAAGGGACTTCTCCAATTGTGTATGTCAAGAAAGCTAAACATGTCTCTTCTCAGAGATACCAAGCATTTTTCTTGTGACAGGATAAATCAGTAGCCATGTATTATTTCCACACTAATAAGAGTCTGCCCAGAATAAATAAAAGAAATGCAGATCTGCCAGTTGTTTTTGCTTTATCACTCCCAGGACTTAAACAACATGACTTAGATGTTGGTTTATAAAGAAAAACAAGAGCCAGAATCGTACAAAGCCAATGGAGGAGACTTCAAATATACATTATTATATGTAATAAAACAAATCAGAATGTAGACGTGGATGATTGCATTGCTGTAACAGATCACGATGTCTTCCACATCAATGCTGTCAATTGTTTTATTATGTGTGATAAAATACATTGGCTGCACTTCACAGGGGTGTCAGTCAATGCATCTCCAGTCAAATACAGATGTAAACAACACAGCCAAGATACTGTGGCACTTCCTTCTAATAACAAGCCATGCATCTAAAATTGGCTCACAGCTGCAAGCTATACTTTTTTAAAGACAGTGGTCACTTTTCCAAAACTTGGAGGAGTTACTTTTTACAAGTATCAAATCCTTGCAAACCCAACTCCATTCATACCAACCAATAGAGGGAAAGAAATAATTAACTGTAAATTCTTAATCCCAATTGCTTCTCCTCCCCCTGATTACTTGACAGCTTCTGATGTCCTCCCAAAGTTATAGACTACACTTTTTCCTTTCCTTTTCCATATGCCCACACCTCAGGAAGGATTCTGTCAGGGAGCCTGTATTTTCCCAAAAGCTTTAATGCAATGGAATTTTAATTAGGCGGGGCATCACTGCTATTGCTGGTGGCAGAGATCACGTAATTCTTAACAAAACAAGAATCTAACTTATTATTTAATTGTCCATCAATCATTTATTGCATTTCAAAATATTTGCCATGCCAGACATTTTCATGTTGCCTAAATTTTAAGAATTCTACCAAACGTTTTAAAATAAACTACACCTTTCATGGATAAATTTTACATTAAATGGATTAGTAAAACACCTTAATTAATTTGCTGACTTGGCATCAGCCCAAAGTCTTTGTTAATGTTTTAATTCAATATGTCTGTGACTTGGAAAGATTTGATTTTATACAAAACAGATTTCTAATAATTCCTAGACAGATTCAGCATCCATTCAGCAGCTACACTCATGAACTCAACATTAATAGATACACACATTGATGGAACAATAGTTGCTCTATGAAAATAACCATAAATTCTTTATCTGCATTCTAAAAAGAGCTAACTTATAGTTTCCTACAATTAGTGACATGTGTACATCTGTCCTGATATAATAGTTCATCTGAATCTTGGGAACTTTGAAGACAGTGATCATTAGTTCTCATAAATGATTATGGTGTGTGCTTTATGATCATTTTAGATCATAAAATATTTTGAAAGTATTTTCACTCTGCTTCTGTTTGGCAGCATGGTAGTGTAGTGGTTAGTGCAATCATTTTACTGTGCCAGCAATCACTGAGCAGGATACATTCCCTGCTGTTGCCTGTATGGAGTTACTGCGTGCATTTCCTCCAGGTGCTCTGGTTTCCTCCCACGTTCCAGAGGCACACGGGTTAGGGTTATTACGTTGTGGGTATTGTATGTTGGCAGCAGAAGCACGGCAACACTTGTGGGCTGCCCCAACACAATCCTCACTGATTTGATATGTTGTGAATTCCACATTTCACTGTATGCTTCGATGTTCAAAGTATATGTGACAAATAAAGTGAATCTTTTTATGATGTAGTGTAGTTGTTGAAAGCATTCTGATGATCCCAAGTACAAAAAATGTCTACATTCACCCTTTTTTCTTCAGGCAACATCACCCCAAATTGAAAACATTTCCTTGAAAGAGCCACAGAATTTTAGAAAATTATCCTCTGGCTGTTTGCCTTGTCTGTTTGCTTTTCATAATATGCATGCAGGTTACGTACACGTTTCTGCAGTGGTGATAGACATCTGAGCAAAATAATAAATTGGTGAATGAGTTAACTTGTGCAACAGAGGCAAAGTCTTTTTGGGAAAGAAATTGCAGATTCTCCATAATTTTATTATCCTGATGCATTTTCAGTAATAAGTCTCTCTAAATCAAACCAATATAATTCATAGGATGCTCAAAGCAGCTGCGCAGCTTGACTCTGTAGTTAAGAAGGCGTATGGTGTATTGGCTTTCATCGATCGTGGAATTGAATTTAGGAACTGAGAGGTAATGTCGCAGCTATATAGGACCCTGGTCAGACCCCACTTGGAGTACTGTGCTCAGTTCTGGTCGCCTCACTACAGGAAAGATGTGGAAACCATAGAAAGGGTCCAGAGGAGATTTACAATGATGTTGCCTGGATTGGGGAGCATGCCTTATGAAAGCAGGTTAAGTGAACCTGGCCTTTTCTCCTTGGAGCAATGGACAATGAGGGGTTACCTGATAGAGGTGTATAAGATGATGAGAGGCATTGATTGTGTGGATAGTCAGAGGCTTTTTCCCAGGGCTGAAATGGTTGCCATAAGAGGACACAGGTTTAAGGTGCTGGGGAGAAGGTACAGAGGAGATGTCAGGGGTAAGTTTTTTACTCGGAGAGTGGTGAGTGCGTGGAATAGGCTGCCAGAAATGGTGGTGGAGGCGGATATGATACAGTCTTTTAAGAGAGTTTTGGATAGCTACATGAAGCATGGAAAAATAGAGGGCTATGGGTAAGCCTGGTAATTTCTAAGGTAGGGACATGTTCGGCACAACTTTGTGGGCCGAAGGGCCTGTATTGTGCTGTAGGTTTTCTATGTTTCTATGTTTCTACAATTATCCAAGGAAATATACAAATTGCTTGTGAGCTTCTCAACTACTGTCTACATTTCAAAACTAATAATTGTGCAGATTTGAATGGACAGAAATTTGAGCATTGACACTTAATAGGACCACACTGATTAGGATTTTAATTTTCCCCTCACCCAGAGGATGTGAGAGATTTACATGAGGCTTAGCTCCTACAACCGGTAGATCCAAACCTCTTGTGTGTTTAAAAGTTGAGGCTCGATGATTGATGCACCATCAATAACTCACGCTGAGACTTAGGAAGTGAGATATCGGCTTTTATTGACTGGAAGAATAAACAGCACTACATCCTGGGGAAAATGAGGGAGAGCAGCAGCCCACAGTCGCCTTTATACAGGGGTCTGTGGGAGGAGCCACAGGAGCAGTCAGCAGGGTCTGTGGGAGGAGCCACAGGAGCAGTCAGACAGGTATATCTAGTTCACCACAATGATGCACGGAAAGTTTTAGTGTCTGGAAAAGGGGAGGCTACCCAGAATGAAAACCAGCAAGTGAAGTTCAGTGGAAGCTAAATGGAACTGTCACAGACAAGGAAGCTCACCAACAACTCTACCCTCCAGGAAGCTGAAGAAATTTGGCATGTGTCTGTCGATCCTTCCCAATTATATCGGCGCACCATAGAAAGCATCCTACCTGGATGCATCAAAGTCAAAGTTAATTTTTTATCGAAGTATGTATATGTCATAAGGCAACCGCACTGCATGTGAAAGCACCAAACTGCAGAGAGTTGTGGAAACAGGTCAGCACATCATAGAAATCAGCCTCCCCTCTATGGAGTCTGTCTATACTTCCCACTGTCTCAGTAAAGCAGCAAACATAATGAAAGAGCCCTGTCTTCTGTGCAACAATTTGATCTATCCTCTTCCATTGGACAGAAAAGCCTGAAAGCATGTAGCACCAAGCTCAAGGACAGCTTCTACTGCTGTTATATGGCTATTAAATAGTTTCCCAGTACAATAAGTTTAACACTTGCACTCACAATCTACCTTGTATGATCTTGCACTTTATTTGCTTTTCCGCACTGCCCATTATCTGTAGCTGTTACACCTACATCTGTATTATTACTTTGCTTGTACCAACTCAATGCACTGTGCAATGATTTGATCTGGATGAACAGTATGATTTTCACTGTAACTCAGTAGATATGACAAGAATAAACTAATTCCAATTCCATTTCCAAAGGTTTATTAGCTGAGCGATCTTATTAATGCTCCAAGAAAAGAGTTGTCCCAGTCCAGGCAAGACGGGAGAGCCAAAGCCAGCTTTGGGAAAGGCTTCAGTGAAACTTCCGCAAGGGACATAGTAAGCAAGAACAGTCCCTTGATAGCACCTGGTCCTCTATACTCTTCCGTCTCTCTCTGAGTACTGGTAACCTTGCTTAGTGTTGCTAATCCATAAACTCTGCTTTTAGGCTGAAAGCATCGAAATCAACTGTCATTTCCTAAAATATTTAAATGTGGTTGGACCTCATACTGCGTTACATGTGAGGGATTTCCTTTGGCTCCCACACCTTGCATCCAAAATCCATCCTGAATAAAACCTTAAGTCATTTCACCTCCCATATGAAGTTGCCATTTTAAACAAGTCCTCTACTTTTTTTTAACCAGCGTAGAAGATTTGACAGAACTATACAAAACAATGAGAGGTATAGATAGGGTGAATGCAAGCAGGTTTTTTCCACTGGGGTTGGGTGAGACCAGAACAAGAGGTCATGGGTTAAAGGTGAAAAGTGAAATGTTTAAAGGGAATCAGGGGAGAAACCTCTTCATTCAGAGGCTGGTGCGAGTGATGAACGAACTGTCAGCGCAAGTGGCAGATGCAGCTTTGATTTCAACATTTGAGAGAAGTTTAGATTGTTACATGGATGGGAGGGGTGTGGCGGGCTGTGGTCCAGGTGAAGGTCAATGGGCGTAGGCAGAAATAGTTTGGCAAGGGCTAGATGGACTGAAGGGCCTGCTTCTGTGTTGTAGTCCTCTGTGACTCTTAGCCAGATTTCCATATTATTCAAAGTTTAATTAGAAACCTTTCACTCAGAACTTGATCACAAGCTTTACTGAAAATCAACTCTACTGTAAACTTTATCTGTAGCATGCTCAGAGGAGTCGTCATTTTACTTGTAATTGATGTTGGGCTAAATTCCTGCATGAGACTTATTGCCCTGTTAAATATACACTCATCATTGTGCCACATTTCATCCATTATGATTATTTCACAGATAGTGATCTGCAAGTGTACCATTAGGCTAATGTGACAGTTCCTTGAGAAATGCTTTTGAAGTGTGTTCAATCCTCTTCAGTGAGTTATCTTTCAAGATTCTTTTAATAACTGCATGCGGATGCTTTGAACATAATACAAGGGTGTTTAATATTTATATTTGGGTGAATGCAAATGAAATTATCCAGCTGCAAAATTGCATTAAATTATGTTAAACTGCTGCACAGAACAGAAATGAAAACAAAGCTGT
Source organism: Hemitrygon akajei (assembly GCF_048418815.1). Taxonomy (NCBI): domain Eukaryota; kingdom Metazoa; phylum Chordata; class Chondrichthyes; order Myliobatiformes; family Dasyatidae; genus Hemitrygon; species Hemitrygon akajei. The sequence goes on from NC_133136.1 coordinate 18,674,953, forward strand.
ATTCGCAATTAGCTTTATTACAACAGTGTTCTGGAACATTCCACCTGGTACAACAAGCAGCAGGGCGCAGCACGATCCTGTTGTATTCTGAGAGAAATGGTCAATTAGTGTGGGCAGCCTCTGCTCCGGTTTGAAGCAATACTCTCCCAAAGGCAGTTTAGTGTGTAATGTAGCCGAGGAGCGATCTCGTGGTGACACTGCCAGAGGAATGACAAAATCAAAGTTGACATCTGTCAGATTGCATCTCGTCGAGCCACTCCATCCAGCCAGAAGCTTACCAGCAGCCATTCCTTGCAAAGAGAGCCTATAAACAAAGATTCCTTACATGAAAACTAAGATGCAAGTCAAAGACCCGGACTGAATATTGTGGATTCTCGAAAGATTCTCGTTCCTGTTACCTAAAATCATGAAGGTTGAAAGAAAGCTCTAAATCTTTCCCAACTGTGGAAATATTTATCCTTTAGGGATTGCTGCTGGCACCTTGAGAATAGAAATGAATGATAACAGTGACACAGTGTGTATTTACAAATGCATTATCAAATCAGGACTGGTAACCCTGCTGGGAAAAGATAGTAAAATCTTTCATAACGATCGCAGTGTTGAAGATAACTGTTGCTTACTACTTCAGATCTGCACAATTTCTGGAGGCCAAACCAATGATCACATCTTTTCACAATTATCACATTTTCAGTCTCAGTTTGACTGATTCGCTTTACATCTTATGATGCATTTAAGATTGCCTTTTTATAGAGCGGAATAAAAAGAGCAAATATAAGGACAAAGACAAATAGCAACACAAGCCATTGTGATCGTAGTAGGCACATCAAGTACTGTGCTGATACACAAAACTCGATCCTATTAGTCAATATCCTGTAGTCCTGGTCTTCTCTGCTTTCTTCTGGTTGATTTCTGCATATAATTTATAGTTTCTAACTTCGTACTTAACTCCCTGTGTTTTGAAAAGGGAGGGCTGAACTCACGGAGTGAGGGTATGCACTCCGCATGAAAAGGAGTCCTGCCTGGCTGCAGTATTGAGGATCTATGTGTACAACAGCAGGGAAACATATTTGATTCATTTCTGTAGCAATGGAAAGTAATTGACAAAAGGCAAGCAATGCAGCAGCCCCCGACAACCGTGCCATAGTCTTTTAGTTACACAACTTTGAGAACAGGGCTAGGTACAGGCCATTCAGCCCTTTCACAGGTACAGTCAAGTGGCAAACATTATTCACCAAAATCTTGCTTTAAAGCACAAACTCATAAAGGAAACCATACCTTAATATGAATACAAGTCCGATCCAGTTTTAGAGCCATAATCTGACAAATTATTTTATATCCGATCCGTTATTACAGATAGGACAATCCATAATAACCATCCGGATGTAATAATACAAATTAAACAAGCAAGAACAACTTACCTAATGGATATGGCCATTCCAAACATATGTAACTTACAGAAATTAATAAATGAAAAACACCAGAAACATGCTGAATTAAAAGAAGAAATTGAAAGACTTTGGAACATGAACAGGGTATACATTGTCGCGATATCTACAACTGGTATCATCCCAAAGTCACAATAGCACTAAACAGTACAATCTACACAGAAATATTTATGTAAATCTCCAGAAAGCCATGATATTAAACATCACTAGAATAGTCTGTAAGTTCCTAGCAATTGAGAAATGAGTGTGCTTGGTTATGCCTGTGCCTCAGGTTTTACCAGCTTGAGCTGAGAAAAAACTAAAATTAACAATAATAATAAATTATTTATAGCGCACTTTTCGTACAAACGATGTAGTTCAAAGCGCTTTACAATGGGATAAAGTGCAAACATGAAAATAAAAGACAAAAAGGTGTTAGTTAAATGCAAGATTAAATAAACAGGTTTTCAGCTGCTGTTTAAAAGTGTCAATTGAGTCTGCATCCCTTATAATTTTAGATGTGGAGTTCCACAGTTTAGGAGCATAGTTCAAAAAAGCGGACCTAACAATTTTGTTTTGAGGGAGATTGCTTAAATTTAAGAGACAAGTGGAAGAAGACCTGAGAACTTGAGAAGGATTATAAAACTAACACAGTTCTGAGATACATTCCAGTCCCAAATTATTGAGAGCTTTAAAAACAAGAAGAAGAATTTTAAAATCAATTCTAAAAGAATCAGGTTTATTATCACCGGCATGTGTCGTGAAATTTGTTAACTTAGCAGCAGCAGTTCAACAAAATACATAGTATACTGTAGAATAAATAAATAAACAAATAAATAATAATAACAAATAAATAAATCAATCACAGTATACATATATTGAATAGATTAAAAATTGTGCATAAGACAGAAGCAACATACATTAAAAAAGTGAGGTAGTGTTCAAGAGTTCACTGTCCACTTAGGAATTGGATGACAGAGGGGAAGAAGCTGTTCCTGAATCGCTGAGTGTGTGCCTTCAGGCTTCTGCACCTCCTACCTAATGGTAACAGTGAGAAAAGGGCATGCCCTGGGTGTTGGAGGTTCTTTATAATGGACACTGCCTTGCTGAGACACTGCTCCTTGAAGATGTCCTGGGAAATTTGTAGGCTAGTACCCAAGATGGAGCTGACAAAATTTACGACCCTCTGCAGCTTCTTTCAATCCTGTGCAGTAGCCCCTCCCACCCCCATATCAGACAATGATGCAGACTGTCAGAATGCTCTCCACAGTACATATATAGAAGTTTTTGAGGGTATTTGCTAACATACCAAATCTCGTCAAACTCCTATTCCTAATGAACAGTCGCAGTTTTGCCTTCTTTATAACTGCATCGATATGTTGGGACCAGGTTAGATCCTCAGAGATCTTGACACCCAGGAACTTGAAACTGCTCACTCTCTCCACTTTTGATCCCTCTATGATAATTGCTATGTGTTCCTTCGTCTTACCCTTCCTGAAGTCCACAATCAGCTCTTTTGTCTTACTGACGTTGAGTGCAAGGTTGTTGCTGCGACACCACTCCACTAGTTGGCATATCTCACTCCTGTACACCCTCTTGTCACCATCTGAGATTCTACCAACAATGGTTGTATCATCAGCAAATTTATAGATGGTATTTGAGCTATGCCTAGCCACACAGTGGTGTGTATATACAGTAGTGGTCACCAACATTTTTGACCCCAAGATCCCCTACCTGGTTGGCGAACACTAATATAGAGAGTAGAGCAGTGGGCTAAGCACACGCCCCTGAGGTGCACCAATGTTGATTGTCAGCGAGAAGGAGATATTATCACCAATCTGCACAGATTATGGTCTTCCAGTTAGGAAGTCAAGGATCCAGTTGCAGAGGGAGGATACAGAGGCCCAGGTTCTGCAACTTCTCAATCAGGATTGGGGGAATGATGATATTAAATGCTGAGCTATAGTCGATGAACAGCATCCCGACATAGGTGCTTGTGTTGTTCAGGTGGTCTAAAGCTGTGTGAAAGGCTATTGAAATTGCATCTGCCATTGACCTATTGTGGCAATAAGCAAATTGCAATGGGTCTAGGTCGTTGCTGAGGTCCAGGTCCTTGTCCAGTCTAGTCATGACCAACCTCTCAAAGCATTTCATCACTGTAGATGTGAGTGCTATTGGGCAACAGTCATTAAGGCAACTCACATTATTCTTCTTAGGCACTGGTATAATTGTTGCCCTTTTGAAGCAAGTGGGAACTTCCACCCGTAGCAGTGAGAGGTTGAAAGTGTCCTTGTATACTCCCACTAGTTGTTTGACACAGATTTTCAGAGCCTTACCAGGTACTCCATTGGGACCTTCCATCTTGTGAGGGTTCACCCTCTTTAAAGACAGCCTAACATTGGCCTCCGAGACAGAGATCACAAGATCACTGGGTGCAGCAGGGATCTTCACAGCTGTAGTTATATTCTCCCTTTCAAAGCAGGCATAGAAGGTGTTGAGTTCATCCGCCATTCATGCTTTTGGGTTTCGCTTTGTAGGAAGCCAACTTAGAGTAATTATGGATGGGAGTGATATGCTCCCCCATCCTGGTTTTAGGTAATAGCCTAGCAGTGATATTCTAAATGAGTTGAAGCTTTTCAATAGATTTGGAATGCCAGTACATTGCAGTAATCGAGTCTATTCAATATAAAGGCTATTCGATGTAAAGGTAGAATTCAGCATAGTGACAAATACATGCAAATTTAGCATGGCTTAGTTGAAATGTTGTTTCATTCTGATGAACCTCCCCACTATCCTCCAAGCCAACTTTTGTTCACAAAAGAAATATCAGCATACCACCGTCACCAGAGATAATAAACAGTGTCAAAGTCACAGTAAATTTACTATCGAAGTATGTATATGTCACCATATACTATACCATTATAGTCATTTTCTTTGAAGTGGGGGGGGGGGGGATAACTGGAAGCTTGAGGAATCGATGTTCAATGCCATCAGGTTGGAGGCTACCCAGATGGAATCTCAGGTGTTGTTCCTCCAACCTGAGTGTGGCTTCATCTTGACAGTAAAGGAGGCCATGGATTGACATTGGTTTCCATTCCCATTCCGATATGTCAATTGATGGTCCCCTCTCCTTCACCATTCCCCATCCCCTTTTCCTTCTCTCACTTTATCTCCTTGCCTGCCAATTGCCTCTTTCTGGTGCTCCTCCCCCTTTTCTTTCTTCCATGGCTTTCTGTCCTCTCCTGTCAGACTCCCTCTTCTCCAGCCCTGCATCTCTTTCACCAATCAACTTCCCAGCTCTTTATTTCATCCCTCCCCCTCCCCATTTCACCTATCACCTTGTGTTTCTCTCTCCCCTTGTCCACCTTTTAAATCTACTCCTCATCTTTTCTTTCTCCAGCCCAAACTATTGATAGTTGTCTTTATGCTCACAGTATTAGAATTTCAGTGAGCATTTCAGTAAGAATATCTGTGCTTTCAACATAATTGGTATCGAATCTCTGGATCTGCATTTAACACAACCTTCTTCTGTCAGCAGTCATGGCCATTTGTCTGCCTGAATCCATCATTTCATATTTTATATATATGTAAAGGTATATATATACTTTTCAGTCATTAAGTTGAGTCCGACTCTTTGTGACCTCATGGACCATAGGGTCCATAGAGTTTTCATGGCAAGATATGGAAGTAGATTGCCAGGCCTTTCTTCCGTGCAGATTGAGCTGCTGCCCAGGTTTAGGACTAAACCTGTGTTAAAAAAGTAAGTAATGGTAAAACAGAGCAAAAATAATGAGGTAGGGTTCATGGATTTCTGTTCAGAAACCTGATGGTGGAGCAGAAGTTGTTCCTTAAGCATTGAGTGTGTGTTTTCAGGCTCTTGTACTTCCTCCATAATGAGAAGTGGGCTTGTCCTGGATAGTGGGGGTCATTAATGCTGGGTGCCATCTTTTTGAGGCAACAACAATTTCGTACCTACTTCCAAGTGGATTGACCAAAGCTGCAAGTAGGACCACCCTGTAGACCCAGTGTTGGGCAGCTGGGCAGGAATTCCAGCCTCAGCAGGGTAATGCCTCCATGGGTTGTTGATGCTATTAACAAAGTTCCACATTGTCAGTGCATGATGATACGACTGTGTTTTCAGCACAGAGAGGGAAAAAACTGAAAGTAAATGCTTTGTATGAAATACTATAGGGAAACCTAGCACCAAATGCCAAGAATGAGGCAAAGAAGATGCTTTGAGATTTTATTCAGTACTGATATCATCTTAAATGTCATCTGGAATATTCCGTAAGATCACCACTACAGCTAAGTTTTGGGCCAATACTCAGGTGGTTTGCTTCTTGAACAATAAGTACAATGCACAGTGCACACTGAGTGACATGATGTAGAATATAACACTTGCAATCCATCTACTGCGTGAAAAGCTAATTAACATCATGTTTACATGTGTACTGCTAGTTCCCATATGTGCTTGGCTCAGACTTCACTCCCTGTCCTACTACACATGTTCACATTTAAAACTTGTCAGCTTGCAAAAACCTTTCAGAAATTGCTCATCAACATAATCCTCATTAACTTCGAATAAAACTATAGATGCATCAAGGAATTGAGAAAAGGACACATCACTTGATCCCACCAGGATTACGATGATGGAACGCCAGCAGCCCATGCACTTTTGATGTCTGTTTGTCTCAGCCAGAACTTAATTTCCCAAACAAACAGGGCAATGGGATAAGGGTCAGCCTGGGTAGAATATCATGCATCAGCCAGCAGTGTTTTGAGGAACTTAAAAGGATAGGGGGGTCACTTAAAAATAGAAATAGAATGATTGTGCTAAATGATAAACACAAGAGATTCTGTAGATGCTGAAAATCCAGGGCAACACACACAAATCAGAATCAGATTTAATATCATCAAATTTGTGGGGTTTTTTTGCATCAGTACATTACAATACATAATAACAGTAAAAAGACTATGATTTGCAATAAGACGTATGTACAAAATACATTAAATAGTGCAAAAGGAGAGGCAAACAAAAGCTCAGAAATCGGGTGGCGGAGGGGAAGAATCTGTTCCTGAAACACTGAGTTTGTGTCGAGACCCTGAAACTTTGAGTGTTTATTCATTTGCATACTGTAGGTGCTGCCTGACTAGCTATGCTCGTCTGGCATTTTGTGTGTGTTGATTGTGCTAAATGGTGCTTCTGTTTTCTGTTTTTTCTGTTGGCTTAACCAACTAACTGGCTAAGGATTAAGTTGCCGATGCATAGGAACATCACCACTTGCAGGTTCCCCTCCCAGTTTCACACCATTTTGACTTGGAAATCCATTATTGCTCTTTCATTGTTCAGCTTCTGAAAATAGTCAACCACACTGTAGGGTTAGTTTCACTGACAGACTGCAGTGGTTCAAGAACGTGCCTCACTATTACCTTCCTCAAAAGAAAGTGGGGAAGAGACTTGGATTGTATCCTTGCTAGTTGCACCGAGATACTGAAAAATGAGCATTATGAGGCTGCATGGTGCCTATGGAATAGGTTACTGAGCTCAATTTTGCCTCCATTGTATTGAAGCCGATGTTTCTCACAAACAGTTATTTATTTATTTATCTATCTATCTATCGATTTATTCATTCATTCATTCATTCATTTATCTATCTATCTATCTATCTATCTATCTATCTATTTATTTATCAGGGTGATTGATAAGTTCATGGCCTAAGGTAGAAGGAGTGCATGTAACAAGAGCATCTTGGACCTCCAGGTGCTCCACAGCAGGGGTGATTGATGAGTTTGTGGCCTAAGGTAGAATGAGATGAGTTATACAGCTCTTGTTACATGCCCATGCATTTCAACTCTTTGAATGAAAATTCAGAAAGTTTTAAGTTAATAACTCGCCTCCTTCAATCTTAAGCCATGAACTTATCAATCACCCCTGCTGTGGACCACTTCTGGAGGTCCAAGACTCCAACTTCTACAAAGAAGGGATCTGTATGCTCCATGACCGCTGGACTAAGTGTGTAAATGTAGGGAAAATAAATGTGCTAGGTTTTCTAAAACTGAGATCCTTCTACCTTTGGCCACAAACTTATCAATCACCCCTTGTATTGAGAAAGAATGCAGAAAAGGCCCTTCTGGCCCTTCAAGCCACAGAACAATTTACAATGACCGATTAACCTACCAACCGGTACGCTTTTGGACTGTGGGAGGAAACCGGAGCACCTGGAAGAAACCCACGCAGTCACAGGGAGAACGTAGAAATTCCTTACGGGCAGTGGTGGAAACTCAACCCGAGCTGCCTGCATTGTAAAGTTTTGTGCTAACCACTACGCTACCATGCCTATAATAGGATTCTCTGTTGAGAACGGCTTTGTATAACTTGCATTGACAGTAATATACCATCTAAAACAAGAATATGTTGTCATAATTTTTCCATGTTACTGGCAAGATATCATACCCATTTATATAAATGAAAATGTCAAACAATGGTTTAAAATGATTCAAATCTTGTATTTTTGCACATCAAAGAATATGATCACTCACAAACCTGGGGAATAAAAGAGCCTAATTATTCTTCCTCGAGTCCTTGTTGCACATGGTACAAGTTCCAGGCTTTGATAGAGCTACCTTCTTGCAAATGTTCTAGAAACTTCCATGAGTGTATTTACATAGCCCTAGCAGAGCAGAAGATCATAAACAGCCCTTTGCTCTGCATTTGCAGTTCAGTCAGACCCAAGTTCTGTCCAGCACATCTGTGTTAGCCTGCTGGGCTTAAGCGTAGGCGTTAAAGGTGGAAGTGTATTTTGTGTGAAGGACATCAGTTAGCCTCAGATAATTGCAAGGTTTGTAATGTAATAGTGCTACTGTTAAATTTAGAGTTCTTAACCAAAAGCAGAGAGTGCTTTGACTGCACTGACCTGTTGTGTGCTTGCTTTCTTTGGTGTAAGCTATTTATTCAAACTGAAAATAGGCTGGAGGAAAGCTGACAAGATTGTCCTTGACTCTGGTGCTCTTGAAAAGAAAGGCAGCCTATCATTGAAACAAAGCAGGCCAATTTACGCAAGGCATCATTGTGTCAGGTTCTTGTACTAACAGCTTTCAAAAGTATACTTCTGTAGAGCATGACTTTGTCCTGTTAAGTCCCATAAAATGTGCACTGAATTGCTCGCAGAAGTAGCTGAGGTGGGCAAATTGAAGCTAGCGAGGCAATTTTGGCTTCAGCTGAAATTTTCATTGGTACCAGCAGCCAAATCGAGGATCGGCTGATTAGTTTCAAAGTCGATAAAGCACAATCCCTGGAGTCAAGCTCCTCTTTACTTCACAGAAGAAGCTACTCATTGACTGTGTGCTGATATCCTGGACAACTGTGTCCTTTCATTTGATGCAGACAATGAGAGATGGGAATATCGTGATTGATGGCACAGTTAAACAATCACATGTAGCATCCAAGCTCCAATCAAACTCCAATCTCTGGTCATTACAGTGAATGAGTGGCTCCTCACAGCCAAAGAACGCATCTGAATCAGCTCCAAAATATCTCATGCTTGATTCCTGGATAAAGTGGTCAGTACCTGCCTGCATTTTAGGCCTGTCTTCCCATTAACTTTGTTCTGTTTATTGAGATAAATCAGACATAATCTATGGGCTTGAAAGATGATCAATTTATCAAATGGGAATCAGTTAAATGATATGTTTGATTAAAAGAGATGGCAGCAATCTCATATATTCAGGAGACCATTGAAAGAAGAAATTCTCCTTCCATTTAGTCTATCCAACATCTTTAAAAATACAGCATGGTAACAGGGCCTTCTGGCCCAACAAGCCCACACAACCCAATAAAACCCCTGTGGCCAATTAACCTACTAACCCCTACATCTTTGGTATGTGGGAGGAAAGCTGAGCACGTCCAGGAAACCCATCTGATGAAGGGGAAAAAATAGAAACTCCTTACAGTCAGCAGTAAGAACCGAACACAGGCCACTGGTGCTGTAGAACGTTATGCTACCCGCTACGCTACCTTTCCATTTCGTCTCCGATTATTCATCATTATGGATTAGAGTGCCTTGAAAAAGTATTGAGCTCCCACAACAATTTTCACATTTTATTGTCTCAATTTAAAATATATAAAGTAGGATTTTTATGAATGAATCTGCAAAACACTGCGCATCACGTCAAACCAAAAGTTAAATTCCAAGACCTGGCAACAATTTACCAAAATTTAAAAACCAGATTGTGAGGCTGAAAAAGTATTCATCCCCAAACTCCCATATTTGCGAAATGGCAAGTATATTTACTGGCTGCATCATGGCCTGGTATGGAAACATCAATGCCTTTGAACAGAAAGTCCTACAAAAGGTAGAGGATTCAGCCCAGTACCTCATGGGTAAGGCCTTCCCAACCCGTGAGTAGTTAAAACACTATCTTAGGAAAGCAGCATCCATTTCCAGCTCACATTTTCTTCTCGCTGCTCCCATCAGGTAGAAGGTACAAGAGTGTTGGGCCTCACACCACCAGGTTCAAGAACAGTTACTACCTCTCAACCATCAGGCTCTTGAATAAAAGGGGTTAACTACACTCACTTGCCCCATCATTGAAATGTTCCTACAACCAAAGATTTCACTTCAGGGACTCTTTATCTTATTATCTCACATTCTCGCTATTTATTGCTATTTGTTTATATTTGCATTTGCACAGTTTGTTGTCTTCTGCACTCTGGTTGATCTTTAATTGATCCTGTTAGAGTTACTATTCCACAGATTTGCTCTGACTGCCCACAAATAAATGAATCACAGGGCTCTATATGGTAACATCTATGTACCTTGATAATAAAATTAACTTTGAAATTTGTAATTACTATTCTAACTTTAATCGGGTGCAATGTAGTGTATTACCCTACCAACTCATCCAACTTGTTAATGTAGAACATTGGAGGATCACCTGATTTCAATGAATTCATAAGAATAAATACATCCTCTCTCTCTGTGAGGTCCAACAGTATGGTAGTTTTTGAATAGACCAAACCAAAATAAAGGCAAAGAGGCATTCAAGACAAGTCAGGGAAATGATAATAGAGAAGCACAAGTCTGGAGAATGGTACAAGACCATCTCAAAGTCATTGAAAATACCTTAGAGCTCAGTGCAGTATATCATGACAAAGTAAAAAAAAATTGAAACCACAGCTAACCTACTTAGGTCAGGCCGCCCCCCTGAACTTAGTCACTGGAGAAGAATGGCAGTTGTACGAGAGGCTATTCTGACACCAACAGTTACTCTAAGTGAGCTGTAGAAGTTAGTGACTGCAACTGGATATGAAGTTCATGGCTCTACAATCTCTAAGGCCTTATACAAAAAGGGTATTTATGAAAGAGTTGGCAAGGAAGAAGCCCTGGCTAAAAAAAAAAGCATATACTGTACCTGTCCTTAAAGGCTTTGCAAGCCATCAGTTTGAAGATACTGTAAAGATGTGGAAAAAGATCTTCTGGTTGGATGAGACTAAAGTGGAACTTCTTACCTCAACACTAAGTGGTATGTATGGTGTAAATCTAATACAGTGCATCAACCAGGTGACATCATCCCTACTGTATCGCATGGCAGAGGGAGCATCATGCTATGGGGATGCTTTTCAGAAGCAGGGACAGGAAATCTCATCAGGATTGATGGGAAGAGGAATGGAGCTAAATACAGAGAGATCCTGGATAAAAACCTGCTAGCCTCTACCAGAAACAACACACACAAACTGCTGGTGGAACACAGCAGGCCAGGTAGCAGCTATAGGGAGAAGCAGTGTCAACGTTTTGGGCTGAGACCCTTCATCAGGCTTCTTTCAGTTAGTCCTGATGAAGGGTCTCGGCCCAAAATGTTGACAGTGCTTCTTCCTATAGATGCTGCCTGGCCTGCCGTGTTCCACCAACGTTTTGTGTGTGTTGCTTGGATTTCCAGCATCTGCAGATTTCCTCGTGTAGCCTCTGCCAGAAAATTTAAACTGGGAAGGAAGCTTGTCTTTCAGCAGGACAACAACCTAAAGCACACTGCCAGAGCAACTGTGAAGTAGCTTTAAATGAAGGAAGTTGATGCTCTTGAGTGGCCCAGTCAGAGTCCTGATCTTAACCGATTGAACATCTCAGGCAAGACCTCAAAAATTGTTGTCCAATGACACTCCCCAGCTAACCTGGCACAGCTTGAGCAATTTTACAAGAAGGAATGGGCAAATCTTGCTCCATCACGTTGCGCAAAGCTAATAGAGACTTATCCAAAAAGACCACTGGTTGTAATAGCAGCAAGAGGTAGTTCAACTAAATACTGCGCATAGGGGGGTGAACTGCTGACATTTCCGTTTTTTGAACTTTCAGTTTTTCATGCTTTACAACTTCCCTGTTTTTTGGGCTCTGCTGTGAAAACAGGAGCGTGTGATTCACAAATAAAAGTTCTCGGTTGTATTGATCAAAATCCCCGGTTGAAATACTCATTTATGTGAACAGAGGATTGGGGACAGGATACTTCATCCAGCACACTTACATTTTTTTTTACAGATGTACGGACCAACCTGTGCTCTGAGCAGGAAATTTTTACACAGCTTGAAAATTTCACCACACTTCAAATTTTTCTTTGTAATATACATATCTACAAGATGGCGGTGCGTCGCAGCGCACAGCGGCCACTCCAGGAATGAATATCTGTTATCTGTAAGCAGGGGCCATGTACAATCCTGATTTGATGGAGAAGGACGTGTGAAGCACGGAGGAACATCTGGTGAAACTTTTGAAATGCCTGTTTCGCTGCCGCTGCTACTGTGTGATTGGTAAAATCTCCGGGAGGAAGGCCCCGAATCCTCGGCTTTGCCTGTTGCTTGGCGGCCGGTGCCGGGGTCGAAACGCTCGGCAGAGGTGGTGCTCGGTGCTCGGTGTCAGGGGGCTGGTCGGAGGCTCGAAGTTTTCGGACGGACTCGGAGTTGGCTGTGGTCAGAGCTCCCAAAGTGCTGTATCGGCAAGCTGCGGTGCTGGAGGTTCATGGCAGGAAGAGTTTTTCTTCCTTCTACCATCTGTGTGAGATGATGGGCTGTCGGGACTTTTGAGATTTTCTTTTAAACTGTGCCATGGACTGCTCTTTATCAGATTATGGTATTGCTTTGCACTGTTGAAACTATGTGTTATAATTATGTGGTCTTTGTCAGTTAGTCTTTTATCAATTATGGTATTGTCTGCACTGTTGAAACTATATGTTAACTATAACTATATGTAGTCTATGTGGTTTTGTGTAGGTCTTGTAGCTTTAGGTTTGTCTGATGGGTTTGTAATTCCTTTCCGGGGAACGTGCTAAGACGGTAGTGCAATATCGATACGCAGCAGCCTCTCCGGACTCTGGATTGGGGATTACCAAACGTTACGTGGTTTTTCTTGTGTGGTCTGTTTTGTGCTTTTTCGTGATATCATTCCAGAGAACGTTGTCTCATTTTTTAACTGCATTGTATTTGTGGTTATAAATGACAATAAACTGAATCTGAATCTGAATCTGATATCAAGAATATTCAGAATGAAAATTTAAAAAAATTCACATAGTTTTGATTTTATTTATAAATTGAAGGGTGTAGTTAAAATAGAGTACAGCAAAGAAACTCTTTCACATTTCGTAAACTTTTTCTTGTCTCTCTTTATTCCAGCTGGGTGGCATTCTTCAGTGGTTTGTTCGGGGCACGACAGCAAAGCGCATGGATGTCAGCCGGTGAGAACAGAAAGAAGAGTTTAAAAGGAGACAGATTTATAGAGCGGGCGCCAGAGAAGTGGGCGACAGAGTAGAGGGAAACAGAGTAGGAAGGCTTTGGCTTAATGGAGCTTCGGCGATAACGGATTGAGGCGAGGTAGGTTGCCTGTGTAGAATCCAGACAGGAAGAATGTGTGTGAGGACGGTGTTCTATGCTCAGTGTCAGATGTGGGAGGTCCGGGAGACTCCCAGCCTCCCGGATGGCCACATCTGCACCAGGTGTGCCAAGCTGCAGCTCCTTAGGGACCGTGTTAGGGAACTGGAGATGCAGCTCGATGACCTTCACCTAGTCAGGGAGAGTGAGGAGGTGACAGAGAGGAGCTAGGCAGGTAGTCACGCCAGTGCCTGGGGAGACAGATAAGTGGGTAACAGTCAGGAGAGGGAAGGGCAGGAGTCAGAGGCTAGAGAGCACACCTGTGGCTGTACCCCTTGACAATAAGTACTCCTGTTTGAGTACTGTTGGGGAGGGATAGCCTACCTGGGGGAAGCAACAGTGGCCGCGCCTCGGGCACAGAGTCCGGCCCTGTAGCTCAGAAGGGTAGGGAAAGGAAAAGGATGGCAGCAGTGATTCGGTGTCAGACAGGCGATTCTGTAGATGTAGGAAAGAAGCACGAATGGTAGCTTGCCTCCCAGGTGCCAGGGTCCGGGATGTTTCTGATCACATCCACGATATCCTGAAGTGGGAAGGAGAATAGCCACAGGTCGTGGTACATGTTGGTACCAACGACATAGACAGGAAAAGGGAGGAGGTCTTGAAAGCAGATTACAGGGAGTTAGGAATGAAGTTGAGAAGCAGAACCACAAAGGTAGTCATCTCGGGATTACTGCCTGTGCCACGTGACAGCGAGAATAGGAATAGGATGAGGTGGAGGACAAACGTCTGGCTGAGGGATTGGAGCAGGGGGCAGGGATTCAGATTTCTGGATCATTGGGACCTCCTTTGGGGCAGGAGTGAGCTGTACAAAGAAGACGGGTTGCACTTGAATCCTTAGGGACACCAATGTCCTGGCAGGGAGGTTTGATAAGGTTATTGGGGAGAGTTTAAACTAGGATTGCTGGGGGATGGGAACCAAACTGAAGAGACGGAGGAAAAGGCGGTTGGCTCACAAATAGAGGAAGCTTGGAGACAGTGTGAGAGGGAGGATAGATAGGTGATAGAGAAGGGATGCGCTCAGACAGATGGTTTGAGATGGGTCTATTTTAATGCAAGGAGTATTATGAACAAAGCGGATGAGCTTAGAGCAAGGGTCAGTACTCGGAGCTATGGCCATTACGGAGACTTGGATGGCTCAGGGGCAGGAATGGTTACTTTGAGTGCTAGGCTTTAGATGTTTCAGAAAGGACAGGGAGGGAGGCAAAAGAGGTGGAGATGTGGCACTGTTGATCAGAAATAGTGTCACAACTGCAGAAAAGGAGGTAGACATGGAGGGATTGTCTACAGAGTCTTTGTGGGTGGAAGTTAGGAACAGGAAGGGGTCAGTAACTCTACTGGGTGTATTTCATAGATCACCCAATAGTAACAATGTCATCGAGGAGCAGATAGGGAGATAGGTTCTGGAAAGGCGTAATAATACCAGGGTTGTCGTGGTGGGAGATTTTAATTTCCCAAATATCGATTGGCATGTCCCTAGAGCAAGGGGTTTAGATGGGGTGGAGTTTGTTAGGTGTGTTCAGGAAGGTTTCTTGATGTAATATGTAGATAAGCCTACAAGAGGAGAAGTTGTACTTGATCTGGTATTGGGAAATGAACCTGGTCAGGTGTCAGATCTCTCAATGGGAGATCATTTTGGAGATAGTGATCACAACTCTATCTCCTTTACCACAGCATTGGAAAAGGATAGGAACAGACAAGTTAGGAAAGCGTTTAATTGGAGTAAGGGGAAATATGAGGCTGTCAGGCAAGAACTTGGAAGCATAAATTGGGAACAGATGTTCTCAGGGAAATGTATGGAAGAAATGCGGCAAATGTTCAGGGGATATTTGCATGGAGTTCTGCACAAGTGCATTCCAATGAGATAGGGAAAGCATGGTAGGGTATATGAACTGTGGTGTACAAAGGCTGTTGTAAATCTGGTCAAGAAGAAAAGAAGAGCTTATGAAAGGTTCAAAAAACTAGGGAATGATAGAGATCTAGATTATAAGGCTAGCAGGAAGGAGCTAAAGAAAGAAATTTTTCAAAAGAGAGCCAGAAGGGGCCATGAGAAGGCCTTGGTGGACAGGATTAAGGAAAACCCCAAAGCATTCTACAAATATGTGAAGAGCAAGAGGATAAGACATGACAGAATAGGACCAATCAAGTGTGACAGTGGAGAAGTGTGTATGGAACCGGAGGAGATAGCAGAGGCACTTAATGAGTACTTTGCTTCAGTATTCACTATGGAAAAGGATCTTGACAATTGTAGGGATGACTTACAGTGGACTGAAAAGCTTGAGCACGTAGATATTAAGAAAGTGGATGTGCTGGAGCTTTTGGAAAGCATCAAGTTGGATAAATCACCAGGACCAGACGAGATGTACCCCAGGCTACTGTGGGAGGCAAGGGAGGAGATAACTGAGCCTCTGGTGATGATCTTTGCATCATCAAGGGCTGGAGAGGTTCCAGAGGATTGGAGGATTGCTGATGTTGTTCCCTTATTCAAGAAAGGGAGTAGAGATAGCCCAGAAAATTATAGACCAGTGAGTCTTACTTCAGTGGTTGTTAAGCTGATGGAGAAGATCCTGAGAGGCAGGATTTATGAACATTTGGAGAGGCATAATATGATTAGGAATAGTCAGCGTGGCTTTGTTAAAGGCAAGTTGTTTCTTACGAGCCTGATTGCATTTTTTGAGGATGGGACTAAACACATTGATGAAGGTAGAGCAGTAGATGTAGTGTATATGGATTTCAGCAAGGCATTTGACAAGGTACCCCATGCAAATCTTATTGAGAAAGCAAGGAGGCATGGGATCCAAGGGGACATTGCTTTGTGGATCCAGAACAGGCTTGCCCACAGAAGGCAAAGTGTGTTTATAGATGGGTCATATTCTGCATGGAGGTCGGTCACCAGTGGTGTGCCTCTGTTCTGGGACCCCTACTCTTTGTGATTTTTATAAATGACCTGGATGAGGAAGTGGAGGGATGGGTTAGTAAATTTGCTGATGACACAAAGGTTGGAGGTGTTGTGGATAGTGTGGAGGGCTGTCAGAGGTTACAACAGGACATTGATAGGATGCAAAACTGGGCTGAGAAGTGGCAGATGGAGTTCAACCTAGATAAGTGTGAGGTGGTTCATGTTGGTATGTCAAATATGTTGATATGGTAAGACTCTTGGCAGTGTGGAGGATCAGACAGATCTTGGGGTTCAAGTGCATAAGACACTCAAAGCTGCTGAGCTGGTTGACTGTGTGGTGCATATGGTGCATTGGCCTTCATTAATTGTGGGACTGAGTTTAGGAGCTGAGAGGTAATGTTGCAGCTATATAGGACCCTGGTCAGACCCCGCTTGGAGTACTGTACTCAGTTCTGGTCACCTCACTGTAGGAAGGATGAGGAAAGCATAGGAAGGGTGCAGAGGAGATTTACAAGGATGTTGCCTGGATTGGGGAGCATGCCTTATGAGAATAGGTTGAGTGAACTCGGCCTTTTTTCCTTGGAGTGACGGAGGATGAGAGTTGTCCTGATAGAGGTGTACAAGATAATGTGAGGCATTGATCGTGCGGATAGTCAGAGGCTTTTTCTCAGAGCTGAAATGGCTAGCATGAGAGGGCACAGTTTTAAGGTGCTTGGAAGTAGGAACAGAGGAGATGTCAGAGGTAAGTTTTTTACGCAGAGAGTGGTTAGTGCGTGGAATGGGTTGCCGGTGATGGTGGTGGCGGTGGATACGATAGGGTCTTTTAAGAGACTCCTGGACAGGTACATGGAGCTCAGAAATATAGAGGGCTATGGGTAACTCTAGGTAATTTCTAAGGTAAGGACATGTTCTGCACTGCTTTGTGAGCTGGAGGGCCTGTATTGTGCTGTAGGTTTTCTATGTTTCTATGTTTCTAACAAAGGCTATGTGCATGGGAACATTTCAGTTACTGTGTGGCTGCGCACCTGCGTAGCTTAGAGGGAACAGTGATTGTAGCAAAACACAGACACCATCATTCTCAAAATAAATCTTTCGATTTGCTCCTCTATCTTCCATAGAGCAAATGTATACTTAAGTTCCCGGGAGTTCTGTGAAGGGAACTCTACCTCAAGTTTGCAATGATTCAAAGTGACAGCTCATCGCCTCCTCTGAAGGCCATTTATTGATGGGCAATAATTGGCAACATTTTCAGCAGCACCAATGCCTGCTAAAATTGAAAACAAATATTATGCGCTAATGAGAGAGCGAGAGAGAGGGGGAGAGTGAGGGAGTGAGAGCGAGAGAGTGAGGGGAATAGAGAGAGAGTATGAGTGAGAGAAGGGAGAGAGAGGTGTGAGGGAGGGAAGGAGAGAAGTGGGGGAAGAGAGAGACAGAATGAGAGAGATAGAGAGAGGGAGGGAGGGAGAGAGAGAAAGAGAGAGAGGGGGAAGGGAGGGAGGGAGAGAGAGAGAAGGAGAGAGGGAGAGACAGCGACACAGAGAGAATGTGAGAGAGAGAGATAGATAGCTGTATGCGTTCAGAGTTTACCTGTGTAGAACATTCACACTCAGCTTTAACCACTGGTCAGTGATTTCTCATTTACACTTGACTATGAATTGGAAGCTGGGAACTGCATTGTTGGCTAAGAGGGTCTCCTGGCAATTAAAGATGAGTTGCTGTATCCCACAGTAAGCAAAGCAAGCCTTAAGAATATGTTCTTCCTTCAGCTGTTAGCATTTGCAGGAAATGCCTGCTTTACAATAAAGTGAGGCATTCTTCCATGTATGATGACCACAGATGCTGGACTCCAAACTGCACAAGGATAACTTTCTCCAGACACTTAGACACTGATATACAAAGAGGTGTATGGCAGGCTATACAACTTGTCCGAAGAACGAACAGAAGGGGCTGAGTAACTGATGGAATTAAAAAGGGAAGAAAGAATGTCCGCATCTTCTACTGAAACAAAGCTCCCTCACACCTGCAGTGGTGATTGCAAGTAAATACTTCATGTTAATTAGGAATTCCAGCCAGTATTACAATGTTTTTACATCACCTCAGTTCTGATGCTGTCTGTGAATATGATTTGTTGACCTTGTTGCATTATTAATCAATCTGCTGCGGATTTTCTGGAATTTAATTATTTCTGCAATTCTTCTTGCTTGAAGTTTCAGTAATCACATTTTCTTTAAATCTAACTGCAGGCATTAGCATGTAATCCTGGCAAGATTGCGACTGAAAGGGGTTGAGGGAGGAGGGCAGGCGAGGGGTGGGGTGGAGAATGAAATGGGGTGAATAGTGGCATAAGGCAAGAGTTTAAGGCCACACATCCTTTAAATCCGAAATGCTTGATGGGTAGTAGGTAATGATGCTTCCTGCTAGAACAAGAGGGGGAGTTTTGATGCTTGTTCATGGGAGGTGGGAGAGGAGCTTTGGGGTTCTAATGTTCTGTCATTCATTCTTTGGGGTTTTCTTCTGTTTTGTGGATGTCTGCGAAGAGTAAGAATTTCAGGTTGTATTCTATATACATTCTCTGATATTAAATGGAACCATTGAACCATAATTCTTCACCCTTTACCATTTCCACCTATCACCTCCCAGCTTCTCACTTCATCCACCTACCTTCCTCCTCATCTCTCCTTTACCTATCACCTTCTAGCTTGTACTCCTTCCTCACTCCTGGCCTTCCTATTCCGACTTCTTCCCCCTTCATTTCTAGTCCCGATGAAGGGACTCAACCCAAAATGATGACTGATTCTTTTCCTTTCCATAGATGCTGCCTGACCTGTTGAGTTCCTCCAGCATTTTGTGTGTTATTCTGGATTTCTAGCATCTACAAATTCTTTTGTGTGTATAATTTTCCTTCCATTCGTGGTTTATTGCCCATAGTTATATCTTGAGAGGACAAAAAAATATTACTCTTTTGCCTAAAATGAGTTTGCTCTGCTGATCTGTGCATCCTCTAAAAAGCTTTTTTTCTGCTTATTCTACTTGCTGGAGCTTTTTTACAATGGTGAAAGATGCCAAGAAAGGTTTTATACTGACTCCTATAGCGATGGGCTGGAGTTTGCCTGCTTTTGCCAACAGCTCTGCAACAAGTTACTGGGCATCCTCAGTGTTAAGCGCTGATAAGATTCACGACTCCCACGTGAGCATGGAAGTTTTAAATTTACTGGCAAAGCTTCGCTGCTGACTGCTTGGTTGTGTTCCAACAGTGAAGCAGGAGGTTGCTGAGATTCTCCAACACTTGTGGCGGGGAGTCTGCTCTCAGATCCTGCGCCAGGTTGGACCCGAGGCGGAAAATGCTCATTTGAAAGGCAATTTCAAGGGCTGAGGGGAAGGCAAGGAAGGATAAGATACATTACATTTAAAAAAATATATACTTGACAGAGTTACTCAATAGAGGTGTACAAGATAATAAGAGGCATAGATTAAATGGACAGCCAGTGACATTTTCCCATGATGAAAATGGCTAATAGGAGGGGGCATAATTTTCAAATGATTGAAGCAATGTGGGAGGATGCTAGAGGTAGTTTTTTTTTATACAGAGTGCATGGAACACCCTGCCAGAGACAGATACATTAGGGATGTTTAAGAGACTCTTAGAGAGGCACATGGATGAAGTAAAATGGAGAGATACAGTACTGTGCAAAAGTCCGAGGCACATATATATATCTAGGGTCCACAGGACTGCTTCTACTAAAAGTTTACCAATATTAACAACAACTTAAGACTCACAGATACCATCTAGGAAAAAAGTAGTCAATGTTTCGGGCTGAAGTATCGACCACACTCTTTTCCTAGATGCTGCCTGGCCCGTTATACTCCTCCAGCATTTTGTGTGTGTGGTTGCTCGGATTTCCAGAATCTGCAGATTTTCTCTTGGTTGTGACTCACAGATATTGCTGTTTCAAAGGCAAATAAAGAAAGGATGGAGATGAATGTCTTTCCACCATGTGCTTCAAATCAAATCAAATTTAACCCACACAGGAAATGATATATAAACAAAAGCTTACAGTATTGTGCAGATGTCTTAAGCATCTCGCTATGTATATGTGCCTAAGATTTTTGCACAGTTCTGTCTATAGGAGGAACCGGTTAGATTGATGTTGGAGTAGGTTTAAGTGTCCACACAACATAGTGGCCAAAGGGCCTGTGCTATGTTTTTCTCTTCTATGTTCTATTTTTATTATTAAAAAATTAGTTTTTAAAAAAAAAATAATAACACATGCTTTCAATTGATTTTTTAAAAATATCTTTGAAAACTTGTTATTGCCAGCACATTTCCTCCCTTTGATAAGTGGCCGAAATTGCTCACAATACTCCCAGGGCGGTCTGACCAATGCTTTGCAAAGCCATTGAATGTGTTCAACTGTTTGATTGGAAGCATAAATGATATTTTGACAATGATGACAAGTGGCAATTATTATTATTTCAGTTATGCTGCTTTGCTACTTTCTTGTGTTAGTAAATGAATCATTTATGCCAGGTACCTTGACGTCATTTACATTTTTTAAAAGTTTTGTTATCTGGCCTTCCTTTTTCTTTATAATTGTCTTATATTGGGAATTGTAAGAGTGGATCAAACAGGTGGCCTGTACTGTGTCCTTGGCCGACAGTACTTTTTCAATAACCTGACAGGAATATAATCCAATATTCCCATTTTCCTTCAAGTCGAGTTGTGCCTGCTCCCTGGCTACTACAGCTTCTGACAGCATACTAAAACAGGAAACTCATTGTAAAAGCAAACAGTAAACTCGGCATCAATTTAACATCTAAAGTGGAGGTTTGTACACTCCAATAACTCGCGTTTTTGCAAACAGAAAAGTAATGCGTTCCTACAATTTCTGAAGCTGCTTCATACACTTTTAAAAATCAAAAATCAAAGTGTCGCAGTATTTCACAAATATCTGTTTTGCATACAAAATATAAAGCTGTTCTCACAGCAAGAATCAGAAGAGCTTTTCATACCCTATTTTCCATTTATTTTGCAATTGCAGATTGTAAGATAGAATAAACAATCTTATCACTGAGATTCTGGAAAATCTAACAGAAGTCTAGCCTTAAGAAAAGTGGTGAAAGGGCATTTTGGTTATGGCTTGTCTGTAAAATTCAGTAGCACCGGTGTCCCAAGGCTTCAGACCGTATTGATTGCTTGTTGGTTTTCTTCACGTGCTGAGTAAAGCATGAAATGCTCTACAGTATGCATGGGCACAAACACCAGGGTTTCTGTAGATGCTGGGAATCCAGAGGAGCTCACACAAAAATGCTGGAGGAACTCAGAAGATCAGACAGCATCTATGGAGAGGAATAAATGGCTAATGTTTCAGGCCAATACCCTTCATCAGCACTTAATGATGACAATGTCCTGATGAAGATTCTTGGCCTGAAGTGTCAATTACTTTTGTCCAAGAACCTTCCTGAATTTTATGTGTGTTACAATGGGTATAGAACTTGGTCTGGACTGGGAGCAGGTTGGGAAGAGAGATGGACTATCACCTGGGATCCCAGCTGTGGCCGATAGGGATGGTGGTGATGGCTGGGGAATGAAGCTTAGCACAGGGGTGAGGGGTAGTGAGGGAAGGAGGCGTGCTGAATGGTCAGAGATTTGGGCCAGTAACAAGAAAGGAGCTGAGAAGAGTAGGTAAGTTAATTTATCTGAGATAGAGTGTGGCCTTTTGACAGCCACATCTATTTGGAAGAAAAGAGCAAGTTTACCAACCATCTCTTTTCCTGCAATAATCATTCCATATTTCATAGTTCCTTACAATATATGAGGCTATTCTGCCCATTGAGGATGTTGTTGCTCACAGGGCAATCCCATTCCCTGTACCCTGTGCTCCTTCACCTCACTTGTCCCTTTTCCTCCGATTCTACCACTTATCTCCCTATTCAGGGATGTATACAGTGGCCAAGGAATCGACTCGCTGGCTGGTGGTGTAGTGGCATCTGCATCGGACCCGGGTTCAAATCCGAACAGCTGCTTGCACGTTTTCCATCTGTGCTGGGTTGAGCGTCGAGCTTGCAATTCAGCCTCGTAAAAAAGCAGACAAATGCTAAATAGACAGCGTGGTTGCTGCCAGCTGCACCACAATGTGCGGAGAGGAACGACAACGAGGAATCGACTAGTCAACGTCTTTGAGATGTGGGAGTAATCTGGAGCACCTGGAGAAACCCATTTGGTCACTGGGAGAATGTGGGTACTTCACAGAGGCAGGGCATGTCTCTATGTAGCACATATGTTCTCCCTGTGACCAAATGGGTTGGAATTGACCCCTATCCCTGGTGCTGTGAGCCATGGTGCTTAGGGCCAGACAAAAAGAGCAAACGTTGTTCAATCTGCATTGCCATTTTGGGTAAATAAAATGGATTGGAATGGAAAGAGTTGTGCCGAGAACCAGCAGGAAGTCTGCCAATGTGATACTACAGTGTGTAGATTGTAGCCATGGGAAGAGGCCTCAAAAGGCATGAAAGGACATGCTGTGAAGATGGAAGCCAATATTTGCTGAAAATGCAGTTGACCAGACTGATCAGCTGATCTGTAATTGATGAATAAAGAGGTGCTAATACCTCTTGATAAGGGTTTTTAAGGATATCAATGTGCTCTTTCAATGAGGGGGCACCATCTGCTCAGTTGAATGTAGTAAAGTTAATCTAAAGTCCAGCAGCCAAAGGGAATACAGCTGGTGAAGCCTAACAGCTGGACTATGGGAAGCCTCTCTTGAAGAACCTCAGCTGTTGTAATTCCCTGGACGCAGACAGTATGATAATGATTGCTGTGCCCTACTTCTAAGTAAGGCCATTTCATGGTCAGTGTTTTAACACTTAGCCCTGTAGCCATGAAATGCCACGTTAGCTGATATTTTTTTCATGCCAGAAAAAGAATTGAACTGATTTGATGTATAAATATATAACCATGTCTTAATTACCTGACCTGAATTCAAATAATCATGAAATTCCACAGTATCTACCATGGGGCTAATATCAAAACATGCCATGCAGTGTAGCTTGCAAGTAAGGAATTTTAAAACCATAAGACATAGGAGCAGAATAAAGCCATTGCCCCTTCGAGTGATTATTTCATTATGGCTGATCCATTTTCACTCTCAGCCCTAATCTCCTGCCTTCTCCCTGTATCCCTTCATTCCCCGACCAATCAAGAATCTATCTTCTTCCTTAAATATATGTAATGACTTGGCCTCCACAGCCACCTGTGGCAATGAATTCCAAAGATTCATTACTCTCTGCTAAAGAAATTCCTCATCTCCATTCTGAAAGGATGCCTCTCTATTCTGAGGCTGTGTCCTCTGGTCTTCGACTCTCCCATCACAGGAAGCATATCCTCTCCACATCCATTCTGTCGAAGCCCTTCACCATTTGATAGGTTTCAATGAGGTCACCCCTCATTCTTCTGAATTCCAGTGAATACAGGCCCAGAGCCATCAAACCCTCTTCATATGATGATTCTGGAATCATTTTCGTGAACCTCCTTTGAATCCTTCCAGTGTCATCTCATCGTTTCTAAGATAGGGGGCCCAAAACTCCTCACAAAACTCCAAGCGAGACTCACGAGTGCTTTATAAAGCCACAACATTACATCCTTGCTTTTATATTCTAGTCCTCTTGAAAAGAATTCTATCATCGCACTTGCCTTCCTCACTACAGACTGAACCTGTAAATTAACCTTTAGGGAATCCTGCACAAGGACTCCCAAGGCCCTTAACACCTCAGAATTTTGAATTTTCTCTGCATTTAGAAAACAGACTACCATTTTATTTCTTCTACTGAAGTGCATGACCCGACAATGTATTCCATCTGCCACTTCTTTGCCCATTCTACTAATCTGTATGAGTTCTTTTGTAGCCTCCCTACTTCCTCAAAACTACCTACCCCTCCACCTATTTTCGTATCATCCGCAAACTTTGCAATAAAGCCATCAATTCGTTCATCCAAGTCATTGACGTATAACGTAAAAGGAAGTGGTCCCAACACAGACTCCTGTGGAATATCACTAGTCATGGCAGCCAACCAGAAAAGGCTCCCTTTATTCCCAGTCTTTGCCTCCTGCCAATGGGCCTCTGCTTTATCCATGCTAGTATCGCTGCAGTAATATCAATAACAATATCTTGTTAAGCAGCCTCATATGTGGCACCTTGTCTAAGGCCTTCAGAAAATCCACGTACACAACATCAACCTTAATAGATTTTTGGACTCTACTTTTCTCTCTTAAAACACACAGGAAATGTGATATAACATGCACCTCTTTGCAGGGGATGGCTTAAAGGGAAAGCAATATTTCTTTGAAATTCAGTCTTTATATTTGTGGTGCAAAGTTCCCAAAGGTCTTTGGAACTTCCTTTCAAATACAGTGATGTTTTTTCTTCATACTATATGGAGTGAGAATTTTAAACTTTTAATTAATCCATTCATGACTTTGCAATTGAAAACCTGCTAACACAAACGTCACTGCAGAATATTTGCTTGCCAGTCTCTACAACCTAATCATATTTGCAGATGTGATTTTGTCGCTTACAGCCTCCCTTTTTTCCTGCCATCTCAGACCCTCTCTACTAATTACAGTCCCTTCTTTATTTGGTCTCTGCCCCATTCTAATTTTCATATTCCAAATGCAAGCAGTGGAATTTCTTCGAGTCTAATATTAAGAATGACCTGTTTCCTAATGAGAGGGCAGAGAGCAAAGAAGAAATGATTTTCAAAGTCAAAGTAAAGTTATTACCAAAGTACATTTAAGTCACCAAATACTACCTCAAGATTCATTTTTCTTGAAGGGATTTATAGGAAAATAAGGAAATAAAGTATAGATTTATGAAAATCTATACTTAACTAAAGACTGACAAACACCCAATGTGCAAAAGAAGGCAAATTGTGCAAATAAAGCAAAAATAAATAATAATGAGAACACGAGTTGTAGAGTCTTAAAAGTAAGTCCATTGGTTGTGAAATTAGTTCAGTGTTGAGGTGAATAAAGTCTTCCACACTGGTTCAGCAGCTTGATAGTTGTAAGGAAAATAACTGTTCCTTAACCCGGTGGTGTGGAGCCTAAGGCTTCTGTACCTCCTTCCTGACGGTACTATCTTCCTGCTGTTTTTATCTGATTGTGGTAGCATTCATGGTAGCGGCACTGTTTCATCCAAACAGTGGTAAGGGTTTGGAATTCATTACCTGAACAACTCTTGGAGGCAGAGAAAAAAATACCCCTTTAAAAGTACTATGGATTAGCAGCTGCGCTTGAGGCTTTATGACTAGACTAACTTCTTTTTTCAATTGCCATGTATGTAGTGGGCTGAATGGCCTCACGATGTACATCTTTGTGATTACAAGCACCGGGAGCAATGGTAAACTCTCTACTTCTTCAATAATGTTACTCTCTCTTCATTTGGTGTCTCCTGCCCACCTTTGTTCCATAATTTATTCACCTTCTGTCTTCGCCCACATTCATCCTTTGTTTCCAGCCCCCGCAGATGGCTGGTTTGGGATCAGAGTGCCAAATACGACAGCAGTTAGAATAACAGGCTTACACTGGGCATGTTGGAACTGCTGTGGGTTTGATGCTAGATTAGTGAAACCTATTGAGCAAATAAGGAACACGAACGCTCAACTTTGTGGTAGAATGAATGAGCAGCAAGGCCTGGTGAGCCATTGTAGACAGATGGC
Organism: Hemitrygon akajei; assembly: GCF_048418815.1. Lineage (NCBI taxonomy): Eukaryota > Metazoa > Chordata > Chondrichthyes > Myliobatiformes > Dasyatidae > Hemitrygon > Hemitrygon akajei. Next base: position 18,700,895 of record NC_133136.1, read on the forward strand.
GCAGTGAGCTGTCATTCTGTTGGTATGTTCTGACAGTTTTCCAGGCCATAAAAGACCGAACTCTTCCTATCCAAACAACTCCACTGTAGCGTCAAAGCTTTAAGCCTCAGAAACCAGCCTGTGGAAAGCCAGCTGAGGGGTACACTGAAGCTTTGAAAAACATTATTTACAAATGAAAGGAAAGAAAAGAAAATAAGCTCACATCACATCAAAAAAAAAACAGGCTGCAGTTCTGAGGTCTGGTGAGCAGATGTAATCCCTACTGCCAGTGTCTCACTGTGTGCCCACTTACTGGCTCAGAGAATGCAAATTCCAACATATCAGAAAGTGCAGTCATTGTTGTGCTACACCGCAGCCATGCCAGAAATTGATTTTTTACAGTAAATAATTGATGCCAGTGAGCAATTTCTTTTCTCCCCCTCAAACTGCAATCTCTTTTAACCTCATGGCATTTCTCACGAGGACCAATTATGTCACAAAAGACGATTACCGCCAACTAAGTGCGGTGAACTCAAAAGATTCTGTGTTAGTTACGTTTAAATACATGTATAAAAACCTACGTGCATTTGCAACTAAAACTATAATATCCTCTTACTTACAACTGCCATACAACAAATCATTGCATTTCCACTGCTAAACTACACACATTAATCATCACTAGGAGCATTGCATTTTAAATGTTTTTTTTAATACAGTCGTTTGATATTTCTAAAGTGTTTTAAGAACAGCTTCTTCTCCTCTGCCATTGGATTTCCAAATGGTCCATAAACCCATGAACATTACCTTACAATTTTGCTCTCTTTTTGCACTGTTTATTTTTTATGTAGTATTTTTATGTATTGCACTAAAGCTGCCACAAAACAACAAATTTCATGACGTATGTCAGTGATATTTATCCTGATACTGATTCTGAAATCTTTAAATCCGTATTTATTTATTTAACTTTGATGGCATAAAAATCAAACATGCCAGAAATAGGTGATGATTCTGACAGCATTTAATAGCAAAAGTGTCAAATTAATATTTTGTATTGGGACCCTTCATCAATTCTGAAGGAACTCCACCTGACATATTAATCTCCTTTCCTTTCAGACGATGGGTGGATTTGTTAATTATTTCCATCACTGTCTGTTTCTCTGAGATTTCCAGCTATCACAGCTTTTTCTTTCTTCTCTATAGTGCATTAGTTTGCATGATGCCATGAAGATTTGATTATTTACTCATCCCCTTCTTCCTCAGAGTATAATAGTTTGGCACGGTTTGAGCTCAACCCTCCAATATTATAGTCCTAGACGGTTCTGCAGATCAGTTCAGCGATATGGTTCTTTAATTTGAACCACCAGGAGGCATGCTTGGACAACACTGGAAGGGATCTTTTTCCTTCATCCTTCCGCAAATCCTTAAGTATGAGTATCAATCAAGGCTTGCATGTGAACTTCAATGTAATTCTCAACTGCAGCCACCACATCAGAGCAAGTGTTTATAAAATGTCTGAAGGTTTACTTTCCATTCACCAAAAACATTCGGAATTATCTACAGATGTACCGTGCAGAACATTCTAACTGGCTGCATCACTGTCTGGTATGGGGAAGGGAGGGGGGCTATTGCACAGGATTGAAGTAAGATGCAGAGAGTTGTAAAATATGTCAGTTCCATCATGGGAACTAACCTCCTTCGTATCCAGGATGTCTTCAAGGAGCAGTGCCTATTATTAAGGACCCCCATCACCCAGCACATGCCCTCTTCTCATTGATACCATCAGGAAGGAGGTACAGAAGTCTGAAGGCACACTTTCTATTATTCATGAACAGCTTCATCCCCTCAGCCATCCAATTTCTAAATGGACACTGAACCCATAAACACTACCTCCCCACTTTTTTTCTTTCTATTTTTAGCACAACTTCACTACTTACTTAATTCAGAGTTTTTTTCTATCTCAGTTATTATGGATTGCATTGTATGGCTGCTGAAAAGTTAACAAATTCCACGATATATGCATGTGATGTTAAACCTAACTCTGATTTAAAAGCAGAAGTGTCGATACTACAATCAGATTCACTGCAAGTATGAAAAAGCCAATCCATTCTTTAAAACTTGTTTCTGATTTGTTTATAAATAAGTGCGGTGCTCACATGATGACAAGCTCAGTAGAACACGTTGAAAACTGAACACAAGCGACTATGCTTTTCAAAACTTTATGAGCACAAAAATATCTGGCAGTATCTTTCTGGTTCTCCAAGATACGCAGGAACTCAAGTGCAGAAATTCCACGGCAGAATTGTATCATTGAGGAATGAAACTATAAACAGTGAGAACATAAAACTGAAAAGATCAGCGTGGGAAAACCACCATACACAATCCTCAGCACAATTTAGTGCAACCTGTACCATTCTCCTCAGAGATGAGTGCAAATGTGGAAGAGCTTATTCTTCAGTTTGTGTGGTTTATCAATTTCTTTGGGACCAAATTAGATTATTTATTTACCACTTTTAGATTAATTATTTAGATTATTTATTATTTTAGATTATTTATTTATCACTTTAAAAAAAAACATGAAATAGTAGTGTCAAGGCAGACAGGATGAAGCTTAATCCAAAGGTGTACTACAACTATACTAAGAGCAAAAGAATTACCGGGGAAAGGCTAAGAATCAATAGGGTCATCAGGGGCAATGTGTATATGGAGAAAGAAGATGAAGAAAAAGACTGAAATTAATACTTTTCATCAGTATTTATTAACAAAACAGACACAGTAGTTGGAAAATTTAGCAAAGGGGAAGGTGAAAGTCTCATTAAATAAAGAGGAGTTACAAAGTGTAACAAAAATGGTGGAGGAACTGAGTAATCAGCCAGGATCAGTGGATGGAAATGAAGAGTTGATATTTTGTGTTGAGACCTTTGATCAGGAATGAGGTACTCAATGCCTTAGCAGGTTTAAAGGTAAATAAATCTCCAGAGTGGGATGGGATCTAATCCAGGCTCCTGTGGAAGACAAGGGAGAGAGGTGGCTGAGGCTTTAAATGAGTTTGTTGATTCCACGACTGAGATTCCTGTTAAATGGACAGCAGCAAATCTAGTCCTCTGTTCAAGAGGGGCAGCAGGAAATTATGATCTGTGAGCCAAGCATTAATAGTTAGAAACAAAAAAATGAACTGCTGGAGGAATTCAGGTAAAGTCTAGATGAAGCATTGCAAAACAACCAAATTTCACATCATATAAGAGGGTGATAATAGACTTGATTCTGATTCTGTCCATGTCCGTCTATAGATGCAGCCTGATACTCTGAGCTCCTCCTGTAACTTGTTTTAGCATTTGGACTCTCTTAAGTCTCCACTAGCAGGTATTGGAGAAATTCCACAGGACAAAATTAATAAAAATATGGAATGATTGGGTCTAATTAGAGACAGCCAACGTGGCGTTGTCAAGGGAAGATCCTGTCTGGCTAAGGTGACTGAATTTTTGGAAGAAAGTAACCAGGTATATTCATGTGGGAAGAGCAGTGGATGTGGTTTACATGCACTTCAGTACATCTTTGTCCAGGTCCAATATGAGAGATTGGTCCAGAAGCTCAGGGTCCAGGTGAGTCTGGGCAATTTGGCAAACTGAGTCTAAAACTGGCTCAGCAATAGGAAACAGAAGATGATGGTAAATGATTGTTTCAGCAAATAGAAGCTTGTTACTAGTGGTGCTCCTTAGGAATCAGAGGTGGAATCTTTGCTGTTTGCAATAGACATAAATAGTTTGGAGGCATGATCAGTAAGCTCGTAGACGATTGGTGGAAGATTGGCGGAGTCATAGATAATGTGGATGATAGTATTGAGCCACAGAGTGATAATGGCAGTTGGAATTCTAATCAAATAAAAGTGAAGCATTGCATTTTGGGAGGAATAATGAGGCTGGATAAGGTGCCATGATGGTAAGGCGTTACGGAGCATCAAACAACAAAAATCCTTGAAGGAAGCAGTGCAAGAAGGTAATGTGACTGCAACACCATACGGAACATATAGTTGGAGCACTGAATATAAGGATTTGTTCCAACTTTATAAAACTTTGGTGAGACCTCAACTGGAGTACTGTGTGCAGTTCTGGTCACTGCACTATAGGAAGGCTGTGAGAGTGTTCGAGATGGTGCAGTAGCCACTCACAAGGGATGGAGTGAGAGCGACAGCAAGAGTAGAAAGGAGTCAAAGCATTGTGTGCGGAACCAGGAAAGAATCAAAATGGCAGCAGGTTCAACCCTACCACCATCTGATTCCTGAACTAGCACTCAAAACTTCACTCACTTCAACTCTGAACTGATTCCACATCCTACAGACACACTTTCAAGGAGTCTGCCACTCATGTTCTCAGTATTAGATATATATTTTTTAATTTGTCCTCAATGTAGTAACTAAATGCCTAACTAAACCAATCCCTTCTGCCTACATACTGCCCAAATCCTTCATTCCCTGCACATTTCTCTGACTTTCTAAGAGCCTCTTAACACCTCTCTAATATTTGCTTCCACTACCACCCCAGCAGTGCATCCCAGGCACACACCACTCTCTGTGTAAAAACAAAACTTGCCTCACATGTCTCCACTGAACTTACCCCTGACACCTTACTACCTGGTACTAGATTATATGAGTGTACGTAGTTTTTAAAAAAAAATCACGGCAATCAACATCAGAGTTGAATGTAAGAGTCAGCTCTGGTAGGCAAAGCTCTTCCGGTATCTCAGTACAGGTGACAATAGCAAACCAATACTAATAATAATAAGCCAATCAATTCACTTCTCAGTGCCTTCTCAGGCTTTTTGCAGTGCGTCATAAATGGAAATATGGCACACAGAGGAGACTGGAAGAAACAGAATGGAATGTGTTTCCCTGCTCTGGTATATTATGGATCCTGAAGAAGAGTCTCAGCCTGAAACATCGAGACTGCCTGACCTGCTGAGTTCCTCCAGTGTTTTGTGTGTGCTGCTTGGATTTCAAGCAACTGCAAACTTTCTTGTGTTTATATTAAGGAATCAACGTGTTTCTCAAAGTAAACTATTTAGTCCTAACGAAACCTTTACTAAGTGGACAACTTTAAAAATGGTTAAGTTTGACGTGACATTAAAATAAAATTCTCCAACTATTGCTCGCTTTGCCATTGAAGGAAGATGATGACACATCTGCTTTATGAATAGGCCATTAACACAATGAGACATTTTGTTATGCAGCTATGAATCATTAGAGGGAGATTAATGGAACAGACCGGTGGACAAAGGAAAGTTAAAGAACCTTAGACCACTGAGGTGGGCGAAACAAGGCAAAACATGTTACATTAACAGAATAGTGAATTTCAAGAAATTAGTGGTGATACATTTGTGGATAAGTCAAAGACATATCTCACTTTGTTGTCCAAGCTATATTAGACCATAAGACCATTACACATAGGAGCAGAATTTGGCTATTCAGCCCATCAAGTGTAATCATGGCTTATTTATTTTCCCTCTCACCTCTTCTCCTGCATTCTGCCTGTAACCTTTGATGCTTTTACTAATCACGAACTAATCAACCTCCGCTTTAAACACACCCAGCCATCTACGGCAATGAATTCCACAGATTCACCACCCTCTGTCTAAATAAGTTCTGGGAGATTAAGGGTAAAGATGAGCTTTATTTGAATTTTGAAACATACAGTGAAATGCGCGGTTTGCAGAATATCAAATCAGTGAGGATTGTGCTTGGGTAGCCCACAAATGTCGTCACACTTCCAGCACTAACGCAGCATGACTCAACTCGCTAACCCTAACCATGTGTCCTTTTGAATGTGGGGAAAACTACCACATCCAGAGGAACCCCGTACAGGGTGAATGTACAAATTCCTTACAGACAGTGGTAGGAATTGAAACCAGAACTTACAGTTGGCACTGTAGCATGTGGTGCTAACTGTTACGCTGTATCTCTTCATCTCTCTTCTAAGGGGACATCCTATTCTGAGGCTGTGCACTTCGGTCCTAGACTCACCCACTATTAGAAAACTGTTCCTCATGCCCGCACCATCTAGGCCTTTCCAATGCCAGCACATCCTTTCTTACATATGGGGCCCAGAACGGCTCGGAATACTCCAAATGTGGTCTGACCAATGCCTCTAAAAAGGCTCTGTGGAAGTAACTTTATAACAGCTGATAGAAAGCATAGTCATGTTACAGGGAGGTGGACAACATTCATGGCGAGTTGATTTGCATATCTAGACATGAGCATGAAGATGACTTAGCTTCTATAACTATAATGCACCTGAAGATGCACCAGGAAGCAGACCACACAACACCTTTTCCCCCACGGATCTATTGTTGCGCTTGGGATCCTACCAAGGTCAAATCATAAGTTCCCGTTGGAACAGTACGTAACTTGTGGTTTGGGCACATGAAGAAGAACAGGAGGGTCCAGAATCCCATGCTTTCAAAATACATGATCTATGGCATGAGCTGGTGCTGGAAAGGCACATCAGTCGATGGTCAGAATGTTGGTGACTCCACCAGAGGCAAAGAGCAAACCTGCTTTGAGAAATTGTAGGTTACAAATTGCAGACAAAACGGGGCAAAAAAGACAATGTTTGAAAACTGAAGTAAAAATAAGAAAAGTCGTGCTAAACAAACAGCAGGACTGTCAATATCTAGAAGACAAACGGACTTTCACATGTCAGTTTGGACCCATCATTGCATTCTGATGAAAATCCCACTTGACACATTAACCCAGCTTCCTCTTTCAGATTTTGAGTGACCTTCTGTGGATTTCAAGCACTTAAAAAGTTGTTTTTTTTTATTTGTGGTTCAAACTTGCCCTAATGAGATTTGCTGTCAAGTGGAGTAGAATCTACAGCAGGCTGAACGATTTCCAACAGCAAGACGCAGAAGCACATTGGAGTTTGGCACATGAAAGAGCAAAAGTGGCAACATGTGGGTTCCTTCCTATGATTTATGTAAAATTGACATCTTGTTGCAAACATCTGCAAACAACCTGTCAAATGATGGGCTGCTGTCAGCTGAGAATTGTGGGTATATTCTCTCCTCATCTCTTTGCTCTGTGACAAGATCAAAAATGACAAGAAATGAAATGAAGACTGGTAGAAGTGTGAACTCCTGGTAATAAGGAGCTACACAAGCAAGCAGAAGGATAATGGTAGAGACGTCAAGGCAGAATACGCCGAGGGAAGACTGAAGCCTGTGACTAAAAAATACTATTCTAGTTCCTGGATGTAAGAATTTAATGTGGCTGAATGTCTTCTGTATAAAGACTGTTCTAATTTCTTTATGACACTACTCATTAACTTTTCATCTACTTTGGTTTGGGGTTGCACAAAAGTCACCAATTTTTAATAGCAAAAATATTGTTAATTCTGCTTTGAAGGTACCGTCTGTCTAATTGTGAAAACTTCAAGGGATTATTCTGATCTCACCAACCAGCAAAAATGAGGGGGCAGTAGTTAGAATAATCCATAGGATTTAACAACTAAAGTCCTGGTTTCTTCTTAAAGTGTTTCATTTTAAGACAGGAAAGACACCTGTTGTAAAGATATATATATATATACTGAAGATGGCAGTCCCACAGCATCTATATTTTAATCAGAACCCAAATGAGGAAGCAGATGAGGCTTTCCCATTCTCTGATGTGAGAGCTCAAAGTAATCCCAGTTGGTGACTTTAAACATTGTTCCTCTTTCCCAATGGGTTGCTGGGAGACAAGAACCCCTTCTTCAGGCCCCGAAGGAAAGTTTATGAAGCACATGCTTCCCAATCACTTCAGCAGTCTTGTTCACCAGGTTACCATGATGTGGTATACTGCTCTCGAAACTCTTTTTTCCAGCACCGCTGAAAAACTGAGTGAAACCATTGGTTGTCCTGCACCATCATTTGACAAAAAATGGACGCAAAGTGATCTAATAATTTTTAATCCCCATAACATCCAAAAGGGACATAAAGTGATCTAGCAAGCATGGGTGGCAGGGTAATGCAGTGGGAGCATTGTAGAACAGTGGACAGCACAATAGCATGTGGGTGTGTGGTAGTGTAGAGGTCAGTGCAGTTGCTTTACAGTGCAAACAATTACTGATCGGGTTTAATTCTTGCCACTGTCTGTAAGATGTTTATATGTTTTGGTGCCGGGAGTGTGGCAACACTTGCGGGCTGCCCCCAGCACAATCCTTGCTGATTGGATTTGACGCAAACAATGTATTTCATCGTATGCTTCAATGTACTGTACATGCGACAAATAAAGCTAATCGTATTAAAATCAGAATTCATGTTTACCAGACAACTGCCACAGGTGTCTCGACTATAAAAGGCCCAAGCTGAGAAGTCATTTGTGCCTTCCAAGTGCCACTTTGCGAATGTTGTATGCATGTAGCAGCAGATCTGAAAGTGCTCTCACTGTGAACCAGCCAATGGAAAACAACCACAGAAAACATTTTGCTTTACTCCCTGTATATCACTTGATACAAAAATATAGTGAAATCAAATGACCCACATGGTCTCTCAGCCTGTCCTGATGAATGGTCTCAGCCTGAAACATCAACTGTTTATTCCTCTCCATAGATGCTGCCTTACCTGTTGAGTTCTGCCAGGTTTTGATGTGTATTGTTCAGTCTGAGGGTGCCTACTGTGTTTTATCTGTAAATGAGGGTAGGCTGACAGCCAAATGCCAATCTTCTGCCAATTCTGCTTTGTAAATAAGGGTTTAATTCATAGGTCGCTTTCATTTCTCTCTGATATGGAGGCTGTTCACTTCCACTCAGTCCTTTTCCAGTTATTGGCATTTCCCCCTCACACTGAACATAGTTAATTTTTTGCAGATTTAAAGTGCTGCAGAAACTCACTGTTGTAACAACCAGATTCCCACGATTGATCAGCAAGCGATGACAGTGATTGTCAGAAGGCTGATGTTCAACTGCGGGGACCTGTACAGAGCACAGATCTGCCCAGTCGATGTCGGCACCGCTCCCACGGGATCGAACTTGAGGTCTGTGCCATGTTGGCTCACCAGCTCACTAGATAAATTCATTGAACCACAGGGATAACTCTGGGGTGAATTTTCCCAATTACTAGGAATGGCACAGAACTGCGTGCAGTGGGAAAACATATGAGGAATTTGGAAGAGGAGGTCAGCACATCTGATTCGCAGCCTACAGCATTTAATGTCTATTAAAATGAATTCGTCCCTGGATTCCTGAAAAATGCCAGGAGTGCTAATCTGTAAAATTCATCCCTTGTTGCTTTCTTTTTAGAGCATGAATCAGGTTGGGAACTCGCTGAGGAGGAGTGGTGGTGGTGAGAGTGACCCCATTATATTTCCAGTGCCCCAATTTGGGCTTTCTGGATTTTATTACCACTAAATAATGCTGTCCTCAATAAGTCATCATTGTTATTTTCTTTCTTCGTGCCTTTTCATATAGGTCTGAGTTGATGTGGCCTTATTGATGATGAAGGGCTGGTCAGTATAATGTACATATACCCCCACCCCAGCTGTGGAGTGGCTGCACTTTGGGGCACAGAGATTCCTCAGCTCTCCAAAGGTTTATACACTAAACATTGTGGGAGAGAGGAGGTGCAGACAATAATGCAAAATGCAAATATAGATCGAAAAAGATATAAAATGTACAGCTGCCATCAGCTCCTGATACATTCAAAGAAATGGATCCGCAACAGAAGATGTAAGCAATATGAACATTTTAAAAACTAAAATGGCTTCTTATCCACAGCATGCTTGATATGTTCAAAATGCCTGAAATTGTCCGGACCACCAGGATTCATAAATCCAGCATTGAATATCTGAAGCTTGCAAGCTGTAATTTTTCATGCAAGAACTTTCATTTCACAATCCTTTCTTTAATTCTGTAGCATCTCTGTAATAGTCTGATCTACTTCTTTGACACTGTATTGAAAGTAGAAGTAAATTTGATGATGCTGCTAATGGAGTTCAGGGAAAAAATACATACGCATGACAATTTGAAAACAGTTTTGTAATGGACACTGTCAAAACTCTCTGGCAACACTGCATTTAAAAACCACTAACACAAACCCAGGGGAACTATTTGCTGCCTGAACCCATACAGTAAATGCAATTTCTTTTAATTACAATGATGGGCTTTGTGCAATAGCCATAATACTTATAACAAATCATAACTTGCTATAATTGTTTCAAGCTACTTTGCAACCCATTACTAATTCTACCTGTCTAATTCTTCTGAAGACACCATGTCATATTAGTACTGTTGGAAGGGATGTGTGAATAAGTAGCTACATCAAGGACAAAGAGAGGGTTAAATCACAAACAAGAGAAAATCTGCAGATGCTGGAAATCCAAGCAACACACACAAAGTGCTGGAAGAACTCAGCAGGCCAGGCAGCATCTATGGAAAAAGAACAGTTTCGGGCCAAAACCCTTCGGCAGGACTGGAGAAAAAAAAGCTGAGGAGTAGATTTGAGTAGAGGGTTAGGGAAGAAGAAGGTTAACTTATTTTTTACTGCTGTTATATCCTGTTTTTAGTCCAGCCCATGGCTTGATCCTATTTTCAATTCACTCTAATTAACTAATTTCTATTCTGTCCCTGGTGACATTTATTTATATACTTATTGAGATGCAGTGTGGAATAGGCTCTTCCAGCCCTTCAATCTGCACTGCCCAGCAACCCCCAATTTAACCCCAGCCTAACCACGGAACAATGTAACCTGTGAACTGGTACATTTTTGGGCTGTGGGAGGAAACTGAAGCATGGAGAGAAAACCCTCGTGGTCACCGGGGGAACAAACAAACTCTTTACAGACAGAGGTGGATGATCTGTCGGATGGTTTTAAGTCTAATGTCTCCCAAAACCTTGTTCCGGGGGGGAAGTTGTCAGATCAATTGGATCTAACCCAGTGTATGCTGATTGTTGTTTTTCATGGATCAGGTGTGTCCTCAGCCGTAGGTCAGCAATTTAATCTAATTGTTGCAAAACAACTTATCATCATAACAACCCCCTCTAGGTCTCAAAGTGTTCAACTGCAACAATACTCGCACTCCAAGGATAGGTCACTTAACAGTGTGACCGTTTCAATACACAACCTCAATACTAATCATTGACTTCTTTACTGATTATTGAATTCAGGAGGAGGGAACTGGAAATCAGAGTTAGAAACATCAGCAGTTCCTCAGCGTTATCATTTCAGAAGTCCAGCACGTGAGTTCCATTACGATGAAAGCATAGCAGCATCTCTGCTTTCTTAGACGTTTGCGAAGATTTGGCATGTCATCAAAAAATTTAACAAACTTCTATAGATGTGTGGTGGAGAATATATTGACTGATTGTATCACTGCCTGGTATGGTAACACCAATGCCCTTTCACAGAAAAGCTTGCAAAGAGTAGTGGATGCGGCACAGTTCATCATGGGTAAAGCCCTCTCCACCAATGAACACATCTATACGGAGCGCTGTCGCCAGAAAGCAGCATCCATCATCAAGAATCCCCACCATCCAAGTCATGCTCTCTTCTCACTGCTGCCATCAGGAAAAAGGTACAGGAGCCTCAAGACCCTCACCAGGAAGTTCAGGAACAGTCATTACCCCTCAACTATCAGACTCTTGAACCAGAAAGGATAACTTCACTCACCGCTGTCACCTGAACAGTTCCTATAACCTATGGACTCACTTTCAAGGACTTTTCATTTCATCTTTTTAATGTACATTGCTTATTTACACATTATTATTATTTCTGCTGTTTCATAGAACATAGAATAGTACAGCACATTACAGGCCCTTCGGCCCACAATGTTGTGCCGACCCTCAAACCCTGCCTCCCAAATAACCCCCCACCTTAAATTCCTCCATATACCTGTATAGTAGTCTCTTAAACTTCACTAGTGTGTCTGCCTCCACCACTGACTCAGGCAGTGCATTCCACGCACCAACCACTCTCTGAGTGAAAAAACTTCCTCTAATATCCCCCTTGAACTTCCCTCCCCTTACCTTAAAGCCATGTCCTCTTGTACTGAGCAGTGGTGCCCTGGGGAAGAGGCGCTGGCTGTCCACTCTGTCTACTCTTCTTTCTTTTTGCATTTGCACAGTTTTATTTTGCACATCGGTTATTGCCCATTCTGTTGAGTGAGGTCTCTCACTAATTCTACTGTGTGTCTTGTATTTACCGCAAGAAAATGAATCTCAGGATTGTATATGGTGAAATATATGCACAGTACTTCGACAACAAATTTACATTGAACTTTGAACTTTAACTGGAAGCTTTGAGCACAGCCAGGGAAATGTAATTTGTAGGGCTCGAACACTATAGAGAATGCTCAAGGACAGTTGGTTCAATGTAACCTGTTAGTTTGAAATAAAGTACATAAAATGGGAGTGTGTCCACAATATGAGATTACAGCATGCAACAAATTAATATATCTTCAGCAATTAATAATAATACTTTATTTATCACATGTATGATGAAACATCGAAACTAGTGTAAAATGCATCGCTTGCATCAAACCATATCAGTGAGGATTGTGTTGGGCAGCCCACAATTGTCACCACATAACATGCCCAAACAATGTGTGGACCCTAACCTGGACATCTTTGGAATGTGGGAAGAAACTGGAGCACCTGGAGGAAACCCATGTAGCCATGGGGAAAACATAGAAATTCCTTAGAGACAATGGTGGGAGTCAAACTCCGATCTGTAATCACTGACACTGTAAAGTGATTGTACTAACCACTATGCCTCCGTGCTGCCCGATTAGGATTGTTTTATGATTCTAGCGCACATGGGGAGGTGCTGTGGGTTGCTTCTGTACGAGGTGCTGTGGACTGCTTCTGCACCTCATGTAGAACTGGTTGACATCGGTCAACAGAACTTCACTAAATCTTATCTCAGGATCAGTAGTTATTATTTCATAGTAACGCAGGCTACCTTGCATCACTCACTTTCCTCACTTTCTTATTTCATTTTTCAGTAAAACAATTTGCCTCTGTAGGAAAGTACATCTCAGTCCATCTAATCTTGCCACAAAATTGCTGTTGCTCACGTTGCATTTCAACAACAGAGCGCTTGGGTATGAATCATCCTCCACCCACTCTCAGCTGATAAAACTGCAGAAGGATTCATCCACCAAACCTCCACAAATCATGCCAATAAATCCACAATGCCAGTAAACCCATGGCACTTATAAACAGAGTCCGGACCTGCAGCACAGTCATGGACATTTAAATTGGAATTGCCTGCATTTTGCTGGCTTTTTATCAGCAGTCCCTGAACAGCACCGCATTTACCTACATAAGTGCCGGCAAACTTAGGGCTTTCTGCATTAATGCAGAAGTCCAGGTCTTGTTGGCCAAGCTCCTGCTGATGATTTCCCAGTAGAAATGTTCGGGAATCTGTTATTGGATCCTTTGCCAGTTTAGAGCTGGCACAGGAACTATGAGACCATTCACTTTCAATTATTCAGATTGGTTTTTAAATATTGTTAATCATTTCATTTTGGGGTTTTTTGAGAAAACATAGTAACATTTTAGTAGTAATTGTTTATTTTATTTTTAGTAATTCATATATGTTTCTGAGGACTAGAGACATGAAGAAAGTTTAAATGACTTTGCCAGCTTTGACAGAGAGTGTGGATCAGAAATAACCTAAGGATTTAAACAGGCTTTTCCTATATTGGTCAATTATGTTGTTTCGGCCCATTTGTCATTCAGGGTTTTTGATACTGGACTCTAAGATGACCTCGTTCAGTAAGGCCATCTGTATGGGTATCTTCACAACAATGAGGAATCCAGACCAATGGATTGGCCATCTTTATGGATTTCCCTTTTTTGGTTTCCTAATGCTGTGCTTCCTTCAGGGATGAGTCATCCCTCACAAGTGTGAAAAGCAATAGGACGAAGCACACACTCCATGTTCCTTCATGTTACCACTGGTACACAATCTGTTTCGTTCGCATCAGTGGCCAATATGTCTCTCTTTCTCTTTCTGCATTTTGTTACCTTGCTGCAAAACACCAGATCCCATTGCTATTTGTGTTTCACAGAATGATTTTCTTCAATTCTGCTTTCTCCCAATTGCTGGCAGAGCAGACTTGATGGACTACATGGCCTAATTCTGCTCCAACATCTTATGGTCTTATATCCTTACTTTTATTTCTTCCTCAGCTTCTTGTGCAGCTGGTTGTCTTCCACTGGGATTCCAAAATCCACTTTTTCCAATGCAAAACCAAATATATTTACTTCCATAGATGCTGCCTGACCTGTTGAGTTCCTCCAGCATTTTGTGTATGTTGTTCTGGATTTCCAGTATCTGTGGAATCTCTGTGTTTCCAATATATTCCTTATTACTTTATTTAAAATCATTGAATTGCTCTTCCTCTTCAGTTTATTTTTGAAATCCGCTTACCTTCTCTGTCTCCCCTAGTGTTCTTTCACTAACTTTGTCAGAATTCCTATTTCCACTTTCTTTGATCTTTCTTACATTTCTTTTGATGCAATCTTTCCTAGTGTACCCCTTTTACTCATTCCAACCATCTCCCACTTCCCAATTCCACAAAAATTGGAGCTTATCTAAGTTGTTGATTTAAGTTATTTTGGCTCAACTGCTCAGACAACTACATAGAATTCAATTGCTTCCCCTTAATATATATTTTTTCTATACTTTTTCATTCTGCCGTCTATTTAATGTCACTCCATATGTGAATTTTGTTATGTCCACTCTGAATTTTCACCAGCTGTAACCGTGTTCTATTGAGCCATAGAGCCTCAGCAAGATACAAAACAGATACAAACATGAAGAAGGCTGCAGATGTTGGAAATTTAAAGCAACACACACGAAATGCTGGAAGAACTCAGCAGGTCAGGCAACATTTATGAAAATAAATAAACAATCAACGTTTTGGGCCGAGAACCTTCTTCAGTCCTGAAGAAGGGTCTTTGCCGAAAATGCCGCCTGTTTACTCCTTTCCATGGATGTGGCCTGGCCCGCTGAGTTCCGCCTACAAAACAGGCACACACCCTTCTGATCAGAGACAACATCAATCAACTCACATTTATACTAATCCTACATTAATCCTATTTTTTTTTATTCTCCCCATATCTCATCAAGTCCCCACAGATTCTATCACTCATCTGCACTCTAGAGCAACAGTTCCCAACCCTTTCTATGCCATGGACCCCTACCACGAACTGAGAGATCTGCAGACTCCCAGGTTAGGAACCACTGCTCTAGGGATAAGTTACAGTGGTGAGATAATCTCTCAACTCCAACACCTTTGAGATATGGGAGGAATCCTGGAGAAAAACTACATAGTCATAGTGGTAACCTGTAAACTCCATGCAGGTAGCACCCACGGTCAGAAATGAACATGGGTCCTAGTAGCCACAGCATTGTGCTGACCCATTCCACTTCCAACAATTTAACTACAAAACAGGTTTAGATGTGGAAAGTATGTTTCCCATGGTGGTGGAGTTTAGGACAAGAGGGCACAGCCTCAGCATAGATGGGTGTCCATTTAAGACACCATGGGTGTCCATGTGGTGAAATTTCTTTAGCCAGAGGGTGGTGAATTTGTGGAACTTGTTACCCCAGGCAGCTGTGGAGGCCAGGTCATTTGGTGAATTTAAGGCAGAAATAGCTTCCTGATTGGACAGGGCATCACAGGTTACGGGGAGAAGGCTGGGGAATGGCGTTGAGGCGAGGAAAAAAAGGATCAGCCATGATTGAATGGGCGGAGCAGACTTGATGGGCCAAATGGGCTAATTCTGCTCGTATGTCTTATGGTCTTTAGAGATTGGCTTTACTAATTCTTTACCCATCATACAACTCTTAGACACTTATTTCCCTTTTGAAAAGCATAAGCCTTAGCTTGTAATCAAGACCGTTGGAACCAGCCTTCTAAATCCCAATCATTTTGCCCCTTTGAGGCTTAAATTATCTTCTCTTCCCAAAGATTTTAATACAATTCACAGGTTAATAACGTTTTTAAAAATATCAAAAATACAACAGAAGATATTCAGACATATATTAAGGCATGGTCATGTACATTAATTTACACTGTTTCTGTATTTTGCAAAAGTAAAGATTTTTGAATAGCACCAGAAAATAATAAAAGCTCAGAGATATGGGAAACAATTACTATCAAGTGCCCACAGGGGAAAACAATAGCAAAGAAGCTAACTCTCAGTCAAATGCCAATGATTTGAAAGGAGTGGAAGATAGGTGTAGTCGGTATCATTGGATGCTGCACAGATGAAAGAAATTATGGAAGAATTCCATCTAAATATGTATTATACTCTTATATTTCTAGTTGTTGATATGAAATAACTGTTAGTTTAAAATGCTGCACAGAGTAATTCATGTACTGCACCGTGTGTAATGATACATCATAAGCATTTCAGTAAGCTTGTTTCCATAATACTGTAACACTTACAGCCCTTCAAAAGCTTTATGTTGTTGGTGACCTAGAAATTATATTGGCAATATCAGTGGTGTAAATTAACAACATTTTATGAGATCCAAAACAGCCACTTGACACCTTTGGTAGCACACTTGTCCATGAGTTAACTTCACTTCAGAACTCAAAGACATAATTTAGCGTAATCACCTCGACTGAGTATTCGTAGAGTAGCCTGCACATCCAATAAAAGAGGACAAGATGTTGACCGCAGAGAATGTCACACTGAAGATTTGATGATAGCAAATCCCATGAAATAGATGGAATCATGATATATGATCAATGGTGATCATGTTTAAAGTAGGATTTATATATCAGAATTTCTGATATCTGATAAAGATTTGTCAGCATTGAAAAAAAAGCCAAAATAAATCTAACCTGGGTGAATTTTCAAAGAACAGTTGTGATTTTCTGCAGGTAAAGCAGCAGAGACATTTTATTTCTGAGCTAGTCACCCAGAAACCTGGACTGGCAATCTAGGGACTCAATTTCAAATCCCAAATCAGGATCAAGGCAACTTAAATACACATGATTAAATAAATCGCGGATAAAAAGCTGCAGAGGAATGGTGGCACAAAACTCATGATAATCATCAGAAAGCAACCTGGAATGAAATCAGCACCTCTTACCCATTGTAGCTTACAAGTGATTCCAGTGTAGTTAATTCTTAACTATCCCTCAAAATTGCCATAAAACCCATTAACTTCAAACACTATTAGGCATGAGACAATAGACAATAGGTGCAGGAGTAGGCCATTTGGCCCTTTGAACCAGCACCGCCATTCACTGTGATCATGGCTGATCATCCACAAACAGTACCCTGAGCTAATGTGGATGTGGGGGCAGCATAGCAATGTAGTGGTTAGCACAGTACAGGCAACCCTAGTTCAATTCCTGCCGCTGCCCGTAAAGAGTTTGCTTGTTCTTCTTGTAGTCACGTGGGTTTGCTCTGGGTGCTTCGGTTTCCTCTCACATTCCAACGACATACCAATTGGTAGGTTAATCGGGCATTGTAAATTGTCCCGTGATTAGGCTGGGATTAAATTGGGGAATTGCTGGGCGATGTGGTTTGAAGGGCAGGAAGGGCCTATTCCACACTGTATCTCAATAAATAAATAAATAAGATGTTGGCTCTGTTGGTAAGATCTGCATTCAATTAAAACTTCTTTCATGTCCAACTCAAAAGTTTACTGATATGTTTCAAGAATCCCGCAACCCATACAGACCAAAGTTCAGGTGCGAGCAGACAGCTACCTGGATTTGAAGTTTACATGATGACATCATTGGTAAATTAGAAATAAGACAGATAAATTGGCACCACTCCTCTGAATTAAAAAAATATAATATTCTTACATGCTGTAAAATTGAAATGAAAATTACACATTTAGAAGGAAAACTGCATGAATACAATAATTGTAGATAAGAGCTCAAATTGGGTTCCCTATTTTAAGATTGCAATCTATTGGGTTCTGACATTTCTTTGTACTATTTCACTGTTAATTTTAACCATCAGCCATATGGGTCATTGTATCTATGCCTCCTTCTTGAAGGAGTTTAATTTTCTCCTCTTTTGCAAAAGCTCTGCAGTGCTGTAAATCACCAAAAAAAAAGGATTGTGATAGATTGCAGCAGGATATTAGCAGGCTTGTGGAATGCAAAATTGCATGATAATGATGTATAATGCAGGGGAATGTGAGGAGATGCATTTTGGTTTGAAGAATGATGAAAGGTAATCTAGAATAAGGTACATTATACTGAAAGGTGTGCAGGAGTGGAGGGAACCAGGGTATGGGTGCACAAATTATTGACGTTGTAGACACACAAATTGTCCAGATGCTGGCTATCTTGAGGAGCAACATACAAAATGCTGGAGGAACTCAGCAAGTCAGGCAGCATCTATGGAGAGGAATAAACAGTTGGTGTTTTGGGACAAGACCCTTCATCAGAATTGGAAAGGAAGGGGGCAGAATCCATAATGTGGGGTGAGGGGAAGTATTACAAGCTGGTAGGTAAGAGATGAGACCAGATTTGGGGTTAAGGGTACGGGTGGTTAAGTAAGAAGCTGGGACGTAACATGTGGAAGAAGTGAAAGACTGAAGAAGAAAGAATCTAATAGAAGGGGACAGTATACCATGGAAGAAAGGGAAGGAGGAAGGTAGCCAGAGGATAGTGATGGGCAGATGAGAAATGATGAGTGAGAGTGTAACTAGAATAGAAAATGCAAAACAAGAGAAAAGTGGGGAGGGGGAGTAATTTACTGAACTCATAGAAATTGAAGAACATGGCATCAGATTGGAAGCTATGCAGATGGAATATGAGGTGTTGCTTCTCCGACCAAAGTTTAGCCTCATCATGGCAGTCGAGGAGGCCATGGACTAACATGTCGGCTTGGTAATGGAAAATCAAATTGAAATGGGGGTGGTCAGTTCATTGGTCGTACATTATTCTTAGATTATGCAGCAGAGGTGTTAAGTATAAAATTAGGGAACTGGTCAGACCAAATGCCAGTCTGGTCTCATCTGGAGTATTGTGTTAATTTCTCGTTGCTACTTTAAACAAATAATGTGAAGATATTGGAAACGTTCAATTTTTAAAAATGAATATGATTTCTGTGATAAATAGTAATGGTACAAGTATAGAGTGGAGAAGCTAGGATGTTTTGTTTGGAGAGGAAAAGGCTGAAGGCATTTTTGATCATATGTACATAAAATGATAAGAATGCCTAATGTGGAGCAGTTCCCTTTCATGGAGGACTTGAGGATCAGAAATAACAGATATACTGGAAAATGAGGCAAAAGGCAATAAACGGTAACCTGACAAAAGACTATCTACACAGTGTGTGCTTGGAATTTGGAATGCACCATCTGCAGATGTGCTGGGAGCAGATTCCATCTTGGCCAGCAAAAGGGAATTGATAAAATTCAAAGTTCAAAGTAAAATTTATTATCAATGTACAAACATGTCACCATATGCAATGCTGAGATTCATTTTCTTGTGGGCATACTCAGTAAATGCAAGAAACATACCTGTAATAGAACCAATGAAAGACTGCACCTGCCTTCAGGACAGACAGACAACCAGTGTGCAAAAGACTACGAATTGTACAGATGCCAAAAAGAAATAGTAATAATAAATAAATAAGCAATAGATATCGAGAACATGAGGAGAAGAGTCCTTGAAAGTGAGTCAATAGGTTGTAGGAACAGCTCAGTGATGGGGCGAGTGAAGTTACCCCTTTGGTTCAAGAGCCTGATGTTTGAGGGGTAGTCACTGTTCCTGAACCTGGTGGTGGAAGTCCTGAGGCATCTGTACCTTCAGAGTTACAGAGGGATATTTTACACTACACGCTGCATCCGCAAAGCAAACAGCATTATGAAGGACCCCACGCAGCCCTCATACAAACTCTTCTCCCTCCTGCCGTCTGTGAAAAGGCACCAAAGCATTCGAGCTCTCACAACCAGACGATGTAACAGTTTCTTCCCCCAAGCTATCAGACTCCTCAATACCCAGAGTCTGGACTGACACCAACTTACTGCCCTCTACTGTGCCTATTGTCTTGTTTATTATTTATTGTAATGCCTGCACTGTTTTGTGCATTTTATGCTAGTGTAGTTTTTTTTCTGTGTTGTTTTTCACGTAGCTCAGTCTAGTTTTTGTACTGTGTCATGTAACACCATGGTCCTGAAAAAAGTTGTCTAATTTTTACTATGTACTGTACCAACAGTTATGGTCAAAATGACAACAAAAAGTGACTTGACTTGACTCGACATGAGAGGGACCAGAGGGTAGAACTTGTGGCTCTAGTGGAGATCTGGCATGAACAAGATGTGGTGATTAAAATCATAATATACTGCAACCTTTCTTTGATTCTATTATAGTTATCAATTTTTCTTAGGTAAGTTATGAATAAATCTGATTCTATTGATTCAAGCGATGCATTCGGTCACTGCAACTCACTGTTTAAATGATTTAAAAAAATCTTCCCATCTCCCCTACCATTCCTAAAACTATTCTCTCTATTGCAAACCCTTCAGACAATTTTCTCAAATTTAATCTATAAAATCCCTCATCAGTTTGGATATATCTGTTGAATCAGAAAAAAAGTGTGAAAATTAAAACTGCAGATGAAGGCAATTGGAGATTAAAAAAAACAGAATTGCTGCTGAAATACTCAGCAGGTCAGGGTACATCAGTGGGAACAGAAACAGAGCTGATGTTCCAGGCCTCCTACCCTTTGTCAGAAAGATTCTTCAACCTGACACATCAGCTCTGCTTCAATCAATATAAATGCCTATTAAACTAAACAATTTCAGAACAGTTTGCTTTTCCTTTTTAAGGTAAGATAGAGGCAAGTTCAGACTCATTGGGCTCCTGGAGGCCAGCCAAAGGTGTTTTTTGTCTTTTTTAAATGTCTTTTTTATGACCGTAGGACAATGCTAAACATCGTCAGCAATACAGGAAGGCATCGGAGCTGGAGCGTGAAGATGGTGTGTGGTCTAACTGCGAGTGATTGTCTTGGATGGTCCTCTTGCAGTCTCAAGATCCTGTTGATAACAGGAAATGCTGTGAGTCCGTTTCGCTTATTTATCGGTGAGACAGATAGCCGAGGAGCTACGTGGCCTAGGGCTTGCCTGTTGCAGCAGTCCAGGGGAGGAGACATTGGCGACAGTGTAGTGCGGTGTCCATGCTGGTTTGGCGGTGGCCCCTCCTGGTGTGCCCTCAGTGTTCAATCGATGGAATAACAACCAGGATTGCACGCATGCATGTGTGCATCTGTGGATTATTGAGAACCGCTTGCTCTTGCCACTAACATCCATGCACCAAAATTTACAGGACATGTCACTCAGGGACTTGGGTCATGTTATATATATTTTAGTGTGACTGTATATTTACTGCTATCTTAATGTGTGCTATCTGTGCCTTGTATTGTGTACGACTGTTGGTACTGTGTTTTGCACCTTGACCCCAGAGGAACGCTGCTTCATTTGGCTGTATTCATGTGTAGTTCAATGACAACTGAGCTTGAACTTAAGGCATTTTAGCCATGACTTTGACATATCAGGACATGAGAATCAGTGGAAGTAATTTAGTGTTTAAATTTTGAAAATTTTAGAATTCTTTTCTTAGGCCACACCATCAGATTCACTAAAGAGACAATTGTCAACACCAGAGATATTTAAAACAAATAAATGTTTGGGAGCAAACACGAGGAAATCTGCAGATGCTGGAAATGCAAACAACACGCACAAAATGCTGGTGGAACACAGCAGGCCAGGCAGCATCTATAAAGAGAAGCACTGTCGACGTTTCGGGTCAAGACCCTTCGTCAGGACTAACTGAAAGGAAAGATAGTAAGAGATTTGAAAGCGGTGGAATGTTTGGGAGATCACTGTCAAACACTTTTAACACTTGGGTGCTCTTGAGTTGCAAGGTATGATCTACTAAGCTACTCAGATCTTTTTCTAAGATGGCATACACAACCAAGTTACTTTAAGACCATAAGACCCATAAGATATAGGAGCAGAAGTAGGCCATTCGGCCCATCAAGTCTGTTCCACTATTCAATCATGGGCTGATCCAATTCTTCCAGTTATCCTCACTCCCTTGCCTTCTCCCCATACCCTTTGATGCCCTGGCTAATCAAGAACCTATTTATCTCTGACTTAAATACACCCAATAACTTGGCCTCCACAGCTGCTCATGGCAACAAATTTCACAGATTTATCACCCTCTGACTAAAGTAATTTCTCTGTATCTCTGTTCTAAATGGATATCCTTCAATCCTGAAGTCATGCCCTCTTGTCCTAGACTCCCTTACCATGGGGAATAACTTTGACATATCCAATCTGTTTAAGCCTTTTAACATTTGTAATGTTTCTATGCGATCCCCCTCATTCTCCTGAACTCCAGGGAAAACAGCCCAAGAGCTGCCAGATGTTCCTCATACAGTAACCCTTTCATTCACGCGAATCTTCTCTGAACCCTCTCCAATGTCAGCATATCCTTTCTAAAATAAGGAACCCAAAACTGCACACAATACTCCAAGAGTGGTCTCACGAGTGCCTTCTAGAGCCTCAACATCACATCCCTGCTCTTATATTCTATAGCTCTAGAAATGAGTGCCAACATTGCATTCGCCTTCTTCACCACCGACTCAACCTGGAGGTTAGCCTTTAGGGTATCCTGCACAATGACTCCCAAGTCCTTTTGCATCTCTGCATTCTTAATTCTCTCCCCATACAAATAATAGACTACCCGTTCATTTCTTCCACAAAGTACATAAGCTTACACTTTCCAACATTATATTTCAGTTATTGGATTTGATGGCTACTTGCTACTTTAGTAAATAGCTGTCAAACTCCTGTTCAAAACCTGATCCAGCATATACTTACCAATCCTCCTGCACAGAAAAGATTATTATCCTTATAATATAATAATAATAATAATAATAATAATAATAATAATAATAATAATAATAATAATAATAATAATAATTAGCTAATTACTTGTGCCAAAATGAGGCCACCCTCAGGATGGAGGAGCAACACTTTACTTTTCATCTGGGTAGCCTCCAACCTGATGGCATGAATATAGATTTCTCCTTCAGGTAAAAAAAAATTTCCCTCCCCCTCTGCTCTTCTTCTATTCACCACTTTGGTCTTTTACCTCTTCTTACCTGCCTATCATTTCCCGCTGGTGACCCTCCTCCTTTCCTTTCTCCAATGGTCTACTCTCCTCTCCAATCAGATTCCTTCTTCTCCAGCCCTTTAGCTTTCCCACACACTTGGCTTCACCTATCACCTTCCAGCTAGCCTCCTTCCCTTCCCCCACCTTTTTTATTCTGGAGTTTTCCCCATTCCTTTCAGTCCCAAAAAAGATTCTCAGCCTGAAACATCAACATTTATTCAGTTCCATAGACCTGCTGAGCTCCTCCAATGCTTTGTGTGTGTGTAATCACAGATTGGAGTTCTATTCTGTTTAATATTGTAAGGATGACACCTAAATTTATACACACTGGAGATTTTGTTGATATATTGTTGACTTTAATCTATTCACTGAAAATATGAACAAAGCTCTTGCATTCATATCAAACTGGGGTCTTGGTACAAAATGATTAGTCTATAGAATACATATTGCCCAGAGCTCTCTTACTCTTCCAGTGCTGTAGGGTCTTATTCATGCACTGACAGGACAGGTGGAATCTTGCTTTATCATCTCACCTGAAGAACAACACAGATAACAGGGCAGAACTTTCTCACTACCACATCAAATTATCAAACTAGACTTGATGACATTTGTAGGGTAGTATCTGAACTAATGACTTTGTGACTCAGATGTGTGTGCTACTACTGAGCTAGGGATAACCCCAATGTTTTGCAGTCTGAAGTTATTCCACTTCGAGTCACAATACAATTATCTTTATAATGTCTGAAGCTGCAATATTCCTGGCTCTGAATCTACAAAACACATGCAAGAGAAAACTTGCAGATGCTGGAAATCCAAGCAACACACTCAAGATGCTGGAGTTTTGCTGAAGGGTCTTGGCCGGAAATGTCAACTGTACTCTTCTCCATAGATGCTGCCTAGCCTGCTGAGTTCCTCCAGCATTTTGTGTGTGTTGTCTCGGAGGTTTGCTGCACTTGAAGTGAAAATTAAGCGTTACATTTTGAATATAAAGGGAATCTATTTGAGAAGGTGCATTTTTCAACTTTCATAAAGTGTATTTTATGCCTGTCAGTAATTTATTTGTTTATTTTACTTATTGACAGATATCATGGAATAGGCCCTTCCAATCCTTCGAGCTATGCTGACCAGCAATCCCTTTATTCAGTCCTAGACTAATCACAGGACAATACACAATGACTAACCAGTACATCTTTGGACCATTGGGGGAAACCAGGGCATCCTGAGGAAACCCATGTGGCTGCAGGGAGAACATACAAACTCCTTACAGGCAGCGGCGGGTCGCTGGTACTGCAAAGTGTTCTGCTAACCACCATGCTACCATGCTGCTCTAACCTTACTTACTTTTACGTAGCACAATTGTCAGCATCATGATCTCGACACATCGGTATTTCAGAATCGGCTGCCACTTCACTGACAGGGCTGGTGCAGTGTAATATTTCAATATTAGGAAAAGCGAATAATCACTGATGATTCTAATGATAGTCTCTTGGATAAATGGGCTTGGGCAGCACTTTGCTGCAGGGATTACTGCAGCAACTTATTCGGAAGTTTCTGAAAACTTCATTATTCAATATTCATGTTTTGTACATTGGTTTTAATTATTCCTAATTCTTCACGGGCTATTTATCTGCAGCCAAGTTAGAGTCTAGGCAGTGTCTTGGGAATTGTATGCATGATGAGTGCTGAGAGAAACGTTCTGTTACCTGACAGATAAACCATTTGAAGCTTGCAAATTGTACTGTCCTTGTTGCAATGAGATAATCCCATTTATCAGGTCATCTCCTCTAAGCAAACTTCATCAGTATTGATTTGAACACATTGGGGTCAACAATTAAATTAGTGTCTAAATAGATTCATTCCGTAAAATACAATACACATTAGTCTTGCTCCCATTAATTGACACTTGCTGTATTTTGTCTTTCATTGGGACTTGTCATTTATTCCAAACCCAATAAGGCTGGATAAGCCTGAATGCTATCTTAGGAGCCTTTATTTGCTAACTGTAAAGGCTGGATTTTAACTATTTGAGGGTTTCTATTGAAATGTTCCTATCTGCAAAATGAGAGGCTCTTCATTATAAGCAAAGATACAAATGGATGCATCAATGTCTCAACTGCCCACGTTACTTTAGTTACTGCAAGCATACCTTGCGTTTACTGAAGTGTTACTGATTGTGGCTAAGCTCCATCTGCCTTCCAGAAAAAAATCTTGTAAATACAGCAGCACTTTATTTTAAATTTTCAAGTGCCTGTTTCGAGATTACTGGAGCAGTATGATGTTATTTAAATGCAAGAGCAGTGTGATTTCTAACTGAGGTTGAAACTTATTCTGTGCATAAAGTAGTAAACTAGAAAATACTGCAGATTGCGTGGCTGGAATGTTTCGATTTCATTAAGAAGTTGAAAGTGAGCGTCTGCATATTGCTGTAATGTCATAATATCAGGTTCCATTGAACTGCTTGCTTTTGATGTTTTAAACTGATTTTTCAATTGATGTACAGTACTGTGCAAAAGTCTTGGGCACATATATATAGATAGGGTACCTAAGTCTATTTCATGGTACGGTAGTAATTTTATATATTGCACTGTACAGCTGTTGCAAAAAAAAACAAATTTCATGACATATGTGAGTGATAGAACATGGAACATAAGAATAGTACTGCACAGTACAGGCCCTTCGGCCCACAATGTTGTGCCAACTCTTAAACCCTGCCTCCCATATAACCCTCCACCTTAAATCTGATTCTGCTCTGGGTCTTTGTTGTGGACTGTGAGTGGGAAGGGGGCAGGGAGAGGAGATTCATAGTTGGGAAAAGGTGAAGGGAGAGGGGAGAGAGCAGGAGGCACCAGAGAGACAATCTGTAATGAACAATAAACCAACTGTTTGGAATCAAATAACCTTGACTGGTGTCTCAGGGCTGGGTGTATCTGCACCTGTGCCACCCCCACCCCTGGCACTCCTCTGCCACCTGTCCCACACCCCTCCCGCAGCAGTCCACCCTCGCCATTCCCAGCATCCTTTGCTTCCACCAGATTTACAAACCTGTTCTCAGCTCCATGTTGACAAATACAGTACAGTGCAAAAGTCTTAGGCACCTTTGCTATATATATGTGCCAAAGTCCTTTGCACATACTGTATGTTAATCCACCATGGTGTTACTAATAAACAAAAAGTTATTTAGTAGCATATTCCTGGGCTTTGTTAAATCAGATTGTCTAAATCTTCCTTCGGTTTGCATGCGAATTTTACCTTATCTTTTGTTTTGCTTCATCGATATACAGGTTATTTTGCAGTTGTGTTCACTTAATTCTACTTCTGTTTATAGATGACTTTTGTCGGCAATGCAAATCTGTGACATATGATCTCATTGAGGCTCCTTGATGTGACTGAATTGGTGACTGTCCTGGGAGAACATTCTCACTTTCTCTATACCTCACATTCACTTTCAAGTATTCTGCGCTACAATTCGTGCGCTCAGTACTGTTTATTTATTTGTCTATTTATTGACTTACTTATTTTTATTTGCATAATTTGTCTTCTTTTGCGCATCGGTTGTTTGTCAGCCTTTATTTACGTATATTTTTCATAAATTCTATTGCGTTTCTTCATTTTTATGGAAGTGCCTACATGAAAATGGTTACATATATGTACTTAGATAAATTTACTCTGACATTGACTTTGAAGATGTGTTCCATGATCTAAGGTTGGAGCATGGGGACTTCAAAGCAGAGCCTGAAGGTGAGAGGTGCTGTGAAAACTGTGATGCTGCTTTATTAGACTTTGGGGCCCAAGGGAGCATACTTGGCATCCAAATCTGCATAATGTTTGACATCATTTTCAATACCTGTACTGAAGTGAGACGGACTCTACCTACTAATTTTCAGTATACTGTTCCCACAACTTCTTCACACTAGCTGGTAAGAGATACAACAGATGGTGTCTGGAAATCAGCTAATCTGTAGAGCAGAGGTTGGATAATTTTGCCTTTGTACTTAAGGGCAGCCAGATACATGCTACCAGTTGAAAGCTCTCCTTCAAATCACTTAATGTTTTACAACAGGTACAAGGTAAACAGCATTAGGCCTCACACTGTCAAGTTCTGGAACGATTATTACCCAATAACCATCAAGCCCTTGAGCCAGCATGGATAATTTCATAAACACAAGAAATTATGCAGATGCTGGAAATCCAAAGCAACATACACCAAGTGCTGGAGGAACTCAGCAGGTCAGGCAGCTGAGACCCTTCTTCAGGACTCAATCACCACTACGCCGATCTGATTCCACAACCTGCAGACTCACTTGCAAGGACTCTATAACTCAGATTTTCAGTATTATTTATTTACTTTTTATTTAATTTGCAATATTTGTTTTCATTTACAATTTGGGAGTCAGTCTTTATTTATGTATAGTTGTTCATAAATTCTATTGTATGCTTTCC
Source organism: Hemitrygon akajei (assembly GCF_048418815.1). NCBI lineage: Eukaryota > Metazoa > Chordata > Chondrichthyes > Myliobatiformes > Dasyatidae > Hemitrygon > Hemitrygon akajei. Next base: position 18,728,451 of record NC_133136.1, read on the forward strand.
TTTCCTGCAAATGCATGCAAAAAAATGAATATATGCCTAGCTAGGGTGCCTAAGATTTTGCACAGTACTGTCACAATCTTATGTTATCTGCTGTACTGCCGCCACAAAAAAAAGCTAATCTCATGACATATGTGAGTGATAATAAACTTGATTCTGATATGGGTCCCTATTCTGGGTTGAGAGTGGATAGGGGCCAGGGAGAAGAGAATCATGGTTAGGAAAAGGGGAAGGGAGCGGGAAACAACAGGGAGACATTCTGTAAAGATCAACAAACCAGATGTTTGGAATCAAATGACCTCGCCTGTTGTCTCAGGACTGGGTGTATCTGGCACTCCTTCTCTGTCCCCTGTCCCCACACCCCTCCTGCAACGCTCCACCCTCACCATTCCCAACATCCTTTGCTCCCACCAGATTCACAAACACACTCTGCACTCCTCATTGACAAAAACAGTACTGTGCAAAAGTCACAGACACCAGACCTATATAAATGTGCCTAAGACTCCTGCTCAGTACTCTTGGAGCAGAATTAGGCCATCTGGCCCACTGAATCTGCTTCACCATTCCATTTATTAACCCTCTGAACCACATTCTGTTTCCTTCTCCTCATAACCTTTGACACACTTGCTAATAAAGTACCTCTGAACTTCCACTTTAAATATACCCAATGACTTCACATCCATAGTTCTCTGTGGTAATAACTTCCAAAGATTCACCAACCAATGGCTAAAGAAATTCATCCTCATCTCTGATCTAAAGGGACACTTCTATACTGAGGATGTGTCATCTGGTCCTAGACTCCCCCACTATAGGAAACATCCTCTCCATGTCCACTCTATCTAGGCCTTTCAAATGTGACTGTTGTGAGACAAGAGCTTGTAACTGGAAGAACAATGGGAAAGCTTAAGTAAAAACAGAAACTGACAGCTACATTTAGCAGATCTGAAACATCTGAGAGAACGAAATTGAATTAATTTGCTAGTGTTAGCTCTATTTGCCTCGCTACAAATGCTGCCTGACATGTCAAATATTTCCAAAGCTTTCTGTTTTAATCTTGAATTTCAGTTTTTCCTTTCCAAATTAATAGGAGAGGGAGCAAGGCTCTGTAGAGAACAGTGGGCTATGCGGTCAACTCTGAAAGAGCCTCAAATCCTTCAGTGGAGCTTGACAATTGAGTTCTAGGGATAGGGGATGGATGGAATCGAGGTGAACTATTCCAAGCTGATTCCTAGCTCCAAGCAAAGCGATGCTTTATCAGGGGTTCCCAACCTTTTTTATGCACGGGACAAATACCATTAAGCAAAAGGTCTTTGGACCCCTGGTTGGGAAACCCTGCTTTCGATGAAGGTGGAATGTTGACTCCTGAGAGAAATAGAGCAAGCTGTGTAAAATTCCTTCCTCAATTCCAGGAGAGGATTTTACTTCTTCATTTGGAGACACAGCACAGAACAGGCCCTTCCGGCCCAATGAGCTGCACCACCCACCTTCTTAAGCCTAATCACAGGACGATTTACAATGTCCATTTAACATACTAATCAGTACGGCTTTGCAATGTGGAGCACCCAGAGGAAAGCCGCAATCATGGGGAAGAAAGTATAGAGTCCTTACAGGTGGCGTTGGAAATGAACTCCGATGCCCTGAGTTGTAGTACCATCGCCCTAAACTCTTCGCTACTGTGGTAACCCCGTGGGTGAAGTGAACCTGGGGAAAAGTGATCAAAAATCAATTCTGTCAACACTCTAAAGCTGGAGTGCACAGGCTGACCCCACTTGCAGGTAAATCTACGTCCAGCAGTGTTGTAGAAGTAATGTTGTGAGAATTCAGGGCTAATTTCTTCCTATAAGAGTGAAGCAAAGGATAAGTCCAAGGAACTGTGGATGTCAAAGACTAGATCGGAAAAAATGGGGGAAGCACTGACAGAAGCATGGAAAATATACGGATTACTTTTAAGAAATTAGGGGTGGGTGGGTTAAACATGGACTCAAAATAGCATTGCGGACAAGATGAGTACATTAAGGGCAAGAGGATAACCAACAAAAGGGTAAGGGTCATCAGAGACAAAAAGGGTAATCTATGAAGCCGGAGCACATGATAAAGCAGGTGAGAAGAATAATTTCCTCATTACAATGGTGCATAACACAAGGTATAGGTTTAAGATAAGGGACAGACGATTGAGGGGGGACTCAAGAAAGAATCTTTTTCACCCAGGATGGTCGTATATGGAATGTACAACCTGGATGGTTGGTTGAGGGAGAGGCTTTTACAACAGTGAAGAAATATCCAAGTGATACCTCAATCAGGAAGGCATAAAAAGCTATGAACCAAGTGTTGGAAAATGAAATTCTGACGGATGATTGATGTGGCATGATAGGCTGAATGGCCTGAATATGTGCTTTATAATTCTAGGACTCTCTGATTATTATGCAGCTGCTAAAGGGGTTAATGGTGAGAACATGTTGATCTTAGCACTCACTTCTGTAGTTAGCAGTTGTGGAAATCCCATCAAACAAGACAATAATATTGTGAAGGGAATTTTCAAACATTTCCCCTAACATTCTAATTAAGATACAAACAAGAGAAATTCTGCAGATTCTGGAAATCCAAGCACCACACATAAAATGCTGGAGGAGCTCAGCAGGCCAGGCAATATCTCTGGGAAAGAGTCAGTCGATGTTTCGGGCTGACCCTTCAGCAGGATATGCCTTATGTAAATAAGATGTCAGAGCATGTTGTGAACAATCAGCTGGAGCTGGCTACTTTTGGATGTAATACCCCTTATGTTTTGTGGCAGGTTGAAGATACATCTCTGCCAAAGGAGATGTAAGGTCCCCTTTCCCTCCGTTAACCTGCAGGTCACGCTTGGGCAAGGTGTAGCACCTGCTTAGCCTTCCCCTGTGCCCCGCAGTCAGGGTCACGTGAAGCCATGGGAGAAGATGGTGGATGGTCGTATGAGCAGCTGGTGCATATCACAAGTCCTGGTTATGCAACCACTGACGCCAGGCAGACAGTCTCTGAAGAGTATTGATAATGGCTGGGGTCACCCACCTTGTAAAAAACACTGCCCAGCAGAAGGCAGTGGTAAAGCAATTCTGTAGAGAAGTTTGCCAAGAACAATGATGATCATGGAAAGACCATGTTTGCCCACATCATACCACACAGTACATAACGAACGAATGAGCCTCATATGTCAACTTTAAAGGGTTTCTACTACTTTTAAGTATCTGTGTATCATTTAGTCATGACTGCTACAACCTTGGCATTTTGACAGCAGCTTGTAAGGCTCATCCAATAGCAATGTGTAAATTTGTTTCAAAAATACTGTCAGCTGTCACAAAGGTATGTGTATTTTTTGTTGGCTGCTTGAGATTGCTATGCTCAGAATTCATTCCCCCCTTTGTTAAATGCCTGTTTTAGTGTAAGATAAATAAGCTTATTACCACTCACCTCTGATCAAAAATAATAGTTACCCTGGAGTGTACTACAGGACTGGAACATAATCAAGAGATTTAGATGAGGCCATAAACTTGCGTGATTGATAAAGTCATTTGAACCCTGAGGTTGTGAGTCAGCCTTGCAAGTGTAACACATGATCCTGGCCAGCTGTTATTTATGATATATTAAATTTATTTTGTATTTGAAAACTTAAGCTTAAATCAAAGGTATGTACTGTGAGTCTCTGGAGTGTGAGAGTTACAGTACTGTGCAAAAGTCTTCAGCACATATATATAGTTAGGGTGCCTAAGACTTTTACATAGTTCTGTAGTAATTTTCCGTATTGCACTGTACTGCTGTCACAAAAAAAATACAGATATGATTGATGACAAACCTGTTGCTGATAGGGGTCTTTATTATGGATTGTGAGTGGGAAGGGGACTGGGAGAGGGGAAATCATGGTTGGGAGAAGGAGAAGGGAGAGGGGAGGGTGTGAGAAGCACCAGAGAGACATTCTGTATCAATAAACCAATTGTTTCAAATAATCAAATCACCTTGCCTGGTGCTTTGATCAATAAAGGAAATAAGTATAGTAAAAATGATCCTGGGCACAATAGTTTAGCTAGCAGAGCCCCTGCCCCTCAATACCCACAGGTTCAGGTTCATTCCTGCAAGGAGTTTGCACGTTCTCGTCCTGGTACTCTGCTTTCCTTTCATACCATAAAGGCATATTGGTTAGTAGGTTGACCTCTGGTGTGTAGCATCTGGGATGGGTGTTGTAGTGGATTTGAAGAGGGGGAGAACGTAGGATTAATATAGGATTAGTGTACATGGATAGTTGTCTCAGTGGTTTGAGGGGCCTGTTTCCATGTTGTATCGCCCAATTGCACTGTGACTGATGGCATTGGAGCAGCTTAAAATGCCAGCACAATATTTTGGTCTGAAGGGGCTGTACTGTCCTGAGTTCTATTATTCCGAAAGTGGTTGAGGGTCACCAGGCTGAATATCTTCTTCATCTGCCATCATGAGAAAAATAACTCAGGCCTTGATTGTCAGCCAGTGACTCCTGCACAAGCGTGCATATCGATATTCAAGCACAGAAGGATTGTGCTCAACTCTGACAACAAAGATTTTGCTTCCTGAATACTTTTGGGTGTACTTTATGGATTTTGGGCTGCTGATCATGAAAATCGCCATGAAATATCCTTATCACACACCATTTTTATAAATTGCCTATATTTAGTATTTCAAATCATAAATTATGTCAGAATAACTGATGCCAAGATTAAGGAAGGCATTTATGTTGGTCTACAAATCAAACAGGTCAACAATGACAGGCAATTCAAAGAACTTCTGGTGGAACCAGAGAAAATCACATGGAAGACATTCACAGATGTAACTGGAAATTTTCGCAGAGCACCAAACTAAATGCAACTGGTTGACAACATGCTTCAAGCATACAAAGCCATGATGTGCATCATGTAACTAAAGAATCATTTTCTGCATTCCAATTTAGATTTCTGCCCTGAAAGTCTTGCTGTTGTCAGTGACAAGCATGGTGAAAGGTTTCGCCAGGACATTGTGCTCATGGAGAAATGGTATCAGGGCAACTGGAATCCACCAATGCTGCTGATTATTGTTGGACACTTAAGCAAGAAGCCTCAGATCCTGAGTACAAATGAAAATCATCAAGGAAACATCTTTGTCTTAGATGAACTATTGCAAAGTGTCAGCACCATTATGGAATTAAATGCATTATATTCAATAAAAGTTAATCTCTTGTTCCTCCAAATTCCTACATGATATAAGTAGTCTGAAATTGTATTTGTGTTCAACTTCAAGTGGTCTGTCGTAAACAAAAAAAAAATCTCAAGGAGCAACACTTTCAAAAAGATTTGTTGTCCAGTGTTATCCTTGCAGAATCTGTAGTTGCTCAAGATGAAGTTCACAAGCTAAGAAAGGGCCCATGGGTAGGGCACTGGATGAATCCCGAAAACTTCCCTGCAAATCTGGGTCATAGGGATGAGCAAAGAGAATGCAGGAAAATAGAAGATATGCGTGAAACTGAAAAATAACCAAAATAATGTTTCTTTTAATGTGAAGGCAATCTAAAGCATGATGTAAGAATATCAGACTAAAGGCTCAGATTCATTAGGCACCAACAGTTTTACAATGCAACCACTAAAAAGTTACTGGAGAGTTTAGCCAAGATAATTATTTTCTTCCTGAATAAAAAGATAAGCAACACTAATCTAATTGGTGCTTCAAATTTGCATAGTTGATGGAGGGAACAGTATTGATAACAAAACAGAAAAGAAAGGGTGGTTTGAATTTTTTCTACCATCACACTGTTAAAACAACCCCTGCTTGTGGCTTACCTTCTCCAAATAGCTAAAAAGCTACAGATGTGCTTTTCTGACAAGGTCACTGGTAATATCTTCAACACAGTCAGACCTATTAAAATATTCGTATTTACGCATGGTTGGTGCCACATTTAGTCACCATGAATAGGTTTAGTCAGACAACCATTTTATGGCATTTTGCAATTTGACAGCTTCCCAGAGCGCTGCTGGAAATCTCATAAATTCCACGACAGCTCTGTTTCCGACTGAACCAAACTCTTTCTCACTGTGTTAGATTTAATTTCCAAAACACTATGATGCGTTCCCTTTTCGTTCTTATAAAATATGTAGAACTAATCTCGAAAGACAATCTCAATCAGAAGGAAGGAACAATTTCAACTTAACCTTTTGGAGTTATTTCTGTTGTCCCCTGCTGCTGCTAATCCATTCAGAAATGATGACTGCATCTCCTCTCCCTCAAACTTCACCATGTCATGGACAATTGCATTCTATTCAACACCCCACATCAACTTACATGAAGCCCGACTAAACTAAAGTTGTGCTAATTTCCCTCAGGTACTATTAGTCATACATCCAACTGCCTTAGTTGTGGATTCATTCTGCATTTTTTTAATCAGACTGTTACCCTTCCTACTTGATCTCTGTACTATCTTTAAGTCCTTGTTAAATGCTAACAGAAAATAAAGTCTTATGGGATGTAAAGTGGGAGGATGATTCAGTCCTGTTATTTTCCTGCCTGATATTTTAAGAAAGAATTACCTCCAATGCCAAACTGAAAACTTTGAAATCTAGCATGGTTACAGGTGTGGGCTCCCACCAATTGCAACCCAGCTTTTGCTTGCAGTTCTCATTATATTTTGTACAAGGTGCTATTTAAATCCACTCTATTTTATTAAATACCTTGTCTGTAAATCAGTCAGGGGTCTCTATTGCACCTTGTGGTCTCTTTGCAGCCTCTTCTACATCGGTGAGACCTGCTGTACATTGGGTACTTCGCCGAGTACTTTCGCCTCATCCTCCACAACAGGTGTGATTTCCTGGTGGCCATCCATTTTAATTCAACTTCCCATTCCCATTCTGATATATCTCCTGGGAACCTATTAATATCCCTCTGTTGTTTAAGTCCAAAATACATAAAGATGCAAATACGTTTTCTTCCCAGCTGAATTTTGCTATTCATTAAAGTGACCTTCAAAAGTGCAATTACTGTCTTCTTAGTTTTGCTCTTATCAAGATAGGAGTTGATGTACCTGGCACTCATAACAGTGGTTGGAAATCAGACCAATTTATGACTAAGAAGGCCTGCAGCCAAGGAGGCACAGGCATCAGCTCCATGGTTTCATTTCTCCTAAACTGAACATTTGGCTCTTTGAATAATTAATACTCGTTGAAGGTTGTCATGCTGTAAGAGGTTTCAGTTAGATGAGCAGGTGTTGAATCTGTAGTGATCATTCAGTGCTATGGCTGGTCTCATTTGAATTTCAGCATCATCATAGCATTAAAAGAAGGAAATTTGAGTGGAGAATCATTAGCAGTTAGCCAGCCAATCATATGATAACAGGAGATTGATGAAGGTGTGGAAGATTATTTGCTCAATCTAAAGAGATTCTTAAATTGCTGGTACAATATTCAACTATTTCTTAAAAGAATCCAAAATCAGAGACTCAACAATTGCCTAGTAGTCTATTCCATTTATTGGCCATTAGTAAAACTCCTTGATAATTGATCTTGGATTGCTGATTATGAAAAAGCAAATCTGAGTGCATGTAAATTGAACCATTACTGCAGGTACCATAACAATATATAAAAGACACTTTCACAGGTAATGGATAAGAAAGGTTTAGAGCAGAGGTTCACAGACCCCTTGATTAATGGTAAGGATCCATGGCATAACAGAGGATGGGAACCTCTGGTTTAGAGGGGCATAGGCCATTTACTAGCAAATGGGACCAGCATGAGCATTGTGATCAGCATGGGCAAAGTGGGCCACAGGATTTATTTCTGTGCTGGTGTTTCTCCCTGACTCCAAGCCGTTGATTGGACCCCCTTTTCCCATCAGTTTCCTACTGGATAGGTTAAGCAATAACCACTGTACTAATATAATTATTTCATAAAGAACTTGAATGCACGTCCTCTCTCCGCAGTCTCAAAATTTAATATTATGTTTCAATTTGAGCTCTGCCATCTCCTTCTTTATGAACACTTCTTATTTTCTAGGATGAAGAAAAATACTCCAAAATTCAAAAATTTCTTTCCAGATTTCCAGGTTTTTGCTTTCCTCAGACCCATTTCCCACACATGAGGCTATCTTCTGACATTCTCTGCATCGGACATGATCATTTTAAGGATCTCTTTCAAGTTATTCCTCAGTCATCACTCTTCATGAGGAAAGATTTCCACCTTGTTCAACCTTTGCAGAGGGGTATAAACTCTACGTTCTCTCATTATCCCCGTAAATCTCATCGGCCACTTCTCCAATGCCTCCACATCCTTATTTTATGACAGACCTAATTACTACTTCACAGTTGTGGTTCTGTAGAAGATGAACACGGCAGCACTTCATTTCTCTGATGTCTCAGCCCAAAATGCTGAATATTTACTCCCCTCCATAGATGTTGCCTGCCTTGTTGAGTTCCTCCAGCATTTTCTATGGATCTTGTTGTAGATTTCCAGCATCTGCAGAGTGTCTAATGTTTACGCACTGGATTTCTCTCTTTCTCGAGAAATGAATCCAGTTCTTCGCTTGCTTTCTTGTGGCCTTATTAACTTGTACTGACTCTTTAAGTGGTTCTGAACCAATGTCTCCGAGTTGCTCATTTCCTTTAACCTAATTTTTCAAGAGGGCTATAGTCATGCATTCATATATTTCTGGTTACAGGCCCTTCGTCCATGCTGACTATCGAACACCTGTCCACACTATTTCTATAATATTCCCTTTTACATTCTCCCCATGTATCCATTAACTGCCCCTATCCGGTCACTTATCTACACACAAGGGGCAATTTACTGTGGCCAATTAACCTATCAAGTTGCTCATGTTAGGGATGTGGGAGGAAACCTGGGTGCTTGGAGAAAATTCGTGCAGCCACAGGGAGAATGTGCAGTTTCCGCACTGACAGCAACGGAGAGATCAGGACTGAACTTGGATCATTGGGGCTGTGAGGTAACCGTCTGCAAGCTGAGCAACTGCATTGCAGCCTTTTCCTCGTCGATATCAAAATGCACCGCCTCACGTTTGCTTCTTTTAGACTGCCTACATACCCATTCTGAACATAGAGCCACTGAGTCATAAAGCACAGAAAATGGACTTTCAGACCAGCTCGTCCATGCTGACCAAATTGACTGTCTGTGGAGTCCTAGAATTGAGATGAGGAGGAATTTTTTTTTGTCAGAGGATAGTGATTCCGTGAAATTCACTGCCACAGATGGCTGTGGAGGCCAAGTCATTAGGTATATTCATTGGAGGGGTTGATAGATTATTGATTCGTCAGTGTGTCTAAGTTTACAGGAAGAAGGCAGGAGAATGGGGTTGAGAGGGATAATAAATCAGTCATGATGGGTTGGCAAAGCAGGTTTGATGGGTTGAATGGCCTAATTCTGCTCCTATGTCTTATGGGTTTATCTATTTATCTCAAGTCCTTCAGTCCCAGTAACATTCTAGTGAATCTTTTCTGAATCTTTTCCAGTTTAGTGACATCCTTCTATAGCTGAGCGATAAACACTGCATACGATTTTCCAAGTATAGTCTCACCAATGAACTGTGTAGTTAATGTAGTTAATAGTATAATGTCCTAATTCCTGTATTCAATCCCTGACAAGCATTCTAAATGCCTTTTACACCACCCTATTAATCTGACTCTCCACTTTCAGGGAACTATGTTCTTGTAACCTTAGTTTTCTCAGTTACTGTGATTTTACTGCTTCTGTATTTCTAATTAATTGGTATGTTTCTGGTAACCTCATATGATCTTGCTTCTACCCTTCAGAACTTGTCTACCACTTGGCCTTTTAAGCTATCAGTAACTTCATTTATTTCTAAGCCTTGGGGCTAGAATTTCTACTTCTAATGCAAATAATGATGTATTCAAACTACACGCCAAATTGCAAACATCAGAAATTCTGCAGATGCTGGAAATCCAAAGCAACACACACAAAACACTGGAGGAACTCAGCAGCTCAGGCAGCATCTATGGAGAGGAATAAACATTTGACACTTTGAGTTCAGACCCTTCATCAGAACTTCTTTATGACTTATTCTCATCTCTGCCATGATTATTTTTCCACACTCCCCAATGCCACTTCAAAGTATTTCTACTTTCTTGGTTTTCTTCAACATCCTTTCAGGACTGAAGTGTCTCAGCCCGAAATGTCAATTGCTTATTCATTTCCATAGACGCTGACTGACCTGCTAAGTTCCTCCAGCATTTTGTGTGTGTTACTCAAAATTGCAGCAGTTTTGAAATTTGTCTTGAGTTTTGCTTAAACACATTTCCAGGTTTGTAAATACAACAGCTCACTGGTGTCTTACAAACAGTTCCCTAAAACGTTTTTCATTTTTCTTTAAAAAAACTTGTTACTGCTGTAGCTAAGTAATAACAAGGTGCAGTATCTTTAATAAAACTGAAAATAGATTTATCATGTTGAAAACAATTATTTTAAATAAAAACATCAGCTCCAATCCCCCAGTATCAGAAATAAAATTAATGAAGATGACTTTTAAAAAGCACACTGACAGGTACAGTTGTGTACAATAGTACATAGTGGTCAGTTTTATTATAAATAATGACATTCAAAGGCTTTAAAAGATCACAATTTCATCTTATCACCCAAGCTAATCATCTTAATTTCTTGACAGCTTTGCCAAGATGCCATTAAGCGCTCAGTCAGCAGAAACAGCATAATTGTCACCTTGTGGGTGAACCTGCTAATAAAGGAATAGAGTCGTAGAACAAAACAATATGGATAAAGGCCAGCTGGCTCAATGTGCTTATGCTGACCGTGGTGCCGACTCATCTAGTCCCAATTTCCTGCATTCAGCCCATGTCCCTCTACACCCCACATGTACCTATTCAAGTGCTTCTTAAGTGATACTATTGACCTTCTTCAACCATATCCTCTGGTAGTGGCCTATATGCTTGAAAATGCTTGAAGTTGTCATTAAGGAAGAAATAGCGAAACATTTAGAAAGGAGTGGTTCCATTAGACAGAGGCAGCATGAATTCAGAAAGGGCAGGTCCTTTTTTACAGACTTACTGGAGTTCTTTGAAGACATCATGAGTGCAGTGGATAGAGGGGAACAGGTGGATGTTGTATACTTGGATTTCCAGAAGGTGTTCGATAAGGTGCCACACAAGAGACTTATAAATAAGATATGGATGCATGGAGTCAGAGGAAGTGTATTGGCATGGATAGTGGATTGGTTAACTAATAGAAGGCAGAGAGTTGGTATAAATGGGTGTTACTCTGGTTGGCGGTCAGTGGTGAGTGGGGTACCACAGGGGTTGGTGCTGGGCTCGCAGTTGTTTACCATTTACATTGATGATTTGGAAGAGGGGACTGAGTGTAGCGTAGCAAAATTTGCTGATGACACTAAACTGAGTGGAAAAGCAAATTGTACAGAGGATGTGGAGAGTCTGCAGAGGGATATAGACAGGTTAAGTGAGTGGGCCAAGGTCTGGCAGATGGAATACAACGTTGGTAAATGCGAGATCATCCACTTTAGAAGGAATAATAGAAGAGCAGATTATTATTTAAATGATGAAGGACTGCAGCATGCTGTTGTGCAGAGGGACTTGGGAGTACTTGTTCATGAATCGCAAGAAGTTGGCTTGCAGGTACAACAGATCATTAAGAAGGCAAATGGAATGTTGGCCTTCATTGCTAGAGGGATTGAATTCAAGAGCAGGGAGGTCATGCTGCAACTATACAGGGTACTGGTGAGGCCGCACCTGGAGTACTGTGTGTAGTTTTGTTCTCCATACCTGAGGGAGGATATACTGGCTTTGGAGGCAGTACAGAGGAGGTTCACCAAGTTGATTTCAGGGATGAATCAGGGAATTCCAGTCCTGTTTCCCCTTTACGGCTTTTTGTTCTTCTTAGATTGCCTGCTGACTACTGCAGTACTGAAAGACTCTCTTACTGCTTGTCACAAAACACAAGAGATTCTGCAAGTGCATGAGAACCAGCAGAACAAACACAAAATACTGGAAGAACTCAGCAGGTTAGGCAGCATCTATGGAGAGGAATAAATAGTCGACAATTCAGGCCGAGATCCTTCATCGGGACTTTCTCATTACTATTTCTCATCTCCACAGCCACACTTCCTTATGCCACCCCAACGTTTTTCTGCTTTCTCATTCTCCAACGTTCTTTAACTTTCTGCAGCTTCTGTGGAGGACATTTTGTTTCTTCGTTATTTTGTTTTTTATGTGTTTGTTAATCCACTCAGTGCTGCTTGTCTCCAGGAGTATGCAATCTCCTGTGTGGTTTGGTATCCTTGAACCCCATGTCATAAGAATGAGATCTTGGGAACAATGCCCAACGTTGTAACCATCATCACTGGAATTCCCTTCCTGGGATTGAAAATGGACACAAGTGGCTGGTGATCTGTCACTAGCGTAAACTTTTGTCTGTAGAGGTAGTGGTGGAACTTCTTTATTCCCCAGTCTAGACCATGGGCCTCTCAGTTGATTTGTGTGTAGCTGCGTTCTGTGCTTGTCAGTGATCTTGAAGTGAACGCAAGTGGATGTTTAGATCCATCTTTCATAGTGTGTGACAAAACAATGCCATAAGGGGACACATTGCACGCCAGTCTGATGGTCACCAATGGGTCACAATTGGTGAACAGTTCATCTGATGTTATTAGTCTCTGTTTCCTTGAATGCTTTTTCACAACTTTCTGATCCCTCCCACTCTGCTCTTGTCTGCAACAGTGCAGTCAATGGGTGCAGCACTGTAGCAATGTTTGGGAGAAATCAATGGTAATAGTTTACAATGCCCAAGTCTGACCTGAGATGTGACACATTTTCCAGTTCGGGTGCCTGTAGCACTGCTTCAGTCTTCTTTTGAGACTTATGTAAGCCATACTTGTCAATGATGTGTCCACAATAAAAGATTTCATTCTTGAAAACTCACATTTCTCTCTCTTTGTACACAGACCGTACTCACTCAGCCTGGTAAGCACTTTGCCAAGGTTCTGGAGGTGCTCTTCATCATTCTTGCCAGTCATCAAGGTAACATTGTGTTCCTGGGTTAACTTGGAGCACTTGGGCCATTGCTCTTTGCCAAATTGCTGGAGCTGATGCTACACCAAAGCTGAGACTATTATACTGAAAAGTCTCTTGTGAGTGTTGATTGTGAGGAACTTCCTGCTTCACTCCTCAATCTCCATTTGAAGATTGGTTTATGACAAGTCAAGCTTTGAAAACCTCTCCCCGCCTGACAAAAATGTAAAAATGTCTTCTATTCATGGCAGGGGTACTGCACAGTATCCTGCACCAGGTTGATGCTCACTTTGAAATCCCAACATATGCAAACAGCTCTGGCCTTCCCTTTCTTGATCACCAGGACAATGGGCATGGCCCAATCATTCCACTCAACCTTGGAGAGAATTCCACATGCCTTCAAATTCTGAAGTTTGGCAACAACTTTAGAACATAGTGCTTACAGCACTGGATGAGCTTTATGGAATCTTGGTGTTACTGCTTCATTCAATTCCTTTCTGGCCTTCATGCCTTTGAGTTTACCAATCCCCTTCTCAAACACCTTCTCATTAGCAATCAGCAGCTGTGCCAGTCTCTGGTTAGTGCTACCGTTTGGGCTGCTGATGCCTGTTGATGCCACACTGAGAGTTTGATTGGGTGCCAGTCTAGTTGGGTTTTTCTCAACCATTCATGTTTGAGAAGTGCTGGCTCTCCACTTTTCAATACATAAAGCGTTAACTGTTGTGTTTTCCTCCATACATCACATTCACTTTCAGTTTGCCTTTAGGTGACACTATTTTTGCCTGTGTAGGTCTATAGCATCACCAAGATCTTCTCTAATGGTGTCTTAGAACAGACTGTTGTCTGTTGTAGTCAGCCTCTGGAATTATGGACAAAGCTGAGCCTGTATCCAGTTCCATTTTCAATTTTACACCAGAGACTTCTATTGTGATCCAGATGATTTTGTGATCTGCTTCAGTAATACTATGAGTTCCAGGCATGAAAGTTCACCTTTGTCAGACTTTGTCTTGCCTGTTTCACGTTTGGTCACTTTATGCATTTGCTCAGTTTTGTGTGAGACTTTTCACTCGGTTGTGCTTTTTGTCTGACTTGAACACTCTCTCCTTGTGACCTTGTCTGTGACACATTCTGCAAACTTTTTCTTTGAAACAACAGTCATTTGCATCATGGGATGTTTTTCCACATCGATAACATTTTTGGCCTTTGCACCATTCAGGTACATTTTGTGCATTTCACCTTCTAACCTCTTTTTTCTGTAGTTCTGCTGCAGTCTCCAATGATACTGTAATGGTGTGGTGAACTACATATACCTGTCTGGACATGCCCCCCCTGCTGACTGCTCCGAGAGTTATTGATGGTGCATCAAATGGTCAATGACCATTCTAAGGTTAAGTCTCTTTTGAGGGCTTTGACTATGGCATATCGCATACAAGTCTGTCCCTTAATGCATCAGAAAGTTCATCTCTGAAGTCACAGTATTGGGAAGGTTTGCACAGTTCTGCAATGTATTCAGAAACACTTTCATCCTTTGACTGGTTGCTTTTGTAAAATCTAAATCTCTCAGCTATTACCAGAATCAGAATCAGAATCAGGTTTATTATCACCGGCATGTCTCGTTCTTTTGGTCCTGTACAGTAGCCTCCCACCCCACCCCCATAGTAGACTATGATGCAGCCTGTCAGAATGCTCTCCACGGTCCATCTATAGAAGTTTTTGAGCGTATTTGTCTCTTCAAGTCTCTTCAAACTCCTTATGAAGTATTGATGCTGTCTTGCCTTCTTTGTAGCTGCATCGATATGTTGGGACCAGGTTAGATCCTCAGAGATTTTGACACCCAGAAACTTGAAACCTCTCACTCTCTCCACTTCTGATCCCTCTATGAGGATTGGTATGTGTTACTTTGTCTTACCCTTTCTGAAGTTTTAGGGCCCAAGTGATTTTGTAAAATTGTAATAACATCATCGAATGTCTTGTTTGCTGGCTTTTCAGGTGCTACTAGTTTGCATAAGAGACCCTATGTCCTGGGACCGATTAACTTAAGAAGTGTGGGGGCTTTCTTTATAGTTCCTCCATGTTGTTCATGTTACAATAGAATTCCACCTTTAGATATACAACTCCCAGCTTTCCTTAGCACGGTCAAATTCATCAACTTCCCTGACAGAAGCCATCGCCAGTTTATTTTCACTTTAAATTTGCTAGTTGCATCTTCCTCTGTGTACTATGCAGTGTACACACGCATCCCTTTGTTAGCATCCATGACGGCCTTTTGTACTGTTTAACCCTTTCCTCTCACTGTCTCGTCCCACAACTGTCGGTGCAGTTGGTGATATTCTCTGACATTCAGGTTCATACTCATCACCAACTTGTTGTGTCCATGCACAAATGCATATCAATTAAAATGAAAGCAAGCACGCGGGAGATGGCTTTAACTAGTGTATTCACATTGGGGGCAGAAAGAAAGAAGGAAAAAGAGAGAGAGAGAGAGAGAGGGGGGGGAGAGAGAGAGGGAGGGAGGGAGAGAGAGAGGAGAAGAGAGAGAGAGAGGGAGGGGAGGGAGAGGGAGGGAGGGAGAGAGAGGGAGAGAGAGAAAACAATGTACACGTGTAGATAACAGATCATACGTAATGCTAATGGGAGTCATTGCTCTAAATGGAACAGATCCATGCATTACACATACACTAAGTGGCCATCTTATTAGGAATGGAACCTAATGTGGATTCTGCTGTGAGGCCATCCAGTTGAAGGTTTGACGTGTTGTGCATTCAGAGATCCTCTTCTACACACCACAGTTGTAAAACATGGCTATTTGAGTTACTGTCGCTTTCCTGTCAATTTGAACCAATGTGGCCATTCTCCTCTGACCTCTCTCATAAACAAAACATTTTTGCCCACAGGACTGCTGCTCACTGATATGTTTTGTTTCTCATACCATTCTCTGTAAACTTTAGGGACTGTTACATGTGGAAAATCCCAGGAGAGCAGCAATTTCTAAGATACTCAAACCACCCCGTTTAGTACCATGGTCAAAGTCACTTAGGTCATATTTCTTCCCCATTCTGATGTTTAGTCTGAACAACAACTGAACGTCTTGACCATGTCTGCGTGCTTTTATGCCACATGACTGGTGAATTAGATATTTGTATTAATGAGCAGGTGTACAGTTGTACCTAATAAAATGGCCACTGAGTGTGGCTGTCAGGATGATGTCTTCCCTTGAATGAAATCTGTAATCTGAGAGGATTAATTTTGCAAATACATCAACAAACCCAATAAGTAATTTCAGAGAAGCTTTGTTTACCAGAGACTGATTAACTTGAGAGACTTGAGCCATTTCAGCCAGCTAGGCAGCCACATGGAATGGCTGAGTAAAGTCACGATCAAAAGAGTACACCGTCGTCAGTGTGATGCTTTACGGTACCAGCGACCTGGGTACAATTCCCACTACTGTCTATAAAGAGTTTGTACATTCTCCCCATGATTGTGAGGGTTTCCTCCAGGTGTTCCACATTCCAAAGACATAGAACGTAGAAATCTACAGCACATTACAGGCCCTTCAGCCCACAATGTTGTGCCGACAACATAACCTACTCTAGAAACTGTCTAGAATTTCCCTATCACATAGTCCTCTATTTTTCTAACCTCTATGTACCAATATAAGAGTCTCTTAAAAGACCCTATTCCTATTGCATCCGCCTCCACCGCCATGCACCCATCACCTTCTCTGTGTAAAGAAGTTACCTCTGATGGATGTACCTACTTCCAAGCACCTTAAAACTATGCCCCTTGTGCTAGCCATTTCAGCCCTGAGAAAAAGCCTCTGACTATCCACACAATCAATGCCTCTCATCATCTTATACACCTTTGTCAGGTCACCTCTCATCCTCCGTCACTCCAAGGAGAAAAGGCCAAGTTCACTCAACCTATTCTCATAAGGCATGCTCCCCAATCCAGGCAACATCCTTGTAAATCTCCTCTGCACCCTTTCTATGGTTTCCACATCCTTCCCGTAGTGAGGTGACCAGAACTGAGGTGAGTTATTAGGTTAATTGGCCACATGGGTGTAATTGGGTGGCAGGAGCTTGTTGGGCCATGCTGTATCTCGAAGGAACTAAAAAATATATATTTAAAAGGAAATGTGATAGGTACAGCAGGGAAAAGAAAGACCAGAAGGAAAAAAGGTACAAAGGAAAAAGATATCCACATTTGTGCAAACTTCACGAACAAAAATAGCAAATTAATTCAGGCAGACCATTTTGGTAATCTCTGACTGGACAAGGTATCCCTTTCCAATATAAGACAGAGAACATTATTTTACACCTTGGCTGAATTCTCTGACCAGAAACCCTTAACTCTGGCAAGAGATCATTGAAAGATCTTACATTTCCACAACTAACATGTTAAGCATGAATCACCAAGAAATAACCAATAGTGACCACCACACAAACGGTTTAAAGCTAACTTCTGCCACATTTCACTCAAAATGTAAATGGGAAGCAAAAGAAAAGCCTACAATCGTACGGGCACTGAGATAGTTTTGAATTGTTTCAGCGACAGGTTACTATCGATGCAATGCTCCTCAGACAGGAGCATTAGGCCGTACAATTCAACCGCCAGGACTTAAGAACTTTTTAAAAGCTATTATTAATGCTTTTTGAGATAGTGATTTAGATGCATATCATATTTTTTACTGAGTTAAGTATTGTATGTAATTAGTTTTGCTACAACAAGTGTATGGGACATTGGAAAAAAAGTTGAGTTTCCCCATGGGGATGAATAAAGTATCTATCTATCTATCTATCTTTTACTTCTATAGCATGGTAAGTACTTACCATCTTGTGAAATTTCTAATGTACAGCCAATGTTTTGAAATAATCCTTAATTCATATTTTCCAGATATTTTATATAGGTGGGGAAGGGAAACAAAAAGGAATTTTCCAATCGCAGTGTAGTGGTTGGCACTTCACTTTACAGAGCCAGCATTCACTGATCAGAGTTCAATTCCTGCCGCTGCCTGTAAGGAGCTGGTATGTTTTCTCCGTGACCACGTGCCTTTTTTCCAGGTGTACTGCTTTCCTTGCATATCCCAAAGAGATACAATCCATATGGTTGGGGTCAGTGACTTGTGAGCATGCTACATTGGTGCCAGCAGCATGGCGCTACCTATGGATCGCTTTGATTTGACACAAATGATGTATTGTACGTTTTGATGTGCATGATTTTTGTAGTTAGATTCTTCAATTTATTGAGATACAACGTGGAATAGGCCTTTGGCCCTTTGAGTCACACCGCCCAGCAACTCCCGTTTTAATCCTGGCCTAATCACAGGACAACTTACAATGACCAATTAACCTACTAACTGGTACGTCTTTGGACTGTGGGAGGAAACTGGAGCACCCGGAGGAAATCCTTGCTGTCACGTTACAGGCAGTGGTGGGAATTGAACCCGGGTCACTGGTACTGTAAGGCGTTGTGCTAACCACTACGCTACTGTGCCACCTATCTGATACTTTGCCCTCATCTCCAAAGCAGCCTTTGCTGCAACTGTACTCTGGCTAGTGGGGGAGGGTTCCTTAAACCAGCTTACTTCCCAGTGATCAGAGCTGCAATGATGTGGCAGTTTCGAGCTGCTCTATCAGATCCTGATGGGAAATGCACAAGTCCTGTTTTCATGCATGATTCCATGTGCAACATACCGTAGTGCTGTTTGTTTTTTTTTATTGCATTTTAGTCCAATTTCAGTTATTTTTCCTGGGGATCAAAAAAGAGAAAATCATTTTCTCAGCATCAGTCAGATGTGAACGATTTGTAAAATAAATCCAGATTTTTTTTTCTTGCTTTTATTTTTGTATTAGCAAACACATTTTCTTTGTTGTCATCGTGCTATGTTTTCACTACTGACTGGATTGCCCTGATTTGCTTTGCTGATTTCTTTTTTGCTTGACTGTAATTGCTGAACAATCCCAATAAATTGTTAATTATAGTAAACATGCCGTTACTCAGGGAGCAGCTGTTTCCTGCTCCCTGGAAGAGATGTGCTTTTTGCCGTGAGATAACTCCTGAACCTCATCTCCCCTTTACAAAAAGGAATACGTCACCTCACATTTCTCTTCAGATCCCGATCGATCTGCTGTCAAATTCCAGGATCCTCCCATTTGTCTTTCAGTGTCTAGTGCGCACCATCTTTTTCTGCATCTCAGCACCTTTACAGCTACTTCCCATCAGCTCTGTCAGCCAGAAACAGTGTTTAGAGGCACTGCTTCAGGCCCAGTGCTCACTATCAGCACTCTTTGTGTCCAAAGTTGTCTGCAAAAGCAGGAAAAATGAGGACAGCAGCTGCAATTCAGCTTGAGGTGGTCAAAGGATAATTTTCTAATCATTTCTGGCTGGATTTTAAAATTCTGTGATGAAGGTTTGGAATAAATTCGATTAGGAGAATGAAGGACTTGTATAAATTGGTTATATTGATGTGTCTGGGCAAAATGCCAAACAAAAGGTGATAGTGACTACAGAAACTGTCAGGGTCAAAACCAAAGGAGTCACTTCGGATAGTTTGTGGGAGACCCCAGTTAACACAGCTTGCGCTGCTTCTGCAATTTCCTTGAGCTTTCACGAGCTTATATTTTGGGAAGGGTAAAAAAGTATATAATTTTTGAGTGAAAATTTGTATGTGCCATCCCATCGTTCTCTCCTTTTTTAAAAGGCATCATTTACCTTTTGCCTGATTAATTTCATTCTTCTAAAATCAGTTATTGAGAGGACTTGAAGATATTTGTAAATGATGTTTTAAAAATGACTTCATAATGGAGCAGAAGGGAAAGACAATGGGCAAAGTTTTTTTCTTATTTTATTTACTCAGTAAAATCACAGATGTCTTCTTTATATGATGGTTTTGAGTTAGATGAAGTAAAATAATTGCATTCAAGGTCATTATGCTGGCAAAGAATGTGGGGTATTTCATATTTGATGTTGTAAATCAATTTGGGTGAGACAGTAGCATATCAGTTAGTGTGGATGCTGTTACACCTCTGAGTGTTCCGGAGCTTGGATTACAATTCCAACGCTGCTTGTAAGGAGTTTGTCTGTTCTCCCCGTGAACTGCGTAGATTTCCTATGGGTGCTCCAGTTTCCTCCCATGGTCCAAAGACGTACTGGTTAGTAGGTTAATTGGTCATTGTAAATTGTCCTTTGGTTAGGCTAGTGTTAAATAGGGCCGTTCCTCCAGGAGGACCACAACCTGTTGCAGGCTTGCATGCCTCAATGACCTGTAGAGCAATGGTGGCTGGAGTCAGGGCTTTATGCTTTGGTTCTTGGTAGAGTCACCTATGTCAAACAGTTCAAAGAATAGGGGCCAGACTAAGAGTGGTCCACGGGTCCTCCAGGTTCAAAGGTTCAGTTCAGGGCTAACAACCTTGACTTGTAAAACAAAACTGTTATGGAAACAGCCATGAAGAATCCTTCTCCATCCTTGTGTGACAGTATTCCTGAGTCTCCACCCGGCGCTTGCATGACTGACTGTAGTGAAAACCGAGTTACTGTCACAATGAAGGAAGCCCTGAACACTGCCAGAGATGGAGGACCTTCATTCAACACCAGCAGCGCAACAGGCAACAGGTAACCAGATGATTTGCTGGGCAACGTGGCTTTTTGCGCAGGCAGGGCCTGATCTGCACTGTGTCATCATATTCCTGATTAGATGTTCAGAATTGTCCTGTTTTATGATTTAAATGTTCTCTGATGGAGTGAATGTTCCATGCACACTAAACCTTTCTCAAATTCAGTTTTATTGCTTTCATTGGAACTGGATTTCAGAAGCAGAGTTCGATATACACTGTTGACTACACCTTGCGCTTTGTGAGTACAATAAAAGGATTGGTTTCCTCGATGTCTTCAATTGGATGGAATATTTTGGGTGGCTAAATAAAAGGTGACCAATCTGGTGTTTTCTGCACAAGACCATAAGATATAGGAGCAGATTTAGGCCATTTGGCCCATCGAGTCTGCTCTGTCATTTCATCATGGGTGATCCATTTTCCCTCTCAGTCCCAATCTCCTGCCTTCCCCATATCACATCGTGCCCTGACCAGTCAAGAATCAGAGCACCTGGAGGAAACCCTCACGCTCAAGGTGAAAAGGTACAAACTCCTTACGGATGGCATCAGAATTAAACTCCAAACCCCAGAACATCCCAAATTGAAATAAGACCATAAGACATAGAAGCAGAATTAGGCCATTCAGCCCATCGGGTCTGCTTCGCCATTCCATCGAGACTAATCCCGGATCTCACTCAAACCCATACACCTGCCTTCTCACCATATACTTTGTTGCCCTGACTGATCAGGAAATGATTAACTTCCACCTTAAATATACCCATGGACTTGACCTCCATTGGAATCTGTGCAGAGCATTCCACAGAATCACTACTCTCTGGCTAAAAGAATTCCTTCTTCCCTCTGTTCTAAAAGGTCACCCTCACTTTTGAGGCTGTGCCCTCTAGTTCTGAGTACTCCCACCATAGAAAACATGCTCTCCACATCTACCCTACCTAATCCTTTGAACATTTGGTAGGTTTCAATGAGGTCCCTCCGCGTTTTCTAAATTCCAGTGTCTACAGGCCCAAAGCTGCCAAACGCTCCTCATATGTTAACCCTTCATTCCTGGAATCATCCTCGTGAACCTCCTCTGGACCCTCTCCAATGGCAACATCCTTTCTGAGATATGGGACTCAAAACTGTGCGACATCATGATAACTGTTACACTACCATGGATTGTTAGTTCATAACAAGCTTATCAAAATTGGTATGATCCAAGAAAGTAAATGGTAGTAGAATTAAATAAGTGGATTTACTATTGTGACATGTACCGAGCTACAGAGTAAAACTAGTTTTGCAAACCATTCATACAAATCAAGTCATTACAACAGTATATTTAGGTAGTACGTGGCAAAACAATAGCAGAATGCAGAATAAAGTGTTACAGTCACAGAGAAAGTAAAGCACAGGTAGGCATAAGGTGCAAAGTCATAGCAAGGTTAAGAGTTCATCTATCATATCAGGGTACTAATCTAGACTTACAGCAGCAGGATACAAGCTGTCATTGAATTTAGTAGAATGCACTTTCAGACTTTTGTCATCTCTGCTGACAGGAGGAAGTAGACTATGTCTGGGATGGTGGGGCCTTTGCATACGCTGTATTCAAAGGGACTGTGAAGTATAGATAGAGTCAATGGAGGGGAAACTAGAATCCGGGGAAGAGTTTGCTGAGACTGTTAGAGAAGATAGTGCCTCAAAAGATAATTAAAGGGATAAGATTGTGCAGCTGTTGGAAATCTAGAGCAACACACACAAAGTGCTGGAGGAACTCAGCAGCTCAGGCGGCATCAAAGGAGAGGAATAAAAGGTTGATGTTTTGGGCCGAGACCCTTCATCAGGACTGGACTGGATTACAGTGATGAAGTGTTTCTGTAACTGTATGGTAAAGCACATGTTGCCTTTTTTGAAGTCTGGGCAAAGGGTGCACAGAATAATTCTGCGTCAGATGTTGAGGAGCTTGGCTTACAGATTGTGATTGTATGTTGAATATTGATACAAACCAATGCCATGATTATGGCTCTTATTTTTAAACTGAATATAGAATAATTCTTACCAAAATTAATCCTAAAATGAACCAGAAAACACCATTGCAATAAAATATAGGGATATTCCAGGGTTATAATCCCCAGATTCCTTCAGCAGTATGTGTACCAATGAATGAACAGAGAGAAAGAAAGGATGTGCATTTAACATTTTTATGAGAATGAGAATTCTCTGTACAGGGATTCAAACCACTGAACTGTCCATTATTTTCATCAGCGCTATGCACAGACGGAAAGTGAACAAAGGACAAAACAGATGAGAATAATTTGCAACACGTTGTAATCTTTAATATTACTGGTTTCAACACTAAATAATTTTGAAGAAGCTATCCATAATCATGAATTTTTAGCAACCATTTTCCAACTCACTGAAACTTGTTTAAATTTGCAGGAAACAATGGATACATTGACTTACGGTCAAGGAAAATTAACCATGGAGAGGTAGAGGTATGTTATACTCAGATACAACCAGCCATGACATGTTACAGTCATGGATAGTTAGACATCATTAGAAATAAAAATACTCAATTCATATTCTACATGTGTTAAGTCACAAATGAGAATTCTAGTAATCCGTTCTTTTTATTATTTTATATTGTCGCAGTGTTTGTACATTATCTAAAATAGATTGAAACTGAGGGAGAAAATAGCAATGAAATGTTCCTGATGCACCACCAAATGAAAAAGTTTGACAGCAATAATTTGCACTTTGGAGACTCAGACCTAGGAAGAAATTAAATCTCTAAGCATGCAGGAAGCAGGATGCAAACTTAAGCACTCTTTTCTGGGCTCTTCAGCAAAGCCTGATTGACAGATTTGTCTGTGTGTGACAGCACACCTGCTGCACTGTTTTAATGGTGATGTATAATGCCCCCTGCTATTCCTGGGAGCCCAGGGAGTAGCAGAAACTGTCACTGTAAATATGAGGCAGCGCGGCCTTGTGGGTAACAGGCGGCCAGAAACACAGATGTTCTTGTCATTTCCCAAATGCAGGAGGAATGATGGGAAGACACCTCAGTAGCTGAAGAATTTGCATCAGTAAAATGATAGAAAATGAATCTGGTATAGTTTGACGGAACAGCAGGGAAAGGTCATCAAAGAACAAACTACGAAGAGGGAGAAAGAAAAGCCTAAATAAAATATTTAAAGAGCTACTATCCCGTTTTGTCAGCTGTCCTCAGCAACAACCAGTATTCTGAGCCTGTCATCATTATTCACAGTAATTACTTGTTCCACTCTTCAATATTAATGACAATTATTTCAGTTATGTCCCTTTTGTGAGGAAAGAATTTCTCGAATTCTACCGCTAGTAGAATAATTTTCTAAGAGTGTGGTTTGATCTATGTAAAATAAATTAGTGTTGCTAAAGTAAGTTTTGTGCAAATGAGGATTATAAATGTCATTGGTGGAGAATCAAAGTTTCCTGTATCTTTCACTCCCAGGATCAGTGCCAAACACCTCCAGTATGCATCAGATGGAATTAGGAGCGTTCTCCAAAAGTGCCAGAAGGATTGTGGTTGAAAGTGTTAATTCAATAGTTAAGGAGATCAACAACGGTCTTAATATATAATTGTAAAAATGCCAACAGCCAAAAGTCAGTAGTTACAAAAATGACAACTGAAAAACACTCATACCAGGGGAGCTGTGTTCTAAAATAGTTATGTTTTTGCTTCCTTGGTTTTGCTGATTTCTAAAACAGATGGCTTTCAATGTAGAATACTTATATTTTATGGGCACAACTCTCTAGGATGTTGTCCAAGTGTGAGGCTGGACAGTGAACTGTGATTAGGTTAATTAAAGCTATTGAGGCTTGTATCAATATGTCAAGCGCCCGATTTGATCAAAGGAAATGAAAATTAGGCAGTTTCTATAGCAGCTAGTTAATCTACCTGTTTTACACCTGGTTGGTAGGACTATAAGAATATAGATACACAGCATCGAGACTGCTCTGCCCATCAAGCCTGTTCTATATTTCAACCAGATCATCTTTGATCTGCATTTCAATTTCATTTAGTTCCATTTTTTTGAATCAAAAGTTTATCATTCGTAGACTAAACTGTAGTAATTAAGTTTGTCTGATGGCTCTTCTACATTTCAGCAACGTTTTGCAATGTTCTGGGCCTGTTCTGCAGCTTTCCTGTCCTCTCTCAGGATAAAATGGTTCTGATTTTTGAGATAGTGTTCTCTATTCTATACTCAGCCATAGGCTGAAGAAAGTTTTGCTCTATTTACTCTATCATTTCCTTTCATATTTCTAAGTCAAACTTCACCTATGCCTTCTAGAGTCTGTGTCCAAATTTTGATAATAAAAAGATAAGATTAGCTTCTTTTGTCACATGCATATCGAAAAATTGAAAGGTAAAGTGAAATACATTGTTTTAATCCAATCAAACCGGTGAGAATTTTGCTGGGGGCAAAATTGCTAGTGTTGCTATGCTTCTGGCACCGTCATAGCGTTCCCACAACTCACCAACCCTACAACAAGTAGTGGATTCAGCCCAGACATCCATGGGTAAAGCCCTCCCAACCACTGAGCACAGCTACATGAAACACTGTCGCAGGAAAGCAGTATTTATCATCAGGGATCCCCACTACCCAGGCCATACTCTTTTCTTGCTGCTGCCATCAGGTGGAAGATACAAGAGCCTCAGGCCTCACACCAGCCACCAGGCTCTTGAACGAAATGGGATAACTACACTCAACTTCACTTGCCCCATCATCGAAATGTTCCCACAAACAATAATCTGACTTTCAAGGACTCTTTATCTCAAGTCCTTTCTATTTATTTCTATTTGTTTATATTTGCCTTTGCACAGTTTGTTGTCTTCTGCAGTCTGGTTTATCTTTCAAGAGGCCAAACTCAGGTTGGAGGACCAACACCTCATATACTGCCTGGGTAGTCTCCAGCCCCTTGGTATGAACATTGAATTCTCCAACTTCCGGTAATTCCCTCCCTCTCCCTTCCCCCATTCCACTTTCACTCTGCCTCCTCCTCCAGCTGCCTATCACCTCTCTCATGATTCTGTCTTCTTCTACTACCCATACTGCTTTCCCCTTACATTCCTTCTTCACCTCCCTGCTTCCCCTCCCCCACCCCTTGATATTTCCTCTGATTGGTTTTTCTCCTGGCACCTTCTCACCCTCCCCCCACCTTCTTTATAGGGCCCCTGCCCCCTCCTTCTTCAGTCCTGATGAAGGGTCTCGGCCCGAAACATTGACTGCTTGTTTCCACAGATGCTGCCCGACCTGCTGAGTTCCTCCAGCTTGTTTGTATGTGTTGATCTTTCATTGACCCTGCTATTCAATAGTTTACCCACAAGAAAAAGAATTTCAGGGTCATATATGGTGACAGATATGTACTTTGATTAGAGAATTTGAAGTTTAAACTTTCGTCCATCTTTGGAAGGTGGGAAGAACCCAGAGCACCTGAAGGAAACCCGTGCAGTGATGGGGAGAACTTACAGTCAGTGGCAAAATTGAACACCAACCGGTGACTGCTAGTGTGGTATAGCAATGTGCTGCACCAGCAGTATCCCTACCAGTAACCCTCAGCACCCTGATGAAACCTGGGACCTGATCACACCACCTGTTTTCAGAGTCAACACAGAGTCACAGCCATACTGCGCAGAAACAGTCCCTACATCCTACTGCTTCCACACTAACCATCAAGTACCCATCCAGAAGGCTGGAAGGCGTGATTCCAGGAATGTGTCTACTATCCAGCTACTGATGAAACTTTTGGTCTCAGTAGTGATTGAGTCATATTGTAAATACAGTATGTATATGTTTGGAATGCTAATTGAGGCTTATTGTGTGAAGTTGCTGAATCTACCATGCTTATACTATTTGTTTGACCAAACCTCATGCCTCATAGAACAGCACAGCCAATCAGGGACTATCCCAATTAATGTCCCGAAAGTCAATTCTGCAACGTCTTTCTCTCTCTCTGATTCTGAAAGACAAATCAAGTAGAGCTTTAAAATATCTCCGCACCCCCACTCTATCCACCAAAAGTGGAGCAAAACATTTTAATTCTGATTAAAATCAGAATTCTGCTGCTGGTAGAATAATTTTCTAAGAGTGTCGTTAGATCTATGTAAAATAAATTAGTGTTGCTAAAGTGAGTTTTGTGCAAATTTTGTGTAGAATTCTGCTCGGATTTCCAGCGTCTGCAGATTTTCTCTTGTTTGTGATTTTAATTCTGATTCCCTTTCTCATTCCGACATGTTGGCCCATGGCCTCTTCTTGTGCCATGATGAGGCCAGCCTCGTGGTGGAGGAGCAACATCTCATACTCTATCTGGGTAGCCTCCATCCAGATGGCATGTGCATCGACTTCTCCTTCCAGTAAAAAAATCCCTGCCCCTCCTCTCTTATTCTATTTCCCACTCTTGCCTCTTACCTCTTCTCACCTGCCTATCACCTACCCCTGGGTCGCCTCCTCCTTCTCTTTCTCCTATTGTCCACTCTCCTCTCCTGTCTGATTCCTTCCTCCTCAGCCCTTTATCTTTCTTACCTACATGGCTTCAGCTATTGCCTTCTAACTATTCTCCTTCCCCTCCCCCTACCTCTTTATTCAGGCATCTTCCCCCTTCCTTTCCAGGCCTAAAACATCGATTGGTTGTTCATTTCCATTGATGCTGAAGTTCCTCCAGCATTTCGTGTGTGTAGCTTTAAAATATCCATCTGATTTTACAGATTTTATTTTTGACATTACATTTTTAGTAACTTCACACTATGCTATTTTTTGAATTTTTTTTATTATATGATTCTGTATCCTATCTTACAATGCTCAATACTCTTTCTAATTCTAACCAGTATTCAGAATCTCAGTAAAGTTATTAATTAACTCTTTGGGTTTCAATGCTTATCCACTGCTGTACTCCACTTGGGAGAAAAGAAATTGCTTTTACTTCATAATCTTGAGGCCATCAACAAAATGGAATGTTGGTTATTAATGGGGCCTAGAAACTAATGCTTGAAATGTCGAGACTTGTCCTTTGACCTCGACCCCCACACACCCTCCCACTGCTAAATCCCTAATTCACGAGTATTGTATTCATGTTTGGCCCTTACATTTCAAGAAAAATGTGTCAGCCTCAAGGAGGTCAGATTCGCTAAAATACAGCAGGGTGTACAGAAGTCCAGTGATAATCATAATCTCATTTTGCACTCTCCAGAGTTCAGATCGTAAAGAGTGATCAGAGTGAGGCATTATAGGACCAAGGCAGAAAAGCTGTTTCATCTGATGGGAGCATCCAGAACGAAGCGGTAGAACTGTAAAACTAAAAATAGGCCATTTGAGGGTGAAATCAGAAAATAGTCCATTAAAAAAGACTGTGATAGTATGGTGGCCTGTCCCTCAAAAATCACTGACTGCCTGACCAACTTA
This sequence comes from Hemitrygon akajei, assembly GCF_048418815.1. Taxonomy (NCBI): domain Eukaryota; kingdom Metazoa; phylum Chordata; class Chondrichthyes; order Myliobatiformes; family Dasyatidae; genus Hemitrygon; species Hemitrygon akajei. The sequence goes on from NC_133136.1 coordinate 18,756,488, forward strand.
AACTTCCATTATTTCACAACATTTACATCAGGGCATGCAGATGAAAGTTAAGTTAAAGAAACTGAATACTTGGACAGGCTCCAGAAATTGAATTGCCTATAATGCTGCCGTGTTCATAAAGAAATTAAAGTTCCTTCTTTGCTCAAAACCCACATTAAATAATTTATCACTGTTCAACTGTTCCTTTCTTTATTTTAAAGATCACCATCATCTCTTGCCTCAAAACTGAAAACTGCTTAGCACATCTCCATTGTTCTTTGCTCTTTAGTCCAAAACTCTGCAAATTTTTCAAAAATTTAAAATTCTTTCAACATATAGTGAAAGAGTTTCACAGATTGCAGCCACAGATTAACAATGCCTACTCCATCCGTGCTTCCTCAAGGACGTCAGTTGCTCGTCTAGGCATCTTGGTTAAAATAGGAAAGTGGTTGGGAAACAGAAATAAGAGTATTTAGCTTTGTGTTAGCTCGGTAGTATTAAGTGCTATATGGTAACTGGAAGGACATTATATACAATACTGTGTAAACGGCTTTGGCACCCTAGCTCTATATACAATACTGTGCAATGGTCTTAGGCACTCTAGCTATATACAGTACTGTGCAAAAGTCCTAAGTACATATATGTAGCTGGGGTGACTAAGACGTTTGAACGGTTCTTCATTTATCAATATGGAGTGGAGAGCCAGTTTGTAAATCTGGAGGAAGCAAAGGATGTTGGGAGTAGCGAGGGTGGAGCCTCGTAGGAGGGGTGCGGAGTAGGTGGCAGAGAAGGTGTGCCAGCGGTGGGGGATGGCACAGGTGCAGACACACCCAGCCCTGAGTCACCAGGCAAGGTCACTTGATTCCATACAATTGGTTTATTGATCATTACAGAATTTTTCTCTGCTGCTTCCTGCTCCCTCCCCTCTCCCTTCCCCTTTTCGCAACATTGATTCCCCTCTCCCTGGCCCTCCCCCTACCCTCAGTCCACAACAGAGATCCATATCAGAATCAGGTTTATCATCACCCACATATGCCATGATTTTTTTGTGTGTGATTGCTGTAAAGTGCAATACGACCTATCTATCTATCTATCTATCTATGTGTGTGTGTGTGTGAAAATTTTCTTCCTCAAATCCCCTCTGAAAAACCTGCCCTTTATATTAGATCTATGCCTTTTGCTCACAGGCACATCACTTAAAGGGGAAAAGTCCCTGATATTTAACCTATCATTGCCCACCTTTATTTTCTGTGCATCCATCAAGCCAGCCTTCAGTCCTTACTGATTCACAGTAAACAAAGTCTATCCAATAGTACTGTGCAAAAGTCTAAGGCACAGGTATACAGCTAGGGTTCCTAAGACTTTTACACAGTACTGTAAAATATTTAAATAGAAAGAGAAATAAGTGTACTTAGCTTTGTATTAGCTCAGTAGTATTAAGTGTTATTTGGTAAATGGAAAGACTTAATATAGGATAATGTGCAAAAGTCTTAGGTGCCCTAGATATTTGTATGTGCCTAAGACTTTTGCCCAGTACTGTATATTCTCAGAGTTGAAACAATCTATCCATCCATCCCTCGGATATTTTTCCAATAATGATATTAAAACTCACAAGCCTGTAATTGCCCAGTTTTTCCTTCAAGAACAAAGGTTTGACACCCACTGTTCTTCAGTCACCTGGCACCTCTTCTCGTAGAGGAGCTCAGGAAATTACTTCCCTTTCCTTCTTCAGCATCAGGCCCTGGGGATTTATCTACCTTCAAGCCTGCTAAAATAACTACTGTGTGTAAAAGAAAACCTTGGACACCTCTGCTAACCTTTCCTACTCTCACCTTAATAAGTATTATGTTATCCTTCGGAAAAATTCCTACATGCAATGCCGATCGACAGATTTGGATGCTATTGATTCTCAAAGTCAATGTAAATTTAATAGGAAAATGCATGTATGTCACCATACACTACCTTGAGATCTAACTTTTTTCAGGCATTTACAGGAAAAGAAAGAAATAGAAGTGAATTCATAAAAAATATACATAAACAAAGACTGACAAACAACTAATATCCAAAAGGTGACAAATTGTGCAAATAAAAAAAAATAACACTGAGACTACAAGTTGTAGAGTCTCTGAAAGTAAATCTGTAGGTTGTGGAATCAGTTCAGAGTTGAGGTGAGTGAAGGTATCCATGCTGGTCCAGGAGCCTGATGGTTGTAGTGTGATTACTGTTCCTGAACCTGATGGTGTGGGACCTAAGGCCCAGTGGTAGCAGTGAGAAGAGAGCATGGCCTGGATGGGGTGTGGAGAGGGTCCTTGATGATGGACAATGCCTTCTTATGGCAGAGCTACTTGTAGATGTGCTCAGTGTTGGGGTGGGCTTTGCTTGCGATGAACTGAGTTGCATCCACCATGGGTTCTGTAGACTCTTCTAATGTGCAGCCATGAGCAGCAGACCTCAAAAACTCAGTAACAGACAGTTCTCCAAAGACACCAACCAAACACACTGATAGCTTCTGTGCTAGCAATTCTTATAACTGTCTGCTTGAGTCACAGGAAGAATGACAAAACGATACAAGACAGAGAGTAGAAACAGGATGAGATATGAAATAGAAATCCTCTGGAACAGGATCCCAGAGGAAACTGGCAGCGATGGTTCTGTAGAGAATTTAAATTTGTTTATTTTTCATGGGCATCTCTTTCAGCACCAGCAACCTTTTCCCATCCTTTGTTGTTCTTAAACGAGTGGATCATTAGTCTTTTTGAGATAGCAGGTATCAATTACATTAGCAGGTCTGGAGTCACACGTTGCCCAGTCTGGGTAAGGATAGTTTATTAGCTTTTCTGAAGGTCATAAGCAAGCCAGAAATTTCTTTAAGACAAGCTAGCAGCTTCTGGATCATCCCTACTGATACTCGCTTTTTACTGAGCTGCTTAAATTTACATTCGCTAGCTGCCATTGTGGGATTTGAATGCATGTCTCCAGATTAATAGCTCAGACATTTGAACATTAATCTAGTAACTACTATGATTCTGTAACCTGAAAGGCATTACATTTATTCCAGGAAGACATTATGATCCTGGCGTATGGAAGGTAGGTGTAAATTATTTCTCGTGAATAATTAATAGACAGAGGTCTGATTGCCTTCAATGTGCAGGGAAAAAAAATTATTGCTGGAAGTTTCTTGAATTTAATACTGATTCCACTATTTTGTTTCTTTTCAATTGCCTCTTGGAAGGGTGGAGTTGTGGAATAGGACCCAGAGTGGAGGAGGGGCAGAGGGATAAAGGCACATGGCTGAAATAAGTTGAAGAGTATTAGAAAGTGTACTTGGATCCAATAGCTTTCTCCCATTGTAGATAGATCAACATAAATAGAAACACAACCTTCCTGCTGAATGTAGGTTATGGACAGCTGGGGATTTGGATTAGTTCCTTGGGGATCCTGTTCCTCCCCATCTCCCACCCAGAGCTTTTTCCAATTCTGCACATCTTCCACTAGCAGGCCTCCTGGTGTGCTTCTGCTTTCTGTGAGCATTGGAAGGGATCTTGCACAAACGGCACGTCTGTCTAGTTCTTGCAGCAGTTTGCAAAGAAGACTAGGCAGCATGCTTAAATCTGTGCAATGAATAATATCCATTCTTATATAAATTTTCAACAGAAGGTTCACATCTCCATATCCTGCTTCCTTAGATACAAACTATTCAGACAGAACAAGGAGAGGAATTATTAGAACTGTATTGATATTGATGGCACAAAAGCTTTAAATAAAAGAGTTCCAGAAATAATTTCTTATTTTTCATTTCTTTTGGTAGGTGAATGGACACATTATTTCCTGCATTGCGCTTCCATTATGTCATGCAAGATTTGGCAAATTGTTCATTTCAGAAACCAGGTAGCACAGTTTCTCGATTCTAAATAGTAACAATAAGATAAGCAAAAGTAGCTATTTGTTTTACCACATGACCAATTTACTAAACTGGGCAGAACACAAAGACAAAAAGGGTTAAAATTCCTCGGACACACTGGAAACATGCCACATTAAAAGCAAAGACCATTCTTGCCTCTTCACTGCAAACATAAAAGCAAATCACATATTTATTGCACACTTTACAGATATTAGATATACCATTTGCATAAATACATATATATTGTGCCTGATACTACACACAACTGTCTGATTCATTTTTCACAAGTAAGGCAAAGCCCAGAAAAAGAAAACACTGTTTGGTGTATTTATGTGAATAAAAAAAATATTATAGCAACACTACATGAGCCATTTTTTCTGTTCTGATTTTGCTTCACATTAACGTGAAGCTTTAGTCTAAAGAATGTGGTAAAATGATTAACCGTTCAATATGTGCTACCAAATGAGACATTTTTGGGTCTAACATCTTTTAAGATGCATGGAAAATACAGATGCAACTCCTATGCATGGGGTTAGAACCTAACAATTGTCTACAGTCCCATGCACAACTATTTATTGATTTAGAGATACAGCGTGGAACAAGCCCGTCCATCCCACCGATCTATGCTGCCCAGAAACCCTTCTATTTAACCCCAGCCTTATCACGGTACAAATTTACAATGACCAATTAACCTATCAATGTATACGTTTTTGTAATGTAGGAGGAAACCAGAGCACGCAGAGGAAACCCCCATGGTTTCCGGGAGAATGTAGAAACTCCTTACAGAGGGCACCAGAATTGAACTCAGAACTCTGGAACACCCTGAGCTATAATTGTGTCACAGCTGTCATATACCAACAATGAGACATGTAACCTACTTCTATGCCAATTTTACCATCATCGATGAGGCCAGTCTGATACTTTATATTTGGCACAGACCTATATATGTTGATACATAATCCAGGACAAAAAGTGGCAGGAAAAGTCACATCCACCCTGTAAACTACCTTTTCCCAAAAACTCCCTTCTCAAAAGCACTATACGGCCATTAAAGCTAAAACTTCACGACATCTTAAAACCTTATTTCCCCTGGAAGTTAGTCTGATCAACCATTCTAGTTAGCCCACAACCCCCTCTATCTATCACATTCTGTTTAAAGAGAAGGCTCATGTCTCTATGTCCTTCTACTTTACTGCACTGCACTATAAGCACTTTAAATCACTTCTTATAATGCTATTTACATTATAATACATGCTGGTATTTATGCATTTATGCAATTCTATTCCATATATGTACTTTAACCTCCAACTTTACTTTTATACGGATATTCTGTGATTCTTTATTATTGTGCAATGTTGTTTCTTTTTGTTGTATGTTGCACCAACTCACCACAGCAAATTCCTAATACTTGTAAATGTATCTGGCAAATAAAGTTGATCCTTGAATCTTGTAAGACCCCTGTGGCACCCATACACAAAATTGCAGTAACGTCTTAAAAAAACGAAATTGGCAATGTATTCTTTGTGTCCTTTGGAGAACAAATCAGATACATTTAAGATATTCTTAACAGAGTGATCACTGTTGAACCAAAGGGGATAGCTTCACTCAACTTCACTTCATTATTGAAATGTTCCCACAACATATGGACTCACTTTCAAGGACTCTTCACCTCATGTTCTTGATATTTATTATTTGTTTCTTTCCGTATTTGCACAGTTTGTGTCTTTTGCACACTGGTTGAATGCCCAAGTCGGTGTGGTCTTCCTTTGATTCTATTATGGTTAGTATTTTATTATGGATTTATTGAGTATGCCCACAAGAAACTGAATCTCAGGGTTCTATATGGTGACATATATGTACTTTGATAATAAATTTACTTTGTACTTGTGTTCCAAAGCACAGACAAGCATTCTAAGCACTGAATGGAAAATCCATATGTCCCATGTGCATCACTATGTATACATTGTCAGGATATGGCCAACAATGGCCAGAATGTATTCTTCATCCCAATTTATCTTGAGAATCAGAATCAGAATTAGGTTTAATATCACTGGCAGATGTCGTGAAATTTGTTGTTTTATAGCAGCAGTATTGCAATACATACCAATAAAAAAAACTGTAAGTTACAATAAGAAAGAAAGAAAGAAAGATATATAAATAATTAAATAAGTAGTGCATTGTGGTAGTGCATATTGGTTCATCGCCCGTGATAGAGTTGGCTAAGTTTGAGTTTGCAACTTTCTATAGCTTTTTTCCAATTTATCCTGAGAAGCTGTTAGTAGACCAAATGAACAGCTTTGAGAAAATCTACAGTTGCTGGAAATGAAAGTAACACACACAAATTGTTGGAGGAACTTAGTTGGCCAGGCAGCGTTGATGGAAAAGAGTAAACAGTCGCTGTTTCAGGCCGAGACCTTTCATCAGGACTGATAAGGGGTCTTGGCCCAAAACGTCAACTGTTAACTTTTTTCCATCAATGCTGCCTGTCCTGCTGAGTTCCTACAATGTTCTGTGTGTGTGTGTGTGTGTTGCTCAAGTAAACTGCTTGCTTGGTTGCTTAGAAGAACTTTGGGTGTGAGCCACAATGGTACGGGATAGCAGGCTTTTTCCACAAAGGACCACAGTGAACTAATTGCATTGTTATATGAACCCTCCAAGAATCTGAATTTAAGACTCTAGCATTGCAACACCATTACTTACAGCACACTCTCAGAGCAACCTCGATCAATATCAATACTAAATAAGACAAACACTCACCCAAAAAGCTGAATATCGATTTGAAGTCAAAGCTGCAGTTTACAGCAGTGTACAACTGGCACTTCAATGCAATGAGTCATTATAAAAAGCTTAAAATAAAGCCATCAAGACTGACTTAAGTTGTTCTCAGGCACGAGGGGCTGCATTTTTCTATGTTCGCTGATTTTAGTAAAACATAGACATGAGGGAAAAAAAAGATGTCAGCAGGTTTTGTAGAGTATGCTAATAGATTACTTGCCTGCCCCAAGCTCTGGCCTAAGGATTGCTACCTTACAAATTGGATCAATGAACTTTTGCGGGAAGAAACGAAAACACAACTTTTACTTGTAAAGGTCATTATTGATGAACTCCTGGTGCATTCCACAGCTGTACAGTCAAATTAAAACATCAGTAAGTCTTATTTTCCATGTTCGTGCTGCCAGTGGTAACCTTTCCTAGAGCAGCTCCAGCCTTGATTTCCATTCATTAGAATTGCAGGGAGATAAAATGGCTGCAGACATCCCATAATTTCTCACATTTATTCTGCCACCCAGTGAGGTTCCCTGCTGTAAAGAGAAATTCAGAAACACTGCTTCTGATTTATTCCAAGCCAAAAAGGCCAGAATACTACGGCATAAGCAGCACAATGGTTTGCAACACAGTGCCAGTGGTTCAATTCCCACCACTACCTGTAAGGAATTTGAACATTCTGCCTGTGACTGCATGGGTTTCCTGCCTGTGCTTCAGTTTCCTCTCACGTACAGGTCAGGGTTTAAAAGCTGCTATGTTGGTGCTAGAAGAATGGTAACACTTACTGGCTGTCCCCAGCACATCCTTAGACTGTGTTGGTTGTTGATGCAAATCAATGCATTTCACGATATGCCTTGATATGTCAATGTACATGTGACAAATAAAGCTAATCTTTATCTTTAAGAATACTGACAGGAACTGAACCAATGACACCAGTGGGCACTACAGGACTGCAGATGGTAAAATCACAGTGATATCTCGTAGGTAGAAGGTTTGGTGAAAAACACTGAGCTTCTTGTGACTAACCAAGGAACGGTGTAGAGAAACACACACAAAATGTTGAAAGAACTCAGCAAATTGACTTCTGAGCTTCTCCAGCTTTTTGTGCATGTTGCTCAAGACTTCAAGCATCTGTAGAATCTCGTGCACTTGCGGCAGTGTCTTGCTGGGCCACAAAACTGTGACCGAGGCGTATCACTTGGTTTGTGAAGATCGATGAGGACAGCTAACCACTCACAGAAAAAAATGCCAATAGCATTGAAAGATATAATTATCCTCAACATTAATGCTAAAGAACCTTTTAAGATATTCGTAGAACTTTTCCACTGTTCCCAGTGGTAGAGGCATCTGATAATAATGTATGCTCAGTAACACAGTTGAACCGATAATTACTCCATTAATCACTAAAGTGGGAGATGGCAACTCCCCAACACTTCCCAGAACAACTTCTAGTGATATGTACCAAGGAACAAGTTACTCGATATTACAGTTCTGCCAACAAATCAGGTTTTTTTTAACAAAAAGAATACTGTTTCATATGACCCATGAATGACACCAATGAAGTTTGTTCTTTCTGAGTATCAGCTGATAAATTTTCAACCATCCAACACTTATAGGCCATATTATATTGTACTGTGCAGTAGGTTTTCTAAGTTTTTATAAACTAAGTAACAAGTCAAGTCGCTTTTATTGTCATTTCAACCATAACTGCTGGTACGGTACACAGTAAAAATGAAACAACATTCCTCCAGGACCATGGTGCTACATGAAACAACACAAAACTACACTAGACTACGTGGAACAACACAAAACTGCATTAGACTTCAGACCTACACAGGACTACTTAAAGTGCACAAAAAAGTGCAAGACAGTACAATAATTAATAAACAAGACAATAGGCACAGTAAAGGGCAAATTATAATATAATAATAAATGATGTAAATGTAAAATGTAAATGTAAATCTAAATGTAAATGTAAACAATGTTTTAGCAGGAACTGAGAAAGAAATTAGCAAAGATTGCAAAGGGAGTGGTGTGTGTGTGTGTGTGTGTGTGTGTGTGTGTGTGTGTGTGTGTGTGTGTGTGTGTGTGTGTGTGTGTGTGTGTGTGTGTGTGTGTGTGTGTGTGTGTGTGTGTGTGTGTGTGTGTGTGTAAGTTGGTGTCAGACTAGACTCTAGGTATTGAGGAGTCTGTAGGCTTGGAGGAAGAAACTGTTACACAGTCTGGTTGTGAGAGCCCAAATGCTTTGGTACCTTTTGCCAGATGGCAAGAGGGAGAAGAGTTTGTATGAGGGATGCGTGGAGTCCTCGTTACTCTTCCTCATCGTTATTAATTCATTCTCCCAAGGAGCATTCATTCAGTGGCCACTTTATTAGATACAGCTATAGAACATTGTGTGGTATTCTACTGCTATAGCCCACCTACTTCAAAGTTCAACATGTGCATTCAGAGATGCTCTTCTGAACAGTACTGTTGCAACTCATGGTTATTTGAGTTACTTTTGCCTTCCTGTTAGCTTGAACCAGTCTGGCCATTCTCCTCTGACCTCTCTCGTTAACAAGGCACTTTTGCCACAGAAGTGCCACTCTGGATATGAAATGTTTCTCACACCTTTCTCTGTAAATTCTGGAGACCACTGCGCATGAAAATTCCAGAAGATTAGCATTTTCTGAGATATTCAATCATCCCATCTGGCACCAACAATCATTCCATAGTTATAGTCACTTAGATCGCATTTGGTGGTCTGAACAACAACTGAACATCTTGACCATGTCTGCATGCTTTTATGTATGAGTTGCTGCCACGTGATTAGCTGATTAGATATTTGCATTAATGAGCGGGTGTACTTAATAAAGTGGCCACTGAATATATACTTGTACTTGCATGTGTTTTAGCTGGAGGTGATTCACTTGGAGATGACATTACACTCAGTGGTAAAGTATGAACTAAAGAATTTGTGTGTGTGGCTCTGGATTTCCAGCATTTACAGAATCTCTTGAGTTTATAAGAAACAGAAGCAGCGTTGGGCCAGTCAAGTTCTGATGCCAGATCCACCATCTATAATATCATGGCTGAGGTTTTACCTCAACACATCGTTCTTGTACTAACCTGATACTTACTGACATATGAAATTATTTTGATCTGTCTGAAATGCACTCAGTGACACAACCCTCTTGTGCAGATAAGTCCAAAGTTTTACTATTCTTCTTCAAACACTCCCCTGAATGCTAGATTCTTTATTTTGAGACTGTGTCCTATCATACTAGATCTTCTTCGGTTGTCCATCGGAATCTGATGACGACATCCACTCCTTTAACGGTGAGATCTTTGATGACTACATAGTCCTATCCTGGACCCACAAGTTCTATTGCAGGTGGGACAAGTATATGTGGTAGTGGTGGTAGTGATGGCAACCATGGCTGCATTTCTCCTGGCTCTCTTCTGCTGTCTTCTGGTTGTTCTTTCCATCTCCAGAATACGAACTCCATCCCTACACAGCTGTTGGCAAGTGTTACGGTCAGCAGCAACATCCTCCAGGTCCCTGAGTCTGATCTTGTACTTCCTTAAAGCATTCTTCATCTGATCCTTATAGCGCTTCTTCGGCCCTCCAGCTGAGCGTCGACCATGATGTAGCTGGCCATATAACACTCTGCGGGGTAGCCGACATGGGGGCATCCTTATCACGTGCCCCAGTCACTGCAGCTGACGCTGGGTGATCATGGCCTCCATACTTCTGCAGTTGGTCTTTACAAGTATTTCAGTGTGAGGCACCCGCTCACGCCAGGTAATTCCCAGGATGCGCTGAAGGCAGCTTATGTGGAAGCGCTCCAAGGACTTGATGTGATGGCTGTAGGTTACTCAAGCCTCACAGCCATAAAGGAGGGTGGTGACACAGACCGCTTGGTATACAGCGACCTTTGTGGAGGGACAACTAGATACCCCAGCCATGACAAACATCATCTTACATCCATCTTAAAGTCCCCTTTCATATGGAATCATAGAGACATAGTCACACGGCACTGAAACAGGCCCTTTGGCCCAACTGTTTCATGCCAACCAAGATGCCCCCAGAAGCCAATCCCATTTGCTTTTCTTTGGCCTTTATTCTTCTAAACCTGTCCTATCCAAGGACCTGTTGAATTGAAAGACTAAATGACTGCCATTTAAACTCAAGGAAGCTGAAACTAGGACCCCTTAAAATCTTCTCATAGTCCAAATACCACCCATTATCCCAAGAGTCAATAGGGTGAATCTTGGCTGCATTCCTTCCATAATGAGTATATCATCCTTAGCTAGAGAGAGCAGTTGTGATCTCACTAAGGCCCTACATAATTAGAGTAAGACGTATCTCCTCAGTGATCAAATCATCTTTACATATCATTTTCCTTATTAACTACTTTCCATACCATGTTAACTTTCCCCCACCTGTTAATAATATTATACAGCTCCTTCTGAGCACAAGCACTGTTTAACCTCTAACCTTTTAATTGCATTGGTATAATTATCGGTCTATTATTGTCACGTGTACCAAGATATAGTGAAAAACCTGTCTCGCCTGCTGTTTATATGAATGAAATCATAACATAGCATTTTGAACTGCAGTAAGGTAAAACAATCACTGCAAAATAAAGTGTAAAAGTTACCAACTGAGTGCAGGGCAGATGACCAATGAAGCACAGGTTCATAATGAGGTAGATTGTGAGGCCAAGAGTCCATCTTATCATACAATAGGTCCATTCAAGAGTTGGCTAACAGTGGGTTAGAAGCTGTCCTCGAGCCTTGTGGTACGTGCTTTCAGGCTTTTGTATCTTCTGTCTGAAGGGAGAGGGGAGAAGATAGAATGTCCAGGGTGGGCGGGATCTTTGATTATGCAAGTTACTTTACTGAGGCAGTGTGAAGTATAGATAGAGTTCATAGAGGGGAGGCTGGTTCTTATTATGTGTTTCTATAAAATGTATTGTTTCACAAGTTTTTAAGCATTACAAAACATCTGTCATATCCTCTCCTATAACCACAGAAGTAATACACTCCGGATTACAACTTCTGCTGGCTAACTTGTATGAATTAATAGGATCAGTGATGTAAATGTACTTGGGATGGAAGAAGTGGGCTGTTTCAAGGGATACTGGGGCAGACTACACATGAACCATAACACCTGAAACACTCAACAGGTCAGGGAGCAATGTGGAACAGGAATCAATTAAGATTTCGAGTCAAGTATTCTGATCATCTGCATCTCAGAGAATTAAAAGGTGTTGCCATGGACACAGTGAATACATTGGTGCCACCAATTTCTGTAAATTGTGGAAGAGTTTCTGCTCAGTAATCATGGTAAATATGAAATCAGTTATTAAAAAGAAGAAAAACAGGGAATTGAACAGTTGGCAGTTGGAAAAATGCTAGAGTATATTGAAACTGACGTGATGACAGGACACAGTAAAAATATTAACAGGATTACATAACATCAACATAAATGTATAAAAGGAAATTGTGCTTGAAAATGTAACTGGTAGAATAGATAATGGAGAGCCAGTGGGTGGTGTATATTTGTATTTTCAAAACATCTTTGATAAAATCTCACAATGAGAGTTCAGCAAATAAAGTGAAAGTGAAAGCATATGACATTTGGTATGATTGAAAATTATTTGGCAAATGGGAAACATGGGGGAGAAATATATGGTTCTCTTTTGAGGTGGAGACAGGGACTCATGGGTCATATAGAGAACAGTGCTCCAGCCTCAGCTACTCACAATATATATCCATGATTTGGATGGGGGAACTACATGCAATACTTTTGACTTTGCTGATAGGATCATAGGTTGTAAAAAGGGTGCCAAGAGGCTTCAAGATGATTTGGTTGAGTGACTGGTAAACAAATAACAGATGAATATAATGTGGATTAAAGTGAAGATATCCTCTTTGCATGGAAATTAATAGACTATTATTTAAGTCATAGGACATACCAAACATGTCTACCAATGGCCTCCTCTGCTGCCACGATGAGACCAAGCTCAGGATGGAGGAGCAACACCTGATACCCCACCTTGGTAGCCTCCAACCTGATGGTATGAATGTCAATTTCAATATTCAAGACTGTTTAATGTCATTTCCTAAACAGTGTAAAGGAGAACAACATAATTGTTACCTCCGATTCGATGCACCACAATAGTACTAAAAAATAGCACAACAAACATGAATATATAAGATACCATATTTTTATATATATATACAAATGTATATACACACACACACACACACACATATACACACACATTGACTGTATGTCCATAAAGGAATGCTAGGTTGTACATAAGGTGACTGATAGGAAAAAATAATAAAGTAGTGGTGGAGTTAGTGGGTGGATGTGCTGATCAGCTTTACTGACTGAGTCTCGTGGTCTCGGCTTGGATGCTATGTAGCTCCCTCCCTGATGCAGCTGGGACCAACAGTCCATGAGTAGGGTGGGTAGAAGCCTTCATAATGTTATTGGCCCTTTTCTGCCACTTTTCTAAACACATGTCCTTGATTTGTCCAGGCTGGTGCTGGTGATGTATTGGGCAGTTTTGACCACCCATTGTAGAGCCTTCCTGTCTGCCATGGTGCAGTTTCTGTACCAGGCAGTGACGCAGCATATCAGGATGCTCTTTACTATGTATCTGTAGAAGGGCATGAATATTGAAGTGTATAGTCTATACTCATGTTATACTCTCTTCAGTTTCCTCTGAAAGTGGAGACATTGGTGAGCTTTCATGATGTGTTCTAGGACCACAAAAGTTTGGGTGTGATGTGCACTCCCAAGAGTTTGAAACTGTTTGCAGTTTCCACTGCTGTGCCGCCAATGTAAAGAGGGATGTGAGCAGTGCAAGTTCCCCTGAAGTTCATAGCCATCTCCATCATCTTGTTGGCATTAGCACCAGCTCCAGGCTTTGAGCTCTTCCACCTCGTCTGTAAGCTATCTTACGGTAATAGGTGATGAGCCCCTCCACTGTGCATACTGACTACCTGAAGTCTGCCGGTTAGGAAGTCCAACACCCGGTTGCACAGGGGTGTATTTAGACCGAGGAGTAGGAGCTTGTTCACCAAGGATGAAGTGATGAATGCTGAACTGAAATCCAGAAACAGCATTCTGATATAAGTGTCCTTGTATCTAGGTGTGTCAGGGCCAGGTGCATGACAGATACTAAGGCATCTGTCGTAGAACTGTTCTGTTGGTGAGCATACTGATGAGTGTCCTGTCTGTCAGGAATGGAGTTTTTGATATGTGCCACTACCGGCCTTTCAAAGCACTTCACGATGATTGGTGTCAGTGTCACCAGGCAGTAGTCATTTGGCTCCTTTAGGTGTAGCGTTCTTTGCTTCAGGGATGACGGTGGCTGATTTGAAGCATGTGGGGACAGCAGCCTAGATGAGTGAACTGTTGAAGATGTTTGTGAAGACATCAGTAAGCTGGTGTGCACACTCCCTGAGTACTCGGCCTGGGATATTGCCTGGCCCTGCTGCCTTATAGGGGTTGACTGTCTGCAGAGTCCTTCTCATGTCTGCTGTTATAGGAAGTGGCTGCTCACCCGGGAGGGGGTTAGCTTTCATGGCCAGCATTGCATTGCATGCCTCAAAGTGTGGAAAAAAAGAATTGTTTAGAGCATCAGGCAGGGAAGCGTCACTGGTACAGTCAATATAGTTTTCCCTTACGTAGTCAGTAAAACCCTTGATGCACTGCCACATATGCCAGGGATCATTATTGGGCAAGTGTTGCTGAATTTTTTGTGTGTAGGTGGACTTTGCACTCTTGATGCCCAAGATGAGGGCTTTCCTGCCTGCTCTGAGAAGTGTTCTGTCATCGGACTTGAAGGAAACTTCCCAGGCTTTTAGCTTTTCGACTTTGTGTTTAGCTGGTGGTTCTGGTTGGGCTGGGAGATGACCGTTCCTAAGGAACCAGTGTTGTCTGCACACTTACGGATGTAGCTGGTGATAGATGAGGCATATTCTTCAAGGTCTGTGTCTTCTCTTTTTTTGTGGCAGCTTTCTTGAATATCTGCCAGTTTGTTCAAAACAGTTCAGGAACATAAAGATTGCTTCATTAGGCCATCCAGTGATGGCCTTCTTGATTGGTTTCTCTATTTTCATCAGTAGTTGGTATGCTGAATTAACATTATAGGGATGTGGTCAGAGAGGCCAAAATGAGGGCATGGGTGGCTTTTAAGTACTGTGTCTGTTTGTATAAACATAGTTCAGTCTGTTTGTTCCTCTGGTGGCCATGGTTACGTGTTGATGGAATTTGGGTAAGATGTCCTGCAAGTTAACATGATTGAGGTCTCCTGCAAATATGAAGGGACTTTCTGGATGCTTGTTTTGTAGAGAGCTGATGAGACTGTAAAACCCTCTCAGAGCGACCAGGGCATTCGTGCTTTGGGGGAGGGGGTGGTTGGGATGTAGAGAATGCTGATGTATAGAACAGTAAACTCCCCGAGCAGGTAATGTGGCATGTACAATAATTTACTTAACTTCTTGTAACTACACTCCCCTCCTTTTTCCATTTCCTGTCTCCCAATCTCTTTTCCTCACCTCCTTCTGCTTCCCCTCTTTTCCTTTCGTCTCTGGTCCACTGTCCTCTCCTGTTAGATCCTTCTTCTTCAACTCTTTGCCTCTTCTATCCATCACCATTTAGCTTCTGATTTCACCTCCCCCTTCCCACTCA
Organism: Hemitrygon akajei; assembly: GCF_048418815.1. NCBI lineage: Eukaryota > Metazoa > Chordata > Chondrichthyes > Myliobatiformes > Dasyatidae > Hemitrygon > Hemitrygon akajei. The sequence goes on from NC_133136.1 coordinate 18,771,829, forward strand.
CCTAACTTCCCCCTCACTCAGTCTCACCTATCACCTGCCATTTTGTACTTCTTCCCTTCCCCATCCTTCTTACTCTGGTCTCTGCCTCCTTCCTTTCCAGTCATGATGAAGGGTCTGAGCTTGAAACGTTGACTGTTCATTCCTCTCTGTAAATGCTGCCTGACCTCTTGAATTCCTCCAGCATTTTGTGTTGCAGCATCTATAGTATCTCATATATTTTTATTTAAGTTGTGTAGACTGAGGGACAAAGGCCCTGCATGCCCTTATACACTGGGCATTGAAAGTAAACAGAAAATGCAACAAGTACTTAAGAAGGTAAATGGTGCGTTAACTGGGCAAAGTCAGAAGTCAGTTTGAGTACAAAAGTAAAGCATCTGGCCATCAACCAGGGTCTCGGTGAGCTCACACCTGGAGCAATGTGTTCAGTTTTGGCCACCTGACCTAAGAAAGCATTTGTTTTTTGAAAGGACAGCACAGCGAAGGTTCACTGGACCAATTTGTGAGATGGCAGAAGTGTTGTATGAAATGAGAGTGGATTGAACAAGTATTGAATGTCTAGAAGAACATAAATGGATCTCATTGAAATGTACACAAAGCACCCAACAGGCTGGATGGAAGGAAGATATGATTGGTAAATCTAGAATGAGAAGTTACCATCACATGAAATGGGATATAACACTTAGGGCGAAAACGGGGAGAAATTTCTTCTCTCACAAAGTGATGAACATGTGATCATGGAAGGCTGTGCAGGCCAAGTCACTGAATATATTGGAGAACAAAATTAGATTTCTAGACCCAAAAGCTGTCAAGGAGTATGGGAATGGGACAGGAATATGGTCCTGAGATACAGGATCTGCTACAATTGATTTGAATTGCAGAGCAGGTTTGAAGGTTTCAGGTCACTTACACATGCTATGCTTGCAATATTTCTAGTCAGTTACCATATTTATGTCTCTCAGACCTTTTTAGCTTCCTTCTTATAGCCCATATAGCAGCTTTGTACTGTCGGCCATTAAGGATGATTTGTGCTGCCTCTTTGTTTGCCCTGCTCCATGATGAGAGCAATTGGGAGACAATGAACAAATAGACACACTTGTACAGAAGGCAGTTGCATCATCATTACATTCACTTTTCACAAGCTTGTAGAGGGGTAATATACCATATGCACATTATTATACATTTAAATAATATTGTACTTAACACCGCTTCTGCAGATTCTTCCAGTCTTCAAAGCTTTATGTGTTCAAAGCTTTTTCTCCCCAGACAGATGGACAACAACTTGTTCATAATGAGCCAACAGATTATGTGTGGGATTCATCACATGATTTACATTGCCATCGCTATTAAATGCAAACATTATGGCCCTGAATTTCTTTGCCATTCTTCACGCTTATTCCCTATTCTTTTGTAGGTGGATGTTGTGGCAGAACCCATTTTCAGTCCATAATTGAATGTGCTGTAGTTTCAATTGCAATGCGAGTCCTTCCATTCACTGATATTACTGCGAGCTCGTGATCATCCATTAAGATGGGAAGAAACTGCATTTTGAATCCCCGTTGCACTGAGTGATAAGTGGTGAGTTAAAAGAGATGCACCTATTGCCAGCAGCGGCTCTCGTTGGCTAAGGTTACATACTTCAGAAATCTGAAAATAACTTTCAGACACGTTTTGCTGAATTCACAGGAGATCTTTTCACTTCTCACCTAGATAGAACTAGACTTACTTCTGACGACCTAAGGGCTTGTAAAACTATTTTATTACCAAAATGGAATATTTTTGGCCCTTCCACAGTCAAAGATTCCTAGTTCCTAGTGCCGATTCCCAAAGGATATCCCATTGTTTTTCTTTTTAATTGAGGTACATAAAAAGCCGAAGCAGAGCAAATGGCAGGGGAAAAAAAATAGGGAGGCAGCTGATGAGGAATATGTGCTCTAAAAAATATTATTGCCCCAAAAATAGACTTACAGGAATCGTAGATCTCATGGAGACCTACAGAGGAGATTGTTTGAGAACAATATGTTTCACCAAAGATGTAATTCAGACAATTACATAATAGACCTGGGGCCAAGCACATCTGACCAAATATTCTGCCTTTGGCTGTAAAAATAATGGCTGTGCTTAGTTTCTTTTTGCTGCAGGCTCATTCCAAGCAGCAAGCGTATTCATCCAGTACGGAATTACAGCGCAATAAATATTTCCCTACTTTGTCATAGTATCGCGATTTCTAAAGCACAAAATGCAGTATGTTGTGTGCATGTCGCAGTGAGAACTACTGTGGGTAACTGGGAGGCTGGAATCTGAACTACCTGCTGGAGGAGCTCAGTGGGATGAGTGAGCAGAGAGGAATTAGCCTGCATCAGAGTTTCGAACCAAAACATCAACTACTCCTTTCCTCCCATAGATGCTGCTTGACCCGCGGAGATCATCCACCAGATAGTTTATCGCTGCTAACTTCAAGGGGAGTCCGGTGAGCTGCCTCAATAACTGACATCCAGTAACCCTTTTAACTAAGTGATTTGAGAGGTTAGTTGTGGCGTGCAACGACTTCTGCCTCAGAAGTGACCCTACATTCGCTCACTCTGAGTTTCTCCAGCAATTTTGTCTGTTAGTGCCATGTCAGCTTTCGTTGTGTGGACCCACTCATTTGCACAGTCTGTATCTTCTCCAAAAGCATTTTTCCCCTACCTCCAAAGCATTTCCAGTTTCTTACCTTCATGGAAATAAGATACAAGTTTCCCCAGTAACAAGACCCAACTATTTTTTTAGAAACCACATTAACAAATTTTGTGATCAGATTAGAGAGCTGATATACAGGATCTGCTAAATTAAGGTGGAAGAAGAGATTTGTGGCCTTCCATGCCAGTAAATTGAAAGGCCTAGATAGTGTGGACGTGTAGAGGATGCTTGCAATCGTGGGAGAGTCTAGGATCAGATGGCACAGGCATAGAATAGAAGGGTGTCCTTTTAGAACAGAAATGAGGAGGAATTTCTTCAGTCAGGTGTTAGGAAATCAGAGGAATTTATTGCCACAGATGGCTATGGAGGCAAGTCATTGAGTGCATTTAAAGTGGAAGTTAATAGCTTCTTAATCAGAGAAGGTGTCAAAGGTTAGGTGGAGAAGGTAGAAGAGCAGGTTGAGAGGGGCAATAAATCAGCTATGATTGAAATACAGAGTGGATTCAATGGGCCAAATGGCCCATTCTGCTCCTACATCTTATTGGCTTATTGTTTTAAATGCTGTCCTGTAAGAACCCAGTGTTAGCTAACTCTTTAACCATTACTCTCTGTGAAGAGTGATCGAAGGCTGAAAGCCCATTGTCACTCATAATGCTAAAGAAAGAGAGAAAACATAGGAGTTAATGCATTAGTTTATTTTCTCCACTTCAATTGTTAAACTTTTTTCTGATGTTAGTCCTTAGTTTTGGATGTGAGAAGAAGGTAACTAGTGATCCTGCCACTTCACTTGTATAGCATATGAGGCATTCATATATCTTGCATTGCACTTTGATAGAAAGACATTGATATTAATGGGATTAACTCATATATCCACAGACACTTCTCTTGCTACATACATAGATCAACCATGTTAAATCATTGTGTTATATGTTGATTACCTTTCCAATATCTTGCTTCCTTGTCTGCTTGTTACAGTTACAGGGAAAAGAGAGTAGAATGGAGTTGAAAGCGAAAATAAATCAGCCATGATTGAATAGCAGAGCAGATTCGATTATCTGGATGTCCTAATTCTGCTCTTATGTCTTCTGGTCTCGCCGCTGGACTAAGGCATTCTTTAAATACGCCATGAAATCTCATCAGGGTCATCTATTATGTAGAGTTGACAGTAATTTTAATCTTACAAAATGCTTTCTAGTATAACCAGTTCTTCCAATCTGCTATTGCAATCCTCAGCTAGTCTTACCTTTGGTTTTATTTCTCTCTAATGCATTCATCTCATTCAGCCAAGGTTAGTTCCCACCTAACTCATTCACCCAACAATTGCAGATGAGGTTCCCCCCATAGTTTTTGGGAAGGGCCATCAGAGGAAAGTGATACCCATACATGAGGCATCAGTTTGAATGACTGCAGATTTTCAGAGCCAAGTTCCAAGAGAATTCAGAGACGGGATTTGGTTCAAGGAAATACCTACAGTACCTGCTCTATCACCGTGGAATCCAAAATTAGAATTGGAATTAGTTTTTTTTTGTTGTCTCATGAAGGAAAACAGAGTGAAAATTTTACCTTGCGTGCAGTATGTACAGATCAAATCAATGCAATTTGCATAAATATTCACTACCAATACCTTACTTTTGTACCTCTGCCAATTTTCTTTCATATCAGCCCAGCATAACTGTTAACAACCATCAATTGTGTTTCTTTGAATTTACTGCAAATGGCCACGAGAAAATGGATCTCAGCGTAGTATATGGTGACATGTACAGTACTGTGCAAAAGTCTTAGGTATACATATACAGCTTTGGTGCCAAATGCTTTTGCACAGTACTGTATTTGTCAACGTGGAGTGGGAGCAAGTTTGTAAATCTGACAGGAGCAAAGGATGTTGGAAATGGAAAGGGTGCAACATTGAGGGAGGGGTGTGGGATACATGGCAGAGAGGAGTGACAGTGGCATGGGATGGTGGTATGGGTGCAGACACACCTATCCCTTAGGCACCAGGCAAGGTCATTTGATTCCAAATAACTGGTTTATTGGGCATTACAGCATGTCTCTCTGGGGCTTCCCTCTCCCTTCCCCTCTCCCCGCCCCCTTCCCACTTTCAGTCCACAATAGAGATGTATATCAGAATCAGGTTTATCATCACTGACATGTGTCATGAAATTTGTTTCTTTTTGCAGCAGCAATACAGTGCAATACAATTACCATTGTCCTAACCTGGACCCAACATATTGATACAGCTATAGAGAAGGCAAGAGAACTGCTATATCTCATTAGGAGTTTGACGATGATTTTTGGTATGTCACCAAAACCACTCGCAAATTTCTACAGATGTACCACGGAGAGCATTCTAACTCACTGCCACACCGTCTGGTATGGGGGGGGGGGGGGGTGGTGTAGGGGCACTATAGCACAGGATCAAAGTACACTGCAGTGAGTTGTAAAATCAGCCAGCTCCATCAGGAACAGTAGTATCCAAGACATCTTCAAGGTGTGGTGTTTCAGAAGGGAGGCATCTATCATTAAAGAATCACTATCACCCAGGACATGCCCTCCTCTCATTGCTACCATCAGGAAGAAAGTACAGAAGCCTGAAGGTACACACTCAACGATTCAGGAACATTTTCTTCCCATCTGTCATCAGATTTCTGAATGGACATTGAACACATGAACACTACCTCATTACATATTTTTATTTCCTATTCTTTGCACTACTTATTTAACTATTTAATATATATACTTACGCTAACTCGGTTTTCTTTTTCTCTCTATTACCATGCATTGCATCGTACTGCTGCCGCAAAGTTAACAAATTTCATGACATATGCTGGTGATATTAAACCTGATCCTGATACTATGCAGAAGCTTTTGGCTTCCTAGCTGTATATATGTGCCTAAGACTTTCGCACAGTACAGCATGCACTTTCAGCTTTGATCTACAAAAGAATATTTACAATTAGAATATTGCTACTTTAAAGTATAAGTAATGTTTTTTCTTTATGCTTTTGTATGATTTTTGCATCTGGCATTTCAATCCTCAACTGTGATTCCAATCTTGCTTTCATGAATGGATATTCGAGGAACGTCCTTAATGTGCAGGGATTCAGTCCTTACGGATATACTAACACAATCAGAACAGGCTCTTTGAAAAGTTAAGATGCCAAAATAATCCTTTAGCTTCATTAAGAAATGTTTCATAATTATCCCTATTAATCCTCATTGACTGCTTTTGAATTGTTAGAGGATTATCATTGGATATGTACTGTACTGTATAAAGTTTGGCTTTGTTTAAAAAAAATCATAGAAATAAAATCATATTTTCAGGAATGCAGATTACGTGGGAGGGAAGTGTTAAATTGATCTTGGACTGTATTAAAGTGTTGGCAGAACATCATCATCTAAAGGGCCTGTACTGTGTTGTATTGTTCTACATTCCATAATCTATGCTTCAATATTGTCACAAAGTACTGCAGGTGCTGGAAATATGAAAAATGGCAAAAAATTCTGATAACGTGCAGCAAGCCAGAGAGCACCTTGGCAAACAATTAATGTTTTCAGTCGGCCATTCAGTGGGAAGGGCCATGTGCTTGTGAGGTCAGACGGAGAATAGTGCAGATAAATTTGCGGCTGAGGAACTGGTGCAGCGAGCACCGATTCAGGTACTGACACCATTAAGGCCTCTTCTGGAAATGAGGCTACCTGCACAGGAGGGATGGGTTGCTCTTGAAACAGAGAGGACTCAATATCCTACCAGAGAAATTTGTTAATGCTTCACCGGAAGGCTTAAACTAGATAAGAAGGGAGGTGAGACTCTTGGCAGGGGTAAATGAAGTGGTAGTCAGGGAGCACTTTAGATTTGTGACCACGATCCTGTTAGCTTTAACATACTGTAGTGATGGAAAACGATTGGACATGTCCTTTGGTTAGGATTCTAAACTGGAGCAGGGCTAATTTTGGGGGTATTAGGCAAGGTCTAGCAGAGGTCAATTGGGTGTGCCTGTTTGAAGGGAAAAGAACAAACGGCAAGTGGACAGTTTTAAGAGTGTGATATCAAGAATCAAGGAGTAGCATGTTCTTGCTAGGGTGAAGGGTAAACGTGCCAAGTTTTGAGAAGCTTGGCTGACGAGAAATACTGAGTTCTGTTTAAGAAAAAGAAGGAAGTATACATCGTGGATGAGTGAATCCCTTGATGAGTATAAAAAGATAACAAATACTCTTAAAAAGGATATCAGGAGGGCAAAGAAAGGATATGAGATAGATACGACAGGTAAGGTTAAAGAAAATCCCAAGAGGTCCTATAGCTATATTAAGAGTAAAAGGATGGCTAGGAAGAGATTAGGTCTCCTCAGAGATCAGAATGGCTGCCTATGTCCTGAACCGCAGGGATTTTAATGAATGTTTCTCCTCTGTGTTCACTGAGAAGAATGTTCTAGTTGTTCAAGAGACAAGGGAAGTGGAGATGTTCTGAAAAACATTCATATTATTTAGGAAGGGATATTTGCAGTGTATTAAGGTGGATGAGGGGTGACCTTGTTGAAACCTATTGAGTGTTGAAAGGCCTCGATAGAGTGAATGTGGAGACTATGTTTCCTATGGTGGAAGACCAGAGGAAACAGCCTCAGAATAGAGGGGCATTCTTTTAGAATGGAGATGACGAGAAATTTCTTTAGCCAAGGAGTGGTGAATCTATGGAAGTTGTTGCCACAGGCAGCTGTGAACACTAAGTCATTGGGTACATTTAAGACAGAGATTGATAGATTCTTGAGTAGTCAGGGCATGAACAGATACGGGGAGAAGGCTGGAGAATGAGGCAGAGATGGAAAATGGACCAGGTATGATGAAATAGTGGAGCAGATTCGATGGGTCTTATGGTCTTAAATACCCAGGACTGAACCAGTGCATTATCAGTCTTTGTGGGAGCCTGTAGAAGCAATTGTGGAGGCCCTTACAGAAATATCTGCTTCATCAGTAGCCACTGGTGAAGTTTCCAAAGACTGTAATGTGACTAAGACAGGGATCTACAAGCCAGTGAGCCTACCATCACTAGTGAGGAAGGTATTGGATGCAATTCTGAGGGATAGGATCTACCAGCATCTGGAGAGCCAATGTCTGATTAGGAGGAATCAACATGGCTTTATGCATGCGATGCCTTGCCTGAGGTTTTTGAAGAGGTAGCCAAAAAAGAAGATGAGGTTAGAGCAGTGTATGTTGTCTATTTAGACTTCAGCAAAGCCTTTGATAAGGTACCACTTACTAGACTGGTCTGGAAGCTAAGGTCCTGTGGAATCTAGAGACGACTAGTCAGGTGGATTCAAATTTGGCTTGGAGGTAGGAAAGGTTGGTTGAAAATTCTTTCTTGGAATGGAGACCAGTGTCTAGTGATGTGCTACAGTGGTCAGTGTTGGGGCCCTTGCTATTTGTCATATATATATAAATGAGTTGGCTGTGAATGCACAAGGCCTGATCAATGAGCTTGCAAATGACACAAAATCAGGAGGCATTGTTCATTGCAAAGAATGTTATTGTAGATTACAGGGGGATCTTGCTAAATTGGGGTAGTGGGTCGAGGTGTGGCAAATAGATTTCAAAACAGATAAGTTGTCCAGGCTGTCTTTATACGTTGGAGCAAAGGAGAATGAAAGGTGACTTTACGGAGGTTTATAAAACCATGAGGGGATAGATAAGGTGGACGATAGCAGTCTTTTTTTCAGGGTTAATGAGTCCAAAACATAGACTTAGGGTGAGAGAAGAAAGATTTAAAATGGACTTGAGGAGCGAATTTTTCATGCAGAGATTGGTGAGTGGATGAAACGAGCTGCCAGAAGGAAGTGGTTGAAGCAGGTAAAATAGAATCATTTAAGAAGCTCTTGCATAGGCCCATTCAGGGGTGGGGCTAAGAGGGATATGAGCTGAAAGCAGGAAACTGGGACTAGATTGGTGGGCATCATGGTCAGCATAGACTCGCTGGGCCTAATGGCCTGTTTCCGTGCTGTATTGCTCTATGATTGTGTGACTCTAAAAAGTAATTGTCCGAGAAACTTAACTGTGTTATTTACCTTGACAGATGCTGTGTGACCTGCTGAATATTTTCTACTCCTTTATTGATGGTTTGTCAGTACAATTAAATTCATATTGCTGAAATGTGCTTGTTGGATCCCGATAATGGAAATTTTAGTTTGGGAACTGCAAAGTGTAACCTTCAGCCACTAGAGTCACTTTAACTCTCATTTAGGCTTACACAACAACATTACAGGATACCAACCAGTGTTTCTACAGAAATGCATTTTAACGCACAGCCTGGTTTGTCTTGTTGAATACCCTCGTGGGAAGCCCAAACTCAGAAATGGGAATTAGCCTTGTTGCTAAAAATGTAGTGAAGAGCAAAGTAAATAATCTACAGGATTTTTTTTCATGAAGTGTGACACTTCACAAATTTTTTTAAAATCCTTTCCATTCCTATTTAAAGAGCGCTGGGCTGGACCAATGATGGGTAAATATTGAGTGACACATTATGCAAGTGCTCACTGGCAGGCGAACCATTAAAATGTAAATTTTACCTCCAAGTAGCTTAAATGCCAAAGGAAACACATTTCCCTTTCTTTTTGCATTGGAGATTTAAGACCATAAATTTAAAAAAAAAGAATGTTTATATAAAATGGAATAATCCAAAGGACTGAATACTTCTGTTTTAAAATTATTAGGCACATTTATAGCTTCTAAATTAAATATGATTTTTCTTCCCTTTTTAACAGTGACAGCAGTTTGACAGCTTCAACCTTTTGGGGTAGTTCCAACTGGAATGCTACATGTAGGCAGCCAGAGAGAGAGAGAGGGCAGACAGAGAGGCTCAGTGTGCGGTGGGGATTCTTCCAGATGTGCCAGGCTCTCTCATTTTTATTTCTGCCTCTGAAAACAAAACATATTGCCGCTTTCTGGACCGAGACTCATTTTCATTCCATTTGCAGCAACAAATACCAATTTTTATTTTTCCCCCTTCTCCAGCAGTGATTATGAAAATGTGGCATTTTATTTGATTTTGCATGGAGAAGGGCCAGCAGAAACTCGTGATTACTTCCAGCATGGTTTCATTTTTTTTCCTGTCCCATAAGACAGATGTGCTTTCAGCCTGCCTTTTTTTGGCCATTTTGTCATACAAATTAGAACTAATTATGTGCAAAATATTCCAAAATTCACTTCGTGCTTACCCAGCACCTTTGCTGTCTGCAACCCCACTACAGATGAGGCTTAATGATGGTCTCGTGCTGGAAAAAAAGTACCAAATGCCCGATGATTATGTTTTGCACTGTTCATCAATCTGCTGGTTATCTCGCATGCTGCCAGTGTCCTGGCCCTAATTACTGCACTTCTGCCTGGCAGAGTTATTGTAAAGGAATATACTATATAAAGTGCGAATACTTAATCCTCTCACGGGATGCATTCAGTGCCATATCCCATATTGAGGTTGATGATTTCCTATGAAGATGAGAATGAGAGGACCTGCATTTATTAAAACCCCTTGCACAATCTCAGGATATCTCAAATCACTTCAATGGCTAATGAACTATACATGTGTTGTAATCTAAGAAACTCATCTATTGTTCAGTTTGCTTCATGCAGTGAGCCTGGTGCTTTGTGCCTTCCTGTCCAAACCAATGTCTATATATAATTTATCATAATCCTGTGAAGCAACCAGCATTAACAAACTATTGACAAAAGAAGAGACTTCTATCAGAAATTTAAACAAAGTTTGCCTCAGTAGCCCTGCATGCAAAACTGAGTTTCATAATATGATGACACCTTGGTTTAAACCTTGAGTGACTTCAGTCAGAACAGCAGTTCGGTGAATATAATTTCTGAACTTTTCTGCACAAATTAAGGGGGGGGGTGTAATATCAGCAAGCCTTCCCGATCAATATCCTACTAGATAGCCTGAGTATTGATTGAGAACTGTACCAGGCTTCATAATGAATGCCTTCCACCCATTCCTTAGCAGCCTGTGAGCAGACCCTTTTTAAATACAGACGTGAAGAAAGAAGAGAGTGGCTTTAAAAATCTGCTGGTGTTTGTTCCATTCCTTAATACAGCAGCTATTAATTTTTTTTCAGAAATTTGGAAAATAAGAGTAAAAAGGTTTGATTGGAAATAGTATTGAAAAGATACAGTGGTGTGGCAGTTAATGCAACCACTTTATAGCAGCAATGATCAACCATCAGACTCGTGAACCAAAGGGGTATCTTCACTCAACTTCAGTTGCCCCATCATTGAAATGTTCCCACAACCTATGGATGCACTTTCAAGGACTCTTCATCTCATGTTCTCGATATTTATTGCTTATTCTTTATTGTTATGATTTCTTTCTTTTTATATTGGCACAGTTTTTTGTCTTTTGCACGCTGGTTGAATGCAACAAGTTGGTGTGGTTTTTCATTGATTTTGTTGTAGTTACTGTTCTGTGGGTTTATTGAATGTGCCAAAGACAATGAATCGCAGAGTTGTATGTGGTGGCATATATGTACATTGATAATAAATTTACTTTGAACTTTGATTGTCAATTGGCATTTGATTCCTGCTGCTGTAAGGAGTCTGTACATTTTCCTTGTGACTGCGTGGAATTCTTCAGGGTGCCCTGGTTTCCTCCCACATTCCAAAGACATAGAAACATAGAAAACCTACAGCACATTACAGGCCCTTCGGCCCACAAAGCTGTGCAGAACATGTCCCTACTCTATAACTATCTAAGCTTTCCCCATAGCCCTCTATTTTTTCTAAGTTCCATGTAGCCATCCAGGAGTCTCTTAAACAATCCTATCGTTTCCACCTCCACCACCACTGACAGCAGCCCATTCCATGCACTCACTGCTCTCTGCATAAAAAACTTACCCCTGACATCTCCTCTGTACCTACTTCCAAGCACCTTAAAACTATGCTCTCTCGTGCTAGCCATTTTAGCCCTGGGGTAAAGCCTCTGACTATCCGCACGATCAATGCCTCTCATTATCTTGTACACCTCTATCAGGTCACCTCTTATCCTCCGTCGCTCCAAGGAGTAAAGGCCGAGTTCACTTAACCTGTTCTCATAAGGCATGCCCCCCAATCCAGGCAACGCCCTTGTAAATCTCCTTTACACCACTATGGTTTCCACGTCCTTCCTATAGTGAGGTGACCAGAATTGAGCACAGTACTCCAAGTGAAGCCTGACCAGGGTCCTATGTAGCTGCAACATTACCTCTTGGCTCTTAAACTCAATCTCACGATTGATGAAGGCCAATGCACTGTATGCCTTTTTAACCACAGAGTCAAACTGCATGGCAGCTTTGAGTGTCCTATGGACTCAGACTCCAAGATCCCTCTGATCCTCCACACTGCCAAGAGTCTTACCATTAATGCTATATTCTGCCATCATATTTGACCTTCCAAAATCAACCGCCTTACACATATCTGGGTTGAACTCCATCTGCCACTTCTCAGCCCAGTTTTCCATCCTATCAATGTCCTGTTGTAACCTCTGACAGCCTTCCACACCATTGACAACACCTTCAACCTTTGTGTCATCAGCAAATTTACTAACCCATCCCTCCACTTCCTCATCTAGGTCATTTATAAAAATCACGAAGAGTAAGGGACCCAGAACAGATCCCTGAGGCAGACCACTGGTCACCGGCCTCCATGCAGAATATGACCCGTCTACAACCACTCTTTGTCTTCTGTGGGCAAGCCAGTTCTGGATCCACAAAGCAATGTCCCCTTGGATCTCATGCCTCCTTACTTTCTCAATAAGCCTTGCATGGGGTACCTTATCAAATGCCTTGCTGAAATCCATATACACTACATCTACTGCTCTACCCTCATCAATGTGTTTATTCACATCCTCAAAAAATTCAATCAGGATCGTAAGGCACAACCTGCCTTTGACAAAGCTATGCTGACTATTCCTAATCAAATAATACCTCTCCAAATGTTTATAAGTCCTGCCTATCAGGATTTTCTCCATCAACTTACCAACCACTGAAGTAAGACTCACTGGCCTATAATTTCCTGGGCTAACCCTACTCCCTTTCTTTAATAAGGGAACAACATCCGCAACCTTCCAATCCTCCAGAACCTCTCCAGCCCTTGATGATGCAAAGATCATTGCCAGAGGCTCAGCAATCTCCTCCCTCATTTCCCATAGTAGCCTGGGGTACATCCCGTCCGTTCCCAGTGACTTATCCAACTTGATGTTTTCTAAAAGCTCCAGCACATCCCCTTTCTTAATATCTACATTCTCAAGCTTTTTAGTCCACTGTAAGTCATCCTTACAATCGCCAAGATCCTTTTCCGTAGTGAATACTGAAGCATTCACTTCAGTAGCTGAGCGAAGGGCACTGAGTAGGCTACGGTCAATTATGGAAAACTCTGAACATCCTCTACATAGCACCATCCAGAGACAGAGAAGCAGTTTCAGTGACAGGTTACTATCGATGCAATGCTCCTCAGACAGGATGAAGAGGTCAATACTCCCCAATGCCATTAGGCTTTACAATTCAACCGCCAGGACTTAAGAACTTTTAAAAAGCTATTATTAATGCTTTTTGAGATAGTGATTTAGATGCATATCATATTTTTTTTTTACTGAGTTAAGTATTGTATGTAATTAGTTTTGCTACAACAAATGTATGGGACATTGGAAAAAAGTTGAATTTCCCCATGGGGATGAATAAAGTATCTATCTATCTATCTATCAAAGTATTTGTTAAGTAGCTCTGCTATTTCCTCCGGTTCCATGCACACTTTTCCATTGTCACATTTGATTGGACCTATTCTCTCATGTCTTATCCTCTTGCTCTTCACAAACTTGTAGAATGCCTTGGGGTTTTCCTTAATCCTGTCCACCAAGGCCTTCTCATGGACCCTTCTGGCTCTCCTAATTTCATTCTTAAGATCCTTCCTGCTAGCCTTATAATCTTCTTGATTCATATCATTACCTAGTTTTTTGAACCTTCTGTAAGCTCTTGTTTTCTGCTTGACTAGATTTACAACAGCCTTTGTACACCAGGGTTCCTGTACCCTACCATCCTTTCCACGTCTCATTGGAACGTACCTACTCAGAACCTCACGTAAATATCCCCTGAAAATTTGCCACATTTCTTCTGTACATTTCCCTGAGAACATCTGTTTCCAATTTATGCTTCCAAGTTCCTGCCTGATAGCCTCTTATTTCCCCTTACTCCAATTAAACGTTTCCCTAACTTGTTTGTTCCTATCCCTCTCCAATGCTATGGTAAAGGAGATAGAATTGTGGTCACTATCTCCAAAATGCTCTCCCACTGAGAGAACTGACACCTGACCAGGTTCATTTCCCAATACCAGATCAAGTACAACTTCTTCTCTTGTAGGCTTATCTATATATTGTTTCAAGAAACCTTCCTGAACACACCTAACAAACTCCACCCCATCTAAACACCTCACTCTAGGGAGATGCCAATCAATATTTGGGAAATTAAAATCTCCCACCACAACAACCTTGTTATTATTACTCTTTTCCAGAATCTGTCTCCCTATCTGCTCCTTGATGTCCCTGTTACTATTGGGTGGTCTATAAAAAACACCCAGTAGAGTTACTGACCCCTTCCTATTCCTAACTTCCACCCACAGAGAATCCGTAGACAACCCCTCCATGACTTCCTCCTTTTCTGCAGACTTGACCCTATCCCTGATCAACAGTGCCACACCCCCACCTCTTTTGCTTCCCTCCCTGTCCTTTCTGAAACATCTAAAGCCTGGCACTTGAAATAGCCATTCCTGCCCCTGCACCATTCAACTTTCTGTAATGGCCACAATGTCGTAGACATAGAATTAGGGTTTGGTTTAGTGCGTTGTGGGGATGCTATGCTAGCACCAGAAGCATGGCGACACTTACAAGCTGCCCCCAGCGCACCCTCGCTGATTTGATGCAAACGACACATTTCACTGTATGTTTCAATGTACATGTGACAAATAATGCTGGACAACTTTAAATCTCTCTTTAAAAAATAACTAATATTATTTCTCTATCACTTTCTGGTTCCTGTTTTAAATACACCACTCTCAATATAGTGCTGAAGGCAGTGAGGTTTGCAAACTTTGAGAGAGGGGAAAGAATTGTCCTTTGAATACAATTTTCTGTTAACAATGGAAATTGATAATATAGAGCTGAACTGATACAGATGACTATTGAAGATATATTGAATAAACACTACAGATGCTACATATCTGAAATAAAAACATAATGCAAGAAATACCTAGCAGATCAGGCAGTCTCCAGAACAGAGCTGACTTAACCCTTTTGTTCCTCTCTTCACAGATGCTCTCAGAGAATTTCTAGCATTTTCTATTCTTACTTAATAATTACAATCATAGTATTTGCATACTATGATATTGTTGCAATGTGGAGAAATATGTGGAACAACACAGTACACCTCATATAATTAATTATGCAGTCACTCTGATGCCTGGGGACATTACTTGATTAGTACAAGAAGAAGTTTGATTATTAATAAAACAGGACTATACTTGACTATTGCAACTTTTGGCCATTAACTTTGAAAAGTGGGTGTAGATAATTTAAAGAAATAGAAAGGACTGAAAAAGTGGAGCGATTGGCAACCTTAAATTCCTAGGCATTATCACTTCAGAGCATCTATCCTGGGTCCAACATGTAAGTGCATGGCATGGCAAAGAAGGCATGGCAGTGCCTTTACTTTCTTAGAAGTTTGTGCATATTTGGAATGTCTTCTAAAACTTTGTCAAACATCTATAGATACGCAGTGGAGAGGATACTGACTGGTCACTCCAGGGTCTAGTATGGGAACACCAAAGCCCCTGAATGGAAAAACCTAGAAAAAAAGCAGTGGATACAGCCCAGTCCATCATGGGTAAAGTCCTCTCCACCACTGAGCATGTTTACAGCAAACACTGTTACAGGAAAGTAGCATCTATCATCAAGTCCCCCAGCACACAGGTGCAATCATGACTGTGCCAGCACCTTACTTTCTTAAACATGAGAAATTCTGCAGATGCTGAAAGTCCAAAACAGCACACACAAAATGCTGGAGGAACTCAGCAGGTTGGGAATCATCTAAGGAAACGAATAAACAGTTGGAGTTTCGGGCCAGGATCTTTCCTTCAGGACTGGAAAGGAATGGGGAAGGTGCCAGAATAAAAAGGTGGGGGGAGGTGAAGGAGGATAGCTCGAAGGCAATAGATGATGCCAAGTGGGAAAAACAGATAAAGTTCTGGAGAGGAAGGAATCTGATAGGAGAGGAGAGTGGACCATAGGGAAGGAGCAGGAGATCTTTTATAAACCTACCAATTCCCACATTTATCTTTTCTGTACCTCTTCCCACCCTGTCTGCTGTAAAAATTCTATTCCCTTTTCTCAGCGCCTTCAACTCCACCGCATCTGCCCCAGGATTCAGCTTTCCTTTCCAGGATATCAGAGATGTCCTCCTTCTTCAAAGAACAGGTTTACTTCCTCCAGCATTGATGCTGTTCCATCTCCTCCATCTCCCGAACATCTGCACCCGCCCCATCTTTCTGCTGCCTTACCAGTGATAGAGTTCCTCTTGTCCTTACCTATCATCCCATGAGCCTCCACATCCAAACCCTCATCCTCCGCAACATCTGACATCTCTAAAGGGATCCTATCACCAAACATATCTGTTCTTCTCCTGCTCTCTCTGCTTTCCACAGGGATCTCTCCCTCTGTGATTGGATTCCCTTGTCCATTTGTCCCTCTCCACTTACCTCCCTCCCGGCCCTTATCCCTGCAGGCAGCTGAAGTGCTACACTTGCTCACTCACCTCCTCCCTCACCTCCATTCAGGGCACCAAACTGTCTTTCCAGGTGAGGTAACACTTCACCTGTGAATCTGTTGGGGTCATCTTTTGCATCCAATGTGACGTCCTCTACATTGATAAGAACCACAGTAAGTTGGGGTACTGCGTCGTCCAGCACCTCCGCTCCATTTGCCAAAGGGGAGACTTCCCGGTAGCCAAACATTTTAATTCCTAATTCCATTCCCATTCTAACATGTCCGCCCATGGCCTTCTCTTGGGTCAAGATGAGGTCACCCTCAGGGTGAGTGAGCAACACCTTATATTCCGACTGGGTAGTCTCCAACTTGATGTCATGAATATCATTTCTCCTTTTGGTAAAAAAAGATCCCTCCCCCTCTCCTCTTTTTCTATTCCCCATTCTGGCCTCTTACCTCTTCTCTCCTGCATATCACCTCCCCCTGGTGTCCCTCCTCAATACCTTTCTCCTATTGTCTACTCTCCTCTACTACCAAATTCCTTTCTCTCCAGCCCTTTAACTTCCCCACCCACCTGGCTTCACCTATCTTTTACGAGCTATCCTTCTTCCCCTCCCCCCCCCACCTTATTATTCTGGCATCTTCCCCTTTCTGTTCCAGTCCTGAAGAAGGGTCTTGGCAAGTTTCATTGACTTTTTATGCATTTCCACAGATGCTCCCTGACCTGCCGAGATCCTCTATTACCTTGTGTGTTGGCTTAGTTATTTTTGTTCTAATTGAGTTTTTTCTTGTAAAAAGATGTATAATTTATGTCTTTGTAGTGAACGTTGCTTATCTGCTGGTATGTACCAGCTGCAAGCATGCTTTTAATTGGACTCGTGCACGTGACAATAAATTTTGCCGCACTTGACATTCTTGGGTTGTTTTCTCTGCAGCAACAAAGGCTGATGGGAGATATAATAGAAACTTATGAGATTGTGAGAGGCATAGACAGAGTAGACTATGGTATCATTATCCCAGGGTTGAAATGTTGAATAATAGAGGACATTATTTTAAGGTGAGAGGGGTTAAGTTCGAATGAGATGTGTGGGACAAGTTTAAAAAAAAGAGCAGTGGGTGACTGGAATGCACTGCCAGGGGTAACAGTGGAGGCAACTATGGAGGTGTTTAAGGGGATCTTTGATAGGCAGATGAATAAGTAGAAAATGGAGGGGCATGGACAGTGGGTGGGCAGAAGGGATTAGTTTTATTAGGCATTTCATTGCTTGTTTCAAATAGTCCTGTTCTGTGCAACCTTATGTTCTGTGTTGTATGTCAACCTACTTGAGAGTAGATGGATCTACTTTAATTTCAGGAATGTTTAGTATTGATAGATAGATAGATAGATAGATACTTTATTCATCCCCATGGGGAAATTCAACTTTTTTCCAATGTCCCATACACTTGTTGTAGCAAAACTAATTACATACAATACTTAACTCAGTAAAAAAATATGATATGCATCTAAATCACTATCTCAAAAAGCATTAATAATAGCTTTTAAAAAGTTCTTAAGTCCTGCTAAAACCTTCAGATTGGAATGTATTAAAATGGAAGGTTGGTAAACAACAGCAGGCAAGCAGTTTTGTTACATCATAGTTCTACAAAGTTTAAGGTTCAAAAAAGGAAGTATATTCAATCTGTCACACTTTAAAAAGATGACAAATTGTGAACAATGGTAATATCTTTGTGAATATTTGCTACACAGAAATTCAACAGGGTTTAAATCAATGAGCAAAGAAATGGCCAGTGCAACTTAGCTTGCTCTATTTGTTAACCACCCCTTCAGTAACAAAACAAAACCTTCCTGCATTTCCAATGTTTCCCTGACTTAAATCTCTAAATGTGATATTCTGTGCTTAAGTTATATCTGTGATTTAAAAAATTGTATGCAATTTATCCAAATCATTCATAATTTTAAACAATGTGCCACATGCACATTGCAGTTTCTTTATTCATGAAAATAGCAGGGAAGTTAAGAATGTGAGACACGGTGGAAGAAGGGTTGATGGGTTGATGCATGAGAAAGAATTTGAAAGTGGACATTTAAAACAATTAAAGGTTTGGGCCAATTGGACTCAAGTGGATTTTGCTGTTGCGTGCAGACCTTAAGCAGTCCTTTGCAAAACTAAGCTCACGAAAAAGCCTGCTGCTCACTCTTAACTTACACCAAATGTTCTTCAGCCATTTCATCTGTGTGTGCTCTCTCGTACCAGTTCCAGGTTAAGGAATTCCTCAATTTATTCACCTTTGATTTCAACTCCCTTGGTGGCTGTAATCTGCTCCAGCCTTACAGCCATCTCTGGTACTTATGGCTTACAATTCTACCCTCTGGATCACTCCTGAATAGAATCATTGAGACTTTAGCAGTTGTGCCTTCAGCTGCCAAGGCAAATGAATTTGGAATTCCCTTACTAAACACTGGAACTTTATCTCTCATTCCTTAAACTTGCCTGTTTAACCAAGTTTTTGGAGAGCTGTTCTAAAATGGCTTGATGTCAAATCTTCTTTGACAGCATGCCATGAGATATTCTGCTGTGCTTTTTTTCTACAAACCTTGTTTTGTCGTATTTACGATGAAGGGCATCTATTGAAATATGACATTCAGGAACAACTTTTTCATTCATCAGAAGGTGCCAAGTGTGTATTGATATAGGTCGGTGAACAAGAAACCTTAATGGCTTTCAAGAAGCAATAAATTGTTCAGCAAAAAAATAGGATCCAGGAAATATAACCCTAAGAACTGAACAACACACATAAAATGCTGAAGGAATCCAGCAAGTCACTCAGCATTCAAGGGACGAAAAGTCATGATGAAGGGTCTCGGCCCAAAATATTGACTGCTAATTCCCCTTCATGGATGCTGCCTGACTTGCCATGTTCCTCCAGCACTTTAGGGATTTTGCTCAATATTTCCAGTGTCTCCAGAATCTATTGTGTTTAAGTGTCCCTCAGAAACAAACCTATCCCTTTCTCTGTACTCTACAACCTATTTGGAGTGTATTACTGTAGACATGAAAATAATTGTTATTAGCACTTCAGAACTATCTGTCATTACTCAGACATTCAAAAGGTAAAAATATTTCCCTCATGGAAATATCCAGCAGATTGCACACCACAGTTCTTTTACAACTATTGACAGCAACCTCAGCTGTAGCTCATTCTAATGGGCAGTATCTTACCTGATCCACTAGGGTCTGGTGTAATTCCAATTTTGACCTAGAAGATTTTCTTTAGACAATGATGAATAAATGCATTTAAAGTATCTATTATCTAATACTTCAATGTGTTTTACCTCAGGGAAATGGATTAAGTGTAAATTGTTGTCTACTCTACACGTCTTCTCTCCCAGTCTTTTACAGCTGCTTGCTGTGATTAGCAATCCCAACCTAAATGATAGTTGTACAGCCTCCAGCAGACTGACATTATCTCTAAGTAAGTGAGAATAGCAGACACTACCACTGAGTTCCTGTCAGAGAGCAAGTTCTGAGAGAAATGGCAAAAATTGATGTCTTTCTCCAGTTGTCCATATCAAATGAAAGTCAGGCTTACTTGTACACTGGGGAGGGCAACGGTCCCGAAGAAGGGTCTCAGCTCGAAACGTCGACTCTCTACTCTTTTCCATAGATGCTGCATGACCTGCTGAGTTCCTCCAGCATTTTGTCGTGATTGTAACAAACTAAATCCTCGTGGTCCAAGATGGAGATTTGTCACAAATTTAAAAAGCATAGAGGATCTTTGTCTGAAGGGAAGAAGGGCTGATGTATGAGAAAGAACTTTGTCTGAAGAGAGCTGGGTGTGTGAGTGGCGGAGAGGAGATGAAGTGAGAAACTGGGAGGTGATAGGTGGAAGAGGTAAAGGGCTGAAGTTGAACTTGGGGGAAAGGGAAGGAGGAGGGGCGCTAGAGGAAGGCAAAGGGCAGGTGAGCAATGGGAAAAGTGGAAGGAGGGATATATTAACGGAAGTTAGAGAAATCAATGCACAGGCTGTCAGGTTGGAGGTTATCTAGACAGAATATGAGGTGTTGCTCCCCTAATCATGAGTGGCCTGATCATGACTGCAAATGAGGCCATGGGCTGACATATCAGAATGGGAATAAGAAGTAGAATTTTAATGGATGGCCAACGGGAAATCTTGCCTTTTGTGGAGGATGGAGCGAAAGTGCTCGACCCCAATTTTTTTACACTGGGTCTCACTAATGTAGAGCACCAGATATAGTAGATGACCCTGATATGCTTGCTGTTGAACCGGAAGGACTGTCTGGAGCCTTGGATGACGTTGGGAAATGAGGTGTACAGGCAGGTGAGGCACTTGTTCTACTTACAGGGAGATCAATGGGGAGGGGTGAGTAGACAAGAGTAGCTTTCCTTTTTTTCCCAACTTTTTGGAAACATCGACTGTACTTTTTTCCATAGATGCTGCCTGGCCTGCTGAGTTCCTCCAGCAAGCTTCCCTGCAAGTGTCTTGGTGTCCCTTCCATTCAGGTTCAATCCATCCTTCTTGTATAGGTCAACACCTGTCCTTGGAAGTAAGCCTGATGATCCCTCTGTTCTGAGAGTACGCCCTTTAGTTCTTGCCTCCCCTACTATAGGAAACATCTTCTCAACATCCACTCCACCTAGGCCTTTCTATATTCAATAAGTTTCAATGAGATTCTCCCCTCATTCTTCTAATCTTCTTTGAGTACAGGCCCAGAGCCAACAAAAGCTCTTCACATGATAACTCTTTGATTGCCGGAATCATTCTTGCGAACCCCCTCTGAATCCTATTTGCACTCTGGCCCTCTCGCAATGAATGTTAACATAGCATTTGTCTTCCTTACCAGCAATTCAACCTGTGAGCTGACCTACAGGGAATCCTGCATAAGGTGCACCTTTGACTTTAAAATTTTCTTCCCGTTTAGAAAATAGTCCACACCTTTATTGCTTCTAAAAAAGTGCATAGCTATGCACTATATTCCACCTGCCTCATCTTTGCCCCTTGTCCTAATCTGTCTATGTTCTTCTGCAGACTCCCTGCTTCCTCAACATTAGCTGCTCCTGTTTGCTCAGAGTCATCCATGACCCTGGCACCTGGGAAGCAAAACATAATGCTGGCCACAGAGACATCTATCTCTGACTAAAGAATCTCCTATTATCATTGCTTACCTAGTCCTCAACCTATCCTGATCTATAACCATACCTGTGTTGGCACCACGGATCTGGCTGTTACTGTATTTTTTTCCTGAGATGCTGTCTTCCTCCCAAAAGTATCCGGAATGGTGTACTGGTCCGAGAGGGGAATAGCAGCACAAAAACCCAACACCTCTGAGTTAATTTGTACAGTAAACCACCTTCACAATATGAAGAACAATCTGATTTTCCTGAATAGGAAATGCTGTTAGACTCGTTGCTACCCTGTGGTGACTTATCAAAGCATGCTATAACTAATATATGGGAGAACATTTCATCTAATTTCTCTGGAAGCAAGTGAGCCGTAAGACAGAGCAGAATGGCATGTTATAGTGAAAGGCGCTGCAATAGGAGTTAAATTTAAATAATAGATTGCAAAATGGCTCAGATTAATGCAGCATGATTATTCATTGAATTTATTATTGTGAAGCCAGTGTAATAATTAATATTAAGGAAGAAGCTTGTAATAAAATCTGTGGCTCTCGATAGTTAATGTGATTTACATCTGCAAAGACAGCCTGAATTCAAAACCGCAATCTGCAAATGTGCTCCTCACCCTTTCCCTTCTTCTCTGTGGGCAAGGATTCTTCAGGGTTATTTGTTCCTCAAAGTGAATCACCAGAAGGGATGATGGGAAATATGTGGAATATAAAGAGGGTGATGTTGGCATGTCGGGGCTGAGCCCACGTCTGATGGAGGTTTGTCCTGGGGTTAAAAAGGCTGTGTATGTATGTGGGTGAGAGGGAGGAACAGAGTTTGTTTTTGCTGTTGTTGTTTGCTGCTTATTTTGTCCTGCATTTCTCTACCGAGCATTGTGGGCATGTTATGTGCTGTAGTATGTGGTGTCACTTGTGGGCTGCTCCCAGCACATCTCCAGGATACGTTGGTGGTCAACACAAAGCAATTTGACTGTACCTTTCGATGTACATGCGACAAATAAACTCCAATCTTGAATCATGAAGAAACAGAAAGTGACGCTGAGGGAGATGAAATTACAGAAATGGAAAAGAACAGAAGCATCAGGAGAAGTTGTTGCCTACGGGGGAGGGGTTTCAAACCAATTAAGTTGGGCAGCATGGCAGTGTAGTGGTGGCATAACGCTACTATGGTGCCAGTGACCTGGGTACAATTCTGCCATCACCTACAGGTATAAGGAGTTTGTACATTCTCCCCAAGGCAATGTGGGTTTCCTCCAGTTACTCTGGTTTCCTCCCACATTCCAAAGATGCTTGGATTTTCATTATCTGCATATTTTCTCTTGTTTGACATTCCAAAGATCTATCGTTTATTTGGTCACATAGGTGGAACTAGAGGGTATGGGTTCCTTGGTTGCGAAGGGATTGTTTCCATGCTGTAACTTCAAATAAAATAAATAAAAATACAGATGGTCATAGCTGATCTGATCTGAACCTTAGATCTACTTTTCCACACATTCCCCTTAACCCTTGTCTGCCAAACAGACCAAATACAGTCTATCTTAGCATTGCTTATATTCAATTACACAGGTTTAGGGAGATCTAAAAATTCCTAAACCTCTGAAAGAAGGTAGTCCTCCTCAGCTCTGTCCTAACTAGGCAATGTGTTCAACTGAAACATTCTCCACTTCTTCAGCAAGAACAGCTACTACCTCTCAGCCATCAGGCAAAAGGGGATAACTTCACTCACCTTCACTTGCCCCAAAATTTGGATTGTTCCCACAACCAATGGACTCACTTTCAAAGACTCCTTGTCTCATAGTCTCAATATTTAATGCTATTCATTTATATTTGCTTTTGCACAGTTTGTTGTCTTCTGCCCTCTGGTTGAACACGGTAGCTGGGCGATCTTTCACTGATTCTATTATAGTTACTATTCTATAGATTAGTTGAGTTTGTCCACAAGAAAATGAATCTCATTGTTCTGTGGTGACATATACTTATTTTATAATAAAAATTTACTTTGAACGTTGAAAATATCCTTGAAGCATCTCTTCTGTCAAGCTCACTTCGAACCATTTTTGCTCACTCTTCCAGATGCTAGTGAGGTTAGGCTTAACCTGCTCAATGCTTGTTCATGAGGCAACAAACTTATCCCAGAAATTAATTTACATGCCTCCAAAATCCTCAGTAGTACTCCAGATGTAGTATCACTAATGGTTTGAGCAAGTTTCCCCTACTTTTTAACTTCACTCCCTCTGCGGCGAATGCAACATTCCAAAAAACATGACTTTGCCTGTAGTCTCAGGGCTGGGTGTGTCTGCACCCGTGCCACCAACCCTTGAACCTGGTACTCCTTCTCTGCCACCTGTCACACACCCCTCCCACAGCACTCCACCCTCACCATTCCCAACACCATTTACCCCCGCCAGATTTCCGAACTCACTCTCCACTGTGTTAACACAGTACAGTGCAAAAGTCTTAGGCACCCTAGCTCTATATATCTAGACTTTTACACAGTACTGTAAATAATATGGTTAAAATTAAGTTGCAGACAAAAGGATTGAGGAATTAATTCATACCATTCACTTAACGAAATTCAAAAGTAGGTATGCTGGTTTGTGGTCAGGTAGAAAAATATGTAAAGTAAAAGAAACATACAACAGTGCAGATTCATAGATTCACGCGGCTCTACAGCTCAGAAACTAGTCCTTCATTCCAACTTGTCCATGCTGTCAAAGATGCTTACTAATGTTAATCATAATAGGATGAGATAATTTGGGACAGGAACAACTATTAACTCGTCAAAATTTAAGCACAGTAGATGAAAAGTTGACAGTTACCTTGAGAGTTCCTGACAATAGAGCTGTTAGTAGACGCGGCTTTATACCTTATCTGCTGAAGAAGATGATATCCAAGAATGAAAGTGACAACCGAGACCAGATCTTTCAGTAGTTAACCCTGATTTATCACTGCTTATAGTTTGACTTACCAATAGAAGTGAGGTCACAGACTGGATGGGCCGAAGGGCCTGTTTCTGTGCTCTATGAATCGAAGACTCTAATCGTCACATCTTCTGTGAGTGGACATTTTGTATGGTAAAGCTATGATTATCGTTGATATTGTAAATTCCTTATGAATCAATAAATCAGTTTATTCCTTATCTCTCTCAGTAAACTATGATCCCTGAAAAACTTAGAATCTCCCAAATTCCAAAGGGCAAAGAAGGGGTGGATTTGCCTAATGATTGTTGCTTATACGAAAGAATCATATTTGGTTCAGTATTCTCTATGTCCTAGTTTCTCTAAGGGTGTTAATGAAGTTGTAAGAATAGATAAGTAGATTAAAGTTATCTTGACTTCACACACTTCCATCCTGTTCCATGTTAACATGGACAGCCAGAAGATTTGTAGGAGAAACTCTCTCCTTTCCTCCATCCCTCTCTATTGCAGATTAGGAAGTTTGGGCATTTGGGAAGGACAGGGAGGGGGAAGGCATGAAAGGAAACTGCTCCACCTTCTGAGCATTAATAGGGTTTTGGAAAGCAAGTTAGTTGAAAACTGCTCAATGTTCAAAAATCAAAGTAAATTTACTATCAATGTACGTATATGTTACCATATACTACCCTGAAATTCATTTCCTTGCAGGCATTCACTGCAACTACAAAGAAACAAAACAGAATCAATGACAAGCAGCACACAACAAAGATCGACCGACCACCAATGTGCAAAAGACAACAAGCTGTGCAAGTACAAAAAACCCCAAAATAATAATAAAGAATAAATAAGCAATAAATATCGAGAACATGAGTTGCAGAGTCCGTCCTTGAGAGTGAACCTATAGGTTGTGGAAGCGGTTCAGTTTTGGGGTGAATAAAGTTGAGTTAAGTGGCATTCTGTATAATACAATGGTTAAAGTAGGTCCCTGAGTTCTCCCATTTTGTTGCCGTCTACTGTATATGATTCGTATTGAAGAAAAGAGAATCAAAATAAACCTTTCAAGTGTAGCATAATATCACTAACCTTCTGCTTCTACCAGTACTGCATAGCTGAGGGGATGGATTGGATGTAAGTGATTCTGAAATTACTGATGCGTTCTGAATCCAAGAAGAAGAAGTACAGAGTGCAGCTAAAGATCTGATCATTTACAGAGAACCATAATGAGGATCAGTGTGAAGAAAATGACAACTAATGTTTTTATTCTGAATGTCACACTGATTCATGGTGTGGAAATAGACCTTCTGCAGAGAATATATCATAAAAGGACCTACTTTCTCGCAGCTAACAATCCATCTGATGTTGAATGTGAAAAAGTAGATCCAAGGTAAGCAAAAAATATAGCCCTATCTAATTCATAACATTTTCTGAACTATCAGCTGGAGTTCCCACTCATATCTTCCTTTGAGAGCTCTGGGACTTCTCCAAATGAACTTGTGATTTTCCCTGCTAAAAATGGCTAAAAGCTGCAATGATATTTCTTAAGATTAAACTGATGCAGAGTGAAATGGTTGAGGAAGTCATCCTTCTACTATTTAGAATCTAAAGCATTACAAGTGAAGAATACTAGTGAAGAAAATTATCCTCTATTTTAGAGTCTCTGTAAATTCTTTGTTTAATAAAAAAAATACAGCGACTAAAACAACACCCAGTTGATTTATTGCTTCTCAGAAATAGGAAACAGAAGAATTTTTCTTCTCTCTGTTTTTTTTATATTTGAATTGATGGTTTTGGGGACAGAGGGGAGTTAGGGGTCAGATTAGGGTTTAGGGACAGAGATGTGGGGAATTAGAGGACAGGACAGAGTCTAAGCATCTGCTTTTCCTTCAAAGGTCAGTGTCACAAACGTGGTCAGATGCTGAGCTGACAGACCAGCATGGATAAAGGCTGGTGATTGCTGCAGTGCAGTGAGTTATTGGCAGGCTCTGGAACGGCGTTCCATGTGGGCAGGAAACACGAGCAAAGGTGACTCCCTAGGTACACAAGTCAGTGAGACTGGAGTTCGAGGCCTAGTGTTCAGGTCCTGTCATCAGTGAGCCTGGTATTCAAAACCTGGAGTTCAGACCCTCATTCAAAATCTTCAGCAAGCCTGGGTCGATACCAAAGATCCAGAGGTCAATGCCCAATGGCTGGAGCCCAAGGTTTGCAAGTCCCTCTGGGGAAGCAGAAGGCAAAGTTTGCTGGAGGCCAAAAAGGGCCTGTATTGGTATTAGAATGAGAATCAGAATCAGGTTTATTATCACCGGCATGTGACATGAAATTTGTTAACTTAGCAGCAGCAGTTCAATGCAATACATAATCCAGCAGAGAAAAATAATAAAAATAAATAAAATAATAATAATAAATAAACAAGTAAATCAAATAAACAAGTACGTATATTGAATAGATTTTAAAATGTGCATAAACAGAAATACTGTATATTAAAAAAAGTGAGATAGTCTCCGAAGATTCAATGTCCATTTAGGAATTGGATGGCAGAGAGGAAGAAGCTGTTCCTGAATCTCTGAGTGTGTGCCTTCAGGCTTCTGTACCTCCTACCTGATAGTAACAGTGAGAAAAGGGCATGCCCTGGGTACTGGAGGTCTTTAGTAATGGACACTGCCTTTCTGAGACACTACTTCCTAAAGATGTCCTGGGTACTTTGTAGGCTAGTACCCAAGATGGAGCTGACTAGATTTACAACCTTCTGCAGCTTCTTTCGGTCCTGTGCAGTAGCCCCTCCATACCAGACAGTGATGCAGCCTGTCAGAATGCTCTCCACTGTACATCTATAGAAGATTCTGAGTGTATTTGTTGACATATCAAATCTCTCCAAACTCCTAATGAAGTATAGCCATTGTCTTGCCTTCTTTATAAGTACATCGATATGTTGGGACCAGGTTAGATCCTCAGAGATCTTGACACCCAGGAACTTGAAGCTGCTCACTCTCTCCAATTCTGATCCCCTGTGAGGATTGGTATGTGTTCCTTTGTCTACCCTTCCTGAAGACCACAATCAGCTCTTTCATCTTACTGACGTTGAGTGCCAGGTTGTTACTGCAACACCACTCCACTAATTGACATATCTCATTCCTGTACACCCTGTCGTCACCACCTGAGATTCTACCAACAATGGTTGTATCATCAGCAAATTTATAGATGGTATTTGAGCTATGCCTAGCCACACAGTGGTGTGTATATAGAGTAGTGGTCACCAACGTTTTTAAGCCCAAGATCCCCTACCTTGGCCTTAGTGAAAGGCAAGATCGACCTACTAAATCATTTAGAGAAATAACAGCTCAGACTGTACTTCCAACTTGAGGCCCTTTATTTGGGCTAATTATATCTTAATTATATAAAATGCTTTTGTCAACACTGTAACTAGCAAATCAAACAGGCCATAGCTCATCCAAAAACACCTTGAATAAGCGGTGCTGAAGCGCTTTTGCTCGAATCAAGTTTATCAGTTTGACTACCAGTGTCATCGCATGAGAAAAGTCCACAACCCTCCCAGCCAAGGGCTGCTGATGAATCACACAGTGATAATCCAGGAAGCTGGGAAAATCAAGGTCATTACGGCACAGTGCTATAAAAACCAACCGCACACCGCGCATTGCTGGGGCCCCATCAGTAGTAATTGCCACCAGTTTATGAATGGAGATGTCACTTTCACGGACTTTTTTTAAAAACTATTTGTAAATATCCTCACCTCTCGTTCTCTCCTTTAAGTGCAAAAGAGTGAGGAAGTCCTCCTTTGTTGTATAATCCTGGAAAGCCATTCTGACAAATACAACAAGCTGAGCTGTTTGCATTACATCCAGAGATTCATCGAACTGTCGTGAAAAATATTCACAGAGTGACAAGTCCTTCAACACTTGTGTATCCACGTCCTCTGAGCAGCATGTTTGCAGGGCCTTCAACCCCAATTTCAGCTCCTGATCTTTCCTGGTATTGGAAATTTTCTGGTATTGGTATTTCCTGGTATTACTGAGACACTAGTATAAGTTTCAGAGGTACGCAAGCTAATGACACCACTGTTTTTGTTACCCATTTCTTTTACATTTGGGGAATGTTGGAATTTAAAGGAGAAGTGTTGTAATGTGAGCATTATAGAGATAAATTAATACCAATTAGGATTATGGTAATATAGCAATACTCCCGCTACAGAAAACTGTTTGTAAAGAGAGATTGTTTTCCGGGTTGCGGGGTTTTCCTTCTGATCTTTTCTGCCCAATGCGCATTAGCGAAAACCTCTGTATGCGAATATTGTTTTATTGTCCTAGATAAAGTTGTTCCTTTTGGGCATGAAGTTGTCGAGTGGTCCTTTTTCAAAGTAGAAGTTACTACATATTTGCATCAAAAGGTTTATCAGGCATAATGTACTTGTGTATTTATTTTTCTTTTTTTTTCGGGATCTACTGGGAAAGTCTCAAAGATCGACCGGTTGATTGTGATCGACTGGTTGGCAACCACTAATATAGAGAGTAGAGCTGTGGGCTCACACACCCCTGAGGTTTGCCAGTGTTGATAGTCAGTGAGAAGGATATGTTATCATCAATCTGTACAGACTGTGGTCTTCTGATTAGGAAGTCGAGAATCCAATTGCAGAGGGAGGATACAGAGGCCCAGGTTCTGCAACTTCTCAGTCAGGATTGTGGGAATGATGGTATTAAATGCTGAGCTATAGTTGATGAACAGCATCCTGATGTAGGTGTTTGTGTTGTCCAGGTGGTCTAAAGGTGTGTGGAGAGCCATTGACCTATGAGGGGTGATTAATAATTTGTGGCCTAAGGTAGAAGGAGTCAATTTTAGAAAACCTAGCACATTACCTCCAGAAAGTGTCCACAGCCGGGGTGATTGATAAGTTTGTGGCCTAAGGTAGAAGGAGATGAGTTATTAACTTCAAACTTTCTGCCTAATCACTCAAAGAGCTGAACTGCATGTGCGTGTAATGAGCGTTGAATAACTCATCTCCTTCTACCTTAGGCCATGAACTTATCAATCACCTGTGCTGTGGATACTTTCTGGAGGTCCAAGATCCATATGCTTCACGACCGCTGGACTAAGTGTATAAATGTTGGAGTGGACTATGTTGAAAAATAAATGTGCTAGGTTTTCTGAAATTGACTCCTTCTACCCTAGGCCACAAATTTATCAATCATCCTTTGTATTGTGGTGGTAGGCAAATTGCAATGGGTACAGGTCTTTGCTGAGGCGGGAATTCAATCATGACCAACCTCTCAGCATTTCATCACTGTTGATGTGAGTGCTACCAGGCGATAGTCATTAAGGCAGCCCACATTATTCTTCTTAGGCACTGGTATAATTGTTGCAATGAGAGGTTGAAGATGTCCTTGAATACTCCGTGAGTTGGCTAGCACAGGTTTGCAGAGCCTTACCAGTACGTGCTTGTACGCTGATGGGCAGGTGGGTGTTAGGAATTGCTCTGCTGTTGTTGTTTTTTTGCTTGGCATGTTCTGTGTTGTTCTGCTGAACGTGGTGGGCACGCTCTGTTGGTGCTAGAATGTGCATTGATACCTGCAGGCTTCCCCCAGCACAATCTTGGCGTGTTGGATGTTAACACAAATTATGCATTTCACTACATTATTTGATGTACATGTGTTGAATAAATCTGAATCTGAATATTCTATTTCTCTTGAAATCTGAAGGCAAGATACCAGTTCAGAACAAATACTTCCTTTATCTTCTCTCCCTTATCCATCCCCTCTTTCATTTCATTGCCGTCAGGAGTTACTGCAGCAAACCGTTGCTTGGGTAAAAGATCGTACTGAAGGTGGGACAGGTTTAATCCTGCTTACTTCTATGCTCTTTGAAAACATTGAAGAATGTTTTCTTATTTTTCTACTTTGATGTCCAGTATCACTATTACCCGAACATTGAGTAATACAGTACGGAAACAGTCCCTTTGGCTCAAATGGTCCATGCGTCCTCTCTGTTAGTCTGAGTTAAACCATGAGACCATAAGCCAAAGCAGCAGAATTAGGTCATTTGGCCGTGAGTCCCCTCTGCCATTCCATCATGGCTGACTTATTATCCCTCTCAAGCCCATTCTCCTGCGTTCTCCCCATAACCTTTGACACCCTGACTAATCAAGACCTATCAATCTCTGTTTTAAATATACCCAATGACTTGGCTTCCACAGCTGTGAATCTCACAGAATCACCACCCTCTGGCTAAAGAAATTTCTCCTAATCTCCGTTCTAAAGGGATACTGTTCTATTCTGAGGCCTGCCCTCTGGTCATAGACTCTCCCACCATAGGAAACATATTTTGCACATCCATGCTATCTAGGCCTTTCAATATTTGATAGGTTTCAGTGAGATTCCTCCCCGCCCCCCCCCCCCATTCTTCTAAATTCCAGTGACTACAGGTCCAGAGCGATCAAACTCTCCTCATACCTTAACCCTTTCATTCCCATGATCTTTCTCATCATCAGTTCAATACCAAGCTCATCACACATCAGATTTAAATGGTAATGATCCTAATCATTTCTCAATTTTCTACAACTATTTCAAGTCTTTCAAGAGAAAATTCAGAAATCACAGGTGCAAAACCTCAGGCAGGATTCCCCAAAGGTTAGTTTGCACATTGAGTCACTGGAAGGAAAGCAAATGCAATGTTAGTATTCATTTCAAGAGGTCTAGCATATAAAAGCTGAAGACATTGGTTAAACCACACTTGGATTACTGTGAGCAGCTTTGGACCCCTTGTCAAAGAAAAGATGTACTGGCATTGGAGAGGGTCCAGACAAGGTTCACGAGAATTATTTCAGGAATGAAAGGGTTATTGCATGAGGAGCATTTGATGGCTCTGGGCCTGTACTCACTGGAGTTTAGAAAAATGAAGGGGATCTCATTGAAACCTATCGAATATTGAAAGGCCTAGAATGTGGAAAGGATGTTTCTTCTGGAGTGAGAGTTTAGGACCAGAGGGAATGGGATCAGAATAGAGGGATGTCCCAATAGAACAGAATTGGGGAAGAATTTCTTTAGCCAGAGGGTACCGAATCTGTGGAATTCATTGCCTCAGATGGCTGTATAGGCCAAGTCATTGTGCACATTTAAAGCAAATATTGATTAGTAAGGACATCAAAAGTTACATGGAGAAGACAGGAGTATAGATTAGAGAAGAATAATAAATCAGCCATGATGGAATGGCGGGACAGACTTGATGGGCTGAATGGCTTAATTCTTCTCCAATGTCTTATGGTCTTTTGTTCTATGATAGTCTTAGTTGTAATTTTTCTTCATCCAGCTGATTTTCACCACGTTATTACCCAAATGCTTCAAATTATTTTACTTCACTTTCAAGGTTCATTTTCCATTGATCACATTTGTTCAATGTTGTTAACTACACAGAAAAATTAACATTTCACCTTGACACTTTACCGTTGTACATTCTTTCATGTTGTTAAGTGCCTTTCCTTTTAATTGCAATCATTTATTTCAGTTTATTGTTGTTTCACTCATCTAAAGTCATTAGCCAACTCAAGTGAGCATTTTCCCAGATATCTGAATGGTTCCTCCAAAATTTAATTATAAGCCATCTTCTATCTCTCTGGAGTTCATCAAGAAGATTGGTGAGAACAGAGACATTTATTTCAAGCAGAATTTTTATAGCTATCAAATGGAAGCACATGATGAAAAATGTGTGTATTTAGAGCTAGATCATTAAGGTGCACAATTATGCAGAGGGTAGCAAACATTTGAAACTCACTTACTTGAAGGGCTATACAGACACTGTGTTCATTGAGGCTTACAAGAATAGGAGCCAAAGGTTATTATTAGATAAAAGTATCAGCCAAGTGTAAATTAAACATGGCTAAGAGAGAGATCACACATGAATTAATTTTAGAGCATGGCAGTCTGAAGAAACTAATATTTTCCTGACATTGCTATTCAAATCTTTATTCATTGAATTCCACTACAACTCTTGATGGGCCAAATACTGCTCCTGTGTCTTATCTTCTTGACCAAAAAACAAGCTCCATTAAAGTGTGATAAGATGCACCTGTCTCGGTTTCTTTTCCTAAGTTAGTTCTGGTAAACAGGAATCAATCTATGGAAATGAAGAACTCATAAGCCATTTTAATTACTTAGAGAGAATGAAGCAGACTGTTGAAAATAAAAAAAAGCAAGTCTAACTGACCGAATCACCAGCAGTGGAAATATTCCTTTTTCTTCCTTTGAAATTCTTGCTGAAGATTACTTGGTATTGCTGTGTTATTCTCTCTCTCTCTTAGAAATAAGCTCTAAGCCTTAACTCTGATTTTGCCTTCAGTCCCCTGATTTAGCTGATTATTGGTCATCAGACATCTTCTTTTGTTAAGTGTCTTTAGGTGTTCTTCTAGCAGAAGTAACAATTTTTTGAAGTCAATCTGTCATAGTTATAGGTGGTCTTGGTATCAGTGCGGAATTGTACATTTAAATTTAGTACAATGCAAAGTAATGAAGCATTGTAAAATTCTACAAACAGTTGAATGAAAATATCTTTTTTACAAACAGTTGAATAAAAATATCCGTGGCTTTCTATAAAAATGGAATTTGACTCATTTAAAATTCTGTCTTTCCTTTTGTTATTTCTCAGGTGGTCATAAATGTTAGCTTAAGGCTACGGTCCTATTGTAAGATGCTCTTATCAGGTACTTTGAAGCAACATGTTTCACATGTAGCTTTATTCTACCTTTCTGTTCTGTGCGCTTTTGTATTTTAACGGATACTTTGCTGTTCTTTAATCTGCTTCCTCTTTCTTCTCTTCTGTTAGAACTAGTGCTCTGATTCCAATGAAAACTCTGAAGGACACCCTTTTACAGATCAAAGAGTTTTGCTTGTGTCATTTCATAATACAGTATATCGTAACTTTTAAGACTAAGGTCCGAGAGGAGGGAAGCAAATGAATACAAAATCACCCTCCAGTTTCAGAAAGGCAGATTTATGAAGCTTGCTTGGGAACCTGATGGACAGTACTTTAGAAGCAAGACACCCAAAAAAGTCTTTTAGCATACACAGACCAGAGATTAGATTCAAAATTCAAGTGTGTGTAATGTAATTTCCTGTACACAAGTGTAAGGAGAATGAAATAATTGTTACTCAGGGTCTGTTGCAACACAAAAAAACCCCATGAAAGATAAAGAGCACAAGAACAGTACTTAAAAAAACCCCACACAAAATAAATATAAACGTGAAAAACGAACAAGAGAAATTCTGTAGATGCTGGAAATCCAAGCAACACACACAAATTGCTGGAAGAACTCAGCGGGCCAGGCAGCATCAATGGAAAAGAGTATGGTCGAGTTTCGGGCCGAGACCCTTCTTCAGGATTGAAAAAGAAAGGGGAAGATGCTAGAATAAAAAATAAAACATATAAATAAATAAGATAGCCTATGTAGAGTACCTAGAATGATTGTCCATAAAGTGACACGAATGCATATAAATGACATAAATGCAATCATCTTAGTGAAGTAAATGGACCAACACAAATAAAAAAATATTGGTGTCAGTTTGAAAATCTGTAAAATAAATGCTTGGCTACTGGACCAATGCCTATCATATGAATTATAACTATATCAATAGAAAATAATTAAGACAGAATGTATTAAATACATTTTGCAAAGAAAATTTGTATCCCTGCATCCTACACTCATGACAGTCATCCCTGTAAACATATTTCTTTTTATTTAAATACTTTGAGTGAGTTCGCAGAGTTTAAACTGATACAGTGTTGTACAGCCCTGGCTGAATCGCTTTTTAGGAAATGGGGATTTCCACAATAAACCTGAATTTGGATGGTTTTCCTGATGACGAATAATCCAGGTTCTCGCTGGTACAGATTTATATCGCCATTTGTGAATTGGGTGCTTGCCCTTATTATACCTGCATCAAAGGTACTTCTGGTAGCCATTGTTCAAATTTACATGGTAGCCAGTTTATAAAAAGAATTGCCTTGCAGGCATTAATGCAAATGAATGCCTCTGAGATCATGTTTGTTATACAATGTAAAATAAATGCATTCTTATTCATATACTTCCATTTAATCCTCTAGAACTAATTTACACACCATTTGAGCTAACAGATGTTAATGGGATGGGTGATGCACAAATGCAGCCTAAAACAAATGGCATGTCTGTTGTGTTATTTGTTAATAGTCAAATCATGATGAAAACAGAAGTGTTGAATTTAGTGTATCCATGCACAGAAGCATTCTTGCTGGATCAAATTTTCTCCTTGTCTAGGGATAGTTGATTTCAAGTGGAACGGTGTGCTTGCTGCTGGTGTTGGTTCAATATTATCTGACCAAGGACATGTCTGTATCAGGGTTAGGCTTATTATCTCTGACATACTGGACATTGTGAGATTTGTTGTTTTGTACCATGCAATACATATATAATCATTCTGTTACAGTAAGAAATATATTTAAAAAGTGCTAAATAGTGAAGATCACAGAGGGCCATGGCCTTGTCTACTGCCGTGATGAGTCCACACTCACACTGGAGGAGCAGCACTTTATATTCCATCTGGATAGCCTCCAACCTGATGGCATGAAGGTTAATTTCTCGAACCTAGCAATTGCCCCCCACTCCCTATTCCCCATTCCCATTTCTCTCACTCACCTTATCTCATTACCTACCCATCACCTCCCTTTGGTGCTCCTTCCTCTTCCCTTTCTTCCATGGTGTTCTACCCTCTGCTAGCAGATTCCTCCTTCTCCAGCCCTTTATTTCTTTCACCAATTGACTTCCCAGCTCTGTACTTCACCCCTCTCCTTCTCCTGGTTTCACCTATCACCTGCCACCTTGTACTTCTTTCTCCCCCCCCCCCCCCACCTTCTTACTCTGACATAATCTCTTTTTTCCAGTCCTGATGAAGGGTCTTGGCTCAAAACGTTGACTGTACACTTTTCCATTGATAGTGCCTGGCCTGCTGAGTTCCTCCAGCATTTTGCGTTGCTTGGATTTCCAACATCTGCAGATGTCCTCATTTTTGTGATAGCCTGAAATGCTGAATGTACATTGTCGGGCTCCTATACTTCCTTTCTGATGTTAGTAATGAGAAAGCGGCATGTCCTTGACAGTGAGGGTCCTGAGCGATGGATGCCACGTTCCTGGGACACCACCTTTTGAAGATGCCTTCGATGGTGAGGAGGCTTGTGTTTGTGTTGGAGCAAGCTGAGTCGAAAGCCCTCTGCAGCTTTTGTTGATTCTGTCCGCTTCGTACTAGACAGTGATGCAACCAATTAGAATGACCTTCACTGTACATCTGCAGAAAATTGCTAGAGTCTTTGACAACAGATTACATTCAAACATCCCATTTCAATCCAGTGACTCCCAGCACCAGTGATGGCTCAGTGAGCATCTCACAGATGGAATGCTCATTGATGTAGATCCTAACTTTGTTCTTTTGTACAAACCAATACTAGACTTCAGTTTCACATCCACCTTGATTCCTATTTTGAATATGGAAATATTAGAATCAGATTTATTATAAGACCATAAGACATAGGAGCAGAATTAGGCCATTCAGTCCATCGAGTCTGCTCTGCCATTCCGTCATGGCTGATCCCAGATCCCACTCATCCCCATAAACCTGCCTTCTTGCTATATCCTTTGATGCCCTGACTGATCAGGAAATGATCAACTTCTGCCTTAAGTATTCCAGAGCATTCCACAGATTCACTACTCTCTGGCTACAAAAAATTCTCCTTATCTCTGTTCTAAAAGGATGCCTCTCAATTTTGAGGCCGTGCCTTCTATTCTGGAGACTTCCAACAGAGGAAACATCCTTTCCACATCCACCCTATCTAGTTCTTTCAATATTCAGTAGGTTTCAATGAGATCCCCACGCATTCTTCTAAATTCCAGTGAGTACAGACCCAAAGCTGCCAAACACTCCTCATATGTGAACCCGTTCATCCCCGGAATCATCCTCGTGAACCTCCACTGGACTCTCTCCAAAGACAGCATATCCTGACTTAGATAATGTGAAATTGCAGCAGCAGTCCAATACAAAGACACAAGATTACTATAACTAACAAAATAAATAAAAAGTGCACAAAAAAAAAGTTTCAGGAACCTGATGGTGGAAGGGAGGTAGCTGTTTCTGAATCATTGAGTATGGGTCTTCATGCCTTGTGATGATGGTGAGTTCACCAGCCTATTTAATGTCTCTCAGTCCTCACCATCCAGGGCATGTCCTCCTCAACTGTGGTAAGTAGAAGAGGGCATACGTTGAATGATGAGGACTGAGAGACATAAAATAAGCTGGTGAACTCTCCACAGAAAGTCGAAGTTTACCCAACATGCATTCAGAAATGATGAATGGGTAATTGGGTATTTAGGAATGTATTCAACCAAATTCAAGCATGAGTTCATGATGAAAAAAATGAAAGGAAGGAACTGAAAAAGAACGATAGAGTTAAATAATTCTCTTTGTCCATTAGTAATTGGCATATATTTTTCTTTAATTAGTTACTTATCAAATGATTTTCTATCCTTTGTTTTCTGCTGAATTTGTCTATCCATATCATTGCCTTTTTTGAATGTTTGTGGCACAGATTTGGCTACCTCATTTGACTGCATTTCAAAGATCACTGCAGTAAATATAATATATTATGTAAACAGGTTTATAATTATTCTAGAGCTGGAATAAAGAAACACTGTATAAATCTATTTTTCTTCATTCTTGCAATGTCTGCAGAATTTTTATTCAGTCATTAAGCCTGTTTAGAAAGTATTGAGCTAATGGCCACATTAAAATAATGCAGACAGAGTTTTAACCCAAACATACTCATATAGATAGAACTGAGGAAATTAAACCCATGAATGTAAATTAATTTATTCATTCCATAAAAGCTACAGCAGTGTTTATAACATCACAAATACCATTGGCTTGCAAAATATGCTGCTTGTTTTACTGCTCCCTGCAAAAAT
Organism: Hemitrygon akajei; assembly: GCF_048418815.1. Taxonomy (NCBI): domain Eukaryota; kingdom Metazoa; phylum Chordata; class Chondrichthyes; order Myliobatiformes; family Dasyatidae; genus Hemitrygon; species Hemitrygon akajei. The sequence goes on from NC_133136.1 coordinate 18,809,319, forward strand.
AAAGTTATTGAAAGTTTAGTGAGCAATATAAGCGGATCCATTTTCACACCAGGAACATTTAAACTAGACAAATGATCAGCTGTCTTGCATTTCTACAGAACTGTTAAGGGACACTCATTACTATCTTTTATCCCTTTAATTCCAAAGCTAAACAGAAGAGATTCTGCAGATACAGGAAATGCAGAGAAACACATAAACATGCAGATCAGGCAGCATCTACTATAAACAGTTGACATTTTGGGGTGAGACCCTTCATCAGACCTGATTAGTTTGATCCGTTTCCTTGATCCTGACATCATGGTGACTAAAATCTTGCAGGGTGGGGCAACGGCTTTTCTATTCTCTTCTGCACTATTGGTCTACTTGGAGTAGTGCCTCTCACAGTCTATCCCAAAGGTCCTGCAATTACCTCTGCACCGTAACCATGCACTTCTCTCTTACGATCTTCCCTGAAATCTCTTCTTTAACCTAACTTTTAATCACTGCTCCTAATAGCTCTATTACATTTCTTTGAATGCTGTGGCAATTTAAAATCAATTTCCAAGCAACTCAGCTATGTTTTTAGTGTAGTTACAATTTCAGACTTCAAGCTGTGTGGCAAAATAAACTTGAGAACTCAATTGGAAGATGAATAAAATGATCAGACCACGGGGAAAGAGTAAAGGGTTTGGATCAATCAGGAAAGTCTTTCAAAGGAATGACACAGACATGATAAGGTTGAATGACCAGCCTTTTGTCACATTTGATTCCACAATATTTTGTTATTTGGAAGAGAATAAGAAGGCATAAATGATTTTTTTCTCTTACAAGCCCAGTAGCATGAAAGTTACTCAAAGCCCTAAGTATATGGAACAGAAAAGACATTCTATTCAAGTTTGTTTGTTCATTTACTTATTAAAGATACAGAATGGTAACAGGTCCTTCTGGCCCAATGAACCTACACTGTCCAATTATACCCACGTGACCAACTAACCCTACTAATCTGAATATCTTTGGAACGTGAGAGGAAAATGTGGTTATGGGGAGAATGTACAAGCTCCTTACAACACACAGCAGTGGGAAATGAACCAGGTCTTTGGTGTTGCAATAGTACTAAGCTAACTGCTATGCTACCAGGCAGCCCCCAAGTTAGAATGGCATAGATTGATTGCAACCTCCTTGCATTTTTATCCCTGGTGGTCTGGAATCCAATCTTCCCCTGGTTGAATGGAAGGTTTGGAATTAATTACCCTCCAATCAACTTATACAGTTTTAGTTAAAGTTGTTGGATACAGAAAACGGCTCAGAAGCTGTGATGTGGATCCAATGTGCAATATTTATTTAACAACTCTCTTAAAACACAAGAAATGCCTCTCTATTTTTTTAATCCTATAAACTGTCAATTGTCTCCATAAAGCACAATGGATGCCAGGAAATAGGCAGTATCCTAATCAAGGCAGACATTTCTCATGTCATGAACTTCATATGTGGCTATCAGCAAACTACTCTTCCATGGAAACTGGACGGTGTCCAAACCCAGCCATTAGAAAGTGGTCAGAAATGGAACCCTGGGCTAAATCTTCCTTCCCCCAGTTGAAGGATATTTTGGTCAACTTCTTAGAACATGGAACAGTACAGCCGAGGATCAAAGAAAACAATCCAGGTTTGTGCAGCCTCCCCTTATAGATAAAACACTCTAATCTAGGAAACATCCTGGTGAAGATCTTCTGCATCCTTTCTAAAGGCCCCACATCTTCCTGTAATGTGAAGTCCTGATTGCTCACGTCACTCTAATTGTGGCCTAACAATGGCTATAAATAGCTGTAACATAACTTCCTGACGTGCCTGCATCGAATATCGAAGGCAAACATGCTGTATGCTGTCTTTACCACTCTATCCATCAATGTTGTCATTTTCACGGTGATGTGGATTTGCATTCCAAGATTTTTCCACACACTTACTACTCCAAAAACACCCGCCACTTATTGAAGTAAAATACTCAAAATGCTGGAGGAATTCAGGTCAGGCATAAACTGTGGAGATGTTTCGGGCCAAGACCTTTCATCAGGACCTCCAGCATTTTGTGTATGCTACTCTGGATTTCCAGCATCTGCAGAATCTCTTGTGCTTATGATTTGCTGCCATTTACTTGCATTTGACCTTCCACCATGCAATGCCTCACACTTGTTGGGATTAAACCTATCTGCCATTTCAAACTGAGCTACTCACTGTATTGATTTTTACATATCTTCTGTCAACTTTCCTCACTATCCACAGCTCCAATGGTTTCCACATCACCTTCAGGAAATTGATACTGCTTTGCCAAATTGAGGCCAGCACATTTCAATGAAATCTACAGTACTATTTCTCTCATGCATGTCTGTAAAACCTAACAATAGTGATCACTGGTTTTCAATACATTACTAAAATAAATTAGCATTCACCACTGTGATGAACAGAAAATTCATCTTCTCCTTTCTTCTTCTTCTTCACAATGAAAAGAATCAAAATTAAAATACATAATCATAAACCATTCATTTAAAATTTTAGGAGGGGAATACTTCCATTTTCAACATAGTTCATTAATTCTAGGAGGGTAGCTTTATTTTGCAATCCAAAAGATTTCTTGGAACTGTCTCTCAGCTGCTAACGCTCCCTGGTACTACATTTCCCCTTCATGCTTCACTTAAACTAACAGTGACATGTGCTAATTTGTTAAGGCAAAAGAAAGGATCAGCTATAGAACTCCGTCATATTAATCAGCTGGCAAATGCTGCCATAGTATGCTTCTTTCATCATCCGATGACTCAAGTGACCTTTCACCTCAGATATCACTCATTGGCCCTACAGAAAAGAAAATGTCTACTCCTGGCAGCTCATTTCTCTTGTTGTCTTCATCCATATTCAAAGATATGTCACAGCCACCTAGCTAGAAGAAGCTAATCAAAAGGAATTTTCTCTTCCTGTCCCACGGAGATACGAATACAACTGCACTGCAATCAAACTCTTTTCAAAATGCAATCAGGGTGAAAGAAGCCCAGTTCAATCAGCGCTTGAAGGAGCAGAGAGTTTTGCAATTTACTTTTATCTTTGCAAATGAAATCTTCACCTTGGGCCCCTTCTTCATTCTCTTTGGTTTAATCTGTGAATCAACAAACTCCCAAGGCTGTCAACTTTTCTGTGCGTTGAGGTAGTAGGATTCATTAGAAGGTGAGAAGGTGGGATAGTCGGTAAGGAAGATCCCAAGTTAAATGAACATCTGGAGAACGTATGATTGATATGCTAACAAGATAACTGCATTGCAACACTATCTGGGGGTTCTACTAAGAGCCAGACCTAAATTGCTAACCTGCTTTTCCTTACTGTTGCACCATGGCTTCCAGCATCTGCAGAGTCTCTAGGGTTTATGATTTGCTGTATATTTCCAGCAGGTTTAACTTGCACTTGAAAAGATAAGCGATGCTGGAGAGATCAAATATGCAGAGGGGACAAGAGAGGAGAACAAATGCAGAAAGAATGACGGCTAGAAAGAAAGTAAAAGGAAAGAGAATTCAAGTCTACTGTACCATTACTAAGTCAATGTTACTAGGCTGGAAAATTAACAAGACTCAGCCTCTGAGATTTTTCAGTAATTTTTGCACTGTGTTCCCAAGATTTGGTTACAGTGATGAAATATAACGATCCGCAGTGAGCCTATGTGCAAGCAGCCAGCTGCAAAGAGGAAGAAACAGGGCTATTCGGATATGAGTGCCCAGACCCCATCAGATTTGACAGGCTTACCCAACCTTGAATTATTTGAACTGAGTTTCAGAAATAGTTTAAAGCCTGAGTGTCAGGAGAATGTTCATGGCTGACATCATCTGTACACAGTTATATGACATTCCTTGTTGGCAGTCTGTTCGTGTTTAAAGGATGACTGTAATGGGAATATAATCAGAAGAGTGAAGCTGCTGTGTAGTAAAAGATAACATTCCATTTTCATGAAAAACCTGCCAATAAATAGATTAAATCTAGTTTTCAGTTTCTCCCACTTCCTTAATTAAAATCTTTGTTACCTATTCAGTTTAAAGACAAGAAAAATATGAAACTTAAGTACTTCTAAAAAAGTTTCCCATTCAGAAGTGCCTCAGAGGTGAAGGCATGGTGTGCTAATGTAGTTCCTGACATTGCCTACTTAGCACAGCGATGTTTTATTAGAATTTGAGACTTTAAGTACATTCACTTTTTGATGTGGGGGTTAAGCTTGTGGACAAATGAACTGGTCACAAACATTTGAAAATTGCTGGGAAAGAATAGCAATTGCTTATGTTTATTCATATGTGAACATATGATAATCATTACATAATTGCTGGGTTCTGGTATATTATCAGAATCAGATTTAATATTACCGGCATATATCGTAAAATTTGTTAACTTTATGACTGCAGTACAATGAAATACATGATAAATAAATATAGAGTAAGAGAAAGGGAATTATAGTAAGTATATATATGTCTATTAAATAAACATAACGGAAATAAAAGAGTAGTGAGGTAGTGTTTACAAGTTCAATGTCCATTCGGAAATCGGATAGCAGAGGGGCAGAAGCTGTTCCTGATTTGCTGAGTGAGTGCCTTCAGGGTTTTGACAGTAACAGTGTGAAGAGGGCACATCCTGGGTGGTGAGAATCCTTAATGGTAGATGCCACCTTCCTGAGGCGTTGCTCCTTGAAAATATCTTGGATACTATGTAGGCTGGTACCCATGATGGAGCTGATTAAATTTACAAGTTTCTGCAACTTACTTAAATCTTGTGCAATAGCATGCCCCCACCCCCATTCCAGATGATGACACAGCCAGATAGAATGCTGTCCAGGGTACATTTGTAGAAGTTTTTGAATATTTTACTTGAAAAATTAAATCTCCTCAAACTACTAATAAATATAGCCACTGTCTTGCCTTCTTTATAGCTGCAGTCAATATGTTGGATCCAAGTTAGGTCCTCAGAGATTTTGACACTCAGGAGCTTGTAATTGCTTACTCTCTCCACTTCTGATCCCTCTATGCGGATTGGTTCGTGATCCCTCGTCTTACCCTTCCTGAAATCTACAATCAGCTCTTTGGTTTTACTGACTGTGTGCAAGGTTGTTGCTGTGACACCTCTCAACTAACTGGTATGAACCATTTGTTTTCTTCTTATTCCAAAGGTTTTATTGTTCATATTATATGAGGTTATTCCGATTACATGTACAATATGACTCAAACCAAACACGTCTTTCAGAAAATTTCTTTTTATATCATAAAACTTCAGCAGCTCTGGATATATATGCAGTGCTCCTTGCTTTATGCAGAAATAATGAGACTGAATCAATACCATGGTCCAGAAATTCCTGAGAAGTTAACATTGTGCTGGGACTTTCACCTGTGTGCACGTCCTCCCACTGCAGAATTTATTTACAAACTAGGCCTGGATTTGTGCCACTGGGAGTGCGGTCCAAGACTTGAATTGACCAGATCCTGCTTGAGTCTTACGTTGGAGCAGAGAGACTGGGGGTGGGGGTCAGGGGAGGAATGGAACAGGCCTGCTGATCTAAAATAAACTTTACTCATGAAACCAAGTCATTGCGGCAGGGCACAAGGATGACATATGCTGGAGAAAGCATGGTGTCATTTCTACAACGGTGAAAAATGTCAGTGATGGTTGATATCCTATTTCACATAAAGAAACATGACTTTTGATTGGGTAACTCTGAGAGAAATAGCATTTTGCAACCGAATATCAATGCAGCAATCCCTGATCTTATGGCTTGGTGTTGCGGGCAAACTTCATTAGTTTAATTACTATATTCCTGTGATTATAGCTTCAAAGTACTTGCTGCAATTATGCTGCATCCAGCATCATATTGCTGTGCAATTCAAAAAGTTCAGCACAACAAAAACCAAGGAAACGGGATACCATACAGCAACTGCTACAACTATCTATGTCCAACGCAAATGCCCACACACTGTCCGCAGCAAGAAATCCCCAGTTTGCAGCATCCACTCTGTCCATCACTAGAAGGTACACCATGGAACTTTTGAGACTTCGGATGATCATGTTCAATATAAGACATTTTTATCAATTATCCTGAGTGCATTTGTGTTAATTATTTTGATGGACTTATAGAAAGTGGAATAATTGGAAATTCATCTGAAATATTATGAAGCTGAGTGTTACTACATACAATGTGTACATTTTAGATTAAACTTACATTTGTTAGTTTTCTACTTAAGTGGTAGTGATGGGATATCTGAGGCAAATGTGAAGGCATTGTCTTAACAAAAGGTCCTCTGCAGTCAAGTGATTCAGGCTTATCACACCATCAGAATAATGCAGGGGATTTTTGATTCCTGTGGTCTGGTGGGAAACTAGCCAGAAGATAAGACCAACCACAGAAAGGTTTGCTTTTAATTTAACCTGCTTCTCTGAACAGATAGAAAGACCAATTACTGGCTCCTTCTTCGTGATGGATTGAACTTTGATGATGTCACCACACAACAAAGGTTGTTTTAAACCAGTGGACCAAAGAGAGGAAGCCATTGACCAGCTTCTATTGAAAGAAGAATAAAGGATCTAACTAGGATCAAATGGGTACATTTTCTTTAATGTTTTTTTTTATTTTCCTGTGCTTGTAGGAGGAGCAAAATTGCCCATATTGGTGAGTAATTCCTCAGGTACAGGAAAAGTGTGCTTGCTTTCCTTCTAAATCCTGATGAAGGGTCTCGGCCCGAAATGTCGACAGTGCTTCTCTTTATAGATGCTGCCTGGCCTGCTGTGTTCCACCAACATCTTGTGTGTGTTGCTTGAATTTCCAGCATCCGCAGATTTCCTCGTGCTTGCCTTGCTTTCCTTCTCTTGGGCTATCGGCTGCACACAAGATCTCAGAGTAGGGATGAGACCATCTTGTTTTGCTTAGAGAGAATCGGCATGGTAATAGGCCTTTCAGGCTCAATTACACACGTGACCAATTAACCTATTAACCTCTATGTCTTTGCAATATGGGAGGAGAGCAGAGCACCTGGGGAAAACCCATGCAGCCACAAGGAGAACATACAGAACTCCTTACAGACAGCGGCAAAACTGAACCTGGGTTGCTGGTGCTTTAACAGTGTAATGCTAACCGCTACACTAGCAGGCCGCCCCAGTCGCCACTCTATAAATATATTATCTAGCTTCTGATGCATTAGCTTGTGAAAAGCCTTTTGAATTCCTTTGCCCAATCCACCCATGCATATCGGTGAGCTGATGTTTCTTCAAATAATTTAGTTTAGTAGGCACAGTTTTACATTTACAACCTAATTACAATGTTGATCTAATATCATCGGCTGAAGGGCTTGTTTCTGAGCTGCACTGTTCTATGTTCTAATTTAGTATGTTTTTGCATTATAAACACTTTATTAGTTTCAAGTTCATGTGATTGATTGACTGTTATCTAACTGAATTCTTTCTTCTTTCCTCTAACACAACTGATTGAAAGACTACAGACCTTTATAAAGGGTCTTGGGCCAAAATATTCACTGTTTAATCATCTCAACAGATGCTGCCTGACCTGCTCAGTCCCTCCAGTATTTTGCATGTGTTCCTCAAGATTTCCAGCATCTCTTGGGTTTCTGAGTGAAAGACCGTTGGAGTATAGCGCAGTGGGGTGCAGGAGACATGCTCCTATTCAAAACGTATTTACTTACTTATTCATTTATTGAGATACAGTGCGGAATACGCCCTTCTGCCCCTTTGAGCTGCACTGCCCAGCGATCCCCTCATTTAATCCTAGCCAAATCACGGGACAGTTTACAAAACCAACTAACCCACAACCTGATAGTGTTTTGGACTGTGGGAGGAAACCGGAGTACCCAGAGGAAATCCACGTGGTCACAGGCAGAACGTACAAACTCCTTACAGGCAGAGGTGGGAATTAAAGCCGGGTTTCTCATAATGTAAAGTGTTGTGCTAACTATTACACTACCATGCTGCCCCAATAATAAGGGAGCTTCCATCACAGCAGGAACAAATGACAGAGAGCAAAGTCTAACTTCTTTAGGAGTGTATCATCGGGTCCCTGTGCCACTTGCTTGGCCTGTTGTTCTCTGCTGTTATTTATACTATAAAATAAAGGCTTGAAGATAACTTTGTAAAGACAGGAGTGAACTCTGGTCCCTTGGAAAACAGGAAAGCATCAAAAGCTAATTTTGTTTTTAAAGGACATAGAAGAAAGAACAATAAACAGTCTGCAAGAGGAATGCTGTGGCCCTATTAGCATTTGTGGAGGAAAATGCAAGTGCTGATGTTTTGGGTTGAAAACCTCCATCAGTGCTGAGAATGGTAGGGGGGGAATTGTTGGTATAAAGAGGAGAAGGGGACTTGTAGGTTAATGGTGGACCAAGGAGGGATGAAGGATAACAGACAGATGGGGCCAGGTAGGGGAGAAGGAGAGGTAAAGTTAGGAGACAGACAGAGGCAGATGGAGAATTAGTTTCTCCATAGAACAACAAACTGGGTAAATTCTACAGAATCTAGATTAGGTAAGTAGCACAGAATATTGGAGATTTTTGACAAACACATGGTTTGATAAGTAGCAAGTAACATTCACACCTACAGGTTATTTCCGACAAGAGAATGTCTAAGCCGTTGCCCTTGACATTCATAGGCCATCACCATTAATCTCCCTGCTAACAGCACACTGCAAGTAGCCATTGAGTAGAAAGTTAACTGGACCAGCCAGCACTGTATCTACCTGAGATCTTAGTGATGACAAGGCACAAGTAGGGAGTGCAATGTGATACTTTCCAGCTGCCTGGATGAGTGTAGATGCAAGAGCATGGAGGAAACTTGGCACCATGAAGGAACAAGCAGTCCACTTGATTGGCACCATGCCCATCATTGCAAAAATAATTAATTCTGTCAACCTTTGTGGGCCGTGGCTGTAATATGTACCTATCTCCTGCGTGGGCTTCTCCGACAGCACTGCTAAACCTGCAGTCTCCTCCACAGAAAAGGACCAAGGAACAAGTGCAGATGAACACTGATGCCTGTGCATATTCCCTTGCAAGCCACCATTCTCACTCAGGACACCGTTCCTTCAACATCACTGGGCCAGAATAAGATAAGATCAACTTTATTCTTCAAATGTACATTGAAATGTATTGTTCGCATCAAATCAAATTCACGAGGGTTGTGCTGAACAGCTCACGGGTTTTTCCGCATTTCCAGTGCCCACAATTTACTAACCCTAGCTGTGCACCCTTAGAGTGTGGAAGCACCTGGAGGAAACCCAGTGGTCACGGAGAGAACATGCAAGCTTCTTACAGGCAGTGCAAGGAATTGAACCTCCATTTGTGATTTCTGGCACAGTGTGCTACAGTGCCTTCCCATCCTGGAGGTCCTGAGCAACAGTACTGCTGTTCCACAGGTCTTGTATCCCTGCTTCATCCTAACCAACTCATGATGTCTGCGTGAAATTTACATGTTTTCTTTGTGACCATGTGTTTTATTGTTCTAAAGATATTGGGAAGTTAATTCACATTGTAAAGTCCTCCTGAGTATTGGTGAGTGACAGAATCAGAGGCATTGCTTTCTTCCAGGGTTGAGGAATCCAAAACCAGAGGGCATAGATGCAAGATAAGAGCGGAGAAAACTGAAAAGCGTCCTGAGAGGTAACTTCTTTACGCAGGGAGTAGTGGGCACCTGGAATGAGCTGCCAGAGGAAGTGGTCGAGATGGGTACTGCTGTAACATTTAAGAGGCCATTTTGTATCGGTACATGGAGAGTCATGGGCCGAATGTGGCAACTGGGACTAGCAGGGAGGACAATGTGGTTGGCATGTACTAGTTGGGCCGAAGAGCCTGTTTCCATGCTGTACCGTGCTATTATTCTGTTTGCATTTTGCTTGGCTATATCATTCAAAGAATTGCAGTTGCGTGGTTTCCCAGCGTAGAACAGGACTGCTCTGGAACATGCACTTTGGCCCACAATGTTGTGCTGAGCCAGCTAGAAAGTAAATCAACCCCCCCCCCCCCAAAACTAAACCCCTCTACCTACACAATGTCCATGTCCCTCTATCTTCCTTAGAAGGTTGGCGTCATTCAATGTCTGTAGTGAGATGCTGAAGATGTTCTATAGGTCAGTTGTGGAGAGCGCCCTCTTCTTTGTGGTGGCGTGTTGGGGAGGAAGCATTAAGAAGAGGGACGCCTCACGTCTTAATAAGCTGGTAAGGAAGGCGGGCTCTGTCGTGGGCAAAGTACTGGAGAGTTTAACATCGGTAGCTGAGCGAAGGGCGCTGAGTAGGCTACGGTCAATTATGGAAAACTCTGAACATCCTCTACATAGCACCATCCAGAGACAGAGAAGCAGTTTCAGCGACAGGTTACTATCAATGCAATGCTCCTCAGACAGGATGAAGAGGTCAATACTCCCCAATGCCATTAGGCTTTACAATTCAACCGCCAGGACTTAAGAACTTTTTAAAAGCTATTATTAATGCTTTTTGAGATAGTGATTTAGATGCATATCATATTTTTTACTGAGTTAAGTATTGTATGTAATTAGTTTTGCTACAACAAGTGTATGGGACATTGGAAAAAAAGTTGAATTTCCCCATGGGGATGAATAAAGTATCTATCTATCTATCTATCTATCTATCTTCCTCACATTCACGTGCCTATCTAAATATCTCTTAAAGGCCTCCAATGTATTTGCCTCTACCGCCACACCAGGCAGTGCATTCCAGGCATCCACCACTTACCCCTCATATCCCCTTTGATTCTGCCCCCTCTCACCTTCAGTGCATACCCTCTGGTATTAGACTTTTCTACCCTGGGAAACAGATGCTCCATCTACAACACAAGTGAATCTGCAGATGCTGGAAATAAATAAAAACACAAAATGCTGGCAGAACTCAGCAGGCCAGACAGCATCTATGGGAGGAGGTAGTGACGACGTTTGGGTTTCGGCCCGAAACATCGTCACTACCTCCTCCCATAGATGCAGTCTGGCCTGCTGAGTTCTGCCAGCATTTTGTGTTTTTATTAGATGCTCCATCTACTCTACTTTAGGCTCTCATAATCTTATAAACCTCAATCAGATCTCCCCTCAGCCTCTGCCACTCCAACGGTGTAATTAGGGACACACTGTAAACGGTGGCCTTTCCATCAATGTCCACATCCTGAAGAGATGAATAGGGAAAGAAAATGGAACAAAAGGAAAACTGACTGTTTACCAGTGCCCGTGGTTGAAGCATGAGAGAAAGAAGTACAATGCAGAACACCCACAGTACATCTCACTCTGATCTATAAAAGGTTAAGTTCAAAGATATATTAGAATTCCCACATTATTCCATTTGGAACCAAATGTTTTTGAAGCTATGAGGTACTTATGGCATTATTCCCAGGGTTCATTTGCTACATTTATTAGAGCTGTACTTGAACTAGTCAGCTCCAGTAAAGAAGGGAAAGTAGGAAGAGCCTCATTAAAAAATCATTAAGACAAAATCTCACAGTATATTTCAGCTTGTTTCCATTTTTTTAATATTAAGGTAAAAATGATAAAATACTGCCCTGGAACCTGGCAACTTCCTGAAGCTTTGCTAATGTTCCCCACTCGCCTGTTGAATTTACTGAATCTGTGTCACCTGGGGGCTGGTGTCTCACACATCCAGCCATTCTTCACAAGTCTGTCTCGGCACTGAGCTATTCTTGGCATCACTATAAACGCTGACCCAATAGCTTGTCTAATGTCCCTACAAAGACTTCGTCCACCAATATGTAGAAGATGATTCTGCTTCTACTTACCAAAGATATGAAATTAGCTGCTGCAATGACCAAGGACAAATAAGTTAACACAATCCACAAATCAAACTGGACCATCTGGCTCTAAAGTCTGTGCTTTACTTACAAATGCATTCGGAAGCAAAACATCTGGCAGATCTGTACATAAAATATTGAAATACAAACGTACAAGACCTCCATAAAAAAGCTGTATCAAAGCAAAATGTACAAATTAATGATGTGCGTTTTGACTTAAACACAGGCAACAAATTCTAAAGTGTAAATTTGACTCATGATAAGGTGCAATAGGATGCAACTGAGAATAGAATATTTCAGATATCAAGGAGTATATTCTGTTAATCAGCAACCTATTGTAAATTTAATCCTGTTTTCTTTCCACCACCTTAAGGTCTGCTATAAAAGGCAGGGTTTCTCAGTGGACATCACCATTCCTGTTCTGCCACGGCAGTCCACAGCCTCCTCCGCTGCCACAATGAGGCCTCTCTCAGATTGTAAGAGCAACGCTTCATATTCCGTCTGGGTGGTCTCCAACCTGATGGCATGAACATCGTTTCTGGAACTTCTGTTAATTTCTTCCCCCCAGCCCTTCCCTCTTTTTCCATTTCCCATTCTGACTGCCCTCTTGCTCCTCTTCTCCTCTGATGGGTACCAGGTTAACCTGTTTCTGATGCTTTGGGATGTTTTCCATGCTCAATTATTCCTTCTCAAAGACCATAAACAACTTGAAGATTACTTCTGTCAAATCTTACGTAATAACATCAGATATTTTCGCGGATTTATCCACTGTGTGGTAATCAGGCTGAAATTTTCACTTTGATAATAAAATTGTTCGGACTGCAAATAGGTAAAATACATCTTATCATTAAAAATATCAGTGTTCTGTTTCAGTGAATATTTTCAGGAATTATTTTCAGTTTAGTCTCAATCACACATTCACCCTTGTCAACTCATCTTTAATAACCTTTTAACGACTGAAGATTAAGTCTCCGTAGTTAAGTTCATTGTCAGTTCTCCCAGTGCCTTTCTAATACACTTCAGCTGGGAAGTTCTAATGTACCCAAGTGGATGCCCCGGACTGCTGTTGGTAGTTACCAGCTGATTTGATTGTGGGAGGAAGGAGTCCTTATCAAACTTTCGCCCAAAACCCAAACCCTTGAGTGAACTGTGTGAGGAATATACATTCCCAGAACCAAGGCTGGGATTAGGGAAAAGTGGAATCTGCCTTTTCTGAAAGGAATGGTCCCCTGAGTATTAGGCACAGCAACACCTCTACTTTCTTAGAAGTGTGCGCAGGTTCAGCATGTCCTCTAAAACTTCGATAGATGAGTGGTGTAGAGTATATTGACTGGTTGCATCTCAGCCTGGTATGGAAACACCAATGGCCTTGAATGGAAAAACATACAAAAGGTAGTGGATGCAGTCCAGCCCATCACAAGTAAAGCCCTCCCCAATACTGAGCACATTTTCAAGGAGTGCTGTCGCAGGATAGCAGCATCCATCATCAAGACCCCCCACCCCGCCACCCAAGCCATGCTCTCTTCTCACTGCTGCCATCAGGAAGGAGGTACAGGAGCCTCAGCACTCTCACCACCACCAAGGAACAGTTACTCCCCTCAGCCATCAGGCTCGTGAACCAGAGGGGACAAGTTCACTCGCCGCAGCAGTGAATTGATTCCACACTTTTGGACTCACTTTTAAGGACTCTACAGCTTGTGTTCTCGACATTTTTCTGTTCATTTTCCCTTTTTTATGTATTTGCACAGTTTGTTGTCCTTTGCATATTGGTTGTTTTTCTGTCTCTGTCATGTGCAGTTTTTCCTTGATTCTGTTGTATTTCTTTGTATCTACTATGAATGCCTGCAAGAAAATGAATCTCAGGGTGGTATATGGTGACGTACTTTGAAAATAAATTTATTTTTGCCTTTTGAAATTTGAACCTTGAGTGTTAATGTACTGATATTACGTTATCTCAGATCAACACTGCGATCAGTGCCACTCTAAAAGTGATCGTCTTAAAAACAAGAAATTCTATATTAACAGCAGAAGCTCTCCAACACACTCCCAATCCATCCGCGGACTTCCAGAGAGAGAAAACTTAACACAGAATATCAGATACTTTGAAGTTTTTTTGAGGTTGTTTGCCTAAGGCAGGGCTGCCACGAACCAAAATGCCAGGTTGGGAGCGGGCCTAAGGATTTTATCTCTCTCACTTGTAGTTCTAGAACATGGAATGGAATGGCACAGTACAAGAACAGGCCAACCCATGACATTTGTGCCAAACACAATGCTGAATTAATTCTCTTCTGCTTCTACATGATTTATATCCCTCTATTCACAGCATATTCATATGTCTATCAAAAAGCTTCTTAAATGCCACTATCATATCTGCTTCTGCGACTATACCCGGCAGTCTGCCTTGGGTACCTACCACTCTTGTGTAAAAAAAATCTTTTTCCCTCACACCTTAAATGTATGTCCCCTAATGCTCGACATTTCAACCCTGGGAGAAAGATTCCGACTGTTTATCCATCTATTTTATTCATATTTTTATCAACTTCTATCAGGTTGTCCCTTAGCCTCCAACACTCTAGAGTTCTGCAGTTGAATTTTATAAACTTCAAAGTTCAACGTTCAATGTACTGTGGTATTTGGTCCATAATGACAGGCGAGGAAGCTCGTTAAACTCAACAGCCGTTTTTATTGTGATGAACACAAAAACAGGGCAGGCGCTGTGACCCAGGGAGAGAACCCACTCAGTCACATACAGACGGGGGGTGACCATCACCCACCATGGTTACGGTCAGAGTGACCCACAAACACGCAAGCAAACAACTGTATAACCTGAGCTAAAATGTAACAGTAAATTAACTTGAACTTCCCACCATAAGCCCACACAAGCATTTTAACACAAGAACAATAACGAGCTTTGGTTATTAGAAATGTGGGGGTGGGCTGTTGACCACAACCCATCACCAATCACCCCCCCTTCCCTGATTGTTACACTGCTCACACCGGAGGGGTCATCTGTCCTCCCCAGAGTCCATAACAAAATCAAAAAGCCCCAGTGGTGGTCGATGCTGCCACCTGAGGCGCAGGGGGATTCCTGGATCCCCCCCCCCCAAGTGGAGGCAGTGTTTGATGAGGCAAGAGGCAGTGCACCCAGAGTGTCACTTCCTCTCTTCAGCCTCACTGGTGACCAAAGGCCAATACAGTGCCAGCCGGTCCCAGTGGAGCACGACTGCCTTCCACCACTCAGGCAATCACACCCGATACACCATGTCGGAGATGCGGATGAGCACCTCTCCCGGCTTCTTCCAGTGGCTTCCCAGATTGGGGGATAGTCCCATCTTCCGGGAGGGGCAGTAGACCCATATTGGGGCCTCCGCCATGTCCTGCTGCATTGGTGCCCCAGACTGTCGGCCCGGCCCCTTCTGTGACGTGTGAGTTTTGCAGTAGTGCACGAGCAGCTCCACGCCTGTCTGCCTGTGCCCAGGGCCTGTAGAAACATTCATGCAGTTTGTCCAACCACTTTGCGACCCCAAAATGGCTGGCCCCCGCTGGTCTGCGCACTGACCGCAACACCGTGGCGCAGAGCCCCCGGGAGACCACCAGCTGCAAGAGATGTCTGTCACCATTGGAAAACCGCCACCGCTGGAACAGCCAACCCATCGCACACTTCCAGCGTTCCCCACGGAGAGTATAGATCCAGGGCAGAGACCTCTGCGCACTCCGGCCGCCGTCCCACACTCAGTCATCCGCTCTCCCGGCCAGCACGGGATCGCTCCCCTGCTCGCTGCGCAGCTGCTAGTCAGTAGTGGGGGGGGGGGGGGGGGTGTCTACCTTACCACCGGTTGCCACCGCCGCTTGCCGCTGGTTCCGTTGCGTTGCGCTGGGTCGGTGCGGGGTGCGCTGCACTGCGGTTGTTGCTGCGGCCGTCTGCTCCACTTCCTGGCGCTGCCCTGCTGGAGAGCCAGGGCTTCAGCGCCAAGGTACAATGTTGCCCCCATCATGTCCACACCGGACCCCCCCAGCGGGACAGCAGGTCCAGGTCAAGGATGCAGGACACCCGCAAAGCAGCGAGCTACACCTCGTGAAGGCTCCTCTTCCCTCTCATCACCGCACAGTCACCGGTGACCGCAGCCAGCTGGAACACTGTCGTTGTCCACCCAGACGGGGATGGCTGGTCCATGCTGGGGAGGACACCCAGACTGGGATGGCTGGTCCATGCTGGGGAGGTCACCCAGACGGGGATGGCTGGTCCATGCTGGGGAGGACACCCAGACGGGTGATGGCTGGTCCATGCTGGGGAGGACACCCAGACGGGGATGGCTGGTCCATGCTGGGGAGGACACCCAGACGGATGATGGCGCTGGTTGACGCTGTGTCCACTGATGGATGGCATCTGATGCCCTCCACCACGCAGTCTATGCCTTGCTTCACCCAGACGGCCCAGCCGGTGGGGTGACAACGGAAGGATTCTGCTGGAGGACTCAGACTCAGCATTTCCCGATGGCTGTGCTGAACTGTGGCATGGTGCTGGTGTGGGGAGGTCCTAGGCCACACAAGCTACCTCGCCACACCAGCAGATCACTCCGTGGCATGCGGGGGGGCCAGTGCATTGCTGGTCGGACCCTCACAGGCTCTTCCTCATCAGTTTCCTCTTCTGCCTCGGTGACACAAGCCGGGCTCGGAGCATGCAGGTCGACGCTGGAAACCCTTGTGGTGGGGGGGAGGATAAAAGTGCTTCTGCTCGCTCAGCTCGGCCAGCGATGATGGTGATGTCAGGTGAACGTTCTGCCGGAGGCGCTCTGGCGCCAGCGTCTTTACAAAGGCACGGAGGGCAAGCTCTTCCTGGGCCGTGGGTGGGGGGGATGGGTAGCCTCGCCGAGTACAGAGGCGGAGATCTGCTGTGAGTGCTCCCAGGCTCTCTCCCACACGGCGCAGCCTGCTGCCCAGCTCCTCCCTCACTGCTCCCTCCACTGGTCTCTGCTCGAAACGCCGTCCCAGTGCCAATACAAGGGCCCTGTAGTCACGTTGCTCCGCCGGCGTTAGGCCAAGGAGGGCCCACAAGGCATCCCTCCCCACCCCCCCCAGCAGTGCCAGGGCAAGTTGCACTGCCATCTCGGTGGGGCTCCACCCGTTATGCAAGCTGGACGAGCCGGGCAAGGCTCCGGGCGCTGGTACCATTGTACCTGGGCAGCCTCGGAGTGAAACTTGTGGCATGAATTCCTGAGCTCCATTGGTTTTCCTCTTGCTCCGGTGCGTCAGTGATGCCTGCAGTGCTGCCTGTCCTCCCACGGCTGTGGCGTCTTGGGTTCCCCGGCGTGGGCCGCGACGGAGGCAGGTGATGCGCTCTGCCGGGAAGGGGAATCTGGGTGTGCTCGCTCCATCAGGCTTCTCTGGGAAGGCACGATGCTTGGTGCCCAGGTTTTCCCCACTGGGTCTCGTCTTCATGAGCCCTGCCTGTGGGTGTGGGGGAGGCATGCTGCTTAGCCTGGTCCCTCGAATTATTCCCTGGGTCTAACTGATGTCGTAGCTCTTCACTCTCATCGTCAATTTCGCATCCCACTCCTGACACCAATGTAGCGAGCATTTGGTCCATAATGACAGACAAGGAAGCTCGCTAAACTCAACAACAGATTTTATTATGATAAACACACAAACAGCAGGACACCATGACCTGGAGAGTGAACCGAGCCAGTTTCATGCAGACAGGGGAGGTGACCATCACACATCCCAGTTACGGTCAGGGTGACCCACAAATGCACAATTGAATAAATGTATCCCAAGCTAACATGTAACAGTAAATGAACGTGAACTTCCTACCATAATCCCACGAAAACATTTTAACATAAGAACAATAAACAATGCTGGTCATTTGAAATGTGGGGGTGGGCTGTCGACCATGCCCCCCTCTCCCTCCCTGGAGCATCGCAGTACTTTTATTATCGAAATATGTATACTATATACAACCTTGAGACTTCCAGGCAGCCACAAAACAAAGAATTCCCACAGAGCCCATTAAAAAAAAACTGTCAAACTCCCAATGTGCAGAAAAAAAATCGTGCAAGCAATAAATGTAATCAAAGAACATTCAGAAATGATGTTCACGAAAGTGACTCCACAGACGCGAAGCCAGTCATCACTGCAGTCGTCAGCCACAAAGCCAGTCAAACGTTTAAGGATTGCTGTCAGTTCATGTGCTACTGGTATTTTACCACGCAAACAATTGCCCCTTCTCCTCTCACACTGCTTTTTATTCTTTCTTCAAAATAAGAATAAGGCATTAATACAGTACTGTGCAAAAGACTTAGGCACATACATATTGTCAGGGTGCCCACGACCTTGTCAATGTGGTGTGGAGAGCGAGTTTGTAGATCTCACAGGAGCAAAGGATGTTGGGAATGTGAGGGTGAAACGCCTCTGGAGGGATGTTGGGACAGGTTGCAGAGAAGGAGTGACAGAGGCAGGATGGAGGCCAAGGGTGCAGACACACCCAGCCCTGAGACATCAAGCAAGGTCATTTGATTCCAGACAACTGGTTTATTGATTATTACAGAATGTCTCTCTGGTACTCCCCTCTCCGTCTCATCTCCCTTCCCCTTTTCCCAACCACGATTCCCCTCTCCCCTGCCCCCTCCTCACTTTCAGTCCACACCAGTATCGGGTTTATCATCACTCACATATATCATGAAATTTGTTTTTTTGGGGGGCAGCAGTGCAGTACAATACTTAAAATTACTACAGTACTGTACAAGCATCTTAGACGCACTAGCTATATATGTGTAGCTAAGACTTTTGCACAGAACTCTATCTACATTAACCTCTTAAAATAGTGTACTGTATTGGTGGGGAGACAGATGCAAAAACAGGGATGCTGAAATTCTTGGGCTGAATTTGATCTCTTTCTTCATGTTATAGAATAGTGGAGAATGGAATTCTGTCCTGTACCTACACTTCAATTAATGAACATTATGAGCCACTAAGGGGGAAATATCAAGGGACAATATTGAACCTGTATGGTATTTAGAAGATCTCTATCACCATAGCACTTAATGATCTAAGAATCCCAATGGATTTACGGCCAAAAAAATGAAGGGAAGTCTCAGAGCTGCCAGGATAAAGCTGCAGCTGTGAAAGTTGGCTCCAGAACACTTTGGGCCAAGGGCTGAATATTCAAATCTACACCGGATTTCTCCCTGTTGGGAGCCACATCACCCTATATTCATCCAGTGTTAATGTTGATGCAGATCCTGCTTGTAACCTACACTTTTTGTGTTCATCTGCTCACCAACATCGTGATCACCAACGTTGTACTATAAATCCTATTGCCTAGTGCAGGATTGGAGCCTTCTGTTTTTTAAGAGCGCCATTAAAAATAAGAGGTCACAGTTTGTCTCCTGGGCGTGACACAGAATCCATTCGGTGCACGATCTCAGTCACAATACCTGGGATTCATGACTCTACATGTTGAAAAATCTCCAGCACAAGCTGCTTTTCTTTTTAAAAATCCAAGTGCCTACCTTATAAAGGCAACGCATTTGTTTTGAGGCAATAATTGAAATAAACTAGCAAAATATCAGTTCCCAAGAAGGTCCATCTGTTTCTGAATACTCCTGCCATCATTTCCTATGAGATTTGTAAAATGATCCCATTATGTTGATTCTCAGTGTTGTCCATTACTTGGAAATTGGCCAAAAGTGTGCAGTTTTGGCTTTGGCCTTGGCTGTAGATGTCAGTAGGTTATCTGACCATGGGAAGATGATAGGCAGGTACATCTCAGTTTTCATTTAATCTCCATACAGATCCATTTCCAGAAGAGAGGACTGGAAAGCAGTCAGGTGTGGTGACTCTGGCTGAACATTTCCCTCCTCACCCAAGGCCAGACCTCACGATCCTACACTACACCCAGTGAACTCCACACCATCACCAATTCCTTCTTTATCATTACATCTCAATTTCCCATTGGGTTGGCAAACTCAAAGAACTTTAAACTAGTTCATTTGATTTTGCTTCCAGTGTACAAGATGTAGAGTTAAATAATTTTCAAAACTGTTCTTTGAAGATGTTATTTCAGGACCGTTTGAAATCAACTTCCCACAGATTTTGCTCTCATTAATTGATTAAATGGGTAAAATACCATTTTAAATGCATTGTGATAAAATATGAAAAAAAAGATCTATTTCATTGTAAATTATTCACAGAAATTACACTAGGGATTGATTAAAATTCTATCAATCCAACTGAGGCGATCAGAAGATTTCATGAACCATGGCAGCAAAACTATTTGAACCTAAAGATTAGATTAGTGCCTTGAACTTGTGAGTAGAGATGGTTATTTTGGTAACACAATGTCTATGCAGTTGAATTATTCATTTCTTGGTCTTTCTGTACCAATAACAATTATCGTAGTTTTGTTGACATCAAGAGTTCTCTATGTTATTACTAAATCATTAAGTCTCCATTGAGCTATGATAGTAGTAATGCATTCCGTCTTTACGGTCTTTGTGCTGGGATATCAGCCTGAAGTTCAAATCCTGCTGCAAGATGATACAATAAATATTGGGTTGACATCCAGCAGGGTGCCATTAGGAGTATGAAGAGATTTGGTATTTCACCAAATTTCTACAGATGTACCGTGGAGAGCATTCTAACTGGCTGCATCACCATCCGGTACTTGAGGAGGGGGGCACTGTACAGGATCAAAGTAAGTTACAGAGAGTTGTAAACTCGGTCAGTTCCATCATAGGCACTAGCCTCCCCGGCATCCAGGATATCAGGGCATCTTCCAGGAGCAATGGCTCAAAAGGAAGCATCCTTCATTAAGGACCTCCATCACTCCGGACATGCTTTCTTCTCACTGTTACCATCAGGAAGGAGGTACAGAAGCCTGAAGGTACACACTCAGCGATTCAGGAACAGCTTCTTCCCCTCTGCCATCAGATTTCTGAAAGGACATTGAACCCCACTACTTTTATCCCTCTTTTTACAATACTTATTTATATATATATTGCATTGTACTGTTTCTGCATTACATTATAACACCAAATTTCACAACATATGGTGGTGATACTAAACCTGATTCTGAGGTACCCACATCCAGATGGGTTGATCTCTGGCTCAACAATATCATTGCTGACTTGCGAGTTTAAGCCCAAATTTTTACTGGCGTGTACCCTTGGGACCAGCTCAGAATTTAGAGATGATATTTGTATTCAGTGGCACGAGTGACTCTCAAAGTAAAGGGTTTTTGGTTTGTTCTGGATGATTGCAGCTTAGCACTTTATGTTAGTCCTAAATACGTGAGTGGAGGTGAGACAGAGTCGAGGCAAAGACTGGGCCCGTCCCTGAGAGCAAGGAAAGACCTGAGGTTTGGCCAACTTAAGTACTAGGCCGAATCGTGGCGGTGGGGTCCAGGCCCCAAAACGTACTGAAGTGACAGAACCCAATCTTTGGACGCTTTATGCACTGGGGCAAATTGAAAAGGTTGGAGTGTTGGGGCCAAAGGCGAGGGATGGGCCGGCTCAGCTCGCTGGTCCTTGACGTTTACTTGGCTCTGCACTGACCTGAAGCTGTGGCTTTGTGTTTATGGATGGACTCTGCTTTGTGGACCTTAGTTCTGAATGCTACTTGCTTGGTTTTATTGTTTGTGCAATTCTCTTTCTCCTTCTCTGCAGAATGGGTGTTGGACAGTCATTTTTTAAAATGGGATCTTTCGGGTTTCTTTGTTTTGTGGCTGCCTGTAAGGAGATGAATCGTAAGGTGGTACAATGTATACTTTGATAGTAAATGTACTTTGAACTTTTGAACTTAAGTGGCTCAAGAAATAGAGAGGTGATATTTGCAGTAAAGGTTGCCTCAGTAAAGAATACACAGAATGGTTGAAGTAATGGTTAAAAGAAAAGAACCTTCTCAGAAGACAGGTTTTTGATTGAGTAAATCTTTAAATGTCAATGCAAACTGAAGATACTTGATTTTGTGTCAATGCTTTTAATATTGGATGGACTTTCAACTTATGCTAGGAAGGAAAGCAGACAATTGATAATCAGATACCTTTTATACATTAGCTCAATTTTCCACTGTATTGAGTAAGTTGAAAGGAAAATCAGCTGGGATGTAAAATGAGAGGCCAACTCAAGAGGGATCTTCTGCATTTTGAAGTCTCACAATTTAAAGTTCATATGTGTATTAAAAAGTGTTATAAGGTTTCTCGGAACTGGAGTCAAACATTATTTGTACCTGGCAATATGAAACCAAATGTTAGTCTCTAAGTGTTGTTTCAGCCAATGAGATCTCTGCTGGTAGACTGAGGAGGCTCAAGCTGAATTAATTGCTTAAAAATTAATGGTCCAGACCTCTAAGTACCTGTGAATAATTTCGAGCAGCCACAGTAATCCTTAAAGTCCCACCAATATTTAATAAAACAAGATGTGTTACCCTGAAAGGGAGCAGTAAATCAAGTTGCTGTAGAATTATCACCAATGGAAATAGGTTGACTCAAGTTTCACTTATTTTGAGGTGTGACTTTAGATGACACTAATAATTCAAATAAAGTCATATAACTCTAGGAGACATTTTTATTTAATTTATTCCACTGAATGTTGACAAATCGACAAGACATGCACTGTATTTTAATGCTTCTCCTTAATTGGCTTTGACAAAGTGTATGTGAACTACAGTGCTGTGCAAAAGTCTTAGGGTACATATATATAGCTAGATTGCCTTAGACTTCTACACAATACTGTAGTAATTTCACATATTGTACTGTACTACTGCCACAAAAAACATATTTCATGATATATGTGAGTGACTATCAATCTGATTCTGATATGGGTCTCTACCACGGACTGAGAGTGGGAAGGGGACAGGGAGAGGGGAATCATGGTTGGGAAAAGGGGAAGGGAGAGGGGAGGGAGCGCAAAGCACGAGAGGAGACATTCTGTAATGATCAATGAATCAATTGTTTGGAATCAAATGATTTTGCCTAGTGTCTCAGGGCTGGGTGTATCTGCACCCACGTCACCTCCCCGCTCCTGGCATTGGTTCTCTGCCACCTGTCCAACACCTCTCCCGTGGCACTCCACCCTCGCCATTCCTAAGGTCCTTTGTAATTTACAAACTCGGTCTCTGCTCCTTATTGAGAAATACATACTGTGCAAAAACCTTAGGTACCCTTAGCTATATATATGTGCCTAAGACTTTTGCACAGTATTGTACCTCATTGCACTAACCTGATGGCATGAAATAGCAACACATTCTATTCTGCCTAGGTTGCGTCCAACCTGATGGTATGAACGTTGATTTCTCCAACTTCCAGGATTGTTTTCCTTTCTCCCTTCCCTATTCTTCACTTCCCCAATTTGGACCCCTCTTACCTCTTCTCCTCACCTGTCTCTCACCTTCTGTCTGTGCCTCTTCTCCTCCCCTTTTCCCCATGGTCCACTTTCTCTCCAATCAGATTATTTCTTCTCCTGACTTTATTTTCAGCAATCACCTCCAAACTTCTTACTTCCCCTCTCCCCACCCACCTGCCTTTACCTTCCAGCTTATAACCCTTCCCCTCTCCCACACATTCTTATTCTGGCACCTTCCCCCTTCCTTTCCAGTGCTGATGAGGTGTCTTGGCCTGAAATATCAACTTCTTATTTATTTTCATAGATACTGCCTGACCTGCCGAATACCTCCAGCATTTTGTGTACGTTGCTCTGAAATCCCAGCATCTGCAGAATCTCTTGAGTTTACTCACTGAACCCATACAGTCTATGTGATTTAATAATGGTTTTTAACAAACAATAAAGTCAGGAGTGAACTTGCCTACAACAGCATGACCATGTTGCCCTTGGTGTTAGTGGAGCCAGGACTGGGAGATGCACACAAGGAACTGGTGATTGATTGAATTACAGTAATAGTTTGTATTCTGGTGGTGTGCTTTATCCCAGAAAAAGCAAAATTCTTATTTGTTATTCAACCTATACTCATCCAGCAAACTTAAATTGTATTCCATCACAGTCCTGACTGTGGAGTGTGAATGAGTGTACAGCATTGTCTACCGACCTTATGCTTGCTGCTGCTGGAGGAGGGAGTCTGTCTGTCTGTCTGTCTCACTGCTCCTGAAGAAAGGTCCTTGTGTTTGAATGATCTCTCGTCCTCCCTCGATGCTGTCAGAGGACGGTGCTGGAGCAAGATTTAATCAACGCGGTTTGAGGATTGTGGACTCAAGTTCACGTTTATGATGTGTTCTAGTTCCTGATCACTCCTTTTCGTTGCTAGTTTGGGCGATTTTGTATTGGAGCAGCCTGCCGACAATGAACACTGAGCCGAACTGAAATATGCCTTTTGATTTTTTTTTTTATATCCTGTGTTTTCACTTGTTCTTTTTTTGGTTGCCATTTACATGATCTGTTTTATTTTGGTGCCGGGGAGGGCGAGGTGCGGGGGTCAATATTTTTTTTCTTTGAATGGTTTCCATGGTTCTTTGTTTCATGACTGTCTGAGGAAGGATGAATCTCAGAGTTGTATACTACATACATACTTTGTTAATAAATGTACTTTGAATCCTGATTGGTGCCATTTGGATGGCATGAAGACTCTGGGGGAAAGGGAGTGAACCTGGCACTAGAGCAGTGGTTCCTGACCTTTTTTACACTATGGACCCCTACCATTTACCGATGGGTCCATGGATACCAGGTTGGAAACCTCTGCAGTAGAGGACACCTCAGCTCAGACTTGATCTTATAACCACAGCATCTGCCCAGCTGATACAGCAAAGTCTTTAGTCAATAGTTTGATCCGGGATGATAATGCCATTGATTTGCCAAGTTAGTACGTTTCTTAAGGGAGATTGTTATAACCTGGCCTCCGTACAGTATAAATTTTGTTTAAAATTTTTCAGCCAAGGCTTGATGCACTCAAGTAGTGGCTGTTTCATAACGTGCTGTGAATGGAACTGAACCTTGTACAGTCATCAATAAACATTCCCACTTCTGAATCAGAATCAGGTTTATTATCACTGGCATATGTTGTAAAATTTGCTGTTTTGCCACAGTAGTACAGAGCAATACACAATGTACACTATACATTATAATATGAAATATCTTTTAAAAATTAAGTAAGTTGCGCAAAAAAGGATATTAAAAAATAGTGAGGTGGTGTTCATGGATTCATTGTCTGTTCAGAAATTTGATGGTGGAGAGCAAGAGGCTGTACTTAAAACACTGAGTATGTGTCTTCAGGCTCTTATACCCCCTCTCTGATTGCGGTAACAAGAAGAGTTCATGACCTGAGAGGTGAGGGTCTATAATGATGGACGCCGTCTTTTTAAGGCATCGCCTTTTGAAGATGTCCTTGATGGTGGGGGTGGGGGGAGTTAGTGCCCATGATGGAGCTGGCTGAGTTTACAATCTGCAGATTTTTTTGATCCTCTGCAGTGGCTCCTCCATATTAGATGGTGATGCAACAGGTTAGAATGTTCCCCACCTCACAACTTCCATGACAGAAGAAAGTTCACTGAAGCTGCTGAATTGGTCTGACTACTGCAGTGAAATCTTGGGATTTTGAAAGTAGATCTCTAGCTAGGAGAAATATTTTCTCTCTGATACCCAGTGACTTCACCCAGTCCGTGGAGTACTTCCAGTACCTATAAGTGGTTGAACACGAGAGGTCCTACCAGAACTACTGGCCACAGCCAACTCAGCTCACCCTGATATGCTATGGTCTGTAATTCCCAACTTGCCAGAGTTCTGACTTGGAGACTTTCAAATGCTAAACTAATTTTCTTGACTTTTAAATGAATTAAGCATATTTGAGAAAAATGGGATGGGACAAAAGGCTGAGTTTTGAGGTAAAACAGGACGTAGTGGTCTAAATTGGAAGTGGAAGAATTTACAACTTTCAATGTGGTCAAGCATTATATTTACAACTACTGAACGGTAGGGTGGAAAACGCCTCTGCTAAAGGAGGTGAAAGGTGCTTCTTCCCTCTGCTAGCTTGCAGGTCACTGTTGGGCAAGGTGTAGCATCTTCACAAATCTAATGTGATTAACTAGAGCCATTTTTCTCCTCTTTAGTTACCACGTCAAGCAGGAGCACAGTGAGTGGCAACCCCTGACTAAACAGCTCTCCGTTTCGGCAGTGGGTACCAAAGGACTTTTCTGTATGAGAGGCTTCATGGCCCATTCTAGCATGCCTATCACTGATACATAAATAGAAAGTTAAGTTTTGTACTTTCCTCACCAACATGGCTCAATTCCATGCTTATTGCCAGCCAAAATGCAGGGAAAGCTTTGTAATACAATTTGCTTTTTGTAATCAAGCTGCCATTAGAGTCCTTGTATAAAACATTGGGAATATGTCTGCCAGTGTGTGCCTTGCAACAAAATGTTAGTTCATCTCTATTGGCCAGAACATACAAGCTTTATCTTCCTATCTTTCTTCCAAGGTTTTCTCCACCTTGTCGCTGACTACCTGAAATTGAGCTTCCTGTCATCTGTTCAAGCTCACTAAGCCAGTTCTGGCTCTTGCTTTAATAGTTTTTTTTACAGAAGATGCATAATAATTATAACAAATCAGCTTTTGTCTTTTCAGCTGCAAGCTTGCGGCATTGTATGCACACTGGTATAAAACAATCCTCACTCTAGCAGCATTTAAATCATGCTTGTATAGTTACTTATAATTAACCTTGGCTATAGTTATGATGACTTGTTTGATTGACATTCATGATGATTACAAATCATACAAAGGGGTGACCTATTAACATAGTGGTTAGCATAATTCTTGACAGCACCAGCTTCAAGATCGGGGGTTCAATTCCTTCCGTTGTCTATAAGGAGATTGTACGTTCTCTCTGTGATCGCATGGGTTCCTCCAGGGCTCTGGTTTTCTCCCACTTCTCTAAGATGTAAAAATTAGGTTTAGTATCTTGTGGGCATGCTATGTTGGTGCCGGAAACAAGGTGACAGTTGTGGACCATCCCCAGAACATCGCCGATGCGTTGGTCGTTGATGCAAGCAATGCATTTCATTGTACACGTTTCGATGTACACATGACAAATAAAGCTAATAAACACATATATTGTTGGAGTATTTTCCTGTATTATATTTTCCAAAAACATTACTGTGTTAGGGACAGTGCTATATGTATTCAGTCATCTTTCACCTATGGTCTGATTAGCAGTTTGTTCTCTGTATATGACATTAGAAACCAACGGATGTGACTGGCTGATGCGATAGGTTAGATATGAGTCTTTCATCTTCAGTATTTGGCTTCAATTCATTGTGGACTGATGAGATGAAAGTCTGTCCTGTCTGTTGGCTGTCCTTTGCGAAATGCATTTGGGCACTCTCAATCTACTTCCTAATAGGATAGGCTCACAGCGCAAAAAAAATTACCAAATTGGAAATCTCATTCAGGAAGGATGGCTGCTGTCAGAGAGAGAAAGATCATACCAGTACAACAGGGATTGCTGGGCTATTGTTCAGCTTTATTCTGCTTCAAACTGTTCCACAGCTGACCTGGGACTGTTTGATACTGCTGTGAAGTGTCCAATACAGGCACAAAAATTACACTGAAGCTATAAATGTTATAAAGAACATGGCTGTGATATTAGCACATACAGTGGCCAGAGTAATTGTTAACCTTGGGAATAAAAAAAGGATGCTTATTACATCTCACTGTTGGTGCACAGGAGTCTTCATATCAACGTGTAATACTTACATCCTGTTGCTGTGTTTACATCAGACTGAAAGAACGATGGGTTCAAGAGTGTTAAACCACTGGGGGATAATGTGATATTTTATTTTATTTAGAGATACAGAGTGGAGTATACCCTTACAGCTGTGTAGCCACCAGCCTCCCAGTTTTAACCCTAGTCTAATTGTGGGACAATTCACTATGACCAATTACCATGCTAACTTTGGAAACTGGAGCACCCGGAGGAAACGCACGCATTCCACGAGTAGGACATACAAACTCCTTAGGGAAGATGCCGGGATTGAACTCCAAACTCCTATGCTCCAAGCTGTAATAGTGTCATGCTAACCACTACGCTACCATGTCACCCTAAGTTTGCTGCAAGGCTCAGCTGTTTCTTCCATGGTGTGATTCTACAAGGACACGGCAGAGCATGAGACCGTCAGGAAATCAGAGCAGAAGTAGGCCATTCAACCACTCACCTCTGCCCTGCCATTCATTATGATTGTGGTTGATGTGTCCCAGGCCTCAGTTCCCATAGCTATCAGTTCCTGGGTCTTTCAAAAATGTACTGGATCTACTTCCTCCACATACTCACAGTGATCTAGTATCCACATCTCTCTAGGGTGGAATATTCCACCGATTCTGTGTGAACTCTCTGTCAGATGTTTCTGCTCACCTCAGTTTTAAATAACTGCCTCCGAATTTTGTAAATATTGTGCAATTGTATGAGATTCTCCAACCAGTGGAAACATGTTGGATATCTATCATTCTATTCCCTGTAATAATCTTGTATGGTTCAATAAGACCTTCCCTAATATCTCTAAATTCAATATAAATCTAATTTATTTTGCCATTCTTGATTAGACAATCTTCTCATTCCAGAAATTATCCTGGTGAGTTTCTTTTGGACTGCTGCTATTCTCTATATCTCATTACTCAAACAGAGAGACCAACGTTGTGCCCCACACTCTAGATGTAGCCAGATATGGTACTCTGTATTATTGTTGCAATACTTCTCTATTCCTAAACTCCAAGCTTTTTGCAATAGAAAGCCTTTGTGCTTTTCACCTTCCTAGTAATTTGTCTGCTAGCCTATTGACATTTGTACACAAGAACACCAAGATCGCTCTGCACTTGGCTCATCTGCAGGCTTCTTCCATTTAGATAGTGAGTGGTCATTAGCTTCCTTTTACTGGTGTGTAGCCTCACACACTCCCACATTAAACTCCATTTTGCCTACTCACTATGCAAGTCAGAACACAGGTAGAGGGAGAAGGCCTCTGTTTCAATCAAAATATTTTTTCCCGTTTCTTCTTATGAAATAAGAGGAAACTATTTGACTCACTGAGTCTCTGCTGGCTTTCAAAGCAATTCCATCAATCTCATTCCTCCACATATCCACCAACTGCACTCTCATGTGGGAGATGGGAGAAATCAAAGCACCCAAGGGGAACACATGCAGCGACAGCAAAAGGCACAGACTCCACACAAGCAAAAATGGTCATCAGGCTTGAACTCAGGTTACCAGAGCTTGTGAAGTAGCACAACACTGACCGAGGAACACACCCAGAATGCTGGAGGAATTCCGCAGGCCAGACAGCATCTATGGGACGAAGTACAATCGCCATTGCAGGCTGAGACCTGTCAAAGATCACCTTTGTAAAGCTTATCTTTATCTCTTATAATTTTACAAGGCAGCAATGGCATGGTCTAAATCTGCCACATTCAACAAGGTTAGGTAATTCACTTCATTTCATGGTTTGGATCTTTGGGAGCACCCATTCAGAATGGTGCCCTTATTTAAGAAAGCTTCTGCATAACTAGAGTAACATTGGGGTTTTCATTGAAGGATCGGTGCAGTCAGTGTCACCTCCTTCTGTGGGAAAGCTGAAAAGCTTCATGGGAGATATTATGAGGTAATGTTGGGTCCTAATATTCAGAAAATCAGAAAGAAGAAACCAGGGAAATATGAGGAATGGGTGATTAAATTGACTTGCTCTCCTTTGCGAAATTGGGTGGTGAATATTGTGACCAGAAAGAATAAATAATTATTTTTTGATGAAAGAAATTAAGGAGCAATGCAACTTCAAGTCATTATGTACTTTGTAATATCCACTGTAATATCAATTACAAGTTTTAATTTTACCCCTGATTAATCCAATTGAATTTCTCAGTTCCGTTTTACCACAGCTAGGCACTCTGTTGATGGATTGATCAATTTATCCAATGCACTTTTTAGCCCATTTTCTGATCAGTTCATATCCAATTAATATATCTCTTTCTCCATTATTTTGGAAATGTACCAAATATTTTATGAGTGCCTATGTTTCCACAGATCATGTTCACCAACAAGATATCTACCCAATAAAAGAAAATATTTGAGGGCAAAATATGTTTTAAAAGATCCTTTTCTTTGGACAAACGTACTTTAAACAAACAGTTAACACGTTTCAGGTACCTTGCTCATGACTTTTCATTTCTCATCCACGCACTGCCCCCTAGTGACATCATCTGAAAGCACAAGGTCAACTTATACACCGTACTTAGTTGATACTCACCTCTACCTCAGCTTGTAGTCCTTCTGCTGTCATGAAATGGTCAGAATGCTTGACTTGGACACTATTCTAGATGGGCAGAAATGTCCCTCAAGTAATACTATGAGGACCAAAGTCATGGCTTCTGGCTCCTTTCACAAGCCACTGACTCCATCCCTTTGGCTGTTAACTGCCTGAAACTGGTACAGAATGTTTGGAATCATGGTGCCATATTCATCCCTGAGAGAAACTTTGCACATGCCATCTGTAAAACCTGTAACTCCCACCACCAAAACATTGCTTGACTCCCTACGTAGTTCAGCTCATGCATTGCTGAAGGTTTCACTTGCTCCTTGCTGTCTCAGACATGATTGTTAAAATGCATCATGGTTGGTATCATCATTACTCCCTGCAGAAACATGAGGGCATCTGAAACTGTTGCCCATCTGACATGTTATACAAAGCTCCCATTGCTAATTCCATTTATTTCTGGCATTGTCTAGAATTTAATATGTCATCCTTGTTTTTGAATACCTCCTGTGCTCTTCTGCTCTTTCCGTCTGACAACATCTAGCAACTCTGTGGACCTCACTTCTAATCCCCAACCATCTAATTTTATTCACTCCATCATTGATAGCATTCAGCTTCCAAAGCTCAAGGCCATCAGCTTGGAGCCTTCGGTCCCACACCACCAGGTTCAGGAACAGTTATTACCCTTCAAACATCAGGCTCCAGAACCAGTGTGGATAATTTCATTCACCCCAACACTGAACTGAATCCGCAACCAACAGACTCACTTTAAATGACAGTACAACTCATTTTCTCAATATTATTTATTTATTTGTATTGCACTGTTTGTCTTCTTTTGTACATTGGTTGTCAGTTTTAGTGTCTAGTTTTTCATTGATTCTATTGTATTTCTTTGTATCTACTGTGAATACCCAAATGAATGTCAGGATAGTTTATGGTGACATATACATTCTTTGATAATACATTTACTTAGAAATTTGAACTTCAGCCACTAGGCTCTTGAACCAGCATGGATAACTTCACTCACTTTGGCGCATAATAGATTCCACAACCTAATGACTCACTTTTAAGGACTCTACAACTTACGTTCTCAAAATTGTTTATTTATTATTTGCACAATTTGTCCTCTTTTGACACTGGATGTTTGCAGTCTTTATTATGAATATAGTTTTTCATAAATTCTATTGTATTCACTTTCTTGTAAATACCTGCACGAAAATGAATCTCAAGGCACCATATGATGACATTTACGTACTTTGATGATAAATTTACTTTGAACGTTGAGAATAGGTTGGAGAGAAAACTAGAGGGAGATAAGATTTGTTCTGTGGGCTAAGGCAGCCTCTCGCTATGCTCGAAAGAATTATGAAAATAGTTTCCCCAATACTCTCTGTCTCCCTTCCCCTCTTTCTGATTCACAAGAATCTCAACTGGCCCAGTTTTAAATTTAATCTTTTAATGGTCCTGTGAAACACACTTAAGAAGTGATTTTACCAGATTATTTACAAGTTGATGAGTGCAACTTCAACCTGGTAAAATCAGTGCAACACACACAAAATGCTGGAGGAACCCAGCAGGTCAGGCAGCATCTTCGGGAAGGAATGAACAGTCAATATTTCGGAATGAAGCCCTTTTCAGGGCTGAAGATGAAGAGGGAAGAAAAATTACCAGAAGTTAGAGAAACCAATGTTCATGTTGTCAGGTTGGAGGCTACCCAGATGGAATGCTAGGTGTTGCTCCTCCCAACTGAGAGTGGCCTCATTGTGACATTAGAGGAGGCCCTGCAACAACATGTCAGAATGGGAACGGGGAATGGAATCATAGTGGTTGGCTATTGGGAAATCCTGCCTGTTGAAGGTGCTCGACTAAGTGGTCCCCCAATCTATGTCAGGTTTCACCAATGTAGAGCAGGCTGCCCCAGGAAAATTGAATACAATAGATGAGTAGAAGGTAAAATCCGCCCTCTCTCTCACCACCAGAAGAAATGTTCCCATTATTTTTATTTTCCAGAAGGCAAAATGCTTTTAGATAAATAGTCTTAAAAAGTATTCTTACAATTTTCACATCAGCCTGTCTATCTGCAGCATTGGGAAGTTAGAGATTCATGTTGTTGGAAAATTTATAGCTCTATCATAGGAAATGTGTAGTCACATCAAATAAAAGATGAATCATATCACCGACAAGACTGAATAACAAGCAAAATACTCCTGTTGTTTTTTTCTCAACAAGAGCTTGATGCAATTAGTTGTGTGCCTTCAAAAGAAAATAACAATGAATCCTTGCCCTTAGACATACAAATACAGATAACATTATGTACCTGTGGGTCTGTTAAACTACCCATTAGCACATTGATGCAAGTAAGTTATAGAGCTGTTGTGTAGTTGCATGCTCAGGTAATTTCTTACACCTATAGTGTATATTAACCAACTTACTAGGTTCCTGAAACCACAGGGTTCACACAAGTGCCTCACGTGCTACTACAGTAGATATATTATCCCTGCCATATTTAAATTGCCTCCAGGCAGATTAATAGGTGATCAGGTGCTGGATGAGTTGAAGACCAGGTCAAAGTTACTCTAATACCTTGTTAATATTCTGTTGCTAAAGAATAGCTTCCAGACTCCTAGTATGGCCACAATTTAACAAATCCTAATCTGTACAATTATGGAAAGTGAGGAAATCAGAGCACCCCCCCCCCCCCAAGGAATCCCATGTGCTCACAGGGCGAATGTACAAACACCTTACAGACTGTGGTGGAAATTGAACATTGGTCACTGATGTTATAAAGTTTTACACTAGCCACTACATTACTGCGCTGCCTTACATGGCACCTCATGTAAGGTCTGCTGGGGCTAGAACTTGTTGGTGAGTTTTACAGTTTAAAAGTTCAAATTTCAAAGTAAATTGATTATCAAAATACATATATGTCACCATCTACAACCCTGAAGTTTATTGTCTTGCAGGCGTTCACAGTAAATATGAAGAAGTACAATAGAACCAAAGAAAGACTGGACACAACAATATGGACCAACAACAAAAGAGCTAAGGACAATAAATTGTGCAAAAACAAAAATAAAATAGAATAATAATTATAATAAATGAATAGGCACTAAATATTGAGAACATGAGATGAAGAGTCCTTGAAAATGAGTCCACAGGTTGTGGGGACAGTTCAGTGTTGGGGTGAGTGAAGTTGACCCTCTGGTTCAAGAGGCTGATGGTTGAAGGGTAATAACTGTTCCTCAACCTCATGATGTGGGTCCTGAGGCTCCTGTACCTTCCTCCCAATGGCAGCAGTGAGAAGAGAGCATGACCTCAGGACATTTTGGTTTTGCTAAATGAATCAAGGATCCTCATATGAAATTGATTATACACTTAGACTGACAAACATTCCATATGGTTTCAGACCAGCCTGATCAAATGCCACGTTTTCTCCCTCTTTACATCTTTAGGAAAGTATCTAACTGAATTTTACTACTTTACATTTGGTGATTCATCACATTAAAAACACCTACAATTGTCTTTTGCAGTCAACATTAGACAAAATGAAGTAAGTTGTCTCCAAGACTTTTGAAGTTATTTATTAATGTATGCAGCATCAATTAAGGTGGATATTACAGGGACAACTTAGAGTTTTTAAACCACACCCCCCCTCCCACCTCTCAAGTTCATCAGATGCTTTCTGGATCTGAGAAATTCAGAAAACTGGGAGAACTGTGGACACATTCCATGGACTCTGACTATACTTCCCATGGTCTCAGTAAAGCAGCCAGCACAGTCAAGGACTCCACTCACCCTGGATGTTCTCTCTTCTCACCTTTGCCATCTCACCAGGCTCAAGGACTGCTTCTGTCCCAATTATGAAACTATTGACTGGTTCTCTAGTGTGATAAGATAGTCTCTTGACCTCAAAATCCACCTTATGATCTTGTACCTTATTGTCTACCTGCCCTGCTTTTTCACTGCAGCTGTTACACTTTATTCTGCATTCTTGTATCAGCTGACTGTTGAATATTTATTTTCCATTGTTAAAGTGCACTTATGTATTCACCCTGATAATGCTAAAGTAGCTGCCTGTGCCTTTAAGAGAAAACAATGATATCATTATGCACTATCGGAGTAGAAAGAAGAGTTACAATATTCTAGAACAAACATCAAGTGCTAGGAGTACTGGTCATATTGTGAGGAAAGCAGACTACTATTCGACTATTTGATAATATCCATGTAACTTAGTTTATACTTGTTTGTATATCTAGAATATCGGTAATTTGATGTTTACACGTGGATGCTTTAGATTTTTGCGAGAAAGGTATTGGCTCTGGATAGTGTGGATGTGCAAAATTCTTTATTGGTCTAATAGGTTAGTCTTTCTAGTGATTTATATTACAAGGCAATATATTGAAGAAGTTTGTAAAATTTTATTTTTCTCTTACTTTATTGTTTCACGACCGAATGTGAATGTAACGGAGTAATGTGAATTTGGTAATTTCTGTTCACACAGTGTGAGCGAAGAGAACTCGTTTCAGGGTCTAGCCTATATGTGTTTGGAAGTTCAGCACGTGTGTGTCAAAGTGATTGTACCTCTTTGTAAAGATGAAATATATTTATTTATATTTTTGATGTTGTGTATAAGATACATGGTTGGTGGGATTCTAATGTTTTTTATTGCTTTTTTTTATAATTGCCACTACTGTATTGGTTCTGTATATTTTATTTTATTTATTTTCATACTGCATATGTAACTGTTCATACACAAGTGTGTGGACTGAAATTAAGCTGAGATTGTAACAGCAGGAACTGTGTTTTTTTAAAAATACATTTTGTTGTTTTTATTTTGATACCCCCTTTCTCCATTAAAACATCTAAACAGATAAAGGAATTAAAGACCTGAAAATGTATCTGTTGTCCTGAGTGTGTATGTTTCCCAGGCTACAAAATTCTGTTATTGTTTTAGAACATAGAACATAGAGTAGTACAACACAGTACAGGCCCTTTGACCCACAATGTTGTGCCAACCTTTAAAGCTATTCTAAGAGTAGTGTTTGTGTTGTAACTATTTGTGTCTACAATCAACACTGTACGAAATGTGCTGGGGGCAGCCCAAAAGTGTCGCCAATATAGCATGCCCATAATTTAATAGCCCTAATTTGTGTAGGTCTTTGGAAATGGGACACCAGAGCACTTGGAGGAAACCCATGCAGTCACGAGGAGAAGGTACAAACTTTTTACCGACAGTGGCAAGAATTGAACCCCGAACTTACAGCTGGCGCTGTAATACGTTACGTTAACCGCTATGCTGCTGTGTCACCCCATATTCATGAAACACACAAATACCAACTTTTGTTATAAAAGTCATTTATTCTGACAACAGTCTGGCACTGTGGAAAGGAGGAATCCTTTAAGGACATCTCTTCTTTGAGGTCAGGTTTGTTAGTCAGGCTTGATTAAATCAAACATCAAATTAACAAATACTAGGCTGACATATGCCAATAGTGAAGTCACTTAATGTTTCCTCAGAATTAGTATACAACTCTACTGGAACTAATTACTGGGAAAAGATGAAGTGGAACCTTTCAAATGTAACGTGCTGACCACATATATCTTCAGTTCAACATCAAAGCATGACTCCAATGTGAACACCTTGAATTTTGATTTGCATTTTAAACATAACGTCCTCGATGACCCCTGGATCAACTGAATGCCTTTATCTTAACTAAAACTTCAAAGGAATCTACCCGGGTTCACTTATGTCTGTTTTTTCCCCCCATTTCAGTGTGAGGAAGGAACCACCTAAAATTTAATCTATCACACCACTACAAACAACTGGTGTGGAACCAAGGGTGGAAAAACAATTTTTCTGCTGCTGTCACAGTTATCTTTCAAGACTTTGAGAACTACTTTGCTGTTATTTACCTTCAGAGGATGGTAGCTCATTGGAGGCAGAGGTGGGTAAATTTTCGAAAGGAAAGGTAATTGAGATCTGCAGAGAATTGGCACAGAGGAGGAACTGAGGCCTGGGGTACATCGGGCATGAATGGCAATACATGAATGGCAATACATGACTGGCAACTGGTTTTAAGTAAAGTAGCAGAACATGGCAAAACCTATTGACAATGAATGTACGAATAAAAAGGCACTGCACTGTTTATTATTGTAATATATTTATTATGAATTAAGTTTATTTTGATATTGAAAAATCACACATGAATGTGGCAGCAGGCTTGAGGGACCTCATGGCCTATTGCCACTCCTATTTTCCTGTGTTCTTGTGAGGTGAAGCATCAGATGTAAATCATAAGCAGTTTAGTGCTGCAATTTAACTTTGGTTAGCATAGTCTAAATGCTCAGCCTGCCAATGACTTGTCATTTTATCGTGCCGGCCGATGGAATGTTGCCAAATTGTGAGCACCCCTGCAAGTACAACAATTTAGTGCATTTATTAAGCCTTTAATGTAATAAATAGACCATATGCAATCCACAGGCACAGTAGCAAATTAAGTATCGAACCACATTGAGGACAGATGATCCAAAACTTGGCCAGTAGAGTATAGAACATTACAGCACAATACAGGGCCCTCAGCCCAAAATGTGCCAAACTTTTGACCTACTCTACGATCAATTCAACCATTCTCTCTTACACAGCCCTTCATTTTCTGTCACCCACGTTCTTCTCTAAGATTCCCTATAATATCCTGATGTATCTGCCTCTACCACCACAGCAGGAAGCCCAACCATGCTCTCTGTAAAATACTTACCTCTACATCCTCCCCTATTTTCATCCAATCACCTTAAAATTATGCTCCCTCATATTAGATATTTCCACCTTGGAAAAAAAGTCTGTGACTGCCTGTTTGATCTGTACTTCTTATCATCTTGTGTGCTTTCATCAAGTCTCTTCTCATCCTCATTCGTTCCAAAGAGAATTGCCCCAGCTCACTCAACCTGTCCTCATAATCCATTTGATGACACAGGGTGGTAATGCTGGAGGAGATGACAGTAGAATACCTCTATGAAACCCAGAAAAGGTATCAGAATATGAGAGTCACATTGAAACGTATTATTTATAAAACAATGAAGAAGTGAACTAAATGATCTGCAGATATTTTGTTAATTTTACTTCTAAGAAAGTTCCTTCAACTTTTTGTAATGAAAACAGGTTCCCTTTAATGCAGATCACTTAACAATTTTTATCTAGTGAAAGAACTGAAACAATTGCTTCTTCCTCCCTCTAATCTGCAACCCAGGGTAGTGCCTGCCTGCAACAAGCTCTCATTCCTGATGTCACATTTAATCTTATTCACTGTTAGATAGGCTTGGCATTTTCAGAATAGGGGTTGGAGTGAAGCATTGAAATTTTCGTGAGCTATATCTATACACAATTCTATATTATTTATAGAAAAAAGCCTGCAACATACAAACATTCATAAACAGTGCAAACATCTCAGTGACAGTTGATAGTATAATCAACTGTCACCTCTGCTTGTGTGTGACAATGATGGGGAACGATGGAGAATTTATGAGGTAAAATCAGTTACGTACAACTCACTATTTTGCATAACGCTGAAACATCAGTCTCTAACTTGCTCCGAAGGAGAAAGGACAATTTTATAAATATTATGACAGGTACAGTGTATATCATATTTATAAAGAAATGGGCCAACGCCCCTTCCCTTTTGAAAGTGAATGACAAAAATACAAATCAGGTCATAAATCAAAAGCAAATGCTTTTTTAAAAAATAAAAACAGCCCCTTGATGAGAGACCCTTTGTCGTGAAAAATTTTCTTCTCCTTCAAATTATATAAAGGTATTTTAGTTTTACTTTGACATTTTCCACTAATTAGTATGCCATGAACACTCCAATCCCTAGACAACTGAAACCAGCTGTGCACCAGACTAGGTTACTCTAGTCAGTGTGATTATCTCCTGCTAAATTTATTAGCCGTATCAAAGAAAGTGAAAAATCCCCTAAAGTCACTTCAAGTACAAGTTAAGTGTTTTTCAAAGGCAAACAAATTTCTCTCCATAAATAGGCTTTATGTGTAGCTAAGCCATTTAATTGGTGTCAGTACTTTCTCTTGCTTTGTTTCCCTCTCCCCATTCTAAACAGGTCTATGATCCGATCACTGCGATGCGGTGATCTGTGTGCTCTCCCCCCAGATACATTTTGCTCATTCGTGCCTCATTGCTCTCTCATCAATTGCTTCAAGCTGACAGTTCACCTATGCTTCGGCACTGGGGGCAGGAAGGGTGTGAAGATCTATGCACTAGACTGCCCCACACTGCGTGTAAAGCTGACATGTTACACATCCAGCAGCTGGGAGAACATTATGACAAGTATTCAAATAAATCTGCCTTGTTTCCTGGCAATATCTCCATTTACTATTCAATTAGCTCAGCAATGTTCACTCGGAGATATCTGTTAGTGTATTTTAGAGCACTGTTCTGTTTCTGTCTTGCCATGAAATCTGAAGTTATTTCCATTAATCCCAGATGCAGATGTTTTCATTCTAATTCAATTTGTTTAGATCAGCAGGATACAGCAAGAAAGTCAGAGCCTGAAGGGACTTGAAGCAATGAAGGGAATGGGACAGTCTGGACAAGAGCAAGAGAGATAGTGAACAGATAGGGGCCAGAGTCAGAATCAAAGTTTAAAGTAAATTTATTATCAAGGTATCTACATGTCTCCATATGCTACCATGAGAGTTGTTGTCTTGCAAGCATTCACAGTAGAACAAAGAAATACAATAGAATCAATGAAAAGCTACTCACAAACCAAGACTGAAAAAAAATCAATGGACAAAAGAAGACAAACTGTGCAAATACAAAAAATGATGATGATGGTAATAATAATAATAATAAAATACAGAAAATGCAAAGAGACACCAGAAACAATTCAACACATTGAAGGATCCTGCAGCAGTTTAACTCAATCTGATTACTTATGTAAATGCAGCTAAGTGGCAAACATCATTCACCAAAATCTTGCTTTAAAAAACAAACTCATAAAGACACCGTGCCTTACTAGCAACACAAGCCGGATCCAGTTTTAGAGTCAGAATCCCACAAACTCCATTCTGACCAATCCATTATTATAGACAGGATAATCCATATCAATAATGCAGGATAACCAAGCATGAACAACTTACTTAATAGAGATAGCCATTTCAAACACACATAACTTTCAGAAATAAGTAAGTGAAAAACACCTGCAATATGCTGAAATAAAAGAGGAAATTGAAAGACTATGGAATATGACTAGTGTATATATTGTCCCAATAGTAATATCTATAACTGGTACCATTCCAAAGTCACTACACAATAGCATTAAACAATAAAGTCTACACAGCAATATCTATGTAAATCTCCAGAAAGCCATGATACTAAACACCACTAGATTAGTCCGTAGGTTCCCAGCAATTGAGAAATGAGTGTGCTTGGCGATGCCTGTACCTTAGATTTTACCAGCTTGAGCTGAGAAAAACATAAAGATATAATAATAATAATAATAATAATAATAATAATAACTACATAAATAATACTGAGAACTTGAGATCTAGAGTCTTGAAAGTAAGTCTATTGGTTGTGGAATCAGTTCAATTTTGAGGTGAGTGAAGTTATCCATACTGGTTCAAGTTTATTGTCATTGACAAATGTCATTAAAATTATGTTGTGGCAGCAGTACATTTTAATACATAAAATATATTATAGATTACAACAAGAAATATAGATTACAGATTAAATAAGTAGTGCAGAAAGAGAGCAAAAGTAGTGAAGTAGTGTTCATGAGTACATTGTCCATTCAGAAATCTGATAATGGAAGAAACTGTTCCTAAAACATTGACTTGGATTTCAAAAGTTCAAAGATTCATTTTATCATCATAGTATGTATGCAGAGGTTCCTTAAGGTTGCTATAGCTAGGGGTGGTAATGGGGACAAGCTCCCACTGCCTTTTAAATACTCCGGTCCTGTTCACCCTGTACACATCAGACTTCCAATATAACTCGGAGTCCTGCCATGTGCAGAAGTTCGCTGATGACACGGCCATAGTGGGGTGTGTCAGGAATGGACAGGAGGAGGAGTATAGGAAACTGATACAGGACTTTGTGATATGGTGCAACTCAAACTACCTGCGTCTCAATATCACCAAGACCAAGGAGATGGTGGTGGACTTTAGGAGATCTAGGCCTCATATGGAGCCAGTGATCATTAATGGAGAATGTGTGGAGCAGGTTAAGACCTACAAGTATCTGGGAGTACAATTAGACGAGAAGCTAGACTGGACTGCCAACACAGATGCCTTGTGCAGGAAGGCACAGAGTCGACTGTACTTCCTAAGAAGGTTGGCGTCATTCAATGTCTGTAGTGAGATGCTGAAGATGTTCTATAGGTCAGTTGTGGAGAGCGCCCTCTTCTTTGTGGTGGCGTGTTGGGGAGGAAGCATTAAGAAGAGGGACGCCTCACGTCTTAATAAGCTGGTAAGGAAGGCGGGCTCTGTCGTGGGCAAAGTACTGGAGAGTTTAACATCGGTAGCTGAGCGAAGGGCGCTGAGTAGGCTACGGTCAATTATGGATAACTCTGAACATCCTCTACATAGCACCATCCAGAGACAGAGAAGCAGTTTCAGCGACAGGTTACTATCGATACAATGCTCCTCAGACAGGATGAAGAGGTCAATACTCCCCAATGCCATTAGGCTTTACAATTCTACCGCCAGGACTTAAGAACTTTTTAAAAGCTATTATTAATGCTTTTTGAGATAGTGATTTAGATGCATATCATATTTTTTACTGAGTTAAGTATTGTATGTAATTAGTTTTGCTACAACAAGTGTATGGGACATTGGAAAAAAAGTTGAATTTCCCCATGGGGATGAATAAAGTATCTATCCATCCATCCATCCATCCAATGGCATGTGCCTCAAATAGCCTCTGACAACGAGTCCAGCTCCTGGCTTTCATGTGTTGTTTGGCTACAAAGCCCAGTGGAACCATTTCTACTGACAGGAGAAGGGGCAAAGGCGGGTTACTGATGCCTTAAAACTGGTTGATTTGGGCAGATGGGCTTGTCACCCATGGATGGCAGCTCATCGAGGAGAAGGAAAACTCTGATCTCAAATCTCCACTGCCTTTCAGCTATACCTTCTCATGGGAAAGGCTTTGGAATAAACCCTGAGGGAAAAATCCAGAGCTGGAGTCCCTAAGGCAGTCTTACATTGAGATTATTGCTGATTAGCAACTCCTGCGATGCTGCTGTATCTGTATCTGTCTTGGAGAGGGGGAATTTGCTACACGGGCAACAGCTTTCTCTCAATATTTTACTGTCCAGGCCTGCGTATGTAGACAGCTGCACATGACATCCGTGGTCAACTCTGATCGATGGAGGCCCTCACCTCACAGTGCATGCAGAATTTAACTCTGAGATTTGTCTTCCCCAGATAGCCAGAGGATACAGAAAACTATATAAATAGTTGAAAGAAGGGCATCAATCTCTCCCACACAAAAAGAAACAAAAACACCAAATCCCAAACATCCCCAACCCCTCCCTCACACAAAAACTAACAGGTCGCCCAGAACCCCAGCCCGCCAACCCACAACAAGAAAGAATGGGCGAGAACATGAAAAAGATTATAGAACTGAAAGAGGCCAATATGAACTACCGTTAGTTTGAACTACAGTCCAATCCATAAATCTCAAAATTTTAATAACATCTCTGAGTGCATCGGGACTCAGCAGCGCCTCTTACAGCAGCAACTCAAACCAGTGGCCTTTCTCACAGCAGCAACTCGAACCAGTGGCCTTTCTCACAGCAGCAACTCGAACCAGCGGTCTCTTCAAGGAAAGTGACACGGACCAGTGGTCTCACCGAGCAAACCTACACACACTGGCAGCCCCTCAGAGAACTGCTCGCTTTTCTCCACATTTGCCTAGACGTGTCAATTTTCCTCGATGCTTCAATCAACAAGCAATGTCATCGATCTTGGCTCCTCATCTTATCTCTGAGCTTCTCCTTGTGGTAGACCACACTCACATTTGTCTCCTGGAGCTTTCTCGGGAACGGCAGAGCACAAGCTCACTCGCTTGAACTACAGGCTGTAAATCACAGGCTCCAACAGTTTCAAAATCAAAATTAGAAGACATAGAAAAACTGAAAAGATTGACTATCTGGAAGATGTCATTTGAGGAATCACTGTTTTGCCGGCACCATTGTGACCAGAAGTAGGGTGAGGGGT
The DNA here is from genome assembly GCF_048418815.1 of Hemitrygon akajei. Lineage (NCBI taxonomy): Eukaryota > Metazoa > Chordata > Chondrichthyes > Myliobatiformes > Dasyatidae > Hemitrygon > Hemitrygon akajei. The sequence goes on from NC_133136.1 coordinate 18,851,580, forward strand.
AAAAGATTTAGAGGGGATTTGAGGGGGACCGTTTTCATCTGGAGGGTGGTGGAAGCAGAGCTATTAATAAGGAATGTCCACTTAATCATTTGAATTACTAAGGCATTGAAGAACATGGGCCTAGCACTGGAAGATGGGGTTAATATGAATGTGTGCCATTGGTCAACAGGGACATAGAGGGCCAAAAGACCGCTATCAAAATCACATAATTCTATGGCAGGAAGAGCAATAGAAGATTAAACTGATAATGCTCGAATGAAATAAAACAGGGAAAACATTTATATTTTAAAAACATAAATCCCACCTTCGACCAAATGAACTGAATGACTATTTCCATGAAGAGTTTCTAATGAAGGAGCAGAAAGCTCTATGGGCCATTGAGTCGAACAGCTTTGCACATCAAAGTGTGTACACAAATTCAATGGGCTGATTCTCGTCCTCCTGTGCTGTAACAATTCTATACTGAGGACTAAAGCATTTAATTATGAAGGCTAAATTTTGACTTCTCAACAGAGCTCCTAGAAGAAACATGTGGGCACCAATACCTTTAGGTTAAGGTAGGGAAACATTGTTCAGAAGTGAAAAGGTGTCTCACTTTGACAATGGTCCCACTGCCAAAATCTACAATGTTCCTTTCCTGCTGGACAAGTCCTTTGAGAAATCATTAAAATATCACTATGCCTGTTCTGAGTCAGAAATACAAATGTTTGTATATGTAAAGTATTATAAAAGTATTATCTCTTGCTTCCCCTCCTCTGAGCATTAGGGTGCACTACCCTGGTTCCACAAGACTTGCAAACACTAACTCTTTCTTAGTTCCTGGTAAGATCTCCCAGATGCAGGTGTTTGGAGTGACATCTCTGGTGGGATCAGCTCTCTGTGGAGTCAAAAGCTATGTCTGTAGAACAACTCACAAAGCTGTGGCAATCGTGGTTGGGAAAAAGGAAAAGGAGAGGAAAGGGAGAGGAGAGGAAGCGGAAAGTACCAAAGAGACATTCTGTAATGATCAATAATTCAATTGTTTGGAATCAAATGACCTTGCCTGGTGTCCTCAGGGCTGAGTGTGTCTGTACCTCTGCAACTCCCAACCGTTGGCACTCCTTCTCTGCCACCTGTGCCACACCCCTCCCTCGGTGCTCCACTCTCAGCATTCCCAACATCCTTTGCTCCTGTAGATTTACAAACTCGCTGTCCATTCCATGTTGACGAATACAGCACTGTGCAAAAGTCTTAGGCACCCTAGCTATCTATATGTACCCAAGACCTTTACACAGTATGGTGCATCAATCACACTTTTACTCTTTCCATGTTCCCACTAACTCCCTGCAGATACTACCACTCAGCTACACAAGTGGCATTTAACAGTGGCCAAGGACCTAATGACCAACAAGTCTTTGGGATGTGGGAGCAAGTTAGAACACCTGGAGGAAATCCAAATGGTTACAGCGAATATGTCCAAATTCCACAGATACAGTCCCTGATATCAGGATTGAACTCTGGAGTAATACACACAAAATGTTGGAGGAACTCAGCAGGTCAGGCAACATCTATGGAGGGAAATAAATGGTTGACGTTGTGGCCAATGTTACACTCTTAATTCATGCTTTTGGGTAACGGACAGAGCATTATCATTCCAGACTAGAAGCTGTGCATGATGCATCCCGGCCCGGTGAAATGTTCATTCCAACCTCATTTGGGAAAACAAAATTATGACAGTGGATCTCAAAGTGTTTCAGCCAGAAATGTTGACTGTTTATTCCTTTCCATAGGTGTTGCCTGACCTTCTAAGTTCCTCCAGCATTTTGTGTGTGTTACATAAGATTTCGTGCATCTGCAGAATCTCTTGTATGTTTATGTTTGAACTCTGTAGTTGTTAGGCAGAAGCTTTAATAGCTGGGTCACTAGACAATTTCTTTTCAGAGAAAGAAAGATTCCAGAGAAACTGTGCATGAGTGATAGTTTTCAAAGGAAAGTCATTTGGAGGACCTCTTTAATATTCTAGATGACTTAATATATTTTCAATATTTAAAATGGCATGCTTACAAAGAGATCCATGATTTCACTAAATCATGCAATGGTTGATGACGTCATACAAGAAAGCTTATTTATTTTGTTCCAGAGATTTGTGGTGCCTCTTTGAAAACAAGTCTTCATCTGTCTAATGTAGTTACTTTATTTTTCTTCAAATCAAAGTAAATCTGTCATTTGCAAGAAAGCTCAATTATTCTCATCATTAGAGTGAAATTGATGCAATTGTTGACACACAATAGCTGGTGGGTTCTTAAAAGTAATTTTTATCTTACAGCCAAGCTAACAGTGCTCAAATATACTTGGTGATTTTCATTCCAACATTGTTTTCAAAGTGGAATTGATATTCCAGACAACCAGAAGAAGTTCAATAAAACAGAGCAATTCACAATTGGATACTTCCTTATACATAGATGACTTCATTTATCACTTGAATAAATGGTTTTATTTCAGCACATGCCTTTCAACTGAGGCTATCAATTTTACTCATAATTTCAGTCTTTCCCAAGAGTTGGAATTAAACTAAAAACATTTGGCCACAGCCATGACTCTTTGACTTAAATTTGTCCAAAATGACTTAGTGCTCTGTAATTCATTTACCACTTACCAATATGCTGCAGTATTGATAAGTCAACTTTATTGAGTTGTATTTGATGCAGATTTTGTTCTGTATTATTGGATGTTTCTGATACTCTGAAATTTATTTGAGTATTGGACTGTACTTCACACTGGTTTCCTTCAGTTCTTTTGTGTTTTCTTTCTATTGGCTGAATGGTGGGGTGGGGTGGGTGATCTGTTTTTTTTGTACATAAGAGGGGGGTTACTGGCTTGATGCTACTGTCCATGTTCTTTTCTGCAAGTGAGGGGTCAGGGATTGTTATTGTCGCTGTTTTTTTCTGCAAGTGAGGAGGTCAACTATTGTTATTGTTATTTTTCTCCGGGGGTTGGGGACTGTTACTCACAGTTTTTTTTCTATGGGGGAGGGAGGGGATATTGAGGTCTGTGAGTTTAGTTTCTTTCCTTTTTCATACCGGGGTGGGGGGTGGTTGATACCTTTTCTTTCATGAACACCCATTGTCTTTCTGTATTTAAAGGCTATCTGGAGTAGACAAATATCAGAGTTATATCGTACATGCATACTTTGACAGTAAAATGAACCTTTGAACCTTTATTATATATTTTATACATATTTGCCCTAAATTCTAAAAGGAAATGCGTAGCAGGGAAAGACTGCTTTCTCTATTTAATATTGCTTTAATTTTTAAATGAACCCTTAAAATAATATTCATGTTGCTCAATTACACCATCAATTCAAGGCTACACTTTATTGCTGCTGGATATACAAAATAAAGAGGCAGCACAGTAGTGGTTAGCACAACGCTTTACAATACCAGCAACCCTGGTTCAGTTCCTGCCGCTGTCTGAAAGGAGTTTGTATGTTCTCCCAGTGACTGTGTGGGTTTCCCCTGGGTGCTCCGGATTCCTCCCACAGTCTGAAGGTGTACCAGTCGGTGTGTTAATTGGTCATGGTAAGTTGTCCCGTGATTAGGCCAGGATTAAATTTGGAGATTGTTGGGCAGCACAGCTCGAAGGGCTGGAAGGGCCTATTCTGCACTGTATCTTAATAAATTAGTAAATATAAAGAAATAATAGCACACATTGTATCCATGGAGAATGACATAGGGCTAACATCTTGGACTAAAAGCATGAATTTTAATGAAATATTAGTATTGAGTCTACAGATACAAATGCATATTTTTTCATCTATTGATGAAAAGTACTCTCTTCAAAACGAAGAAAACTTGTGAGAGGCAGAAAATACGCTGTGAAAATTCTCCCAGTTATCCCAACATCTTGAAATCCCACCCCACAAATGGCTTTGTACAAAATGGCCTGATTTATTTCCAGGGACTGACCAATATTATTTTGATGTAAGGTGGAGGCTTCCTCTCTTCCTCTCTGTATAGCTGACTTCTGGGTATGCTTTGCCACAGTAACAGAGACTAAGAATTCAGCTGAGTGAGAGACATTAGGTATATTAACTCTTCATGATGTTCTATAAAGACATGTGTGTGCTTCTAGGAGGAATCTCATCTGCCAGGATTGTCTAGTGGGAAATTCTGGGTGTGCTGTACCTTGCAGTCAATCCACCTGCTATGGATGTGTGGTAGGAAATCCTAACTGTGCTTCCCACAGCTTCGCTTCCATTACTAAACAGAAAATGCTGGAGAAGGCTTCAGAAGTGCCTTGAATGCCTTCCTGTTGTTAAAGATCCCAGCCAAAAATTAAGATTTGTCTGGTTAGGCCTTCTGTGCTGAATAGATAAAACATCCCCTATATTAAAAAATAATACAATATAATACTTGGGATTATATAATATAATATAATCCTTACTTCATTAGAAGTTTGAGGAGATTTGGTATGTCACCAAAAACACGCAAATTTCTACAGATGTACTGTGGAGAGCATTCTAATTGGCTGCATCACCATCTGGTATTGGGGGTGGCTACTGCACAGGATCAAAGTAAGCTGCAGGAACTTGTAAAATTAGCTAGCTCCATCATGGGCTCTAGGCTCCATAGTATGGACATCTTCAAAGAGCGGTGCCTCAGAAAGCCAGTGTCCATCATTAAGAACCCCATCACACAGGTCATAGCATCTTCTCATTGCTATCATTAGGAAGGAGGTACAGGAGTCTAAGGGCACACACTCAATGATTCAGGAATAGCTTCTTTCCTTTTGCCATCCGATTTCTGAATGGACATATGGACATTAACCCATGAACACTACTTCACTACTTTTGCTTTCCTATTTTTGCACTACTTGTTGAAGTTAAACGAGCACAACGAGTACAACAAGATCTAGGTGTTCTTGTACATCAGTCAATGAAAGCAAGCATGCAGGTACAGCAGGCAGTGAAGAAAGCTAATGGCATGCTGGCCTTTATAACAAGAGGAATTGAGTATAGGAGTAAAGAGGTCCCTCTGCAGCTGTACAGGGCCCTGATGAGACCCCACCTGGAGTATTGTGTGCAGTTTTGGTCTCCAAATTTGAGGAAGGACATTCTTGCTATTGAGGGAGTGCAGCGTAGGTTCACAAGGTTAATACCCGGAATGGCGGGACTGTCATATGTTGAAAGATTGGAGCGACTGAGCTTGTATACACTGGAATTCAGAAGGATGAGAAGGGATCTGATTGAAACATATAAGATTATTAAGGGATTGGACACACTGGAGGCAGGAAGCATGTTCCCACTGATGGGTGAGTCCAGAACTAGAGGCCACAGTTTAAGAATAAGGGGTAGGCCATTTAGAACTGAGATGCAGAAAAACTTTTTCACCCAGAGAGTGGTGGATATGTGGAATGCTCTGCCTCAGAAGGCAGTGGAGGCCAAGTCTCTGGATGCATTCAAGAGAGAGTTAGATAGAGCTCTTATAGACAGCGGGGTCAAGGGATATAGGGAGAAGGCAGGAACGGGTTCTGATTGTGTATGATCAGCCATGATCACAGTGTATGGCGGTGCTGGCTAGAAGGGCCGAATGGCCTACTCCTGCACCTATTGTCTATTGTCTATTAACTATGTAATATATATGTAACACATGCAAAATGCTGGAGGAACTCAGCACACCAGGCAGCATCTATGGAAAAGGGTACAGTCGATGTTCAGGCAGGGTCTTGGCCTGAAATATCGACTATACTCTTTTCCACAGATGCTGCCTCGGAGTGCTGAGTTCCTCCAGCATTTTGCGTGTGTTGCTTAGATTTCCAGCATCTGCAGATTTTCTCCTGTTTGTAATATATTTGTATACTTACTGCAGTTCACAGTTTTTTCTCACTGTTATCATGTGTTGCATTGTACTACTGCTGCAAAGTTAACACGTTTCACGACAGATGCCAGAGATACTGGACCTGATTCAGCTTTTGATTCTGATTCTGGAAGGTCAATACAATTAAGTCGGGAACCAAAAGGGATAAAGTCATCGTGACCTTGTGAAATTCAAAGCCATGTGATTCTATGTCACAGATCCTAGCTCCTGACTCAATGGTTTAAGGCCTTTTGAAGTGTAATTAGCTGAAATATTCATGTCAATCAACTCAAGGGGAGTTGTGAATAGGTAGGGTGCAGCTCAATGTAAGACACGGTGATGCAGATTAGTTCCTTTGTTAGAAACACCCCTGTGGTTAATGAATATTAATAAACCTTTCGAAAAAAGGAGAGAGAGAGAGAAAGAGAGACGGGAGTTCGTTATGCTGACAGACAAGTTTGTTGTGCTGAAGGATGAGAATGAGAATGACTTCAAACCAATGTTACTAACTTTTTATCAAGGACTATGCTTCCAAGCAGCATTTCGCTAGAGGGCCACTCACTGAGTGCTCCAACGTGCTAGCACACTAATGCACACACAGTCCCTCAGAGAACGAGCTCTTGATTTCACTCACATCACCATGGGCATTTTCTGGGTGATGTTGAGGGATTTTCCCATGGGAACAAAAGAAATAAAAACATTGGAGATGAGTTTCTTCTAAACTATGTGCTCTAATATAAGGAAAGTCTATCAGAAGATTTATGAATTCTGAAAGGATTGTGTTTAATCACAGTCTCTCTTGGAGGTATAACCTGTTATGAGACAAATGGTCCAAAGGCATGGTGAGGTTTAGGATGCTTTATGCTGACATCCAACTAATCTAAAGTGTTCTAGAACAAAATATAAATCTTTCCAGGCCAAGGTTTTGCAAAAACCTGCCTCAATTGATCCTTTGTAATGACAATAACTTCAACACAGGACTGCTGGCTGTGTTGGAGTGAAGTGAGTGAGATTGGACAAATGCAATGCAAACAAAATGCTGGAGTAATTCAACAAGTCAGGCAGCATCTATCCAGAGGAAGAAACTGTTGATATTTTGGCCTTTGACCCTTCATCAGGACAAGAAAGGAAGGAGAACATGCCCCCTTACCTCTTCCCCCTTCCTTTCCAGTCCTGATGAATAATCTCGGTCTGAACGTTGACTGTTCACTCATTTTCATAGATGCTGGCTGACTTGCTGAGTTCCTCCAGCATCTTGTATCTGCTACTCTGGATTTCCAGCATATGCGGAATCTCTTGTGTTTATGAGATAGGACCAATTTCCTGTTAGACTTGGTTTTCCTTCTTATCTACTTCAGTGGAAGGGAAAAACGGTATTATAAGTGTCAGCAATTTTATACTGACAAGGTTAAGATTAAATAAATAATTAAATGAAGCTGATTAGTTGTTTCAAACCCTCATGGAAGCACCCAATTAAGAAGACAATGCAGGTTGTACCCAGCCTACCTACTAGTACCTCAGCAGACTGGAGGTTCTATTTTTAAAAGATTAGATTAATTTTCATATCTAGAGCAAACTGGAGAGGAAAATGTACTGCCAATGACCAACACAGTCCAAGGAGGTACTGGATACAGCCCCCAGGTATTGCTGCACATTCCAGCGCCAATAGGGAGAGCATTTTGACAGGCATGGGTGGAGGTGGGGGAGGGCTACTGCACAGGACTGAAAGAACCTACAGAAAGTTGTAAAATTATTCAACTCCATCTTGGATACTGGCCTCTGTATTACCAAGACGTCTTCAAGGACTGGTGTCTCAGAAAGGTGGCATCAATTATTAAGGACTCCCATAACCCATGACATGCCCTCCTCATTGTTACCATCAGGAAGGAGGTACAGAAGCCTAAAGGCACACACTCAGTGATTCAGGAATAGCTTCTTCCCCTCTGCCATCCAATTCCTAAATGGACATTGAACCCATGAATACTACCTCACTTTTTATATATTATTCCAGTTTTGCATAGTTTTCAATCTAACTATTTGATATACATATATATACTTATTGTAGTTCATTTACTTATTATTTTTTTCTGTATTATCATGCATTGCATTGTACTGCTGCTGCTAAGTTAACAAATTTCACAACGTAGGCCAGTGATAATAAACCTGATTCTGATTCTGACATAGCATAACCACAACTTACTGACCCTAACCCGTACGTCTTTGGAATGTGCGAGGAAAGCGAAGCACCCAGAGGAATCTCACATGGTCAGTGAAAGAACGTGCAAAAACTTCTTCCAGACCACAGCAGAAGTTGAACACTAATCAGTAATGGCCGGTGCTGTAAAGCGATTGTGGTAACCTCTACACTACTATGCCAGCTTGGCGCAGTATCAGCTGTGGTGCTTCATTCTTTCACAAGGGGTAGAAGCCGATCTGTGGACGTGATTTCAATGTGATTTGCTTGAGCTCAGATGGTGAAACACAGGCTGAAAATGTAAGCAAATCAAGACCTTCTAGGACAAGTTCAATTCAAAGTTTTAAAGAAGCTGACAGTAGAATACTTTAATTACCACAACATTAGTTTTCAAATTGCAAATTTATTAATTAATATATTCCACACTTCAAGTAATTCCACGGAACTTAACAGAGAAATGACACAATAAGTGGTTCATGATTCACTAATCCAATATATTATTCACAGTCACAGAGCACCACAACACAGAAACAAGACCTTTGGCCCATCTAGTATGTGACAGTCTGGTTTTATGCCTAGACTGATCTACTGTAGGACGTATCATAGCCCTCTATACATCTTTTATCCACGAACCTATCCAAAGTTCTCTTAAATGTTATAATTGTGTAATGCTAGATGTTAGATTAAATATTAGAAATGTATAATGTATACATACTTTGATAATAAATGTACTTTGAACTTTGAATTGAACCTGCATCCGTCACTTCTGCTGGCAGCTCAATCTACACACACACTGTCCGCTGAGTGAAGTAGTTCTCCTCAGGTTCCGCTTAAATATTTCACCTTTCACACAAAACATAAAGCTCATCACTATACAAATAGTTGGTGCAGAGTTTAGTACGCACTTCCTCAGCATGGCCACTGATTTAAAACATCCGTTTAAGTCTCTGACGGCTTGTGAGGAAAGAACCCCAGTGACTGAGAGGGAACAAATATTCTAGAGGCAAGACAACACTTTGGTATTGCATTTAGCATTTACCAATGGGGACATGAGTGTACAGACAACTGCTATGTTAAAATGTGAATTATATTGGGCACTTTGCCAACAAAGGGGACAAGTGCAGAGAACAGAAATAGCAAATCACTGTGGGACACTGTGGGCCCTGTGTTACTAGGATGGTTACCAAGCAGGTGGAGGGCAGTAGGTTATAGTCAAATACCAGAGATGGATAAATATTCTGTGGTTTGTACATGATTAACTCAGGGGATCAGGAATTTTAAGCAGGAATCTCCCTGAGGAGATAAATTGATTAGGGCAGGTCCACACCAGATTGAGAAATACATGGTCAAGAAAGAAGCAGACTTGATAGCTTTACATGTTATAAGCTTTTGATGCATGTTCCTTTATCTAGCTGAATACGTTCAATTTAACGGCATTTTTTAGTGAATGGCATGTGCCTAGGTTAGAGGGAGTTCCAAGGGAGAATATCTGTCATTGCATCTGTCACTCTGCACATAATGTCTGTAAACTAGAAGCATAGATATATATAAAAGCTGTTATTTTATTGTGCATGGGTCAAATACATGTTTAGTCATGTCTGCTTCAAGGTAGTTTACATTTTATATTCTAGCAACCTATATAAATATGGCAGGAACACACAGATGCAAAAATCATAGTTTCATTTCTTCTGATTGACACAAATACACTCAGTGGCCACTTTATTAGTACACCTGTACACCTGCTCGTTAATGCAACTATCTAACCAGCCAATCATATGGCAGCAACTCAATGCATAAAAGTATGCAGACATGGTCAAGAGATTCAGTTGTTGCTCAAACCAACCATCAGAATGGGGAAGAAATGTGATCTAAGGGACTTTGACTCTATTGGTGCTAGATGGAGTGGTTTGTGTATCTCAGAAACTGCTGGTCTTCTTCCACACATAACAGTCTCTGGATTTTACAGTGAATAGTGTGAAAAACCAAAAAAAAATCTAGTGAGAGATAGTTCTGTGGGTGAAAACACCTTGTTAACGAGAGAGGTCAGAGGAGAATGACTAGACTAGTTCAAGCTGACAAGAAGGCGCCAGGAACCAAAAAAATGGAGGTTACAACAGTGATGTGTAGAAGAAAATCTTTGAACACATAACACATCAAACATTAAAGTGGATGGGCTACTGCAGCAGAAGACCATGGACATACATTCAGTGGCCACTTATTAGGAATGGAGGTACCTACTAAAGTGGCCACTGAGACTGTGTTAAATGAGTGGGTCCAAACACATGGTATTACAAAATAGTTTGGAAATGGCACAAGCCCATACAAGTAATGAATAATTGATTAAATATTTTCAAGTTGGGGTTTTTGTGGGCTGAAGATTATGAGGGGAGAAAAGAAACTTCTGAAAATGATGCAGGGTTTCATAGGTGACCCGTAGGCTTTGAACCAAAAGTTGTAATCAAACCAGTGAAGGTGCAAAAGGAACAAGACCTACATTTGGAACTGATCAGACCCAAGAGATGGAATTTGAGAAAAGCAATAGTTAAAGTTGTTAAAAGAATAAACAAACTACTGAAGACATGCACATGACTGCACGGCCAAGCACCTGAGAAATCACATGGACAGGAAAATCTGCAGACGCTGGATATCCAAGCGGCACACACAGAATGCTGGAGAAACTCAGCAGGCTAGGCATCATCGATGGAAAGGAGTAAGCAGTCAACACTTCTGGCTGAGACCATTCATCAGGTCTAGCATTTTCTGTGTGTTGCAGTTAATCACATTGTCAAGTTTGCTGATGACACGACAGTGCTGGGGCTCATCACCAATAACTATGAGACAGCCTACAGAGAGGAGGTGGAAGAGCTCGAGGCTTACTGCCAGGCAAATAATTTGTTCCTCTGTGTCATCAAGCCAAAGGAGGTGGTCATCGACTACTCACACCCCTCTTTACAGCATCAGCACAGCAGAGGAAACTGTGAGCAGTTTCAAACCCCTGGGGGAGTGCATATCTCACACAACCTCTCATGGTCCCTGAACACATTCTAGATAATCAGGAAAGCTCACCGATGTCTCTACTTTCTGAAGAGGCTGAAGAGAGCTGGACTAAGCTCATCTATTCTCATGTCCTTCAACAGATGCGCAGTAGAGAGCATCTGAATGTGCTGCATCACTGCATGGCACAGAAACAGCACTGCGGCAGACAGGAAGGCTCTAAAACGGGTGGTCAAAGCTTCCCACCACATCACTGGCACTAGCCTACCTGTCATCAAGAACATATACACAGAAAGGTGCTTGATTGCCTGATTAGATATTTGCATTAACAAGCAAGTGAACAGGGGTACTTAACTAAGTGGTATACAGTGTATCTCAGTTATGTCAAAGATATGCAAGATGCTAGATAAATGAATATTCCCTTTCCCAAACAGATTCATTTTGTCGGCTTTAAAGATCAGTTTCTATTCTTGAACCTAGGAAATAGAACCTGCCCAGTTTATAGCATACACACATGAGCACTGATGTCAAGTCACATTTGGGTCCTGCATAGTCAGAAGGATATGAAATATCTCTTTTGCTTGGAGCACATTGTTTGTCTTCAGATTCCCTTCAGTGAAATCAAATGTCTTAACTCTCATTCTGTGGAGATAAACATCCACGTTCCAGGAAACAACTCTTGTTTGCCTCTCTGGGTTTAGGCTTGAAAAAAGTAATTGATTGTCTCTATAATAAACAGACCCCGGCCAAATGTGCATACTGTACATATTTTCGATTAAACAATGTCAGCCCCCTTTGAATTGTCACTTACAAAAGATGTCATTCTCCTGACTTATCTTTCAGAATTATAGACTGCATACTGCAGCAGCAAAACTCCTGCTGGCTTTCTTGTGTAGTTAGATTAATGGAGGATACTTGATGGGAAAGGGGTTAATGCACTTTTTATTACGTGAGAAAGGCAGGCCTAATAACTCAATGAGCAACAAAATTGAGAGTAAGCTATGCAGAGCTTGTTCGTGAGTGGAATAAGAAAAGCAGATTAAGCAATTTTTCATGGAGTTTATGCAACATAAATATTTCAAGTTTCTGCACATTCAAAAAATGTAAAGGAGAATGCATATATTTTGCGATATTGTAGTACAGCTTCGTTTCATGGTAGATTTTCCATAATTTCACGTTTATGTTGTAGCTTTTTTTCAGATCACGGCATGACTGAATGTTTCTAAGTTTTATTCTGGATCATACTAATCTGTGGATATTTGTTTAATATGGTATAATAACTTGCAAAGAAAGGCACAGTTATTTTCCATATTTACCCTTTCATTTCCTGGCATTTGTCATCCTCACTTTACATCGCTTCTTTTAGCTAAGTGATCCCAAAGTGCAATTCCAAAGATCAATGATCAACATGACTCAGCAATTTCCAGCTCTTGGGAAGTAAAGCAACTTATCAGACACGAGGGTACAAATCCTCGATTGTATGTGAGGGACCAAAATGACATGGTAAGACCCATACAGTGAGTGTAAAAAGGGCTGGAAAGACCTAGAGAAGAGACCAGAGCAGCAGCAGTGAAGACAGCTTTGAGTTGAACCAGTAGGCTGAAAAGGAAGGGGAAGGTATCATTTTATGTCACAATAAATCAATGAATTGAAATGCTCTGCAGTAACACAACATTTTACAGCAGGGAAATTAAGGAAAGGGCATGTTATATGTTAAATGATATCACCCAAACCAGCCACTTGAATCTGTATTGCAATATGCTCTCAAGCATGATAAAGGTCAAAGTCAATCTTATAATTAACTTCACATTAATACAAAATTAATATTTGCACAGAATCGTTTTTTCCTAATCAATTAATGCCATAAATATATTGGATAGGATTGCGATCTCTTTGTGGAGAGGTTTGCAGACCAAATCAGTGATTTGGATACATATTTCAGTAAAAATTGTTTAGTTCTGAGGGGATTTTTCTCTCCAATATAGTTTCCTATAAAATTGGTTTCATTTTCACAAATGCAAAAGTGGCCAACAATTACTGCATAAGGAGGAGACTTCAGAACTTCAGAAATAAATTCCATGGTATATTGAAGGATAGTAATGTGATGCAGAAGTTCAATTTATCACAATAAATAATAACCGGAATCATAATGTTCAATACATCATCTGTGAATAATAAGATTTTAATCAACTGAAAATGACTTTAAAAATGTAGACAGAGCCATTCGCTGGTCACGTTGATGAGTTAAGTTACCGGTAATATTTGCAGCAGTTTGGAAAACATTACATTTAACAACATTGAAAACATTCTTTCCTGCTAAATGCCCACAAGAAAAATAATCACGTTGAATAACACTCACTTATATTAAAATGTTTCTCAAAGGCCCCAAACAAGTAATGATTATCAATTTAATTGGCTTGTTGTCTGGTAGGACTGGCTTTCATCAGAATCATTTGTGAACTGGTACAAAAGATTCAGAAATGTCAATTTACACAGGATTTAATTTACAGTTAAAATTCTGCAATCTAGGCCAATTTCAGAAGTCAGTATAACTGAACCTAGAGCAAAGTGTGTTTTATTTCCAGAATTACATTTGTCTTCACATCGGAATCAGAATCGTTTATTATCACTAACACAGCCTGTAAAATTGTGATTTGTGGTATCAGTACAATGCAATACATACATAAGAATATATAAAATATATAAATTATGCAAAAAGAAAGCAATATAGTGAGATGGCAACACGAGTGAATCTGCAGATGCTGGAAATAAATAAAAAACACAAAATGCTGGCAGAACTCAGCAGGCCAGACAGCATCTATGGGAGGAGGTAATAACGACGTTTCGGGCCGAAACCCTTCATCAGGAGTGAAGTAACATGGGATGGTCGAGGGGGGATAAGAAGTAGGGGGAGGGATAAAGTAGAGAGCTGGGAAGTGATAGGCTGGAGGGAAATGGGCTAGGGGGAAGGTGGAGAATTATGGGAAATAAAAGAGAAAGAAAGGTAGGGCTGGGGGGAGATTATAGTGAGGGGGGAAAAGAGAGAGAAAGAGAACCAGACTAAAATAATAGATAGGGATAGGGGTAAGGGTGGGGGGCAGGGTTATCAACGGAGGTCTGTGAGTTGGATGTTCATGCCGGCAGGAAGGAGGCTACCTAGGCGGGAGATAAGGTATTGCTCCATCGACCTGCGTGTGGCCTCATCTTGACGGTAGAGGAGGCCATGACATCAGCATGCATGAGACAAGAGGGAGGGGAGTGGAAGTCGGGGCGGGGGCCAGGTGCACGGCACTGGCCTTTGCGGACGACATTGCTCTCCTGAGTAGCTCCTACGAAGGGATGGTGGAAAACCTGCAGATCCTAAACAGGTTCTGCAAGGATACCGGGCTGGAGGTCAATGTGAGGAAAAGCAAAGGTTTTTACTCTGAGTGTAAGAGAAAGACATATCTCTATAACACGAGGAAGGAATGGGACCTGGAAGGCCAGGATATCCAGTTCATCCCGCCAGGTGAGATCGAAAAGTACTTTGGGGCGAAAATCGATCCATGGTGCGGAGTTAGAACCAATAACTGGAAGGACAAACTGGATACGTGGTTCCAGGGGTTGAAGGCAGCAAAGCTGAAGCCGATACAGAGATCTAATGGCAGAGAGGAAGAAGCTGTTCCTAAAATGTTGAACGTGCATCTTCAGGCCCCTGTACCTCATCATTGATGGTAGTAATGAGAAGAGGGCATGTCCTGGATGGTGAGGATCCTTTATGATGGATGCCATATTCCTGGGGAATCACCTTTTGAAGATATCCTCTTTGGTGGGGAGGTTATTCCCCATGATGGAGCTGACTGACTATACAATGCCCTGCAGGTTTCTTTGATCCTCTGCATTGATCTCTCCATACCGGACAGAGGTGCAACCAGTCAAAATGATCCGCACAGTACATCTGTAGAAATTTGCCGGTGTTCGGTGACATACCAAATCTCCTCAAACACCTCATGAAATATAGCTAGTGTTGTGCCTGCTTCGTAATTGCATCAATATTCTTGGGCCCAGGAAAGACCTTCAGAAATGTTGACACCCAGGAACTTGAAGTCACTCACCTTTTCTACTGTTGGTTCCTCAATAAGAACTGTTGCATGTTTACCTGATTTCCCCTTCCTGAAGCCCCCAATTAATTCCTCATTTTTATCATCACTGAGTGCAACAACAGTCAACTGGCCATTCATGTTTGCCTCTCAACACCTGAGATTCTGTATCACTGGTGAATTTATAGATGGCATTTGAGCTGTGCTTAGCCACATCATCATGACTGTAGAGGGGTTAGCACAGCAGGCTAGGCCCGTGTCGTTTATCATTGAAGAGGAGATGTTATTTCTGATCCTTACTGACTGTGGTCTCCTAATGAGGACATCTACCATCTGCTTTGTAGAGGGAACTACAGAGGCTTAGGTTCTGGAGTTTTTGATTCGTACTGAGGGTATGATGGTGTTGTATGCTGTCATAATCAATAAACAATACCCTGATGTAGGTATTGCTATTGTCCAGGTGGTCCAAAACCAAGTAGTGAGCGAGTGAAATTGAATCTGCTGTAGACCAGTTCTAGCGGTAGGCAAATTGCAGCAGGTTCAGGCAGGAGTTAAATCCAGCAACAAGCCTTTCAGTTTATTTTAATGACATATTTGCACTGGTCCCCAGGGAATTTGATTGGATCCATCTAACTCACGCACATTCACTGTCTTTCCAACGGATTGGAAAACGTAACACCTTGTAGCAAATGGGATGTAAGGACAGCCAAGTGAAGTCCAAATCATTCACGTTAAATGTGATGATGGCAAAGGTGTTCGAAATAATAATTAGGAAAATATTCATTTTCACCGGGAGACATCTGACTTGATAAGTGGGAATAAGCGCAGATTATTTAAAGGTTAAACTGATTGAGTTTTTTGATGCAGGAACAGAGAATGATGTTGGAGGGGAGTACAGAAGATGCTTGATAAAGATCTATGTAAAAAAGTTGTTTGGAAAAAAATTAGGTCAGTGGAATTTAAGAAAGCAGCATGGACAGAGAATTGGTTTATAGGCAGAGAGTGATCCACTTGAATAAATAGAGAAACTGTATACAGAATAGCACAGTTCTAAAGGACATGCAGGAATCAGAGAAACTGGGTCTACGTGTGCATAAATTCTTCATATATTCAAGAGATGTCAGTAAAAGGTAGTTCCAGATTATTATTTCTGAAACCTTTGAAATAATCAAGGTTGAAACAACTGACACACACTTTCCTTTCATTATTCTGAATGGTTTTTCTACCAGATTACCTTAGGTCCCACACCACCAGGTTCAGGAACAGTTATTACCCTATATCCCTCATGCTGCTGAACTGGTGTGGATAACTTTACTCATGTCAACACTGAACTAACTCCACAACCTAAAAGCTCACTTTCAAGGACTCTACCACTCTTGTTCTCAATATTATTTATTCATTTTTTATTATTTGCACAATTTGTCTTCTTTTGCACTTTGGTTGTTTGTCAGTCTTTATTTATATATAGTTATTCACAAATTCTATCACATTTCTTTTTACTTTCCTGTAAATACCTGCAAGAAAATAAATCTCAAGGTGATATATATGTACTTTGAAAATAAATTTACTTTGACTTTGCTCCCTAGGAGCCAGTAGACAGCTCTTAATTAATTAATTAATTAATTAATTAATTAGAAAACGGTTTTAGTGGTTTCCCAGCTTATATGACGAATAAACTCTTCTCGGGCTTCCAGAAGGGTACAGATATCAAATTTTAACCAATCAGGGATGACGCCCAGCATGTCCTGATTCAGGAGGGACAGATGACAGGCCTATAAATATCACTGGACTAGACATGCCTCGGCATCATCCCTGATGAAGAGCAGATTTTCTCATCAAAACATTGGTTAAAATCGATACCTGTACCCAGATGGAAGCCCAGGAAGAGTTTATTTGTCTATTTATTAATTTCACGACACATGCTGGTGATAATAAACCTGATTCTGATATACAATGCAGAGTAGGCTCCTCCGGCCCTCCGAGCCGTGACACCTAGCAATTCCCCAATTTAATCCCAGCCTATACAATGGGCAATTTACAATGACCAATTAATCTAGCAACTGGTACATCTTTGGCATGTGGGAGGAAATTGGAGTACCCAGAGAAACTCACACATATTGCTAATATGCATATTGATGATCTAGATATGGATGCACCAAATTAAACTTTTGTAGATGGCATAAAATGTGGAACTTTTGTAGATGGCATAAAATGTGGAACTGGAAATGTGGAAATGTTCTTAAGAGTGGAGAGAACAGCAATAGACTGCAAGAAGAGATAAAGAGGCTGGATAAACAGATTGGAATACAGAATAATGTGAAGAAGATCACTTGGACAGAAAGCGTAGGTGGAGAAACACTTTATAAAGGAAGTGCAGAAACTGAAGGACCAGGGGCTATACGTGCATGACACTCTGACATGTCCAGGAAACAATGAGTGATCAGCAAAACATGTAGGATCTTAAGATTTATAATAGAAGCAGAGAATAAATGCAATAATGAACTAGATCCTTTTTCAAATGCAGTCATGTCATATTGACCTGTGAAAAATTCTAGTTAAGACATTGCAGGGAAATAGTGTCCGATTCTGTTCACTGCACTTCAGAAAGATTGCGAAAATTCTTGAGAGTGCAGAATAGGCTTATTAGAACACATCCAGGGACGAAGGATTTCAGCAATAAAGTTAGACTGGAGAAGCTGGCATTTCTGGAGCAAAAATGGTCCAGATAAGATTTGATAAAGGTGTATAAGATCATGGTGTGTTTAGGTAGAGGAGAGCAATTCCTTTTATTGGGTAGTTCATAAGCCACAAAGCACAGATTTAAATGTGCGGACAAGACATGTGAGAACTGTTTTCACGTAGATTGTAGATATGATAAATTATTTACTTTTCAAATGAATTATGGAAGCATCAAATGGAAATTGGATAACACTTAAGCAACATTTATTTATAAGACCTTAGTGAAGGTATGGAGTAATAGGACAGATGAGGTAAACAGGAGCCAGAATAGACTCTGTGCTGTAATAATTCACTGATCCTCCATCTTCCATTTTCTTTAGAAAGTCACTTCCATTGACCTAATCCAATCCCCTGAATAATCAAAATACTACCCATGAATTACTTCTGAAGTGTAGTTTTGCTGATCTGAAGATAAACAAGGCAATCCATCGCCACTTGAACTTTTGACTTCTTGTAGATGATTAAATAAGTTGATTTTAAACTTGCACCTTTACTGGAATAGGCTTAATAGCTTGTCTGATTGATAACTCCACAATGCAACATCCTCTCCCTGCACTACTGAAGAGCTCATCTATGAATTCAAAATCTCAGCGTAGGGTTTGAATCTATAATCAGATCACACTGAGTGAGAAAAACTGTGTGTAAATGACAATTGACTATGACTAACTCTTTTGGAAAAATAGTATTGGCTCATTATTCACACCAATAGATGGAACTGGAACAATGTAATCCATTGTGGGTATATATAGCACAGTAACAACTGCAACTGAACAGAATAGGATTTTAAATTTGATTGTATTCTGGTTACTTCAATAGAAAATGTCTGATTAAATTTTTAAGTATCTTGATGCAATACTTCTTTTTGGCAGAAACCAGAAGTATAATATATCAACACTATATTCGTCCTGTGTGAAATATTACAACCATTGAAAAGTTTTGAGTAACTGGTTGTAAGGCACATCCTAAATACTACAAATTCAGGGTGTCACACAGAAATGATGGTCACTATCAACTTTGTTCAGGATGCACGTAGAAAGTGCCAAGGTCATAATCTGTAGCTCTCCTGACAGTTCTATAGCAGGTTTACTGAAAGCTTGGTGTGAAATCCTGACGGAGATCAGTGTAAAGCTGAGGAAAGTCAAGTCAGCCCAGGGGTAAAATGGGTCGGTGATCTTGTCTTGCTAGACTTCCACCAGGTAGGTTGGTTTTCCATGTTCTGTTAGACTGAATTTTGATCAATAGTGACTTGGGAAAATTACCAGAGAGCAATTGAGGCCCACGCTAGGGGTGAGAAATGATGGCCTGGTACAAGGATGCAGTCAGCACATTGTTCAGTGTCGGGCTACCCATGGGAGTGAATTCTTGATCCCAAGCAGTTAATTAGAAGAGGCAGCAAATAAATTAGTAAAATATCAAATTTGATTATTCGATTATTAACAAACTGAAAATGATAATCTAACATGAGCAGTATATTATGTGGGGGTGGGGGGTGTGGTTATAAGTGAAACTCTGCTGTAACTTTTAATCTAACCTCTGTACCACAGTGCATAGCACTTGGCCATAGTCATTGTATTTTTTAAAAAGTAATTTCTAATGTTTGCAAAATTAGTTTCTTGAAGTCTAAACGGAGTTCTCTGTTAAAGCAGTGCATACTGATTTCTTTGACAAAGACAGGGTATAATGTATGTTATCCATCTCAATTACAGACAAAGAAAACAGCAGGGAAGGCTCCCAAGCCTGACCCGCCAAAAATCATTTACTTTGGAAAGTTGAAAACAAAATAATGCGCTCAAAGTATTAAACAACGTAATTAAATTTCAAAACAAAATACCGTGAAATATTGTCTGACAGAATTTTCCATTGGTTAACATCTTTGGTTTAATTTTTTGCATATTTTAATTAACAATTCATATTTTTACCTTCTGGGTATTAATTCAATGTTTTGTCATGCCATTATTCAAATAAAAATTAATGCTGACAGTGGTTTTATTTAATTGTGTTGTGGATATTTTACGAATGCACTGTGATCATTATATGTCATGTCAGGATGAGGGAAAATTTGGAAGGAGGTTATTGGGGAAACATATTGTAGTCATGATGATTCCTCATCATTTAAAATAATTGATTCAGACATTCTGATGTAAAAACTAATCTTCTCATGGTCTTGAAGTCAACCCGTTTCCACAGCTTGGTGTGAGGCAACCTTGTATGCAACACAGATTTTTTTTATTATTTAAAGATCACTATTCCTGTCTAAGTGATTTCATGCTATCTCAACAAGCTAAAGGTTAGTTTTTTTTTGCTGAAAGGCTAGATGACACAGTTGGCTAAGACACTTAATTCAGCTTGGAGGGATCTCATCATTGAGGATTCCCTCTTGCTGAGAGTAGTTAACAATCACAAGAACAAATGATGGAAGCTTAAGAATCCCGCACTGATCTAAGGATATATTTTTAAACACCAATCTTCCTTTAACAGCTAACCCACATAGTTGCTATTATTAGACATAATGAATTATTCAGGCAGCTAATAGATAGGGGTTTCGGTGTAAAAGTCTACAAAGAACAAATGTCATGCGTTTGAAGATGTGAATATTTTTTATAATCTAACAATTTTACACATTGTTATCTCTAATCAAACTGTGAGACAATTTTCCACAAATTAAAAACTAATTTAAAGAATGCTATGGTAAGAAATGTCCATGTTAAATTTTTCATTCAGAAAGAACTTAAGTGTCCGAAAACTTTCCACTTTGTAAACAGGGCAGTGCAGACACAAGGAAGAAGATACCAAGCTTTCACTTATGGATGAAAGATGGAAAATACTGTGAAGTCACTTCTAAGTTGCTTTGTTGCCTTGTCCCCAATACACTGGTAAAATCAGTGGTGTATGACAGGAACCACTGCAAGAGCTGATGCTGGATGTTCAGTGAATCCACTCTCAGGAATGCATGATAAATTGAAAGGAAGGAGAAGGGGAGGGAAACATGATACAAATTTTTAAAATACCTAAACTAAGATAGGGAAATAGATAAAGGGAAGCATATCTAAAATTAGATATCTTTCTAATGATAAACTTGGGTAAACAGCTCAGAATTGGAGCACTTATGCAGGATACCACACAGGCTGAACATAGACAAAAATGATGCATTAACTTATGAAACACTCTAAAGACATCAAGGCAGAGCAGAATAACTTTGAAGTTTGTTAGAGTAAAGGCAAACTCTGGGAGGGCTTATACTTCAGCTGCTGTTTTTTGATTCCAATTTTACCTATTTATTCAGTAAATAATTTGGAACACACTTTGAGAATCCTCACTGAAATGAATTGTATGTTTTTTTTTCAATCTCTTGTGCTTCTTTTCTTTGGTGTGGACTTGGACCTTTGCTTTCACTGTGTCCTTATAACTCTTGGAGATAACCCTTTGAGCTCTTATTAAAAAGAATACTCATTTGGGTTTCAGTGTAATGCTCCAGCAATAACTCGTTGTTGACGGCATCTTGTCAATACAGAATAGTTTTTCCCCCTCTTTCAGTAAATACAGGTTAGGGGTATAAATATTATCAATCTTGCTAATTGAGTTGTCAGTATGAAAACTAATCAATAAACCAATTAATTAGTAAAGCTATGGCTATTTTGATTTATAGCATTTAAGTCAGCACTGCAAACACAACACCAATCTCATCACTTCAAATTCCTGGCATGCTTTGTCAAATTAACACAGAAATTTTGTAAAATATTAAATAACACAAACATCAGAAAATATATTAACAGATTGATAAAATTTTTAGTGCAAATATTTTGTTGTTATACACAGTTAAGGTCACTGTATAGCTGTATAGCATTTGTACCAAAGAATTCCTGTACAGCTGCTTAAAATTTTCACAAACAAAAAATGGTTGAGAGTTAAACTAGAATATAAAAGCAAGGATGTAATGCTGAGGCTTTATAAGGCACCTGCAAGGCCTTACTTGAGGTACTGTGTGCAGTTTTGGGTCTCTTATCTAAGAAAGGATGTGATGACATTGGAGAGGGTTCAAAGGAGGATCATGAAAATGACTCTGGGATTGAAAGGCTTATATAAGGAGCATTTGATGGGGATCTCTTTGAAACCTATCAAATGTTGAAAGGCATCAAAAGAGTGAATGTGGAGAGGGTATTTCCTATGGTGGGGGAGTCTAAAATGAGAGGATGCAGCCTCGGAATTGAGGGACATCCAGTCAGAATGCCAATGAGGAGTAATTTCTTTAGCCAGAGAGTGGTGAATCTGTGGGATTTGTTGCCACAGATAGTTGCAGAGGCCAAGTCATTGAGTATATTTAATATGGAGGTTGGTAGATTTTTTATTGGTCAGAGCATGAAGGGATATGGGGAGAAGGCAAGAGTTTGGGGCTGAAAGGGAAATGAATCAGCCATGATGAAATGACGGAGCAGACTCGATCGGCCAAAAAGCCCAATTCTGCTGCTTTATCTTATCGTCTTATAGTCTTTATTTTTTTTCTATAAGAGGTTGGCAATTTGATTGAGGCAAGCAAAATGGAAAGTTAGTTGCAGAGTGGTGTCAATATATTGGTGAAATAAATGGAGAAATGGCAGCTAGAACTTAAGATAAAAGTGAGGCAATGCATTTTGAAAGTATTTATTTGACTAGGCTTGTTTCTTTGCTGAAAACTCTAATTAAAATATATTTTATTAGCGGGAAACAAAACCACACGTTGGTGATGTCATTGCGCTCCCACCAAAAGCACTAATGTCATCAATTATACTTTATCTTCAATAGCTTGTTACATAAGCATTGGTGTTCTTAGATGAACAGAGTAGGTAATGCCTTTTGTAGTTTCTTGTAGTTTTATCAGTAACAAGATTCTTATTCCAAAAGTATCCAGACAGATTGGTTCATTGTACCTGACATTAATTGGTTAAGTGTACTGGACACAATAAAATACATGGGTCCTGAATATAATCAGCAACTTAAATCAATCAGCCATTTCAACAATAAGAGGTACCATGAGGACTAGACACTTCGGAATGAGCAACACACCTTCAAAACTCTTCACCATCAATACAGCTCAAAGTCAGGAATGTGATAGATTCCTTTCCATTTTCCAGGAAGAGGCAAGACTTCTTAACAATGTAGTAAAGACTTACAATATTACAAATGTCATGGAAACACAATTTACTTCCGTGTTTCATATTATTTTAATTTACACCTGCATCACTATTCTTCATTATTGATGGATTAAAATCCAGGAACTTCCTATCTAACCATTGTGGAAACTTCTTTTCCACCAGGACTATAATAATTCAAAGAGAAGGCCACCACCTCCTCAGGGCAATTTGGGTGATCAATTACACAAATTGCTCTGAATTGATGCTGTGTCATTTTGGTTATATAGCAACAGCTGGCAGTAATTCTGTTTTTATTTCCTTTCTATCATGTAAGAAGGGTCACCTTTGCATAAGTTAACTTGTTAGACATGCTGTGGCAATAGTTTTCATCGGGGAAAAATGTGGCAAACGTGGCTATACTGAGAGAAGAAAGAATGTTGATTTTATCATTTGAGCATGATGGTTATATAACTATTTCATTGGCACATCACAATTGCACTTTGATGTCCAGTTAGTCTACATTTAGGAATTAGCAATTTACATGCAAGTTAAATCTAAATGAACTGAGCTAATATTGCGCACTGCACGTAGTTCAATATGAAGGTCTTAGACATTTACTTGTTGTCAGAACACAAGAAAAAAAAACTGTTACTCATTTTTTTCCCTAAATTTCCTTACCTTCATTGATTATTTTGCAAAAACTGTGTATTACGATCATCTCCATAATATTTTACTGTGCCAGGTAATTTCATGGTCCAATCCCACTTGTTGGAACAAAGACTTCAGAATAGATTTTGCTGTCACATGGGCCATTCTTTCATCAATATTCTGGACATAATTCTGTAAGTTTTGAGATAGTTGTGGAAAGGAACTCAAGTTAAGGTCCTAAATTGAAGGAAGGCTGATGTTAACAGTGCAAGAGAGGACAACCGGCAAAATAGACTGGAAGCAAATACTTATGGATAAAACAACGTTTGAAAGTGGGTGTCTTTTAACACAGAGTTAGCCAGAGTTCAGGGTCATATATTCCAATAAGTGTGAAAGACAAAGATGAAAAGATTAGTGAATCTTGGATAACAGAAGTTTTATCAAGAAGAAAAGATGAAACATGATGGGAATAGGCAATCTGGGAAGGAAAAGGCATGTAGAAGATATAGGAGAGTACTTGAACAAAAATTAGTAATGCAATAAAGAAAAGCATGAAAGATCCTTGGCAGGTGAGATTAAGGAGAATGCTAAGTCATTCTGAAAGTATATTGGGACAACATATTGGCTAGGGAAAAAGTGGGTCTCTAGAGTCCATAGGAGTGATCTCTCTGAAGAGTCACAGGATGTGGGTGAAGTCCAAAATGAATAGTTCTTTTCTTCATTCACCGAGAAGAAGAACATGGAGGATAATGATTTCAGAACGGGACACACAGATACTTAAGTGCATATAAGTATTAAGGAGGAGGGGGGTTAGATATCTTTGAATGAATGGGTAATTCCCCAGGGCTGGATGAGATCTATCCCATGATGCCATGGGATAAGAGAGGAGAGTGACTGGGGCTCTGAAGAATATTTTTGCATCTTTGTTAGCCATGGGTGAGGTAGCAGAAGATTGGAAGACAGTTAATGCTGTTCCTTTATTTAAAAAGGGCAGTAGGAAAAAGAAAAGCAATTGCAGACTGGTGAGCCTTTTGTCAGTGGTAGGGAAATTCTATGGGACAGTAGTTCTGTGCATTTGATGAAGCAAAGACTTATGAGGGATAGTCAGTGTGTCTTTGTGTGGGGGAAGTCCAGTCTCCATAATTTGATTGGCTCTTTTTTGAGGAGGTAAGAAAGGAAATTGATGAAGACAGGGCAGTAGATGTACACAAGTCATTTGACAAGGTCCTGCATGGTAGGCTGATTATGAAGGCTAAGGCACACAGGATCCAGAGTGAACTAGCCAATTAGATTTTTAAAGAAACTTGGCTTGCTGATAAGCAGCAATTGGTCATGGTGAAAGGGTGTTCTTCTGATTAAAAGTCTGTAACTATTGCTGCACCACAGGGAATCGGTGCTGGGACCTTTGCCGTTTGTGATATATATTAATGACTTCTGAATGCAAGCCGGATGATTAGTAAGAGTTTTAAAGGGAAATAAGATTGTTTTTTTTCAGAGAGCGGTTGATAACTGGAATGTGCTGTCAGTTGAGCGAGTGAAGTCAGGTTCCATTAAGGTATTTAGGCAGACACTTAAATAGGCAAGACAAGGAAGAATATAATCCTAACGTGGGCAAAAGGATTAATGTGGATGAGCTGAAAGGCTGGCATGGATGTGGTTGGTCGACGAGCCCATTTCTGTGCTGTAGAACTCAATGAAAACTATAATCCCTCCACTTAGAATAAGCAGCACTCAATGTCTGAGAATGTTATTACAAAGCCATTTCTCAAAAATACTTTGATAGAAAATATTACTATATAAAAGTGAAAACTAGTTCTGATTCATTCAACTACAACATGGTTGTAGGGTTTAAACCAAACATAACAAAAATCAAAGTACCACAAGCACCAAAACAGGAAAGCAAACAAGAAATGAGTGGTAATAGACTGTAGGTGCAGGAGTAGGCCATTCGGCCCTTCTAGCCAGCACCGCCATTCACTGTGATCATGGCTGATCATACACAATCAGTACCCCGTTCCTGCCCTCTCCCCATATCCCCTGACCCCGTTATCTATAAGAGCTCTATCTAACTCTCTCTTGAATGCATCCAGAGACTTGGCCTCCACTGCCTTCTGGGGCAGAGCATTCCACATATCCAACGCTCTCTGGGTGAAAAAGTTTTTCCGCATCTCTGTTCTAAATGGCCTACCCCTTATTCTTAAACTGTGATGTTGCAGAATGCTTCCAATGTTTATCTTGTCTCTGAAAATACCAACTACAATTAATTACGTCAAAACTAAACCAACCCATAAATTATCTCAACCCAATAAAATACTTTCTCAGCAGCAAATAGATGTAATAATTCTTTCACAATGTAGCTTGTCAAACACCACCCTATAGCAAAGTGATTTGAAATAGCTCCCATCAAAGTCTATCACAGCAATCCGTGGGAAGCTCAGATTGTCAAAACCAATCCTGTTATAATCAACCCCAATAAGCACCGTGCCACAACTGACTCCAACATAAGCAACCTAGTGAATTCTGCCTCACAGCGATATCCATTAGAACCAACCACAGTAAAACCCAGCTGTCACAACTAACCCTACAACAACCATTCCATCAACACTAATATAGCCACAACAAACTGATAAAAATCCAGCTGTCATAGCTGACTCTCTAACAATGAAGTGATCAGTACTGACTTCATCACAACCAATCTATTCTGATTTACAATGCCACACTGACCCCATCATAATCTGCTTTGTCACAAACAACCCTGACAAAATTGAGCTGTCATAGCTATTCCTACTATAATTAATACTTTATCACCATCCCTGTCACTATTAACCTTGACTGAAGCCAACTACTGCAACTGACCACCAATAACAACTAATCGAGTCATTCTATCATACCCATTCCACTATTTTTGACCTGCCACGAATGACCTAAATAAAACTGCTCCACAGCTAACTTCATTAATGATGAGTTTTCAGAAATAATATTTCAACACTATACATCTCCCTCCATCCTCTTTAAAAACGAGGTATGATACCTCAGTCAATACTTATCCTCAATCAATATCACTAAAATGATTTGAATACTATCACATGGTTGTTTATAGGATTTTTACCACATATAATTTAAAGGAAAGTGCTTGCTCCTAACATGCATTGTACTGGTGTAGAGTGCTTCAGGACATCTAGAGGTAATGAAAGGTGTTATATAAATGGAATTTGTTTTTTCTCTCTTCGTATTGGAATCAGTTGAATTATCTTCGCAGCTAGAAATAGAATAATGCATTTAAAATGATACACTGAGTGAATTAAGTTGAGTTAAAATAAGGTCTAATTTTAAAATCTCAGGTCGCGGAAACATTGCGTAGTATTTATTGAATGTAGGAGGATTTTGCTTCATGGTACCTTTATATCCTGCTATGTGAGATTTGCAAAAAGCTAATGCAAAAAAGCTACAAAAGAAACTTAGATAACATCAAGTCTGAGTGTTATGTGCCTGGAAATTATTTGTCTGTGGAAATTTGAATGATTAAGTTTTATAGTTTTAAGAAATAATACCTCATAACAGGAGAGAAATACGGTGGGGGAGTATGTTTAGGAGATGTTGGTACCCTGTAGATACGGTTTCCTTTCTTAGTAGTAAATTTTAACTGAATTCTTTCTGTGCTAAGTGGCTTAAAGCTTAAAGATTAAAAAATATTAGGTTTATTGTTACATGTACATTGAAACATCGAAACATATAGTGAAATAGCATTGTTTGTATCAACAATGAACCGAGCCTGAAGATGTGCTGTGGATAGCCAACAAGTGTCACTATGCCTCTGATGCTAAAATAGCTTGCCCACAACTTACTAACCCTAACCAGTATGTCCTTTGGAATGTGGGATCACCTAGAGGAAACCCATGCCATCTCGGGGAGTATGTACAAACTCCTTACAACCAGCAGCAGGGTTTGAACACCAAATTTCTGATCGCCAGCGCTGTAAAGTGTTATCTAACTGCTGTGCTATGGTGGCTCTTGGTGGGAAAAGGAACACAGTAAGACTACAGGGAGCAGGGACTGAGGAGGAGAACACTTTTGTCATTCGGGAGATTATAGACCGGTTAGTCTGACATCGGTGGTGGGGAAAATGCTAGAGTCGGTTATCAAAGATGTGATAACAGCACATTTGGAAAGAGGTGAAATCATCGGACAAAGTCAGCATGGATTTGTGAAAGGAAAATCATGTCTGACGAATCTTATAGAATTTTTTGAAGATGTAACTAGTAGAGTGGATGGGGAGAGCCAGTGGATGTGGTATATTTAGATTTTCAAAAGGCTTTTGACAAGGTCCCACACAGGAGATTAGTGTGCAAACTTAAAGCACATGTTATTGGGGGTATGGTTTTGATGTGGATAGAGAATTGGTTGGCAGACAGGAAGAAAAGAGTGGGAGTAAACGGGACCTTTTCAGAATGGCAGGCAGTGACTAGTGGGGTACCGCAAGGCTCAGTGCTGGGACCCCAGTTGTTTACAATATATATTAATGATTTAGTCGAGGGAATTAAATGCAGCATCTCCAAGTTTGCGGATGACACGAAGCTGGGCGGCGGTGTTAGCTGTGAGGAGGATGCTAAGAGGATGCAGGGTGACTTGGATAGGTTAGGTGAGTGGGCAAATTCATGGCAGGTGCAATTTAATGTGGATAAATGTGAGGTTATCCACTCTGGTTGCAAGAACAGGAAAACAGATTATTATCTGAACAGTGGCCGATTAGGAAAAGGGGAGATGCAACGAGACCTGGGTGTCATTGTACACCAGTCATTGAAGGTGGGCATGCAGGTACAGCAGGCAGTGAAAAAGGCAAATGGTATGTTGGCATTCATAGCAAAAAGATTTGAGTACAGGAGTAGGGAGGTTCTACTGCAGTTGTACAAGGCCTTGGTGAGACCACACCTAGAATATTGTGTGCAGTTTTGGTCCCCTAATCTGAGTAAAGAGATTCTTGCCATAGAGGGAGTACAGAGAAGGTTCACCAGATTGATTCCTGGGATGGCAGGACTTTCATATGAAGAAAGACTGGATCGACTAGACTTATACTCACTGGAATTTAGAAGATTGAGGGGGGATCTTATTGAAACTTATAAAATTCTAAAGGGATTGGACAGGCTAGGAAGATTGTTTCCGATGTTAGGGAAGTCCAGAACGAGGGGTCACAGTTTAAGGATAAAGGGGAAGCCTTTTAGGACCGAGATGAGGAAAAACTTCTTCACACAGAGAGTGGTGAATCTGTGGAATTCTCTGCCAAGGAATCAGTTGAGGCCAGTTCATTGGCTATACTTAAGAGGAAGTTAGATATGGCCCTTGTGGCTAAAGGGATCAGGGGGTATGGAGAGAAAGCAGGTACAGGGTTCTGAGTTGGATGATCAGCCATGATTATACTGAATGGCGGTGCAGGCTCGAAGGGCCGAATGGCCTACTCCTGCACCTATTGTCTATGTTTCTATGTTTTTATGTTTCTATTAATGGGAACATGGAGAGTTACAAAAGAAAATTCACAGGATTAATTACCTTAATACAATCAGCTGAACAAAGCCCAAAGAAATTGCAAGGAGAAGATTATAAAGGCTAGAATTTTGTTATTACCAAAAGGAAGGAAAGGTCATTATATTGTGTGGTAAACGATGAAAGACCAAAAACACTTGGCAGTAGTGGACCTCATACTGGCTCTTTGCGGGACTCTCCATGGAGGCCAGTGATGAGGTTGAGTCTTGGAGTGATTCCCCAGCAGTTACACTGGGAATTGCTGAATGCCTACGAACCAGATCAATAATCCTCAACTTCACTGGCTTCAATGAAGGTTGTGGGACTTCACAAAAGGAAGCACAGAAGAATATAGGTACCATTACGAAACACAAATAAAAATTTTAATTTTATTAAAAATAACTTTTCTTTTATTTCATGCTTTTAATTATTTGGGTTTAAGGTGCTTTTAGATTTTTGTTTTCAGGTAATAATGATTTCCAAACATTTAGTATTATTTATTACATTTGTAATCGTGTTTGGTTGTTTCTAAATGTCAGAGACATTAGAAACAGCTATTGCTTTGACAAGGAGTAAAGTTAGGTATTTATTAAAGGTAAGAAACATTTTACTCATTATTACTATTGGCAGTACCATCCAGTTGGCACTTAGCAAGGTGTTTATGAGGATTTGGAGGCTCTATTTCAGCTTTCTTCAGTGTGCCACTTTTCAGACCAAATCAATGGAATCCACGGTGTTTCACACAGGCAAGAAACTATAGGTCTGCATCTGGAATAAGTAAGTTTGGGTGTGAAGTGTATACAGGTGATGGTTATCAACATCAAATTCTTGTCTGGTGTATAATTACGTCTTAGTAGCTAAGTAATGACTAGCTACAAATTACAGGAATGGAACTCCAGCTTTATTTTGCATCATTTTCAAGAGAATAAGGGTTACAGTAGAACTTCCCGGGTACAAAAACAACACTCATTCTTGATCAGACGTAGGCTTTATGGTGAGATCAGCACTGGCTAAGGCATAGAAGACCATATGATTTAACAGTGGAATTTGGACATTTGGCCTATTTAGTCTTATTCCTCCCAACTCCATTCTCCTGTCTTCTCCCTATCACCTTTGATGTCCTTACTAATCAAGAACCTATTGACCTCTGCTTTAAATATACCCAATGACTCAGCCTCACAGCCATCTGTGGCAATGAATTCCACAGATTCACCATTGTTTGGCTCAAGAAATTCCTCTCATCTCTGTTCTAAAGGGATGTCCTTATAGTCTGAGCTGTGCCCTCTGGTCCTAGACCTACCCACTAAGGAAGACATATTCCCTATCTGGGCCTTTTGAAAATCATTGGCTTCAATGAGGTCACCCTTCCCCAAGTCTTCTAAACTGCAGTGATTATAGGCCCAAGGCCATCAAACACTCCTAATATGAAAGATAGGTGGATGGGATGGAATGATGATAGGAGAGATGTTTATTTCAATATACCGCACAAAGGAGAAGAGCTATGTGGTTATTTGAGCTGAAGAAATAACATTTGTGGTTAGTAAAGTGAAAGCCAAATTTCCATGCACATTAAATGAGACTATTAAGTCTATGGCAGCATTATTCAATCACTAATTTTCATATTTACCTTTTCTCCCCCCATTCCCAATAACACACCCCAAGTCTACCACTCACTGACACATATGGGGCAACTTACAGAGGCCTATTGACCTACCAGCCCACATGTCTTTGGGACATGGGAGGAAACAAAAGCACTTTGAAGAAACTCATACGGTTACAGGCAAAACTTGTAAACTCTACAGAGACCAGAGATTTGGAACAAACCCAGGTCGCTGGCGCTGAGAGGCAACAGCTCTGCTAGGTGCACCACTGTGCTTTGATCATTAAAGCAGCATTGGGGGTAGGCTATGTGACAATAATTTGTTTCAAAGTACCCAGTAATGTCCGAGGTGGTGGCAAATTAATCACCAAAACGCTCAAGAGCAAAGTTCCAGAGATGCTGGTAATGGATAGTAAATTATTTTCCCTAATCACAATGATGTACCCTGTGGTGTGCACATTGTCACACGTCAATAGCATGCAGTGCACTGACAAGCTGCCATCAATACTGGTAGACTCTGCCAGCACAGAAAATAGACCTAGAACATGGCAAGACCACTCCACATAATTGAAATATTTCCTGTTTATTTTTAATACAGACTCAAAGGTGTGATTTCAAAGCTCTAATTTAGTATTGTAATTTGGATGACGGTTATAAACTTCTCAAGCTTTGCCCTTGCGATTTATGATGTATTTGAATGTCGCGATTAGATTACAGCCTTGTTATTCACTTCTGGGTAGCTATTCTTCTCCTTGTAATTTGTGGCTTAATATGGTCTTTCATCTGTTGCTGCTGCCTTTAATGTGACAGATAGAATTTCATCCAAGCACTTAGAATGCAGAACACTAAGAAGGGATAAAGTCTTTTTTTGCACAAACTTAATGCACTGTTAAAGGGGTTCAGACAGTTCTAAAGATATTTGTGTCAAAATAATAAGCAATAATTTATAGGACGCGAGAGAATGTTTTAACAGTTCAGCTGAGAATTACACGTCAATGAATTTGACCCTCTGAGATATTAAAACAGCATTCCAATAACTTTAATTTCTTTCTCAAGATGATTATGGAAAGCAAACTATGCAGAGAAGATTCAGTGTACAATGAGATGAACGTAATATTAAGTATTCCTACAGGCTTCCTGCTCTGTTTTTTTTTATAGCTATTACAATGATTCATTTCGAAGTACATAGGAAAAAGAGTTATTATCATTAGGGCAATGGATTGCTATCGTGAAATCTATTAAAATATTCACCACAGCAACCTCTAAAATGCGCATATTTAAACATGCCTACAAGATACCAGAATAATAATTGAGTTTAAAAAAAACATTATTAGATAGTTTTTTTTCCGCAAGAATAACCACAGATCAGTAAAAATCTTACTTCCTTGGAATCTGATTTATGACTTTCTAATTCTTGCCCCATGCCTGCCAGCGATACTGGCCTGCTTGTCCCTAACAATTTTTCTGTGGGACCTCCATCATACATTGGTTTCTCTAGGCTTGATGACAGTATTTATTCAGTTAAATCTAAGTATACAATGAGAAATTATACCCTGTAGAACAGAACATAACAGAGTACATTTTTACAAGAATCCACTGGAACTATAATTGTGATCATTATACATATAACAGAGTTTCAATTATGGCATATTCAGCAACCTAAAAGCATATGCAAGATACAGCATTATTCAGACAATTACTGATTCACAAATAATCATTGGTAAATTTTCAGTCATTATGTGTACCGCAGTTTTGTAAAAAAGTAATATGTGCTTCTTCTCTTAATCAGATTTGCAAGATTTACTTCTAAAACTTCTTTAATAAGCAGCACTTATAAAACCTTGCTCTTCCAATTATGGCTGGCTTTTGCACATCTTTATGAGTTTTGATATGGATTCCCCTGACTAACAGTGAATTTATGCTCTGCAGAATGTATTTTGTTCGATATTTTACCCAGAGAAAAAACAAGAATAATCAGCCGTAGATCTCAAGAGGTTGGTTCCTGGTTCTTCATGCTAACCAACAATTTAGCAATATCTTCGATAAAAGTTTTCCTTGAAAAGTTACACTCAGTGGCTACTGAGTGTATGTTCATGGTCTTCTTCTACTGTAGTTCATCCACTTCAAGGTTCTGTGTGTATGCCTTCAGAAATGTTCTTCCGCACACCACTGTTGTAACACGTGGTTATCTGAGTTACTGTAGCCTTCCTGTCAGCTTGAAACAGCCTGGCCATTCTCCCCTGACCTCTCTCATTAATAAGGTGTTTTTGTCCACTGAACCACCACTCACTGGACGTTCTTTGTTTCTCATACTACTGTGAGAATCCCAGGAGATCAGCAGTTTTTGAGCTACTCACCCTGTATGGCACTGACAATCATCCCACAGTCAAAGTCACTTAAATTACATTTCTTCCCCATTCTGATGTTTGGTCTGAACAACAACTGAACTTCTTGACCATGGCTGCATGCTTTTATGCACTGAGTTGCTGCCACGTGATTGGCTGATTATATACAAAAGTGCACAGGTGTACCTAATAAAGTAGCCATTCTCTTTACATTCTCTTTCAAGTATCTATTATCTTGCTTCACTTTCTGCATTGTCTCCTTCATTTTCTCCAACATCTTGATTTGTTGGACTATCTTGTGAATTCCAGTTTAGCCGGGAATGGACTAACTGTTTTGCTCATGCAGAGAGCCAGTCCAGGAGCAATGATCCAAAGGTTTCCCTCCTGCACTGCAATGATTCTATCAGTCCTTGATCTGATTCTGTTACCTCCATCCCTCATCACAATCTTGCTAGCCCTAACACCAATTCTTGTTATTTGTGCAACTTCTAATCATATCACTCAATTGATAATTATTTACTTGAATATCCAGTATAAGACAGGACATCATATTAAACATAACCATAAAGGAACGAGGAAATACTGGAAAACAATTTATAAAATATTTGGAATTATTCTTACTGGCAATCTAAATGATTTTGAACTGTGACTGCTTAAGGGGTAGTATATTAACATGCATAATATCATCATGGCTATTCTTTTCCGTGCCTTGTGGTGTATCAGGAAGCAACCTTGCTTTCTTTAGCATATTGACTTTCCTTTAAAATGAGGCTGAGTTGCTAGCTCAATGCTCAACTGAGCACAAATGGGAAAAGTACAAGGAACTAGCTGGATTTCAAACGGGGACCACTTGCCTTGAAAGTTCGGTGCTGATGCCACTACACCACTGGCTAGTGTTAGGCTCTTGTTTATTATTGTCATCTCACCATTATATTTCCTCTCTTGTTCAAATAATTGACTATGATTGCTCCGCTAATTCACTTAATTAACTAATATACACTCAGTGGCCACTTTATTAGGTGCATCTTGTACCTAATAAATTGGCCACTGAGTGTATGTTCATGGTCTTCTGCTACTGTAGGCCATCCACTTCAAGGTTCAGCTTGTTGTACATTCAGAGATGCTCTTCTGCACATCACTGTTGTAGTATATGGTTATTTGAGATACTATTGCCTTGAGCTAGTCTGGCTATTCTTCTCTGACCTCTCACATTAACAGTGCATTTCACCCACAGAACTGCCACACACTGGAAGTATTTTTTTGCACCTTTCTCTGTAAACTCTAGAGACTGCTTGTGTGTGAAAATCCCAGGGGATCAACAGTTTCTGAGGTACTCAAACCACCCCATCTGGCACCAACAATTATCCCACAGTCTAACTCACTTAGTTCACATTTCTTCCCCTTCTGATGTTTGGTCTGAACAACAACATGCTCTGAACTTCTTGACCATGTTTGCTTGCTTTCATACATTGAGCTGCTGCCCCATGTTTGACTCATTAGATATTAGAATCAGTTTGGATTAATAAAGTGGCCACTGAGTGTATACTTGAATGAACCTTAAGAAAAGCATTATCACATTACAAGGAGATTGGATTGATCACAGTAAAGGCCAACACTATCCTCATTCAATGCCCTCATCTATGTGTATGCAAGACCAGCTACATAATAAGGAGAGGCAAGATCCTTAGTTGAAACATTTTCACTTTTTAACTTAGGACAATTCTAATATCAACCGCTACTGTGATGAAAATTTCACTTCTTGCTAGAGACTGACTGTATCTTTCTTGTCTCCACAATTTAGCTATCTACTGAATAAACTCACTAATCCAGTGGGGACCGGTTCTATTACTCTGGCCCCTACTTGCAGACACCAGCTTGCCACCATAACTTTAATGGCAGAACTGTAAAGTAAACGAGGCAGGATTGTTCCTTCACAGCACACTTACCTCCACCTAAAATGTGTTCTCCCCAACCCTGGAAGTGTGTTGTACCAGCCTCTAGCTGTATCAGTGGCTGGTCTGGGCTGGCAGTGTGAGTTCTGATTGTTTGCATTGATTCTATTCAGAACCAGTGAGGAATCTCACTCAGTGATGTATTTAACTACTATCAGCTTTCAAGAAAATGCAAGATTTTCTTTAAAGCTGGGAATGTGAAACCAGCAAAACTGACTTTTAAATAACAAAGCTATTATAATTTTTTTTTGTGTGACAGTATATTTACTGCTACTGTAATTACATGTGCTACGCATGCTTTGTGCTGTGTACGACTGTTGGTACTGTGTTCTGCACCCTGGCTCCAGAGGAACGCTGTTTCATTTGGCTGTATTCATGGATATTCATATATGGTTGAATGACAAGCAAACCTAAACTTGAATTAAACTTGAACTTGTTGCAGATTGTTGAAGAACTACAGAAAGGTACACTGCATCTGGAGCTGAAACAAATACACTTCTGAATAAAATGAGGTATCATTAACTCCATCCATCACGTACCAGCACTGAGGCTGTAGTGAACAAATGGAAAAAAAAAATCCATCTTTGTAGGTTTTTAATCCTAGTCAGTGTGAGCCGAAAATGGAAATTCCCAAGGAGGCCCTGAGTGGGAGAAAATTAAACTGATAATCAAGACTCATCTGTTACCAGTGCCTCTGCTTAATATAACTACTGAGATTCACCTTGCCTGAATCCATTGGGATCCTTTGCAGGTGTTTGCAAGTCTCACACTTTCCCAAACTCCAGCTGCAGCTGTGGGAGCGTTGGTGGGACTTTTATACCACCGCACAATCTGTCTGAAACTCCCTCAAACCTCCTTCAGTGGCAGTGGTATAAGTTAATTAGTTACAGGCAAATATTTAAATGTCCAGTTAATGCTTCAGCCACTGGCATTTAAACAAAACTTTCTAGCACACACAGCGACCAACCTGCTCATTTGTGATGCTGCTACTAGATTGGGAGTGATTTGGTTGGAAATGATCTGAAATGTAACCATTTCCTTTTATCTAAGACCATTCACATCAACCAAGCACAGAGACATAGAATCATAGAACACTACAGCAAAGAAACAGGCCTTTTGATCCAATTGGTCCATGCCAAACTATTAATCTGCCAAGTCCCATCAACCTACACCCCGACTATAACCCTCCAATTCTCTTCCATCCTTGTAACTATCCATATTTCTTTTAAAAGCTGAAATCAAACCAGCATCCAACCACTTTGGCTGGTAGCCTGTTTCACACTCTCACTACCCTCTGAGTGAAGAAGCTGCCCCTCATGTTTCCCTTAAACATTCCACATATCACCCTTAACCCATGATCTTTACTTCTGGTCTCACCCAACCTCAGTGGAAAAAACATACTTGCATTTACCCTATCTATACCTTCATAATATTCTATACCTCTATCAAATCTTCTACAATCTAGATAATAAAGTCCTAACTTAATCAACCTTTCCCTATAACTCAGGTCCTCAAGTCACAGCAACATCCTTGTGATTGTTTTCTGCACTCATTCAATCGTATTGATATCTTTCCTAAAGGTACATGACCAGAATCACACAAAATACTCCATTATAGGCCTCACCAACATCTTACACAAGTTCATCATAACATCCCAACTTCTGTACTCAATACTTGAACAATGGAGGCCAATGTGCCAAATGCTTTCTTTCCAAGCCTATCTACCTTTGACACCACTCTCAAGGAATTATGCAATTCAAATCTTGAAAAAAAAACCTGAAAGTGAAAGAGTTGATCCTTGCAGATGTACTAGCATACTAGCAAACCTAATATTCGAAAGTTACAACAGAATGGGGAATAGGCAGAAAAATGCAGGCGAGGCTACAAGATGCGTCAATATTATTGAGTTGAGTGGCACAGCAAAACTTCAGGAGACGCTTGCTGAGAGCTACTCTTCTACTTCAGGAAAGGGTTACTGTAAGCGGACCGATTGATGGATCTGGGCCGGTACTTCCAGGAATTCAGAAGAAATGGGGGGGGGGGGGGTAGCAAAAATTTCATTGAAACCTATCAAATGTTGAAAGGCCTCGACCGAATGGATGTGGAAAGAATGTATTCTGTGGTAGGGAAGTCTGGGACCAGAGAACACAGTCTCAGAATAGAGGGATGTCCATTTAGAATGGAGATGAGGAGGAATTTCTTGAGCCAGCGGATGGCGGAATTCCTGCTACAGGCGGCTGTGGAGGCCACGTCATCGGGTATATTTAAGGCAGAAGTTGATAGATTCTTGATTAGTCAAGACCTGAAGGCTTACGGAGTGAAGGCAGGAGATTGGGGCAGCGAAGGAAATGGATCAACCGTGATGAAATGGCGGTGCGGACCAGATGGGCCAAATGGCCTAATTCTACTCCTATATCTTAGAGTCTTATTCATTTGAGAAATGGAGAACAGTAATGTGCTGGAAAATGAATATATGTAACTTTGTAGTAGAGTGTGTTATGTCCCAGACCCAACATTTCAGACTTCATTGTAATATTTTCTCACACATTGCTGTGTACTATGCTCCTTCTAATATCACTGCTAAGCTAAGGGAACCAAAGGCCCCCCACCAAAAAAAACATATTTGTAAGAAACCCTAATGAATGTAACATGGCTTTTGAAGCACTTGTCACTTCGATTTAGTGAACATTATGAAAAGTCAAATATAATTTTCTTTAATTTGGAAGCATAAATATCACTGAGTCCAATAGCTAAGTGCTGAACTTCAATTAAAACCCCAAAATTCCCTTAAGTGTATGTAGATATTTAATAAATAATTAGATATAGGGATTGATTGTAAATTAGTTTCAGGTTATCTGCTAAGTAAAAAAATATATAATTTTAGCTGTGATAAATTATGAAATTTAAAAAAACACTTCTGATAAAATAATAATCCCAGGAGATTTTAACTGCTGTCAAACAAATTGTCAGGAAGAAGTAGCAGAAGAAGAAGTAGAAGAAGGAATTGAAATTATTACACTTCATTCCATTCTCACTCCATATTTTAGAAACCTGAAATTCTGTGTGTTATGTTTTTGTGCAGTGTATGATAGAATTTTATTCAATTTCTGTTTGCTAAATGCAATAGAGCCCTTTGTATGTGGGTCATGCACTTTTATAAATATTGTTTCTGTGCCGTGTGTGTGTGTGTGTGTGTGTATGTGTGTGTTGCATATGAGTGAGACTGCAGTGATAGATCTCAAATTCTTTTGTGCATTCAATGCCCACAAGCTGCACAGTTCACTCACACCATAGAAGGCCTTCACTGGAGAATCTCTGATCCACTCTAGGGAATCCGAGGCATTGATCATTCTGCATAGAAGTCAGCCTTTGAGGATACTCTTTGGCATTAACAATCCCTGTCCTTGGTGCTGAAGTTGTGTGGACAGAAACCTTAATCAAGCACTCCACGTTTTGCAGAACTAATGCCCTTTCATTAAACATCTGTCCAATTAAATACTCAGCCCACTCCTGTCCAATCCTTTGTTTTATCCATGAAGGGTTGCCTCCAACCTTATTGGTGTGTTTAATTGCTACACTCTATGCTGTTGCCCCAATTCCCATACTCCAGGTTCTTCCAACAATCCTGATTACAGGTCCTATCTTCTTTATATCTCATCCCACAGTAAATATAGGATAAATTACAAGAGCTATTTTATCATAAATGACACACTGGGTCTCTCACCTGATAGAATTTTGCTGCCAGGGAGTCTTACAATTGACACTTTAACAAACCTTTCAAATACATCAGAACTTCTCAGCCAAGAAATTCAGTCATTGATGGATCTTGTCTTGTTAATGAGCCAAAGAGGAGAACCAATGAATATAGAGTATCTTACTTGTACTGATCGCAACAAAATGGAATAGACAAAGCAAAAACCAAAATATTCAGTTAAATGCCCTGAATCTGCTTCAGTCCACAGTTAAATCAATTGTGGACAATTCAGATCTCCATTTTATAAGAAGATACAGGGAGAAAAAGAAAAATAATTTATGTGTGGTATTAGGAGTAAATAGAAAAAGACAGGCAAATTTTAAAATTAAAATTATTAGAAGTTAAGTTTCCACATGGGAAACCAAATCTACAGACCATCCATAATAGACAATTCCTCAAAAGGAATCAGAAGTAAATTCCTTTATCATAGAATTTTAGAATGTCTAACTTCTTATCACAGGAAGTGACTAAGGGAAACGGCTTTCACATTTGACAACGTTCCACAGATTGGTTGTTGAAAAAGTTAAAGCCGATGGGATGCAAGAAGGTCTGGTGATTTGAATGTAAAATTTGCTATCTGGTCAGAAGCAAGAGGTAGCTGTTGGGTGCACAAACAAGAGAAAATTTGCAGATGCTGGAAATCAAAGTAATGCACACAAAATGCTGGAGCAACTCAAATGGCCAGGCAGAATCTACGGAAAAGAGTAAATGATGTTTTAGATTGAGATCCTTCATCATGATTCCTGAAGAAGGGTCTTGGCCTGAAACGTTGACTATTTATTCTTTTCCATAGATGCTGCCTGGCCTGCTCAGTTCATCCAAAATTTTATGTGTAATTGTTGGTGGTTGACTTCGCAATTGCAAGTTGTTAACAATGTTCCATAGGGCTCAGTACTCAACGCCTTACATTTTATAATGATATAATAATGATTTAGATTTAAATTTCAGGGAAATAATCAGGAAGCAGATGATTAAAATAGGCTAACAGTGAAGAGGGAAGCTAATGAGGAGGGCGGCATGGTAGCATAGTGGATAGCACAACACTTTACAATGCAGGTGACCTGGGTTCAATTCCAGGTAGTGGTGGGAGAACATAAGGAGTTTATACATTCTCCCTGGGTTTCCTCTGGTGCTCATGTTTCCTCCCACAGTTCCACAGGTTGATAGGTTAACCAGTTGTTGTAACTTGTCCCATAATTAGGCAATGATTAAATCAGGGGGTTGCTGGGCAGTGTGGTTCAAAGTCGGAAGGGCCTATTCTGCACTGTATCTCTATAAATAAGTAAATTAATACTCCAGGGATATATAGGCAGCCTGGTAAATTGAGCAGAAAAGTAACGAATAGAACTGTTCAGTCACAAGATGTGTGAGGTAAAGCACTTCAGGAGATGCAACAGGGCAACAGGATTTACTGGTAAATGGGGGCATTCTAAGAGCTTGGAGGGACAAAAGGACCCACAGTGTGTAGAACCTGAAGATTCTCAAAGGTAGCATGCTGTAAGAGAACTAAAAAGACATGCTTTCCTTTATCATTCAAAGTATACAATTGGGTTACATTGAAACTGTGTAGTATGCTAATCAAACAACATCTTGAGCACTGTGCATAATTCTGGTCACCACATAGCAGTGAACATGGGCAGCACAGCATTGCAGCTACAGAGCAACGGCTTCAAGGTGCCAGAGATATGGGCTCGATCCCAACCTTGGGTGCTACCTGGGAGGAGTTTGCACGTTCTCTCTGGGACTGTGTGGGCTTCCACTGCATGCTCCAGTTTCTTCAACCCTCCCAAGACATGTAGGTTGGTCAGAAAATTCTGCACAGTGCAGTTGAGAAGAAGAACCTAGAAGTTGGGTGAAAATTTGAGAATAATAATAAATGGGATTAATGTACAATTAGTGTAAAATGGCTAGTTGATGGTCAGCATGAATTCAAAGGGCTGAATGATCCATTTCTGCACTGTATGAATTTATGAAACTAAACTTATCAGAGGAAATTTAGTAAATCAGTGAAAGAACAGAGGATGGCAGGGTTCGGAAACTCATTGGTTCATGGAAACGTTATACCTACTTAAATGTGTACTTAACCAGCTGTCTCCTGGAGGGATGAACCTTATGTTACCAAGCGGGATGAGGCTGGTTAGCATATTTTCAACCACACAATCAACAAAATGGCTTCTTTCTGAATCCTAATTATTTTCATGATTCTATGTGTGTGAAGGGAAAGCAGGAAAGTGTACATTTTATTTTAGTATTTATTTATTGAGAGGTAGTGTGTAATATCCCTGTCTGGTCCTTTGAGCTGTGTTGCCCAGCAATCTCCCAATTTAATATGAGCCTAATCACATGACAATCTACAATGACCAATTAACCTATCAACCAGTATGTCTTTGGACTGTGGGAGAAAACTGGAGCACCCGGAGGAAACTCATGCAGTCATAGGAAGAACATCCAAACTCCTTGCAGACAACAGCGGCAATTGAACTTTGGTCACTGGTACTGTAAAGCATTGTGTTAACCACTACTCTACCGCACCAACTCATTAATAGAAATAAGGTTATGGAAAAGTATGACAAAAGGTTGGGATGAGGTCGAAGCAACAGATGATGGGAGTATAAAGCATAAATTGGTCTAAACTATTTGTTTCCCTGCTGCTATTCGATGTAATCATATCCCCAACAGAGTAATGTTTCCAGTTTACTTATAGATTATGGATATAAGCTCAAGGCTATTGCTATAATGGTGTACAATATGATTCAATTAACCTTCCTCCTCTGTGATGCAAAAATATTGCCTCTTTTTCTCTTCTTGCCATTGCAAAAGTAATCAATGTTCAGGTGGTATTTGAAAAAAATTTCCTCATAAGTTTTTAAGAAGGGCGTGGCTGAGTCTCAGAATCAGAATCAGGTTTAATATCACTGCCACATGTCATGAACTTTGTTGTTTGTGTCAAGAGTATGTATAGTAATAGATAATAATAAAAAAACTCAATTTCAATGAGAAATATACAGTACTGTGCAAAGGTCTCAGGCACATATATATCGATAGGGTGCCTAAGTCTTTTGCACAGTACTGTTGTAATTTTATGTATTGCACTGTACTGCTGTTGCTGCAAAAAAAAAGACAAATTTCATTGCATATGTGAGTGATGATAAACCGGATTCTGATATGGGTCTTTATTGTGGACTGAGAGTGGAAAAGGGGGTAGGGAGAGGAGAGTCATAGTTGGAAAAAGGGGAAGGAAGAGAGGAGGGAGCGGGGTGCATCAGAGAGACATTCTGCAATGATCAATAAACCAGTTATTTGGAATCAAATGACCTTGTTGGTGTCTCAGGGCTGGGTGTGTCTGAACCATCGCCATCCGGGGATACCTCTTGTTCCCATATTAGGGAGAGAGTAAGAAAGAGCCTGTGGTATGTCAAATTACCGGGTGAACAAGTAGTCTTTGGGCTACTGTAAGTCTGTGTCTTTATTGATGCTTTGCTGCATGCTTGAATCCTCAGTGTTGATACTTTTTTGCTGGCGGGGGGGTCGTTGCTTTGCTGCTGCTTGTGTGTGGGAGGGGGTAGCTGGAGGAGCTTTGGGTTCTAACATCTAACTGTCATTCATTCTTTGGAGCACTGCTCTGTTTTTGTTGATGTTTGCAAAGAAAAAGAATTTCAGGACGTATATTGTATATATTTCTCTGACATTAAATGTCCCTATTGAAACTTATCCCCTACCCTGGTGTTCCTTCTTTGCCACCTGTCCCACACCCCTCCCACAGTGCTCCACCCTTGTCATCCCCAACTTTCTTTGCTCCTGGCAAGTTTACAAACTCGCTCTCTGCTCCATGTTGACAAATACAGTACCGTGCAAAAGTCTTCGGCACCATAGCAATGCATATGTGCCTACGACTTTCACACAGTACTATATATTACAAAATTAAATGTAATAAATAGTGCAAAAGAGAGCAAAAAAAAAGAAAAAAAATATAGTGAGATAGTGTACATGGGTTCATTGTCCATTCAGAAATGTGATGGGGGGGGGGGGAGAGAGGAGGAGAGAGAGAGAGAGAGAGGGAGAGAGAGGGGGAGAGGGGGAGAGAGGGAGAATGAGAACGAACAAGGGGTTTGTCAGAGGTAAGTTTTTCACACAGAGAGTGGAGGTGTGTGGAATGCACTACCAGCGATGATGGTGGAGTTGGATACAATAGGGTCTTTTAAGAGATTCTTTGATAGGTACACGGAGCTCAGAAAAATAGAGGTAGGGAAATTCTAGGCAGCTTTTAGAGTAGGTTACATGGCCAGCACATTATTGTGGACGGAAGGGCCTGTAATTTGCTGTAGATTTTCTATGTTTCAACTTAAACAAAGAAATAGCCTCAATAGATTTTGAGGTTTACTTCCGAGTCTTGACA
This sequence comes from Hemitrygon akajei, assembly GCF_048418815.1. Lineage (NCBI taxonomy): Eukaryota > Metazoa > Chordata > Chondrichthyes > Myliobatiformes > Dasyatidae > Hemitrygon > Hemitrygon akajei. Next base: position 18,894,740 of record NC_133136.1, read on the forward strand.
TTTTGATTACGTGGAACCATAGTTAGATATCTTTATGATTATATTCAGATATTTTTATGGCTATACAAGCAATTTCATACTAAATTTTTATTGATGTTTTTATAAATATTGCTTTAAACTATAAGTAAGACGGTACAGCAAACTGCACTCTTCGAAAGATTTAAATAATCTTCATTTAGACCTGGGAAAAAGTTTTTTCGTGCTTCCATAATACTGATCCTAGAGTGTCACATAGATTCAACACAGCCAAAGGGAGACCACTGTCCACACAGACCTACCTACAGGAAAGACATCAATAAGATCGATAGATTGAGGAGAAAATTTACACAGATGTTGCCAGAAATTCAGGACCTGAGTTATAGGGAAAGGTGCAAGGTTCAAAGTTCCAAATAAATTTATTATCACAGTACATATATATCACCATATACAACCCTGAGATTCAATTTCTTGTGGGCAATCACAGTAAGTACAAGAAACACAATAGAATCATACCAAACAGGACAGGCAAAAATCAATACACTGTGCAAATACAAAAAGAAAGGGAAGGAAAAATACTATTAATAATGAATAAAGAATAAATATCATGAGATGAAGAATTCTTGAAGGTGAGTCCATAGTTTGTGGGAATAGTTCAGTGATGGGATGAGTGAAGTTGAGTGAAGTTACTCCCTCTGGGCAAAGAGCCTGATGGTTGAGGGGTAATGACTGTTCCTGAAGCTGGTGGTATGATTCCTGAGGCTCCTGCACCTTCTTCCTGATTGCAGTAGGGTAATGAGAGCATGGCCTAGATGGTGGGGTTCTTGATCATGAATGCTGCTTTCCAGTGACAGTGCTCTGTATAGATGTTCTCAATGGTTTTACGTGTGATGAACTGGGCCATATCCACAACTTCTTGTAGGCCTTTCTGTGCAAAGGCATTGATGTTTCCATACCAGGCTGCAATGTAACCAGTCAATATCCTCTCCACTACATACCTATAGAAGTTTTTCGGACTTTTAGCTGACATGCTGAATCTTTGCAAACTTCTAAGAAAGTAGAGGCTTGTAGTGCTTTCTTCATTATGTGCTGGACCCAGGACAAATGGAATGTTTAAGAGGAACATAAGGAGGACCTTCTTCGCTTCAACCACTGGCAGCTGAAGTGTAGGATTCAAGTTTGATTCCAACACTTAAGAGAAATTTGAGGGGGGTATGGAGGACTATAGTCTGGGTGCAGGTCAATGGCCCAAGGCAAATTCTCACAGACTAGATGGACTGAAGGGCCTGTTTCTGTGCTGTAGTGTTCTATGACTCCATGACCACCAAGTTCCTATCTATACTAATTAAAGCACATGGTCCACAACCTATTGTATACTAGAGTTTCAACAGCCCACTTGAATGCCTATTGTGGGTGTTCCTGTCTCCACTACCCACTAAGGCAGTACTTTCCAGTGTCAAACCATCCCATTGGTAAAAAAATCCTTCCTTGGCTTCCCTCTAAATTTCTTACCTCTTTCCTTGTTTGTAGTCCAGCAACTGCAAATTATTTTCTTTCTACCTCTTTCCTTAAATGTATGCCCTCTAGAACTGGGGAAAGTTTTCCATCACCACTCTATCAATGCCCCTTATAATTTTATATCCTCCTCCACTTCTTCTGAACATAAACCCAGATACTTAGTCTCTCCTCATAATTGATTCCATCCCAGGCATTATCCTGGTGAGCCTCCCTTACACGCTTCTCCAGTGCAACCACAAAGCAGTGAGCAGAACTATGGAGAGTACTCCAGCCACGGCATTATTGATGCTTTATAAAATGATACAATTACATACATGGCTTTGTAATTCATGCTTGGGCTAATGAAGGCAAGTATTCTATATAACTTCTTTACCATCTTATTTACCGTTGCCACTGTCTTTGTGATCATGGAACATGTTTACGGAGATCCTCATATTGAACATAGAACATAGAAGATTGAAAGCATAGTCCAGGCCCTTCAGTCACGGTGTTGTGCTGCCTTTGTAACCGAATCTATGATTAATCTAACCCTTCACTCCTACATTTTTATATCATCCGTATTCCTGTCTAAGTGTTTCTTACATGTCCCTAACTTATCTGCCTCAACCACCATCCCTGGAAGTGAGGTCCACACATTCACCACTCTCTGTGTAAAAAAAAAACACATACCTCTGACATTCCCCCTATACATTGATGTTCCAGTGGCTCCATTGTATTAGCCAGTTCTGCTCTGGGAAATAGTCTCTGGCTGTTTCCTTGATGTGTGCTTATCATTTTGTGCACTCTTATCAAACCGGAAACCTTTAACCTCCTTTGCTCTCAAGAGAAAAGTTCTAGCTCAGATGCTGGAAATCCAAGCACCACAAAATGCCGGAGTAACTCGGGAGGCCAGGCAGCATCTATGGAAAAGAGTAAACAGTCGACTTTTCGGGCCGAGACCCTTCATCAGGGACCCTTGCTAACATATTGCTCAATGCTTCCTGAGGTTCTGAGTTCCCAAGTCCCTACCATTCATCGAATTGCTGGTAGCCCTGAGTTTGGGGTACACGTCACTAAGTGCATGCTGCTGCACGGTGGTGCCCACAACTTTACTTGTACAAGTTCCAGACGGGAACTGAAATAGTGCACATGGAAACTAGAGTGAACACTTGTTCCCTGTGCCTGTAAATGCCTGACCTATTCCCATTCCCATTCTGACATGTTGGTCCACAGTCTCTTCTCCTGCCACGATGAGGCCATTCTCGGGTTGGAAGAGCAACACCTTATATTCCATCTGGGTAGCCTCCGGCTAGATGGCACCAACACTGATTTCTTTAACTTCTGGAAATGTATTACTCCTCCCTTTCTGTGTTTTTCTATTCTCCATTCTGGCTCCCCTCTCACCCCTTCTCTTCTCCTCACCTGCCTATCACCTCCCTCTAGATCCGCTCCTCTTCCCCTTTCTCCAATGGTCCAGTCTCCTCTCCAATCATTGAAACATAGAAACATAGAAAACCTACAGCACAATACAGGCCCTTCGGCTCACAAAGTTGTGCCAAACATGTCCCTACCTTAGAAATTACTAGGCTTACCCATAGCCCTCTATTTTTTCTAAGCTCCATGTACTATCCAAAAGTCTCTTAAAAGACCCTATCGTATCCGCCTCCACCACCGTTGCCAGCAGCCCATTCCATGCACTCACCACTCTGAGCAATAAAACTTAACCCTGTCATCTCCTCTGTATCTACTCCCCAGCACCTTAAACCAGTGTCCTCTTGTGGTAACCATTTCAGCCCTGGGAAAAAGCCTCTGACTATCCACACAATCGATGCCTCTCATCATCTTATACACCTCTGTCAGGTCACCTCTCATCCTCCATCACTCCGGGGAGAAAAGGCCAAGTTCACTCAACCTGTTTTCCTAAGGCATGCTGCCCAATCCAGGCAACATCCTTGTAAATCTCCTCTGCACCCTTTCTATGGTTTCCACATCCTTCTTGTAGTGAGGCGACCAGAACTGAGCACAGTACTCCAAGTAAACACACGAAATTCTGCCGATGCTGGAAATCCAAAGCAGCATACTCAAAAGGTTGATGTCTTGGGCCGAGGCCCTTCTTTAGGATGAAAGGTCTTGGCCCAAAATGTTGATGTTTGTTAATTTCTATGGATGCTGCCTGACCTGCTAAATTCCTCCATCCTTTTGTGTGTGTTCTTTTCCTATCAGATTCTTTCTTCTTCAGCATTTATCTTTTCCACCATCACTTCCCAACTTCTCACGTTATCCCCCACTCCTCCACCCATCTATTTACCCCCTCACATGGCTTCATCTATCTCCTGCCAGCTTGTACTCCTTCTCGTCCACCCTCCCCACCCCCAGAACAATCTTATTCTTGCTTCATTCTCTTTCCTTTCCATTCCCGATGAAGGGCCTTGGCTCAAAATGTTAACTGTTTATTCCTCTCCATAGATGCTGCCTGGCCTGCTGCATTCTTCTTGCAATTTGTGTCTTCCTCACCTGTCTGCTGTTCATGCCCAAGTCAGCAGATATTTTGTTAATGCTGACTCTACTTCATATTACAGGGTACACAATGAAGTAAAAACAACCAGTAAAGGAGATGAAGCAGGGAAACACAACTTGTTTCTGCAGATTTCTGTATCATTTTCACGGACATTTAAATGGTTGAAGACAAAAGTCTTTATTGTTGAATCAAATTACCTCAAATTTCCGAAGGGGCCATAAGATTTCCCTTCAGCCCCTGATCAATGGTTGCTTGTCAGAAGTCAATCACTGTAGGCAGCTCTGAGATTTTTACTGTAATTAGGTCTCATCACCAACCTGATCAGCTATCTCTCCATGCAACACTGGATTATGTATTTACCTCTGCTTTCCCAACCTATTTGATATCTGGAATAATGTAAACAAATATATCAATTTCTCCTTCCGGTAAAAATAAATTTTCCCTCCTCCTCCCTTCTTCTTCTAGTCCCCATTTTGGTCTCTTACCTCTTCTCATCTACCTTTTACCTCCCACTGGATCTCCTCCTCCTTCCCTTTCTCCTATGGTCCACTCTCCTCTCCTATCAGATTCTTTCATCTCCAGCCCTTTACCTTTCCCACCCAGCTGTCTTCCTCTATCACCTTCTAGCTTGTTCACCTCCCCCCCCTCCCCCCACCTTTTTATTCTGGAGTCTTCCTCCTTACTTTCCTGTCACGATGAAGAGACTCAGTCAGAAATGTTGACGATTTATTCACCTCCATAGATGCTGCCTGACCTGCTGAGTTCCTCCAGCACTTTATATGCATTGCAAATGAATATGGTGCACCATACAAATGGATAAAGTTCTCTCTTTCTAATAACATGGACTTTGCTACAGCATTAATGATCCAGCACTCAATTAATTTGTATTTGTGGAGCGTGCGTTATGATGGTCAAAGTCCTTTGCTTTAGACATTATTGAGGCTGACTGAAATGCAGTAGATCACTAACTAGTGATTAAGTGACTCCAGGCGTGGGTTCTTAAAAAATTGTACATAGTGGGAGGGAAGTAAGGTAACATCAAATCATAATTAATGACAATTAAGTAGTCATTTATATTAGAATACTGTTGTTATAACAATGATTTTTCTACAATATCTCCAAAAATGCAATATTGGACCTTTGCATGTGGGAGTTACGGCTTCACAGTTCGTTTTGATGAAAACACCACACTCAAATATCATATTCTAAAATGCGCTCTTATTCTCTCTGAAGCACTTTCAACTTTAGCAGCTAAATAAATCATAACTGAGCTCTGTGATTACATATTTAAATGAGATCATTTTGGAATTTGCGAAGTATTAATCAAAGCCACTGAATCTGGTGCCTACTGTGGATTCAGGGATCTTGGGAATAACAGAAAATAACTGGGTTAGAGGGGGTTAACTGATCAAAGTGGGAGTTCCTCATTTAAATTAAGAACATTTTCATGTGAAAGTAATTCACTGTCATTCTTTCAAAATATTCTGATGGATTTTAAACATTAAAATCCATTGCATATTTTAATGACGTTTACCTACCTTTTTATTATTAATACCTTCTTTTGATAAAAAATGCTGTTATTTCCATGTACAAAAATTATCATTGTACATAATGGAAATGAAATAGAACTTTTTAATACTGTCAGAATAAAGTAATGAATAAATTACCACTGTCTTAATCTTTCATGTTTTATAATGGTGATTCCCTATAAGAGAAAGTGGATTATAATTTGCCAGTGGAATGATTAAAGATGAGCCATTATTAGAAAGCATATTCTGTTAGATTGGATATGACTTCCAGATTTATTTGTGACACGGGCTGGGGAGAACCAATACCTGGAGCTCTGGATTGCTTCATTCCTTCTCCCCCCTGGTGACAGGAAGGAGAATGGACGGTGTCAACTCACTGTCATCGAGGAGCAAACCATGACTTGTTTTTCTCCTGCATTCATTTAGCCTTTCATATGAGACTCTACTTATTGTGGCTGTTTCACACTGGGGTAGATAAGTAATCCGAGCTGCCTGTCACTTCTCCCTGCATCAGGATGCTGCCTGCATGCAGTCTAATTGCCATCACAACATTTGAATCGACACTTCATTTAGAATATGACATTATTTTGCAACCAGAGGAATATGAATGTAGAATTTCTAATAAAACTGTGTAGTTCTAGACAGCAGGCATGGCTTCATTTTTTTTTTGAAAAATCACTTGATTTTGTAATTTTTTTCCCTCATAGCACCAATGACCTGGTTCGCAGCATTCAAAATCCTTTGTTTAATTGCCTGCTACATATCTGTTAAATTGAAAAAAGAAAATATTCAGCCAATTGATAGAAAAATGTTTCTGAAATAGTATTAGGATTTCTTATCCTATTAGCTTCGCCAAATTGTTTTCCTCTTCCTATTGAGAGCATCATACAAAGCAGCTTAATTAGGTTCCACTTTCCTTCTTTTCTTCCCTGCTGTCTTTTTTGATTCCCATTTGCTTTGTGTGATTGTCTCCTATCTCTCGGCCTGCCTTTTTAAAAAACTTTTTGTTATCTTTGATTTGCCGTTCTTTCCAAACGAGCTGGGAAACAATGGATGTTTGCATTAAAATGTAAGGGACTTGACTGTTTCTGAATACTTGTATTTTGTTGGAGGCTTACAATTATGACAGATCACCCTCACAAAATGCACAGACCCATGGAGTTAAAATTACTCCTCAGGTGTTTATGTTAATTGAGCAATATGAATTTACTTATGCTTCTTAATACACATATGAAATTCTGTCCAGCTGATGTTAAAAGAGCTAGTTTCTGAATGAAGTACAGCACACGGAAACCAATATGAAGCAGGAGTGAATGTACAAATATATGGTCATAAACAATTGGCCAGACTTGGAGATTAAATTTAGAGAAAGAGTGAAAAAATACCGTTTCCTGATAGAAACCTCAGGAATAAACAAATGGGTTTCAAACATTGGATGTGAAAATGAATCAGTATCAGAATCAGGTTTAATATCACAGGCATATGTCATGAAATCTGTGAACTTCGCAACAACAGTGCAATGCAATACATGGTAACATTGACCCACAAGCTCTATTGCAGGTGGGACGTGTATATGTGGTAGTGATGGCAACCATGGCTGCATTTCTCCTGGCTCTCTTCTGCTGTCTTCTGGTTGTTCTTTCCATCTCCAGAATACGAACCCCGTCCCTACACAGCTATCGCCAAGTGTTTGTGTGTGTGTGTGTGTGTGTGTGTGTGTGTGTGTGTGTGTGTGTGTGTGTGTGTGTGTGTGTGTGTGTGTGTGTGTGTGTGTGTGTGTGCGCGCGCGCGCACCCCTAAGACTTTTGTATAGCACTATTTGTTAATGTGCAGCAGAGAGCATGTTTGTAAATCTGGCAGGAGCAAAGGATGTTGGGAATGGTAAGGGTGGAGTGCCACAGGACTGGTGTGGGACAGGTGGCAGAGAAGGAGCGCCAGGGACAGGGGCAGCATGCGTGCAGAAACACCCAATCCTGTGACACCAGGCAAGGTCATTTGATTCCAAACAATTGGTTCATTGATCATTACAGAATGTCTCACTGATGCTTCCTGCTCCCTTCCCCTTTTCCCAACAATGATTCCCCTCTCCCTGTCCCCTTCCCACTCTCAGTCCACAACAGAGACCCATGTCAGAATCACGTGTGTGTGTGTACACACACACACACACACACATACTGTACGTATATCTATTCTATAACTAGCTCTCTCTATCTCCCCCATCTCTCTCTGTAATATATATTAAATAGTGAAAGTAAATAAGTATGCAAAAACATAAATTTAAAAAAGTAATGAGGTAGTGTTCATGGTTTCTATGTCCATTCAGAAATCGGATGGTAGAGGGGAAGAAGCTGTTTCTGAGTCACTGAGTGTGTGCCTTCAGACTTCTGAAACTCCTTCCCGATGGTAACAGTGAGAAGAGGGCATGTACTGGGTGATGGGGGTCTTTAACAGTGGACACCACCTTTCTGAGGCACTGCTGCAAGAAGGTGCCTTGGATACTATGGAAGCCAGTACCCATGAAGGAGCTGACTAATTTTACAACTCTCTGCAGCTTACATTAATCCTGTGCAGTGCCCCCCCCCCCATACCAGACGATGATGCAACCAGTCAGAATGCTGTCCACAATACATCTGCAGAAATTTTTGAGTTTCTGAGGTGCATTTCACCTCAAGCTGGGACTAAGTTAGGTCCTCAGAGATATTAATACCCAGGATCTTGAAATTACTCATTCCCTCCACTTCTGCTTCCACTATAAGGAAGAAATTGCCCTTGCAAATAGTGAAACAAGAAAAAAGGCCAACAAAAGTAAGAGATTCTGATTGTATTGGATGAAAACAATTTACATCGGGAATGGTAAGAAGGTGGAATCCAGTGACACATCGAGTGGTTGAAGTGCATAGTATAGGTGACTTAAGGATGGGTGTGTCCATGATATAGAAAGGAAAAATAAATGTCTTGTGGAACATAAACATCAGCAGAGACCATTTGTGGTCATCAGCCTTTCTCAAAGCTGTAACTCAATGTAACATCCTCTTTGGCTCCATAACTTCCACTGAGAAATAAATAATAGATTCATGACTTCTCTGGATGCAGCTTGGAGATTGAAATTGATTGTTTGTTGGAAACAATATTCTTACCATTTCATCCAAAAAATTATTTTCCCTTTCTAACAAGTTTTCTATTTTTCCCTGATAATTTCCACCTCTGGGAGTGTGAGATCATCATGTCTAGATGAATTATACATAGGGAATCTAGCAAGACATTATTTTAATGCAGAATTATTTTCAGAGAAGGGTAATTTCAATACTGATATTACATCCTAAAGTGGAGAAGTGGCAAGAACCTGCACTAAGCATATTTCTGTGGTTTAGTATGTCAGTTTAAAAGGTAAGGAGGTTGTGTATAATCCCAAAGTTCACTTCTGAACTTTGTAATGTGAGACACTTGGGAAAAATCATTTTGAACTACTAGAGGTAAAATGGCTTAAATTTCTCAATAAAAAAACACCAGGAATGCACCAACTTGATCCATGCTTCAGTGAAAGATCAGAGACTCAAGGGACTGAATTCTAACCTCAGAAACGAATTGCAAAGGTTCAGTTTGTCCTTTGAAAACCATCATGACAAGATGGTTTAGTCAGTACTGTTCTGAATCCAAAATTTGAGAGAAACTGTTTGAAGTTTTAGTGTGTGATAATATAGCTTTATCTTAATATTCACTTTTTAGTTCCCATTCAAATTCTTAGCCAGTGTTTCAAATAGATGTGGTTTTGGTACTGGGTATAATTTAAATGTAACTCTGCGTTTTAAATTTTCAAGTTTACATAAAATATGCATTATTATTAATAATGATAAAGGTTGATTATCTTCTCTGTGATCTCTTGGCCTGCTTCTTAGCTCTGCATTTCTTTCTGATATTGCTTAATTTACCAGGCAATATCTTTGTAAAGGTGTTTCTGGTGGTCAGAACTGAAAACTTACACTGCTGATTATTTTGTAGCCACCAGCAGATGCGTTCAGGAACAGTACTGACCACAGGAAAACAAAGTGATAAAACTTTTTACAATAGAAAGAAGATATAAAATTTCCACAAACATTTTAATGGAGAGCTTCCAGCAGGTATATTAAGATTTAAATTATTATTCACATTGCAGACTTTTTTATGTATATGTAGAAATGCAATTTTAACAAATATGTTATGATTCTGAGACGCTGTCAACTAGTAAATCTATCTCTTAAAGTCGTCTGTGGAGCATAGTAGCTTTGAAGTTATTAAGGCTGTTCCATTTCAGATTCATAGCAAGAGTAATGTCAGCTCCAGCAAGAGCGGTGATAAAGTGAACTGACATATTGCACTTCTAGCCAGTGGGGATCACATTAGTAGTCATGCAAATCAATTCCACACATGACATTTGCCCTCATGGACTGGAACTGCTCTGCACATATGAGCAAAATGGGTAAATCTGTCTTTTTCTTTTGAGGTGCATGTCACATATATGCCTTTCCATATTTCCATTTTCTAACGGCCCTTTCCAGCAATCTATTTGTCAGCCTTGGTAATATTGGCAAGGGATTTCCACATGGGAGACATCACAGCCTGCCCTAATTTGACCTTATCTTACATCTATAGCTCTACACTTTCCAGTGGGATTCATTGGAAACCAATCTGGAGCAGGAACCCTGATTGATTTTTTCCCTTCTGCCGTCCAGGGGCACTGAGGTCAATTAAAGCGCCCATATCAAACCAAGATTAGCTAACCCAACAACAAATGAAACAGATCCTAGGAACAGAGGAGTGGGAGTAGGCTCTTCACTTGCACCTGTTTGTCATCTACTTAGACCTTGACTGATCAGGACTTAATTTTGTCTGGTACCATTTATATCTGCAGAGCTCAGATTCCCAGTGCACTTACTAACAGATTAAAATCCATTTAAACATCCCAATCACATCATGAAATACTGGTTATGGTTCCTTTTCGAAGCACTTCTCAGAAATAAATTTCAAAAATATGTGAAGATCTTTTGATTACGGCTCTAGCCTTCCACTTGATAGCTAAGGTCCATAAGAAGGTTCATTCTCAATCCCGGGCAGCTGTTTGCTAAATAACCTGTTTTAAAATACAAAAGAACACACCAACTGGCTCCTGGAGAATTTACACCTCACTGTTTCACATGCCATTGCTTCCATGTCATTAAGCACACATCTGGAGTTTACATACACTGTTGTTCACATCTGCAGATGAAATACTTCACAAAGCTAGTGACAGCTACCCAACTCAACTATGTTGAAGACTCCAATATCCAGCGACAAACGTACTTATACAAGGACCACACAACTCTATTAAAATGTACACTGTCACGGCAATTTAAAAAAAAACATCCTTGTTTAAGTAGCATCTTTAAAGGCTTTACAGCAGTTGTGAGTGGTTTTACTGGTATTAACAGATGTAACCATGAAATATTATTGTACATATTTCATTTAATACTCATTAGCCATTGAATATTAAAATATGTCGATCAATATTAATTAAATGAAATAATCTTATACCAAAATTCTTTACTTTCAGTATTCTCAGTTTGCTAAGGCAATGCCTACTAACGATGCATATTTAATAATCTTTTTTATTTGATTAATGATATCTTTGTGACCAAAGAATGCAACAGTCTGATGGAGTTTAATGCTTTTGGATACACTTGATTAAGAAGGCATCCAGACCTGATATGCACTGTAAAAGCCCAAGGCATTTAAACACCGTCTACTTTATAGTCACGATGGATAAAAAAAACACATAAGGATTTCAACAATGACAGTACTTTCTGTCTCCCTATTTCCCCAAGGAATAGATCATATCCATGCCAGAGTCATGTAGCAAGGTCCAAAGCATTGTTGTTATCTGTGTGCAAATGCTTTAGAAGACCACTCAACAGATTTCAGATTCATTTGTTCATCACATGTACATTGAAACATACAGTGAAATATATATTTTTGTATTAACAGCCAGCAAAACCTAAGGCTATGCTGGGGGCAGCCTGCAAGTGTTGTCACGCATTCCTGCACCAACATAGTATGCCCACAGTGTTAAGCAGAACAACACAAGCAACAACAACATCAAAACAAAGCAGCAACAGCAAATCAATCCCCTTTTCTCCCTCCCACCCACACCCCCACTCAGATAGGCCTCCAACCCCAGGACAGCTCACCTCCAGGCCTTCAGTGGACCTATGACTTCCCCAGTTGACTCAGAGACTTGCAGACCCAGGGCTTCACCACTGGGCCTTGACATCTGGACTCAACAATTCCGGCCTTCAACCTTTGGGCTTTGATCTTTGGTATCATCAACTTTCTCAATTAATTCTTTTCTTTCTCTTTCCCAACTAATGCCATCAAAGCAGTTAGCAACCACGTATCACATTGTTGTTTGTGAGACCTTATTGAGTTTCTAATGACTGTCAGGCCAGATTGCAAGAGACAGTTCATGGTATCACAAAACCCTTTGAAAAGTTTTCAAGATGCATGATCAAAGCTGCCCAAATACAACCTTCTCATTAGAATATCATTATTATATAGGTTAGGACTTCATGGATATTCAAAGGCTGCTAGATAGTCTGTTCAAGAGCCTATTATTCATAAACCTTTACTGTAAGCCTAGTCAAACACTCAACCATGGAGTTATCAGAAACAATATCAAAACGTCATCCTTTTTTGTCTAGTTGGAATCACTGGAGACTAGGAATGGGAATCCCACCAAATTTCTTTATTCTGATTCAGAGATTTTGAGGAGAAGTATAACAGACCCACCATTAGACTGGTTGAGGTAGCTAACATATACGAGGTAAAGCAGAAATCCTGATCCAAATGCCATATTATTTACGAATTAACTTGATGAGCCACTGCAAATGGCCTGAAAAAAAAGATTTTCTTTAAAAAAAAATCAGCTTTTTTTTTGAAAATAAAACTCTTCATTTCTTCAAGGCACTGATTGCAGCTAGGATGCCATTCTCTTGTCACCAGCACAGTCGTTGCATCACCAAGTACCCCCCACCCCCGACCCCGACCCCACACCACTGAGCACATCTACATGGAGTGCCACCACAAGAAAGCAGCATCCATCATCAAAGACACTCCCCCCCCACCCCCCATATCCAGACCATACCCTCTTCTCACTGCTGCCAGTATAGGTCCCACACCACAAGATTCAGGAACAGTTATTACCCTTCAACCATCGGGCTCCTTAACCAGCACAGAAAATTTCTCTCACTTCAACACTGAACTGATTCCACAACCTATGGACTCACATTGAAGGACTCTACAATCCATGTTCTCACTATGCTTATGTATGTATGCTTGTATGTACTTATTTATTTTTTTAATTTGTCCCGTTTGCCTTCTTTTATACCTTGTTTATCATTCTTTACATGCAGTTTTCATTGATTCTATTGTGTTTCTTTGTTTTACTGTGAACACCTATAATAAATTTACTTTGAACGTTGAAGTTGCTATTATTTTATGGTGAGAAGTCACAGGCCATTTAACCACAGGACCTGCCAGATTTAATTCTTACCTCATACACAAATCACATCTTCGAGTGATCATGACTGAAAATTCTAACTAATTTATAAATTGAATCTTCTCCTAAAAATGAGAAGAGAGGGGGAGAGTACAATATATTGACTGTATGTTTGGTTTGTCAGTATGTATAGATGTACAGAGGACAGCATTCTGACAGGATGCTTCACAACCTGGGATGGAGCCTCCAATACGTTGGATTGTAAGATAGAGCACATGTCTATAGACTCATCCAGTTTTCTCAAAGCACAACTCTCCGCACCATCAAGGACATCTTCAAGAGGCAGTGCCTCAAGAAGACAACATCCATCATTAAGGACCCTCACCATCCGGGTCACACCCTCTTCTACCATTAGGGAAAAGGTACAGAGGCCCGAAGACCCAAACTTGATGATTTGGGAACATTTCTTCCCATTCACCATCAGATTTCAGAACAGTCCATGAACCCATGAGCCCCAATTCATAATTCCTTTTGTTTTTACATTATTTACTTATTTTTGTAATTTATAGATTTTTCTGTCTTTGCACTGTACTGTTGATGCAAATGAAATATTCCATGTCATGTATCAGTGTAAATAATTCTGATTCTGTAGAATAGGGAGGAAGATTTGGGACCATAGAATTATGTATGACTACTTACAAGCATTAGACAACTACAGTGGAGTACCTGTGGACTTAACTAATTTGAATTAAGTAAGTTCCTCTCTCTATCATTGTGTCTGCACATGCATCTCTGTGCTCGGTATTTAAAATAACAGTGAAGCATTAATTAAACACCAAAAAGTCCAGATGTCATAAATCAAAGTGAAACAGATAAACACTCAGCAGCCCATAGCTTGTCTGTGGAGAAACTAAGGTAGAATTAACATCTCGGGTTAATAATTTGCCATTTGAATCTTACAAAATGTCACTAATATGAAAAAAACATGTTGCAATAAGATGCAGTGTATAGATCCAAGAATATTTCCTCATGCATTACATGGTATTTTCATTGTGTTGTCTGGTATGTAACCATCCTGCTTCACGTGCAGGACTTCAATCTTGCAAAATGAGTGGGAATCAAAACGAAGAAAATCTTGCAAAGTTCAAAGTTCAAATTTATTATCAAAGTATGCATACCATATACAACCTTGAGATTCATCTTCCTGCAGGCAGCCACCAAACAAAGAAACACAATAGAACCCACAAAACACCACATACCAGAAAGTCCAACAAACGAGCAACGTTCAAAAGAGGAAAAATCTTGCAAATCTTAAAAAAGAGTAAATAAATAATACATGGAACATGAGGTGCAGAGTTCCAAAAGTGAGTCCACAGACTGAAGCAGGGAATTCTATCCCTCAACTTAATGATCACCTTCAAAAATTACTTCACAGCCTTTCATTATCACTTTAAGTATAAAATGTACTTTCCTGGTTCAAAACAGAATTCTATTACTATGAAATTCACAGAATTACATTTTATTTTAAGGAGTTGATTTTTAAGTGCTAAATATAAGCTGTTTGCAATCAAATGAGCTTAACTCGTTTTAAAATTGGTTTTACTATTGTCTTCACTATATTGTAAATAAGCCAATACTTAACCGTGAGTCAATGTCATTCAAATCTTTGAAATTCATGACCACTAGTTATTACAAAAAGAATGGGATTGCTAACTTTGATTACAAAGGCAAGTTTTGGCAGTTCTTATTAATTTATTTATTGAGATACAGTGCAGACACACTAGGCCCTTCCAGGTCATCGAGTGGCATTACCCAGCAACCCCCTGATTTAACCCTAGCTTAATCACAGGACAATTTGTAATGATCAATTAACCTACCAGCCTTCTGCCTTTGGTCTGTGAGAGGAAGCCAGAGCACCTGGAGGAAACTCACATTGTCGTGGGAGGAATGTACAAACTCCTTACAGACAACAGAGGGAATTTTTAATTTCACTAGATGTTTATGTTTTAGACCATATGACATAGGAGCAGAATTAAGCTATTCAGCCCACTGAGTCTGCTCCGTCTTTATATTATGACTGATCCCAGATCCCACTCAACCCAATACACCTGCGTTCTTGTTGGACTCCACCACACTGTGGCAGAACATTCCACAGATTTCCTACTCTCTGGCTAAAACAATTCCTCCTTACCTCTGTTCTAAAGGGTCACCCCTCAGTTTTGAGGCTGTGTGCTCTGGTTTTGGATATCCCCACCATAGGAAATGTCCTCTCCACATCCACCCTATCAAGTCCTTTCAGCATTTGGTAGGTTTCAATGGGAATCGCTCACATTCTTCTAAGTTCCAGTGAGTACAGGCCCAAAGCTGCTGCCAAACACGCCTCATACATTAACCCTTTCATTCCCAGAATAATCCTTGTGAACCTCCTCTGGATTCTCTCCAACGACAACACATCCTTTCTGAGATATGGGGCCCAAAACTGTTGACAATACTCCAAGCGTGGCCTGACTAGTGTCTTATAAAGGCTCAGCATTATAAGCCTTGTTTTTATATTCTATTCCTCTTGAAATAAATGCCAACGTTGCATTTGCCTTCTTTACCACAGAGTCAATCTGTAAATTAACCTTCTGGGAGTCTTGCACGAGGGCTCCACACCTCTGATGTTTGCGCCTCCTCCCCATTTAGATAATAACCCGCACTATTGTCCCTTTTAGCAAAATACATTTCCCAACTCTCTTTTCCTTCTGCCACTTTTTTGCCCATTCTTCCAATTTGTCTAAGTCTTGCTGCAATTGTATTGCTTCCTCAGCACTACCTACCTAATTTTGGTTAACATCAATAGCTGTATAATGTGTCATTTTCAGGTATTTTTAGCACCGCATTCTATTTCAATTATTTTTAAATGTTTCTGAATATCAGGAGCACTTAGAAAGCTGAAAGGAGCCTTTTATAGCAGATAGCTTTGCAACGTGGTGCTGGGGATGTGGAATCAGTTTCTTCTGGGTAAAGCCCCGCATCACAAAACATCGGACCAGAATCCATACTACAAGCACCACGACAGGTAAATGCAACCCTTCTTTGCTAAGTATATGTTTTAATAAAAAACACATTAGCAGCACTTTATATCATCTACGTTCACATTTCTTTAGGATAGTGGGAAGTATTTTTGACCATTTCAATGTACTTTACTGTTTAATTCACTTACCTTCACAATCTACACATTCAAGAAAGCTCACCGATGCTTCTACTTTCTGAGGAGGCCGAAGCAAGCTGGATTATGCACATCTATACTCACATCTTTCTACAGATGCATAGTAGAGTACATCCTAAGGTGCTGCGGCACTGCATGGCACAGAAACTGCACTGCAGCAGCCCAAGAAGGCTCTACAACAGGCAATCAAAGATCAGAAGTACATTTATTATTAAATTGTGTATGCAGTATACAACCCTGAGATTCAACTTCCCCACAGGCAGCCACGAATCCAAGAAAACTATAGAACCCATTTAAAGAAAATCATCAAACACCCTACGCACAAAGAAAGAAAAAATCACGCAAATGGCAAAAAAGTGAAAAGCACAGAAGACGAGAGACCAAATCGCGAAAACACTGAAAGAGTCGGGTACATTTAGAACACTGTAGATGTTCCAAAATCTCCCAATGCATCATCAGCACCAGTCAACCCACCACCAAGGAGATATAGAGTATACAGAAAGGTGCCAGATAAAGGCCAGTAACATCATGAAGGATCCCACCCAACCACAGACTCATGGAATGTTTGTCTTACTCCCATTGGAGGGAGGTTACACAGCATCCACACCACGACCACCAGACTCAAAAACAGTTAGTCACCCCAAGCAGTAAGACTGATCAACATCTCCACCCTCCCTACCATATTACTTTATCAATTCCTGTCAGTCACCTTATGGATAGACACTTCTGTGCCTAGCGTTACTTTATGGACCTAAAATCAATCTATGTATATAATCTAACTTATGTATTTATATCATCGTGCTTTTCCTTTGTGTTTGCTTTATCTTATTGTGTTTTTATTCTGCCGCATCGGGTCTGGAATAATGATTATTTCATTCTTCTTTTCACTTGTGTACTGGAAATGACATTAAACAATCCTGATCTTAAACATGAGCAGCTCTCTTGTATTTTTTTTTCAGTTGCAGGAAAGCTGGTGCAACAAATGACAACACAGTAAATGAATAAGAAAATCTAGCAAAAATATTTGCCTATCTTTGACATTAATGGTGATTTCTTGACTGGTAATGAAACTAATCATTCTCAAACAGATGACAGTAAACACAAAAAATGATCGTAAACAGCAAGGTATTCATCTCATAGAAACACAAAAGCTTCACTTCTTTGAACATACATGTGGTGGCACTGTCTTACTTCAAAGGCAAGAAACAGAACTCATGAAACTTTGTTGTGATAGTCTCATAACCTACTACTCCACCAGTATCCAGAAGTTGATTTTTTCCCCCAGTGGAGAATATTTTGTATAAGAACAGTGAAAATGAAATAAACTTATCAATCACAGCGGTAAAGTCTGGAGTTTCTAGGTACATCTAGGGGAACAGAAGTTCTGGAAGTATGAATTGGTAGATAAGGTATGTATTAAACAAGAAGTTGTAGCAAAAGGCTACAGTAATCGTTGTGGTCAAAGAAGTAATTGGATACTATGATCAATCCACAACAAGGGTGAGATGACTAGATTATGGTCATCTCTTATGAAGAGGTAGCATCAGAACATTGACACCACTTTTTTTAGGCTTCCTGGCCATAACATTGTGTGCTAGAATATATTCTACAAGATCCACTACAACAGTTATTGCCTTTTATAACTCTCTAATGCACATAGTATAAATTAGTGAAGGTGATTTGTTCAGTGATAGGTGAAAATAATTTTTGCTTTGGTCGTGTGATGTTATGAGGCAGCTTTGGCATGTAAGATTGCTCTGTGCCTTTCTGATATTTTTCTGATGTGTTAGAAGTTGTAGTATTGTGACAAAGCAAAACTTATATTTTTCTAGGTCAAGAGAAGTTGCTGACAGTAACAAAACTATATTAACTATGCTCTAGCGCTAGTAATAAGTATTGCAGTTGCATTTTTTAAAGATGATACAACTGTCATTCCTGAGAACTGTTTTGCTTCAGAAATTATTGACTTTAAGCGTAGAACTATGCTGCACCAAAATTAATTACATATGATTGGTACAGTTACTCCCTCCCGTAAAAATCCAGAGCTACAGAAGCTCCAAGGACCTCATTTTTGGGAAAGGAAGGATCCTCACCTAGAAGATGTATGAAGTCAAGTGGTGAAAGTGGAAGACACAGGGCCAAGTAACTTTCTGTCGGCTCAGGACAATAGACTCAGGTGACTGCTGTTGCAGCCTATACCCCAGTCGGGGTGATGGGCTTAATGTAATATTGGGCACAATTAGACACACTTGACTGTCAATCATTCCTGATGTTGAATTTAACCTTAGATAGCAATGGAGTGAGGAGAGCGATTAATTATTTGAAAGGTATTATGTCAAAACATTTGAAATAAAAGGCATTCAGTGTGGGATTGTCATTTAATTAAAGTATTTCATTTTATAGTAATGTGTAATAGGAATCTTCATATTTTTATAATAGCTCCAATCTTGATGATGATTAGAAGTAGAAATACTGGCTCAGTTCACGGTGCTGATTTGTAGTTTTTAACAAGCGATGCCTGTCTCTGTCTCTGATGCTGAATGACAGACAATGGCTGTCTCTGGCCGTGGTGCTGAAGCTCAGTATGACAGGCTGTAACTGTCGCTGTTTGCTGCGATGATCACAGCATGACAGGTAATATCTGGCTACGTCCAAGGTGCAGAATCATAGTACAAAAAGAAAATAACTGACACTGTCACAGACTGAAACACCAGCCAAAACAACCAATTCACAACTCTACATAAACCAATTATATTTAAAACATAGGCTAATATACAAGAAGAGCTTGACAAGGTGTCTGGCATACAAATGAACGATCTGGAGATGATAATATATCTGTTTGAAGAAGTCAGTTTTGGAGCATATGCACAGCATTGCACAGGTAGTAATGAAAAAGAGCACAAGGGAATCTTTAAATTTTGAGGAAGCAATAATTCTTTTTGATTTATGGTGTATCAATGGCATTTTAGATGAGCCTAGAAACAACGCAGCATAGGCACCTATGGAGGGCCTGAACACAGACTTGGGATAAAAATAAATGGTAAAAAATGTGAAAGATTTAAGAAGGATATTCACAGTGGGATACACATAAATTATAGTGTTTTTGATGGTGAAATGGTGTACAGAGGCAAAATAAATGTTCATAATTTGCATTTATATTTGTAAAAGTAGCACTGTTTACAGAAAAAAGGTAAACCCATGGCTCTCAAAATCACTCTAATCATTTAAGGTGTTCTGCTCAATAAACTTGCTGATTTTAAGGCAATGTTTATGAACGTGTGTTTGCAAAGAAGTGATCAAGTGGTACAAAAACACTGAACAAAAGTTTATGCGTTAATCTGATTTTTCTAAAATCTGCAGATAAAGTAATGTTTTACATTAAACACAAAGGTTCTTGCAGATGCTGGAAATCCAGAGCAACATGCACAAAATATTGGAGGAACTCAGCATGTCAGGCAGCATCTATGGACATGAATAAAAAATAAACATTCTACGTTTCAGGCCGAGACCCTTCATAAGGACATGTTTTATATTAAGGCAATTTCTCCAAAGCCTTTATGAATTAGTGTTGCCAAGATATTAGCACCAGCATGACTACAGAACTATTCTGAAGGTAATACACATTGCTGAACACAGCTGTTTAGTTCACAATTGATCTTTTAAAATGTATACCAGACCTGAATATCAATTTTTTGAGGTTTAGTCGTATGCTATTCTATGTATGTTAGATTACTATATGAACCACACTATGCTTTATTTACATATAATGACTGAATATTTTTTCTTTATAATTAAAGTTTTATTTGAAATTGTATTATATAATTAGTCTTGTTTTTGTCATAATGTTATTCACAATAAATCATAAATTGAATTTGATTCAAATCATTATGAAAATATTACCTTGCCACATAGGCCAGATGGTTTCATACTTCAGTCCAAATTTAAAACATGTGATAAATTCTATGCATGCATTAGAAATCAAATGCCCAGCCTGCAGCAAATTCTGCCTATTAATCTATTCTATAATTAAAGACAGGTCTGTGACTTTCTTAATGAGAGTTTAATTATTTAGGGTGAGACAAAATGGACTAAGCAGAATGCAAATTATTCAACTTCTTTACAATAAGGTACTCTCTCCATCTTACAACAATTGACTAATAATATAAAATTAGGGTTTGGTTTTATAGTATACAGTATCAGGCCTCATACTTAGAAAGCACATGACCATGGCCCCAGTGTTGTTGCATGTATTTGTACTTTAACTGTTCCTAGTCAGACACATCCATAATTCAGCAGAAATATGGCTGAAAAGGAACACCAATCCATGATATATTTTCACCATGATACAGTACCGTACGGTGGGATGGTAGTGTAATGTTATTACAGCTTCAGCTGTAAGATCGGGGTTCAATTCCTGCTGCTGTCTGTAAGGAGGTTTGTATGTTCTCCCTGTACCTGCACGGGCTTCTAGTTTTCTCTGACATTCTGAAGATGCTCGTGCAGCTGCTCTCCTCATATGCAGATGAAAAGACATTTCCCACATACTGAGATTTATGTAATTATTGGACTGTACTTTATACTGGTTTCCTTCAGTTTTTCAGTGTTTTCTTTCTGGTGGACATTTGGCAGGTGTGTGATTTGTTAATTGTTCTGTGTGTAAAGGGGGGGCTTTTGGGGGGTTTGGGGCTACTGTCGCTGTTCTTTTCTGTAACTGAGTGAGTCAGAGATTAGCATGTGTAGGGGTTCATTGATTGTTTTTGTGGCTGTAGGTGAGGGGGGGCAGATTTTGGGGTCTGTGAGTTTTGTTTCTTTTTTTCGTGCCGGTTCGGGGAGTTGGTGTCTTTCTGAATTTAATGGCTATCTGGAGTAGACACATATTAGATTTGTATTATACATGCATACTTTGACAAAAAAATGAACTTTTGAAGCTTTTTATGTACAGGTACTGGAAATGTCAAGTATTGTAGGCTGCCCAGCACAGTCCTCGCTGATTTCATTTGGTGTAAAGTTACACATTTCATTGTATGTTTTGATATCCGTGTGACAACTTAAGCTAATCTGAACAATAAAGACTGCTATCAAGAAGCTTTGAAGATCTAAATGGTAAATACAGTGGATTCTAATTCATTGGGACATGCCCGAACCAGTACATTTTGGCATAACTAAGCAGCGACTCCAGTTAGCCAAAGTTACATGGAAATAGTTAAAAAGGTATAAAAAAGACAAACTATCATTTCATGGAGTGGCATATTAAATACTTAAATGAAATACAGAACAAATTGGAACCTCTAATACTACTACAGTACTTTAAAACTATGTGTTAGTTCCTAAAAGTTATCAACCGAGGAATACTTCTAGTGTACAGTGCTGTATTCTTTTAATTGATTGTAAATGAAGAAAATCAGTGCAGACACCAAATGCATATAATGGACTGTTATTTTACAATGCATTCGATGATTGCCTCCTCCAAATCTTCATTTTCATTGTAACATTCAAGATTATTGTCGATACCTTCAAACTCTTCATAGTTCCTAACTTCTTGCAGTAGGGAAATTGTTTCATTTTCACTCCTGGCCATTTCTGGCATCTCCAAGCCTGAATGTTTGAAACTGCAGTGAGCAAAATAGTTTCAAATTGTCTTTTTTCTTATTTCTCACCAGCTATTTTTGACAAAAATCACTGCTTTTTGAACACACACACCCAAATGATGTTATTAAAAAACTTTTTGCTTTAAGCAGTGCAGTGTCTAATGGCCACGCAAGTAAGTGTGACTTCCTCTAATTAGAAACTGTTCAGCAACGTTCTCCTGTTCCAATTAAGCAGTCTAATGTCCCAAATAAATGAAGGGAATCCTGGGTATTTTCTCAAATAGTTTTAGTTTTTAATGAGTTGCGCCGATTAACCAATAAAATCCACTGTTGTTGATTTTGCTTTGTTTAATTTGAAAGCTTCCAGTAATACTAGATGATTGATTTCTATATTATCATGAACACATGGAAATAGCTGAGAACATATGCTCTAAATTTGTTGGGTTTTATTTATAACAGGTACGTATGTTCTATATCGAAAGGTCCTTCAAATTTAGCAAGTTTATTTATTGCAGATGTAAAGCTGAGATTCAATACTTGTGCCTTATAAAACAAAAAAATATATAATCAACTAAGCCAGAGTTTAATCCTTATGCCCTGCTTGTGTCCCAATGGAAGGAATCTAAAGGGTCTCAATGAAACATAAAAACAATTACATAGATCATGGCTGAACCTGTAACCTCTTTTCATTAAGATGAAAAACATTTGCCTCCACTCACAGTTAAGGTGGAACTCAGCTGCAGTTAGAATAAATAAAATGTCAAAATCAATTTTCCTTCTAGACCATCAATGACAGAAAGTAGCCTATTGACATTGCCAATGGAACTAATGTTGACTTTTAGAGAGTGTCAACAATACTCATAACATCTAAACATGACAGGAGAAACTCATGTTCATGGGCTAACTGAGCAAGAAGACAGTGCTTTTGGGATAATGTAAAGAGATCAAGAAGACTTCAAGATTTGTGTCCATAAATAATTCCTGCAAACTTCAAGAATAATTTCACTCGAGAAAATGTCTAATGGTTAACAAAATGTATATCTTTTTGAAGTTACCAAGGAGTGTGACGCAAGTCAGAAATATCAAAGAACTTCAAGAGTCTAAACACAAATGTTGAAACAGGCATTCATCTCTGCAAATTAAGAGCTTGATCTATGATCATGAGTTGGTACAATTGCTTTCTAAAAGTTATTGGTTAATTTCTGGGAAAATGTCAACGATACTTAATTAAGTAAAATTAATTTGTTACGGCTATCCTGTTTGAGGCCTAAAAATAATTCTGTATTTACACAACCAAAGAATAAAACAAATATTCTGCTGAGAATCGCACATTACTAGTAGTCACTATTGGTAACGTAAATTCATTTTTTAACATTTATTCTTCAGGTGATGGCAATGATGTAATTTATGGATTTATTATGTATTTTAATGTACTGCTGCCACAAAACAACAAATTTCATGACATATGTCAGTGATATTAAACCTGATTCTGTTACACTGTGTGCAAGTGCCTCTACGTTCCTTACATTGGAATTAGTGAGTCACTTCAAATGGGGTTCACTGGCTATCAAATGATTTCTGATGTCCTGCCTCAAGTCATAAAAGGCACTAAAAATTGTATTATACAGTCTTTGCATTCTTTTGTTATAATTGTCTTTGATAGCCATAATGTTTGCATATAAATTAGGACTAAGTACGTGTCTCTAAAAACACTATATATATTTGCTTCATATATATGTATATACAATATTTCTAATTATATGCATGCACACAGTGGCCACTTTATTATGTACACCTGTACAGCTGCTCATTAATGCAGACATCTAATTAGCCAATCATATAGCAGCAATGGACATTACTCAGGAAGTACCTAATAAAGTGGCCACTGAGTGTGTAAATATACTCAAATATGATGACAGAACATAGTATTAATGGTAAGACTCTTGGCAGTATGGAGGATCAGAGGGATCCTGGGGTCCGAGTCCAAAGGATGCTCAAAGCAGCTGCGCAGGTTGACGTTGTGGTTAAGAAGGCGTACGGTGTATTGGCCTTCATCAATCGTGGAATTGAATTTAGGAGCTGAGAGGTAATGGAGAACTGTGCTCAGTTCTGGTCACCTCACTACAGGAAGGATGTGGAAACCATAGAAAGGGTGCAGAGGAGATTTACAAGGATGTTGCAAGGATTGGGGAGCATGCCTTACGAGAATAAGTTGAGTGAACTCGGCCTTTTCTCCTTGGAATGACGGAGGATGAGAGGTGACCTGATAGGGGTGTATAAGATGATAAGAGGCATTGATCATGTGGATAGTCAGAGGCTTTTTCCCAGGGCTGAAATAGTTGCCACAAGAGGACACAGGTTTAAGGTGCTGGGGAGTAGGTACAGAGGAGATGTCAGGGGTAAGTTTTTTACTCAGAGAGTGGTGAGTGCATGGAATGGGCTGCTGGCAACGATGGTGGAGGCGGATACGATAGGGTCTTTTAAGTGACTTTTGGATAGGTACATGGAGCTTAGAAAAATAGAGGGCTATAGGTAAGCCTAGTAATTTCTAAGGTAGGGACATGTTTGGCACAACTTTGTGGGCCGAAGGGCCTGTATTGTGCTGTAGGTTTTCTATGTTTCTATACTGTTTTGTTATTGTATATATGAAGCAAAATGGGTAGTGGCTCCATATGTCATTACTACAGGGCATGATGACTGCCTTACATGAGTCCCAGGCTCAGCTGGCTCCGGCTGACAGTACCCGGTATGGGCCCGTATCCAGGGTTACGGATCCCACTGCCTTGTGGGTATCTTCGGGAGAAGAGAAGGCTAAGGAGTAAACACAAATCCGGAGTGGGGCCCCTAAGATGGTTGGATGACGTATCATGTCACCTCCCGGCAGCTCCTGCAGCCAAGTTGATGGCAAATGTACTGCTTCGCATTCCTTTGGACCACATCCGTGAGGCTGAGGGGGATCTCGATGTCTGGGCAGCCCAGGATCTCCATATTCATCGCCCAGGTCTGCACCCCGGAAAGGGCACATCCATTGTCTACTTAGTCAGATGGAACCATTAATTAATATGAAGCAAAAAGAAAATGCTGGATCCTGCAAATAAAACAAAGTCTGTCAGAGGAAAAAAAATGTTCCCAGTTGAAGAACTTCCATCAAAACTTGCAAATGTTAGAGGTAAATAAATTTTAAGAACATACCTACTGTGCAAACCCCTGAAATGGTATTGTTCATTGAACCATTGATAAGGACAGTGCCATTGTTAGTAATGGATGGTGTGAGTGCAAGATCAGAAATGTATGATTGGGTAGAAAACAGGGTGCTTGTTTATACTCAGTTGTAACCTAGCTGAGCTAGAATGCTTAGAATTGTCCTTCTGTACATGAAATGAAATAATAGATGTCTTGCTTAATTGAAAAAAGTATAAGGCTAAAATTGTAGCTGAATTATGAAAAACAGAAGGGAGTTGCAAAGAAAGGTTATTATTTTTGAGTAATTTAGAAATAAGTTACTTCTAAGACGATTCTTCCTTCATTTTTTGTAAATGTCACAAACAGATAACACAAAGACAGCAAAATGGTGTAGCTAGTGGAATCCCCGCCTTAAGAATGCCAGAAGCTTGGGTTCTGACCTTGGCTGCTGTCTGTCTGGAATTTGCACCCTCGTCCTTTGGCCACGTGTTTTGGTTCCTCCTCACATCCCAAAGACATGGAGGTTGGTAGGTTAATTGCATTGTAATTACCCCAAGTGGGCAGCTGAATATTTGGAGGGTGGTAATGGGAATTTGGGGAGAATATAAATGAAGATTAATCAAGGATTAGTGCATATGGATGAACGATGGTCAGCACAGATTCTGTAGTTCAAAGGGCTCGTTACCATTCTGTGTGCTGATAGCATTAAATACAGTGCAGTACAGAGGTCATAGGCACATATGTATATGTAGCAAGGGTGCCTAAGACTTTTGCACAGTACTGTAGTAATTTTATGTATTGTGATGTACTGTATTGCTGCTGCAAAAAACTACTTTCTTGACATATGTGAGTGATGATAAATCTGATTCTGATATGGGTTTCTATTGTGGACTGAGAGTGAGGAGGGGGCTAGGAGAGGGAAATCATGGCTGGGGAAAGGGGAAGTGGGGGAGCAGGAAGCACCAGGTGTAATGATCAATAAACCATTTGTTTGGAATCAAATTACTCTGCCTATTGTCTCAAGTCTGGGCGTGGCGGGCCAAAAATCTGCCCAACACCCCTCCCATGGCATTCCACCCTTGCCACTCTCAACATCCTTTGCTCCTGCAAGATTTTCAAAATCGCTCTTTGCTCTATGTTGACAAACACAGTGCTGTGCAAAAGTCTTAGGCACCCTAGCTATATATATGTGCTTAAGACTTTTGCACAGTGCTGTAAATGTAACAAATTATGCACCCATTTAAATGATAAATATATCTGAGTGTAGGACGTGTGAGGTAGTGCATTTTAGCTCCAGGAATGAAAAGGCTGCCTACACTTAGTAAAGCAAAAGCTGTGATATATGAAAAGGGAGTTGGGAGTACAGGTGCAGAAATTAGTAAAGGTGGAAAAATAGATTAACAACGCTAAAAAAATACGTGGCAAATTTCCAGAGAAATAGAATTCAAAGGCAGGAACGTAATCATCCTGGAAAATGTACACTAGAATAGCTTCACCTGAGGGACAAACAGCAGATTGGTCTATTTTATCTCACACCTGAAATTCATGCACACATGTTACACAGCAATTGTGTTTATACAGTGCCAATCACACATTTTTCTCACATCAATGTAGAGAAGCAAGCGTTTCTTAGTTCTGGCCGTTAAGTAACTCATGCTGATTGATATCATGGCCTTATTTCACAACTCTGGGAGATCACCGTTACTATAAAGCCATACAAGAGAGGATGCACATTTCTTAGACACTGGTTTGGAAACAAAAAATCCAAGAGATGGTGATGAGTGCTTGAGTAATGCTGCAGTCATGCACCTAGTGAAGAGTAAGACCATAATAAGAAAGAAATAGGAATAGAATCAGGCCATTC
Organism: Hemitrygon akajei; assembly: GCF_048418815.1. NCBI lineage: Eukaryota > Metazoa > Chordata > Chondrichthyes > Myliobatiformes > Dasyatidae > Hemitrygon > Hemitrygon akajei. Next base: position 18,921,613 of record NC_133136.1, read on the forward strand.
AGCCCATTGAGTCTGTTCTACCATTTGGTTACAGCTGAATTATTCTCCTTCTCAACCTCATTCTCCTGCCTTCTGTCCATAATCTTTGACATACTTACTAGTAAGTACCCATCAACCACTGCTTTAAATATACCCAATGACTTGGCCTCCACAGCTGTCTACAGATTTACCTCAAGTGAATGAACAGAGGTACAAGTTGGTAAGGTCAACAGTGAGGGATGGAATAAATCAAGGATCTGCTGAATGGTCTGCACCTGGCCAGTCTATTCAACATGTTTATAAAGGTTACCCAATTGCCCCCAAAGACAATGGTTTATTTTGTGAGATCATTTATGAATTTCTGAAAGGCTTTATTTTACAGCACTATGCAAAAATCTTTGGCACATATCTACTAAACACTTTCTGTTATTTACTAAACATTTTCCACTATTAACAAAAACTCAAAACTCACAAATATTGTTGTTTTCAGTGCAAATAAAGAGAGGATGGAGATGGATGTCTTTCCACCATGTGCTTCAAATCAGATCAAAATCAACCCACAGAAAATGATATAAAAACAGCTTACAGTAATGTGCAAAAAAGATTTTGGCACCCTAAATATATATATATATATATATATATATATATACACACACACACTTTTGTACAGCACTGTAATTGAAATACCATTATTATGTAGTTATGTATTTCCATTTTGTTCATTTTGGTACAAAATAGCAGTACATTTGCAGTACACCACCTTTATTTATTTTATGTAGAGATCTAGCATGGAACAGGCACTCCCAGCCTGACGAGCCCATGCCACCCAATAGAACCAATTAATCCACTAAACTTCATGCCTTTTGAATGTGGGAGGAAACAAGAGAACCCGGAGGAAACACACACAGTCACAGGGAGAATGTACAAACACCTTACACACAGCGGTGGGAAATATACCTGGGTCACCAGCACTGCAGAAGCATCAGTGCTAACTGTTATGCCACCCTGCTGCCCAGTTTATTAAGAACTGGATTGTTTCTTATTGAAAACTTTCTCATGTTGTCTGTGCCAGTGGTGTAGTGGCACCTGCGCCTGTACTTTGGGGCAAGAGGTCCCGGGTTCGAAAGCAGCCAGTTCCTTACACGAGTTCCACCTGTGCTGGGTAGAGTGTTGAGCTACCAACTCGGCCTCGTAAAACAGACAAACGCTAAAGAAACAGCAAGGTTACTGCCCGATGCGTCAAAGGATGTGTGAGGAGGAAATTTACCTTTTACCTTTTCTCCATTAAAACAAGGTCATAATGGCAGTAAAACATAAAATTTAATTGATTTGAGAAAATTTGACCTAATATTTAAATATACAAAAAAAAAACCCTCTTTTTAACAGGGCTGAAATTGCGAGGAGCAAATTTCATGCAATTCTTATTCTTTGTTCTAATATTGTGGGTATTAAATGCTTGTAGGCCTGGCGTGTTGCTAATAAACGGTGATGGTAATTGAGATCAGCTCTCTTATAAGTAATTATTATAGACAATGATATTTCAGAGGCACGTAATGCACCTGTGATTACAACAGAATTAGGAACTGCCCTCAATGTTGCTCTTGAAATCATTCATACGGTTGTTAATACTGATGGCAACATTGTGAATGAGATTTGTAGGCTGGTGAGAAGTAATTTAAGTATCTAAAAATTGATTTCCCTAAAGTATTTTTGAGCAGAATGGAAGCAAGTTAGAGCTCTCAGAGAGGAATAGCTTGACCCATATTTGCACGGCTCACCCCTGGCAGAACATATAAGGGTTTAGGGCTGTGTAATAAAGTAGAATTAATTGTCAATATGCCACTAAGTCACAGAGCAGCTGGATAGGTGTGCAGAGCTATCCCAGGAGAAATGAATCGTGGTCAGTGTCTCTCAGTACGCTCCTATCAGATGCTAACAAGCATTCTGCTGCATTCCGATTATATTATTTTCCTCAAAGTGCTCTAGTAAAATTAATCTTCCATTTGCAGAACTCATTTGCTTTATTGTTGGGCAGTGGATACAGATGTCCCAAACAGTAGGCACTTAGCACTGGAACCATGAAAGTTTAAGTGATTTGGCTATATTTATTAGAGCAGCAAAAGCTGCAGATATCACCAGGCTACCGTGTATTTGTCAGCTCACTGAAACGTATCACTGTATCATTTGCAAATGATGTCATCTCAGATTTGCATTGCTGGCAGACTCTGTTATTTTCTGCAATCCATCCTGGTTTAGTACATCCTACTTGTGATTAGAACAAATAAAAGAGCTGATGGGTAACAGATCTTGCAGGGGTTTTTTTTTGTGGACATTTTCACAGGAGTAAGCATCGCTGGCAAGAGCCACATTTATTCTTCGCCCCTAATTACCACTGAGTGCTGGACCAGCTCCTTTCAGGGGTCAATCGATCTGCTGATGGCGTAAAGATGGCAGCTTTTAGACCATAAGACATAGGAGCTGAATTAGTTCATTTGGCCCATCAAGTCTTCTCCGCCACTCCATCATCACTGGTTTACTATCCCCCTCATCTCCTGCTTTCTCCCTGTAAGTTTGACATCCTGACTCACCAAGAACCTATCAACTTCTGTTTTAAAGATACCAAATGTCTTGGCCTTCACAGCCATCAACTCATACAACTGAGGAAGTCTGACAAGGTAGTAAATGGATAAAGTTTCCACTGACACACCTATATCTACATTGTAACACACAAAATGCTGGAGGAAATGAATAAACAGTCAATATTTCATGCTGAGACCCTTCTTCAGGACTGGAAAGGAAGGGGGAAAATGCCAGAATAAAATGGTGGGGGACGGGAAGGAGGATAGCTAGACGGAGATAGGTGAAGCCTGGTGGGTAGGAAAGATAAAGGGCTGGAAAGGAAGGAATCTGATGAGAGAGGAGAGTGGACCATAGGTGAAAAGGAAGGAGGAGGGGACCCAGGAGGAGGTGATAGGCAGGTGAGAAGAGGTAAGAGGCAAGAGTGCAGAATAGAAGAAGGTGGGTGCGGTAGGGAAAAGTTTGTTTACCGGAAGAAGAAATAGGTATTCATGAAATCACATTGGAGTCTAGTCAGATGGAATATAAGGTGTTGCTTCTCCTCTCTGAGGGTGGCCTCACCTTGGCACAGAGGAGGCCATGGACCGACATGTCACAATAGGAATGGGGATTGGAATAAAGATATTCGGCCACTGGGAAGATCTGCTTTTGGTGGATGATCTCCACTGTTTCAGCACACCCAAATGGTGCATAAAATTTGTTAAGATCTTGAAATTAACTTTATTCTTCACAGCTACATGAAAACATTGAAGCACGCATTGAATTGAGTCATTTGCGTTAACAAAGTCATTTGAATCCAAGGATTGTGCTGGAAGCAGACTTCAAACATTGCCATGCTTGCAGTGCCAAGACAGCATGCCCACAGCATGCTCACTAACCCTCACGCTGGCTGTATGTCTTCGTTAAAGGCAGGTTTTTATAACAATGTAGCTCCTTCACTATCACTGGACTGAGTCGAGCTTTAAATTGAAAACACAGATGCTTTTAAGTAAATTTAACTTTCCAAACTGCTGTGATAGATTTGAACTATGCGCCTGCTCACTGAATAACCCCAGAGTTGGACGACCATCTTTGTATGTGAGTGAGTGGGTGATTGGGTTGGAGGGAAGGAAAGGGGTTTGTTTGATAGGTCCCCACCTCCTTTCCTTTCCCCTATGGTTCAGTCTCCTCTCCTATCAGATTCCTTCTTCTCTAGTCCTTGACCTTTCCAATCCATCTAGCTTTACCTATCACCTACCAGCTAGCCTCCTTCTCCTCCACCCCCGATCTTTTTATTCTGGCATCATCCCCTTTCTTCTCAGTCTGGAAGAAGGGTCTTGGACTGAAACATCAACCGTTTGTTCATTTCCAAAGATGCTGCCGGACCTGTTCAGTTCCTCCAACATTTGATGTGTGTTGCTCTGGATTTCCAGCATCTGCAAAATCTTGTGCTATTGTCCTGCTGTTGTTGTTTCTTGTGTTACAATGGAACCGGAATGTGTTGCGATACTTGAGGGCTGCCTCCAGCACATCCATAGGTTGTGTTGGATGTTAACCAAAAGGACGCATTTCACTGTATTTTTCATTGAATTTGAACCAGTTATCCCAGTGACATAACCATTCTTGTTTTGAAGCCAATGACCTCCCGGTCATATTCATAAGACCATAAGACACAGGAGCAGAAATAGGCCTTTCGCTCCATCGAGTCTGCTCTGCCATACCATCATGCCTGATTTATTATCCCTCTAAATAAACAAAATTATTCAACCACACATGAACAAGTTCATTGAGATGCTGCATGCTGTCTCGGGAAGAAGAAAATGGAACAAAAACTGACTGAGCCATCCCACCATCATAGGCATAACTCACAGACTATACTCACCCACTGTCCATGATGATGAGGGAAGCTCAGTGATGTGCAGCAAAGAATTAGATCAATATATTTTAAAACAAATATGTTTACTTCCTAAAAGAAAAATCAAGCCTGAGTACACAAACAGTCAACACAGAAAGCAAATCAAAAGGTCAGACGTTAGTTTTGCCACAATACCTTTGAATATCAATGGCATGGATTCTATTATTTTTGCACTGTCTACCTGTGCACTCTTGGGTGACCTTTAGTTAAAGATATTGCAGCAGTCTCCTTTTATTTTCTGAAATTTTAACCTATTTTCTGTCCAGCAAAATATTAGTTTGGCAGTCATGAGTCGATATAAAAGGAGCTCTGCCTTTTTTTCCACGCTACAAAGCAACATTTATTCTGCGAAAACAGGGTGTTTTGGAACGTAGCTATTCCAAATAACTTCAACCCAATTTTGTTCATTGACTGGATCAAAAATCTGTTCCCATTTCTTGCTATTCCAGTATTTTATTCTCCATTCAGATCAAACTAAAAATGGTGGTCATTTCAGTTTGAAATTGCATTGTAAATAATTATATATCTGAGCTTCTCAGCTCATGATGGTTGGATATATTCTCATGAATTTTGTGAATAATCAGTGAGCGCTCCATTGCATTGTTTTCAATAATTATGTTAGACATATCAGAAAGACTCGAAGATTGTTCCAATCACTTACTTTCATTCATTGTTAAGACCTGGCCATTACTGGAAAAACTAATAGTGATTTCCTGTCCTTACTACCAATGTAATTCTTCTCCTTCTTGACCCACTGCAGTTCTCCTGGTTAAGGTATTCCCTTAGTACACTATACTCCTGACTTGTGCTTCACAAGTGGTAGAAAGGCTTGGTATGAAGTGAAGGAGAAGATTGGTAGCTCAGGTTAGCTGCTTGTTTGTAGGGTTGTTTGCTGAGCCTGGAGGTTAGGCTGCAAACATTTCATTACCAGTCGAGGTGACATCATCTGTGCACAATTTAGAGTTGTGTCTGACGAGTGCTCGCGTTATATAGGTCTGATTTGTTGCTCCGATAGGTTGGCTCTCACGCTGGCCACTTGTCTCTGCTGGGTCCCGTCCAAACATATATCTGAGAATCTCTTCTGGCCTGTATCCCTGGTTATCAGTTGTTGTGAGTGTTGGTTCCTCTCTTTACAAGCATATCTGTCTGGAGGCAATTTATGAACCTATGCATCTGTGGATGCCTGGAGAACCACACTCATAACAACCAGTAACCAGGGATACGGGCCAGTGGAAATCACTCAGCTATCCAGTTGGCCGGGACCCAGCGGAGACAAGTTGGCCAGAGCGACAGCCAACCAATCAGAACAACGAGTCAGACCAATATAAATGCGACTACTCCACAGAAACAATACTCAATTGCACACTGATGATGTCACCTTGACTGGTGGCAAAATGTTCACGACCTAACCTCTAGGCTCAGCAAACAACCCTACAAACAGTCTCTGGTATATTAGGAGCTGTACCACTTGCCACAGGATACCATATTCTGGCTAGCTCTTGTGGCAGAATTATTATTGTGGTTAGTTCTTTACCCAGATAAAGCAACACCTGTGGAAAGGGAAACCAGTCAATGTCCTAGTTCAGTAACTCTTCTTCAGAACTGCTCAGAGGAAGAGTCAGTGACCCACAAGGTTTTTATTTCAGAATCTAGCATCTAGAGTTTTGTTTTTCAAGTAGATTTATTCCTCAGATTGATTCATTCATCATCTGTCTCACACAGAGTTGTAGCACATCCTTCAGGATTTAGTCTGCTAAGTCAGTGATGGTCTTGGTGAAGACCATTGGAGTCCTCCACCCAGAGTACATTCTGTACCTTTGCTGCTGTAAGAGCTTTTACCGAGTGTTCATACGTTCCTCGCCAGGGCTCAATGTTCAGCCTTACCTACAAAGTACTGGAGGAACACCAGCACCTGTAACATTGTAGCACAGGTAGTGTCCTCAGAAGAGGAAAAGAAAAGGAGAAAAAAGCACAATTAGAACAAAACCAATTATTTCAGTTCCTACACAAACTGGTGGTGGATCTCAGTGAGTCGGGCAGTAACCATGGAGAGGAATAACGAGCCGATGTTTTGCACTGAAAATCTTCATCAACCCTGTTTCCTTCACGGTTGCTGCTTCCACAAACAAGAGCAAATCTGCCAATGCTGGAAATCCAAGCAGCACATACAAAATGCTGGAGACACTGAGCAGGCTGGACAGCATCTATGGAAAAGAGTACAGTTGACATTTTGGGCCCCGGTCCAGCATTTTGTGTGTGTTGCCACTGAGTTCTTCCACCATTTTAGTCTTTTTCCCTCTGGATTCCAGCTTCTGCAGTAGCTTGTATCTCATTTCAGTTTAGTTTCTATCTGTGCCATGCTTAGTAGGAGCAAATAATAAAATATACAAATAGCTTTCGGTCTTCTCCAAAGCAGCTATGGTTTTTAGCAAAATTAAGTAATGTCCTTCATTTTGGTGTATTGTAACTTACAATATCCAATAATGTAGCTGCATCCTTGATGTTGAATTGTTCTGAGAAGTGTCACTATCTCATTTAAATAAGCAGCCCATGCACAGCCTCAAATCCTCAGAATATATTTTATGCTGCAGCTAAACCATCCAAATGTTCTGATTATTAAGTCTAATTTCATTGGTTTCTCTTTCTTTTTGTTAATCCATAATGCTTTCTGGATGATTTCAAGGTCTATCCTCATAATAGCTTGCTAGGCCATTTCAAAGTCAAGCTCATTAATGTGCTGGGGTCACAAATGGGTTACATGGGACAAGAATTACAGATTTCTTTCTGTGAATGGCAATAGTGAACCAGCCTAGTTTTACACCAAACCAGTAATTTAATGGGTACCATTATACCAAATCTAACATTCTGGAATTTAAACTAAAGTCTCTGGATCAACAGTTCAATCCTCTAATGACTAGTCTAGGAACTTAACGACAATACAGTTAATAAATGAATGATTTTTTTTCTGTATTGCAAATCCACAGTGAGTAAATCACAGTGCATTTTTCCATATTTCTTCAGAGGTTATAATACTTGAGGAGCAAAAAACATTAAACATCTAAGACCAGAGGACACAGCCTCAGAATAGATGGCCGTCCATTTAGAATGGAGATGAGGAGGAATTTCTTCAGCGAGAGAGTGGTGCATCTGTTGAATTTCTTGCCACAGTTGGCTGTGAAGGCCAAGTCACTGGGTATACTTAAGGCAGAGGTTGATAGATTCTTGATTGGTCAGGGCATGAAGGGATACGGGGAGAAGGCAGGAGATTGAGACTGAGAGACGAAATGCATCAGCTGTGATGAAATGGTGGAGCAGATCTGATAGGCTGAATGGCCTAATTCTGCTCCTATATCTTATGGTCTTATGATTTTTCAGAGACCACTTGCATATGCACTTAGTGGCCACTTTATAAGGTACACCTGTACTCCCGTTCGTTACTGCAAACATCTAACCAGCCAATCATGTGACAGCAGCTCAATGCCTAAAAGCATGCAGTCTTGGTGAAAAGGTTCAGTTGTGGTTTTGACCAAACATCAGCTTGGGAAAGAAATATGATCCAGAATGAGCTTGATCGTGTAATTGTTGGTGCCAGACAGGGTTGTTTGAGTATCTCCCAAAACTGCTGATCTCCTGGGTTTTTCATGCACAACTGTCTCTAGAATTTACAGAGAATGGTGCGAACAACAACAAAAACATCAGGAGAGCAGCTGTTCTCTGGGTGGAAACAGCTTGTTGATGAGAGTGGTCAGAGGGGAATGGTTCAAGCTGACTGGAAGGTGACAGCAACTCTAGTAACCACGCATTACAACAGTGGTGTGCAGAAGAGCATCTCTGAATGCACAACCTGTCGAACCTTGAAGTGAACGGGCTACAGCAGCAGAAGACCATGGACATACAATCAGAGGCCACTTTATTAGGTCTACAAATTTGCAAGGGACCACATATAGGATAAATAGTCGAAAACTGGAGGGCCTGTCTCTAAACTAAGAGGGGAGAAAGTTAAAGAGTATCAGAAGGGCAGCATGTGCTAGTTACATGGAGCAAGCAGCCAGAGGAAGTATCATATGTAAATACAATTACATCATTTACAAGTCTTTTGGACAGGTACTCAGATAGGAAAGGAGCAGAGGGATACAGACTTAATGTGGGCAAATGGGACTAGCGTGGAAAGACCATACAACCAGAAGATATACTGTAGGATCGGAATTAGGCCACTTGGACCACTGAGACTCCTCTGCCATTTGATCATGGCTGATCCATTTCCTTTTCAATCCCATTCTCCTGTCTTCTCCCTATAACCTTTCACACCCTGACTTATCAAGAATCTATCAACTTCCGCCTTATATATACCCAATGACTTGACTTCCAGACAGCTGTGGCCATAGATTCACCACCTTCTGGCAAAAGAAATTCCTCCTTATCTCTGTTCTGAATGGATGTCTTTCTATTCTGAGACTGTGCCCTCCTGTCCGTGACTCCTCCACTACAGGAAACATCCTCTCCACATCCACTCTATCCAGGTCTTTCAACATCCAATAGACTTCAATGAGATCTCCCCTCATTCTTCTAAATTCCAGTGAGTACAGGCCCAGAGCTATCTAATGCTCCTCATATGATAATCCTTTCATTCCTGGAGTCATTCTTGTGAAGAAATGAAAAGTATCATGTTTGTCCTGAGCAGATGGGCCAAAGGGCAGCAGTCACAATGAATCATGGTTTCAAAGGGTATCTGCATTTGTGCACCCAAGTTGGTTTTGCCTATGAATTTGCTTCACACAGTCAGAGAACAGCCCAATGTGTCGCACATTAATTAAATAGGAAAAGAAATTAAATACTTTTATGAGTCATATGTAATCATAATAAAAGAACATTGCCATCAAAAGGTGCTGCTAGCTGATGAATCTTGCTGTTCTTACCAGTGCCAGCTTTATTTTTTTCAAACATCAATGACAAAATAGTGGCATACAGTGAAAGAGAGTTTTAACGAGGAGATATTAGCTCATGATGTTGGCAGAACACACACAGGGAGCAGAGAATCTGATTCTTTTCTGTCAATAGAGTAACTTCTTTCCAATGTGAAAAGGAGAGAAAATAATCTTCATGAGTGGTACTATCTGGGAAAGAGGTCTAAAGACTGACAAACTTTATTGCCGGCCTCCTGCACCAATCCATAGTAATGAAGGACAGTTCTTGTCAGTCTGACTACTCATTGTATGAACATAAATGCCCAGTATAAATGCAAAAAGATCTTAAAGAGAAGATTGGCAGATAAGGGATATCTATCCAATGAGGAGTAGGGGATCCTCATTCAGTCCAAAGGATATTGAAAGTGGTTAATGGGATGCAAGATTCATATTTGTTTAATGTCATTATTAATGCTCAGGTGTAAAGGAGAATGAAATAATTGTTCCCCCAGATCTGATGCAGGACAAAAATAACACAATGAGATAAAGAACACAAGAATGAAAAGACACAATAAATGTACATACATAGGATAGTTTGATACATATATAGATTGATTGTATGTACATGAGATAATGCTAGATATAGGTAACTCTGACAGGAAATGGTAAAGTAGTGGTGGGGGGGGGGTGTTTAGAGCTGGGTTATAGGGTGGAGGTGTTGATCAACCTAACTGCTCCGAGAAGGTAACTGTTTTTTGATCTGGCGGCGCTGGTGTGGACGCTATACAGCCCCCTCCTTGATGGGAGTGGGACAAACTGTTCACGAGGTGGGAGGGTGTGATACCTCATGATATTGTTGGAATTTCCCCTGCACCTTTTTGTATATATGTCCTTGATGGCAGGTAGATTGGTGCTGGTGATGCGTAGGGCAGTTTTGACAACCTGTTGCCTTTTTGTCTGCCGCAGTACAGTCTCTGTACATAGAAACACAGAAAACCTACATCACAATACAGGACCTTTGGCCCGCATTGCTATGCTGAACATGTACTTATTTAAAAAGTTACCTAGGGTTACCCAAAGCCCGCTATTTTCTAAGCTCCATGTACCTATCCAAGAGTCCCTTAAAAGACCCTATGTATTTGCCTCCACCACTGTCACTGGCAGCGTATTCCAAGCACCCAAGTACTCTGAGTAAAAAAATTACCCCTGACATCTCTTCTGTACCTACTTCCAAACACATTGAAACCGTGCCCTCTTGTGTTAGCCATTTCAGCTCTGGGAAAAAGCCTCTGACTATCTACACGATCAATGCCTCTCATCATCTTATACACCTCTATCAGGTCACCTCTCATCCTCCGTCTGTCCGAGGAGAAAAGGCCAAGTTCACTCAACCTATTCTCATAGGGCATGTTCTCCAATCCAGGAAACATCCTTGTAAATGTCCTCTGCACCCTTTCTATGGTTTCCATATCCTTCCTCTACTGAGGCGACCAGCACAGAGCACAGTACTCCAAGTGGGGTCTGACCTGGGTCCTATATAGCTATAACATTACCTCTTGGCTCTTGAACCCAATCCCACAGTTGATGAAGGTCAATATACCGTATGCCTTGTTAACCACAGAGTCAACCTGCACAGCGGGTTTGAGTGTCCTATGGACTCGGACCCCAAGATCCCTCTGATCCTCCACACTGCCAGGAGACTTACCATTAATACTATATTCTTCCATCATATTTGACCCAACAAAATGTACCACCTCAAACTTATCTGGGTTGAACTCCATTTGCCACTTCTCAGCCCAGTTTTGCATCCCATCGATGTCCCACTGTAAAATCTGACAACCTTCCACATTATCCATAACACCCCCAACTTTTGTGTCATCAGCAAACTTACTAACCCATTCCTCTACTTCCTCATCCAGGTCATTATAAAAGTCACGAAGGCGTCCCAGAATTGATCCTTGAGGCATAGGTTAGGTGAGTGGGCAAATTCATAGCAGATGCAATTTAATGTGGATAAATGTGAGGTTATCCACTTTGGTTGCAAGAACAGGAAAACAGATTATTATCTGAACAGTGGCTGATTAGGAAAAGGGGAGATGCAACAAGACCTAGGTGTCATTGTACACCAGTCATTGAAGGTGGGCATGCAGGTACAGCAGGCAGTGAAAAAGGCAAATGGTATGTTGGCATTCATAGCAAAAGGATTTGAGTACAGGAGCAGGGAGGTTCTACTGCAGTTGTACAAGGCCTTGGTGAGACCGCACCTAGATTTTTTTTTTTTTTAAACTCCAGACCAACCACAACACAATATAGAGAATATAAATCAGGACAATCAAACCCCCAAAACTGTAAGTACACTTAACAACAGAAGATATTAATGCCTACTACCAAAAAAAAGGAGCTGAAAGCAAGGGACCGAAAAAAGCACCTAGAATATTGTGTGCAGTTTTGGTCCCCTAATCTGAGTAAAGAGATTCTTGCCACAGAGGGAGTACAAAGAAGGTTCACCTGATTGATTCCTGGGATGGCAGGACTTTCATATGAAGAAAGACTGGATCGACTAGACTTATACGCACTGGAATTTAGAAGATTGAGGGGGGATCTTATTGAAACGTATAAAATTCTAAAGGGATTGGACAGGCTAGGAAGATTGTTTCCAATGTTAGGGAAGTCCAGAACGAGGGGTCACAGTTTAAGGATAAAGGGGAAGCCTTTTAGGACCGAGATGAGGAAAAACTTCTTCACACAGTGAGTGGTGAATCTGTGGAATTCTCTGCCAGAGGAAACAGTTGAGGCCAGTTCATTGGCTATATTTAAGAGGAAGTTAGATATGGCTCTTGTGGCTAAAGGGATCAGGGAGTATGGAGAGAAAGCAAGTACAGGGTTCTGAGTTGGATGATCAGCCATGATCATACTGAATGGTGGTGCAGGCTCGAAGGGCCGAATGGCCTACTCCTGCACCTATTTTCTATGTTTCTATGTCACTGACCTCCATGCAGGATATGACCTGTCTACAACCACTCTTTGCCTTCTGTGGGCAAACCAATTCTGGATCCATAAAGCAAGGTCCCTTTGGATACCATGTCTCCTTACTTTCTTAATAAGCCTTGCTTGGTGTACCTTATCAAATGCCTTGCTGAAATCCATATACACTACATCTACTGCTCTACCTTCATTGGTCACATCCTCAAAAAATTTAATCAGGCTCATAAGGCACAACCTGCCTTTGACAAAGCCATGCTGATGATTCCTAATCAAATTATGCCTCTACAAATGTTCTTAAATCCTGCCTCTCAGGATCTTCTCCATCAACTTACCAACCACTGAAGTAAGACTCACTGCTCTATAATTTTCTGGGCTATCTCTACTCCCTTTCTTGAATAAGGGAACAATATCTGTAACCCTCCAATCATCCGGAACCTCTCCCATCTCCATTGATGCTGCAAAGATCATTGCTAGAGGCTCAGAAATCTCCTCCCTCGCTTCCCACAGTAGCCTGGGGTACATCTCATCCAGTCCCGTTGACTTTTCCAACTTGATGTTTTCCAAAAGCTCCAGCACATCCACTTTCTTAATGCCCATATGCTCAAGCTTTTCAGTCCACTGTAAGTCATCCCTACAATTGCCAAAGTCCTTTTCCATAGTAAATACTGAATCAAAGTATTCATTAAGTACCTCCGCTACCTACTCTGGTTTCATAATCACTCTTCCACTGTCACACTTAATTGGTCCTATTCTCTCATGTCTTATTCTCTTGCTCGTCACATACTTGTAGAATGCCTTGGGGTTTTCTTTAATCTTGCTTGCCAAGGCCTTTTCATGGCCCCTTCTGGCTCTCCTAATTTCATTCTTAAGCTCCCTCCTGCTCGCCTTATAATTTCTAGATCTCTATCATTACCTAGTTTTTTGAACTTTTCTTCTTGAGTAGATTTTCAACAGCCTTTGTACACCACGGTTCCTGTACCCTACCATCGTTTCCCTGTCTCATTGGAATGTACCTATTGGCCACACAGTCACCTGTGAGCAAAGGGTACAGCAACTGGCCCAGCACACAGTACTAGGGGTACCCTTACCATACAGTGATGCAGCATGATCGGATACTCTCAACTGCACATTTGTAGAAGATCATGAATATTAATGTATGTACTTCAGTCCCCTCAGAAAGTAGAGGCATTGGTGAGCTTTCATGATTGTGTAGGATGTGTTCTGGGAGCATGAGTGGTTGTGTATGATGTGCACTCCCAGGAGTTGAAACTACTCGCAGTTTCCATAACTGTGCCACCAGTGTAATGAGGGACTGGAGTGCAGCAAGTTCTCCTGAAGTTGATAACCATCTCCTTTGTCCTGTTGACATTGAGGAATAGGTTACTTGCCTAGCAGCAGGCCTCAAGCAATTCTGCCTTCTCTCTGTAGGCTGTCGCATCACTGTCGGTGATGAGCCCATCACTGTCGTGTCGTTGGCCAACTTGACAATGTGATTACTCGGGTGTTTGGCCGTGCACTCATCTGTGAGCAGAATGTACGGCAATGGGCTCAGCACACAGTCCTAGGGGCACCTGTGTTGAGGATAGATGATAAAGTGACACTCCTCCTATTTAGATAAAGCATAGATATGGCAGATTTTCCAGATTATCCTTGTTTCAACAAGCTACTCTTCTTATCTCTGCATTTTTGCCTTATCTGTATTTACTTTTCAAAGCCTAGTATGACCAACTGAGCTCAAAGCCTTGCTGCTGTCATTATTCAGAGATGCAATGAGTCAGAAGTGATAGCGAGGCCTTGGTTTCTATCCCAAAGTTACCCTAATCATTCTGATACTTCACTGTGATTTGCCTATGTTTGATAACCTGTGACATTTATACTCAGTTTGAGTTCATTTAATTCATTAAAACTCGGAAAAAAACTCCATGGTTCTGAAATTTCTTAAAATCAGAAAGATAATTTAAAATAAATAATATTAAACAAATCATTCTGAAAATGCCTTTTTAAGTTAACATTGGCAATCCCATTCAAATGCAGGTAACAATTCAAGGGAATATGGAGGGATGCCTCAGTCTATGTCCATAGATCCTTAAAAGTTAGCAGTACAGGTTAACAATGTTGATAAAACTGAAAACTAGACATCTTCCTTTATTAATGAAGGCACACAATAGGGAGGTTATGCAAAAGTATTGGCAACACCAGTAAAACCATAATTCTGTACAGCAAACAATTTTGTTCACTATAGTATAGGAGAGAGAGCGATCGAGATAGAGACTTACAGACAGATTTAAGAAGATTTGGGCAGCACTGGGAAACATCTGTCATGAGATACTGCCTCAAGAATGCGGCATCCAAAAGCAGTTTGATCACTAATTTAACTGGTTCAGTCCAAATACTGTGGGCCAGAGGGCCTGTTCTTGTCCTATGTTCTTTCATTAAAAACACTCACTATCTGGGACATAACCTCTTCTCATTAGTCCCTCTGCCATCATATTTCTGAACATCTACGAAGCCATGAATACCAGTTCGTTAATCCTTTTCTGACACTATTTATTTTTGTGTTAGAGATTGTTAAGTCTTTGCTCTGTACTGATGCTGCAGAACAGCAAATTTCATGTCATATAAGGCAAGTGATAATAAATCTGATTCCGATTCTGACTTGGCCCTGGAAGATAATGATTAAGCAAGGCAGCTCTTTTCCAAACAGTACCAATATGATAGGCTGAACGGTGAGCATCAACATGATGTGCTGAACAGTCTCTTTCCATGCCATACATTTTCTCTGTTAATGACTCCCAGCTTTCCATTTAATTTAATCATGACTGACCTGCATCTTGTTCCACTTGCCTGTTTCTGCTGCATATCCTTTGATAACCAAATGTAACTGAAATACATTATTCTCAATCTTGCACATTGCAACTGAGTGACACCAACAGTTATTGAAACAGAGTTCCAGATTTCTCTGTACAAATGACCCCTTAAGAGAAACACTGGTTTCTGAAAGCTTGCTAAACAAAATTTTGCTTTCCAGCATTAATATTCAGCAAGTTTTATGTATTCATCACTCCTTTCAACATTTTGCAGTACCTCAAGCAACAAGAATAGCACTCTTAGCATTCACGAGGAACGCTTGCTTGAACTTCTACTTTGCAAGGGGAAGAATAGTTGAGATGTTGGCAGTGCTTCTTTGTGCAGAGACTGGTAAGCCTTTAGAATGTGTTGCTGTTTAATGTAGAGAATGCTGATTCTTAGAGCATCCTCATGGGTGATTTCATTGCAGAATCAGGAAAGATACAATCCTTCGGCAAGATGCATTGAGCAATATAGAGCAGGGAAACATAATTCCAACAGAGTCCTCCTCCTGGTAAAATACTGGGAGCAAGATTCTGTCATAAACTACATCATCACTGACTATAGCTCTGCCTTCAATTCTTCATCCAGCCACTAGATGCTATGGGCAATGAAGTACACCAGCATCTGCTTTCACAGAAAGCTAAGAAAATTTGGTGTGTCCCAGATGACCTTCAACAATTTTGACAAATGCACCACAGAAGGCATCCTATCCAGCCACATCACAGCTTGGTTTGGCAAGTGCTCAGCCCAAGATTACACAAAATTGCAGGGAGTTGTAAACACAACCCAGTCTCTCCCTCGCTAATGCTATCAACACTTCCTGATGCTCAGGAAAATAGCCAACAGAATCAAGGTCTCTTCCTATTCTGATCTCTCCACTTTCATTCGGTAGAAGACAGAAAAACTTAAGAACATGTACCACCATGGGGTTGAAAGGCATAATAAAACAACTATGATCAAGTATCATGACAGACTTGTTGGGCAAAATGGCCTAATTCTGCTCCTATGTCTTACAGTCTTCTTGGCTTGGTAGCATTGAAGAGTCCATGTAATTGTCAAGAGATCTGTTGGATCTTTGATCTTCTTCTCACCCACCATCTGTCACAGATTTGAGTCACAGATTTATGTTGTCTACATTTCCTGATGCCTCAGGAAAATAGCCACCAGAATCAAGGGCTCCTCCTATCCTAGTATAAGAATCCTGAATAGACCTCTTGATATAGATGAACTCTTGATCTCGCAGACTACCTTGTAATGACCCTTGCACATTATTTAATCTACATGTACATGTACTTTCTCTATCACTGTAGTACTCTACCCTGTATTTTGTTCTTTCCCTCTTTTGTCATGCCTTGATGTACTTATGATCTGCTAGGTGACACACAAACAATACGTGGTATCTCAATACATGTGAGAATAGTAAAACAATTATCAATTCACTAACTCCTGTTCTATCTGTTGGACAAAATCAAAGCATTATGAGGGAGGACTCGAAGCTCTTGAAAAGCATTTTTTTTTAGAAGAATGATGAAAATATCACTGAAAGACAGTGTAACAAATGAGGAAGTGTTGTGAAAAGCCAGAAGAAGAAGAGAGCTGATATCATCAATCAGGAAACTTCATCATCAATCAATGGCCATGCACTTTGGTAGTAGAAATAAATGTACAGACTATTTTTTAAATGGGGAGAAAATCTAAAAATCTGAGGTGCAAAGGGACTTGGGAGTCCTTGTGCAGAACTCCATAAAGGGTTAACTTGCAGGTTGAGTTGGTGGTGAGGAAGGCAAATGCAATGTTAGCATTCATCTCGAGGTCTTGAATACAAGAGCAGGGATGTGATGCCAAGGCTTTATAAAGCACTGGTGAGGCCTCACCTTGAGTATTGTGAATAGTTTTGGGCCCATCATCTGAGAAAAGATGTGCTGGCATTGGAGAGGGTCCAGAGACGGTTCACAAGGATGATTCCTGGCATGAAAGGGTTATCATACAAGGAATGTTTGATAGCTCTGCGTCTGTACTTGCTGGAATTTAGAAGGATAAGGGGGGATCTCATTGAACCCTTTCGAATGTTGAAAGGCCTAGACAGAATAGTTGTGGAAAGGATGTTTCGCATGGTTAGGGAGTCTAAGACAAGAGGGCTCAGCCTCAGGATAGAGGGGCATCCATTTAAGACAGAGATGTGAAGAAATCTCTTTAGGTGGTGAATTTGTGGAATTTGTTACTACAGGCAGCTATGAAGGCCAGGACATTGAGTGTATTTAAGACAGAGATTGATAGGTTCTTGATTAGACATGGCATCAAATGATATAGGGAGAAGGCAAGGAATGGGTATGAGGAGGGTAAAAAAATGATCAGCCATGATTGGATGGTTGAGCAGTCTCGATGGGCTAAATGGCCTAATTCTGTTTCTATGTCTTATGGTCTCATGCAACAGCAGCTGGAATTTTGGGGAAATTGTATTGAGAAAAGAGAAGCTCGAACATCTTGCAGTGAAGGGAAAAACTGACGGAAGAAAAAGTTATGGTTGACAATGTGTGACATTCATGAGTTACATCAAGGGATGGACTGGCAAGAGTTTTGAAGAACTTAGAACTTCTCAAACAGATGGAAGACCATGACCGCCCACATTATAAGACATGGCACATAATAATGATGATGATTGATCTACCTGAGAGACTAACTTGAGGCCTTGTGACAATATACCCCAGGCAATGGCATCTCTTAGATGATGTCATATTCCAATTAGGGGACCGGAAGGAGATCATTATTCCTTATGCCATGACAGGGACCGATGCCTTGAAATTGATTACCTGTTATCTCCATCAGATGAATTCCAAAATAATAGTGGCCCCAGAAAAGTTGAAATTTTAAAATCAAATTTGTAGATATCAAGGACATTGTATAGATAGCTCTTCTCAACGAATTCTTCATATGCACCCCAATGGCTTAATGAACCCCGGCCAAGAGATGCCAGAGCATCCACAGGTCTTATTTGCCCTAAACTTCACCACATTAGTACCTGTAAAAGGAGTCATAACTTCCCTCACAGAAAACATCAGGACTGACTTAATGAGAATGATTGAAAGATACAGAAGCTAGTTAACAACAGAGGCTGTTCTTTGCTTGGAACCTCCAACATGCATGAATGGAGAGGAAGCAGCCTCAGAACACTAGGTCGTACAGAAAATCTGCGACTCAAAGAACAGGTGTTGGGTGGAAAGAAGGTCAGAGGTCCAACGGCTCTGATAACCATCACATGGACTCTTCAATGCTTCGTCCATAAAACCATAAGATATAGGAGTCTAATTGGGCCATTACACCCAACAAGTCTGTTATGCCATTTGTTTGTTATCCCTCTCAATCTCATTCTCCTACCTTTCCCCCGTAACCTTTTACACTCTGATTAATCAAGAACCTGTCAAGCTCTGCTTTAAATATACCCAATGACTTGGCCTCCACATCCAAATGTGGCAATGAATTCCACAGATTCACCACCCCCAGCCTCAAGAATTTTTTTCTTATCTCTTTTCTAAAGGAATGCCCTTCAATTCTGAGATATATTCTAAATCCATCCAAGGCCCAAACTACTAATGGCCTATCTCAATGACAGCCAATAACCAAGATGAATTTAGCAAGGACAGGCATGTGTTTCATTGTGTTAATTATAAACATAAATGAGAAATACAAGGAAATGCTAGGTTGGCGCAGAGAAGTATGGCAGGCCACGTGACTTTGGAAATAGCATGGTTGAGATTCATTCCCATACATATGCACTACTAACAGGGGTCAGTGGGTTACAATTATGACTTACAACAATGACAATGTTGGGTGTCTTTTTGTGACAGGAACTGCAATAGAAAGGATAAAATGGCCCTTTTTTAAAAACTTGTGAACAAGTTAAATTGTGTGATTAGACAGCCAAATAGCTTCTTACTGAACTGGAATGTTAACGAAAAAGTCAACTTTTATTAAATCTCACAGTACTGAAGGGACATGCTGTCAATGCAACTGACATATAATATTGTTATTGTTACAACTAAGACACACTACCCTCTTTGGAAGCCTTCAATAGATTCAAATGAAAAACTGTATAAAATTAAAACTGTATTATCTTCTGTATAGATTACTGTAATTATGTTTCTTTGATCATTTTTTTCGTTTGATTATATTTAAATGCATCCTCAATTCTCTCACTCACTCATTCTCTCTCTCTCCCTCTCTCTCTCTCTGTCTCTCTCTGAAGCCCCGACACAAGTACAAAGATCAGATAAAATGCTTGAACTCTGGTTTGAGAAATTGGACTTGTAAGATCAGTTCCAGCTATTAAAAAGACTGAGCCTACTTCAGTGAAAAGAAATCTAATTTTGTCCTTAAAACAAAAATTAACTTATGATTTTAATACTAATAAGATCTTAAAAGTGACTTTGTTTAACATTTTATCCTTTAAGAGGACCACAATTTTGTCCTGGTGTGGAGGCTTGCATGCCTCAATGACCCAGAGAGCTATGTTGGCTGGAGTCAGGGCTTTGTGCTTTGACTCCTGGTGAGGTGACGTATGTCAAACAGGTCAAAGGATAGAGGCCAGACTATGAGTGGTCCACTGGTCCTCTAGGTCTTGGGGTTCAACTCAGGGCTAACAGCCCTGACTAATAAAACAAAATTGCTACAGAAACAGCAATAAAAAATCCTTCTACATCTGAGTACGATGGCATTCCTGAGTTTCCACCTGGGACTTGCATGGCTGACAGTAGATAAAACCAAGAGGAAGCCACTGCTATGATGAGGCAAGTCCTGAACACTGCCAGAGATGGAGGACCCTCATTGCTACTCTAAATGCCAATAGCATTACCGGCTGTAAGTAAAAAAGTAAATAAGATTTCATACCTCTCAATTTACATTTTACCTCCCAACCATAAATATTTTATTGTTGTACAGTACTTGAAATATTGGATTTATTGGTACTCAAAACACATATATATGATTTATAGGATAAGAAGAACATTTGGAGGAAAAATTATGGGTAATAGAGAAATGGGGGTGGTCAAGAATGAACACTTCTTGGTTGTGCCTAGTTTCAGAATCATTAACTCCCAGATACGTTGAGATGATGGAAGGTGAAACATCCTTAATTTAGCCTCTAAAGCACTATAATTCAGAAAGAGTAATGGGTATTTTATATAACTTCTGTTTCCCATACAACCAACCCAATGAGTATGTTGCTTTATTAGCACATATGAATGTCATGCACTATTTTGTCCTGAAGACATATGTCCATGGTGTATTGTTTTGGCCTCATATACAACCAACAGACAGGAAAGGCAGTTCATCCCATTATCTTGATTGAATTCAAACAAAGATCTCAGAATTATTTGCAGACAGTAACATCTATTCCTATATGTATATGAGGTACAAGTAATAATCCTAATAAATATGCCAACCTATGAGCTTATATCTACAAAAAAAATCTTTATCTCTACAAAAATTTTGCTTTTTATGAGTATAATTAAACTTTCTGCTTTAGCTTCAGGCGATAGCTAGTTTGTTTATTCTTGCTTAACTTTCAGATAATGTCAATACAGCTGAATTTCAAATATCAAATAGTTGTTTTCAAAGACTAGTCATGGTCAATGCTTGTTCCACAGTAATGGAATAATTAATAGCAATTGCACAAATTAGATAAACGTACATCTGTCCAAAGAAAGAAAATAATGATTGGCTTTTGCAGAATGCAATTCCACAGACTAAGACCATAAGACATAGGATCAGAATCAGGCCATTCAGCTCATTGAGTCTGCTCCACCATTCTGATTTCAAAGTTCAAAGTTCAAAATAAATGTACTATCAAAGTACATATATGTCACAATATACAATCTTGAGATGTGTTTTCTTGCAGGCATTCACAATAAATCCATGTAAGTCAATGAAAGATTGCATGCAACAAGATGTACAACCAACGTGCAAAAAGGCAACAAACTGAAAATATAAAAGAAAAGAAGTAATGAATAAATAAGCAATAAATATTGAGAACTTGAGATGAGGAGTCCTTGAAAATGAGTCCATAGGTTGTGTGAACAGTTCAGCGATGGGGTGAGTGAGGTTGAGTGAAGTTATTCCCTCTAGTTCAAGAGCCTGATAGTTGATGGGTAATATAAGTTCCTGAACCTGGTGGTGGGGTCCTGAAGCTACTGCATCTTCTTCCAGATGGCAGCCATGAGAAGAGAGCATGGCCTGGTGGTGGGGTCCTCGATGATGGATGCTGCTTTCCTGTGACAGCAGTCCATGTAGATGTACTCAATGATCAGGAGGGCTTTACCTGTGATGGACTAGGTTGTATCCACTACTCTTTGAAGGATTTTCCATTCAAGAGCATTGGTGTTTCCATACCAGGCCACATGCAAACAGTCAACATACTCTCCACCTCTTATGATGCCTCTCAACCCCCAGTCTCATGCCTTCTCCCCGTAACCTATGACTCCCTCACTAATCAAGAACCTATCAACCTCCGCATTAAATATGACCAATGACTTGGTTTCTATAGCCATCTATGGCAATGGATTCCACAGATTCACCACCCTCTGGCTGAAGAAATTCTTCCTTATCTTTGTTCTGAAGGGACAACCTTGCATTCTGAGACTGTGCCTCCTGGTGCTAGACCCCCTCATTACAGGGAACATCTTCTCCACATATACTTTATCCAGGCCTATCAATATTCTATGTCTCAATGAGATTCCCTCTAACTCTTCTGAACTCCAGTGAGTACAGGCCCAGAACCATTGAAGGCTCCTCATACATTAATACTTTTGACCCCAGGATCATTCTTGTGCACGTCCTCGAGACTTTCTCCAATGCCAGCAACATCTGTTTTTTAGAGAACTGGTGCAAAACAGCTCACAATACTCCAAGTGCAGTCTGACCAATGCCTTCAGCTTACTAAAACAGAAACATAGAAACATAGAAGACTTACAGTACAATACAGGCCCTTCGGCCCACAATGCTGTGCCGAACATGTCCTTACCTTAGCACTATCTAGGCTTATCCATAGCTCTTTATTTTTCTAATCCATCCAGGAGTCTCTTAAAAGACCCTATCCTTTCCACCTCCACCGCTGACAGCCCTTTCCACACACTCACCTCTCTCTGCATAAAAAAACTTACCCCTGATATCTTCTCTGTACCTACCACCAAGCACCTTAAAAATATGCCCTCTTGTGCTAGCCATTTCAGCCCTGGGAAAAAGCCTCTGACTATACACACAATCAATGCCTCTAATCATCTTATACACCTCTATCAGGTCATCTCTCATCCTCTGTTGCTCCAAGGAGAAAAGGCTGAGTTTACTCAACCTATTCTCATAAGGCTTGCTCCCCAATCTAGGCAACATCATTGTAAATCTCCTCTGCACCCTTTCTATGGTTTCCATGTCCTTCCTGTAGTGAGGCGACCAGAATTGAGTACAGTGCTCCAAGTGGGGTCTGATCAGTGATAAATACAAACAAAAATACAGGAAGAATCAATGGCCACTATACATGACTTACTTTGTTCTCATTCGATCTATTTCTGTGAAACAGAGTAGGGGCACTGACCCAATACTTCTCTAAATATTTCTTGCTATAATGTTGCACCTTGCCTCCACTGTACTTCTAATGGGAGAGGAGTTAGAACTGATGTGTACTCCCTACTATTGAATAGCTATTTTTTGATTTATTTACCCAAAACTCACTAATCAAGATGTAATATGCAAATAATGCATGATGTGGAACAAATTTGATGGGCCAAATGGCCCATTCCTGCTCCTCTTTCTTATGGTCTTATGGAATTTGCATATATTCTGTGCTGATTGAAAAAATGCTTCCTATTTTATTCCAGCTTGCACCATTTGATCATGGCTCTGCGGCTCACACTTCCTGAAGTGCACATGCATTTATTCTCCACATGTTGTAGAAGCCATGTATCTGTTCTCTATTTGCTTTGCATTGTGTTGTGCGATTATTCTGTTTTAAATGGTAACTAGTCACATTAATAGGGGCACGGCAAAAGCAAAGGGAATAAGTTACATATTCTTGCTTATTTCATGGTAGTTTGCACTCTGGGGCTGGCGGAGGTCATATCTTTGCTGACCGCTGAGAGAACATTTGAGATCACTTCAAGATTGAATGTTTGCTAATTGCTAATAGATGGTCAAAATAAGAAATCTGACCCTTTGGAACAATCATTTTGTTGGAGCTGAGGGTGTGGCATGCAAGTATAACAACCTCATGGTGGTCATGGGCTAATGTTTTGATTTTTGGAATAGTTTTTGCCAACACAAGTGATGAAGATTTTTTCCTCTGCGTGAAAAGATTTTTCTTCATCTCCTCTCTTTTACTAATTACTTTAAATCGATGTCCTTTGATATTTGGTGTTCTGGTGAAGGAAATGGGTTCTTCCTGTTTACTCCAACTATTCCTCCATAATCTTATCTACTTCAATTAAGTTTCCCTAAAATGTCCACTATTCCAAAAACATCCCCAGCCTTTCTAATCTCTCCTCAGGGCTAGGATTTTACAATCTTGGCAAAATTCCCATTGATGCTCTCTAGTGCAATCACAATTTTTTTCTGCACATTTTGGAGCAGAATAGTATGCAGTAGTCAAGCAGTGAGTAGTCAGTGCTATATGTGGTTCTAGTATTACCACCATGGCCTTACATCCCATCATGTGACACATAAAGAAGGGCACCTCCTTTTAACCACCTTATTGATGAACAATGCTCGCTTTCAGAATCCATGGATAAGCAGCCTGAAGTTCCTTTGTTCCTTTAAATTACTCAATATATTGCAATTTATCGTGTAGTCCCTTGTTTTTTCTTGGAGAGGGTCCAGAGGAAGTTCTGTAGGGTAATGCAATTGGTGACAGATGACACATATTGTTCATAATAGAACTATTCTACATAATTTGCAAACACCATCATTGAATTGTGTTCATTGTTTCTCATTGAAACCTATCGAATATTGAAAGGCCTAGAGAGAGTGGACTTGGAGAGATGCTTCCTACAGTGGGGGAATAGAGTCAGAGTATACAGCCTCAGAATGCAAGGATGTCCTTTTAGAACAAAGATGAGGGGTGATTTCTTTAGCCAGGATGTGGTGAATCTTTGGAATTCATTGCTACAGACAGGTGTGGAGGCCAGGTCATTGGATATATTTAGAGCGGAGATTGAGAGGTTCTTGACTAGACAATAACATATAGGAGCAGAATAAGGCCACTCAGCCCATTGAGTCTGACCTGTCATTCCATCATGGCTGGTTTATTATCCCTCTCAATCCATTTTTCCTACATTCTCCCTGTAACTTTTGATGCACTAACTAATCAAGAACCTATCAACCTCCACTTTAAATATACTCAAGGGCAGTCAGAGATTAACAAGGGCATCAAAGATTATGGGGAGAAGGTGGGAGAATGGGGTGGAGAAGGATAATAAATCAGTCATGATGGAACAGACGAATAGGCTCAATGGGCCAAACAGCCCTATTCTGCTCCGAGGTCTATAGGTCATATCACAGCCCCAAAATTTGACACAAGAAATTGTGCAAATGTTGGAAATCCTGAGCAACACACATAACACACTGCAACTCAGCAGGTCAAAGTTCCTCCAAAATTTTGTGTGTGAATTCTAACTTCAGCCCCCTTCTTCCCAGTCCTGATAAAAGGTGCCAACCTGAAATACTGACCGTTTATTTCCCTCCATAGATGCTGCCTGACTTACTGAGTCCAGAATTCCTCCAGAATTTTGTGTGGGTGCCCTAAATTCATTATCTCACACTTTGCTCGGTTAAATTCCACTAATCACTCTTCCGCCCAACTATTCCGCCCTTCGTCTAAAGTCTCAAGCTTTTTTCCATGCTGTCAATCACATGGCTATTTCTTGTCTGTTCAGCCAACTTCTCTGTCACATCTCCAAACTTTTAGCCTAAAAATGTAGGCTGTAAAGGTCAAGTGACTGAGTCATGTGGAATTCCTCTGGCAACAGCTGTCCAGTCGCAGATCACTTGGTAACTATTACCTGTTGGTAAAAGCAACCTGCTAGAGGAACTCAGCCAGTCAGGTAGCCTCTATGGAGGCAGGGAGATGGACAACATTTCAAGTTGAGAACCAAATCGTCTTGTTGCAGAGTCACAACCCAAAGCACCGAGCATCTCATTGTTTCCACTGATGTTGCTTGATCCATTGAATTCCTCCTGCAGTTAGCTCTTTGCTCCAGATTACAGCAGTAGTCTTTTGTGCAACCATTGCCTGTTTTATGTTTTTTTTATTTTAGAGATACAGTACAAAACAGGCCCTTCTAGCCAAATGAGCTCAGCAAACCACCTATTTAACCCTAGCCTAATCACGGGACAATTTACAAAGACCAATTAACCTACTAACCAGTACATCTCTGGAATTTGGGAGGAAACTGGAGCATCCAGGGAAGCCCATGCATTCATGGGGTTGGAGATACAAATTCCTTACAGGTGCTGCTGAAAGTGAAGCTAAAACTCTGACGCCTTGAAGTGTAAAAGTGCCGCACTAACCACTATGCTACCAGGGCATCCTTGTTACTTTCTGGCTGAATTTGAATCTGGTTTTGGTGAAAGCATGTTTTAAGTACATTTGTGCATAGAAGTGTATTCAATATTTCAAGTATTTTAGGTTTATTAGTTTTTGAATGTATCTGAATATCAGAAAATTCATGACCATGATATTGACAGACTTGACATTTGCTGTTATGTCAGATGGGTGAGTCAGATAACTATGGGACTTATTGTCAGTATTTGTGGTCAGGCTTTCTCTGCTTCTGCTCACTAGTTGGAGCTATAGCCACACATGGGCCTACTGCTTCACAGAGTTCTGCCAGGACTGATGGAAATCTCTCCAGACTTCAGTTTTGAGATGGGTGGCCCACACAAGGAAAATAAGAAGCAGAAAATGTTGGAAATGCACAGCAGGACAAACTGCATCTGTGGGAAGAGAAACGGAGTCAATGCTTTAGGTCGTGAGAAACTAGCAAAGTTGTAGGTGTGTGTGTGTGTGTGTGTGTGTGTGTGTGTGTGTGTGTGTGTGTGTGTGTGTGTGTGTGTGTGTGTGTGTGTGTGTGTGTGTGTGTGTGTGTGTGTGTGTGTGTGTGTGTGTGTGTGTGTGTGTGTATATATATATATATATATATATATATATATATATATATATGGCAGGGGATTCTGACACCCTTCCAGCATCTACAAGGCTCAACTCAGAGGCATGATGACATTTTGCTGTTCTCTGTTTGTGTACAATTCCAACATTCAGGACACAGAGGCTTGTTTGATTGATACCACAATGATTCATTCCCTGCACAGCCATTAACACTATGGGTGCAGTGTGCCATTGAACATACACTGTAGTTACTTGCCTAAGAAACTCCAATAGCACCTCACAGTCTGTGTCCTCTACCATGAAGCAGGTGGTGTATAGGAGCATCATTTCTGTGGGCTCCGTTTCAAGTCACTCTACATCCTGTCTTGGAAATATACTGCAGTCCTATGTCAGTACTGGATGAAATCTTGTAGTTTTCTATCCCACAAAAATTATGTAATTATTTTAAATATTTGCACTAGAACAGTTAATTAAGTAACTCACCACAACAGTCTCAAGGGGAATTAAGGCTTTCAACATCCATATTCCAAAACATGAATTAAAATTAAATACATTTCTTCCCATATGTCAGGGAGACTTACTTAATATTTTATGAATGTTCCATTCATAACTATACAGCAGATCACCATATCTAAAAGGTGTTAAAATGAAACAGATATGAATGATAACTAATTTGCATGTGAGAATTTCTCAGTACATCATTTTTTCCTAATCAAAAGAAAATTGTGTTATAAATATTTAGACTTTCCACAGCTTAATAGTTAAAAAGTGAAGGAGAGAACTTCTGCCTGATGAAATCTTTCGGATACCCACCCATCACTACCAATGTTAGTGTGAGGGATTTATTTTCAATCTAGACTATGTTGTTATAAGTGTTACCAAATGAAAATGTATAGTGTGCTGCATAAGATGATATCTTGGGACAAGTGACAAAGACTTTTTTAAGAAAT
Organism: Hemitrygon akajei; assembly: GCF_048418815.1. Lineage (NCBI taxonomy): Eukaryota > Metazoa > Chordata > Chondrichthyes > Myliobatiformes > Dasyatidae > Hemitrygon > Hemitrygon akajei. The sequence goes on from NC_133136.1 coordinate 18,948,898, forward strand.
ATTTTTAAAAGGATTGATAGTAAGGCAGAGAGTATGACTCAAATGGATTTTACACTCGCAATATTTTTTTCTACCTTACCAAAAGGAATATTTTTGTACAATTTTCCAACTGAAATGTAATATAATTCATGTATCCTAATCGAAGACACAACCTGGCAGCAGGCAAAATTGTTTTAAACGTCATCTTTAGGGGAAAAAAACACAAGTGCTTGTGATCAGAGATTGATCAAACGGTTTTAAATGGTCAGAGAGTTCAAGGCAGTTAAGTATGCATTTGGCCACGTCTGTATATTTGCAGCATTTAAACATTTGAAATCAGACACACTGAGATACAACCATGGCCAAATGCAAGTTTCACTGTCCAGCACTCCCTTAGCATTTGAAACTAATCCAAGAGGCCATGGAGCTGTAAGCATCACAAAAGTGCAGTCATCAGGCATCATATCCTTTAGCATATATGAGAGTTTTACAGCTGACTGAATTTACCCAACATAATCTCCTTTTAACATTCTGTAGAAAATAAAATACTGAAGTATGTTACCAATTGTAACTTGTTTCCTTCTGACCAGCTCTCAGTAAATCTTGTGAGGTCACTGTATGAAAACTCATTTACTTTCAACCTGAACCTCTTCCTGTTGCCGTAGCTCTTCTCTCCAGCAAGTAAATTTTAAGGGCCACTGTAGCAAAAGGTCACAGAGGGAATGTGCTGCAAAAGCGTGTCATGTTGTGAAAGATTTTTTTTTTCTTTGAATCTATTCCCTTACTAGTTTACCTCCCTCCTTCTCCATCCTTCCCCACGCCAAGTTTTGGCTCCAGAGTGAAATTTCCTGCTGCCTGTCTGGTTTCAGAAAAGGTCACGCTGAATGGCAAGCTCTGATCCTTTACATGTTCCCTAATCATTCCAACAGCAGGGAAGAGATGGAATAACATCTCACCCACTGCTCTGAGAGATGGGACCACTCTAAGTTTCCACTCCACCAATGCAAGAATCACATGCCCGTTGTTTCTATGGCAACTTGTACCTCTTCCGGCCTTGTCACAGATACAGATAGACAGCTAGACAGACACGCACACACATACAGAAATACACACACGTTTGCTTTTAGTACTTCAGACTTATCAAAATCAACCTTTGCTTTCTCAATTAGATCGAAGGGAGTAAAATATAAGTTAAATGAAAGGCAGGATTTATTACCAGCTAATAAATAACAAAGAAATCACTTAATGAAATATAGCACCATAATCAACATTAATATCGTTCCTAAATCTTCATCAAATTAACTAATGTCAGAGAACAATACACTGTATTTCATCCAGTGTTGCGAAATGGCCATCAGCATTTTACGTGCAAAAATACTGCAACCAAATTAAAAGGATTGAGACATCTTAATGCTTATATAATGCAGAAAAAATATTTTAATAGCTCATCACATCCATCTTTTGAGGTATTATTTTCCTCTCTCCCCTTGAGTTATTCGCATTCTGCTTTAGAACAGATAATTGTCAGCAAGTTTACTGTGTGGAGGTCTGTTACTAAACAATACATGTTAGTGCGGGCAGTGGAGAGTCAATTCCTTCCAAAGGGATGTTCCAAAAACATGCAGGTTCATCAACATTGCTGCAGTGCAGGTGTTCCCAACCTGGCATCCAAGGAACCCTTGTTTAACGGTATTGGTCTATGGCATAAAAAAGTTCAGGAACTCCTGCCCAACCCTTAAGATCACAATCCAGCTATTTTGGTGGATCAAAGCAGAATTTGTTTAAATTGCTGGTTGATGGAAGAAAACAGATAGACATCAACATAATTACATCACCGGCAATGAAGACTCTCAGAAGCGCAAGTTTAACTTTGTTAAAGTTTTTCTATGTGTGCAACAATGTGAGGTAAATGACTTGCAATAGGAGATTGTACATTGGGATTCATCCCGTGTCGGAGGCCTCTGAGGTACCTTTAATGTGGTTGTCCATCATGTCCGAAGAAGACAGGAAACATGTGCAGGAGAGGTTTTAAAGTGGAAAAGCTGTTGCGCTGGGGCAACACTCTCAACCTCAGAACTCAGGGTCTAATGGTACCAACAAGCGTCACAAACTGGGGTCTTCCGTGGTTGCAGTGGATGGCCATGATGTCCTTTGATAAGCAACTTTAAAAGTGTCTTAATTGCCTTTGGGAGGAGGTCATCTATTTCTTGTGACAGTTATGAGGTACTACAATATGGAAGTGATATTGTAACGGAACATCATAATTATAAAAAAAAGTACACTAAAAAAAAAGCCCATGTGAAGGATTATTGTCTTGAACTATGAACACCTTGCTTCACAGATGCTGCCTGACTTGCTGAGTATTTCTGGTTTTTGTTTCGTATTAGCCAAGAAAATAAATTTTCAGGCAATGAAATACATCGAGGTTCTGCCATTTGGAAATGAAGAGGGAAACACACCATTTTCAGCAACTAAAGCACAGGCCACTGCTGGGCTAAACTATGTCTACAGGATCAAAACAAATAAATGAGAAAGAAGGAGATCATTTAGGCCTTTTGTCATGGTGCCGGTGCCAAATGATGTTCCATGCTGCAGGAAGGACAGTAGAGAAAAATAAATGAAAAGCTCAAATTTCCAAGTAAATTTATTACCAAAGTACATATATGGTTGCTATATACTACCCATTTTCTTGTTGGCATTCACAGTTGAACAATGAAATACAAGAGAATCATTGAAAACTACAAACAAAAACCAACATGCAAAAGAAGCCAAACAGTGCAAATACAAAAAAACCACTTAATAATAATAATTCATAATACTGAGAACCTGAGTCCCTGAAAACAAGTCGATAAGTTGTGGAAACAGTTCAGTGTTGAGGTGAATGAAATTATCCACACCTGATGGTTGAAGAGTATTAACTGTTCCTGAAACTGGTGGTGTAGGACCTTAGTTATCCACATTGGGTGCAGAATAGAAAGAAATGAAAAACATGCTGTATAAACACTAGTTTGTTCTTTTTCTCTCCACAATGCAAAATTAATTTATCTTTTAACTGTCTTTAAACTGTGTAATATGAGCAGTCCTTAAACTATATTGACATCGAGCATGATTGGTGACAGTCATAGTTTAGAATTTCACTTTGTCTGCCTGCCTTGTTTATAACCGCAGTCAGTGCTTCGTAATGATCAGAACAGATTGGACAGGGTAGCGAGGAAAGACATTTTTGTTTTTAATTTAAATCTAGAAAGAATCCCTCCAGAACTACTAAGATTTTTTTTCAAAAAACCTTGAGCTGTAGACTCTTTTGTTTAATAACTGAAAGCTTCATGTTCCAGATAATCATTTGAAGACTCCATAAATGGCAGAGGGTCTGGACAAAATTAGTTTTCCCTTGGCCACTTTCGCCAGCTGAGTGACCTTGATGTGAGGGCCACCTTCTGGCTTCAGCAGTGACAGCCGCATTTCGAGGTGGCAGTGAAATATGGAGGAGCCATCAGCAAAGCTGTCGTGCTGACAGTCATCCATCATCAAACAGCAGTCAGCTCATAATGGTCTGCGTAATGAGGCTCTCTTCCTGAGAGCCCCTGCCTAGAAACTGTCATCTACCAGGCAAGTGTGGAAGGATATTTTAAAAAAAACACACGATAAATGCTCATCTGTACCAGACTCCACAAAGGAGTCCAGAAATAATTAATCTGCTGGTTATTTTGTTCTCCCTGCTGTTCCGAATCACTTCTCTTTACTTAACCCGAGAATCTCCAGGTTGATAGAGGTTGATGAGTTGCCACATCCAGACACCAAGTACATCTGTTGTGCTTTGGAATTTGACTCCGTTAACTGCACGGCAGTGATTTAATTCAAGAAAGCAGACGTCTGGACAGTGGCGGTTCAATGTGAGCATTTATTCTTTTGACCAGCTCAGTGGCAGAGCAGCTAGGATACTGCCAACAAAGTTTTGTAATAGTCGAGACAGACAACGATAATAATATTTGTATTTTATATAAAAATAAGGAATTTTATACATTAATGCTATGTGGATTGCACTCAAGTACAAATAATCAATGGTCTGATTCCCATCAAATTTTCTAAGCAATGCAATTTAATTCATATAAATTCAGTTGCTAAACCCTGTCTTTCCTTTTCTTATGGGATGCTCTCCTTCTGCTGTGTCCACGAAGAGTTAAAACTCCATTAAACATTCTGAATGGGATTGGACGTGTTCTTTGAGGTAGCGGCAACAGCTCCCAAAAAAGAAAATCAGCTGATGTCAATTGATATTAAATGTGCGATGTACACTCAGTGACCACTTTATTAGATACACCAGCTCGTTAATGCAAACATCTAATCAGCCAATCACGTGACAGAAACTCAATGCATAAAAGCATGCAGACATGGTCAAGAGGTTCAGTTGTTGGTTAGACCAAACATTAGAATGGGGAAGAAATGTGACCTAAATAACTTTGGCTGTGGAATGATTGTTGGTACCAGATGGGATGGTTTGAGTATCTCAGAAATTGTTGATCTCCTGGGATATTCATGCATGCAGTCTCTGTAGTTTACAGAGAATGGGACGAGAAACAAAAAATCATCCAGTGAGTGTGCGAAAAAACCTTGTTAATGAGAGAGGTCAGAGGAGAATGACTAGAGTGGATCAAGCTGACAGGAAGGTGACAGTAACCCAAATAACCATGCTTTACAACAGTGGTGTGCAGAAGAGCATCTCTGAATGCACAACATGTCAAACATTGAAGTTGATGGGCTACAGCAAAAAAAAATTACACTCAGTGGCCACTTTATTAGGTATAGAATGTACCTAATAAAGTGGCCAGCAAATATAAATGCAAGCAAGGGTTGTTTTCAAATTAAATTTTGTTCCAGGTGTAATACTCATCTCTGTATCATGGTACACACTGTATGTGAGTGACTGAATGGAGAATCTGTATTCTGCATACAGAAATGGAAGATGGTTGATGGAATTTCAAGTCAACAAGTTGATTTTGTTCTTGATAATATCATCCAGTCAAGTGGAGAGAGTGTTGTTACCATAGTTCTGCAATGTGAATTGTCTGAAATCAAGAGCCTTTTCTGCTCTCAATTTCAGCTACAGGGAAATGCAGTTTGAATGTTTTCCCACCACTAGTAATTTATATATATTTATTTATTTTACTGCGATACAGTGTAGAATAGGCTCTTCTGGCCCTTCACGCTGTGCAGCCCTGCCATCCCCTGATTTAATCCTAGCCCAATCAATTTACAATGACCAATTAACCTGCCGACTGGTACGTTTTTGGATTGTGGGAGGAAACCAGAGCATCTGGAGGAAACTCACACAGTCATGGAGGGAAAGTACAAACTCTTTCCAGGCAGTGGCGGGAGTTGAACATTGGTCACTGGCATTGTAAAGCATGTGCTAAGCATTTGCTACCATGCTGCCCCACTATTTGCCAAACTTCTATGAAAGTTATTTTACCTCTGGTATATCATGAGAGACAAGAAAGAGAGAACATTTAGATGTTCAGTACTTACATGAATCCATCTGATTATAACTGAGAAATAATAGGAGTGTTATTCCTCATGTCACTACATGGTGGGAAGGAGATAGAAGAGCAAATATATAGAGGAAGATCTCAGAGAGGTGCAAGAACTGTGGCAGGAGATGATAAAAGGGAATTCAGCTAAACCAAGTTTCTATAAGTAAGTCACTTTCATGATCTTGGCATCACTTGTGAGGTCTGTAATTTTGCTGGCCACCCATAGTTGCCCTCAAGGGGGTAGTGATGAGCCACCTTCTTCATCCCTACAACCCTTCTGGTGCCAGAACTGCCATGGTGCTGTTGTATGCAAATGGAAAGACCTACACCCAGAAACTATGAAGAAGCAGCAATATTAAATTGCACAATGCATCACCAGCACCAGCCTACCCATCAGGGACATATATACAGGCAGGTGCTGGAAAAGGGCAGTAATACCATAAAGGATCCAACCCATCCTGTTTATGGATTGTTTGTCCCACTTCCACCCAGGACCACCACATTCAAAAACAGTTACATTTCCCTAGAAGTAAGGCTGATCAATATGCCCACCTACCACTTTATCATTTCTAGTCGGTGTCACCTTCTGTACAGGCACTCCTGTACCTAGCATCACTTTATGGCCATATGCATATAACCTATGCATACAGCCTATCTTTTGTCTTTATATTTATTGTGTTTTAGTATCGTATTCTTTATCTTACTGTTTTCTTTTTTGTGCTGCAGTGGATCTGGAGTAACAATTATTTTGTTCTTCTTTATACTTGTGTGCTGGAAATGACATTAAACAATCTTAATATTTCCAAGTCAGGATCAGAATTAGGTTTAATGTCATGGACATATGTCATGAAATTTGTTGTTATGTGGCAGCAGTACATTGAAATACTTAATAATAAAACTTGAATTACAGTAATGATATATATTAAATGATGTGACCAAATGTCAGGAAACACTTCTGCCTGCCTACTCCTTATATGAACATGATTGCCCAGTATAAATGCAAGAAGCTCTTCAAGAGAAGACTGACAACTAAGTGTTATCTTTCCCGTAAGGAGCTGGAGATGCTCATTCAGTCCACTGAATTTTGAGAGGGATTAATGGGATTAAAGATTCAAGATCATTTATTGTCATTCGTCAGTGGCCAAATGTAAGAGAGAACAAAATAATCGTTACTCTGGATCTGATGCAGCACAAAATGAACAATAAGCATAAAGACCACAATAAAAACAGACAGGAAATGATGAAGTAGTGGCGGTGGGGTGGGTTAATGGTTGCAAGTGTTGATGGGCTTGACGGCTATGGGGGAGTAACTGCTTTTGACTCTGGTGTTCCTGGCATCGATGCAAAGTAACCTCTTCCCTAATGGGAGTGGGACAAACAATCTGTGAGCAGGGTGGTCTTGGAAAGAGCCATCATTATATCTAACATACAGTTTGGATCAGGAATAGAAGAGGAAAAGGTGTAATTTAGAGAAAACGTTTGAATTGGAAGACAGCCAACTTCAGTTGGAAGCAAGGGAATGTGGCTAGGTGTATCTGGAATCATTGACTGGCAGTCAAAATTGTAGTAGAAGATTGAATTGCCTTTACAGAGAAAATTGAGTACAGTCCAGATGCATTCCCAAGAGGGGCAAGGTAGGGGCAATCAAAGCACCAACGCGTCTGATTAAAAAATAGAGAGCATAAGATGAAGCAGTAAAGGAAGTTGTATGACACATGTCAGGCTGGTTATACAAGTGGGAATCTGGCTGAAAATGGAAAGCCCGGTGGGAAAATGAAAAAGGAAATAAGACTGGCACAGTGAAAAAAAGGACAGCTAATGATGGCATTGCGTTTGCTGTCCGTGAAGTCCTAACTCAAATGGACATCTTAAGCCCTATCAGATATTGGTAGCTATGGGTACTCTCACTAAAGGGAGGTTACAGTGTAGCCATCTTCTCTTCAGGGACTAGTTCACTGTCTGTTTAGCTGGCAATACCCACTGTTTGAGTGGTCTCCCCTCACCTCGCTACCAAGGAGAAATATTTCCAGCTAACAAAATAGTTTAAGCACATTTTATTCATTTTTGTTGATACCCATTTAAAAATAGATAAAGTTCTTAAAACACTTTAAAAACTCACAGAGGATTTCTATCTTTAAAAGATTTCTAAAGCACAGGATTTCCAAAACACATCCTATAAGCTAAGAAGTCATACCAATGATTTACCAACAACTGGGTGCAATGGCATCAGCGCCGGACTCTGGAGCGAAGGCTCCCGAGTTCGAACCCAAGTCGGGCCACCCCCAAGCACGCTTTCCATCTGTGCCGGGTTGAACGCTGAGCTAGCCACTCGGCCTCGTAAAAAATACAAGGGTCGAGTCAGGAATGTTCACATCGTGAATCCGAAAGGAAACCAATCCTGACACCACGTGCCAGACAAGAATGGCTGACTGTCTGGTGCGACACGTTAAAGAAAACAACCGCGTCATCTGGTGCAGAAACCAAAGGCAGAGGAATGGATTCTAGTTCACCCCACCTTTTTGTCATTCTTCTTGATGATATTTGACCACTCCTAAAAACTTGACTGCTCTCTTACATTTAAACTGATTATCTGCCAGTTGGGTGATCTCACATACATGTAAATTTTTTTCAGATGCCTTTTCACACAGATGGCCTAAAAGCTTTTGGGACACAGCTCTTAAACACCCACAATTAATGCCATGAATGCTGATTCTCTGAGTACACAAACCTTCCAACTATTAATAGATCAGCTGTTTGATGTGTTAAGTAATTGTATCAATCTGTCTGCAAGCTTCCTTGAATGAAATTATTTAGCCAGTGTTGTCTGATTTGATACAGGCAATTAACATAACTGCTTTGTCTTACACTGCAACCAGCCCTGTGCTTTAAAGACAGTGCTATTGATTTGCAAAGCTGTCTTTTTAACTTCAGACCGATTCAGTGAGTGTGACCGCTGTCAGTCAGGGTCAATCATAGACCTTGTGCCCAAGCTATCTAGATAGACAAGTCTGGGCAGTACGGCACAGAGAGCAAGCTGTTCTCAAGTAGCAAGATTATTGCTTGCCATTTACATTAAAAACTGAAGACTGGCCCCAGTTTACAACAAGAATCTGAAGAAAGAATATTGGTTAGAACCTTAACTTCCTCAAAAACAACGCTATGAAATCTTGTCACCAGCTGTGTAGAAAGCTGAGCTTGGCAAAAAAAAAAGGCCCCCTGGCCCTGGACAGTGATTATTTACCACAACTTAAAAGAGAAACGGAAGATATAAGAGACTCATAAAAAAGTCAACAGTACAAGGACATGGCTGATTATGGGATGAAAACATAGCACATGCATATGTTTATGAAGGGAAAATATTATGTCAAAGTATCAGGAAAAAACAGAGGTATAGAGATAATGGATGAAATGAGAATTTAATGAGATGAAATGAGAAGGATGAAATTAGACTCCCAGTCTAAATGTAGATATCACCCTGTCCAGATAGGATGTATCCTAGGTTCAAATGAATAAGTAAGGTGGAAATTACAGTAGGTCCTGATAAAGGGTCAAGGCCCAAAATGTCAACTGTTTATTCCTCTCAATAGATGCTGCCTGACCCAGTGAGTTCCTCTGGCATTTGTGTGTTTTGCTCTGGATTTCCAGCAACTGCTGAATCTCTTGTGTAATCTTCCAATTCCTTTTAGAAACAGCAGTGGTTTCAAATGGATGAAAAATGGTACCTTTGATACCTTTCACAGAAAGGAGAAAATCTGCAGATGCTGGAAATCCAAGCATGCTGGAGGAACTCAGCTAGCCAGGCAGCAGCTATGGAAACAAGTACAGTTGGCGTTTTGGGCTGGAGAAAAACAAATGAGGTGTCAGAGTAAGAAGGTGGGGGTAGGGGAGGAAGAAATACAAGGTGATTGTTGAAATCAGGATGGGGTAGCGGGGGTGAAGTAAAGAGCTGGGAAGTTGATTGGTGAAAAGGATACAATGCTGGAGAAGGGGGAATGTGATAGGATAGGACAGAAGGCCATGGAAGAAAGAAAAGGGGAAGGAACATCAGAGGGAGGTAGGGAGGTCATGGGCTGGTAAGGAGATAAGGTGAGAGAGGGAAATGGGAATGGGGAATGGTGAAGGGGGGCATTACCAGAAGTTTGAAAAATCGATGTTCATGCCATCATGTTGGAGGCTACCCAGGCGGAATATAAGACAGACAGACAGACAGACAGACAGACAGACAGACAGACAGACAGACAGACAGACAGACTTTATTGATCCCGAGGGAAATTGGGTTTCGTTACAGCCGCACCAACCAAGAATAGTGAAGAAATATAGCAATATAAAACCATAAATAATTAAGTAATAATAAGTTAATCATGCCAAGTGGAAATAAGTCCAGGACCAGCCTATTGGCTCAGGGTGTCTGACACTCTGAGGGAGGCATTGTAAAATTTGATGGCCACAGGTAGGAATGACTTCCTATGATGCTCAGTGTTACATCTCGGTGGAATGAGTCTCTGGCTGAATGTACTCCTGTGCCTAACCTGTACATTATGGCGTGGATGGGAGACATTGTCCAAGATGGCATGCAGCTTGGACAGCATCCTCTTTTCAGACACCACCATCAGAGAGTCCAGTTCCACTCCCACAACATCACTGGCCTTACGAATGAGTTTGTTGATTCTGTTGGTGTCTGCTACCCTCCGCCTACTGCCCCAGCACACAACAGCAAACATGATAGCACTGGCCACTACAGCCTCATAGAACATCCTCAGCATCATCCGGCAGATGTTGAAGGACCTCAGTCTCCTCAGGAAAGGTGTGCTCTTCTAACCTGTGTGTGGCCTCATCACAACAGCAGAGGATTGACATATGGGAATGGGAAGTGGAATTAAATTGAGTGCTCCTGGTGTGGCCTCCTATATATTGGTGACACCCAATGTAGATTGGAAGACTGCTTCACCGTGCACCTACCCTCCGTCCACCAGAAAAAGCGGGATCTCCCAGTGGAAGGGGGGAGAAGCCAGAATAAGGTGGTGAGAGACGGGGAAAGAGTACATTCTAGCAGGTGATAGCCAAGTGGGGCAGGAGGGATGAAGTAAGAAGTTGGGAAGTGATAGATGGAAAAGGATGGGCTGACAAAAATGAAATCTAATAGGTGAAGATAGGTTAGTTGAAAGGGCAAACATGTGGCAGATTGAATTTAATGCATGAAAATCAAGGGGGAGGGAGGAGATAACTAAATAGCCACTTTGTTGTTATTTCTGGCATATTTTGTTCCAGCATGCCTCTCTGTGCCTGGAGCTCACTAACCTTTTTTTTCACATATGCAGTGTAGGGGAAAATTGTGAGGGCTAGTAATTAGTAAATAGAGATGTAGATTGTGCTAATATGGTAACAGGGAACCACAGACAGAAGTAGAAACATGGAATGCAGCAACGATGACACCCAAGTTCCTTGAATTTCACTAATTATATTATAGCGTGCACCCATTGTTGTAATAGAAAATTGGATTTACGTTAGTCCTGTGGATAATCATTTTATTCTGTAACCAGGACCTAGTCTGTTACTTAATTAAGTCTTTCTGTACAAAGTGCAGTTTTGCTGGTAATCTTGACAACTGAGAACTTAAAAGCTGTACCAAATTCATGATCAGGTAGATCAGCTTCAGCTGGTCCCCAGTGTGCACTAGTTTTTAATAAATAGCCCATTATTCGATCACCAACTCCGTGTGACCATTCAGTTTGCTCCTACGCCTAGTAAACCATTTTTACTTAAATCACATCCATTTTCATTAACCCCAGTAATTTCCATACTCTGATCCAATCCTGAGTGAACTGGCTCAAAGCGGGCCAAGGTTGAGCATTAAGTATTCCTGAGCACAAGATGTTCAAGCAGGATAGAAAATGGAAGAAAGGAGGGAGCAAAGCAGTGTAGATTAAAATGAATATTAGAGAACAGAACATTCAAAGCCAGAATGTGCGTGGTTACACTCAAGAAACAGTAGAAGAAATTTTGTGCATTCAAAAGGTGACTAAAAATATAGAAGGTCAAGAATACAGGAAAATTACAGACAAGTGAAAAACATAGGCAATTTACAATAGCAACTTTAATTATCCCAGTGTAAACCTGTGTGGTAATAATGTTAAACACAAGAGATTCTGCAGATATTGAAAATCTTGTGCAACACACACAAAATGCCGGAGGAACTCTGCAAGTCAGGCCAGCAACTATGGAGAAGAATAAACAGACAATGTTTTGGGTCAAGACCCTTCATCAGGACTGGAAAGGAAGGGGGCAGAAGCCAGAATAATCATGCTAATAATGGTATTAATGTTAAGTTTCCGTGGATACTGCTTGCAGCCAAGGTCAACAGTTTCTGAAATCTGCCCAGGATCATTTTCAGGAGCTGCGCATTTATGGTCCAGAAAAACATGAGACATTGAACATAGAACAATACCACACACAGAAATGCTGGAGGAACACAGAAGGCCAGGCAGTATCTATGGAAAGGAATAAAGAGTCGATATTTCAGCCCGAGACCCTTCATCAGGACTGGAATCTAGAATAGCAAAGAGGGGGAGGGGAAGGAATACTAGCTAAAAGGTAATAGGTGAAGCCAAGTGAGGTGGAAGGTGGGTGGGATTCAAAGTATGAATCTGGGAGGTGATAGATGGAAAAGTAAAGGGCTGAAGAAGAAGGAATCTGATAGGAGAAGAGAGTGGACAATGGCAGAAAGGAAAGGAGGGGCACCAGAGAGAGATGATGGGCAGGTGCAGAGAACAGTGCAGCACAGGAACAAGACGTTGAACCATAATGTTGTGCTGAATATGATGCTAAATTAAACCAAACATTAAATACGAAACATCCTGCAGATGCTGGAAACCGAAAGCAACACACACACAAAATAGTAGAGGACCTCAGCAGGTCAGGCAGTAGTAGAAAACAAGATAGTTGAAACACTAAATGTGCTAAAGAATTATAGCAAGGATATGTTAGAGAAATTTAACTTGAAGTGGTAAGTCACCAGGACCAGATGAGATGTATCTTGGTATTTTGAAGGAAGCAAGGAGGAATTCATGGGAGGTATGAGAGTGACCATAATCTTTTAATGGTCTGTAGTTATGGGGTGGGAAGTGTAGTAACTGTTTTTCCTCTTCTAAAACAGGGAGAGTGGAGCTATAGATAAGTCAGTTTAAAGGTCAGTGGTGGGAAAGCTTTTAAAATAATCTGGGGCAGGATTAATGGTCCCTTTGAGGAAAGTTGATAGCTAACACAAACTTGCATGAATTTGTTAAGGGATAATTGTGTTTACCCAATGGGGATGGTATTTATGAGGACAATACAGCTGGCATGTTGTTCCAGGAAATCTGAAAGTCTTTTAATAAGGAGTCGAAGCAAATGGCAAAAAAGAGATTTTGATTGCACGGATGTGAGCTTGGCAAATAACAAACAAGAAAGGGTCATGGTGAATGGTAGCTTTTCAGACTGGAGAAGAAGGTTAATAGTCATGCTCTTCAGAGGTCAGTGTTAAGACCATTTCTTATTTTTTGGATTTATTTAGCAACCTAGACTTGGAGATGTAAGCCACTGTTTCTAAATTTGTGGATGACACAGAAGTTGGAAACATTGTTAACTGCACCAGGATATAAATGGCTGGTGGAATGGTAGTGAAATGTGGGCAAAACTGAGGTGACGTGTTTTTTTTTTACTTACTTGGAGATACAGAGCAAATAGACCCCTCTGGCCCAATGAGCTGTGCCACCCTGCAATTCACCTATTTAACCCTAGCCTAATTTACAGGACAACTTACAATGACCAATTAACCTACTAACTGGTACATATTTGGACTGTGGGAAGAAACCAGAGCACCTGGAAGAGACCCACACACTCATGGGAAGGACGTGCAAACTCTATGTAAGACGGCACTGGAATTAAACTCCAAACTCCGACACTCAGATATGCAATAATGTTGTGCTAATCGCTATGCACTGTGGCACTTCCTACTAATCTCTTGGTAATGTAAAATAAAGAATCCAGTTTTAAACGTAAAGGCAGAGGAGAGGGATCTGGGGGTTTGAGAGCATGTGTAATTACAAAAGGCAGTCATGAGAAAGCTCATTCTAAGATGTTTATAACTCTGGGCTTTATCAATAAAAGTATGGTGCCGTGGAATCTTCATGATGTGATGAAAGGGAAGGGATTCTCATGCTGTCCTTCAATAGATTCATTAGCCAAAGTTTTTCTTCTGAAATGTGGCTTTCTGATCCTGTAGAAACCCTTCAACATTAAATTGAGATTGCTGCTTAAGTTATGACTTAAGAGGAGTACAAGATGATAAGAGGTACAGATTGACTGGATAGGGTAGAAATGACTAATACAAGGGGGCATAATTTTAAGGTGGTTGGAGGATAATATAAGGGTGATGTCAAAGGTAATTTTTTTTAAACAAGTGTGGTTGTTGGGTGGAAATATATTTATCTTTTTATAACCTAGATTTGGGATGGAGATGATGAGAAAATCCTTTTCCCAGAGAGAAGTGAATCTCTGCCCAGGGAAACCTCATTAAATATATTTAAGAAACAGTTAGATTTTTGCATAGCTGGAAATAAACGGTTACGGGGAGAATGCAGGTCACTGGTGTTGAGTCCATAGCCAGATCAGCCATGGTCTTATTGAATGGCGAAGTAGGCTTGTTGGGTCAGATGGCCAACTCCTGCTCCTATTTCTATGTTCCAATACGTGACCCATAAGGTTGATGCTTTGCATCAGTATGTTTTCAATAACTGTGAGTGTGTAAACATAAATGTACAATGTATAGAACAATTGCCAATAATTATTTGCTGGTTAGATTTCCACAATCACATACCAAAAGCACAATCCCATACTATTGAAGTAAGGCCTGACTTCAGACAATCACACTGGCATCAGCTAACAGCATAGAGTGAGAGTTGTTCCTTTTCATGCCTTGTGTTGCATCGGGCAGCATTCTGCTGTTTGACTAGTTTTTGACTGATAGCATTTGACTGATTTTTTTTAAGGATGCCCGACCCAGCACAGATGGAAAGCGTGTAAAGCACTGGCCGGATTCGAACCTGGGACCATTCGCCTCGAAGGCCGGTGCTGATGCCACTACACCACTGGCCGGCTACACAGAGAGAATGCCAGACACTAATCGGCTGAATTTTAACCTGTATTTCTAGCATGAGATTGCACTGCTTTACCATTTAAACTAACACCTTTAAACAGCTTATATTATGTCACTTTTGCTGTGCATAAATGGACAGCTCTGTTCACTCGCACCACAAAAGTGACTGCACTTCAAAGGCACCTGGTTGTGAATCACTTTGAGATAGCCTGTCACAAAAAGCATTTTCTTTCCCTTTCTTCACTTAAGTACACTGTGCTTGACATTTGAGCTAGCAGATGCAATATCCTGATTGGTTGCCTCTGCAGGATGAAGTAATATATTGTGATACAAATAACATTTTCCACACACAATAGTAAGGAAGTGGTCAATCTGGCAAGAATGCTCTTCTCTGGGTAGTTAATTGCCTTCAGCTGGTTCTATTATTATCCTTGGGGTCACCATTGCCCAGAAGCTCAGCTGGCGTAGGTATATAAATGGCATGTCTCCCACAGTAAGTCAAATACTAGGTATTCTATAGTGAATTAGTGACCTTATTTTTCCAATGTCTCGCTAGAAGTTACATAAACACAAGAGTGTAAAGGAATTACCGGCATTGGCCTCAATGGGCACAGCAACAATAAGACTAATGAAGCTCAAAACTATCCAGGGCAAAGTAATCCCATTATTCAGACCACATCCATAGGACTAAATATTCACCACTATCAATCAGCACGTGTGCATTGTAGACCAGTTCCAGATTCACAGCAGCACACATAAAATGCTAAAGGAACTCAGCAGTTCAGCCAGCATCTATTTAAATGAATAAACAGTTGACGTCTCAGGCCGAGGCACTTCATCAAGACTGGAAAGGAAGGGGAGAAGGAATGGAATATTTATTTATTTCCATAGATGCTGCCTGACCTGCTGAGTTCCTCCCACGTTTTGTGTGTGTTGCACAAGGGTAGGTTGACAGCTGGGATCTGTAATAAGATACAGCCTTGTCAGATCCGTTGATCAGGATCAACTATGGATGTTGCATCCTAGCTGTCTATGGAAGGCAGGGCAATATGATATATAGAGCAAGTTGCTGCCCTTGTTGCGGGCACCACCTCTCCACACGGTTGATGAATCAAAAGGAACGGCAGTTTGGCACCAGCAGCATTGCAGTAGTTGCCAGTCAACATTGAACTCAATACAGGGCTGCCTCCAGCTCTGGACTTCTCCTTGGAATTGACACCTGAAGCCTTCCCCATGAGTGGGTGTAGGCACAAGGCAGTGGAGCTTTGAGATCAGAGTTTTCCTTCTCCTCAGTGAGCTGCCAACCGCGGCTGATGAGCCTCAACTGCCTGAAGCGACTGGTTTTGAGGTGGCAGTAACGCGCCTTTGCCCCTTCTGCTGTCAGTAGAAACAGTTCTGCCGGGCTCAGTAGCTAAGCCACATGTAAAGGCCAGGAGCTGGACTTGGTTGTCAGACGCTATTTGAGACTCATACAATTGGGAGGCAGTGGAAGCTTATAACCACTACTCCCCCTGGTTATGACAACTAAAGGAAGCCTAATCAGATTGCATGTCTGGGTACTGAATTCACTATCAGTCAGTGAAATTTGGACTCGGAGGGTCACAGAGCAAAATTTCCACCTTGACACCGATGCTGATCGGATCAAATTATGAGTACAGATTACATCGAATTGGTTTGAGCTAAAAACATGTGAGTAATCTAATTTTTGTGTTTAAAATGGACAAAAATAGAGTGCAATACTTCAATGATTTGGGATACACGAGATTCAGAAATGTATTAAATAACCATGAGGTAACAGTTTTCTGGAGAATTATCAGAGTGACAAAATCAAAGGTAGAAAATGAAACTTAATGCAGGGTAGTGTAAGTGATGCACTTTTATAAGTGTAATGAGAAAATGCAACATTAAATATGATAAATTACAACAATTTTGAAGGAGTTTGAGGAGAAGAGACACTTGTTGGTGACACTCACACTGTGACAGAGTGCCTGGTAAATGCACTCCAAATACATGCAAATTTTTACACACACACACACACACACACACACACACACACACACACACACACACACACACACACACACACACACACACACACACACACACACACACACACACACACACACACACACTTGCTTTGTCGTTCTGTTGTCGTTGCATTGAGTGTGAGCACTTCAATGTCTTCTCCAGTATATTCCCATAATGGGTTGGCTTTATGGTGTCTTTCCCACCATACACAGTGTTCTTTAGCAATGGGGATGTTTAAATGTGTATACTGTATATTCTTTGTATGCAGTGTTTAAGGAAGATACTTCTGTTGGAAGATACTTCTTCTTGGTAAGAAGCCAGAGAGAGACTGAGCTGCCAAATTTTACACTGGACAAAGTATGGAGCTGTTACTGTGTTTTCTGGTAGATGTTTTTGTAAATACTGGAGTTTTCTTTTAGCTATTTTTGCTCATTTTTGCAAGTTTGACTTCTCGTTGCACCAAATAAATACCCTTGCATGAAAGTGTTGAGCGGCTTCAGCCAACTTTTCTTCGGTTAAAAACTCACGTACTGTAATGCACACATTTGTCAAGGTGAGAGAACAATATAGGAAGATGATAATTGAAATTAATGGGATTCTTTGATGACTGTGGACATTGCAACTCTACCATGGACAGTCCCAAGCCCTGTTGCAAAAAGAAGAGGGTTGGTCACAGGGCTAGCAACACCATCCCATAAGAAACCCAGAGGTACAGAAACAGTATTGGAATCTCAAGGAATCTCATCTCTGGGAGAGGAGATACTTTCAAAGATGCGCTACATCTGTGGTCAAGCCCAGGACAGAAAACTGGTGAGCTGCTGTTGATATCCTATGCCCCAGTAAGGGTGATGGGCTACAGTATGTGGACATAGTACACAAAAGCAAGGAATTTACACTAAACTTTCATAAAACAGAGAATGATCCAGAGCTATCAACAGTTCAACTCTGGGCACTATACACTAGGAAGTATCTCAAAGATTTAGCAAAGATGCAAAGGAGAGTTGACTTGTGGGATCTGGGACATGACTTATTTAGGTAAAGTACAGTTTTTCACCTTGGAACTGAGAAATATTCAGATGAAATCTGGTTGAAGCAATGATATCGTAACCTAGTTAGGGAAGGCACAACAGTGACTATACTACCTGATGTGCTTAAGGAGAGCTAATCTGCCCCCAAGGTTGCTGGCTAACTTTTCACAATGTTTAATAAAGAGCATACTGACATATGGAAGTGCAGCTGCAACAAGACAGATCACAAAGTACTCCAATGGGTGATTAGGATGGCTCAGTATATCATTGAGACTCAACTACCAGACCTGGAGAGAATCTACAATTCTCAATGCCTATGGCACGATCGTAACATCATTAAAGACCCATCCCGTCCTGGAGACTGTCTGTTCAATCTCCTGCCATCTGGTAGGAAATACAGAAATATCTTGCCTAAGACAGTAAGACTAAAAAATGGCTTCTTCCCAAGGGCTGTTGTGCAGCTGAATAATGCTCCACCCCTGGCTTGCAATAGCTTCTGAGTGTCATGGTCTATCAAAGTCACCTGTTGAATGTAAATATGGGATTTTAAGCCATACCACATGCATTGTAAATATCTGTTTTGCTCAGACTCGAGTAGAGCACTGCCATCTCGTTGTCTTGAGCAATGACAATAAAGTTCTATTCTAGTCTAGTTTTGATACTGTTATGTGGAAAAAAAAGTCAAAGTTTAGGAAAAGTTGGCAATCAGGGGACGTGGACAAAAGGTGATCAGCTAAAAAAATGGCATGAGGAAATTCTAAATTACTCTAAGGTGGAATAAAAAGGAGGCAGGAGCAAACGGAGTTTGACATGCAAAAGAGAAGTAATTACTTGAAAGTGAAAAGGTGTAAGACTACACAGGAAAGGACTGTTCTATTAATCAGGTAGCTCAAAAATTGTGGAGGCAAATGGTATAATTCCTTGCCTTTACATTCTATCATTTTATGATTCAATCAGATTCAACTTCCATCTGGGGAGGATTACAAAACAAGAGAACATAATTTTCAAATTTAAAGCATTTGGAAATGCAATCAGAAAATGTTTTTCTTCCACACCAAGTACAGTTGAGGTTCATAACTTGTTCCCCAAATGGCAGTGGAAACTGGCTTGCTGGAAATTTTGATGATAAACCTTGGTGGATTTTGGAGTCAGGAGATGATTAAGAGCTAGGGAAAAAGCTTCAGAGCAAAGTTAAGGTAAAGATCAACTAATATTTACAAAATGGTATAACCTACCTGAACCACTACCACTGAGAGACATAGAAAGACACAGTCCAGAAGCAGAGCCTTCACCTCACCAAATTCACACAGACCATCAATCACTCACTTACATTAATCCTACTCTAATCTAATTATTTTGTTCTCGTTACATTTGCAACAGTTCTTCCCCGATTCTACCACGAACAGTAAGGGAAATTTATAATAGCAAATTAACCTATCAACTAACACAGCCTTGTGAAAAAGGAGAGAAATAAAGCATTAGGGGAAAGCCATGAGTTTGCAGGAAGAACATTTCAGACTTCACACGGGCAGCACCCAAGGCCAGGACTGACCCCAGATCTTTGACATGTGAGGGAGGGAGGGTCTCTACAAGCTGCATCACTCTGCTGGCCTTTCATATGAAATATGCTATTTTATCGGTTTACAGTTTTGAGTTATCCCCAGAAACTCCCACCATCCAGGCCATGCTCTCTTCTCATGCTGTCATCAGGAAGGAGGTTCAGGAGCCTCAAGGCTCACACCACCAGGTTCAGGAAGAATGATTACCCTTCAATCATCAGGCTCTTGAGCCAGGGGGGATAACCACTCACCCCATCACTGATCTGTTCCCATAACCTATGGACTCACTTTCACCTGATGTTCTCAGTTCTTATTGCTTATCGAGGCACAACTGCGCAAGCGTATGGATGTCAGTGAGTTAGACCAGCGGGAAGAGTTTAAAAAGAAAACAACTTTATCGAGAGGGCATCTGAGGAGCGGGCGGAGGAGTAGTGGGAGTCAGAGTAGGAGGGCTTTGGCTCAATGGGGCTTTGGTGATAACGGGTCGAGGCTAGGTAAGTTACTTGTGAAGAACAGGAAGAATGTTTGCAAGGCTGATATTCTGTACTGGGTGACAGATGTGGGTTGTCCGGAAGACTCTAAGCCTCCCAGACAGCCACATCTGCGCCAGGTGTGTCAAGTTGCAGCTCCTTAGGGACCAGGTTAGGGAACTGGAGATGCAGCTCGAAGACCTTCATCTGGTCAGGGGAAGTGAGGAGGTGATAGAGAGGAGCTATAGGCAAGTAGTCACACTGGTGACTCGGGAGGCAGATAAGTCGGTAACAGTCAGGAGAGGGAAGGGCAAGAGTCATATACTAGAGAGTACCCCTGTGGCTGTTCCCCTTTAACAATAAATACTCATGTTTGAGTACTGTTGGGGGTGACGACATACCTGGGGGAAGCAACAGTAGCTGTGCCTTTGGCACAGAGTCTGGCCCTGTGGCTCAGAAGGGAAGGGAATGGAAGAGGGGACCCTATAGTTAGGGGGTCAGGCATGCGATTCTGTGGATGCAGGAAAGAAACGCGGATGGTAGTTTGTCTCCCAGGTCTGGGATGTTCCTGATTGTGTCCACGACATCCTGAAGTGGGAAGGTAGACAGCTAGAGGCCGTGGTACATAATGGTACCAATGACATAAGTAGGAAAAGGGAGGAGGTCCTGAAAACAGGTTACGGGGGGAGTTAGGAAGGGAGTTGAGAAGTAGGACGTCAAAGGTAGTAATCTCAGGATAACTGACTGTGCCACACGACAGTGAGTATAGGAATAGAGTGAGGCGGAGGATAAATGTGTGGCTTAGGGATTGGAACGGGGGCAGGGATTCAGATTTCTGCATCTTTGGGACCTCTTTAGGGACAGGAGTGACCTGAAAAAAAGGACGGGTTGCACTTGAATCCCAGGAGGACCAATATCCTGGCAGGGAGGTTTGCTAAGGCAATTGGGGAAAGTTTAAACTAGAATTGCTGAGGGGTGGGAATAAAACAGAGGAAGGTGGTTGGCTCACAAATAGAGAAAGCTTGTAGACAGTGTGAGAGGGAGGAGAGGCAGTGATAGAGAAGGGATGCACTCAGACTGATAGTTTGAAATGTATCTATTTTAATGCAAGGAGTATCACGAACAAAGTGGAGTACTTGGAGCTATATTGTTGTGGCCATTACAGAGACTTGGATGACTCAGGGACAGGAATGGCTACTGAGAGTGCCAGGCTGTAGATGTTTCAGAAAGGACAGGGAGGGAGGCAAAAGAGGTGGGGGCATGGCACTGCTAATCAGAGATAGTGTCACAGCTACAGAAAAGAGGAAGTCACAGAGGGGTTGTCTATGGAGCTTCTGTGGGTGGAAGTTAGAAACAGGAAGGGGTCAATAACTCTGCTGGGTGTTTTTTATAGACCACCCAATAGTAACAGGGACATCAAGGAGCAGATAGGGAAACAGATTCTAGAAAGGTGTAATAATAACAGGGTTGTTGTGATGGAAGATTTAAATTTCCCAAATATTGATTGACATCTCCCTAGAGCAAGTGGTTTAAATGGGGTGGAGTTTGTTAGGTGTGTTCAGGAAGGGTTCCTGACACAATATGTAGATAAGCCTCCAAGAGGAGAGGCTGTACTTGAGGCATGGGATCCACGGGGACATTGCTTTGTGGATCCAGAATTGGCTTGCCCACTGAAGGCAAAGAGTGGTTATAGATGGGTCATTTTCTGCATGGAGGTCGATGACCAGTGGTCTGGGACCCCTTCTCTTTGTGATTTTTATAAATGACCTGGATGAGGAAGTGGAGGGATGGGTTAGTAAATTTGCTGATGACACAAAGGCTAGGGGTGTTGTCGATAGTGTGGAGGACTGTCAGAGGTTACAGTGGGACATTGATAGGATGTAAAACTGGGTTAAGAAGTGGTAGATGGAGTTCAACCCAGATGGCAGAATATAGTACTAACTGTGGAGGATCAGAGGAATCTTGGGGTCCGGGTCCATAGGACACTCATAGCTGCTGCACAGGTTGACTCTGTGGTTAAGAAGCCATACGGTACATTGGCCTTCATCAACCGTGGGATTAAGTCGAGTGGTAATGTTACAGCTATATAGGACCCTGGTCAGACCCCATTTGGAGTACTGTGCTCAGTTTTGGTCACCTCACTATAGGAAGGATGTGGCAATTATAGAAGGGGTGCAGAGGAGATTTACCAGGATGTTGCCTGGATTGGGGAGCATGCCTTATAAGAATGGGTTGAGTGAACTTGACCTTTTCTCCTTGGAGCGACGGAGGATGAGAGGTGATTTGATTCAGGTGTATAAGATGATTAGAGGCATTGATTGCATGGATAGTCAGAGGCTTTTTTGCAGGGCTGAAATGGCTAACACAAGAGGGCACAGTTTTAAGGTGCTTGGAAGTAGGTACAGAGGAGATGTCAGGGTTAAGTTTTTTATCCAGAGAGTGGTGAGTGCGTGGAATGGGCTGCCGGTGACGGTGGTGGAGGTGGATACGATAGGGTCTTTTAAGAGACTCCTGGATGGCTACATGGAGCTTAGAAAAATAGAGAAATATGGGTAAGCTTAGGTAATTTCTAAGGTAGGGACATGTTCGGCACAACTTTGTGGGTTGAAGGGCCTGTATTGTGCTGCAGGTTTTCTATGTTTCTATTTATTTATTATTATTATTATTTTTGTATTTGCACAATTTGTTGCCACACAGCTGTCCACTAACTTAATGCTAGTCTAATCACAGAACATTTTACAATGACCAATTAAACTACCAACCAGTATGTCTTTGGACTGTGGGAGGAAACTGGAGGAACCAGAGGAAACCCACGTGGTCACGGGGAGAATGTACAAACTCCTTACAGGCAACATTGGGAATTGAACCTGGGTTGCCCGTATTGTAAAGCATTGTGCTAACCACTACGCTACCATGCTGCCCCACAGTATATTACAATGACAGTAGCCAGCATTGTAACAAGGGTTTATGTTATGAGCCTCAAGGATATAATATCACTTAACAATGTCAAAGATGCACTTTAATTCACAGAGGGTAAAAAGGTCCACTTGCAGAGGACTGCTGATATAGAACCCAAGAGACTATCAAGTGTTAATTGCTGCAAAACACATGATATTGGTAGTCATTGATTTCATTCAATAAATACTTAGAAGAATGCAACCTTCAATAAAACTAATCGTAACAGCTTTGTATGAATTTTAAAAAAAGAGCAAAATCTCTGGGTTTGGACAATAAGATTTAGAATTCCTTTTATCTAAGCACCTGCTAGGTACTGACAATTTATTGCATAAATTATTGAAAAATAACATGGTTCAGGTGTTATTTATAAAAAAGAACTCTTTTGAAATCTGAACCCTCATGTAAATTAGTGCCTCGTTATCACTCCAGGTACCCATTATTTCCTTAGCAATTCCCTTTTTACCAATATATTTTTTTCTCCACTGCGGCTGAATAACATATGTTGAATGGCTCCTTCTTTATGATATTTAATAGCACCTCTGATAAGGTAACAGCTTGCTCATAGCATCATAAAGAAGCTTAACTGCCCTCCTCGCAAGTGTCTATGCATAAACATTGTTTTAATAAAATGGAACATTGGTTTCTCTCTCTAATTTTTAGTTGTATTACTAATTAAACACACTATGCACAATACCAGAAAACTGAAAGGTTAACCCTGCACTACGGTTGAAAAGGGAGGCCACCCCAAGTGAATTCCGGCAGGTGGTGTCAGGAAGTAAGTTCAAACCCCTTCATCGTCATGCTGACTGCATTGTAACTACAACCAGCACAAAGCAAATTTTAAAGCTTTAATGTTGGTGTAAGTTTGATGTATCTTTAATGTAATATAAGTTTATTATTGTCCCTTCACTACCATTAAAAAAAAACTATTTTTTCCCCACTGGCCACAGTGCCATGCAAAAATTAATGTAACACAGTATTTGTGTCTCACTGACACTCAAAGAATGTGCCTGTTCCAAATGCGTACCATAGTAAGGAATATTATCAGATTTTATGACTTTTTTATTGTGAAGAAACAAGTCTGTGTCCATGCTGGTGATTGTCTTGTCAGTCACAGACCCTCAAAAATCCCAGTTATTTGTAGGGGATATCTGTGCACTAGGGAGTGAATTGCACGTATTAAATCAGAAACAGAAAATGTAGGAAAAACTTCGCAGATCTGGCAGGAAAAAGGGTTAAACTTTTAGGGTAATATTCTTTCAGGTCAGTAGTCTGAAATACCTACCCCATTTCTCCCACTACAGATGGTCCCTCATTAGCTCAGGACTGCCAGCATTTTCAGATTTTTTTAAAATTTCAGAATTCTGCAGTATTTTGCTTTTAAACACATAAAGGTGTTAGAATTTTTTTTGATAAAAGTGGTTCCAAAAGTGGATTTCAAAAGGAGTTCAATTTTATAAATGACAGCTGAAACATGTCATAAAATGGTTGGCAGTGATTCAGCTCTATATCCAAGTACTATGTAGTGTATTCTTAACCTTGCACAAAAATGGATGGTGCACTCTAATCATTCGTGGCAAATGGATCGAATCTTCTTGAGCCAGTCGATAAGTACTTTCCTCCTTACAGTGCAGACACATAGAAAATTCCTCTATGTCACAGTAAGTAGAGCTTGCAGGTAAAGCAAAGAGAGGGAGAAGGCCAAGGACAGTTGACTGATGAACAATTATACTGGCGGCCATTTGGTGACTCTTGCGAGTATTTTGGTTAGTTCATGGTGGGATAGTTATTGAATTCTCAGGAGAAAAACTGCAGGACTTTAACTAGTAATTCACTTCTCTCAAAATAACTCAACAAAATGGAAGGACAAAACTCAGCAACGTAGAATGCTGAAGATGTGGCTCTTAGAAACAATACATATGAAAGAAAGGTTGCAATTTTAACATGAAGGGTCACATTTTGTAAGTTAATAGGTTCTAAAGAAAACCCAACACGTGCTTTGTCTCTTAATTAGAACTGAACAAGATTCCATACTTAGTATTATTTTCATTATTTATGTTTAGCTTAGGTTTGTTGAGCATGTGCAGTGAGGCACTTTGCGGTCAGTGGCGGAAAGAAAAGGTAGGAACTGAGAGAGGTGATAACCTGGGGAGATCAGGAGGTTCAGGAACTGGAACGCGAAGTATAAGTGCTTATGAGCACCAGTTAGTTGAAGGAAATAAGATATGAGCATGAGAAGGTGATCCTCTCAGAAGTCTAAGTCTACATGGGAGGAAGAAGCACAAATAGGCAAAGTAGAGAGGCAAGGTGAAGTGACGTTTAAGAACAGCAGATTTAGAGAGAGAGAGAGAGAGAGATGCCTAGTAAATTTGATTAGAATTATTGGAAAAGCCATTGTATTTCATTTTTTCTGCTTCTTTTCATTCATAAAGGGTCCTTCTCCCTCTGCATCTTTGTCCCTATCTTCAGTACTATCCAAATACTTCAGGAGTTCAAGCTATGGCTTGTAGTATAGGTTTCATGAATACCTCCTTCATAAGATGCCCTAGTCTAGATTTATATTTTGTGTGTCTATATTTTACTAATATTTTATATATGCTTGCTGTATTATATGTGCAATATCTGCCTTCTGCTGTGTATGATCGTTGGTACTGTGTTTTGCACCTTGGCCCTGAAGTAGCACTATTTGGCTGTTTTCATTGGTATTCAGGTGTTGTTGAATGACAGTTACACTTGAACCTGAGTCCTGAAGGAGGGTCTCAGCCCAAAATGTCAACTGTTTACTCCTTTCCATTGAGGCTGCCTGACTCGCTGTGTTCCTTCAGCCTTTTGTGTGTGTTGCTTTGGATTTCTAGCATCTGCAGAATTTCTTCTGTTTGAACTTGAACTTAGAGTCTTGATACATAATGAATCCGAGCTAAGATCTTATATCCTGACACTCCCATTGCAGTTTCATTTCACTTTTCAAACTTTTGATTACAAATTAACATTCACCTTTTACGATCCATTTCATGCATCTGCATGAGAATTAGGATATTCGTGAAAAACCTAGGTAATATCTCCAGAGACATGAAAGACTGCTGATGCTAGAATCTCAAGCAGCAGCTATGGAGGGAAATAAACATTCAACCTGTCAGCTTGAGACTCTCTCAAACGACCATGATACCTTTGATGGAATGGCCTGTCACAATTGGCTCCAACTCACAAAAAGGTACAAGTTTATCAAGGGGATTACACAAACATCTTTTAATGAGGTGGATTGTTTAGCGATGCTACACTTTTTCTTGGAGATGTTTATGGAGAAAAGCGGTGAACAGGATTTGGCTGGGCTGTCAGTGACTCTTCATCAACTTCTGCAAAGTTTCTTCTTTATTTTACAATGCAGGTCCTAGGTTACATCTTTAACAACCAAGCTCTGCCAGGAATGGCAGTGGGTCAAATCATTAGAACTATTTCCAGTGCTGGACAAACATTAGGGATGCTAAGGCGCACAGAAGAACCTCGGGCAAAATTGTCCATGGTCACCAAATGACCCAGTAAAAATAGACAGTGTAATCTAATGTGTGTAAAATGGCTTTTATACAAAAATTATATGTTATGATCACACACATTTATGCCCAATTTCAAAACTTTTATTTACTACTTCGTCAAAGAGCAAACTTGTAAAGGGAAGGTAGCATTTTTCTATAGAATGAGGATTTGTTACCTTTGCAAAGCTTCCCAAACATTCAATATGCAAATATAATTCACTTAAAATATTTCACGATAGTGTAAAATGACACTCATATAATGTCACTGTGATAAAGGTAATGCTCCAAGTAGATCAGTGACCTTATGCATGGCAGAAAATCGAGGGCAGGATACAAAGTGAATCCAAATGCCTCGATTCAATGGTGTAGAATTGCCCTTGGACATCAAAATAGTTTAATGATTCAAAACGGTCCCACCTTCAGTTGGTGGTTCGGATGATCGGGGTACAGCAAAAGGCTAATTACACTGGCATTGACCTTTAGTACAACGTGCAGTTGTAGAGGCACAAATGCAATGACCCGATGATCTGAATTACCAAGTAAAGATGAGACTGTTTTGAGACATTAAATTATTTTGACAGCAGTTTCTTTTTGTTATTTTATTGTTTATTGAGATACAGTGCGGAGTGGGCCCTTCTGGCCCTTCGACCGGTGCCGCATATCAATCCCCCGATTTAATCCTGACTAATCAGAGGTCAACTTACAATGGCCAAATAACCTACCAACTGGTATGTCTTTGGACTGTGACAGGAAACCGACACGGTCACGTGGAGAATGTACAAATTCTTTACAGGCAGCAGCATGAATTGCACCCAAGTCATAGGTAAAGCATGTGCTAACCATGATGATACTGTGCCACCCCATTGTCTTGAACCCATTATTTTTAGCTCTAGTTAACCCCTGTAAACGTCTAGTTACTCGCACATGACAAATTTTCTTGATGTTACCCCTCAGCACCGCCTCGATGTTATCCTGGCTTTTCGCTTGGCACTGTCCCGCCATTGCCCAGCCAACCCCTGAGTGCCGTAACTTCACTGGTCTGATCACTTTGTTTAAAACACTTTGCATTGAACCAAGCACCAGATAAACATCTGATGTTTTTGGTCTGTTCATATATTTGAAATACCTTCACAAACAAGAGAAAATCTGCAGATGCTGGAAATCCAAGCTACACACACAAAATGCTGAGTTCCTGCGGTATTTGAAATACCTGCCTGTTTTCACCTTAGCTGAAAGCCTCAGTTCAGTTGATCTTAATAGCATTCGCTCAGTTCTAACATAAACCTATTTACTTAAATGCTAATAACAACATGGATTAAAACTACAGCTCCCTTTAGGATATTTAATAGGAAGTGAAATTACCTTATGAATAGATCCATTCCAATGAAACAGTGAAAGTGAATATTTTACTGAGTCCCAGCTTGTTTGGTAAAATACATTTAAGATAAGGCTCTAAAAGTCAGCAGATTACTTTATAAATAACTACATTGCTTGTAAATAGAAATGTTAACAAAACGCATTTTAAGCTGACGTTTCATTAAAAAGAAAAGATGGGTCTTTGAAAAGAGAGAAGGTAATAAATATTCATAGATGTGTTGATGCACAGTTTCAGTCTATTGGGCTTTTGTAAATGTTTTCTATGTTGTGATTAAAATGTTGCCCATATAAAATATAAATTCACATTTCTCTCGCATAAACACTCCTACCCCACCACCCCTCACCCAAACACAGATATATATCTCGAACATTCTGTTCAACTCAGTAAGTTTTGGGTTTTGATAAAGCAACTAAAGGTTATCTTTCGTATGTATCATTGACTTAGTCCATTAGTTTAGTAGTGAAACAAACACAACACCCCCTAGCATTATACTGTCAATAGCTATCCAGCAAGCATAGAAGCACTATTAACAGAATGCCTCAGAGCTATGTATTGAAAGAAAATGAGATGTTGCTGCAGGCAAAAACCTTCTCTATCCATTGTATCTCCAGCTTGTCGAGCTTCACAGCAGAGCAACGTGTTTCATACTTTTGCTCGACAACAAATAAGGTTTGTTTTGAAACTCTCCTCTAATGCCTGTCCTTGCAACTTTGAGACCCAGATTTAATCCACATCAGGCATTTGGAATGAATATCTCATCTCCCTCTGACAGCTGGTAACTAACACATCCTCCAGCTTGGTGCTTTTCATAAGTCCTTAGAGAAGAAGAAATGAGAGTCTGGAGAATAAACATGTCACATTGGTTCAGGTGAGAGTGCTTTAATGTAAAACACAGAGTAACGTAGTGAGAGCCTAGCACTGAATGATCTATGTTATAGTTAACTTGGAAGAATTTAATGTTGTCAGTGGATAGAATATGAAATGTTCAATTCTCCAAGACCTTCATCGATAAACAAAAGAGATCACTTTTTGACACAATCTTACAACGTGCAGCATTCATCATAACATTGTGTGTAGCCTTGTTGTTTACATTCAGTTCGTTTCACCTCGGCCAACAAAAAAATCATGGAATCAATGGGAATGGTCATTCAGACAACATTACATTACCAATACAATGGCAGATAATTCAGTTTAGACCAAGCCATCCACATTAGATGTGGAATATAATATTTGAATTGT
Organism: Hemitrygon akajei; assembly: GCF_048418815.1. Lineage (NCBI taxonomy): Eukaryota > Metazoa > Chordata > Chondrichthyes > Myliobatiformes > Dasyatidae > Hemitrygon > Hemitrygon akajei. The sequence goes on from NC_133136.1 coordinate 18,977,731, forward strand.
TGAAGAAAATTGTTTTAATTTTATCAATATTATTTAATCCCTTTCTCCCTGCTCCACCCCCCCCCAACTATTCCTTTGTTCTGTGGAACCTTTGCAGATAAACTGACACCGTTTAAATCAATTTGCTATGGAATAGTATTCTCTATTTGCAAAGCTGATGCCTGTAAAAACATTAACCTACTGAACAAATTCCCCCTCCTTCCTTTGTTCCCTATTTCTTCCCTATTTCTTTTATTTCTTCTCACCTGCACATTTCTTCCCCCGGGTCCCCTCCTCCTCCCCTTTCTCCTGTCGTCCACTCCCCTCTCCTATCAGATTTTTTCTTCTCCAGCCCTTGACCTTTCCCACCCACCTGGCTTCACCTATCATCTTCCAGCTAGCCTCTTTCCTCTACCACCCCAGCTTTTTATTCTGACATTTTTCCCTTCCTTCTTAGTCCTGAAGAAGGTCTTGGCCTGAAATGATGACTGTTTACTTTTTTCCTTGGGCGTTGCCTGACACGCCGAGTTGCTCCAGTGTTCTGTATGTGTGGCTCTGGATTTCCAGCATCTGCAGACTTTCTCGTGTTTGTGACCTACCTTTTGTTGCTCAACAGAGTGAAAGATGATGAAAAAAGAGCCTCTTTATCAGCTTGGACATACAATGATACTTTTTCAATTCGAATATTTTAAATCAGAAAGCTATTCTAATAATCGTAACTCCACTTAAATACTTAAACATGCAGAAGTGTCCAATTGACCTTCAAAAAGTAGGGAACTAATCCAAACGTCTTCACTGAAGTACAGTTACATCTTTCCAAGCTGCAAGAAGTGTAGCTTTCTTTGGAAACACATTAAAACTCAGCTGATCTGGGCAAGGTTCAGAAGCTCGTTGGTGAAACATTGACAAATAGTTTGTTTGAAAAGTCAAGCAAAGGACAATGTTTTGAAAATGGATCTGTCAATCAATATTATAATAACACAATGGTCAGCAATTATCAGAATTTATTGATCTAGCTGAGTAAGAAGACTTTAGGTTGAAATGGAATATGTACAAACTCCAAAGTGAAAGAACATCATGCTTTATTGAATGATGTACAATTAGAATTTGATTTCAAGTTTCAAAGCCTCCACTATTTTTTTGGTTTTATGGTGTAGTCTCCAGTATTGTATTTCAGCCTTTCCTTGCTGACTGTAATGATTTGTATTAATGAATTGACATTATTGACAGTGGCATCACTGAGATTTTTCCCAGAGCCATGATTTGTTAGACCCATTAAACATTGTCAAGGAGCAGCATATCATTTTTCCAAATGTATAATGAATTGTAAATGTTGCAGAATACTTTCTATTTCAGAAATAGACTGGCACTGTGTCTTTGCCAGACTGGATCATGTTCCTTTCTATTGAAGCCAGACATTCATTCTTAGGTAAGGCTGTTTGATGTGGCTGTTTCATGGTCTGTCAAAGGTGAAAGGTCAGCCCACCTGATCTCCACTGCCATAGGTTAACTCTACCACAATTAAAATTTGATTTAAAGCAGCTGTCATACTTAACCTTACGGGAAGCATCTGAAAACTCAGCCCTGGCAAGATTCATACTGATGCCACCAGCAATAATGCCAGTTTATTAATACAAATCACCTTAGTAACTGCAACTAACAGTGAAGCCAACACCAGAGATCTCGGTACAAATAAAACAAAGAGAAATGCTTAGGAGCTGATATTTGCTGGTAACGTTGCAGGCAGGGCTGGTTTTAGGTGAACAGTGTTCAAGGGCTTTGTTATTTCAAGAAAAGGATGCATAACTTGCAAGCCTGCTGAAACCAGATTTGTGGACCACTTCTGAAAATGTTGTAAATCAATTTTTTTTTTGTTCATTCCACCCAGAATTAAACAATGATCAATCTGCTTCACTGAGAGATAACATGAATGCCAAATCAAAGATCGTCTGCTGGGAAGGACGAGTGAGAAGTGCATAAAGTTTGTCAACTGCTTATCCTGCTCTCAACTATTAACTAGGCTTGATTCTCATACACACATACATGACAATGTAGACTGAAAAGTCATTACTTCTAAAACTATGAATAACCTACACTGTTTTCAAAGTCAGAATAAAAATGCAGAGCTGATCTACAGCACAGTGTGCTAGAAGTATTTTAATGAAATTGTCGCACACTTATCAGATTATTTTAATGATAATTCTGTATGATTTCAAGCTCAGCTAGCAGAATGAATTTAGATTGCTTACTATTCTGTGATATAATCAAATTGATAAAATTACTATGCTCTCACACCTTTCCAATAATATGAATTTAATCAAGATAATAAATTGTATGGAAGATCAGATTTAAAACCACATAACGTTTAGTAGCCATTCTCACCAGTTGAACAGGTAATTACCCCAAATTACTGACATTTCACTGCATATTTTGACTTCTTGTTCCATTACTAAGATAACTTCTTAGTAATACCTCATTCCAAAAATTTCATCCCTGATTTAGTGGGAAAGTGTATTCTTAAGCAATCTGATGATTTTAATATATAATGGAACATTTGCACAGTTGATTACTTCATAATCGAAAAACAAGAGGAATTGTTCAAACATGATTATCCCAGCACCGATGAAAATTGGCCATTACAGCAAACAGAAAAATAGTTCTAAGTCATGACATGCACTTATCCAATTTAACAATTAAACAAAATATTGATAAATGAAAGGAAGCAATTTTCTATCATTTTTTTAAACTTTGCAATCTTTCAAGTATATGTCTGCATCTAATGTAACACAAACAAAATGCTGGAGGAACTCACCAAGTCTGGCAGCATCTATAGAAAGGAATAATGAGTCGACATTTCAGGCCAAGTCCTGATGACGGGTCTTGGCCTGAGATCTTGACTCTTTATTCCTTTCCATAGATGCTGCCAGACCTGCTGAGCTTCTCCAGCATTTGTGCACGTTACCCCGGATTTCAAGCATCTGCAGAATCTCTGGTGCATACGCATGGTCTTTTGTTTTCAAGAAGGAGATGATGGTTTGCCTGAAGTAGGTCTGGTGGAGATTCTGTCAATGATTGGAATTAAGCAGCCTTTAGATGGGTCTAATACAGGATCTTTTTCTTGCTGCTGAAATCTCTAACCTGTTCTGCATTGAAGGCACATTTGCAGTTTACACATATAGAATTGTGAAGTGGATTCAAGGTGCTAAGATCACTGGTGGGACAGTTTGATTAAATATTCAATAAAAAAGGCACATGTTCTTTCCAAACAGGATGAAAAAATAATTAAATGCTGCCTCTCATGCCCTAGATAAGCACACTCTTCATCTAAACAGAAGTGCAGTATTGACGAAGAATTTCAATAAATTCAATGCATCAAATTATGTTCCTTGTAGAAAATTGCTTAAAATTTGAAGTACAAGTTTCTCAACTATTTCACTGTTTTCTGATGTTTAATATTCTGATTAATATACATATATTATCCACTGATAGGTTTCACTGAGTCATTTTCCACTGTCCCTATTTCAACATTTTAAATCGGAATTCCTTCTTCAATCAAAAACTGCTGCACAATTGTCCAGCTTCTAATACTGTCATCAATACAGATTATCTGTTGTTAAAAGCAACAGCTTGCGTAGATACTTGGAAACAGCAGCATGCTTAGATATCGAAGCTCCTATTTTCATTTATATATATATGCCAATAAAAGTAAACTGGAGAAGCAAATATTAAATAAAGTTCTAATGTCCTTCCTATCATTAGTGAACACAGGGAAATATTGTTCCCTAACACTTGGACACAAATATAAACTGTTGTATTGTTTGTTGCCCTCCTTCGAACTGATTTATCTCAAAGTTAATTAAATAGTATAAGGAAGATTTCACTAAAATTTTCTATCTTTTCTATCATGAGTTAAAAGAACTGAAGCACATATCTTGTTAACTCACTGTACGTTTATAATGATTTGATATTCTAGACAGATAATTTTCTAATGTTCTTTCATCTTTTATCTTTAATTATAGTAAAGGATGAGTCTATGGCAAGCACACTTTTTCCAATGGTTTCTCTGAATCAATGCAGAATACGCACAATAAGATATTTTTAAGATAGTAATTTGCAATGTAGATTTGTATATTCTGCAAGGGTCAGGGATTTCCAGCGAACATGGCTTCATGCTGGTTATCATTTCTCCATTGTCAGTTGAAAAGAAATAATTTTTCAGTACCCCATTCATCAAAGCTTAATGAAGCACAGAGTAAAAGATTACTCCATGGCCAAGAGGAAAGCATTTGCTTTGAATGTTTCATTTGCTAGAGGAAACAAATCTCGCCTCTGATTTCACATCGTGGGTTTTAGGCTACCATTTGCCTAAGTAATATCCTTTAACTGGATCCTGATCTAACACCTTACATCTACTATCAATGAGCGTCAGATCAAGTGTGACGATTGAAGCAAGCCTTACACTCTTAAGGCTAATGCCTATTAATTTCAGAAAAGTTATTAAAGATGATGGACTACACCAACAGACATGACAGGACAAAAGAATTCATTCCTCCATGGAAGCGACAGGGTGGTGTAGTGATGAGCACTACGCTTTAAAGTACCAGCGACCCTGGTTCAATTCCCATTGCTGACTGTAAGGAGTTTGTACGTTCTCCCCCTGACTGTGTGGATTTCCTCCGTGTCTCTGGTTTCCTCCCACAGTCCAAAGACGTACCTGTTAATTGGTCATTGTAAACTGTCCCGTGATTACTCTTGGATTAAATTGGGGATTGCGGGGTGGCACAGCTCGAAGAGCCAGAAGAACCTATTCCACTCTTTACCTCAATAAATAAATAAATAACAACACAATTTGCTTTACTCCACAGGATACATTCTGCACTCTGACCAGTGAACAATGAAGGTTGGCGAGGCAGGTGCAACAATATAGACTTGAATCTCCATTTGACAATAACAAAGCAGGAGTTGGTTTGCAAATCAATTTAATATTGTGTGAATTCACAATAAGCACGGAAAAAGCTCAATGTTTGCCAGGTTTCCTTTTAATAAATTGAAAATGCCATGCAGAGTCAAAATGTAAGGTATATTTTCCTTAACTTGCAACTTTTGATAAGATTAGTGAAATTTTGGACAAAATATAAATGGTAGCTGAATAGCTTCTATTCAAATATATTTCACCCATATCCAAGCTGAAAGATATGACAGTGAGCAGTCTGACAGATCTCTATGTCATTAGGAAAATAAACTTTATGTTTGTTCAAAAATCTGCATGCTTCAGGTTTGGGTAGAGACAAGTATAAAATTGTGAATGCGTAATTTAGTTTTTCAAAAGCTCAAAAGAATCCAGTGCAGCAAGCAATAAATATGGAAGCAGATAAAGCAGTCTGCTCTGAAATAAGATATAAGCCACTAGCTTCAGTTATCTCTGGCCAACATGTCAGCTGTTGGTCCCAAATGAAGGCTGGGGCTTGCAGGGAAGAACTCATGGATCTCACTAGGTTAAAGTAGAATCAAGTACAATCAACGGGCAATTCAATACCTGTGCTAAAACTTTTCAGTATTTAACTCCTATGGATTTAGAACTGTTTAAATTCATGAACTTGGAATACCAGGGAATATCGATAATACTAGTCAAATTGTCCAGAGAAGAATTAAATTTAATCCCATTACAAATGTATGGGATTTTCAGTACTTTTTTAAAAGTCTGGTAATAAAAAATATTGCTAACTGTAAATAAGACCATAAGACATAGGAGCAGAATTAGGCCATTCAGCCCATCGAGTGCTCCACCATTCCATCATGGCTGATCCTGGATCCCACTCAACACCATACACCTGCCTTCTCGCCATATTCTTTGATGCTCTGACTGATAAGGAAAGTATCAACTTCCACCTTTAGTATACCTACAGACTTGGCCTCCACCACAGACTGTGGCAGAGCATTTCAGATTCACTACTCACTGGCTAAAAAAAAAAATTGATTACCTCTGTTCTAAAAGGCCACCCCTCAGTTTTGAGGCTATGCCCTCTAATTATGAAAACTCCCACCACAGGAAACAGCATCTCCACATTCACCCTATCTATTCCTTTCAACATTCGGTAGGTTTCAATGATATCGCCATGAATTCTTCTAAATTCCAGTGAGTACAGTCCTAAAGCTGCCAAACACTCCTCATATGTTAACGCCTTCATTCCTGGAATTATCCTCATCAACCTCCTCTGGACTCTTTCCAATGACAACACATCCTTTCTGAAATACTGGACCCAAAACTGTTGACAATACTCCAAGTGCAGCCTGACTTGTGTCTTATTAAAGCCTAGCATTATCTCCTTGCTTTTATGTACTCTATTCCCCTTGAAATAATTGCCAACATTGCAGTTGCCTTCTTTACCACAGTCTCAATATGCAAATGAACCTTCTGGAAGTCTTGCATAAGGACTCGCGTCCCTCTACACCTCTGATGTTTGAACCTTCTGCCCATTTAGATAATAGTCTGCCTATTGTTCCTTTTTGACAAAATGCATTATCATATATTTCCCAACACCCATATTCCATCTGCCACTTTCTTGCCCATTCTTCCAATTTGTCTAAGTCCTGCTGCAATTGCATTGCTTCCTCAGCACTACCTACCCCTCCACCTATCTTTGCATCATCTGCAAACTTTGCCACCACGCCATCAATTCTATTATCCAAATCACTGACAAACAATGTGGAAAGTAGCAGTCCCAATACTGACCCCTGAGGAACATCACTGGTCACTGGTAGCCAACCAGAAAAGGCCCCTTTTATTCCCACTCGCTGCCTCCTGCCTGTCAGCCCTATTCCTCTATCCATGCCAGTATCTTTCCTGTAATGCCATAGGATTTTATCTTGTTAAGCAGCCTTGTGTGTAGCACCTTATAAAATGCCTTCTGAAAATCTAAGTAAATGACATCCATTGCCTCTCATTTGTCCACTCTGCTTGTTGCTTCCTCAAAGAACTCTAACAGATTTGTCAGGCAAGATTTCCCTTTACAGAAACCATGCTGACTTTGGTCTATTTTATCATTAGTCTCCAAGTCTCCTGAAATCTCATCCTTAGTGGTAGACTCCAACTCTTTCCCAACCACTGAGGTTAGGCTAACTGGCCTATAATTTCCTTTATTTTGCCTTCCTCCTTTCATGAAGAGTGGAATGACATTTGCAATCTTCCAGTCCTCTGGGACCATGCCAGAATTAAGTAATTCTTGAAGATCATGACCAATGCATCTGTTATCTCTTCAGCAACCTCTCTCAGGACTCTGGGATCAAATATATGATCAGGTGCCACATAGCCATGCCTGTTTTACTAATATACTGAGGCTACTTGGAGAAAGGTCTCTGTCGGCCTTGTCTTATCAATTATGAGATTCCATAGCCCACTGAGCTGCCCTGAGAAGAGCCTGTTTGTATCCTAGAGTGGGACTCTTGGTGATGCCATCCACAAACCACGGATGATTAACTATTTACTATTAATATACTCTTCAACAGTTTCCTCATATTCAGTGTAGCTGTACCACTGTTTAAAAGTAAGGACATGGCCATTCCTGGATTCACTGTCAGCTTGCACAGTAACTCCTGATCAATGCTATAGTATTTCAAGGGAATGAGCCATTGTATTTTGCTGTTTAACCAACTCAAAATGTGTTCATATCCAAATTCAGAGCAGAAATTAATTCCACCAACCGTGTTTAATTAAAAAATATCTTTAAAGCAATGAAATATACTAACCATGTGGTTTTAAGTTACTTTTACAGCTTGTATAGCTTTGAAGTTATGTGCCTGTGATACAGCTACAAGTAAGTTTTTTTATTGCACCTATTCATACATGTACTTGCGAATATGATAATAAACTCGACTTTGACTTTGAACCAGGCTCAACTCATGAATGATCTCTGAAATGACTAATACATATGCCAATCAAACTCAAGAAAGGCAGGTGATACTTACTTTACACTTGGGGAGCCGCATAATCAAATAGAAAATTCATGGGCAGAGATCTGATCTAACTAATTGATAAGTGTTTTTTATTATAGTGATTTCATGATATGAAGAGTTTTGATTTTATTTAAATGTTCTATCAGCAACACCATTTGGAAATTGAGGCAAACTATTCAATCTGTATTATGTATTACATATAGAACAATGGTTTCAGGTTTGATTTTTGAAAAAGTAAGATGGTCTGATAGCTTTTCATAAACTTAGTTACACTGAAAACATACAGTAAACAAGTCTTCACTTCACAAATTGTGACCTATAATTCCATGAATTCATTATGGGATACATTTTGAATAAATGGGTCAGGGATACAGTCAATCTTCTCTGGTGCAGTTCCATCTTTCTCAAAACAGAGATTTTTCTCATCCTCCCTGATGGTGTTGCATTGCTAGGAGTAAATAAAATGAAGCAAATATTTGAAGAAAGAGCATCAAAGTATGTCAGTAAGCAGATGCCTGTGATAAAGGAAGGCTTGATATTATGGTAGAGTTATTTATTGAGATACAGGGCCTTCTAGCCCTTCGAGCCATGCTGTCCAACAAATCCCAGTTTAACCCTGGCTTAATCACGGGACAATTTATAATGATCAATTTACCTACCAACCAGTATGTCTTTGGACTGTGGGAGGAAACCTGAGCACCCAGAGGAAACCCAGTCAGTCATGGGGAGAACATACAAACTCCTTACAGGCAGTGACAGGAATTGAACCTGGATTGGTGGTACTGTAAAACAAAGTGCTAGCTACTATGCTACCGTGCAGTGATGGACAGAGGGTTGAACCACAACTTGCATGCAAGATCACGATATATTTTGCTCAGTCAGAGGACTCTTCTACCACTTACAAATTCAAATGGCAATGCAAACTCCCAGTGGGAACTGTGTCAACTGGGCAGCCAATTACAATATTTAAAATGCATGATCTAATTGCTTACTGCAATGTGTTTTTCGCTTGTTTTCTTTGTTGCTGCTGTTGGCGTGATTTTTTTTAATGGGGGGGGGTTTGTGGAGGGGTTGATGTTCCATGGTTTTCTTTGTATTGTGGCTGTCTCAGGTATGTATACTGCATATATTATAAATTTACTTTGAATCTTTGAATACATGCAATTTTCTGTTGCACAATTTTTGGTATTTCAAGTATGTAATTATCTGTATAAAACATCCTTAAAACCCATGTAAAATGGTAGCATTGTCATTAATTGGATTGGATTATGTGATAAAAGAGATTAAATGATGACCTTTTAGTCTCTTCCCAAGACTCATAATTTTGGTGCTATATAATGGCCGCAGTAAAAAGGAATCTGCACTAATGACAGTTGAAAGTAGCACTGAAGTACATTGAGCAATGACTAAGCAGTTATAGTGATATCATCATTATAGTCTAATGATCCATGGCATCATATACCACAGAGAGTAACTGGTAGCATTAAATCAGTTCTCTCAAAAGTGCTAACACACTGAACTGTACTCTTTGTACTAGCATTTAATCAAACTTTGATCAGTACCGTTGAACTTTGCTTTCTAGTTCCACCCGTGTGGCCTGCGACTACATTCACTGAGGTAGAAAGGAACCTTTGCTCTGTTTGTACCTGTTGGCTTCTCTGTGTTTCCGTTCTCCCAACGTTCAGCTTCATTGGAGTCAGTGAACTGAATACTAGATGGTGACTGAAACGGGCCCAAATACTCCAGCATTCAGTTAACTGCTCAAATGGTTCGAATGTCTCAGTTTGATATCAGAGAAAGTATACAGTACACAACCTGAAATTCTTACTCTTTGCAGACATCCACACAAAAAGAATTTGAAGAATGAATGACACCCAATAATGTTCTTCTACTCCAATTTTCTCTTCCTGTATCATTCTCCAAATGGACCAAATTAAATCTTTTCATCTTTGAACCTTTGCAAGGATTTTCCAATCAACACTGAGATCACCTAAATTTATTTTTATTCTTTCCAGTCTTAATCTAGTATTATAGATGTGATCTTTCAAGAGTTCCTCAATAAATAAAAGCATAGAAAATAATTCTAATAGTCAATAAAATTCATAACAAAATATAAGCATTAAAGTGTATATATTGCGGCACAATGGATCTGTGATTTGAGTACAGCATCATAGGAAGGGATAGCTATAATGAGAGCTTACGCTTAACCACATCAACTGGGCTGCCATTCAATATTGCTGGGCACACTTACTTAGGCTAGAGTCAGAGAACCTCCTCACCGACCCTCTCCTTCAATGGGAGTTGGATAGTTAGGTTCAGTGGGGCCATAGCTGCAATTAGTCCTTAGAAACAGCCCCAATGCACACTAATGTGAAGCAAAGCTGAGTGGAGCTTCACCTCCCAGAGAAGCATGCCTTTTTTAATGTCTATATTCAGACATACAGTATGTAAAGACTATTAAGAGCACTAAAAATAATTAAAAGTAACAGAAAATTACTAAAGTAGAAATGAAGTTAATTAAGAACATATTAAAACACTCACTAATTAGTTAAAGCATTAAACATTAGCTACAGCAGGTGATTTCTTGCCCTTACATGTAATCAATATTTTGGGGACTAATTAACTTTCATTAATGTGCTGTTAGCTTAGGATCAGGCTTTCTGATAATATATTAAAGAGTTGTGCACTGTAAAGCCCTGATCAGTTAGCTTAAGGAAGCCCTCTTCACAACAAAGCCTATTTGACACCGATGTTATTCTGCACCGATAGATGGATAGGTCATACAATCTTTAATGCTCTTTGTCTGTTTCTCTCAGTTGAATCACCTTGCTACCCGTCTTTGGGAATTTTAGTAACTGATTTCACCATATTCTTAAAAATATAGAACACGGCATACTGGGCACAAAAGTGACTACAGATGTTGGAATCCGGAGTAACAAAGCACTGAATGAACTCGACGGGTCAAGAGGCATCTATGAGGACAGCTGATGTTTTGTGTTGAGACCAGATGAAGGGCCTTTATCTGAAATGTCAACTATCCCTTTCTCTCCATAGATGCTGCCTGGCCTGCTGAGTTCTTCCAGCCCTTTGAGTGTTGTACCAGAATGCAACAAATTTTAGTTTTAAGCTTTTTCTACAGTCGGCCCATTTACCAAGACTCTAATGAATCAGGAAGGTTATATGGCAGTAACTATTTCCAGCACTGCCAATGCACACTATGTAGGATTTTATTCCTATGGTAATTCAGGACCAAGGTTGGAAGGAGGAGAAAGTGTGTCCTCCAAAAATATTGTATGTGTTAGTTGGACATAGGTATGCTATAAAAAATATTGTTCCTTTTCATCCAGCTGCCGTTCAAAAGTCATTCCAGAGTGAGCCTGGAATAAGCTGAGAGTTTGATGCATCTTACCTTGAGCCAGCACAACTGTCCTGAACTGAGAGCTGAATTTCAAGGTATCAACCCCCTTAACTTTAGTCTAGGAATGGGTGACTGACATATGTGGCATGGCCACCTGCCTTTGAATGGGCTGCTGATCTGAACCGAAAAGCAAAATGTAGTATTCTATTCTTTTAAATTTTACTTACACACAATGTTCTTAATCAGTTTCTTGCACTTAAAGATGTCGAAAGAAAAATATTGTGATTTTAAATTTCTTAAACTTTTTTGACATCTCTTACTATAGCTAATGACAAGAGGTATTGAAAACCGATTCGAAGACCTTCGAAAAAGTTTTAAGTATCTCTTGTTATCAGGCACAGTTGTGGGAGTATTCAGGATCCACAGTACAGGCCACAGCACTGTTCACAGCTTGTTCAGATAAGTGACTGCAGTAGAAAGGCAATTAGATCCACAGGGTCAGAAATGCAAGTGCATCCAAGAATAGCCTGGGAAGCCATTGGGCTTGATCAAGCACAATCCTACCTGTCCTGTTGCAAACACACAGCTTCTAGGCTTTTTGAGACAGCATGTATATCACATTTTAGCAAGCAGTAAAACATACTGAACTCTTGGTAAAATATTGTAAATAAAATACAATTTACAAGGACTCAAGACATCAGATTGTAAGATGACTTTGTGGGTGAAGCCTCAAATTGTAGTCTACTCTGCTGGACTCCAAAGTAGTAACATATGTAGACCTAACAATAACTTAGCAATATACATACAGACCATGACTGAAATGAAGTCACCATTTAAACTTATTCCCACAACTACATCCTGTAGTTTAATGTCCTATTTTCATTTTAACCTATGGAGTAAATAGCTTGGATGGAAAAGATATGGTAAGATGATTTGAGAACTTAGGCACGAACTCTGATGTCAACTTTGCTTACTTTATACAAACTTTCATGAATGCAATACAAACGCTTTAAGAATCTTGAAATAAACTTTTCAAAAACTTGGTAGCCATACATGTCTCAAACTCGTTCAATATCTCGGCTGAATTCTGCTGTTTTGCAGAATATTCTGTTCTCTTTGCTAATTTTATTTAATGGTGCAGATCCTACTAACTTCTGCTTGCTGGACCAGTTGATATGACACCACTGAGATAACCATCATCATCATTATGTGCTGTGTCATATGACGTGGGCAATTATGGTCTGTAACCATAATTGTTCTTGGCAAATTTCTCTGCAGAAGTGGTTTTCCATTGCCTTCTGGGCAGTTTCTTAATCAGCTACTGGTGATTATAATATGCAATGCAGAGGTTCAGGATTTTCTGACAAAATTCCAGGTGCCCAGCAGCGAAGCCCAGTCCAGCTGCTGGCATTAATTTGAAGGATGCCATTGAAGTAGTACACTTGGGGAAACCTGGATCTGATAACCCAGTGACTTCAACAGGGATTTTATCACAAAGGATTAGAAGGCAAATGGCAAACTTAGTTACTTAATAAAAGAATACTTTACATCATTTCAATGTATTTAATCATTATACATCTTTCTGTAGTTTTTGTTAGCTTCATTTAAAAATTGTCAATTTAAAATTATTTATTACAACTTTAATAGTTCTTCATTCGCTAGATGTTGGGGATATTTTAAAACAATTAAATCACGCGGCAAAAGCCAGCCAAAAGCTACAGGTGTCAAAGGGTATAGGAGCATTTCCCTGTTGGGTCCTTTCACTGAGTGAAGAATCACTGTCATCTGTCAATGGGCCAGTGAGAAAGTTTCTCAACACCTCAGCCCTGAGGGTAAGTGGATCATAGCATAAGAAGTGAATCCAGATTAGTGGAACACATTTTCTGGCACAATAATTCCTTTATAGATTTTAGTCAAAGAATATTGCTCTCCATTAGAATTAGAAGGAATGCATTGAGTATAACAATGCAGGCAACGTGGCACTAGAAAACATACTTCAATCTTGTGATTTGAATTTATTTCAATGCCATTTTCATCTAAATTTTAGTCATCCATTCACCAGACTCCTAAGTCTATCTCAATATGCAAAGTTTTCGATTAAATGATTCAGTTATTCAACACACAAAACTAAATTGACAATTAATGCACTGAAAAAAAGCCACTGCAATTTTAAATGAAAATCTGTGCTGCCATGGAACCAAGACCTATGCTTTTAGAGAAAATAAATTGCAAAGGTTCTCAACCCTGCATCTGGTCTGATGGAGCCTTGCCTCCAAAGCAGAGCAATAACCAACTGACTACATTCACCAGCAAAACTTGGAGCAACAAAGACAACTACCTCCTCTGCTCTCACTGTCCGCTGGCTTCACCTGGATCGGCCTGTTCATCTGTAAATATAAAGAAGAAAAAATGGTCATTTCTGGTCAGTTATGATAAGATTACAGCTGAAGTACATTTGAGAGTCAAAACATTTCCTGCATTTCTTACCAGTAGGTATTATCACTGTAATGAATGCAACTGAATTTTGTAAACAACACCGAAAAATAGAGCAGCAGATTGTGATCAAAAAGATGTTATTCTGAGAACAGATAAATAAATGTCTGATACCAGAGGGCATGCATTGAAGGTGAGAAGGGGTAGGTTCAAGGGAGATCTGAGAGGTAAGGTTTTTATTCAGAGAGTTGTGGATGCCTGGTATGGTGATAGAGGCAAATACATTAGAGGCTTTTAAGTGACGTTTGGATAGGCACATGGCTGCAAGGAAGATGGAGGGATATGGTCATTGTGTAGGTAGGTGGGATTAGTATTTGGGTTCACTTTGTAGCCGGGTTGGCATGACATTGTGGGCTGAATGGCCTGATCCTGCGCTGTACTCTTCTAAGCTCTATGCTCTAGAGGTTGTACAAAACAACTTACATTTTTTAAAGTAATCTAATAACTCAGACCTAAAAAAAAAACTAATTGAATGATTGTTGACACCAAGAATAGAATTTGTATATCCCACTTCATATACTTCATTTGATTTACAAATTTGACAAATTAAAATTAAAGTGCATGCTACATATAAGTTTTGAATTGAATTATTGTAAGATACAAAATATTACAATTCCCCACTGAATTCTTAGCCACAATCAAGCACACAGTCACATTTAGGAACCTGTTAAAAACTAAAGGCCATGGAGGTGATAGTATTCAGTTTGGATAAAATGATGAGTAAACACAACTCAGGAGAGGCAAAGGTTCATAGTCACCACTCAATATTGACTGAAGATTTTCACCGTTCACTCTTTGAAGTGAATTTACAGATTGCAAGTGAGATCTCCTAGAATGGTGTTAAAGAGTAAGGTGGCTTTGGTGAGATGAAGAGTCTTACGCTTTCTTCATGAGCCAAGAATGTAAATATAAAGGATCCACATTTTTAAAATATTTAAACAATACTGCGATCCACTGTTTGAACAACTTCAACGGTGGCCCAGATAGGCTGGAAAGGCAGGGTGTCGAGACTGGAAGCGGGGGTCAGGCCAATTTTGCTCACTCTCCCGTGATGTTCACTCCTCTTCCTGTGATGCTCAAGCTGTGAATTTGCTCCCGCTGCTGTGCTTCATGTCTACAAAACTCGGCAGTGATTTGTCCCACTAATATGATGAACTGAGACTGAGGCTTTGGGCCTACTCTGAGGTGCTCCGGGGATTTTGATCTGAGGACTCAGTGAGGTTCAGAATGCTGTTGCCATTGCTCGCTTCTATTGTTTGCATGATAGAAACATAGAAAATAGGTGCAGGAGTAGGCCATTCGGCCCTTTGAGCCTGCACCGCCATTCATTATGATCATGGCTGATCATCCAACTCAGAACCCTGTACCTGCATTCTCTCCATACCCCCTGATCCCTTTAGCCACAGGGGCCATATCTAACTTCCTCTTAAATATAGCCAGTGAACCGGCCTCAACTGTTTCCTGTGGCAGAGAATTCCACAGATTCACCACTCTCTGTGTGAAGAAGTTTTTCCTCATCTCGGTCCTAAAAGGCTTCCCCTTTATCCTTAAACTGTGACCCCTCGTTCTGGACTTCCCCAGCATCGGAAACAATCTTCCTGTATCATATGATTTCCGTTTTATTCCCCCTTCTCTGTGCGCATTGAGGGTTGGTCTTTATGTTTTATTTAGTTGGGTTCTTTCGGGTTTCTTACATTGTGGATGCTTGCAAGCAGACAAATCTCAAGGTTGTATAATTTATACATTCTTTGATAATAAACGTATGTTGATCTTTAACTCCAAACCCAAAATTCAGCCATCATAGCTGCTGGATGGCAAACATCCCCCTTAAACTGAAGCCTCACAGCAATTGACCTTGGGAAGACCCGTGCTGCAGAAATCACCATCTCTTTGTTTCCTTTTGTTCAGTGCACAACTTAAAAAGAGGCGAGGAGTCATGAGAGACTGCAGTTTCTTTAATGTGGGGCAACAAACAATCTGCTGGAGGAATCTGCAGTGTCAGTTATGGGATATTTCAGATCAAAACACTGATTTAGGGCTGGTAGTTGTTAAGGTACCTTCCCGCACAGACGCTGCTCGGTTTACTGAGTTGATCCAGCAGAGTACAGATTGAACAGAGTGCAAAAACTCCAGAACACGCCAAGCATTTAAGTTTGGTGGGAAAGGGAGGGTGGAAGGAGAACCCCTTGACCATGTCTGCATGCTTCTATGCATTGAGTTGTTGCCACATGATTGGCTGATCAGATATTTGCATTAACAAGGTGTACCTAATAAAATGGACACTGGGTTTAATTCTGCTCCTTGATAATCCTAACCTCTTTACAACTGATGTTACTTTTTGATCTTCTCATTGAAGGTCCTTTCTTATTACTATCCATATATTATCCTTTATTATCAGAGTAATACCCTCAAAGAGACGAATATTTCAGAATATTCAGTCCCTAGCATCATCACGTTATAACTATGAGGACCTGAGTTATAGGGAAAGGTTGAAAAGGTTAGAAGATTATTCTCTGGACCACAGGAGTAGGAAGGGAGATTTGACAGAGGTACACAAAATTATGAGGGGTATAGATAGGATAAATGCAAGCAGGCTTTTTCCACTGAGGTTGGATGAGATTAAAAGTAGAGGCTGTGGGGTTAAGAATGAAAGGTGAAGTATTTACTCAGAGGGCAGTGAGAGTGTGGAATGAGCTGCCCGGGAAGTGGTGGATGTGGGGATGACTTCAACATTTAAGAGAAGTACATGAATGGGAGGGTATGGAGGGCAGTGGTCCAGGGACTAGGCAGAATAATAGCTCAGCGTGGACTAGATGGGGCAAAGTTGTGCAGTGCTCTTTGACTTTATGACTCTACAATGGTTTTCACTGTCTCACTGTAAGTCAAGCCGGAATATAGACAGTAGTGAAGCCGGAGCCTAAAGCTTTAATCTTGCTGTCTACATTACATGAAATGGATATAGAACAGATAGAAGAGTCTTCAAAATCACTCTGGTTTTGCAAAGTACTCATGGGCTTGGTAGGACATGAAAAGAAATATGGTAGACACAAGGGGTCAATATAGTCATTTTGAAAAGTAGCCAAGAGCTGAATCGAAAAGAATGAATTATGCGTAGCTGACGTAACGGTTAACGACATCTTCTCAAAACTGTAGGTAAACTTGGAGTAAGGAAATTCTGGCTAAATTGCCATCATCCATGTTGCTGGCTACAACTTGGGCAGAACTAAGACAGGGGTTCTTCCAGATGGAATACCAGGAGTTAGGGTCTACATCAACAGGGTAACAATATTCAGATTACTATTTCAGGCGTACTGTATGCAAATTGACACAAGATTAGAGAGCTAAATGCATGAACCAGAGAGTGGCAGGGGAGAAACCCATTTTGATTTAAGTGTTTCTGCGAAAAGAGTGGGAGCTATTCCTTAGAGAAATGTTTCACTTGTGTCAGGCTGTATTTCATTTAACTAACAACCCAGATAAGGCTTTGAACTAAATTAATAGGAAAGTTTAAGGAGATAAACTTGGAAAAATGAACGGAAAGGACAAGGTAATAGTGCAGGGAGGCAACATGGGTAATTATCTCAGCATGTGACAGGAAGAGACAAAGCACACCATAGTGGAGCAGAAAGTGAACTCAAAGTTGGGAAATACTAATGTGTTACAATTAAAGGATCATTATCTGAATCCACATGGCATTCATAACAAAAGATAGATACATTTCATGCACTAACTGAAATAACTGATCTTGATCTAATAAGAATTGTAAAGACATGCTCGTAATGTGAAGGAGGCTGGGAATTGAACATTCCAGGATATACATCCAATTCATAAAATAAACACTCCACTAAAAACAGTTATCTATCTACATAGTTAGCCAGAGAAGGTAAGGATGATATTCGGCAAAATGAAAATTACTTTAATTTGCAAAATTTAGAAGTAAGCCAACAGATTGAGAGCATTTTGTAAACGTATATATGATGATTAAAAATAGAAGAAGAAAATGGAGTCTCTGCATAAATTAGCAAGAAATATAACAAATTGCAAACCTTTTATAATGCAGAAAGAGGAAGAGAATATGAAAATAACTGTTGACCCCATAAAAGCTGAGAATACGGAATTAATACCAAGGATAAGAAATGGAAAGCACTTTAAATTCGGGGCTCACAACCTGAGGTCCACAAACCCCTCGATTAATGGTAGGGAACCCCTGCTTAAATAAGTATCTTATATCTGTCTTCAAAGTGGAGAGTGTTAGAACATACAACTAATGATAGCTAACCAAGGTGCAAAAGTCCAGGAGGACAAACAGTAGAAAGAAAATAAGGTCATCAACCAACGGCTGGAATTTGCCATTCTGATGGTCTGCCTCTTACACTGGGTGTCAGATTCTAAAGCTCCCACGTCACTGCAAATGTTCCAGTGTATTATCAAGCCTTAAATATAATATTGAATTCAACAGGTGAACATTAAAATGGGAAATAGCAAGCTTTTGTAACCAAACATCTGTAGACAAGAAAATACTTGGGTTCATTAATGAGGAAGCAATAAAAGAGTACTTTAGAAAACTATGATATGATTTTACAAAAAGTTTTACTAACAAACTTAACAGAATTATTTGAGGGCAGAACTAATTGACTAGATAAAATAAGATGAGACGATGTTGTTGATTTGAAATTCTAAACTACACTACCTAAGGTGTTATATTAAAGTGACCACTCCTGACAGGACTCATAGGGTTGTGAATAATGCATTACTATGAGATTGGTTAATAGACAGAAAATAAAGGGGATAATTTCCAAATTGATAATCTATAATCACTAGAGTGGTTTGGATCAGTATTGAGTCTCCATGTCAAAGACTTGGATGAAGAGACAATAGATCCAAATTCATTACTTATACAAAGGTATGTAGATGGAGAACACTATGTGTTTTACGAGGATAATTGCATTATGGGGAGAACACATTGTGTTTTCATAGGGAAATATGTGCCTTACATAAATGGGCAGAAGAAGAGGTGGATGGGGATCCAATTTTAGAGGCAAATTAGAAAGGTGACACTATTAAGAGTTGGTTTTAATGGTTTGAGGTTATTGATGGCTCTATTCAGATAGATCTGAGTGTCCACACAAAGAAATCAAATATCAGCATATGCTTCAGCAAATGATTAAAATTACAAATGGATTGTTGAGTGTACAGGAGTAAGATATATCAACTAATTGGGTGGTGCTGCAGCAACAACCTCGCACTCGATGTCAGTAAGACCAAAAAGCTGACTACTGACTTTAAAAAGGGTAAGACGAGGGAACACACACCAGTCCTTATAGACAAATCAGAAGTGGAAAGAGTGAGCAATTTCAAGCTCCTGGGTGTCAATATTTCAGAGGATCTATCCTGTACCCAACATATTGATGGAGCTATAAAGGAGGTATGATAATGGCTATTTTCAGAAGTTTAAGGAAATTTGGTATGTCACCAAATACATTCATAATTTTCTAAGGATGTACCATGGAAAGCATTCTAACTGGCTGCATCATCGACTGGTATGGGGGGGAGCGGCTACTGCACAGGATCAAAATAAGCTTCAAAGGGTTGTAAACTTAGTCAGTTGCATCATGGGTACTAGCCTCCATAGTATCCAGGACATCTTCAAAGCACGATGCCTCAAAAAGGCAGCATCCATCATTAAGGATCCTCATCACCCAGGTCATGGCTTGTTCTCATTGCTACCATCAGGAAGGAGGTACAGAAGCCTGAAGGCACACACTCAGTGATTGAGGAACAGCTTCTTCACTCTCTGCCGTCCAATTTCTGAATGGACATTTGAACCCATGAACACTACCTCACTACTTTTATTATTTCTATTTATTTAACTTAAATGTTCAATATATCTATATTTATTGTAATTCACATTTTTTCTTTTATCATGTATTGCATTGCACTGCTGTGCAGAGCCAACAAATTTCATGACATATGTCGGTGATATTAAACTGGATTCTGATTCCTCGCAAAGGTAATAAATACAATATTATTGTAAGCCTTACCATAAGTGTACAGAGCTTTAGTGAGACCACACCTGGTGTATTACACATGGTTTTGGTCTAATTTAAGGAAATGTACAGTATATTTTCACTGGAGGTATTGGAGATAACATTCATTTGATTGATATCAGAGGTGAGGGTTGTTTTAAGAAGGCAATACTGAACATAATGGGTTTCTATTCTCTGGACTATAACAGAATGAGATAAATTCATTTTAAATTACAGTACAAGGTCCAGAGAGGACTTGACAGGGTGCACGTTTCTCCTGCGGAGACAGTTAAACAAAGGGCCAAATTCTCAGGATAGAAGTTCAGTCATTTAAGGCTTGAGATTTTTCACTCAGAGGATTTTGAAACTTTAGGATTTTCTACCTCAGAGAGCTTTTGATTGTTGTCAATATATACAGGCTTAAAACACGTGGATTTCCAGACTCCAAGGGAATCACGGATTATGGGGATTGGACAGGAAATTGGAGTTGAGCCCAAAGATCAGATCAGTTGTGATTATAATGAGCAGCGCGTCGGGCTGGAGGGTTGCAAAGCCTCTGCTGCTTCTAATGCTCTTCTGCTGAAGGTGAACATCATAGAAAGGGAAAAAATCCGGAACAATAATTCTCCACAGTGACAGATCCTGAGTTGGGCAACACCAGATTGTATAAAAATGCCCTTTTCTTCAAAGATGTGTGAAAGATCAGAGGTACCGCCATGAATCAGCAGGAAAAGGACTGGCAGGTGTGAGAAGGGACCACAGGAAGAAGGAACATTGTAAAAAAATAGGTTGTTAAAATAAATTAATGCACTGATTGAAAAATTACACCAGATAACTGCCATATTTTTAAAAATCACAATAATTTCCTATCCGCAGTTACTTTGCATTGCCGTGAACTTAATACTGTAAATTGTGAATTGATTTTCAATTAATATTTTTCTATTATTTATGTGTGTCACACATTCACAGCAAAAATTACATATGTGTCATGTTCTGAATCTTGTTCTGCGCTGATGATGAAAGAACTGCTTTTTTATTCTTCAACTATTAGGTTACCATGGTGATGCAATTTTTCAATCTGGCTCAGTATAGTTCAGAGTTGCGAGTAAGATGTTGAGATAAAAAAAAATCTGAAAGGATCAAGTCATTAGAAGATGCAATCCTCCTGCACAGGCTGCAGTGCAATTACACTGGAATAGCGACCTGTCACATTGGCAGAATAATTAGACCAGATCTGGGGTTCATCCTGGGTCTAGGAAGGATCAGCCATAGGAAGTGAGTAGCACACACACAAAATGCTGAAGAAACTTAACGGGTCAGACAGCATCTATTGAAAGGAATAAATAGTCAACGTCAATGTTTTAGGCCGAGATTCTTCATCTGAACTCAGCGGAAGGATCTGGCTTCTCTCCCTTCCCTTTCCAGTCCTGATGAAGGGTCTTGGCATAAAACGTCAACTGTTTATTCCTTTCAATAGATGCTGTCTGATCTGCTGAGTTCCTCCAGCATTTTGTTATTTCATTTATATTTTTTAGAATTTAGATTGACAGCATGGAACAATCCTTTCCAGTGCAAGGAGCCTCACCTACCTATTTAACACTAGCCTAATCACAGGAAAATTTACAGTGACCGTTTAACTTACACACCTTTGGACTGTGGGAGTAAACTGGAGCACCCAGAGGAAACCCAGGCAGTCACAGGGAGAGCGTTCAATCTCCATACAGATAGTGCTGGAATTGAACTCTGAACTCCGGAACTCCCAAGCTTTACTAGCACGTTGCTCTGGATTACTTTGGCCTCTGCAGAATCCCTTGTGCGTATGCAGTGAGTTGTAGGGGGAAGCTCAGAAAGTTTCCTATGGGTGGAGCTTATTTTTATTTTTCCACAAGATTCACCCTGCCTGGGTGATCTAGAACAGCTGGTCACATATCAAGGTTAACATCTCCTTCAATGTCCCCCTTATACATACAGTTTTAAGCACTGAATGTAGGTTGTAACACCTGGCTTTAGCCTGAAGAGTGCTGTAATTAAAACCACAGATGTCAGAGATACTCGGCACAACAGAGAGAATCAATGGAGAGAGAAGTACAGAAATGCAGTGAGTCCTAGAGTAACTCAGCACAGAAACAGCCCACTCAGCCCCCTCAACCCACGCTATAAGACATAGGGGCAGAATTAAGCCATTTGGCCCATCGAGTCTGCTCTGCTATTCTATCATTTTGATTTACTGTCGCCTCCTAATTCTATTCTCCTGCCTTCTCCCCATACCCATTGGCACCCTTGGTAATCAAGAATCTATCAGCCTCTGCTTTAAGTATACACAATGACTTGGCCTCCATCGCTGGTGATGAATTCCACAGATTTGCCACCCTCTGGCTAAACAAATTCCTTCTCATCTTTGTTCTAAAGGAAACTCCTTCTATTCTGAGGCTGGTCCTAGTCTAAGTAATATGTCCATTCTACCTGGGCCTTACTGATTGTTATGCTCCTCTATACTGATGCCTTTTGCCTGATGAACATTTTTAGTAGGCTTCTATTTTCACACACAGTATTTTGTTTTCAGATTTTGTTGCATATTCTCCCTGGGCACAGACAATTCACTAGTTCAAAGGACTCACAATTTATCTTTTCTTAAACACATAAGATTCTGCAGGTGCTGGAAATCATGAGGAACACATGCAAAGTTCTAGAGGAACTGAGCAGGTCAGTATCTATGGGGAGGAATGAGCTGTTGACAGTTCTGGTCAAGACCCTTCAACAGGGCTGGAAAGGTGGGGGGGGGGGGAGGTGGGGGAGCCAGAATTAAAAGGTCTTTTCTCCTCTAAAATCTTTGTTAAAGTTACCGTATGAGTGATTTCATGGAGATGTGGGGGAGTGACTCCCAATTAATTTCAACTGATCCAAAAGGGAAGAGATTTGCCCTGCTAAGCCACACAAAGAGTCTGCATGTGTGATGATGCTTCAGTACAGATTAAAAATATTCATTGGGTTTATAAATCCCCAAGAGATTCCACTCCTAAAATGAAAAAGACAAATCTCTGCCAAAAGTACTGAAGTCTAATGTTTACGTAATCGTGACATAAAACAAAGAGCCATTCACATCAAAATGACAGGCTTGGCCAGGGCGACTGCAGCTGTTACATACCATGTGAACGAGTAAAGAATGATGATGTATAATTACCTTTATAAAACTGATAGGCACGCTGATTATTTCACTCGCTGATAATTATGTTATGAGACAGATTCTGTTAAGTAATGAATTCTAATTGTAGTCTGGAACAATCATTAAAATGACAGACTTTAACTCTTCAAGGAGCTGGAGGTTAACATCCTGCTGATGGTATTGTGGTTGCCCATTGTTGGATTTACCTAATCACTATTCAAGATCCCATTTTCCACTGGGAGACACATCGATGGCTAAGTTTACAGCTTTTCTGAACAAATAATTTTATTCAAGAGTGAGTCAGCAGTTTCTTTCTTCCATGGCCGTCTGTCCTCTCCCATCAGATTCCCCCTTCTCCTGCCCTGTATCTCTTTCACCAATCAACTTCCCAGCTCTTTACTTCAACCCCCTCTGCCCCTTCTGGATTCACCTGTCACCTTGTAGTCCCTCCCCTCCTCCCACTTTCTTATTCTGATGCATCACCTTTTCTTTACAGTCCTGATGAAGGTCTCAGCCCAAAACATCGACTAGACGCTTTTCCATTGATGCTGCCTGACCTGCTAAGTTCCTCCAGCATTTTGTGTGTGATTATTGTCCACGGTTGATAGTAATACTAAGTAAGGAAGTTTAAACCCACTCTCTCTTGCAACGTTACTGGGTTTAAATATATTGTAACTGCATGCTCCTCTTATCCAAAAAAGTCATCATTTAAGGCATAACTATGACTGAATCTTGCAATTATTATTTACCCATCAGTGCAACTCATTTGCCTCTCTCAGTCAAATACATGCTCAGATCAATCCTGATCTGGGGCAGCACAGTAGCGTAGTGGTTAACACAACATTTTACAGTACAGGTGACCCAGGTTCAATTCCTACCGCTGAATGTAGTTTGTATGTTCTCCCTGTGATGATGGGGATATCCTCTGGGTTCTCTGGTTTCTTTCCACAGTCCAAAGACCGATTGGTAGGTTAATTGGTCATTGTAATTTGTCCCGTGATTAGGCTAGGGTTAAATTGGGGGATAGCTGGGTGGTGTGGCTCGAAAGGGGGAAGGGCCTATCCCATGCTGTATGGCAATGAATAAATAAATAAGTTATCACCCCACAGTCGCTCACCCTAACTGCATCTACCCAGAACAAAGGATTAATGCAATCCTAGCCATTTATAATGAATCAAATCTGATGTTACTTCACTTTCCTTACATACGTTTCTGCTTTAAACATGGATGATATTTTACATTGTGGACTCTCACCCTTTGGACCGAATTTAAGGTAGACAAGTGTGAGGTGTTGCACTCTGGGAGGACAAACCAGGGTAGGACTTACACGGTGAAGGTGTAGCACACTGGGAAGTGAGGTAGAACAGAGGAAAGTGGGAATTCAGATCCATAATTCCCTGAAAGTGGTGTCACAGGTAGATAGGGTCATAAAGAAAAATTTGGCACATAGGTCTTCGTATCGAGAACAGGAGTTGGAATGAAGTTTGATTTCAACAGTTAAGAGAAATTTGTATAGGTACATGGATGGGAGGGATATGGAGGGCTATGGTCTGAGTGCAGGTCAATGGGACTAGGCAGATAAACAGTTCAGCATGGATTAGATGGGCTGAAGGGCCTTTTTCTGTGTTGTAGTGTTCTATGACTCTTTATCTTGGAGTCTTAATTAGTCAAACACAGGTGTACCAAAGCTTGTTTGCCATACTCATATTAAATTTTCTCATCTATGTGGGCAGAGTGATTAGTTCAGTAATTTGTATGGAGAAAAATAGCTCACTTTGAAGACACCATTAATACTCAGTCAAAGCAGCACTGCACACTGTGTTACCAGGGGTAGCCCTGGCCAGTGGCTCACAATGTCCACTGTAGATTGGGGAGCGTCTTTATCAGTGGTTCACACTGTGGACTGGGGAATGACTTCAGCAGTGGTTCACACTGCGCACTGTGGATTAGGGGGATCCTGGGGAATACTGGGTGGTGTGGCTCAAAGGGCTGGAAGGCCTATTCCATGCTGTAGCTTCAAATAAAAATAAATAAATATATAAAAAGACAGCCAGTGATGCTACATGACAGGGTGATGCATTTCCAGAGACTGATGTGTTTTTAAACTAAAGGATATAAGTTTAGGTGAAAGGTAAGAAATTCACAAGGGATCTGAGAATTTTTAGAATTTGCTCACTGAGAGAGTGATGGAAACAGAGCTGCTGACAATATTTAAAAGGTAACTGGTAATTGGTTTATTGTTGTCGCATGTACTGAGAAACAGGGAAAAGCTCTCGTCTGCTTGCCTTCCAGACAGACCCTTCCATGAGTAAACTCATTGAGATAGCAAGCAGAGAGCGGAGCAACACACACACAAAATGCTGGAGAAACTTAGCAAGTCAGGCAACATCTATGAAGAGGACCCTCGGCCGTAAAAGTTGACTGCTTATCCCTCTCCACAGATGCTGCCTGATTTGCTAATTTCTTCCAACTATTTGTGTGCATTCCTCAAAATTTCCAGCATCTGCAGAATGTCTTATGTTTATAAAATGCAGAGTGGAGTGTGACCTGCAGAGGATGTGCAGTCAAGGTGTCTAGATCATCTCAGCATAGAAAGCTAGGGGCCAGGTGCTGGAAAATGGGCCTACTGGACATGGGTGTCCACTGACCAGTGATGGGCACATATATATCTATAGATCTATATCTAGATATAGATATATCTACATCCGGGGTGCCTAAGACTTTTGCACAGTACCGTAGTAATTTTACATATTACAATGTATTGCTGCCTCAAAAAAACCTAATTTCATGACATATGTATGATTCTATAGCTCAATTAAGGGAATCAAAGGATGGAGGTTAATGCAAGGAAATGGGAGAGAGTAGGTGTTAGTGGCTGAATGGCTACTCTTATTTCTTACATTCTGTGAACAACCTTGTATGATTGTAGATGTCTTATGCCCACAAATTTTCAAAAACTTTCAAGTAGTATTAAATGAATCATTTCAAAATTAAAAATCAAGATAAAGTTGAAAATACTAATTATAATGCACAAGCTGTTAAAAACAATAAAAATATTAAAATGAACTCATATTAGACAAAGATTTGTAAAGGATCTTTTAATGGAGATTGTATAGATCCTTTACAAGGACCTGATGTCAGAGGGGAAGAAGCTGTTCCTAAAATGGTTTGGGAACAGACTCTTCCTCTCTGCCACCATATTTCTGAATGGTCATTATTATCTCACTATTTTGCTCTTTCTATATGACTTATAGTCTGTATTTCTTATTGTAACCAACAGTTTTTCTTCTGCATTGCACTGTACTGCTGCAATAAAACAAATTTCACAACATACTGTATGTCAGTGACAGTAAATCTGATTTTGATTCTGATTAAAGGATCTTACCTCTCTCACACACAGCCTTTCCTCTCTATCAAAACGAATAGTCGTTAAACTTGGAGAAGCCTCATTTGATACAGTTGAAATGGGCAGATCTCCCAGTGTAACTACTAGGAAATTCTTTGAAGCGTCTCATGTCAGAAAAAATGCACTGATGAGCTGTTTGGAAATCTGGAACCTTCAAGATGGTCTACGTTTCAGGTCCTGAACTGCCTCACCCAAATGCCCATTGTATCTGCTTCAAATTAATCTTGTGCAGGTTCAACAACTATTTGTCTTGATAGAGGATAGCTTCTTCCACTTCTTCCACTCTGCTATCTGATCCTTTGTAAAGGAACTTTACAAACTCCATTAAAATACCCTTCACTTTTTCTAATTTGAGTTAGTTTTAATATTTTATTGATTCTAATAATTCATTCATTCTAGTTAGTACTTTCAATTTTATCATGATAAGAGGCAAGAATTTGAACCATTATTTTGGTTGTAAGCTGAATGTAGATCAAACAGAGGGTCATTGTATGATTTTTTGATCAGGGCTCCTGCCTTTTCTACTAAACTGGTCCACTTAAACGCTGACCTATACCTTTCATGTTGTATGAAGCTTCAGTTCTATTTTCCCTCCATGACCAGATTCCCTGAATCTAAATGAAGACTCCTTTATGTCACAAAATGAATCCATCTTGATAAGAATGACTGACATTTTCCATGAGGTTTGTTTTAAATAAAGAAGCTTTACTGCATTTACATCCAAGATGTGGCCAGCTGGGAGATCAGGTACTTAATGCTCATTCATTGGGGAATCATAAATTCGTCAAATTACAATTAATTGTGCAAAAAAGAATTGACAAAATAATAAGATTCTTATCTGAAGGTAGGTTTTTAGTGCAGATAATTAGCTTCTTTACCCTGGCTTCTAATCCTACTTGAGGCAGTGCTATATAAATGAGTAAGTGTGAACCATTTTGAAATCAGCTCATGTAGTCAGCATAAAGTGGGAGATTGCAGTTTTTTAATGATCTGGGATTCGATAATATTTCAATTCTTTGGTTCAGGGAATCTGAATGGTCAGAGTGGTTCATATTGTAACAGGAGAATGCACAGCCAAAAAGGGGTTTCAATTGGTGTCAAATACAATTTGTGGCTGTGATTCCATTGCATTCAAAGAGTCTTTTCAGTACATTAAACCATTGGCTATATAAGGCTGTCAGGTCATCTCATTTCATACAACAATGTTTGTATGATCTAATCTCAGTTCTATTTAAAGTAATATAGAACTTAATGCATTTTGCAGATCCAACTCTGAAAACTGAATTTACCTTCATTATTCAGTGCCCAATAAATAACCCTCTTAATAGATTTGAGTTATCCATTTATCACCCGGGATGATTGAAACACTCTCCCAGATCGTTCTGATTTTAATTTGCGTAGTATTATGAAGAACCTTAAAAATGGTACTCAAGTCATTGGAAGGTCTGCTCAGGGATGTGATATCTGGCCAGACAGACTCTCTGACATTTGAACTCTGATATCCAATTCAGTTCAGTATGAAAAGGGTCGTTGTTGTTGAGCTGAGTGCTTTAGGCTTGGAGAAGAGGAGCAGACAGCCATAGTTTTCAACCACAATGACCCGATTCAATAACTTGTACATTTATTTATATACTGATTTATGGAATGAGTGCATTTATGTATATGTGTGTGTATATATATATATATAAAATAAGTTGTGCAAAAAATAGAAGTAAAAAATGGCGAGTTAGTGTTCATGGGTGCAATGTCCATCCAGAAATCAGATGGCAAAGGGGAAGAAGTTGAATTGTTGAGTGCGTGCCTTCAGGCTTCTGTACCTCCTTCCTGATGGTAGAAACGAGAAGAGGGCACGTCCTGGGTGGTTGGGGTCCTTAGTGATGGACACCACCTTTCTGAGTGCCACTCCTTGAAGATGACCTGGATACTATGGAGGCTAGTGCCATGATAGAGCTGGCTAATTTCGGCCAGATTGAATAAATCACAGATGGAAAATAATATTAGTCTGATGTTCAATATTACTAATATGAACTCTGTTTAAATTCCAGATATATTGAATGTGGCAAACTTGAAGTTACTGAATGTCTCTGGATCAATGATCCAGTCCTAAGGATTCTAATCCAATAATTTAACCTATTCTGTACTCTGCTGTTAATGTCACGTGTGGATGATGGTCAGGTGCATTGTATAAACTGACCTAGCTATAATGCCCCAAAGGTCAAATGTTCTACTTAATCTCTGTCCAAGCATAAAAAGGAAGAAAGGTTGTTTCAACAGAGTCGAAGGGTTTTGATTACTGATGGAACTGCTCCCTGGCATGAGTCAACACCTTGTAGAGAGAAATGGACGTAAAAAGCAAGTTCATAGAACATAGCCTGAGGTTAGGATCTAGTATTAAACTGGTGTAGAGAGGGTTTTATATTATATCCAATCCATGTTGTACAACATTCTAGATTTAAGTGCTACTTACTAATTCCGCAGTGTGTTTTGTTTTCCAGCACTAGAATGCTCTATGCCAGCACACACACACTTAACCCATTCATGTAAAAATAAACTGCAGTTCAGATTTTAATGACTAGAAGGGTTGAACAGTGTGAAAAAAGCTGTAGTTTGCAGACACCATCACCAAATGTGCTGTTTATAAAATCATTTACAGGCATAAAAAGGAGGGATTGTGGCTTGAGGAGACTGATTCACTGAATTCCAATTTACACTAGTGACAACTCCTCATTGATTTCTCTGGTACTTTTCCTGATCAAACACATTAGAAACAATGCTGTTCGGAGACCGCGCCACAGGTAAGCAGCAGATTCGTACGTGCACAAGCCAGAAAAATGCGCATCTACAGATATTGCGAAAACTCAGGAGGCAGCTTCCCTCACAATCTAAGGCTTTAGATTTAAAATACACTATGATTCTTTTCAGAGCAACATACACAAAATGCTGTAGGAGCTCAGCAAGATCAGGCTGCATGAATGGAGAGGAATGAACGATTGATATTTCATGTCTTCATTAGGACTTGAAAGGAAGGGGAAAGAAGCCAGAATAAGGTGGTGGGAGGAAGAGGAAGGAGTACAAGCTAAGTGATAGGTGAAGCCAAGTGGGTGGGGAAGAGGGGATGTGGGGGGGGGGGGGGGGTTCAGTAAGTAGCTGGAGGTTTTAGATAGATAAGGTAAAGGAATGGAGAAGAAGAAATCTGATAAGAGGGGAGATTATCTGCAGCCGGTGCAAAAGCAGATCTTGTGGAAGAAGATACAGGTACAGATGCGCTCCAGGGATCTAGATTCACATCTCTTTTGACTAGGCGGAAATTAGATGATGAAATTGAGGAAATTATACGTAAAGTAGCTAAAATTAGCAGGCAATGGAAACTGGCAGGAAGTCAGCAAAAGAGCATGGGTAGATTTTAGAATGTATTTCAACAGAGATAGAAAGAAGGGCGGGAGAGATTGGAAGTAGTGTATATCAATAAAGAATAATGTCCTCTTCATGGCGATTTCTGAAATCGAAGAGATCTGGTGCTACAAATGCATGGACTTCTAAAATGGATAGCAGGTGAAAAAAATGAAAACAGAAATGAGAATTTTATTCTTACAAGGACTGCTGACGAAAATAAGACTAAAAATCTGCATAGCCCACTGCTAGAATTTAATGTTCAGTTTTGTTAACTTATTAGAGCAAGGACTCTGGAAATGTGGGAAGTATTCAAAAGGATAATACCAGAGATGTAAGCACATATTTCAGAAAGTGTTCAAAAAAGACTCATATCGTTTAGAACAGATAGGTTAAGGGGAGAACCTGCAGAAATATCCAGAGCAACTGAAGAGTTTGAGAGGCTCTACAATTAAAATTTGTTTTATGCATCAAGAAAATAAAGCATCTACATCACGAGAATGGTGTAGAGATAGGTGAGGCCGTGGCCATTTCATTCATGTGATTGGATATTAATCAATGGAGTAAACTAAAACAGGAAAGTGACTCGTGAAGGTAGTCACTACATTAAAGAGGGTGTTACAGAAAATATATGTACAATGAGGTTGAAGGATTGTGGGGAAAGGCAGGGAAAAGGACATGAAGAGTAATTTCTGCTCATTCTGTTCTAAAAATTATAGGATTACTATAATTGTACAATTGTTAACAAAAAATAAATAAATTCTTCTGCATTCCTGATTTTAGCCACCACACCCCTGGTGGTTTTGACCTCTGGTATTTCCAACTTGTATCTTTATCTCTCTTTTATTTGAGGACCCCACAAAAGTTACCTCATTCCTCACTTTTAACATCTTTGCATAGATGTTACTTCACAATTTTGTGAAGTACCATGTTGAAGGTGGTTTTGTCATTATTGAATGTAAAGATTAGGACATGGGCCATTGATTCTGTTAAAACTTTGAGATCTTCGAGTTTATCATTAAATATCCTACCTTATGGATTTGGAAACGTGCTACGCATTGTCGAAAAAGAGGCCATTTGGCATGACGAGAGATTGTGAGAGTAGGGAAGGGTAATTTTAAACATTGTGATTTATATGGAATATTTATTTTAAGGATAATAAGACCATAAGATATAGGAGCAGAATTGAGCCTTCAGCCCTTTAAATTTGCTTTGCCATTTCACGATGGCTGATCTATTTCCCTCTCAGCCGCAATGTCATGCCTTCTCCCTGTTTCCCTTCATGCCCTAAATGATCAAGAATCTATCAACCTCTGCCTTAAAGACACCCAATGACTTGATCTCCACAGCTGCCTGTGGAAATGAATTCCACAGATTCATCACTCTCTTGCTAAAGAAATTCCTCCTGATCTCTGCTCTAAACAAACGTCCCTCTACTCTGATACTGTGCCCTCTGGTCATACAGCAATGAGACATAGGTTGCGAATCTACAAAGGTCATACAGTAAAATAACTATGGGTGTGAGCTAATTAAGAGATATGGGAAGGCTTTCGGTGCTTGAATGTTTAGTATTTGGTTTGCTTCATGTATTGATTTTTAATTTATTTTTATTCATTTAGAGATACAGCATAGAAACTGGCCCATCCGACCCAAAGAGCCTGTGATGTCCAATTACTGATTAACCTAATATCCCTAACCCATACATCTTTGGAATGTAGGAGGGAACCAGAGCACCCTGAGGAAACCCATGTGGTCATGGGGAGAATGTATAAGTTCCTTAGAGCTAGAGGTGGACTTGAACGCAGGGTTTATGATAACGGCTACACTACTGTGATATGCTTAATAGAGGAAGAGTGGTATTTAAGGTTCAAACAACTCAATATAATCATCAAGTTCATAAAGGTTGTGAAGATGATGTCCTATTAATGTTCTTGCTCTATATTGATATACGAAGGGCGATTGATAAATTTAGCCCAAGGTAGAAGGAGTCAATTTTAGAAAACCTAGCACATTTATTTTTCAACATAGTCCCCTCCTACATTTACACACTTAGTCCAGCGGTCGTGGAGCATACGGATCTTGGACCTCTAGAAAGTGTCCATGGAAGGGTGATTGATAAGTTCGTGACCTAAGGTAGAAGGAGATGAGTTATTAACTTCAAACTTTCTGCATAATCACTCAAAGAGTTGAACTGCATGTGCATGTAATGAGAGCTGTATAACTCATCTCCTTCTGCCTTAGGCAATGAACTTATCACTCACCCATCTGTGGACACTTTTTGGAGGTCCAAGATCCGTATGCTCCACGACCGCTGGACTAAGTGTGTAAATGTAGGAGGGGACTATGTTGAAAAATAAATGTGCTAGATTTTCTAAAATTGACTCCTTCTACCTTAGGCCACGAACATATCAATCACCCCTGGTAACTTCATTTGTGATATTCACTGTTTAAGAGGGCCGAGTGGAGATACGTCTCTACCAAAGGAGGTTAAAGGTGCTTCTTCCTTCTGCTAGACTGCAGGTCACCATTGGGCAAGTGGTAGCACCTGATTAGCCCCACGATCAGGGTCACATGAAGTCGTGGGAGCAGGCGGTGGATGGTCGTATGAGCAGCTGTTGCATATCATAAGTCCTGGTTATGTGACCACTGATGTCAGGCAGACAGTCGCTGAAGAGTATTGATAATGGCTGAGGTCATCTGCCTTGTAAAAACACTGCCCAGAAGAAGGCAATGGCAAACCAATTCTGTCAAATAATCTGTGAAGAACAATCATGGTCATTGAAAGACCATGATCGCCCATGTAATTTGACACTGCACATACTGATGATGATTAATTTAACTTCTTTTTATATATGCACACACTTCTTACCACAATTTACAGTTTTTATTCTTATGCATTGAAACATACTGCTACTAGATAACAACAAATTTCATGACATATGCCAGTGATATTAAACCTGATTCTGATTTTAAAGATAATAATAAAATAAAGTGGTCTAACACCAATCTTGTTTGCTTTTTTCTCTCTTTTCTGTTTTATGTTTATGCTCTAGTAAGAGATAAAAAGACCATTCTATATTTTGATCAGAATTTTCTGGTATTCCAGGCTATGTCTATCGGAGTCCTCGTTATAAATATATTGAATGCAATGCCGCCCAGAGCCATTGCCAAAGCAATCACTTGTCACCCGCTACATCAATCAATGTGATTAGGTTAAACAAAACATTTAACAAAATGTGGAATAAACAATCGCAAAACTAATGTGTAAAATATGCCACCTTGGGCATTATATTTTGCAAATGATTCCTTACTTAGGGAGAGCACGAAACAAGACAATTCTGCACATCCCTTTATTACAGTGTAATTCAGATTGTAACCATAGTGCCAGAGCTAAAGCAAACTGACTATTTAATAAATGGTTGATGTCCTTAATGATCGATAGTGACCTAAACTCATCTGACATCAATAAATTTACTTCCAGGAAACAAAATATTCAACTGGGAATATGTTGCTGGTTTGAATGCCATTTATTTGTCAGATGAAGTGAAGAATATCAAGTGCACAACACAAGCACAATGCTCTATGGTGACTTAAGTCACTGGATGTGAAAATACTCAATTTGTCAAAAGGTTTGAATGACATGGTCAGGAGGAATTGGTAATAAAGACAGCTGGATTATACTTTGCATAACATACTGAAGCATCGCAAGCCCAAAATCAAATAACAAGCTACAACATATAGTTGGGTGCAGAGGAGATTTACAAGGATGTTGCCTGGATGGGGGAGCATGCCTTATGAGAGTAGGCTGAGAGAACGCGGCCTTTTCTCCTTGGAGCAACGGAGGATGAGAGGTGACCTGATCGAGGTGTACAAGATAATGAGGGGCATTGATCATGTGAATAGTCAGAGGCTTTTTTCCCAGGGATGAAATAGCTAGCACTGGAGGGCATAGTTTTAAGGTGCTTGGAAACAGGTAGAGAGGGGATGTCAGGGGTAAGTTTTTTAGGCAGAGAGTGGTGAGTGCGTGGAATGGGCTGCCGGCAGTGGTGGTAGATGTGGATGTGATAGGGTCTTTTAAGAGACTCCTGGATAGGTATATGCAGCTTTGAAAAATAGAGGGTTATGGGTAAGGCTCGGTAGTTTTAAGGTAAGGACATGTTCAGGACAGCTTTGTGGGCCGAAGGGCCTGTATAGTGCTGTAGTTTTCTATGTTTCTATCTCCTCAATTATTCTGGAAGCTCCTTTACAACTGCAGTGGACTGCTTATAACTTGGGCTAAGTCATTTCCAAAATGGCAGACTGGCGGATGTTTCCCTCACAGTTCAAAGTATATTTATTATCAAGGTATGCACACATCATACAGCACTGGGATTCATCTTCCAACAGGCAGCCACGAAACAAGAAACTCAAAAGAATCCATATAAACAAACAGACCATCGAACACCCAATGTGTTCGAACGCATTATGCAAGCAATAACCGCAAAAGCAAATAGTGTTCTGATCTGAAGTCCACAAAGACAGTCCCATAGTTCAGTGCCAAGGTGAGTCAGGGAGCAGCAGTCTGAACCGGCCCGGCCCTCACCTCAGGCCCTAACACTCTGACCTTTTCCATCTGGCCTGGTGCCTAAATCGACATCCAACTATCAGGTTCAATCCCTTACTCTGCTCTGGAGCCTGGACTCCACTGCCTCGATTAGGCGTGTACTGGAAGGCCCAAGTTTAGTGGGGGTTCATTGAAAACTTAAAAGTTATTTATTTATTTATTGATATACAGTTCAGAATAGGCCCTTCCTGCTGTTCGAGCCATGCCGTCCGACAATCCCTGATTTAACTCTAAACTCGGAACAATTTACAATGACCAATCGACTGTGGGAGGAAAGCAGAGCACCTGGAGGAAACCCACACAGTCACCGGGTGAACATACAAACTCCTTACAGGCAGTGGCGGGAAATGAAACTCGGTTCCCTGTACTGTAACGTGTTGAGCAAACCACAATGCAGTCACCCCACCTCTCCCGAAAGTTCCAGGAGTCTCCCGCATGTTGATAGCGCCTCCCTGACGCCCGCAAATTATGTACAATATCCCAGAAATCGATTGTTGCTCGCTGCACTGTTTGCAACAGTGACTTTTCTATTGTCCATGGTGGGTTAAATGACTGCAAAAGACATGTTGAGGTGAGTTTAACAGGTGTCATTCATTAGCATAGCTAACGTTATTTAAACTAGCTGGCTAGCTGCTAAGGAGCTACTCGATTGATGTCCTACGTGATGAGGCCGAACTCCCTGTAGACTTGCTTGAAGTTGTGATAGAATTAAAAAAAGACTCCATGATAATATAATACAATTTAATACAAGTACTTTTTTTAATGTCACATTTTCTGCATAAGACAATATAATCAGGATACACCTTATGCTTTTATTTCTTTTAGGGACCACAACATATTAGAGAGGCTAAGCGCAGGGAAGGCTGTTCAAGTATTGGTGCTACCTCTCTGAAATGAGTTTTTGCAGGGTGGGATGTCTGCACAATTCTGGATTGGATGCCTGTTTATTTTTGTCAGATAAGGCTTGTTAAGACAAGACGACTGGAAGATTCTGAAGTGTGAAAAGACAGAGAGGAAAGATTGCTGATTCATTCACATTTAATGAGCTTCTTCTAGTCTGGCTCTCATCTGTATGGCAGATGTGTACCTGCTGTTATTAAACGGTCTCATATCAGGATGTTACAAATTTCTCAACTAAAGCTCTCTTCCCAAGAGTCAAGCCATGATGTCTGGTGTTCTATTAGAGTATTAATCCTTGAAATACTGAGATTTTTTTCACTTGAATCTTAAATAAAATGTTAGTCAAAGCAGACAATAACAAAGAAACTGAACATTGAATGTGTGACTACACCGATGCTCCTCACTTTTTCACGGTAAGGATATTCGTGCACTCAGCAGACTGCGTCAGGGCACCTCACAGTCTCCAAGTGTTGAAGTGGGCATGTGTACTAAGTAATTAATATCAATTATTTTTTTAATAGAGCTTAATCAGAGCTGAGCTAATTCTAACAATGTCTAAAGGAGATAAACTAAAGAACGTAGCAGAATGAAAGATGTGCAATGATTATATGCATCAAAGGTAACTGGAAATTAGATGAGAGGAAAGAGAGAGGCTTTTTCCCAGGGCTGAAATGGCTGCCATAAGAGGGCACAGGTTTAAGGTGCTGGGGAGTAGGTACAGAGGAGATGTCATGGTTAAGTTTTTTTTTACACAGAGAGTGGTGAGTGTGTGGAATGGGCTTCTGGCAATGGTGGTGGAAGCGGATACGATAGGGTCTTTTAAGAGACTTTTGGATAGGTACATGGAGCTTAGGAAAATAGAGGGCTATGGGTAAGCTTGGGTAATTTCTAAGGCAGGGACGTGTTCAGCATAACTTTATGGGCCGAAGGGCCTGTATTGCGCTGTAGGTTTTCTATGTTTCTATGTTTTCTAAATATATCTTAGGTGCAAAACCTTTGGACATAAGAGCAGGGATATTCTGTTTTAATTAAATAAATTTTAAAATGTATTATTATTACTGTGGAGTGTCAAGGTAGCATAGCCGTTTGCGCATTGCTATTATAGCTCAGAGTATTTTGGATTTCAGAGTTTAGTTCTAACACCGCGCTGTAAGGAGTCTTTGTACGTCTACCCCGTGGAATGTGTGTGTTTTCCCAGGTGCTTCAGTTTCGTCCTATAGTCCAAAGACATAATGGGTAGGTTAATTGGCCATTGTAAGTTGTCCCACGATTAGGCTAGTGTTAATCAGAGTTGTGGGGTTGCTAGGGTGACCTGGCTCAAAGGACTTGGAGGGCCTTCTCTGGGCTGTATCGTTAAATAAATAGATAAATAAGATCTAAAGGTGGTATTTAGAAATTCACAGGTAAGCTGATATACACTCAGAGGCAACTTTATTAGGGACCTCCTGTATCTGTTAAGGTGGCTACTGAGCGTATGTTTGAGGTTTTCTGCTGCTGTAGCCCATCCACTTCAAGGTCCAACATGGTGTACATCCAGAGATGCTCTTCTGCACCGCAATATTGTAACGTGTGGTTATTTCATTTACTGTCACTTTCCTGTCAGCTTGAACCAATTTGGCCATTCTCCTCTGACCTCTCTCAAAAACAAGGCGTTTGGTCCAGAGAACTAAATTTTTCTTTTTTTTGTGTCATTCTCCATAAGCTCTAGAGATGGTTGTGTGCATAAAAATTTCAGGAGATCAGTAGCTTCTGAGATCAAAGCCCCCTGTCTAGTACCAATAATCATTCAACAGTCAAAATCAGTTAGATCACATTTCCTCACCATTCTGTTTTTGATCTGAACAATAACTGAACCTCTTGACCATGTCTGCATGCTTTTATGCATTGAGTTGCTGTCACATGATTAGTTGATCAGAGATTTGCTTTAATAAGCAGGTGTAGATGTGTACCTAATAAAGTGGTCACTGAGTTCAAGTGCAAGTTTATTGTCATTCAGCTGTATACATGTACAACCCCAAATGAAACAATGTTCCTCTGCACCAAGGTTGACAACACAGTACATGCAATTCATGCCCAACACATAAAGTAATATTATCACAAATAAATTAACAAATAATAAAATATATTCCAGAAGTTTCACAGTTAACATAAAAGGCATTTATGATTAAACTTAAAAGATAAACATTATAATGCTACTGGCATTTCATATATAAATAGTCCTAGGTGGTAGCAGGGAGTTCAGCAGTCTCATGGCCTGGGGGAAGAAGCTGTTTTCTATCCTAATAGTTCTGGTCCAAATGCTATAGTACCTCTCAGCAGTGGGCTAAGCAAGCAGCCCTGGGGGGCGCTGGTGCTCAGAGTGATGGAGCTTGAGATGTTTCTGCCTACGCGGACTGACTGTAGTCTTTCTGTCGAGAAGTCCAAGATCCAGTTGCAGAGAGAGATGTTTAGACCCAACGAGGACAGCTTACGCACCAGCTTCTGTGTGAGGAAAGTACTAACAGCCAAGCTGAAGTCGATAAACAGCATCCGGGTGCATGAGGCATCATTTTCTAGTTGGGACAGGATGGAGTGGAGGGCAGAGGCTATGGCATCGTTAGCGAACCAACTTGAGTGTTAAGCAAACTGGAAAGGGTCCAATGTAGCAGGAAGACAGAATTTAATGCAATCCATAATCAGCCACTCAATGCACCTCATTATTGTTGAGGTCAGTGCCACTGGTCGGTAGTCATTAAGACAGGTTACCGTTGCACTGCTGAGCACTGGGATGATGGTAGCTGCCTTGAAGCCTGCAGAGGCTGGGGACTGTTCTGGAGAGATGTTGAACAGGAATATTAGAACATTTGTTAAGAGGGCTGCACAGTCCCTCAGCAACCAATGAGATAGTATGCCATCTGGCCCCTCAGCTTTATGTGAGTACACCCTGGTTAGGGTTTTCCTCGCATCAACTATAGCCGGATAGAATGTCTGCTCCTCAGAAGGAAGCAGGCTTCCTCCCCAGCACATCTTTCCATGCATCAAACAATGCATAGAAGATACTCAGTGATATACAATCTGATATAATATAGATATCATTATTTCTTGTAAGGAGGATCAATGATGCCTGACGGCAACTCCTCTGCTTGCATCTTTAGTATCTCTATTTTTCCCATTCAGGGTTCTTTTGAAAACCCTGACCTGGAGTTACACGCTGACTACAGTTCTTTGTGAAAATGGGACCCGCTCTCGGGGTTTCACGACTGGCCATTATTCGGCACGCCAAGGGCGCGGCCTAAGAGCTTCGCTCGCCTTCGGAGGGTCGAGATTTCATGGCTCTGGAGACAGGGGGACGGGAGGTCAGTGTCTGGGCAGGAGAACAGTGTGTCGTGGGACATGGAAGATCTAAGGCCGTGTGCCCAGAGACCTGACGATCTTTGGGCACAGAGCTTGGAAAAAGTAATGCAACCATCTTTTAACATCGTAAGCCAGTGAGTTGTTTATTATGTCTCCCCTCTTGCCGTGAAACAGAAACATCTCTTTCTCCCTTATTAGTGAGAGAAGAGCCTGTGGTATGTCGAATACTGGGTGAACACACAGTCTTTGGAGTAACTGCAAGTCCGTGTCTTTGCAGTTGCTTTGCTCACGCTTGAGTGCTCGGTGGCGGGTGCCGCTGCTTTTTCTTGGCGGTGGGGGATCATTGCTCGCTGCCGCTTACGCACGGGAGGGAAGGGAGCAGGGGGGTTACTCTGGGGTTCTAACATTTAACTCTCATTCATTCTTTGGGGGCACTCCTCTGTTTTTCGTGGATGGTTGAGACGAAAAAACATTTTAGGATGTATACTGTGTACATTTCTCTGACGTTAAATGTACTCTTGAAACCTTTACCAAGATAAAAATTATGTAAGTCCTAACTCAACCATACTGCAAGCATATATTCAGTGTTTAGAGGTAACTATTCAAGAAGTGATCTCACTTCTTGCCAGAGATGGTTAGGAAGAGACAATGGCCATTGGCTTTGCAGAAAAACTCAATGTGTATATGAATAAAAATAACTTTTTAAAAAATAAAACACCTGTTAAGACTCCTATTTTGTATACATTATACATGTGGTATGAACAACAAAACCAAAGTTAAAGTAAATTTATTATTAAAGTCCCAAGGTGGTGAAAGATGTTTACATCACCTTTATTGGATGGTAACTGGATTGCTATATGCGGTTCTGAAAAAGAACTTTAACTGGCTGGTTTTAAAGCCCTAAGAAAAGGTTCAATGTGGATTCACTTAGATGCTTCAGGATTTAACACTGAAGTCAGCCTTAAAACAATAACACTGGAGCTGATTTAGGGAACAATCTGATTTAGCTATTGAAAATAACAAAAATATTTTAGAGTTTGATAAGAATTCCAGGGCTATCATTGCATTCCCACCAACCAAAACAAATTATTCTCACAGGAGAATAGCTTCAGGTTAAGCTATAAGTTATAAAATGAGTCATTAACAATGTGACAATTTGCAGGAAGTGAGGTTGAATCAATTTCTACATTTAAGACAAAGCTGAATCCGAATCAGATTCATCTTTACTATCAGCAACAGTTCTGATGAAGAATCTCAGCCCGAAACGTCAGCTATTCATTTCCCTCCAAAGATACTACCTGACCTACTGAGTTCCTCCTCTATTTTGTATGTGTTGCTCAGGATTTCCAGCATCTGCAGAATCTCGTGTCTCAAATTTATTATCACTGGCACATGACATGAAATTTGTTGTTTTGTGCCAGCAGTACAGTGCAAAGACTTAAAAATCCATAAACAACAAAAATATATAAACAATAACCATATAACCATATAACAATCACAGCACGGAAACAGGCCATTCCGGCCCTCCTAGTCCGTGCCGAACATTAATCTCACCTAGTCCCACCTACCCGCACTCAGCCCATAACCCTCCACTCCTTTCCTGTCCATATACCTATCCAATTTTACCTTAAATGACACAACTGAACTGGCCTCTACTACTTCTACAGGAAGCTCATTCCACACAGCTATCACTCTCTGAGTAAAGAAATACCCCCTCGTGTTTCCCTTAAACTTTTGCCCCCTAACTCTCAAATCATGTCCTCTCGTTTGAATCTCCCCTACTCTCAATGGAAACAGCCTATTCACGTCAACTCTATCTATCCCTCTCAACATTTTAAATACCTCGATCAAATCCCCCCTCAACCTTCTACGCTCCAATGAATAGAGACCTAACTTGTTCAACCTTTCTCTGTAACTTAAGTGCTGAAACCCAGGTAACATCCTAGTAAATCGTCTCTGCACTCTCTCTAATTTATTGATATCTTTCCTATAATTCGGTGACCAGAACTGTACACAATATTCCAAATTTGGCCTTACCAATGCCTTGTACAATTTTAACATTACATCCCAACTTCTGTACTCAATGCTCTGATTTATAAAGGCCAGCGTTCCAAAAGCCTTCTTCACCACCCTATCTACATGAGACTCCACCTTCAGGGAACTATGCACTGTTATTCCTAGATCTCTCTGTTCCACTGCATTCCTCAATGCCCTACCATTTACCCTGTATGTTCTATTTGGATTATTCCTGCCAAAATGTAGAACCTCACACTTCTCAGCATTAAACTCCATCTGCCAACGTTCAGCCCATTCTTCTAACCGGCATAAATCTCCCTGCAAGCTTTGAAAACCCACCTCATTATCCACAACACCTCCTACCTTAGTATCATCAGCATACTTACTAATCCAATTTACCACCCCATTATCCAGATCATTTATGTATATTACAAACAACATTGGGCCCAAAACAGATCCCTGAGGCACCCCGCTAGTCACCGGCCTCCATCCCGATAAGCAATTATCCACCACTACTCTCTGGCATCTCCCATCTAGCCACTGTTGAATCCATTTTATTACTCCAGCATTAATACCTAACGACTGAACCTTCTTAACTAACCTTCCATGTGGAACAATGCAAAAAAAATGAGGACAATAGATAGTGTTCATTGGATCACGCAGAAATCTAATGGCTAGGGAAGAAGCTGTTCCTAAATCATTGAGTGTAGATCTTCTGTACCACCTCTCTAATGGTAGTAATGAGAAGAATGCCCTTAGTGATGGATACTGCCTTCTTGAGGCATTGCCTCTTGAAGACGTTCTCAGAGGTGAGGAAGGCTGTACTCATGATGGTTGGCTAAGTCTGAAACCCTCTGCAGCATCCCGTAATATAGCACACAAATGGAAAAATGGGACATGACAATTAACTTCTACAGATTCCAAGGACTTGAAAAGCACGAATTTTCTGTTCACTGCTATAGTCATGCAATGGCATTGTTGTGGATGGCATCAATACAGATTGCAGTTGGCATCAGCTTCTCAGGGGAACTTAAAGTAAACAAATATATGAATTAGGAGCAGAAGGGCCTGTCAAGCCTGCTCTGCCATTCAATAAGATCATGACTGATCTGGAGGCAACCTCAATTCCATAAAGACTATAAGACATAGGAGCAGAATTAGGCCATTTGGCCCATCAAAACTGCTCTGCCATTCAATCATGGCTGATCCTTTCTTCCCCACCTCACCTCCACTCTCTGGCCTTCTCTCCGTAACCTTTGATGCTGTGGCCAATCAAGAACCTATCGATCTCTGCCTTAAATACACCCAACAACCTAACCTCCACAGCTGCCTGTGGTAACAAATTCCACAAATGCACCATTCTCTGGCTAAAGGAATTTCTTTGCACTTCCTTTTTAAATGGATCCCTTCCATTCCTGGAATCATCCTTGTGCTTCAAGGCCGCCACCATCGTCCCCGTGCCGAAGAAGTCTTCAGTGTCCTGCCTAAATGACTACTGTCCCGTTGCACTTACATTCATCATCATGAAGTGTTTCGAGAGGCTTGTCATGAGGCATATCAAGACCCTGCTGCCCCCCTCACTGGACCCCCTGCGGTTTGCATACCATCCCAACCGCTCAACAGATGACGCCATTGCCACCACCCTCCACCTGGCCCTAACCCACCTGGACAAAAAAGACACATACGTTCGGATGCTGTTCATAGACTAGTTCAGCATTCAACACAATCATCCTTCAGAAACTGATTGGAAAAGCTGAGCCTATTGGGCCTGAACACCTCCCTCTGCAACTGGATCCTAGACTTCCTGACTGGGAGATCTCAGTCAGTCCGGATTGGGAGCAGCATCTCCAACACCATCACACTGAGCACAGGG
The DNA here is from genome assembly GCF_048418815.1 of Hemitrygon akajei. Classification (NCBI taxonomy): domain Eukaryota; kingdom Metazoa; phylum Chordata; class Chondrichthyes; order Myliobatiformes; family Dasyatidae; genus Hemitrygon; species Hemitrygon akajei. Next base: position 19,020,224 of record NC_133136.1, read on the forward strand.
GCTCCCCAGGGTTGCGTGCTCAGTCCACTGCTGTTCACTCTGCTGACCCACAACTGTGCTGCAACACACAGCTCGAACCATATCATCAAGTTCGTCAATGACACTACCGTGGTGGGTCTCATCAGCAAGAATGACGAATCAGCTTACAGAGAGGAGGTGCAGCAGCTAATGGACTGGTTTAGAGCCAACAACCTGTCTCTTACCGTGAACAAAACAAAAGAGATGGTTGTTGACTTCAGGAGAGCACGGAGCGACCACTCCCCGCTGAACATTGACGGCTCCTTGGTAGAAATCGTAAAGTGCACCAGATTTCTTGGTGTTCACCTGACGGAGAATCTCACCTGGTCCCTCAACACCAGCTCCATAGCAAAGAAAGCCCAGCAGTGTCTCTACTTTTTGCGAAGGCTGAGGAAAGCCCATCTCCCACCCCCCATCCTCATCACATTCTACAGGGGTTGTATTCAGAGCGTCCTAAGCAACTGCATAACTGCCTGGTTCGGAAATTGTACCATCTCAGATTGCAAGACCCTGCAGCAGATCGTGAGGTCAGCTGAGAAGATCATCGGGGTCTCTCTTCCTGCCATCACGGTCATTTACACTACACACTGCATCCACAAAGGGAACAGCATTATGAAGGACCCCATGCACCCCTCACACAATCTCTTCTCCCTCCTGCCGTCTGGGAAAAGGCACCGAAGCATTCGGGCTCTTACGACCAGACTATATAACAGTTTCTTCCCCCAGGCTATCAGACTCCTCAATACCCGAAGTCTGGACTGGCACCTTGCCCTACTGTCCTGTTTATTATTTATTGTAATGCCGGTACTGTTTTTGTGCACTTAATGCAGTCCAGTGTAGGTCTGTAGTCTAGTATAGCTTTCTCTGTGTTTTGTTTTTATTACGTAGTTCAGTCTAGTTTTTTGTACTGTGTCATGTAAACCATGGTCCTGAAAAACGTTGTCTCATTTTTACTATGTACTGTACTAGCAATTATGGTCGAAATGACAATAAAAGTTGACTTGACTTGACTTGACTTGAAAGTCCTCTGAACCCTCTCCAATGCCAGCACATCTTTTCTTTGATAAAGAGCCCAGATCGGTTCACAATACTCAAGGTGAGGCATCACCAGTGCCTTATAAAGCCTCAGGATCACATCCCTGCTCTTGTATTCTAGATCTCTTGAAATGAATGCTAACACAGTATTTGTCTTCCTCACCGATGACTCAACCTGCAAGATAACCTTTAGGGTGTTCTGCACAAGGACTTCCAAGTCCCTTTGCATCTCAGATTTTTTTGATTTTTTTTCCCTGTTTAGAAAATAGTCTGCACATTTATTTCTATTACCAAAGTGAATGACAATGCATTTTCCAACATTGTATTTCATTTGCTACTCTCTTGCCCATTCTCCTATTCTGACTAATTCTTTCTGTAACCTTCCTGTTTTCTCAACACCACCTGCCCCTCCACCAATCTTCATATCATCTACAAACTTGGCAACAAAGCCATCTGTTCCATCATCTAAATACAGCATATGATATGCAGCATAAAAGGAAGGCAGTTCTGACACAACTCCTGCAGAGCACCACTATATACTGGCTGCCACCCAGAAAAGGATCCTTTTATTCCCACTTGCTGCCTCCTACCAATCAGTCAATGCTCTAACCATGCTAGTAACTTTCTCGTAATACCATGGGCTCCAACCATGTGCAGCACCTTGTCGAAGGCCTTCTGAAAATTCAGATATACAACATCAACTGCATCCCCTTTAGCTACCCTACTTGTAATCTCCTCAAAGAATCCAACAAGTTCATCAGGGATGATTTTTCCTTAAGGAAACCATGCTGACTTTGTCCTATCTTGTCCTGCATCACCAAGTATTACATCACCTCATCCTTAACAATTGACTCCACCTCGTCCTTAACAACTGACTCCAACATCTTCCCAGCCACTGAGGTCAGACTAACTGGTCTATAATTACCTTTCTGCTGACTTCCTCCTTTCTTAAAGAGTGGAGTGATATTTACAATTTTCCAGTCCTTCGTAACTATGCCGGAGTCAAATGATTCTTGAAAGATCATTACTAATTCCTGCACAATCTCTATTGCTACTTCTTTCAGAACCCTGGGGTGCAGTTCATCTGGTCTGGGTGACTTAAGTACCTTTAGGTTTTACAGCTTTTTGAGCAACTTCTCCCTTGTAATAGTAACCACATTCATTTCTCTTCCCTCACACCCTTCAACATCTGGCACACTGTTAGTGTCTTCCACAGTGAAGACTGATGCAAAGAATTTGGTTAGTTCATCTGCCATCTCCCTGTCCCCCGTTATTATTTCTTCAGCATTTTCTAGTGGTCCTATATCCACTCTCATCTCTCTTTTATTTTTTTTTATATACTTGAAAGAGCTTCTTCTATCCACCTTGATATTGTTTGCTAGCTTGCTTTCATATTTCATCTTTTCCCTCCTAATGATCATTTTACTTGCTTTCTGTAGGTTTATAAAAGCTTCCCAATCCTCTGTTTTCCCACTAATTTTTGCTTTGTTGTATGCCCTCTCTTTTGCTTTTACATTAGCTTTGACTTCCCTTGTCAGCCATGGTTGTACTATCTGACATTTGAATATTTCTTTGTTTTGTTCCTCATTTTTCCCAGAAGCCCACACCATTGCTGCTCTGCTGTCATCCCTCCACCACCTCCTTCCAATTTTCCTTGACCAACTCCTCATTCATACCACTGTAATTTCCTTTACTCCACTGAAGTACTGTTACGTCAAACTTTACTTTCTCCCTCTGAAATTTCAAGTTGAACGCAATCATATTGTGATCATTGCCTCCTAAGGGTTCTTTACCTTAAGCTCACTAATTGCATCCAGTTCATTACATAACACCGAATCCAGTATAGCAGATCTCTATTAGGCTTAATGACAAACTGCTCTAAAAAGCCATCTCATAGGCATTCAACAAATTCATTCACTTGGGATCCATTACCAACTTGATCTTCCCAATCTACCTGCATGTTAAAATCTCCCATGAGTATCATAACATTGCCCTTTTGACAGGCCTTTTCCATTTCCCATTGTAATCTGTAATCTACATCTCAGCTACTGTTGGGAAACCTGTATATAACTTGCCATCGGCGTCCTTTTATCCTTGAAGTTACTTAACTCAGCCCACAAGGATTTGTCTTCTGTGTCACATATTTCCAGTGATTTGATGTCATTCTTTACCAGCATAGCCACACACCCCCACTGCCTACCTTGCTATCCCTCTGATACTGTGTAACCTTGGGCATTCAGCTCCCAACTGCAACTATCCTTCAGCCATGAATCAGTGATGGCTACAACATCATACCTGACAATCTGTGAAAGTTCAACAAGATCATCCACCTTATTGCTTATACTCCATGCATTGAGATATAACACTTCGAGTACTGTATTTGCTACCCTTTTTGATTCTGCATCCCTAATGCACGGACACTCATTCTGTTAGCTGCAAGCTTGTCCTATCATCTGCCTGCATGCTATCTTTGTTGTTTTTTTTTTACCATCCATCCTTATCCTGAGTCCCTTCCCTTCCAAATTAGTTTAAACCCTCCCCAACAACTCTCACAAACATTCCATGTTTCCATTTTACCCTGGCAGGAATGCCATCATGTTGTTTTTTACCAAGGCCACATCGCTAATCTAGGTTGTTACTTACAGCCATATAAAAGGGAGATCAAGATCCAGTTTAGATATATGGATGGATTATTTAGTGATTGATTGAGATACAGTGTGGAATACACCCTTCTGGCCCCCCAATTTAACCCTAGTATAGTAAAGAGACAATTGACAATTTACAATGACCAGTTAACCTACCAACCAGTACGTCTTTGAAGTGTGGGAGGAAACCCACGCGGTCATGGGGAGAATGTACAAACTCCTTACAGGCAGCAGCGGGAATTGAACCCATGCTGCTGGTGCAGTAAAGTGTTGTGCTAACCACTACACAGCCATGCAAATTCTGGTTGTTCTTAAGAAAAGAAAATGTATAAACATATTCTAAACACAAGAGGTTCTGCAGATGTAGAAAATCTTGAACAATACACATAAAATGCTGGAGGAATTCAGCAGGTCAGGCAGCATCTCTGGAAAGGCATAAATATATACTTCTGCATTAATTCTGATAAATTTTGTATCTACTGAGGATAATGGGTTCAATGTAACATCACAAAGCTTTGAACAAAGAAATTTATTGAGAAAATGATAGGCAGCGTTTGATAGTCCTCATTGTGGAATACAAAGACTGAATTGCTGCTTTGTATAGCTGACTCAGGGACACTGATTACCAAGGATGTGCTTCATAAATGATGCTCCTCGTGCATTAGACAGATATCACAATATGCCTTGCAGTCCGCTGTGGGCTTCATGTTTACAAATGCTGTAAAGGTCACAACCCACCCTGAACTTCTGTGTTTAAGATCATTTCAACTGTCACTGGGGACTTTAGTAGCATGAGCCAGTCAGCCTGCAGTAACAGCTGCTGTTGCAAGTCACAAGGCAAGTTACAGATGCTACCACATGTCAGTTCATTTGCTTACCAATTGAAAATCTTCTTAGCATTAGCAATGGGAACTTCCAAAGATGTCAGGAGTCAGGGATGTTAGTCACTTGACCGGCCCTGTTCTCTCTTTGATGTCTTTGCCCATTTCAATAAGAAAAAATAAAGTCCAAAACAATATTACAAAATATAGTGGAGGAACACAACATGTCAAGCAGCATCTATGGAGGGAAATGAACAGTTGACATTTTGGGCAGAGACTCTTCATCAGGACTGGAAAGGAAGGGGCAGCAGTCACCCACTTTCTTATTCTGTTTTCAGCCATTATGATGGATCTCAACCCAAAACAATGCTTGTTTATTCCCCTCTATAGATGCTGCCTGACCGGCTGAATTCCTGCAGCATTTTGTGTGTGGTACTGTTCAATGTCTCATCCTTTCTGAACCATAAATGTGCTGCTTTTGTAAATGATCTTGGGCAAATTTCAGAAACTTTTGACACTTGCTACAAGCAGTATTTATGAAAACTTAACTTTAATACTATTATTAACATATTTACTCTTGCTTCTTCTCCCTTCCTTTCCAACCTTGCTGAAGGGCCTTGGCCCAAAACATCGACCCTCCACAGATGCTGTCTGACTTGTTAAGTTCCTGTACTTTGTCTGTGTTGATCAAAGCTTCCAGCATCTGCAGAATCTCTTGTGTAAAGAAACCCCAATGTCTCGCTTTCAAGTTCATTTCTGACTTCTAATACTGATTTATACTATTACCATTTAATAAAAGTTACTTCAATGCATTTATATTTAAACAGTTCATCGCACCTCTGCACCACAACTAAAGACTAGGTGTCTGGACAGATCGATGAGTTCACTGTTTCCCCTTTGAATCATATCATAGGAGATCATGCATTTCCCTCTCTCATCGGATAAGCATTGTTTAAACAATTTCCATTCTTCTTTAATGACTGGGGCCATTATAGGATTTTACAAGATATATTCACATACTTCAGTTTTAAGGTTGCTCTTCAGAATTATTCAGCATCCAGATATGACCAGAACCAAAGAGAAGCAACATCTTGAAATGTCTATAACCAAAGGCTCATCATCGAATTCAACAAACAGATGTTATGAGAAACATCCCTTAACTAATATATCTGTCACATGACCTATCCTGGCTACCATTTCTATTCCCATCACAATGGTGTCATAATCTACTGACGGCTCTTTTCATGCATTTACTCAAATCCTTAACTCCAGGTGCCAGCTCATTTGGGCTTTATCCAAATCTTCCAAGAGTAACATTAATCAGAATGGATGACTTAGCCAATGTCAGTCCTAACAAGAAGCCAAAAAAAAATTCCAGCAAATTGTCCTGGATGAGGAATGAAATGAGAATTCTCATAGTGAGCATTGCCCAATTCTTTCAGGAAACTTGCTTGTTCAGCTCTTATCAAGTCAACAGTGGACATTTATTAGCATATAGAGAAGTTTAGCTTTATTTGTTACACGTACATCAAAACATACACTGAAATGTATTGTTTGTGACAGATCAAATCAGCGAGGATTCTGCTAGGGGCAGCCCACAAGTAGTGCCACACAGCCGGCACCAACATTGCATGCCCACAACCTTCTCACCTTGACCCATATGTCATTGGAGTTTGGGACCACCCATAGGAAACCCACAAAGTCATGGGGAGAACATGATTTCCCCATGTCTTATGGGCAATGGGGGAAATTGAACCTTGATCGGTGATTACTGACACTGAAATAGCAATACACTAACCATTACACTACTGTGCCACTTAAGTCTTAATAATACACCCTACAGTTACTGCTAATGATGGATGTTAAGATGTGCTGATGTATAAATTCTGCAATCAGGAGTTTAGACAGTAGTTCTGAAATGAAGTTGAGTGTATTTTTTCAGGGAATTGCAGTGAGATTTTTAGTTATTTATTAACAAGATAAGGTTACCACTGGTTAGACTATCGTTTATTGCCTATCCCAAATAGCTTTCAGCCAATTCCCAGAGGCAGTTGTGAAATAATATTTGTGTGGTATTTGACACTCCATATAGGTCAAACTAATATTACTGTACCAAATGGATAGATGCAACATTCTCATAATTTAATAGCAGTCATAATTGGAGATTTATTTAATTACTTATATTTCAATTCAAGTTTCCTCATTACCAATTCAGATCTACAGATCAACTGTCAAATCTTTGGAAACTAAAATAAGAAGTTGCTTGTTATCTTCGAGATGCGACGACTGGAGGTGGGGGGGGGGGGGGGGGGGAGACGTTGGGGCTGGTGTGCTCCACTGGGGGCAGTATGGCGCAGTGTCCAGGCTGGAGTGTTTGCTTGGTAGAAGGCAAGCTCTATTGTGGTTGACTGAAGATTTTGATGGGCAAGGGGATCTGGACTATATACATAAATATTTTGTGTGGTTGCATTTTACTGATGTTCTATATGTGCTTGTTGTCTTATATGTGCGAGGAATGGGTCTCAAGCTGCAGTGTTGTCAGGGGCAGGGCATTCCACTGGGGTGGAGTGTGGTGTCCAGGCTGAAGTAGGTGCTGCCTTCCCCAGTGTATACTCGGTGGGAGATGGGCCCTATTGTGGTCAACTGTGGATTGATGGTGTGAGGTTTGGACTCTTTTACTGCATGATTGTGATACCATTTGTATTTGATACCTTGTGTGTGCTTTATACTGTGTGTGCCTGCTGATACTATCTTTTGTACCTTGACCCCAAAGTAGCACTGTTTCGTTTGGCTGTATTCTTGAGTATTCATGTATGGTTAAAAGACAATAAACTTGATCTGAATTGAATTGAAAAACTACAAATTGCTGGAAACACACAGCTGGCAAGGCAGAGAAATAGAGGGAACATTTCAGGTTGAAGGCCATTCTTCAGAACTGGGAAAATGTAATTATTTAACCATGCATTGAAATCCCAAATACCTTGGTGCATAGAGCTGTGAGCCTCGGTGTGAAAAGAGTAAAAGTACAGTGCAAAACAATCCATTTATTTTGCAAAAAACAAATGTTGGATGGGTTCAGAATAAACTGGATGAGACTATAGTCCTAAAAATAGGATTCACTTGAACTTCTCTAGTTTTTAAGCTATAAATACCACAAACTATATGCTTTAGCTGTCAATAAATTGATTTCTTATAAGGACAATATATAATGGCTTTTGATGAAAAATTAACAGAATGACTTTTTTATTTCTGGAGTAATTAAAATTGATGTAAAGTGTCTCAAATAGATTCATTGGAGCCTCGCCATTAAGAAAACCTTGAAGGGAGCTTTGAATTATGATGTTTGACTAAAAGGACTAAAATTTTCAGATCAATTAAAATACACTCAGCTGTGCTACTTCAATTCAATGTATAATTTTTATTTTAGTTTTTTCCATTTTGACTGTCATCCACCATCGATCAATGTTTTAGGCCACAGAGGTTTCCAAACCTCTGTTAATGCTGGTTGATCGGTACCTGGCTGACAGAGATAAAGTCTGAAATGGTATGGGTGAGTGCGGGAGTGACTTCCAATTTATTCATCATTTGTGAAATTATTTTAAAGGATAAATATTGAGAGAGCACCAGGTGAGACTAGTATTTTTGAATGACAACCCAGTCTGTATAATACTTTGCATCCTGCTGACTGAAAGACCCTTGCCCTATTGTGTTTCCCATTGTAGCTTTCCGTTTAATGTTATATGTATAGCTTATCTTGTGTGTAACCTATTGCTTGTGAGTTAATAAAAGATAAGGTGAATCCCCAAAGCATATAATGCAAGACATTAGGAAAGAAGTAAAGTATAAAAATATTTGGCTGCCAGGTTGTGTATACATATAAATCCAGTGACCCACAAATGAAACAGCATTATTGTCAAGACTTTGAAATTATGAGATTTGAGTTTATATTTTAAATACGCAGAGGAAGTTGCAGAGAGATTAGAGCATTAAACAGTACTGCATGGTACAGGCCTTTCAGTCCATGGTGTTGTGCCAACCCTTTAACCCACTCTAAGATCAATTTAACCCTTTCCTCCCACATAACCCTCCATTTTTGCACATTTTTTGAGAGTGTGTAGACATCAAAGGCTGGGCCAACAATTATTACCTATACCCAATTATTCCTGGACTGAGTGGCTCACTTGGCCATTTCAGAGGAAGTTGTGCAGAGCTTTGAAATAGATATATCATAATAATAATATTAATAACTTTATTTATAGAACAGTTTTCATACAGATGTATTTTTAAATGAGATAAAAGTACAAACATGAAAATGAAAAAAAACAAAAAGATGTTAGTTAAAACCAAGCTTTTTGAGGTCTTGAGCTGGAAGTTAGAAGTGTCAATAGTTCAAAAAAGCTGAAGAATTTTTTTTCAGGAAGGTTCTTTAAATTTAAGAGACCAGCAGAAGAAGACCTGAGAGTTTGAGCAGGATTATAAAACAAAAACGATTCTGAGATGTACTCCAGTCCCAGACCATTAAGAGCTTTAAAAATAAGTAAGAGAACTTTAAAATCAATTCTAAAAGATACAGGAAACCAAAGCAGAATAGCTAGGATGGGCATACCAACAACTGGTACATTTAGTTCTGAAGGTAAAACTCCAAAGGTCAAAAGGATGAGAGTGGGTGATGGTTTCCTGACTGATGGGAAGCTAAAAGAAGAACCAAAGATCAACTTTATTCGACATATAAGTACATTTGTATGTATTAAGAATTTGCTGTGACGTGTTGGTGCAACTTTCAACAAAAATCAACATTCAACAATTATAAGAATAAAGTTATATAAAAAAATAAACAGAGGCTGAAGTACCGATATGGAATTAAATGTGCTAAAATACATAAATTCTATCATGTATTTACAATGTAAACAGCTTTATAAAAAGTGGTTTAGTGTTTACTTTTCAGTGCAGTGACTGCAGTAATAGATAGAGAGGAGTGGAGTGGATAACAAGAATGTTTGATCAAATTAACTGCCTGAGGGAAGAAACTTTTAAGATGTGTAAAGCTTTTCTTTTATAGCCCTGCAGCACATTCCAGAATCAATCATCACCCACCCAGGATCCCGCCATCCAGGCCATGCTCCCTTCTTGCTGCTGCCATCTCAATACAACACCACCAGGTTCAGGAGCAGTCATTACCCCTCAACCATCTGACTCTTCAACTACAGGGAATATCTTCACTCAACTTCACTCACCCCTTCACTGACCTATGGGCTCACTTTCAAGGACTCCTCCTCTTATGTTCTCGATATTTATTGCTTATATATTTATTAATCTTATTTCTTTATTTTTGCATTTGCACAGTTTGTTGTCTTTTGCATGTTGGTTGTTTGTCCATCCTGTTGGATCTAGCTTTTATTTGATTATATTGTATTTCTTGTATTTATTGTGAATCCCTGCAAGAAATGAATCTCAGCATTGTATATGGTGACATATATGTACTTTGATATTAAATTGATGTCAAGCTTTAACAGGACATACTGCAGGTAATTAGAGTTCTTGGCTATCCATATATCTTGAAGCTCTGCCACGTGTCTGCTTGTTATTGCCCAAGAGCATGAGACATATTCATGGGAGGAGGTATTTTGGAAAAGGCAGTTTGTAAGGAGAATATAACCATACAACCATGTAACAACTACAGCATGGAAACAGGCCATCTTGGCCCTTCTAGTCCGTGCCGAACGCTTACTCTCACCTAATCCCACTGACCCGCACTCAGCCCATAACACTCCACTCCTTTCCTGTCCATATACCTATCCAATTTTGCTATAAATGACAATACCAAACCTGCCTCGACCACTTCTTCTGGAAGCTCATTCCACACAGCTACCACTCTCTGAGTAAAGAAATTCCCCCTCATGCTACCCTTAAACTATTGCCCCCTAAGTCTCAACTCATGTCCTCCTGTTTGAATCTCCCCTACTCTCAATGGAAAAAACCTATCCACATCAACTCTATCTATCCCCCTCATAATTTTGAATACCTCTATCAAGTCCCCTCTCAACCTTCTACGTTCCAAAGAATAAAGACCTAACTTGTTCAATCTTTCCCTGTAACTTAGGTGCTGAAACCCAGGTAACATTCTAGTAAATCTTCTCTGTACTCTCTCTATTTTGTTGACATCTTTCCTATAATTCGGTGACCGGAACTGTACACAATACTCCAAATTTGGGCTTACCAATGCCTTGTACAATTTTAACATTACAATGGAGTATATAATAGAGAATACAATAGAGAATAAAAATAGAGAATAGTGTCACTCTGATGCAGTGTCAGTTGTGAACTGGGAGAGTAGATGTGAAAATGATCAAATACTTCTAGATTTGGCAACAAACAATCAAATTTTAATTCATACTAATTTAGTTATAATAGGCCCACACTGTCAATATAATAGAACAACAAATTCCAAGAGTGAGCATTCATGAATATTCTTAGCTTACCAACAGGAAATGGCCTATTACAAGATCATTAGAAACAAGCTATGGTCTATTGCATGTCCAGCTTGTTTAAATAATTATTCCTGTAATTTCCATTGTGAACAACTGGTGAAATGTACTGGTAATTGAAAAATCCATGAACAAATTAATTTTTAAAAATTTTTTGTCTCATTGATGTGGCAAATTATATACTCTTTCATGAGAGCATTTTTATGAACACAATTATTAGGAATGTGAATAACAGGACAATAACACTTGATATTGTTGGAAACAGATGCATTTCCCAACGACAATATCTCAGGAATTACTAAGGAGATGCTGGTCTGTCCAATGTCACAATACTATTCAGAACAACTGGTTTCCCAGTGTTTGGCATTTTGATCCTTTTTATCGTGAACATTATTAAATTTTTGGCAACATTATGTTGCCAAAACAATATGTTGCTGGCAAAACTATGAAGCATAAAATCTCCTCTCTCTACGTTCTTCATTGAATGCATTTATCACTTTTCACTATTTTCTCTGCATCTTCAAACATATAAGACATTATATACCCAGTGGTCTCCACTGCTACCCTCCTCCTTTTAGAATTGTGCTCTTCATATTACATTTGGCTGAACTGTATTTATGTAGGGAGAGCAGTACCACAGAAATCTACGGGTCACATCCAATTTTGTTTCCATTGCTGTGCTTCACCATAGAGTCCACTAACAGAGCAGGTTAAATGATTTGTGGGCCCTCCATTCCCTCAGTTTTAGGTAAGTCATTGTTAGTGTATGTTAGACAATTTGATTCATCTGAATGTCTTCAGTAAGATGTGAGCAAAACACAATCTGCTGGAGGGAATCAGCGAGTCAGGAAGTATCCAAAGAGGCAATTAACAGTTGGTGCCCCCACACTTGCCCCTCCCAAATCATTCAGCCCAGAGGAATGGTTGTGACTGGCAACACTGACTGTGCATTTCCCTCTATAGATGCAGCCTAACCAACCAAGCTCCTCCAGCGGTTCAATTCCCGCTCCAGATTCCAACATCTGCATTCTCTTATGTCTCCCAGTATGTGGTTTGCTTATTTTTCTTTATCCATATGTTTAATTAATTTCTGCTATCCAAAAGAAAAGATTTAAATTAAACGTATGCTTAAAATTTTCAGTTAAACTTACTCAAGAGTACTTGGACTGTTTTGAAACGCATTTGGTTATTTAGGAATCTTTTTTAAAAAATGCAACTAGAACTGAAGGTAATCCAGAGGAATGTTTCGACCACTTTTTAACAACTCAGTTTTGTAGTAAGATCGGCCTATGGACGATCCCAACATTTTTTACCATTATATATTGATTTCCATTTTCTTGCATTGTTTTTGTTAATCACTCCATTCTATCTCCAGATTTTAAGCTCTCTTCGTTGACCATAAACCTACACGTTGTACATCAATATTTCCAAATTTTGATTTCCAGAATGAGCGGACAGGCAAGCTGATTTGAAACGATCTCTCTGCAGGGGTGTTTTAAAAATCACTTTTAAATCTCATATTTCAAGCACCTGCAGCACAATATTTTCGTGCTTTAGTTCTTTCGCCATTAGCTACCCTGCCGGCTACACTTGCAGCATTGGGGGAAACGGGGAAGTAAGACGAGGGAAAAATCTCACCGAGTGCAGCAGGCGGAATCCATTTCTACCAAGTTACATCGCCCAACCATGGGTTCTACCCCACTATCCCATTTTCCCGCCAGAGAGAGAGGTCACTAATTGTATTTGCTGGAAGATGTTTTCAAGAGCTGTGTCACTCTATAATGCCTATTGTATTTTCTCACATATTTCCAATATTCTTCCAAATGCTGCTGAAACACGCAGGAAGAGAAGGTTTATCCATTCAAACCCTTTCTTCTTGTGGGAATCGCAGACCTCCAGATGTTGCACCCCTTTCCTCAACGGGAAAACAAGAGCCATCTACACTAAGGAATACACACCTTGAAATATCGCGTCCAGAAGTTCTTGGGAAACAAAAGTAAAGACGCAAGGGACGTGGTTGATATTTAACACGGTGCTTCTGCGGCAGTGTATTGTCTGAGACACAGTCAGGCCAGGGTGAAGGTGAACCATCTCTGAGCAGTTTCTGTGTAGTTGAAGGGCTAGTAAAGGATGAGGTCGACTCCAAACTCGGCCTGACGAATGTGTCAGCGCATCCTCCTCCACTCCAATTTACGCGGAAACACTGACAATTGTTTCCTAACAGCCAGCACCTGATGCATCAAGCAAGACGTCCCATTAATTTCTTCATTATCATAGCCCAGGCCCGGCGTGCACTTAAAATATTAATTTGGCTATGGAAATGGGCATTAAAATTTTAATAATGTCAAACTCATTTGAACCAAGCTCTGGGGGGAAATTACGTTACAATTAGGATAAATACAATGATCGATCCCTGGCCAGAGTTCATCTGGTTAGCTTCCGACGGGCAGCTCTGTGAAGTTGTCACTCTCCAGCTGAGCTCCAATATTCGCCCTTTGGTATTTACTTGAACTCAGCCGTGGTCATTATTCTCTTCAGAGTGACCTCAGCTCGCCCGAAGTGATAGATCACCCGCGGACGGGAAAGCAAAGCGACTCGCCTTGGGCTGCACTTGAATGGCTTTTGATTGAAAGAGATTTTAATTGGACAATAACTGAGGTCATATGCAAAAATAATTACCAGCTTCAAATTGCCATTTACTCTGATATATTTGGGTTATTTTAATATTTTAATGGAAAAGTTAATGGTTAGCAAATACAACCCCGGTGCAGTATGACATTTTAATATCTTGTTAAAATATTAGCCTATTTTCTACAATGCAAGAGGGATATGTTTAGCATAAAAGACGGCGGAACGCTTTGTACTGTGGATGTTTTTTTTAACGCTTTAGGCACCAGGCGTTTTACCTGGTATTTTACAAGTTCCCGTTCTATTGTGCCCGAAACCTTATATTACAGAAGCGTTGTTTCGTATTCCCAGACAACAGAAGTCAATATCCAAATAACCCACTTCAAAAAGGATTGACGACATAAACTATGTCAGTACTTCAATGTAATTATAATTTTCCAATCCTCCAACTCATTTGTATCTTTTGTCCTCAGTACTATTGTGAATCGGGTTTTTTGATGTAGTGAAACTCCTGCTGATGCCTAAAAAGTCGCAGGTGGCAATGGAAAGTTAATGAAGGTTTTGGTGGCGACACTGAATCATGGGATCATGTTTCTGGACAAGTTGGATTTGGGTCATTTTGGCTGCAAGAGCCTCATTCTGCAGTGCTGGAGAATAATAACTGATGGTTAACGGAGTATCAGATTCAGCACCTACAGGGAAATTCGTGTCTTTACTGCAATAAGAGCCGAGCGATTTAGTTTAGTAAAAACATGACAGAAGATTGTCAGAGGAAACATGGCAAAGTTAATATGCAGAATCCAAGAATCATTCATATAATATGGTAGACAATTCTGTTATGGCAGATCTTCCACTTTTTCTCCTTTAGAATCTTTCTCTACTTTTGCTATCGTCGCTGGTCCGCTGGAGTTTTCTCTCTTTGTGAAAGTATTTTATCATTCCACAGGCTCTTCTCACCGTCTCATACCGGCGTTGAAATCAAGATCTACCGCACTGCTTTCTCGTTTTAAGTCATTCTCTCCTGGGATAATTATATCCCCCACCCCTCTCTTTCTCCCTCAATGCACCAATATTTAAGAGCAGGGCGGTCCGTGTTTCCATCTACTTTTTGTTATTTTTGTCTGCATCCCGTGCCTAGCTTTTATTCAAAAGCATTTTGTTTTCCTGCATAAACACACACATTTTTTTCAAAAGTACTTTAGAATGCACTGGGGAAAATAATACTATATATAAACAGACAAAACGCCTGTCAATAATGTTTAAATTTTAAGAGAATGAAATGTACCATCTTGCAAAATGTTTGATTTTGTTTTAACTTTTTACAACAGTAAGCAACTCCAATGTCTGACTGGGGTAAAAAAAAAATCTCTTAGAAAGGATTTTAATATATCATTTTGATACCACTTAGTGGAACTTCGGGGTTAGTCCTGGTATTATCTTCAGTACTGGCACATCAAACAGATGGTGAGGCACAGGGAAGGTTTCCTTTCATGTGCCATTGCTCAAGATAATACTCTTACTGAAGCACAGAAGGTAGCTGCAGGCTACGTAAACATTACAGAATCACATACACTGTTCTTAATTCATGACTAATATCTGTTTGCTGAAATGTTACTGTTAGCTAGTGTATTTTGAGCTGGTTTGTGTAGTGGTATGTTGACAATGCTTCACTGAGGACAGTAAAGGATGGCCAAGCAAACTCATGTCAAAAATCCAAAACAACAAGAAGAACATTTTTTTAAAACAGAAAGATAATTTGAAAATGAATTCCTTCCTTGCCTGCTGAGTACTCAGGCCAATTAAAAAAAAATATTCATTGTTTTAAATATAGCATTTGGTATGAAAAAATCGCACCAATAACCTCAGCAATAATCCTTTCACTAAATCTCCTTTCCAGTTTTAAGGTAAAATATTTTCCATAACAAGTGTATAAAACCCTGTTGTAACTGCTGAGATTCTAAGTGTCATTATTTAATCTGATGGACATCTGCCTCAGTTCTCTTTACAGTGATGATTGTTCTAAATTTTACACTTTTTGACTGAACTTAAATGTATTGCTCTTCTCCCTGAAGCCAAATTTTTGCACTTCTTCCAATTAAAATTGATTGAATTTTAATGATCCCACAGTTATATATAAAGATATTCAAAGCCCAGAATTACTCTATAGTAGGCTTACAACTCTGAGTCAGAAATTTGTGGGTTCTATCTCACTCTCTTATGCAAACATATGTTTCACTGTGATGCTGATGAAGTAACATCTTGTCAGAAGTACTGTCTTTCAGAGGAGCATTCAACAAAAAACTCTTCATGCCTGTTAAGCCATTGCTTTGGAATTTAGATCAACTGTATAGCTCACAATATACATTCAGTAGCCACTTTATTAGGTGCACATGTACAAATATCTAATCAGCCAATCATGTGGCAGTAAGTCAATGCATAAAAGCTTGCCTACATGGTCAAGAGTTCAGTTGTTGTACAGCCCAAATATTACAGTGGGGAAGGAATATAATCTTAGTGACTTTGACTGTGAAATGATAGTTGGTGACAGATGGGATGGTTTGCATGCCTCAGAAACTACTGATCTCCCGGAATTTTCACACACAACTGTCCTTAGAGTTTACAGAGAATGGCACAATAAATGAATAAATAAATAGATCCTATGAGTGGCATTTCTGTGGGTGAATGCCTTGTTAATGAGAGAAACTAGAGGAGGGTGGTCGGAGTGGTTCAAGCTGACAGGAATGTGACAGTGACTGAAATAATGATGTAATACAACAGTGGTGTGCAGAAGGGTATCGCTGAATACACAATACATCAAACCTTGAACTGGATGGGCCAAAGCATCCAGTTTGCACTCAAATGAGTGAAGAATTATGTTCACAATGTAACTTCCTATGGAAATAAAATTTAAAGGGAGGGGACAATTCAAAGCACATTTTCTAATGCATCACTAAGTGACTACAAAAGTGTTGCACACAGCCCAGCCCAGTCCATCACAGGAAAACCGCTCCCCACCATTCAGCACATCTACAAAGAGTTCTGCCACAAGAAAGCAACATTGATCATCAAGGACCTCCACCATCCAGGCCATACTCTCTGCTGCCATTTGGTAGGAGGTACAAGGCATTTTATACCCTGCATTTGAACACATGACCAGGGTCAGGAACAGTTATTACCTTTCAACCATCAGGCTCCTGAATCAGCGTGGGTAATCTCATTCATCTGAACAATGAACTCACCTCACCTCAGAACCTATAGACTCAATTTCAAAGAACCTACAACTGATGTTCTTTAGTATATTTTTTAGTATTTCTGTAATTTTGTCTTTTGCATTTGGTTGATCATCAGTTTTGTTTGTGTGTTTACTCTGGCTTCTCCCCCTTCCTTTCCAGTCCTGGTGATAGGTCTCGGCTTGAAGTATTGACTGTTTACTCTTTACCATAGATGCTGTCTGGTCTGCTGTGTTCCTTCAGCATTTTGTGTGTATTGCTTTGGATTTCCAGCATTTGCAGTTTTTCTCTTGTCTGTGTGTAGTTTCTATCCAATACACAGATTCTATTGTATTTCTTTGTTCTACTGTGAATGTCTGAAAGAAAATGAATTTCAGAGTCGTATATGGTGACATATATGTACTTTTATAATAAATTTACTTCAAAGTTTTGCACTTTGAAGTGCGAGACATGAAGTGTCTTAATGTCTTTGGATGGACTTGAAAGGCTTTCAAGCACAGTTATGATCTTTACTTGTGCTGAAGGAGGGTGGGAACAAGAAATCATGGCATAATTAAAGAAAAAGAAACAGCCCTCATGATATATGCTGGAGCAGTCCACCAGAGTATATGCTGTCTTAGATATACATGAGGAAATTGTGATACTGTACACCATTTTGTGACATCCTCTGAAAACCCAGCATTATCACAGAAGTAGAGGCAGGTGGCAGGGTGCTGCTAAACAGTACTTTACTTGGCTAAAATAGCAATTTGTCTCTATGGAAAGCATTGTTCCACATATGTCTTTTCATTGGTATAGATCAAGAAAGTCAGGTCCATATGACCTTTGCATGGTAGCTCGTAACAGGATTCTCAAAGTCATTGAAAGAATTTTGGTGGGTCTGTTCAATGGTTAAACACTTTGACATACTGTTCTTTATATAGAGACTGTGAACAATTTCTGATTGAAATTCTGTTTTGAGAATTGTGACTTTCTTACTCCATTTTTTTTGTTTTATATTCTTTCTTTTGAAGACAGCAAGCTGTGACCAACAACAAAAAAATGTGTGGTTCCAATATAAAAAGATGTATGGGAAAGATTATGCACCTGCAGCTTACGTCTTTCATTAGAATCAATCTGTTTTCAAAAGTACCTGTGCTGAATGTTACTTACTAAATTTTGGGAACTATTGTATGTAGCAATCTTTTTCCAGTCTTCTACAGCTTTAAATAAGCCACAAAATTATTTTACAATCCGTTAGATCCTCAGAAAAGTTCAATTAGCCTTTTATTTCTCAGAGAAGCCTCAAAACATGCTGAAAAGAAAAAAAAATCAAAGAAGTTGCAGATGCTGGAAACTTAAAATGTAAAAATAAAAAATAAAAGAAAAATGTAACAGGTCAAGCTATGGAAACAAAAAGAGAGATAATACTTCAAGTCAAAACCCCTTTGTTAGAACTGGGAAAATACACAAGATGTTGGAGAAACTCAGCAGGTCAGGCAACATCTAAGGGAATGAATAAACAGTTGACATTTCAGGCCAGGACTCTTCTTCAAGACTGGAAAGGAAGGGAGAAGAGAGTGGGAAAAAAAGGTCGGGGAAGGGGAAGGAAGATAACTAGAATGTGATGGGTAGGAAAGGTAAAGGGCTGGAGAGGAAATAATCAGGAGATGAGAGTGAACTATAGGAGAAAAGGAGGGAGGATTGGACCCAGGAAGAGGTGACTGGCAGGTGAGAAGAAGTAAGATGCCAGAGTGGGCAATGGTAGAAGAGAGGAGGGGGAAGGAGAAATTAAAATTCATGCTATCAGGTTGGAAGCTACCCAGACGAAATATAAGGTGTTGCTCCTCGACCCTGAGGGTGGCCTTATTGTGGCACAAGAGGAGATCAGGGACCAACATGTCGGAATGGGAATGGGAATTAAAATGTTTGCCCACTTGTAAATTCCACTTTTGACAGATGGGATGGACGATGGTGCATGACAAAACTGTTCCCCAATTTACGTTGGGTCTCACAGATGTAGAGGAGGCCACATTGGTAGCACTGAACACAATAGATGACCCCAGCAGAATCGCAGGTGAAATGTTGCCACATCTA
Organism: Hemitrygon akajei; assembly: GCF_048418815.1. NCBI lineage: Eukaryota > Metazoa > Chordata > Chondrichthyes > Myliobatiformes > Dasyatidae > Hemitrygon > Hemitrygon akajei. The sequence goes on from NC_133136.1 coordinate 19,039,162, forward strand.
ATGGGACTGTTTGGGACACCGAAAGGAAGCTTTTTAAACTGCAGGGACAGTTGGAAGTGTGACGGTAGGGTAAAACAGGAGTACCCATGGAGGTAAGCAGTAAACAAGGTATCTGAGCATTGAGTGAATGGGAGCCATCAGAGTATGAGCACAAAGAATAAAGAATGCAAAAGTTGTGAAATGTAGAGGAGGAACGCTCAGGGTGCCCAAGGGCTGGGCAATAAAAGGGAAAGGAGAACAAACAAAACATGTTGAGTCTATATCTTAGGTGGGTGACTGACTCAAACAGGAATTAAGTTACCTAGTACTGAGTCCAGAAGGCTGCAAAGAGCCTAGACAAAAGATGAGGTACTATTGCTCAAGCTTGTGTTGGGACTGATGCTGGCCTCAACCTGTATCCTCCCACCATGGCCTCTGGCAGATAGTACCACACTCGCACAACCCTCCGAGGGGGAGTTTCTTCAGACACAGTGGGTATGAGTGTGGAACAAACTGCCAGCCAAAATGGTGGATACAGGTTCGATTTCAACATTAAAAAAGAAGTATGTGGATGGAAGATGTATGGCAGGTTATGGTTTTTGTGCAGGTTGTTGGGACAGTTTAGAACAGACTAGATGGGCTGCAGGGCCTGTTTCTTTGATGTAGTGCTCTATGACTCTATGCCTCAAGCTTGCACTGGTCCTTTACTCTTCCTGAATTGTGATATCCTCTCTACCATTGTTAACAAAGCTCTCAATCACACCCTTGGTCCTCCTCTTTCAACTCACCAATCTCTGCACGTAATAGACCATTCTCCACAATTCCCGACAGCTCCAAAGATGTTCGATGACTACACTTCTTCCTTTCCCACGTTTTCAGAATTTTGCAGGTCCATTCTCTTCCCAGCTTACTCACCTGCTCTTCCGTACCAAACAAACAATCACATGCTTCCCAACCTCTCCCTTACAAAAACATTTGTTCTTTGACCACTGCAGTTTCCTCTACCCAGGGGGTGGATACATGCTCCGTGTGAAGATGTGGTTCATTCACTGCAATTGGTGTTCATCGTGTGGTCTCCTTCACATTGAGAAACCTCATGTAGATTGGGTGACTGCTTTGTGGAGCACCCACTTTGTGGGGGTGACACTTCTCTTTAATTCTTCATATTTGGCTTCCTACACCATTTCAACAAGGCCCAACGCAAGCCTGAGGAACAGCACCTGCCTGAATCATTTTAATTCTACTTCTCAATACTTCCAGGTGGCCACCAATTTAAATTCTACTTCCCATTCACGTTCCAGCATGCTGGTCCACAGGCTCCTCGACTGCCATGATAGGCCTTCCTCAGGTTGGAGGAGCAACAATTCATATTCCATCTGGGTAGCCTCCAATCTGATGGCATGGACACTGAGTACTCCAACTTCTGGGAATTTCTTTTCCGTCCCTCCCCCTCTTTTTCCATTTCCCAATCAGGCTCCCCTAGCTGCCCCCCCCCCCCCCCCACTTTTTTTGACTTTGACTCCTCATCTCTTTTTTCCTGTCTTGCCGAAGAGTCTCGGCCTCTAACGTCAACTGTACTCTTTTCCATTGATGCTGCCTGGCCTGTTGAGTTCCTCCAGCATTTTGGGTGTGTTGCTTGGATTTCCCGCATCTGCGGATTTTCTCTTGCTTGTGACTGGCTTCCTGCTCACTGCTTCCCTTCTCCTCACCTGCCCATGACCACCCCTTGGTGTCACTTTTCCTTCCCTTTCTCTCCCGGTTCACTCTCCTCTCCTATCAGATCCTTCCTTCAGCTCTTTACCTTTTTAACCTATCATCTCCCAGTTTCTCATTTCAGCCCTCCTCCCCCACCCACCCACCTTCCACTTCACCTTGTCTCACCTACCTTCTTCACCTCCCACCTTCTTATTCTGGCTTCCTCCCTCTTCTCGCCAGTCCCAATGAAGGTCTCATCCTGAAATACTGAGTCTTTATTCCACTCCATAGATGCTACCTGATCTACTGAGTTCCTCCAGCATTTTGTGTGTGTTGCTTTACTTTTCTAGCATCTGCAGAATCTCTTTTGTCCGTGTTATTGCTTTTCGGACTTTGTACTGAATTCTACAACTCCAGGTCACCTGATTTCTGTCTGTATCAGATATCCATCTGTGATATTGCCTTGGTTTATTTATTTTGTTACTATTTTCCTTTCTTTTTTGTGGAAGCAGAGGACACACTCAGCCTGATCTGCCTGCAATATCTTCCTGCTCTGTATTTTGCTGCTCCTAGATCATTTTGTCTATGTCTTCAGGCTGGAATTGCTTCCATTCAATTATTGACAAATAAACTTCTTTGCAGCTTATCCCCATGGTTTTACCTTGACAGTGACATCTACCCAGCACCCTCTCTGCTCCCTAGCCCTGATGAAGTTCTTTCAACATGAGACTTTAACTCTGTTCTCCTCCCAAAGTTTGGAAGAGATGACTCAACAGGATGCTGCTTGAATTGGAGAACTTTAGTTATGGGGAGAGATCGGATAGGATGGTTTCATTTTCCCTGAAGTGAAGGAGGCTGAAGGGTTGCCAGGTATAGATATATCAGATTATGAGAGGAACAGATGGGTCAATAGTCAGAATCATTTTTCCCTTGATATGGGCATCAAAAACAAGAGGGCATTGGCTTAAGGTGAGAAGAAGGGTGGTTTGCAGAGGACGTGAGGGTCCTTGAAATCTGACATCTGCTGCCAGTGGAAGTTAAGAGGCATTTATACAGACAATTAAATGTGCAAGGCCCAGAAGGATACGGTCCTAATGCAGGCATATGAGATTAGTGTGGATGGACAACATGATTGCCATGGACATTGTGAGTCAATACATTTTCTGTTTTTAATACAACACATTCTTAACTTTTAAGACATTTAAGCTTATGAAAAGATATTATACATGTTTGCCATGGAACATTCACCAACGATTAAAACCACAAGTCTATGAAAATGGAATTAAAAGGTTATGACATTTTAATAATTAGGAATGTATTTATATTAACTCTGGTAATGCATTATAACATTCTGCAAGAAGTTTGAAATCTAGGGTCAGGTGCAATGTCAAACCGACTAATTATACAGTGCCACCATATTCAGTACTGTACCATGCTGCTCAGTAAGGAAGCCAACTTATTCTTCCACAAAGTAATAAAGGGCAGCACCTTTTTAAGCTCCTGTAGGGTTCTGGGTGCTGGGGGGAGATACGTCTCTATCAAAGGAGGTGTAAGGTGCTTCTTCCCTCCACTAGCTTGGGGGTCAGCATGGGGAAAGGTTTATCACCAGCTTAGACCCTCTGATCAGGGTCACGTGAAGTCATGGGAGCAGCTGATGCACATCACATACGCAACCACTGATGCCTGACAGGCAATCTCTGAAGAGTATTGATAATCGCCGTGATCAGCCACCTTGTAAAGACACTGCCCAGAAGAAGGTGATGGCAAACCATTTCTGCAGAAAAATTTGCCAAGTAGAATCATGGCCATGAATAGACTGTGATCACAAATGTCATTCAACCCGGCACATAAAGAGCAAATAATATGTCAATGAATAGGTGAATTCAATGAGACGAGAGAATAACTAAAACAATTGATATCTCTCTCTCTCCCTCATTAGTGAGACGAAGGGTCTGTTGAGATGTCAAGACACTGGGATGAACAGCAGCTTTTGATGGACTATAGATCCCGGCCTTTGGGAGCTTGCTATTGCATGGTGGGAGTGGGTGGGGTGGGGCTGATGTGTTTGCTGGAACAGGTTGGGTGAGCGGGGTGTTGTGATACTTTGCAGCTGCTTGTACGTGGGGGGAGGGGAGATTTTGGGTTCTAACTTTTTTCGTTCATTCTTTGTTTTTTTTTCTCTGTTTCATGGATGTCTGTGAAGAGTAAGGATTTCAGGTTGTTTACTGCATGCATTCTCTGACATTAAATTGAACCAGGTTAAATGAAAAGTAACCTTCCTTGATTTGTTGAGGTAACTTCTTAGTTTAGAATTGGAAGCCTAAAAGTAGAATTAACTCTGATTTCCAAAAAAGAATTTTGCCAGGTTTGTGATAAACCCATTTAATGAGTCCAGGCTATTGGTGTATTCAAGAAAGTATTTTAAAAAATGTAAAAAATACTTCAGGAAAGTAAGTACTGTAATGAGCATCTATTTCTGCAGTACTATTAGGGTGGAGGGTGGGGAACTAAGTGGAGTGTCTTCAGTGCAGAAACTATAATTGCTTCAACTATTATTATTCTCCTCCACCATCAGATTTCTGAATTGACAACGAACCCATATACCCTCGCTATTTTTTGCTTTTTTGTTTTCTTTTTGCACTACATATTTAAATATGCATTAAATATTTATATTTATATATAAAACAACAAATTCCACAAAAGAACAAATTTCATGACATATGCCAATGATATTAAACCTGTTTCTGACTCTGCCTCTCATTATGTCAAGTTTTGATGAATTTGATTAGATTAGCTATATTTGTCACATATATATATGTAGAATCATCAAAACATACAATAAGATGCGTAGTTTTGCATCAAATCAAATCAGCGAGGATCGTGTGGGACAGCCTGCAAGCATTGCTATGCTTTTCCCATTGTTTTATCATTGCTACAGTATCAATTTCTAATTTAACACTTCCAATGGAAGTCCCCATTTCCCATTCTATTTATGTACAAAAGTTGTTTTTACTTTTGTCAGAGAATGATAAGAGAGTTTAGGGACTGAAGACTGAATATTTACTGGACAACACTGGGGCAATTTTTGCTTCTTTATCAATCCAGCAAGGATGTAAGATAATGAATGAGCAAGAGGGGAAAGAGCAGTCTTAATAAAGGACATCAGCCCAAAATGTTAACTGTTTATTCATTTCTATAAATGCTGTGTGACCTGTTGAATTCCTCCAGCATTTTGTGTCTGTTGCTCTGCATTTTCAGCATCTGTGGATTCTCGTGCTGAGGACACTTATAAATATTTTAAATATTTTTATTAGATTAAATACCTGAATAATTATGTAAGAACAAAAGACAGGGATGTATGCCTCCAGTATGCTCCACAAACTGTCAGAATCAGTGAAACATAAGGTATGTTGTTACAAACAATTAGTGAAAGACTTAAAAAAAAATTCTTAAATTCAGTGTAATTTAAGATGGGGCAAAGTGAGGGAAATCTTTGCAAAGCTTTTTTTTGTGTAATTGAGTATAATTTATACTAAAAGAACAGTCTTAGCAGTCTGTTCCTTTCATTTGCAAAGCTAATGGATAAGAACATAACATTATATCTAATTTCATAAGAGGAATGAAGCACATGCACCGGAGTCCTGTAACTGTGGCAAAAGACAGATCGTGCATCTCGTGCCCTCTGCAGAGTGTAAGGTAGGGTTGGAGCTGACATTCAAGTACTGAACTGGGCTTGACTTGGGTAAGATTTATGACTTTGGTGAAAGGACAAGACAGAAAGAAAGAAAAGTAAGTAAGAGAGAAGAGGAAAAAGTGTACTTTCTTTACTTTGCATGATACAACATTGATATTCAGCTGTCGCCTCAATCACTCTAGTCCACGGTTCCATTAGAAATTTTAATGCAGGCTGTGTTCCATTTGTGGCATGGCATGTTTTAAACATGGCTGACATAGCCCTTTGTGATGTCATTAAGGATGATTACAACATCATTAAGGAAGGGTATTACAAGGTGGTTTGATAATTATGTCAACTTGTCAGGAAAATACTTCAGAATATTAACTTGGGCTTAAAAAAAGAAAGCTATTTTCTTGGAGTAAAACATTCTCTTCAGAAAAGAAAGCAGAGCATTAAGATTAACAATGAGACATTATCTCCTTAATTATATATTCTGTACTAAAGAGGACAAGGTTACAAAGTTAATCATAAATATGGCCAATGCAATTCCCTGACAGAACATTAATGCCTCTTTTATCCAATGAAGTGTTATTGTTCTAGCTGCAAATTACAGTGGATTTATGAAAGTCACAGTAAATCTATGTGAGATAAATTAATCTGTATTGACTGCTCCATGCGAGTCAGCCCAGAAGATTGGAGATCACTGGAGTAAAATATAAAAATACACAGCATATTACCATGCTAAATCTCCAGATAAGAATTTTCAATAAATGAGATGCTTTATTGCATTATAGGTGGAGTAGCCGTTGCTTGCTGACCTAGATAGGGTTACATTCAAGATGTAATGCTTTTAAACCATGGCTTATTACAAATGTTAATGCTATTACTAAAACTTGTAATTTGAAATAACCCAGACCAAGATAAGAAATAGTCATTATGTTTTTTTTTTAAATTTAGGTAAAGCTTCATTATCAAAAATTCCCAGACATTGCTGTTGATGTAGTTTTCATATCAGGAGTTTCAACTTATTTTGAACTGAATTTCAGCAGACTATAGTAACAATTCAGGCCAGTCTAAAGGGAGAAAAAAAAGAACAATGAGGTTCCATTGAAGAACCTTTATGGTCTTATTAAGTCCCATAACAGATTAAAAACCCAATAAGATTTATCATTCATCCATGGAAGAAGTTGCCAAAACCTAAAATGAGTTCAGTGTTACAGGATTAATAGAACATCTTATGGGAAGTGGCTGGTATATCTGATCCATTCTCAGGCAGGACCTTACCCAAGATAATTTTGACTGTCCACCTTTTATACTCTGCTTCTCCACAATATATAAGAGAACTAAAAATAACTGCAGGGTAGCTGATTAATTTAAAGGAAATTGTGTTCTTTAGAGGTTTGTGGGGAAAGAGAGCGAGACACAGCAGGATAATTCTATCCCATTTTGTGTTCAATTCAATTCCAATAGAAAATCAGGGGACTTTAAATTAGCTGCAGATTTTCTATTGCCTATTTTGAGCCAGAATAAGGTTATTAACTTTAAGCGCCTGACCTTTTTTAGCCAGATGCCCTCAAAGTATTTTTTAATGAGGTGACAATGGAATATATGTAGACAATAATCTGAAACAGAAGCCTAGTTAATTTTCTGCCCTCTAATCGGGACACTGTGACCCATTGTACAGATGTGTTAACAGAGATTGATTCAAAATATTCTGGTTATCACATCTTCTGTTAGCCTTGGCTGACATGGTTTAGTTATCAGGAGAGCTCCTAACAATATGGTGCAAGTTATACTGATTTGGAATTTGCTGAGACCGAAGCATATACAGCATTAACACATTTGAGTTTGAAAATCAACCCTATTGCCTCAATCATCAAACTGTAAATATGGACGGATGATAGGAAGCCAAATTGTCAATGGAAAAACAACATCCAGTGATGCAGGCTTCCATTATGGAAAAGATTCCACTCCACATTTCCTAAACTGTTTATAAACTTGGTTAAATTTGTGGTTGAAACTGGTGGAGGAAACAAAGGATGCTTTAGAGGAACACCTCTATTTCAAATAGTATTCAAGCCACAATATCAAAAACTGTAGAAGAAATAATATATCAGTGTGCTTTTTAAAAGCAAGGTTTAGATATTAAGGATATGTAGAATCACTTAAAGAGCAACATTTGTATAAACCACTGTGGTAAAATGGCACAAGAGGGTTGCACTTCTCTCAATGCTGATTCTAAATTAACCATGAACTGCTGTTGTAAACAGGAACTATGCAATTAGTGATGCCACAATCCTGTATTGACAAACCAAACTAATAACACAGTGTGCCAGAAGACATGGGAGCAAAATTAGGCCATTCCATCATGGCTGATTTAGTTTTCCCATTTCTCTACCTTTTCTCTGTAACCTTAAACATCCTTCCTAATCAAGAACCTATCAACCTCTGCTTTAAGTATATGCAAAAACTTGGCCTCCACAGTCAGCTGGAGCAATGAATTCCACAGATTCACTATCCTCCAGCTTAAGAATTCCTCCTCGTCCCTGTTCTAAAGGGATGTCTTTTTACTCTGAGGCTCTGCCCTTTGGTCCTAGACTCTCAAACTACTGGAAACATCCTTTCCACACCCACTCTAACATAATATTGATAAAATTAAAATCTGAAATTTGAAGATATGAAATGTATCTGAATGACTCATCTGATGAAGGCCTTCAACCAAAACAAGAAAAGTGTTCTCTTTTTATTCTTATCAGTTTAGAAGTTATATTGGGCTAAGTCTCCTTGCTTGCTGCCAACACATCCAAATGAAATTAAAGTAAATCATGGGATTCCATACATGCCACCAAACCCAGATATCCTCGACCTCCTGATAAATTTTAGCATGAGAGTTATGTGTTAGACATGGATCAGATTTTGATATCCTATTGAAATCAGTGGTGTACAAGGGGCTGTGTATTAAGAGGCAAGGAGAAACATAAGTGATACTTAATAAATATTTCTGTTTAGGTTAATTTTTAAATTGCATTTGTTGTAATTAAGTATATTATTAAATTGTGTTAATAGCTTTTACACCTTTTTGATATCTAGGGGTCTTAAGGCCAGTAAGATAGGCCCTCTGTGTTCTAACACAAAGAAGAGTGAGTGGCAATACTGCATTGTGAGCCCATTATTTCAGCTTTATGAGTTCGGGAAAAGCCACTTTGATCAATTGTTTGAGCAAGCTTAAAATTTCATTAAGGGAGACAAGATAACTTCTTTACTAAGACAGTGCAATCAGATAATGTTGGAAATATTCGACAACTGTGGGAAGAGAAACAGTAGGTAATCTGTCAGGTCAAAGATCTTTCATCACATCTTCCTGAGTGTTTTCAATCCAGTATTTTGTTATTGTTGCAGATTTCCAGGATCTATACTTTTTGATTTTCTTTCCAGAGATAACTTGCATCACTTCTCTTTGTAAAGTCAGTTCAGTTTAGTTTGTTGATAAAAAGGACATTTGAAAGCTTTGGGAATAATTTGTTCACTTTGAGTACCGTACTCAAACAATGCTCCAGGCAGGCAAGGTACAACACTAACTTGTAACACAACACCCCGTCCCTCTTCACCGAATAACTTTAGTACAGAACAACTGAAAAGACCCATTACCTGAGCACACAATCTCACAATCTCCAACACCAGATATCAAGTGATTGGGTACAAATCCTCTCTAACTGATTTTCTGTTACTTTGCTATAGCAATATAATGGGCAGTGCAAAAAATTTATAATCTCTTGGTCGACACAATTCCCTAACAGGAGTGTGATTATGGAAAATTATCCTTGCAGCACACGTTTGTCACCTATACCCAGAATGGTTATGTTTTCTATTACCTGGTAGCAGTGAATCACTAGGTCACAAGCCACTGTTATTGGCTTAATTGTCTTGTGCCAATGAGGATTGAAACCAATCAGTCTTGTTTGATCACCGGCTTGTTGGAAAATCTGAAGATGTTATTTTGGTGAAAGCAGCCACGACAAAGTTTCAGCAGTCTGACCATTTGTATTTTGCATGCAGTTCTGGTCTAGATATCGATTAAGATGATTTAACCTGCTTGGAGGTGTTAAGAACAGACACCTGCAGATTTAACAGTCAAGTGCCAATTAAAAGTAATTTCCATGGGGCATATGTCTGTGTACTCGACTCATTTACTCCCACCAAATGTTCCAGATGTGCTGTCTAAAAATATACCTTATCAAGGGACACAAACTCATGCATTGAAGGTGTGGTGGATGGGAGAAGGGGAAGAGAGAGGGCTGTAAATTGCAAAGGGAAAAATAATGCATTTTGACTTCCTAGCTCTCTCTCCATGGCAACTGATGTTAAGTTGCCCGGCCTCCTCACTCCACTCATAAATCTTGCTGGCTGAATTTGCCACTGGATAGACCAAATCCTTCTTTCTTTTGATCACTCATAAAAGTTATCCAATTAGGTTGAGTTGGACAACTCTCAAAAAGCTTTCAAATAGATGTTAGTACTTTTGGCTGAGCCTTGACAAGCAGTTCCATAAAGTCTCCTGATAAATCAAAGGCCATCTTCAGCAAATGAATATAGAACATCACACAAGATCCTTTACTTCATTGTATCTATTTGCAAGCATCATAATTTAGTCAGGGATTGAGCTCTTCTCAAGTGCCTATCACCAATATGACATCTTGCTTCTTCAGTGAAAGCTTAAGGGAGATCTCAGGGGTAACCCTTTTAAACACAGGGAATGGTAAATGCCTGGGAAACACTCTCTGGGTTGATGGAAGAGACATCAGGGATATTTAAGGGACTCTTAGATGGGCACATGGATAACCTATGGGCTACGTAGGTTAGATTAACAAATCTCACGTCACATGCTGGTGATAAACTGATTCTGAGTAGATTAAAAGGTTGGCATAACATTGTGGGCCAAAGGACTGGTGCTGTTGTACATTCCACGTTCCATGTATTGTCAGCTAAGTGACTGGGAACACAGCAAACAACTCTCCAGCACCTCACATACTGATCGGCTGTTCAGGCAAAAATATTTACCGGTACATACAGGGTGGATTTCTGGATCAGTTTTGTCTCCCTTATATAGTCAGTAAGCCCATGCCCGATGACATTAGTTTTTCTGAGTAACCTGCACAAAGTGCTGGAGGAATTTAGCAGGTCGGGCAGCTTCTATGGAGAGGAATAAACAGCTGATATTTCAGGCTGAGACACTTCGCCAGGACCAGAAAACCATTAGTTTTTTCTTCCTGACCTATTTAAAATGATTTTAAAAATTCTGCTCTTCATGGGTCAACAGAAATAAAAAGCAACTCTGAATTGTAAAAAGAAACTCTGCTCTGTTGTTATCACTTCAGGTAAATCGGAGAGTTTCAAAATGGCTAAGGGCATCCCAAAAGATGGCAGAAATCCCATTAATGGGCTTACTGGGAATTACTTTAGCCAGGAAACATACTTGTTAACAATGTACCTTTTCCATTTCTGACATGGCACAAACTCACACCTCATTGAACAGGAGTCTAATTTTTGGCACACACAAGGAAGTGTGCCCAGGGGTTTCTGCAAATTTGCATTAATCTTAAAGCTGTGGTGCTGCGTTTATTCAGAATTCATTAACCTTTGCACAACCAGCCGCATGAAGACTTGCTGAAAAAAAAACATTCCAGGACAGTACACTACAAATCTACTGTTGGCAGGTTTTCTGAACAGTTCATGAATGCATCAGCACTGCCTCACTGTTTTCCTCTCTTTACACACTATTTATTTATTTACCTTGCAAAAGGTCAGAATTGGTGGGAGATCAACTTCACTTTCAGGGGTCTTAGCTAATCACACCCAGCTCCATCATGGACACAAGCCTCCCCACTATTGAGGACATTCTCAAAAGGTGCTGAGTCAAGGAGATAATCCATCCTTCTGGATCCTCTCTACCTAGGACATGCCCAGCTCTCATTATTACCATTGGGGAGGTGGTACAGAAGCCTGAAGACCCATAAGCAACATTTGAATAACAGCTTCTTTCCCTCTGCCATCAGGTTTTCTGAATGGTCCATGAACACTGACTCACTTTCCTCTTTAGTATTATTTATTTATTTATCATTGTAATCTATCTTTTTATGTACTGCTGCCACTAAAGAACAAATTCCATGACATATGTAAACCTGATTCTAATTCTGATTTTTCTTCCTGTCATATTTACAATGAGTGGTGGGGTGGAGATACGTCTCTACCAAAGGAGGTGTAAGGTGCTCCTTCCCTCCGCTAGCCTGCAAGTCACCCTTGGGCAAGGTGTAGCACCTGATTAGCCCACCCCGATCAGGGTCACATGAAGCCATGGGAGCACGTGGTGGATGATCATATGAGCAGCTGGTGCAGATCGCATTCTAGTTATGCCATCACTGACGCCAGGCAGACAATCTCTGAAGAGTATTGATAATGGCTGTGGCCACCCATTATGCAATGGCAATGGCAAACCACTTCTGTTGAAAAATTTGCCAAGATCAATCATGTTCAAAGACCATGATTGCTCACATCATATGAATGATGATGATGATGATGAATAGTTATAATTCCCTTTGGGATAATTGTGCATCTGGGAATCTATTCTTCAATAACTTTGAAAATAGTTGTAAATTTGTTGCATATCACATAAAACACTACAGCGCAGTACAGGCCCTTTGGCCCATGATGTTGTGCCGCCCTGTTTACCAACTCCTAGATCCATCTAACACTTACTTCTCTCCCACAGAGCTGCCCATTTTCTGTCATTCGTGTGCCAATATAAGTGTCTCTTAAACGTCCTTATAGCATGAACCTCTAACAACAACTCTTGCAGCACCCACCACTCTCTGTAAAATACTTACTGCTGACATGCCCCTATACTTCCTGCAACCACCTTAAAGTGATGCCTAGAAAAAAGTCAGTGGCTGTTCTCTTCATCTATGCCACTTATCATCTTGTCCACTTCTACCACACAATGGAACAAATTTAAAGCTGCTCATAAAACTTCTTCATTCCACCTATCTGTAGAACTGTAGCTCGCTTATCTCCTGTCTGATTTTATAAATATTAGATTGGGAACAGGAGAAAACATTGTTTCAGTGTATTTTGATGGCTAACAGATTGCTCGGTAGGGAACCACTGGCCGTTCTAAGTATTTGTGTATCAGTGATCCTGCATATTGGTGTATGACATATTAGCTTAATACCTCCCTAAGTTGGTGCATCGAGCACAGCTGACATATTTGCACAAATTCACTGACCTTTATTGCAAGCTCAAAGAAGATAGTATTCCTCCATTTTATTTCTAAATGGATAGTGAAAAGTCATGAGGATATGCAAAAGTGCATTGAGCTTTAAATAAATAAAAGAGAACTGTGTACAGTTCCCAGACTGTGAAAATAAGTTAGTGTAGTGGAAAGGGTGTGTAATGATGAAGCCAGCAATATATGATTATACCCATATGCTTGAGTTTCCTTTCTCTAGGTATGGTTAGGAAGTGACCCATTTTGAATAGAAGAATTCTGAAATGTTTTGTCTGAGCGTGTTTTTTTGACATGATAATCTGAACTACAATATCATCTTAAGTGGTTGGCGGATATCATTTGAACATTGTTGTGGATACTTGAACCATCCAGTGCCTTTGCTGGAGATCTTGCGCGGGTCATTATCCTGTATGACACGCCCTCTGAGCGATCCAATAATTATGTTAATAAAAGTCGAAGGAATGTATTCAATCCTCTATCGGCATCTAGCAAAACATACGATCTTGAAGCAATGAAACTCATCAAACTAAAACTAGCAATATTAAACATACTAGTGGATTTAAGTGAAGTTAAGTAGAGTTAAGTGATGTCAAATGTAATTAAGTGAAGTTGAACGTAATTAAGGAGTCAGCAAAAGATATGGCACCTTATGGTCCCCAGCTCGAAAACTGACCAGAACCTAAACCCTTCGCTTTTACTAACCCCCACCCATGTGACTAGCTACTATAATAAACATAATAAACGTGCAACACAGAATACAATGCGGATAGAAAATAGTTACATGACTCCTACAAACATATTTAACGAAAGACTGAACAATGAAGAATTGGGGGAGATTCTTGGAGAATATAAATACTGCCAGAGACCGGAGGTGTCGATTTGCTGAGTCAACAATCACTAAACTGAATATTCAGTATAGTCAACATAATTTTGTTTAACATTGTCAACATCAAAGATGCACTCAACATTCAGAGAATTTGATGCTCAATGCAGATTAAGACTTACTGAGAACTGACTTTGGTTATCTTAGTGGTCCCGCACTGTTGGTAGTTATATACAAAGTTGTATTTACTAGCAAAGCAAACTAATCTTCTGTCCTCAATGAATCCATGAGAATATGTTCATTTTCTAACTCTGGCAATGGTTGTATAAGATAAACACTATTACAACTTGAACATTGGAGTTTGGTGTTCAATAACACTGCTGTCTGTAAAGAGCTTGTAGCTTCCTCACTGTGAACACCGAGGTTTCCTATGGGTGCTTCGGTTTCCTTCCACAGTCCAGAGACATACTGGTTCGTAGGTTAATTAGTCAATGCAAATTGTTCTGTGATTAGGCTGGTGTTAAATTGGTGGGTTGCTGGGCAGTGTGGCTGATTGGGCCAGAAGGGCCTGTTCTGCCCTGTATCTCTAAATAAAATAAAGGTCATGTACATTTATTAACAAAGTACTGTATGCATAAATTATACAATCTTGTGATTTGTCTCCTTACAGGCAGCCACAGAGCAAACAAAGCCGATAGAACGCATTAAAAAAGACCGTCAGATGCCCAATGTGCAGAAAAAAAAACATGCAAACCATAAAAGTAAGCAAATAACATTCAGAACTGGAGGCCACGAAAGTGAGTCCACAGCCACAAAGCCAGTTATCTACATGAATGACAGAAGCAAGCAGGCTAAAATACAACTTGATTGGTTTCTAACAAATTCAGAAGTCATATTACAGGAGTGTGTCAGTGGGAGAGATCAGAACTATGTACATTTTGGAAGAGGAAATCCTCCTTCTGAGCGCCTCTTTCCAAATAGCATCATTCATACGGCTTTAAGCGACTTGCAATAAAATTGGCCTCTGCTGAGCTTTGCGGGATTTGAAAAGAACTGATTTGTCTCATCTCGGTCCCTGGCCCTGGAACGATACATATCCCTCATCACACCACATCTGGCTCTTTGATGTTATGTTTGCTGCTAAACAAATGTCACAAGGCCAATTCTCAGCTGTATGCATGTTGCAAATAGCCTGCTGGCATCGCAGCGTTTTTGAAAATCAGGTCCCAGATACACAAATGGGTCATTTAAGCCATAAAACTCATGACTATAATCAAACATGTTTTTTTTGTCGAAGAGCTGATGTAGATGCGGTAAATTATTACTAGCAGATGTGCTTAAACCAAGGAGTTAGTGTACATAACCTATGCTCAAGTGATCGCTTTGTCACATTAATTAAAAGCACTGATGGCAGGAAAATGTTCCAATTGGGAGAAATGACTTCAGCCCTGCTTTTATTGTACTTGCTACCTTGTGCTGAAGGCCTGTCTGATTACTATTGTCCCTGAATAAACACAAGACCACCCGGTTGCCTAGCAACCAGCCATGTACTTGCCTGGCAAATGCAAGTGACAAAAGCCAAGGCATGATGCGTGTCATTTCTATGAACCACCATGGACTATGCATACTCATGTCACTCTAATCTAATTTGTGATTTCATAAAACGTGCACGAGCACAAAGAAACTATTCCACTTCCTCATCTATTATGGAAGACATATATTAAATCCATAACCAAATGGCCCTGTTGAAGCTTAATAAGTATATTTAACCTCAATGAAGGCAGTTAGCATTTGACTTCTCCATTCCTGTTAAAATTCTTTTCAAACTTCTAACGCCAGCTTTATAAACAATGGCAGAATAAAATAGTATCTGTTTCACTTTAGGGGAAAAAAACTATAAGGTTTGATTTGAGAAATAGATGAATGTATGATTAAAAAAGAGAATTTATATTATACAGGTGCACGTAAACAATGATGGTTTGATATATGTTTTTTGAAAAAAATAGCTAATCTACACGATAGCTTGTTTTAGTTGATTTGCCAGAGTCCATGTATAACTGGGATAAAACATAATTAATCATAATTACAGCATTTCAACCTGCTAAAATAAGAGATCTGAACTAATAATAGATCTTACATATGATAAAAGGAATATAATTTCTTGAGCCTACACTACAAAAATATTTGTCTTCTAATAGCCCTGCAAACAAGTGTAGTATTACTTTTTCCAATAGATGTGCTTTAAATCTTAAAACACATTAAACTCCTATTTATAACATACACCCTTCTCATCAGGGCGCATGTTTTTTTGAAATTGTTAGCATAAATTAATGGAATATCTACAGTACAGTGCAAAAGTCTTAGGTACATATATATAGCTAGGGTGCCTAAGACTTTTGCACAGTGCTGTAGTTATTTTATGTATTGCACTGTACTGCTGCTGCTGCAAAAAAGCAAATTTCATGACATATTGGAGCGACAATAAACCTCATTCTGATATGGATCTCTATTATGGACTGAATGTGGGAAGGGAACAGGGAGAGGGGAATTACGGTTAGGAAAAGGGGAAGAGAGAGGGGAGGAGCGGGAAGCACCTGAGAAACATTCTGTGATGATCAATAAACCAATTGTTTGGAATCAAACAATTGATTGAACCCAATTGATAGATTCCAAATTGGCGTTTCAGGGCTGGGTGTGTCTACATCTGTGTCATCCCGCCTGTCTCTGGCATTCCTTCTCTGCCACCTTTCCCACGCCGCTCCTGCAGTGCTCCACCCTCACCTTTCCCAACATACGTTGCTCCTGCCAGATTTACAAACTCACGATTTGCTCTCCATTGACTGCACAAAAGTCTTAGGCATCCTAGCTATATACATGTGCCTAAGACTTTTGTGCAGTACTGTACTTTTGCAAGACTTACACTGCAGTAGGTATATTGTGGAATGTGGTAACTGATCTCCTCAGAATCTTCTTGAGATAAATTATTCCTTTTTTATGAGATATTACACAAAAAAGTACCAGCTGAACACAGATGGTCAATGCATTTTATCTTGGCTGTTATTGCAATCTTTGGTGTAGGTGGTATCAGGTAGGAGCCGGGGTCATCAAAATCAAGCTCCATCTGTTGGCGAAGGTGTGAGTTAACTTTTAACACACCTATGGAGTGAAGAAAATAGATTCCTTCAGTGACACATTGTTCCTTAATAGTTGGTACATTATCATCACACAGAAATATTTAGTTGATTCTAAAGAGGCATTTACTCAGTTTGCTGTGATTCATATCAGAGCTGCACAAAATTGAAAAACAAAAATTCTAATCATTATCAGCTGACATTGGAAATGGTGTGCAGAACGCATTTACACATGGCATCCTGTAGAGAGATGGCATACTTTGTCATTAGTATTTAATAAAGAGTCATTTTTAATTGTTATGTTATGTGAACAATATTACATTTTAATATTTTATACTTAAAACAAAGTAACTGTGTAAGCCACATTTGCGGACACTAATATAAGAGGACACCCAGGTGATCTCTGCTGAAGGTATTACCATTAGAATGGGATTTGGTATATTAATCCTACTGCAGTAAGAATAACATCTAGCTCAGTTTGTTTTTATAATTATCAGCAATATGACACTATATTTTTCAAATCTGTGCAACTAACATTATATTTATACAAAAATATCCCAAAAGATGCCCTTTCTTCTGATACCAGATATAACCAGCTCATGATCTAAATCTGGTAGATTTACTGCACATCACTTTTATTATTTCTGCATTTTGCGATCAAATCAGTTTATTTCTTTACAACTTATAATATTCTTGATTTCAGAATTATATATAGCAAGCAGCTTGTAGATACTTCCTATTGAATATTTAACACATTTATGAGACATCTGGTTGCAATCAAAACATATTTTGTGACTTTTATTTTATATCTGTGAATTCAGAATGTTTTAGATTAGAGTTCCAAATTTTTTTTTAGCAAAATGCAAAATCTATTTTGATATAATTCTGATAATATTTTACCAAACATGGAGAAGTTTCAATCAAGTTAACTTCATAGTTTGAGAAACTAAAGCAAGGGGTAAAGAGCATTAGTTAGTACTGATGGGATAACTAAGTAGAAATTAGACAATACTAAAAAATTGCTGATTGGAATAATTTAACTATTTAACACACACACACACACAAACTTATTTATTTATTTATTTATTTATTTATATGCTAACTGTAATTTACAGCTTTTTTATTATTATGTATTGTTAATTTTACTGCTGCCGCAAAAACAACAAATTTCACGATATATGCTGAAGATGTTAAATCTGATTCTGATTCTGAATGTAGGTGAGAAGATAACTAACACCTTCCAAGCTTTGGGAAATGTAAATCTGAGTCGGTTGCAATAACTTTTAGTCATGGTGCTGGAGGAAAAGCTCAAATCTTCTGGAGTAATATTAGTGAAAGAACAGATCAGCTTCCTCGTGGTCAACTCTTTGCTATTTTCAGTGGAATCAGATGAAAAACATCGGCCCCAGCTGAGACCCTGATAAATGTTGCTTGTGATATCCTCCGTCATCAATGAACTGCTAATACTTCTCATGAAGCTGACTATTTGAAGTAGAACCACACAGGGGAAATGCTGCAACAGAGCTAGCATTCCAGATGCCAAACCCCAATGAACAGGAAGAAGAAATAAAAAGTAGAAAGGAAAATAATTCCTGGTTATTTTCAATTTGAATACAGTATATACGTGGTTATCTCTATCATTAGTCTTATTCAGAAACCATTTCCTGAATTTCTAACTTATGAGAGTTCTACTCCTTATTATCCTTTGTGTCAGACCTCTATCTGATGGCCTGAGGGCTTTTGTTCAGTATTAGTATGAATGAAGATGAGATGGAGATTAGGTTTCACAGAGCAGATCCTTCTGACAGCAGTCTCATCACTTTTTTGTGATTAATTCATATAATATTCTGACCACCATTTTATTAATCTACCAATTAAACTCTCACACTGTCTTCTGATGTACAATTTATCAGATACATTAATTATTATCAGGCACCTGATTGATTGCAGTGTGATTTTTTTTTGTATGTCTCAGATTACAGACACATTGTCACCCCAAGATACTCTGCATGTGCTTGCCCCAGTGTCAGTGAGGTATGATTGACCACAGATAATGACCTTTGCCCCAAAGCTGAAGCATTGTTTCTTACTTTACAAAAGTATAAAAGGTGCATTATTTAGCATCTGCACTTAGTGGCCACTTTATTAAAAATAGCTGTACACCTGCTCTGAAATGCACATACCTTATCAGCCAACCATGTGGCAGCAGCTTAATGTATAAAAACATGTAGATGCGATCAAGGGGGAATGGGTTGGAAATGAAATCCAAGTGACTCTGACTGTGGAATGATTGTTGGTGCCAGATGCGGTGATTTGAGTATCCCAGAAACTGTTGATCTCCTGGGATTTTCACGCAGAACATTCTCTAGTGTTTACTGAGAATGGTATAAATTTTTTTTAAAAAAATCCAGTGAGACGCAGTTGAGTGGGCAAAAATACCTTGTTAATGACAGAGGTCAGAGGAGAATGGCCCATGTGGTTCAAGCTGACAGGAAGATGACAGTAACTTAAATAACCACGTGTTACAACAGTGGAGTTCAAAAGAGCATCTCTGAAAGCACAACAGGTTGAACGTTTAAGTGGATGGGTTACAGCAGCAGAAGACGACGAATATACACTCAGTGGCTACTTTATTCGGTACAGAAGGTACCAAATAAAATAACTTCTGTGTGTATTAGGCCTGCAATTTCCACGCATCATACATGCTGAAAGAAAGATTGAAGCTAGGTCACTGACAGCATTTCAGAAGTGCCCGAATGAGCATTGGAATTGTTTGATTATAGAAGGCTGGGAGATGGGATTAACAATGGAAAGGTGTTAGCATAGATGAGTTGAGAACATTTGTTAGCAGGCTGCATCAATAAGACCATAAAATAATAAGACATAAAGAGCAGAATTAGGTCATTTAGGCCCTTGTGTCTGCTCTGTCATTCCATCATGGCTGATTTATTATCCCTCTTAACCCCATTCTCCTGGCTTCTCCCTGTAACTTTTGATGCCCTGACTAATCAAGAACCTATCAACCTCCTTGTGAAATACACCCAATGACAGGAAACAGGACCTTTGGCTTACAATTTTCAAAGTAAATTTATTATCAAAGTATATTTATGTCACCATATACGACCCCGAGATTCATTTTCTTGTATACATTCATAGTAAAGATAAGAAACAAAGTAGAATCAATGAAAAACTGCACCCAACAAAGATGAACAAACAACCAATATGCAAGGACAACAAATTGGACAAATACAATAAAGAAAAAAATAGTGATTACTGTATAAACATTGAGAACATGCATTGTAGAGTACTTTAAAGTGAGTCTGTAGATTGTGTTGTTGAGTGTTCAGTGCTGGGGTGAATGAAACTATCCACGGTGGTTCAGGAGCCTGATGGCTGAAGGATAATAACTGTTCCTGAATCTGGTGGTGGGCAACCTGAGGCTTTGCTATGACAGTGCTCCTATCACGTTAATTAATTCCTATTCTATTTTCAATCCCCAGCCTTCCCATCAACTCCCACCAGGCCCAGCAAATCTCACTCATTTTTCACACAAGGGGAAACTTCCAGAGGCAAATTAACTTACCAACCTGCACACTTGTGCAGAGGAATAAACAATCGAATGTTCATGCTGAGACCCTCCATCAGTCCTGTTGAAGAGTCTCTGCCTGAAACTTCGACTGAATATTCCTCTCCATGGATGTGCAAGCCCCACAGAGTTCCTCCAGTACTTTGCGGGTGTTACTCTGGAATTTCAAATCTGCAGAATCCCCCGTGTTTATAATCTGCACCTTTTTTTTTCTCCCCTTTTGCGATGTGGGAGGAAACCAGGGCAGCTGGAAGGAACCCAAGTGGAGCCCAGTAAGAAAGTGCAAAATCCACACAAGCTGTGTCGCAGCTGAGGATTGGACCTGGGCTTTGGAACTGCGATGCAGCACTTCGCCTGCTGAGCCACTGCACTTCTTTGGCAGATATGAAAGGTTGAGTCTATCAGTCCATTCTGCTGCTGGGTCTCCATGGAGACCAACAGCTGAGCACCGGTATGCTGGGATTCCCAAAGATGTTGGGCAAATGCATTTTTGATCTCTTTAATGGGGATTGTGTATCAAAAAAAATTAAGAAGCAAAAATGGGGAAAAAGTAAGCCATGTTTCCTTTCATTGCCACATTTTTTTTCAATTTTTCCAAAAATTTGAAGGTTATAGTTAGCTTTATTTCAAAATAACTTTAAGTAATCATCTTATTTTATAATTACAAGAAATTCTGCAGATGCTGGAAGTCTGAAGCAACACACATAAAATGCTGGAGGAACTCAGCAGGTCAGGGAGCATCTATGGGAACGAATAAACAGTCAATGTTTGGAGTTGAGACCCTTTATCGGCTCTTGGCCAAAAATGCCCATAATTTTATCTTAAATTGTTTTGTTCGATTTTAAGAACATTTTAAATGTTTCCCATTGTCTGATATATCTAATGGCAACTTGAAGTCCATTATAGCTTTTATGCTGGCTAATTTTAATGGTCTGAAGCACAGAGAATGGCAGAGTGAGGGGACCGTCCCAGGAACTTCCTGCAAATACTGGAGGAACCAGAAAGGCAACAGAGGTCGTAGTATCTGTAATGCATTCAATCCTCTTGCAGATTACAGAGGTAACATCTTTAATGCCTATTTTACTGAGATCTTAAAACTGAATTCAAATGAATTGTGTTTTTACAACCTAGCCTGTACTAATTTGTCCCTGACTAATTATTTTATATTAATATCCATTGATGTGGTGTGTTAAAATTGTTTGCAACTAGTAACAAAATATGACTGCAGATTGCACTCAGTTCAGGACACAAACTTATGCATACATGTCTCATCTTAATGCTAACTTATATCTGTATATTGTTTCAGTATAAACTCATCCGTTAAATTCAACATGACTTAGATATTCTCTCCATAAGTACTGAGCACCACAATATTCAATCATAACCATTGACCCTAAGTTTGCAGACATTCAAATTTAAAAAGAAAGCATTTAGCAGGTCAAGTAGTATCTGTGGTGGCAAAAGGATTCTAAAGATTTTGGATTGAGACCTTGTAATGCGACTCTTAATCTTAGAAAGCTTTTAGTGCATTGCCCTTCATATATCATGACATTGAGTACAAGAGTTAAGGTATTATACTGAAGTTGTATAAGATGTTGGTAAGGCTTAGTTTAGAGTATTGCTGCAGTTCTGATCATTTACCTACAATAAGCTTGAAAGAGTATAGAAAAAATTTAAGAGATGTTGCCGGGACTTAAGGACCTGAGTTATAGGCAAAGGT
The DNA here is from genome assembly GCF_048418815.1 of Hemitrygon akajei. Lineage (NCBI taxonomy): Eukaryota > Metazoa > Chordata > Chondrichthyes > Myliobatiformes > Dasyatidae > Hemitrygon > Hemitrygon akajei. The sequence continues at coordinate 19,061,054 of NC_133136.1, forward strand.
TGAATAGGTTAAGAAGGTGTATGGTGCATTGGCCTTCATCAACTGTGGGACTGAGTTCAAGAGCCAAGAGGTAATGTTACAGCTATATAGGACCCTGGTCAGACCCCACTTCGAGTACTGTGCTCAGTTCTGGTCACCTCACTATAGGAAAGATGTGGGAACTATAGAAAGGGTGCAGAGGAGATTTACAAGGATGTTGCCTGGATTGGGGGGCATGCCTTACGAGAATAGGTTGAGTGAACTTGGCCTTTTCTCCTTGGAGTGAAGGAGGATGAGAGGTGACCTGATAGAGGTGTATAAATTGATGAGAGGCATTGATTGTGTGGATAGTTAGAGGTTTTTTCCCAGGGCTGAAATGGCTAACACGAGAGGGCACAGTTTTAAGGTGCTTGGAAGGAGGTACAGAGGGGATGTCAGGGGTAAGTTTTTTTACGCAGAGAGTGGTGAGTGTGTGGAGTGGGCTGCCGGCGATGGTGGTGGATGCAGAAACAATAGGGACTTTTCAGAGACTCCTGGATAGGTACTTACATGGAGCTTAGAAAAATAGAGGGCTATGGGTAACCCTAGGTAATTTATAAAGTAGGTATGTGTTCAGCACAGCATTGTGGGCCAAATGGCCCAATTTGTGATGTAGGTTTTCTATGTTTCTATGTTTAGGTTTCGACTTTATTCCCTGGAGTGCAGGAGAATGAGGGGACATCTTATAGAGGTAAGCAAAACTATGAGTGAAAGAGATAGGGTGAATGTTTGCATGCTTTTTACCACAGGCGTGGAGAGACTAGAACTAGAGGTTATAAGTTTAGGGGGATTGGAGAAATATTTAAGGGGAACCTATAATGTTGAATCAGGTTCGTGGGCCTAGCAAGTGATACAGAAAACACTCTCTGCAAATAAGTAAATTAATCATTTATTTCCAAACAGTAAAAATTTGACCAAACATTCATGTTCCCCAAGTTACAGACACTACAAAGCTGAATATTCAACAAACATACGTACATTCATGAACATACTTAGTTAAAATTGCACATAGAGAATACCTTCCCAATCATCATGTGCATCCTTGCCTTAAACAAAGGAAGAAGAGAGCCAGCCTGTTCCACATGCTATTTTATATACCCTGGATATTTAAACTGGGTGCCAGGCCATTATGCATGGGAAAAGCAGCTGTGGTTTCTAAACTATCCAATCACCATGAAAGCGACTTTTGACCATCAGGATAAGGCAGAACCTGAGGGGAAACTTCACTCAGGGGATAGTACAAGTGGAACAAATTGCCAGTGGAAATGGAAGATGCGGGTTTAATGGTAACCTTTAAGAGAAGTTTTGATATGTACATGGATGAGAGAACTATGGAAGGCTATGCTCTCAGTGCAGGTAGACAGGATTAGATAGAAGGCCAGGCAAGTATGAACTAGATGGGCTGGAAAGCCTGATTCCGTGCTGTAGTGCTCTATAAGTTTATGACTCTAAATTTTTCATGATAAGGTATCTTTATGGTGTTCAGTGTCGTAGCCAGCACTTTAAATGTGAGTCAAACTTTTGGCTGCTACGTTCCAAGTATGATAGCGTGATAGCATGCTTATTGGAGCACATTATTTGACATCCACCCTTCATTACTAAAATCTATATAGTGAATTTTGGACCATTGTACATCGGATTTGTCTTATCTCCCCTGATATATGGGCAGTGGTGGAATTCAGTCATGCAGGTGGCAATGACTGAACTATATACGATATTTGGCCAAGGATAGGGAGGCACAGATCAGCTGCAGTTGGCCTTCTTAATGTAATCTTCTGGGAAATGAAAAACATGAAAGACGAGTGAATATTGACATCCAATGTAGAGATTCACTTGGATGAGGTATTGAAGTGCTCACAATATTGGAACTATAATGCAGTATGAATTTTAAATGTAGGCATTTCTGACAAGGTTTTATTTCCATTCCTAATTGCCGAGACTAGGTGTTTTAGTTTTTTTATTTTTATTTTATTAAGATACAGTGTGGAGTAGGCCCTTCTAGCCCTTTGAGCCATGCCACCCCAGCAATCCCCCAATTTAATCCTAGCCTAAACACGGGACAATTTACAATGACCAATTAATCTACCAACCAGTATGTTTTTGGACTGTGGGAGGAAACCCATGCAGTCATGGGTAGAACGCACAAACTCCTTACAGACCCGGATCGCCTGCACTGTAAAGTGTTATGCTAACCACTACATTACCGCGTGTGATAGTACTACATCATGTGCCTCTGCGGTCCACGCATTATTCAGTTCATCCTTTTCTTTAGGATGTAGCTGACTCCCTCAGTGTGCCATTAGAGACGATTTCAGATCAGCAAAATTGGCCAATGTAAAGGCTATCAGTGACTTTTAATTGCTTTTAAATATCTCTGACAATATTAATGTAGGCAGAAGCCACATAAACACCATATCAGGTACAAATTGCAGTTTCTTCCCTAATGCATCTTAATGAATCAGACTGGTAAATTGCCTCTACTTCCACAGGAGGCTAAAGAAAATTAGCACGTCTTTTTTAAACCTCACCAAATTTTATTGATGCACTATAGAAAGCATCCTGTATGATGCACCTTCACTTAGTGTGGGAATGTCTCTGACCATGACTGCAAGAATCTGCAGAGAGCTGTCATCACAGCTCAGCGCATCATGGGAGCCAGCCTCCTCTCCCCAGACTCTGGCTATAATTCTCACTCGCTCAGTTAAGTACCTGGCATCATCTGAGATTACATTCACCAGAGCATTCTCTCTTCTCCCCCTTCCCATTGGTATGAGAATTCAACAAACTGAAAACATAAACCACCAAGTTCAAGGACAGTTTCTATCCTGCTGTTACAAGACAATTGAATGTATCCCTAGTATGATAAGATGGAGTCCTGAGCACACAATCTACGTTGATATGGCCTTACACATAACTGTTTACTTGCATTGCACTCTCTCTGTAGAGTACACTTTATTCTGTGCTTAGTTGTTGTTTTATCTTGCACTGCATCAATGCACCATTGTAATGAATTGTTCTCTATGGAATGTATGCAAGATACGTTTGTCACTGTACTGTGGCACACGCAACAATAGTGAACAAATTTACCGATTTAGACTTGACTGTTCAAATTCGCTCCTGGATTATATTCCTTGCTCTACTGACTATAAACCTGAGGCCTTTCAAAACTCTTCTCTCATTCCTGTGCTCGTTGAATTATATTGGCTCCTGGTTAAATAAACCTCAGTCTTTCAAATTCACATACGTGTTCCTAAAACTCTTCATGGTCTCCATTCCCTATCTCTCTAATCTCCTATGCTCAATAACCTTCGGAGATATTTGTATGCTTCTAATTTTGGCTTCTTTCTCCATTATTGGTAACAATACCTTCAGCTGCATTAATCTTCTCCTGCTTTAATGTCCCCCTTCAAAACCTGGTATTTTGACCAACAGTTTGGTAATTGTCCAAAAATCATTAGCCATAAGACATAGGAGTGGAATTAGGCTATCTAGCCCATCGAGACTGCTTTTGGTTGACTGCTCCACCATTCAATCATGGTTGATCCTTTTTTCTTCTCTCCTTAACCTCAGCCTATCAACCTCTGCCTTAAATATGCCCAGCGACCTGGCCTCCACAGCTGCATGTGGCAACAAATTCCACAAATTCACCACCCTTTGGCTAAATAAATTTGTCCACACCTCTGTTTTGAAAGGGCACCCCTCTACCCTGAGGCTGTGCTCTCTTGTCCTAGACTCTCCTACCATGGGAAACATCCTTTCCACAGTCTCATGTGTGGCAACTTGTCAAAGGCCTTCTGAAAATCCAAATATACAACATCCATTGCATCCCCTTTATCTATCCTATTTGTAATCTCCTCAAAGAATTCCAACAGGTTTGTCAGGCAGGAATTTCCCTGAAGGAAACCATGATGATTTTGTACTATCTTGTCCCATGTCACCAAGTACTCCATCACCTCATCCTTAACAATTGACTCTAACATCTTCCCAAACACTGAGGTCAGGCTAACTGGTCTATAATTTCCTTTCTGCTACCTTCCTCCTTTCTTAAAGAGTGGAGAAACATTTGCAATTTTCCAGTCCTCTGGCACCATGGAAGAGTCCAATAATTTTTGAAAGATCATTTCTCATGACACCACAATCTGTAACGCTACCACTTTCAGAACCCTATGATGCAGTTCATCTGGTCCGGTTGGCTTATGTACCTTTAGGTCTTTCAGCTTTTTAAGCACCTCTTCTCTTGTAATCGTATCTGCACCCACTTCTCTTCCTTCACACACTGCAACATTAGGTATACTGCTAGTGTCTTCCACAGTGAAGACTGATGCAAAATACTCATTTAGTTCATCAGCCATCTCCTTGTCCCCCATTATTATTTCTCCTGCCTTATTTTCTAGCAGTCCTATATCCACTCTCATTTCTATTTTATTTTTAACATACTTCAAAAAAAATTTTTGCTCCCACTTTGAGATTATTTGCTAGTTTGCTTTCATATTTCATCTTTTCCGTTCTAATGATTTTTTTTTAGTTGTTCTCTGTAGGTTTTTTAAAACTTCCCAATCCTCTATCTTCCCTCTAATTTTTGCTTTACTGTATGTTGCTTGGTATACTATACTGCGCAAAAGTCTTAGGTGCATGTAAAAAAAATTCTTTAAAGCGAAGATGCATTCAAAAATAATGAAATGGAAAGTTTCTAAATATCAAAAAATGCTATAAAGAGTAGTAAAAAAAAACCCTGAATTAAATCCTTATCTATTGTCTGCTCTTTGGCTTGAAAACTGCATCAATTCTCTAATGTGCACTGTAATGCAGTTTTATAAGAAAATCAACTGATAGGTTGTTCCAAGCATCTTGTAGAACTTGCCAAAGTTCTTCTGCAGACTTTGGCTGTCTCTGTAGCTTCTGTCTCTTCTGGTAATCCTTGGCAGCCTTAATTATATTGAGATTAGGACACTGTGGAGGTCATACCATTTGAAGCCATGTTAAAAATCCTGGGTGCTAAGATTTTGTAGAGTACTGCAGGTATCTTGCTTGATAATATTACTATCAAACAGAATGGAATGTTTTAGCTAAGTTCAACGTATTATATCAATATAATTTATAGTTGCTGATTATTATTTCTAGAATCAAAAAGCTTGATGCAAGATTTGAAAGAAGTCTTTGAAATCATGAGAAAGTTGCTCTCAGAATGCTCTCGGCCTTCCAGCTGGGCCCAGGTATCAACTTTAACTGACTTTTCGATGACAAACGCTGTCATCTTCATTGGGGATGAAGCCTGGGCATGTCTTGTCTGGTGGTATATATACCCCCATCTTCCATCTTGCCTGATTGGTTAGTTTTCACTCAATCGGGTTTCTGCTGTCCCTCCTTGTTTACAGTCAAACTCCAGTTCTTACTTAGAGCGAGACCTTTGGCTTGGTTAAAGTTCTTTTCCTCTAGTTTTATTTCAATGGCTTCCTTCACCAGATGGTCCCCAAAACTATTGGCCTGGCGCAAGATTCCCTATGAATGCGGAGCAGTGTGCATTGGCTAGATGGGCTGCACGGTGGAAACCCGCATCAAGGAGCACATGAAGTGTATGTGTTTGGGTTACCCAGAGAAATCAGCCGTAGCAGGACATTGCATTTGCAATAGCCATAGGATCGCCTTCAGTACAAAACTACTGTGCCATGCCAATGGCTTTCGGGACCAGCTGGTGAAGGAAGCCATTAAAATAAAATAGAGGAAAAAGAGTTTTAACAAAGACGAATGTCTTGCTCTAAGAACTGGAATTCGATTGCAAACAAGGTGGGATAGTGGAAACCTGATTGGATGAGGGCTAACCAATCAAGGAGGGATGGATGATGGGGATATAAATACCACCAGACTAGACGTGCCCAGACATCATCCCTGATGAAAGTGGCAGAGATTGTCATCAAAACATTGGTTAAAACTAAGAAGAGTTTATTTGTCATATACGCTGGAAAGCACTAGATCCTTTTTCATGAGTAAGTTTGTTAAAGTGACTGAGGAGAATCTGGTTCCATTTGCCAGATGGCTGATTAGCCTAAAACAACAGATTTGCCACAACTGGCCAAAGAACAATATCAACTCACACAAAATGTTGGAGGAACTCAGCAGGTCAGGCAGCATCTATGGAAAAGAGTAAAGAGTTGACATCTTGGGCCAAAACCTTTCTTCAAGACTGGAATGGAAGGGGGAATATGTGTAATAAAAAGGTGGGAGGGAGGGGATAGAGGCTAGCTGGAAGGTGATAGGTGAAACCAGGTGGATGGGAAAGATCAAAGGCAGAAGAAGAAAGATGACAGTGAGAAAGGGAATGGGAAAGGGAAAGGGAAATAGGAGAAAGGGAAAGAGGAGGTGACCCAGGGGGAAGCAATAGGCAGGTGAAAAAAATGAAAGGTCAGAGTGGGGAATAGAGGAAGGTGGGAGGAGGTTGGGGAAATTTGTTCACCTCAAGGAGAAATCAATATTCATGCCATCAAAGAACCAAGTATCAATAAAGGACAAACACAAGGAAATCTGCAGATGCTGGAAATTCAAGCAACACACACAAAATGCTGGTGGAACACAGCAGGCCAGGCAGCATCTATAGGGAGAAGCGCTGTCGACGTTTTGTGCCAAGACCCTTTGTCAGGACTAACTGAAAGGAAAGATAGTAAGAGACTTGAAAGTAGGAGGGGGAGGGGAAAATGGGAAATGATAGGCTCTGCATCCCTTTTGCCAATCACCTTTCTGGCTCTCAGCTTCAACCCATCCCTTCCGGTCTTCTCCTATCATTTCCCATTTTCCCCTCCCCCTCCTACTTTCAAATCTCTTACTATCTTTCCTTTCGGTTAGTCCTGACAAAAGGTCTCGGCCCGAAACGTTGACCGTGCTTCTCCCTATAGATGCTGTCTAGCCTGCTGTGTTCCACCAGCATTTTGTGTGTGTTGGTTGTATCAATAAAGGAGATAGTTTTATTTATTTAGTTTGTTGCACTAATCTGGAATGCATGGTCTGAACAAGGGGTGAAAGTTGGTTCAGTGGCAGCATTGAATGGCTAATTGGATAGAAAAAGAACATCTACCATGCAATGGGAAAAGGCCAATGTAGTAGGACTTATTGAGTAATGCTTCGAAATAGCCAGCACTGGAACTATGGGCTGAATGGTCTTCCATTCTAAGATTATAAAGTATTTTATAACTGATCATGGTGAGTGATGCTATTATATTGAATTATTGTCTTGAAATCTACATTACTAGATCAGTATCATAACCACTCTGATCAACAGAAAAATAATACAACATATAACACCATGAGCTGTAATGTTGTCAGTCACACCACAAACCACAAGTTATTCAAATAGCCTTAGTTGTGAAAGATCTTATCACATCTTATGTCTGGCCATCATATATCCTCTGTTTAATGCAATTGAATTCAGAAAATCTAGATGTATTAAAATTCAGGAGATACCATACAGGGACAGAGATAATTAACAGTGATTGCACGCATTATCAGAGAAAGGCTCAATTATATTTAAAAACATGATTGATGTATAAAAGACCTAAAACATACTGCTGCTGTCGGTTTTGTGAACGTTCTATTGAAAATTGCAAATTCGAAGTCTGGAGAATGAAATTCCGGACATTCGCTCAGAAGGTTAACCAGTAAATGTTATATTGATTAACTCATTCAGAGAGCAGCTGGATGAATAGCAAGCCAAGAAAAGAATTAATAGCAACAGGGATAAGCTTTGCCATGGATTTTCATATATTGTATTGAGGAATACCATATTACAATATGGCAATGCAACAATACAATATGGGCGCCATGGTAACGTGGCGATTAGCGCAACACAATTACAGCTTGGGACATTCCAGAGTTCAGAGTTCAATTCCGGCATTATCTGTAAGGAGTTTGTACGTTCTCCCCATGAACACGTGGAATTCCTCCCACAGTCTAAAGATGTACTGCTTAGTAAGTTAATTGATCATTGTAAGTTTTCTGTGATTAGGATAATGTTAAATAGGTGCATTCCTGGGTGGCACGGCTCGTTGTGCCAGAAGGCCTTTTCTGCATTCTAGCTCTATATAAATAAATATGGCCCCAGCACAATTCCATCCATTACAAAATTGTAGGTTGGCATCATTGGTAGATATCCTAGAACTTTGCACTTGGCTTTGTGTACCAGGTAGACAGCGCAGAGGCTTTAATAATTTGACTGTGATTACCTCCTTACCTCTAAAACTTATAGAAATAACATTGCAAATGGAACTCAGTGGCTGAGTAATAGACTGTAGGACCATTAGACATAGGAGCAGATTTAGGCCGTTCAGCCCATTGAGTCCTCTCCATCATTCCATCATAGCTGATTTATTATCTCCCTTGGTCCCATTCTCCTGCCTTCTCCCCATAACCTTTGATGCCTTATTAATCAATAACCTATCAACTTCCACTTTAAATATACCTGATGACTTGGCCTCCACAGCCATTAGTGGCAATGAATTCACCATCCTCTCGCTAAAGAAATTCCTTCTCCTCTCTGTTCTAAAGTGGCTTTCCTCTATTCTGCAGCTGTTGCCCTCTGGTCTTACTCGAGGAAGCATCCTCTCCACGTCTACTCCCTTACTGCCCATTAGGTCGTTGGCTTTTAGGGCAGCAATCAAGGTGCTTTACCTCTGTCTGTCCTTGGCCTTCTTTTCTATTGTGCCTCAGGTGTGGTTCAAGGTCCTCAGTCATACACAGATATAGAGGGATTCTTCATTGTGATGATTCCGTAACAACTTTTTATTTGACCAGTCAGGGCTGTTAGCCCTGAGCTGAACCCTGAACCTGGAGAAATGGTGGACCACTCTTAGTTTGGCCTTTACCCTTTGACCTGTTTGGCATATGCAGCCCTACCAAGAGCCAAAGCACAAGGCCCTAACTCCAGCCAACATATCCCTCTGGGTCATTGAGGCAAGTAAGCCTGCAAACCCTGTGACAAAGTTATGGTCTTCTTGGAGGATCCACTCTATCTAGGCCTTTCAATATTTGCTAGGTTTCAAATGAGACCCCCCCCCCTCTAATTCTAGACTCTTCTTCTATGTACGTTAATGTGCAGCAATATATAACATTAATATCACTTGGCACTCTGTTTTTGGATGTGAGGTGAAAAGAAGGTTGCAAGGTTATCAAAATGAATTTATATCAACATAACTTTAAAATATGGTGCATTTTATTGGTTTGTGAGATACCAATCACACTTCATGAAATATTTTAGTGAGTTCTACGTTCAGATTCTCTCTTAGCTGTGACAAAATTAGTTATGTACTTGTGGACAAAATTACAAGCAGTACCTATTCCCCATTATAGTATGACCTTTAACTTAATCTGAAGGGATGCCCATGACTCACTCATAATTTGTGTGTCTTCTTTCATTGAAATATAGACGGCAGCATCAAAACTGCAACAAAGTGTGGTCTAATAGGCCATTGCTGCCCAATAAAAATTCCAGTTTTGTTGTACAAGAAAGTTATTGTCTGCCTGGCCATCTTACCCCCAGTTGATAAAACGGTCCAGTCCATCACCATTAATTAACACACCATTTGGATCTTTAAAAGACTAAATGATGAATAAGGTTGTTCCCTCTGCACAAAAGACAGCATCCCTATCAATTAGTGATTTTCAAAGATGGTTTAATTAATAAAATTGATCAGCTGTATGCAGGATTGCGATTTCTTTTTACTGGATACTATATAAAATCAATGATCTCTCCGAGGAATCTCTTCAGTGGATCCTATTCCTAAAGGTTAATTAAGGTTTGAGAGCGAATAGGAGGCCAAGATTGGATGATAGACACCGGCAGCTGCCCAGATCATTAAGTGCTAATTAGGTTTGGAACTCTATTGAGCGCAGGCCTCACCAGTGTTGTTACAGTCCCCTGGTATTATTGTGTGAAATACCACAGATAATGTTGACTACCCCCAAATGTGGAGTCAATTCCTCTTAAGTGCATTATCCATCTGCCATGAAATTTTATACACTGCACACAAAGTAAAAATTCTCTGTATTGCACAGATGGAATTCGGATACAAGCCAACAATACCAAATGATAAAAGCTTCTTGTTTCTTCAGATTATTTCTGAAGATCAGTGTTTTAAAGTTCAACATGGATGGCAGCTTTTACTTGTGACAATTGAGAGGTAAATCTCAAGTTTGGCATCTTCCAACCAACACTTCAAAACTGATTTCATGTAATAGTCTCCTATTCTTTATGGCTTGGACAGCATCTTGCATTATAAGCATTGGTCCTTTTGCTAAATTTATTAATTAAGTGCAATTGCCTAGAAACTGGATTGGACTAAACATGGCTGGGTTTAGCACTCATTTGGAATCCTTGTAAAAATAATTGCAGAATTGGCCAAAATCCAGCTTCAAACAGTATCAAGGTGGTTTAGATCTAAAAGCAAGCACAAATACAAATGGGATCTTGCCAAATTTCATGCACTGCCTAAAACCAAGAGATTCTGCAGATGCTGGACATCTTGAGCAATACACGCACATAATGTGCGGGAGGAACTCAGCTGTAAATCGGTATCTATCGATGGGAATTAGCTGCTGATGATTTGGGCCGATGCCCTTTACCCTGATCCTGATGAAGGGCCTGGGCCTGTAATGTCAATTTTTTATTCCCTTCCATATAATTTGCATATAGAGTGGAAGCTCTGTTTCAATTATGCGCTTCCACTCAGTGGCCACTTTATTAGGTACACCTGTACACCTGCTTGTTAATGCAAATAACTCATCAGCCAAACATGTGGCAGCAACTCAATGCAAAACAACAGGCAGACATGGTTGGGAGGGAATGGAGAAGAAACGTGATCTAAATGACTTTGACCATGGGATGATTATTGGTGCCAGACGGGGTAGATTGAGTATCTCAGGATCTGCTGATCTCCTGGGATTTTCATGCATAACAGTCTCTAGAGGTGACAGAGAATGGCATGAAAATCCAGAAAACATCCAATGAGTGGCAGTTCTGGAGGCAACAAACTTCACAACAGATGCCAGTAATATTAAAGCTGATTCTGATTCTGAGATATGCACATGGATAGGCAGAGGATGGAGGCATATAGATGGAGAGCGCACAGATTAGGTTGAAATGGCATAATTGGTGGCACACATTTCATGGGCCATAGGTCCGGTTTGTATACTCTGCTGATCTGTGATTGATATTCGATGGTGCTTTGGCGTATAACCTATGATATAATGATGTGTTTTGTGACAGTTTGCAATGATTAATGTTAGCGCAAGCTGTTTAGTATTAATCCAAGTGCTGCAATTTAAATAAAATAAACAGAAACAGATATATTTATAAAATTGAGAGAGATTATACATTCCCTGTGTTATCTCATGTTACTCACATTCAAAATGTTTTCAGAGTAATATTACACACTGTAGACAAAGCATTTTATTACATCGTGGATATTTATGAATTGGGAAGGGAAGAGACAATTAAAAGTTGTCACCCAGAGTATCAATGAACAATTTTGCAAGAGCTATTCTCTCTGACTTACATCTTAAAAAAATTTCATCTTTTATTAATTTATTCTACTTTCCCATTTAAGCCGGTCTTTGATTGTATAGTTTGTGCCTGCAGCTTTCCCAACTTCTCTTCTTGAGACTTTTGTCAAGTGTGATGTGAATGTCAGAGATCTGTTTTCAATATATTGCTGTTTTAAATTGAAGGCTTGTATTATAGCTCACACAATGTGAGTAGTATGGAAATAAGTGTCCAATGTCACTTAGGATGTATGAGCTATCCATTCATCTCATCATTGTGGAATGTTATTGATATTAATATCCATCACTTCGCCTGGATTAAATTCTGAAATAATTCCTTGCATAAAGTGCTTGGAAAAATTTATGGATTAGATGCAAAATATACACTCAGTGGCCACTTTATTAGGGACACCTGTACACCTGTTAATGCAAATATCTAATCTGCCAATCACGTGGCAGAAGCTCAATGCATAAAAGCATGCAGACATGGTCAAGAGGGTCAGTTATCATTCAGACCAAACATCAGAATAGGGAAAAAATGTGATCCTAATGGCTTTGACAGTGGAATGATTGTTTGTGCCAGATGGGGTGGTTCGAGTATCTGAGAAACTGCTGATATCTTGTGATTTTCACACACAACAGTCTAGAGTTTACAGAGAATGGTGCGAGAAAGAGAAAAAAAAACATCCAGTAGAGCTAGCTTAGTGGCAAAAACTCCCTGTTAGTGAGTGAGGGCGGAGGGAAATGTCAGAATATTTCAAACCGACAGAAAGATGGCAGTAACTTAAATAGTTTACATTCAAAGTCAAAGTTCAAAGGAAATTTATTATCAAAGTACATAGTACAACCATATACAACCCTGAGATTCACTTTCTTGGGGGCATACTCTATAAATACACAATAAAATAATAAAATAATCAAATCACCAACTTGGGTGTTCAATCAGTGGGCAAAAGACAACAAACTGTGCAAAGAAACAATAACAGTAAATAAATAACCAATAAATATTGAGAACATGAGATGAGGAGTCCTTCAAAGTGAGTCCATAGGTGTGGGAACATTTTAGTGATAAGGCAATTGAAGTTAAGTGAAGTTTTCCCCCTTTGGTTCAAGAGTTTGGTTCAACAGTGTGCAGAAGATCATCATTGAATGCACAACTTGCAAAATCATGATCTGGATGGGCTACAGCAGCAAAGACCATAAGTATACACTCAGTGGCCACTTTTGTAGGTACAGTTGATACGGAATAAGGTGGCCACTGAGTGTTACATAAACAAAGATAAAGCAACAGCAAAGTTTTTTGATAACAATACTTCCCTTAGAGAGAGCAATGCATAATTCAGAATGGAATTTGGAGGTGATTACCTCCTTCAGCACTCATGCCCTTGTGGAACTGGAAGTTATGGTGAAAGGAGTTTCATTGAGATAAGTTTGATGGGTTGTTGCAGTTCATTTTGCAGTTGAGGCATAGAGCAATCAGTTTGCAGGTAATGGAGGAGGGGATGCAAAGGAAAGTAATCAAGTGATCAAGGAAATTGACTGATTCCTTTTCTTGCTCCCTCAGGACCCACACCAGCAAGTTCAGGAACAGTTATTAATCATCAACCATCAGGCCCCTGAACCAAAGGGGATAACTTCAATAACGATTATCATTCTATTTTGGATTTATTGAGTATACCCACAAGAAAATGAATCTCAGGGTTGTATGTAGTGACTTATATGTATTCTGATAATAAATTTACTTTGAACTTTGACACCTAAAAGGAAGTCTCCATAGCATCGTTATTCTGAGTATCCCTGCAAATGGCCTAACGTTGTTAGTTTTAGGCCAAGGTCTTTCATCCGGAGTCCAAAGCGAAGAGTCTCGGCCCGAAATGTCAACTGTTTACTCTTTTCCATAGATGCTGCCTGGCCTGCTGAGTTCCTCCAACATTTTGTGTGTGTTGCTTGGATTTCTAGTACCTGCAGATTTTCTCTATTTGTTACATTGTTAGTTGACCCTTCAGAATGAAATTCACAGATGAAGCCCTAAAATAGTAAGAGCAACTTTCCACATCAATTTCTCGAGTTTTCCACCATTTTCTTCTACTGGTTAACTATATATATAATGTGTTATCTGCTCAGGTAGCTAATCACTTATGACATGGAATTGGAAATTTGATTGAACTTCCTTGTCCTGGACACTAAACTCAGCATCAATAGCTTTATAGAATCATAGAGAATTACAACACAGAAACAGGCCCTTCTGTTCATCTAGTCCATGTTGAACTATTATTCTGCCTGTCCCATTGACTTGTACCTGGACAATAGCCCTCCATACCTCACCCATCCACATACCTATCCAAACTTCTCTTAACTGTGAAAATCAAACTGGCATTCACCACATCCACACTCTCACTACCTTCTGAATGAATAAACACCCCCTCATGTTCCCCTTAAACATTTCACCCATGACTTCTTGTTCTAGTCTCACCCAGCCTCAGTGGGAAATGCCTGCTTACAATTGCTGTATCTGTAGCCCTCATCATTTTGTATGTCTCCACCATTCTCCTACACCTGAGGGAATTTTGGCTCTATCCTATTCAGCATTTCCCTATAACTCAGGTCCTCAATTTTGTTGTGCTATAGGGCTTCATTGGCCAGCCTACATTCCACTGGACATTAAAGAAGCTCTTTCACTAGGTTTCTGTTAGGGTGATGCTGGTGCTCTTGCGAACAAGTCTCCTTCCCCTTCATTGTCCATTAGAGAAGGAGAAATTTGGGAAGGAAGAGGATGCATTATTATAATAAACTGCCAAGCAACTGATATCAGAATAACATGATTATAATCTTTAGAGAAATGACAGCTACAAATGTGTATGAACTGATGGGGCCTCCCTTCCAGCCTGTCCTTAGAGACTGTAACCAATCGTTTTGCAGTTATAAGGTTACATCGCTCATTGCTTCTCCCGGGTGAAGGAGCTACTTTACAAGCATAAAGTATTATGATTCCATTGATTTTGATCATGAATCATTTTTGCTGTTCTGATTCATAAAGCACTGACTGAATTAAACCTCGACTTTCTTTGCCAGAGCCTGAGCAGATGACTCCAAAGATATTACTATAATGATGACAAACGTCAACCCTAAAGCCAAGTCATCTACTCGATTGCAGAAATGGTTTTCTCCAAATCAATTCTGCTGGAGGAATATGGGAATTATATATCCATGGATACTTGAAGTATATAGGCAGAACTGTTTGCTGTAAAGCTGCTGTTTATTTTTAATGCCTGCTCTCACCCCCAGTGATCGACTCAGGTCGGAAACAAACATGCCCCAGCCATGTCATCACACTGAGGCTTCTCTTGCCACTGGGCCCAAGAGCAAACTGACTCACAGCAATAAAATTAAAAGACTTCAATATAACCAAAAGATGCTCCTCTGATACCCAACGATAACTTATGATGACTGCAATTCCTCTTGTGAAGTAATGATATCCAATCTTGCACAAAGATTTCTGTACTTTATGTGATATTGTCCAAATGAGCAATATTGACATATTGATGCAATTACAAAGAAGGCATGACAGTGTCAAATTTCAGTAGGAATCTGACAGACTTGGTATGTCACCAAAGATGCCCGTAACTTTCTATAGATGTACCATGGAGAGCATTCTAACTGTTTGCATCACTGTCTGGTATGAAGGGGCAACTGAATAGGATTGGAAAAAAGATGCAGAAGTTGCAAACTCAGTCCTACTTTTTGCACTACTTATTTAACTATGTATATATATATATCTTATTGGAAATGTATTTTTTTCCACAAGCTTCTACAAATTGAACACTGCACTGTTCTTAAGGCCTTTTCCCACTATTGTAACAAACAATAAATTTGTGAGCAATTTAAACATTAGCTGGATGGGCATTGCAGTAGGGAATGACTGATTAAACTGTTTTTGCAATTACTTTGTATTAGCTTGGAACTTCAAATTTCCTTTCCAGAAAATGCACTATCGAACATTGTCGCCCGAGGTCACTGTGGGGAGATCAGGTTGGCAGACTGCCATAGGTGAAATCTGATCTGTGCTGTGGACTAGTATTATGTGCTGATGGGACAGCTATTTGGGGAGTTGCATCAGAGCCCTCTGTTGTGTTTGCTGGAGGAGGTTAAGACTACTGAGGCAGGGATAAGTAACACTGAGGATTGAAAAAGGATCAGAGCTGGCAATGAGATCAAGTTCTCTTTCAGGAGCCTCAGTGAATCACAGCAAGCTCCATCATGGGCACAAGCCCCCTTACCAATGAGGACATCTTCAAAAGGTGGTGCCTCAGAAAGGCAACATCCATCATTAAGGAACCTCAGCACCCAGGTCATGCCCTTTTCTCATTACTACCATCAGGGAGTAGGAGCAGCTCTTTCCCCTCTGCCATTAGATTTCTGAATGTCCACAAACCCATAAAAACTACCTCACTATTCCTCTTTTATTATTGTCACAATAGGCGCTGGCAATATTGGAATCCAAGTGCAGAGGAAAGACAGACTCTGATGCGATGAAAGTTTTATTCATAATAATTCCAAAATAACATCGGTAGCTTGGCCAAGCGGCACCAGGAGAAGTAACATTCTCAAAACTAGGACCTGCTATTAGCGCTAATCAGACATCTGCTTACATAATACAAGTAAGACTGAATCCCTGAGCCTATCAAAATAAACTTAACAAGCATAAACAGAAGGCACCAGGTGACTGCATTACAAAAAGCAAGTTGCTTGAGATAAATACAAGTAACAGTAAATGATTAATGACTCTCGTTAAACAACAATTAACCAATTCAGGAGCTCTATAAACATCGGAGCCCAATGCTCTCTGGCGCTCCACACAGGCTTGAAGAAGTCATTACACATAGTAATTTTTTTTTATCTCCTGCATTGTACTGCTGCCACAATACAACAAATTTCATGGCATTTGTCACTGATAATAAATCTGATTATGATTCTGAAGTGAAGGATAAAAATCAAGCTCAGATGGGAGGGGTTGTTTGGTCATAGGAGGCATTTAATACAGTGTGCGGAGAGACATTTAAGTCAGGAGAATGAAAGTCCAATAAGTATCCTGACTAGTGTCCCACCCCATTGAGAGGTTCAGGTTATCCGAGGAATGTCTAATGATGGCCCCTCATAAGATAACATGTTCTGAAGGGATAAGTTGTCAGTCACTGTACCTATGGTTTTAGAAATTGCATTTAGAGATGCAAAGGTGACTCACGCCAGAATTCTCCAGTCAAACCTCTGGAGAGAAACAGAAATGGATGTTAGCAAAATTCAATCCTGGAAAAAAAATTGATTTTCCTGGAAAGAAATTGATTTTCAGTTGCATAACTCTATAAAATACAGTGCTATGCAATTGAACTTCTAGGTAGAAGTGTTTTATAGGCATGTGAAATGAATTTCATGGGTTAGTACTTACTTCAGTAAAGTTGCAAAAGCTGAAGGTTTTTATCCATTTTGAGGTGATACTGTGCATACATAATTTGAATTGTACACCAGCTGTTTGCACATTACTAAAAGTATGAAACCCTGGAAAATGATATCCCATTTGTGAACAGCTCTCAGGACCATATTGCCTAAAGGCTTATCATTTTGGTTGAGTGTACAATACTAGAATATGGGTCAAATGTGGACAAATAGGAGACTAGGTCAGCATGGACCAGTTGGTCTGAAGGGCCTATTTCCAAGCTGTACAACTCCATGGCTCTGCTGTATAATCTTAAATGTCAAACCACCAGAAGGTGACATTGAAATGTACTTGTTTCAAAAGTTTTGTATAAAATTGTTGAGTCTAAAATCATTTGATAATGCAAAATTTGATAACACCAGACAACAAATGCTTTGCTTCCTGAATATTGTTTGATGTATCTTATAGATTTTTGGCTGCTGGTCTTGAAGTCACCATGTAATTTCCCTATCACGCACATTTATTTTTGAAGTTGCCTATATTTGTTATTTCAATTCATAATTCAAGTCGGAATAACTGATAAAATTAAGGAAGGCATTTTTGTTGGTCCACAAGTCAACCAGGTCATCAGTGACAGGCAATTCAAAGAACTTCTAGTGGGACTGGAGAAAATTGCATGGAACGCATTCAATGATATTGTTGAAAGTTTTCTTGGCAAATACAGAGCACCAATCTATATGCAGCTGATTGACAACGTATGTCAAGCATACAACATCATGAAGTGCATCATGTCACTAAAGATTCATTTTCTGCATTCCCATTTAGACTTCTTCCCCACAAATCTTGCCACTGTCAGCAACGAGCATGGTGAAAGGTTTCACCAGGACATTGTGATCATGGAGAAACATGAGTATCAGGGCAACGGGAATCCATCAATGCTGGCTGATTATTGTTGGACACTTCAGCTAGAAACCTCAGACACTGCGTACAAATGGAAATCATCCACAAAACATTGTTAGCTTTGTTGAACTATTGTAAAGCATCGACACTTTCATGCGATTAAACTTATTATGGTCAATAAAATAAATTTTTTGTTTCTCTAAATTCCTATGGGATATAAGTGGTCTAAAATTATATTTGTGTTCTGCTTCAAGTGGTCTATCATAATCAAAAAAAAATTCTGAGGAAGCAATACTCTCAATTTTTTTAATCCAGTGTAAATGATGTTTCCTTACAAAAACAATGAAACCAAAGGCCAAGGTTTTGAGGTCAGATAATTCTAATACTTATTCACAGAAACAATATTTCAGTAAGTGGATGGTATTTCAAAAAATGGCCTTCCAGGAGTGCAGAGCAAATAGTACTGATTCATTAGGGTTTCCGCCACAGCAACTTTAGCACTTTGACCTAAAATAGTATTTTTTTGTTCTAATTGTGTTCCTTCTTGTAAAAATTGTGTTCGATTTATGTTTTTTAATGAATGCTGCTTATATGATGCTATGCACTTGAGATGCTGCTGGGAGTAAGATTTTCAATGTACAGTACATGTATTTGTGTATGTGATGGTAAGCTTATCTTTGACTGATTTTATTGCTGAGTCCACTGTAGACAAATGATAAGGACTGACAGGTTTTGTTTGACTACGTACTCATAAGGCTGGTCAAGCGTGAACCAATTCAGTGGTCTTCATTGTTCCTGACAATTTCTGGTGTTCCCATATTGAAATAATGGGAAGAAAGTAATTGCCGATATTGGGTTGAGTTATCAGCCACCCGAGCTACACATTTTTTGAACTATTTCCTTTGCCAATATTGTTCCTATGAGTAGAGATCAGGGATTGATGATGAACAAAAGACTTTTTTCAAGTTTTGGCATTCAGTTTCATCATCAGACCTAATTTTGCTCCTATTCCGGAATCAGAGTAAAGAGAAACAGAGACATCAGTGTGGTGCACTACATATACCTGTCTGGACATGCCCCCCCCCCCACCCTTGCTGACTGCTCCTGTGGCTCCTCCCACAGACCCCTGTATAAAGGCGATTGGAGGCACTGCTCCTCCCTCGGTCTCCAGGATGTTGTGTGATGATCTCTTGCTGCTGATAGTGCTCTCTCTTCCAGCTAATAAAAGCCTATCTCTCGCCTCACGTCTCTGAGAGTTATTGATGGTGCATCAATCAGTCGTGATGAAAGGTCTTGGCCCGAAACTTCGACTATTTACTCTTTTCCGTAGACGCTGCCTGGCCTGCTGAGTTGCTTCAGAACTTTGTGTGTGTTGCTTGGATTTCCAGCATCTGCAGATTTTCTCTTGTTTGTGAAAGAACAACAGTATTGCTAATAAAGGTAAGTGGGAATGGAAAATTGTGAATTGAGAGGGTGCTGCCAACAACCTATGGAAATGGTCCTCTTCAAGGTGAATGAAGTTAGGTAAGTTGATGTGGGAGGTGAGCAGAGTCATGACTGTCTAAATGTTGAAGGCAAGAAGGCTAAGGACCTCTTCCTGTCACCAGAGGAAGCTCATGACCATCTTGTGCCAGTGGAATATCTTGCGGCAAGGTAGTGAAGTGGTTAGCACAACGCTTTACAGCACCAGTGATGCCGGTTCAATTCACGCTGCTGCCTGTAAGGAGTTTGTACGTTCTCCGTATGACCACATGGGTTTCCTCTGGGTGCTCCAGTTTCCTCCCACAGTCCTAAGACATACCAGTTGGTAGGTTAATTGGTCATTTTAAAATTGTGCCATAATTAGGCTAGAGTTAAATCGGGGTTGGCTGGGCAGCGTAGCTTGAAGGGGTGAAAGGGCCTGTTCTGAATTGTATCTAAGTAAATATTTATTTATTGTCTATCACTAAATCCAGCAATGGGCTCAGGGACTGTGAACATGTCTGTTGGCCTGCAGTGAAAATAGTTTCAGGTGGATAGAATAAGAGAAGGCAGGAACAGGAGATAACCCCCAGCTCCTCTGCAGCCTTTGCTGGATTGGGAGAGGGAATGAAAGATGCTGATTAGCACAGTTAACATCATCTAACTTTTGTTCAGTCTTAACCAGGTGTTTCAACCAAAATTCATAATAGTACTCCCCTAATGCATACTACATTAGCATTTCTCATTTTAACTATCCCTTCTGTACCAGCGTGCAAATTTAGTGTAGGTTTAATGTCATTTAGAGCTCATTTTTATGTTTACCTGTAGGCTGCTGTGGAACTCAATACTTTGTCGATGGGGAAAAATGCACCGCAGGTTTGTTGAATATTCATCAAACAAAATAATTTGGCTTCAGAATGATCCTCATGGCATGATTTTCCAAAATTAATCTCTTTTTTTAATTAGCAGCATTTATGTTTCAGGAAGACCAGACAAATTCCACATGCCCTATGTACAATAAAATATGCAAATGAAGGTTTGAATGGGAAATCCATGCCTTTCATATTTTAAAATGATTAGTAAATATGAAACCTGTTTTCAGCTATGATCATAATGGGTTGACATGCACTTATATCGCTAGTAAGTTGTTAGTTCATAAGGAAATTATATGGCAAATATGACAATTTGAAACACACCATATTCAGTGGTTGCCAGCTTGGTACAGGTCTTTGAGAATACTAACCAAGCATATATTTAAATAAAGAAATGTACATCCTTAAGAATAATCTCAGTTTGACTGGAATTACTTCTAACTGACAAAACCTTTAAACCCAGCCAGACAAATATCAGGGGAGTACATGATGGAATGGATTAGGTCATACATAATTTCATCATCAGGTCATGCTGAATTGACACAAACAACCATTCTCAAACAGTTGAAAGAGCAGAATTAATTTATACAACTGTTGGCAAAGGCGGGTGCATCAAACATATTACCTGGAATTATACATAAAGCAGCATCAAATATCATATATAAACAAACATAAATATTCTCAAAAGAAATAATCCAGAATAAATATTGTTGTAATGTGAGTATTACTAAAAGTAAGTTAATACTAGTCGGGGAGCTGTTGGTAGCAAGAGGTGGGATCCAGGGTTGGCGGGGTTTTTACTTCCGCTCTTTTTACTCCCAGTATGCATTGTATATAGTTCCTCCACCCATGCCGCATGAGGTACCTGGAAGCCTCTGTATTGTAAATATCACTTGCCGTCCCAGATAAAGATGCTCTTTTGGCCATCAAGTTGTCGAGCGGTCTTTTTGTAAAGTAGAAGTTACCACAAATATGGTGGTAAATATAAAAAGGCAAGTATTTAGGATCGTTGAGTTTTCTATAGTTGATATAATTACATTAGCTTTGAAGCAGTACAGCTCCTTATTGTTAAAGTTATGACAGAAGAGAAAACAGTTAGAGAAATTCAGAATGGATTCTTATTTCCCTCAAACCTGAAATTAGGCTCAGTTTTAAGCAAGGTTAGAGAATTTAGGGATTGATGTACACTTCCAAGGGTTCTTACAATGACACTGCAGTGTCAAGCCTTGGGACACAGAAACATCTTTCACATAATTTGTAAGGATATTGACGCTCCCAATCAATAAACAGTTCAAACTAATTATGCCAATTTATGTTTCTGTGTTTAAGCAGAGAATATCTTGTTAGGGTTTAAAGCAAAAGAAAAAAATAAAATTTATTTAAAACATTTGACTCTTTTTCAGAATGACTCAAATTGCTTGCCAATATTTGAATGCTTTTGAAGCATTGTTCCTGTCATAATCTAGGGAATATAGCAACCAATTTGTTCAGGGGAAACTCCTGCAAATATTATAGTTATAATAATATAGTTATAATAACTTTAGAAATGATGAGGAATAAGTAGAAGCCAATGCATCACAGATCACATCTTGCTCTAAAATAATCCAAAGGCCTCTTGAAAAATGCAAAATTGCAAAGGTGATCAATTATTTTGATTATAAAGTTTCCTTTGACGATTAATTTCCTGTTTGACAAATGAAGGAAATTCTGTTTGATATGAATTTTGCACTATGATTAAAAGTTCAAAATATGAAGAGACGTTTCCAGAAGTTGGAAGAGAGAAGAGATAAATATAATTTTAATAGGAATAATAATTGTGCTGTAGAATTCATCGCAGCTTAAAAAGACAACTAAATGCAAATGTTTTAGAGGCTTACGCCTTTATCCCAGTTTGCTGTCCCATCAGGAACCTCTTCCTACTGTTGGTTAAATTTAATCCTTTGTCAATGGTTTGCATGATCTGTATGTTTTTTCTTTCTCTCGTGCATCGAATGTTGGTGTTTTATTTTTACTTTGTTCCTTTGTTCTTTAATTGGGTTATTTTGGGTTTCTTGCTTTGTGGCTACCTGTGAAGAAGCAAATCTCAAAGTTGTATAATTTATACATTTTTTGATAATAAATGTACTTGAATCTTGAATCATGAAATAGTCCATAGAGGATGGGGTTGATGTTGGCAAGATGGAATGCACCCTTGGGTTCTGAAGGAAGAGCTGGAGAGATTGTGGAGGCATTAACAATGATCTTCCAAGAACTGAAGAATTCTGGCATTGTACCGGATGACTGGAAAATTGCAAATGTTACTCTGCTATTTAAGAAGGGTGGGAGACAGCAGAAAGGAAACTATAGACCTGTTAGCCTGACATCAGTGGTTGGGAAGTTGTTGGAGTCAATTGAGATTATGGAGTACCTGGACGCACATGACAAGAAAGGCCAAAGCCAGCATGGTTTCCTGAAAGGAAAATCCTGCCTGACTAACCTACTGCAATTTTTGAGGAAATTACAAGCAGGGTAAGCAACAGAAATGCAGTAGACTTGGTGTACTTGGATTTTCAGAAGGCTTTTGACAAGGTGCCACACATGAGACTGCTTAGCAAGATAAGAGCCCATGGAATTACAGGGGAGTTACTATCATGGGTGGAGCATTAGCTTATCGGCAGAAAACAGAGAGTGGGAATAAAGGGATCCTATTCTGGCTGGCTGCCGGTTACCTGTGGAGTTTCACAGGGGTCAGTGTTGGGACCGCTGCTTTTTATGATGTATGTCAATGATTTGGACAATGGGATTAATGGATTTGTGGCTAAATTTGCCAATGATACAAGGTTGGGTGGAGGAGTGGGTAGTGTTGAGAAAACAGAGAGACTACAGAGAGACTTAGATAGTTTAGGGGAATAGGCAAAGAAGTGGCAAATGAAATACAATGTTGGAAAGTGTATGGTCATGCACTTTGGTGGAATAAATAAACAGGCAGACTATTATTTAGATGGAGAAAAAATTCAAAATGCAGAGATGCAAAGGGACTTGGAAGTCCTTGTGCAGGATACCCTAAAGGTTAACCTTTAGGTTGTGTCAGTAGTGAAGAAGGCAAATACAATGTTGGCATTCATCTCTAGAGGTTTAGGATATAAGAGCAGGGATGTGATGTTGAGGCTGTTCAATGCACTAGTGAGACCACACTTGGAGTATTGTGTGCAGTTTTGGGCTCCTTATTTTAGAAAAGATATACTGACATTGGAGAGGGTTCAGAGAAGATTCACAAGAATGATTCCAGGAATGAAAGGGTTACCATATGAGGAACATCTGGCAGTTCTTGGGCTGTATTCCCTGGAGTTCAAGAGGGGTGATCGCATAGAAACATTCCAAATGTTAAAAGGCCTGAACAGATTGGATATGGGGAAGTTACTTCCCATGGTAGGGGAGTCTAGGACAAGAGGGAATGACTTCAGGATTGAAGGACGTCCATTTAGAACAGAGATACGCAGAAATTACTTTAGGCAGAGGGTGGTAAATCTGTGGAATTTGTTGCCACGAGCATCTTTGGAGGCCAAGTGATTGAGTGCATTTAAGGCAGAGATAGATAGGTTCTTGATTAGCCAGGGCATCAAAGGGTATGGGGAGAAGGCAGGGGAGTGGGGATGACGGGAAGAATTGGATCCGCCCATGAGCAGACTCGATGGGCTGAATAGCCTGTCTCTGCTCCTATATCTTATGGTCTTATGGATTTATGCACTGTCATAGAAATTCAACTGAATACCCTCTTTTTTCCATGGTTTGCATAGAATATTACAGTGCAGAAGCAGGCCCTTTGGCCCATCTAATCTGTGCCTAGTCCAATCAACCTGCACCTGGACCATAGCCCTCCATACCTTTTCATCCAGGTATTTATCCAATTTTCTCTTGAGTGATGAAATTGAACTTAAATCCACCACTTCCTCTGTCACCCTCTTTCCACCCTTTGAGTGAGGAAGTCCCTCCTAATAAGACCATAAGATATAGGAGCAGAATTAAGCTATTCAGCCCATTGAGTCTATTCTGCCATTCCATCATGGCTGATCCCAGATCCCACTCAACCCCATAAACCTGCCTTGTGCCATAACGTTTGATGCCCTGACCAATCAGGAAACTATGAATTTTCACTTTAAATATACCAATGGACTTGGCCTCCTCCGCAGTCTGTGGCAGAGCATTCCACAGATTCACTACTCTCTGGCTAAAAAAGAATTCCTCCCTACCTCTGTTGTAAGTGGTTGCCCCTCAGTTTTGAGGCTGCACCCTCTAGTTCTGGACACCCCTACCATAGGAAACATCCTCTCCACCTCCACCTTATTGAGTCCTTTCAACATTTGGTAGGTTTCAATGAGATCCCCCCACATTTTTATAAATTCCAGTGAGTACACGCCTAAAGCTGCCAAACGCTTCTCATATATTAACCCCCTAATTCCCGGAATCATCCTTGCTTCCCTCCTCTGGACTCTCTCCAATGACAACACATTCTTTCTGAGATATGGCACCCAAAACTTTTGACAATACTTCATGTATGGCCTGAGTTGTGTCTTATAAAGCATCAACATTATCTGATTGTTTTTATATTCTGTTCACTTTGAAATGAGTGCCAACATTGCATTTGACTTCTTTACCACAGACTCAACCTGTAAGCTACGTAACTTCCTTGGAGTTTTGCACTAGGGCTCCTAAGTCCCTCTGCACCTCTGATGTTTGAATTTTCTGCTCATTTAGATAATAGTCTACACTTCTGTTCCTTTTACTAAAATGCATTATCATACATTTCTCAACACTATATTCCAGTGTTGTCCTTGTAGATAGAGTAATCAATTCAGAGTTGAGGTGAGTGAAGTTATCCACATTGGTTCAGTATTTACCATCAGGTTATAGGGTAATAATTATTCTGCACAATAATATTAAAAGGAAGTACTGAATTCAACCTATAGCATCTAGGTTTACATTGCTGTCTTTAATTTCAATTTAAAGAAGTACAAATGGATAATTGAATTATGATGCTAGAAAGTCAATTTAAATACAGCATATTCTTATGTGGTTTTCTGCAAAACTCGCTCATGTTATTTAATCTCTACATACAATCTACTCTAACACATGCAGATTCAATGCACACCAGGGTGAAGGGGCAAGCATAGGACAGTGTGGCAAATATCAAACTTGTCACAGCTCACTGATATGAGACATGAGGTTTATTTAAATGTACCTGGCCCAATGCTGCTGAAAGCCGCTTCAGGTCAGCAGGTGAAGGCTGAGTGAGTGCGGCAGGAAAGACCAATTGTCCTGTTCTGTTTTTCAGGTTTCTTTAGATTTTCCACATTTGTGCTGTTTCTTTTCATCTCTACTTAGATTTTTTTTCAATCTTTTGCTGACATAAGTCACTCTACAGCATGAAACAAATTAGCCGGAATGATACATATGAGAAGAGCTGTATAAAAGGTCCTTGTACTCATTGTCTAAGACAAGATTCTCACATTTGGTGAAACCAATGATTAAATGTTAATTAAAGCATTTCAGTCTCCTGCTTCAAGTGCTTTTTACAATTGCCCCATACTTGAGATTAAAAATACTTCTGGTTCATAAATATTTATGAAAATATTTTGCTGCTATTTGAATTAAATGTTTTTTTTACAACATGTGGTCTAGATATTGCAGTACGCTCAAACAAATACATTAGATGGTCAAAGCAGCGATACTGACATCTATTTTAGTCAAGGGCTGCTCCTGCAAATATCAGTAGTTCCCATGGCCTTTGTGAGAAGTTTTCAAAGTTTGTCCCTGTGCTCAAATAAAACTTCAGAAAGCTCTCATAAGCTTTGCATTCTAAATTATTTATTCTATGTCATTATTCATCTCTAAATTAACTTTCTATGTGGCGTAACATTTAAATAGAAACAGGAAAGGATGGAAGCCATGAGATGTCACAATGGAGTAAAGCAAATTTTGGGTTTTTGTGTGGTAAATTGATTTATTATTGTCACACGTACCAAGGCACAATGAAAAAATTGTTTTGCATACCGTCCATATGGATCAATTCATTCATTACAACAGTGCATTGAGGTGGTGCAAGGTGAAACAATAACAGTATGTAGAATAAAGTTTTACAGTTACTGAGAAAGCGCAGAGCACTCAGCCCATCAGACACAGGGTCATAATAACGTGGGGCGTTGCAAGAGAGCTCCAAAAACAAACAAAAAAAACAAGTTAATGGAGACTCAACAATGGGGAGGGGAAGAGAGGGCAGACACATATAAGCTAAGGATTGTCTACTGGAATGAAGAAAGTGAGGAAGGTCAGCTTTCAGGAGGAGGAGGAGGAGGATTCTGTAAGTAACACTGGGGCCAGTGTAGGGCCAGGAGAGAAGGATGGAACAGAGGGGCAGGAGTGACGGGTAGCAATGAAAGTTAGAAAACTGGCCAGGGACATCAGGAACAATGATCATCTAAGTATCTAGGAAGAAGATGAGAGGTTTGGGTGAAATAACTGGGACATGGGAGCAGAAGATGATGCCAGAAATATAAATGAAGCCGATCAGTTTATGGGGGGTGTTTTTGCTCCAAGTAACCAGATGGCAAGGTGGGCAACATCTGAACCTCAGGGGGTTGAAGAAGAACAATGAGTTGGTTGGACTTATATTGAGGTGGAGGGATCCAGAGTATCAAATGGGATTTAATTTGTGAGAAACATTATTAAAGTCCCGTTGTCCCAGGAGTACACAAGGACAATCATGACTGTGACAGCTTGGCTTAAATACCCCTCATGATGTTCATAAGGAAAGTTTCATGGAAGTGGTTAATGGAGGAGGTGTGAGAGGAAAATAACACCGTATTGTCTGAACCTGATGCATAACTTACATTAAGCATGCTACGGTGAATTATTTCAACAACAATCTAGTTAAACTTCCAGAATGGTGGAATATGTTAGCTGGTTTATTGCAGCCAAGTTGATTTGCTATTATGTAATGGTGAAAAACAATGTACCATCTGATTGAGTCACTGGGCAATATATGTAGAAGATTTCCAGAAATTATTTACCGTATTTCTAATGAAGTTCGGTACACACCACAACATTAAAGAAAATAATCTGCAAATGATGGGTTAAGAGGTTGGTGATGAAACATATTAACCCCTGCCTAAGAAATGACTTGGATCCACTCCAATTTGCCTTCAGTCTCAACAGGTCATCAGCAGGTGCTGTTTCATCGGCTTTCCACTCAATCCTGAAACAAATGGACGGTGAAGATACATACATTAGGACCCCTTTCATTGACTACAGCTCGGCATTCAGTACTATTAGTCCCTAAAAACTAATCAATAAGCTTCAAGTCCTAGGCCTCAATACCTCTTTGTGCAACTGGATCCTTAATTTCCTAATTTGCAGACACCAGTCAGTTTGGATTGGCAACAACATCTCCTCCACAATCTCCCTCTGCAAATGTACACCACAAGGTTGTATGCTTAGCCCTCTGCTGTACTCACTTTACATTTACGACTGTGAGGCTAAGCACAATTCCAATGCCATATTTAAGTTTGCTGATGATACCCACGTTCATGGCCGTATCAAAAAGCGGTGACCAATTAGCCATATAGGAGAGAGACTGAAAAATCTGTCTGAGTCGAGCCACAACAACAACCTCTCACTGAATTTCAGCAAGACCAAGGAGCTGATAACTCACTTCAGGAGGAGAAAAGCAAAGATCCATGAGCCAGTCCTCATCGGAGAATCAGAGGTGGAAAGGATCAGCAACTTTAAATTTGTAGGTGTTATCGTTTCAGAGGATCTATCCCAGGACCAGGAAATAAATGCTGAAAAGAAAAGCACAGCATTGCCTCATCTTTTTTAGAAGTTTGCGAATTTTTAGCACAACATCTAAAACTTTAACAGGCTTTTATAGACGTGTGGTGGAGAGAAGATTGATTGGTTGCAAATGCCAATGCCTGTGAGTGGAAAAGCCTACAAAAAGGTAATGGATACAGTCCAGTCCATCATGGGTGAAGCCCTCACCACCACTGAGCACATCTACACGAAGCGCTGCCGTAGGAAAGCAGCATCCATCATCAAGGACACCCACCACTCAGGACATGCTCTCTTCTCACTGCTGCCATCAGGAAGAAGGTACAAAAACCTCAGGACCCACACCACCAGGTTCAGGAACAGTTATTACCCCTCAATCATCAGGTTCCTGAACCAGTGGGGATAATTTCATTCAACTTCACGCCCTATTATTAGCTGTTCCCATATGGACTCACTTTCAATGACTTTTCATCTCACTTTCTTGATATTTATTGCTTAATTACTCAGAATTATTATTTTTTTTAATCTTTATTTTTGTAGTAGCACAGTTTGTTGTTTATTTTTTTACACATTGATTGTTGTCTGTCCTGTTGGGTGTGGTCTTTCATTTATTCTATTGTGTTTCTTGTACTTTGATTGTCTGCAAGAAACTTAATCTTAGTGTAGCAGATGGTGACATATTGTACTTTGATTCTAAATTTACTTTTGAAGTTTGAAGATTGATTTTTGTGCATGTGCGTGCACGAGAGTTCAGCAAGAAAAGAAATGTCAGTTTTTGAACATTAAATAAATGTAATTAGGACCAATATTTGTATTTGTTCATATGTAATTGTTATTAAAGATGTTGTACTTGATGTGAGTTGCAGAAATTGCTGGACCTGCAGTTGTTGCAGAGAAATTGATAAAATATTGAGTAAAATATCCAGCCAAATTTCAAGTTCTACAAGAGATCAGACATATGCCCAAAGTTTGATCCAAAATTACACTTCCAAACCAATGCTGGTGAGGTTGTGCCATATTTGAAGATAAAGATTAGCTTTATTTGTCACATGTATATCAAAACATACAGTGAAAGACGTCATTTTGCATCAAAGACCAGCACAGTCCAAAAATGAGCTAGGGGCAGCCCACAAGTGTTGCCATGTTTCTGACGCCAACACTGCATGACCACAATTTACTATCTCTAATCTGTACATTTTTGGAATGTGGGAGGAAACTAGAGCACCAGATGGAAACCCATGCATTCATTGGGAACAATGTACAAACCCCTTACCGACAACAATGGGAATTGAACCACGATCGGTGATAGCTGGCATTGTAAAGTGTTGCCCAAGCATTAAAAAAATGGAGGTGAACACCATAAGAATATTTAATGTTTATTAATATAATTCATTATACTATTAAAATAAATATCTCAAAGTAATTTTTTATATTTTGCAAGAGTGTTGGTTATTCACCACTTAATCTATTGATTCATATCAGAATTAGTTAGCCAGTTAACAGACATGTTTACACCAAAGATACCAAATTTATCCATCAGGACATCTTTCGTGATGACTCCTATTTTTTTCCAAGAATTGCCAGTGGCCAAGCCTGCTCAGCAACATGATCAGTCACCATCAGTCCATGTCACATAGGATTTGTAGCCAATAGTTCTATGCCAGTGCTTAGCTACCAACGGAACAAGTAGTCCAGAGCATTACACACTCAGTGTACTCAGATACCGCTTATAAATAAGCTGCCGTCGTGAAATGTGAGACTTGAACTGACTCCTAGGACCAAAATATCTGTAATAATGGACTGTGGCCCTAAGCTACACACTGTAAACTCTACAGTCTGTCCTGTGTCCATACACTATTATTAGAGTTACATCCTAGAACACATGGTTGAGAATAACAACAAAATGTATTTGTAACAAGTGAATACATTACAAGTATTAATCTCAGTTAATTCTTGTTATATATATATATATATTCTTGTTATTTAATTTATAGCTATATTAAATAAATAGTGCAAAAGAGAGCAAAAAAAGAAAACAAATAGTGAGGTAGTGTACTTGGGTACATTGTCCATTCAGAAATCTGATGGCAGTGGGGAAGAAGCTGTTCCTAAAACGTTGAGTGCATGTCTTCAGGCTCCTGTACCTCCCCCATGATGGTAGCAATGAGAAGAGCCATGTCCTGTATCATGGGGATCGTTAATGACAGATACCACCTTTTTGAGGCATTACAATTAGGCAATGTTCGAGATGCTGGGGAGGCTGGGGCCCATGATGGACCTGGCTGAGTATGCAACTTTCTACAGCTTTTTCTGATCCTGTGCAGTGGTCCCTCCATACCAGATGACGTTGCAACCAATTAAAATGCTCTCCATGGTAAATCTGTAGAAATTTGCTAGAGTCTTTGGTGACATACCCAGACTCTGCAAACTCCAAACGAAATATTGTGTCTTCTTTGTATTGCATCAATATGTTGGACCCAGGAGAAATCTTCAGAGATGTTGACACCCAGGAATTTAATACTGCTCACCCTGTCCACTGCTGATGAGGACTGATATGTGTCCCCTCGATTTCCCTTTCCTGAAGCCCACAATCAATTCCTTGGTCTTACTGATATTCAGTACAAGGTTGTAGTTGTAACACAACTCAACCAAGTATCTCATTTCAGTACACCTCCTCATCACCACCTGAAATTCTGCCAACAGTAGTTGCGTCATCGGAAAATTTACAGATAGCGTTTGAGCTGTGCTTGTGGGTGTAGAGAATGTTGAACAGTAGGTGAAGCACGCATCGTTGAAGTGCGCTAGTGTTGATTGTCAGTGAGGAGGAGATGTTATTTTCGATCTGCACTGACTGTGGTCTTCCAGTGAGTAAGCCAAGTATCCAGTTGTAGAGGGAAGTATCGAGGCCCAGGTATTGAAGCTTGTTGATTAGTACTGTGAGTATGGTGTGTGGAAAACTGAGCTGTTGTCACATAACAGTAGCCTGACACAGGTATGAGTGTTGTCCAGGTGATCCAAGGCCAAATGGCGAGCCAGTGAGGTTGCATCTCCTGTAGACCTACTGAGGCGAGAGGCAAATTGCAGCAGCCCAGGTCCTTGCTTAGTCAGGAGTTGATTATGGCCATCACCAGTTTCTCAAAGCATTCCATCACAGCAGATATGGACTGGTATATTCATTCTTTTAATAAATGAATGGGGCAGGAGCACAATCAAGGGTTCTTCCACTACTGGACAGGGTGAGGCCGAGTTAGGTGAGAAATCCCGTCAATTGTTGTAGAAGTGAACTACCCCAGGGGCCCCCGAGTGACAACAGTCCTATTGGTTTAAGGAATGTAATAGAATATTATATAACATATATATTATGAATGTAAGAATGAAAGGCATTGCATGGTTTATTCTTGTAAATATTCTTTTATTATGATTAAATTTTATTTTGATTTTTTAAAAGTAATTTGCAATACCTTTATGCATTGGCATTTTCCTGTCCAGTAGAACTTTACAGTAAGACTACTGGAAGTCTTTGCAGTTGAAGGGCTGCTGAATTTATGAGAACAAATATATCCAAAGGCAAAATTAGCATCAACTGGCATCACTGTTTCACTTCCATTCAGCTGATTTAATCGAGGCTTGTTTTACCTACACTAGACGCCAACTGTCCTGATGAAGGATAATAGCATACATTGTCATCTGGGACACTTTCCTATGGCAATTTTTCAGAATTGTCAGAATGAGCCTTGTTTAAAAAAAAATGCTTACTTCCAACATTGACTTCAGTTCTGAGGAAACTTTCATTCACAAGCGAAAATAGAGACATAGAAAAGTGCAGCACTGGAACAGGCCCTTCCAGCCATTGAATTCATGTTGAAACGATTGTTTATTTGTTATTATGTTTTATTTTATTTATTGCTATTTTTTTTTCTGTCTCTGCTAGATTATGTATTGCATTGAACTGCTGATGCTAAGTTAACAAATTTCACTTCGCATGCTGGTACAATAAACCTGATTCTGATTCTGATTCTGATTCTGAATTGCATACTTCCATCACCCTGCATCAGTACCATAATCACCTCCCCCCCCCCCCATACCCCTACCATCCATCTATCTACCCAAACTTCACTTAAGTGTTGAAATTGAGCTTGCATCCACAATTTGTACTGGCAGCTCATTCCACGATCTCATAGCCCTTTGAGTGAATAAGTTTCCCCTCATGTTCCCTTTAAACCTTTCCCCCTTAACCCATGACCTAGAACCATAGGACACTACAGCACAGTACAGGCCCTTCAGCCCTCCATGTTGTGCCGACCCATATGATCCTTAAAATAGTACTAAACCCACACTACCCCATAACCCTCCATTTTTCATTTTTGACCTCATTTTCATTTTCAACCTCTGTTTGTAGTCCCACCCGCTCAACCTCAGTGGAAAAAGCCTGCTTGCATTTACCCTATCTAAACCCCGCATAATTTTGTATATTTATTTGTATCGCTACTGAGTGAATCAGAATCTGATGAGGAGTTAGCCTTCTGGACCAGTCTCCTGGAGTCGATGATGTCGTACTTTCACCTGCCAAGAATTCTGCATATTTACTTCCAAAATCTCTCATCATTCTAATCATCTTCCTTCCTTGAAATCTACTGGTTTGACCGAACCTGTAGGTGTCTGTTCTCCCATTACGGTTCAGTGCTGAAAGGGGATATGAATGGAAGTTGCTGTGCATTGCTGCAGAATGTTCAGTGATGACATCCAGTTCAAAACCAAATGGATGGTAGCCTTATTTGGAATTTTAATTATGTGACAGCTTTGGGGAACATGATCAAAAGCATGTCACCTTCTACCCACATCTCATCAAAAAAAGCACTAATTATGGCAAGCACAACAAAAATTTACAAAATCACGATTTCCATTAGATTTGGCAGGACTGTTTAATGTAATTCCTGCTGTAATTAGACTGCTGTTTGCTTATTAGCTTCAGAGGTGTCACGGTATACTCCTCGAGGCAAAGCTTTCTTTTCCATCCTGTCTTTAAAATGTGAATGTGTCAGCTGTATAAATGTACCATACGCATGAAAGAATAGCAATAGGTTAACCATAAATAGCAGTAGGTTCCTCCAGCATTTTCTTTGTGTTGCTCTCGATTTCCAGCATCTGCAGAATCGCTTGTGTTTATAAATAGGCTAACCATGTCCTCGAATGTGGCATGTGGCTATGTATTGTTCTTTGCTCAGGACCTACCCAATAGTTAGAGGTATGGGGTGCATGAGGTGTCCAGGGAGGGTTAGCACCTCTAGTAGAGAAGCTTGCCATGTGCATTCCAGGGCAGCTCACCGGCGCTCGGTTCTCACCTGTGGCTCCAGGTAGCTGTTTGCATGAGTCCGCACCCTGGTACACCGCTTCAACAGGCTAACTAAACCAGGTGAGGGTAGCCAGCAGCCTCATACCCTGTTGAGATAGGGACGTGTCTGTCCTAGCATGCGAGGCCAGCTCTGGTGCACTGGGCAGATGAAATCTAATGGCTTGGTTGGTGGCACTGCAACGCTGCGTGGAGAGCGAAGGGCATGACAAGGCACCGAAGACGTCCGTGTCATCCACTGCAACCAAGGAAGACCCCAGTTTGTGATGCTTGTTTATGCCACTGAAGCTGGACTTCTGAGGTCATGAGAGTGGAACTGCCCCAGTGCAACACTTTAAAAACTGTCCTGCACAGGTTTCCTTTCATAGTTGGACACAATAGACAAACATCACCTAATAGGTTTAAACCCTAGCCCTGTTGTATATCATTTGATACTCACCACTAATTCCTTCACCTGTACCTACTTCCTCATAAAATACTTATCATCAGCACAACATTCAAGAACTCTGAAGCTCTTAAAGTTCAACGTTCAAAGTTCTAAGTAAATTTATTATCAAAGTACATATTTGTTACCGTATACAATCCTGGGATTCATTTGACCATAATAGAATCAATGAAAGACCGTACCAATGGAGTGGACAACCAGTGTGCAGAAGACAACAAACTGTGCAAATATAAAAAGAAAGAAAGAAAAAAATAATAAGTGATGTATGTGATTCTGATTTCAATGTTTAAGAGAAGTTTGCACAGGTATTTGGATAGCAGGGGTATGGAGGGCTATGGTCTTTGTGTAGGTCGATGGGACTAGGCAGTTTAAATGGTTCAGTGAGGACTAGAGGGGCTGTAGGGCCTGTTTCTGTGTTGTAGATTTATATGACTCTACAACTCTAAGAATAAATAAAGAAGCAATAAATACTGAGAACATAAGGGTCCTTGAAAGTGAGTCCATAGGTTAAGGGAACAGTTCAGTGATGAGGCAAGTGAAGTTAAGTGAAGTTATCCGTCCAGTTGAAGAGCCTGATTGTTGAGGTTCAATAACTGTTCCTTAACCTGATGGTGTAAGCCCTGAGACTCCTGTACATTTTTCATGATGGCAGCAGTGAGAACAGAACATGACATGGATGGTGGGGGTCTCTGATGATGAGTGCTGCAAGGACCCTAACCCTCCTATTGCTGTTCATTGGCTTTCCCCTATCAAGTCAAATCAAGTCAAGTCACTTTTTATTGTCATTTCCACCATAACTGCTGGTGCAGTACACAGTAAAAATGAGACAATGTTTTTCAGGACCATGGTGCTACATGAACAATACAAAAACTACACAGAACTACGTAAACCAACACAAAAACTACACTAGACTACAGACCTACCCAGGACTGCATAAAGTACGCAGAACAGTACAGGCATTACAATAAATAATAAGACAATAGGCACAGCAGAGAGCAGTAGGTTGGTAGTACGATGGCTTGGGGGAAAATCTGTTACATAAATAAACAGCTGAATGGTGACGTCTGGGATTCCATCCGTTTCTGTGCTCCTGCTGAGTATTTCGTTGCCACAGATGTAGACCAATTTAATGTCCATTGGAGAGCAGAATGGATGGGAGATCTGGCTGGCTAGGGCTTACTTTTTTTCCTGTTTAAGTCTAGAGAAAATAAGAAGTCGGACATTGGATACATCCTTTAAATTTGAAGAAATCTGGCGACCTTTTATTCAATACTTTCATATGATCTGATTCCACATGTACTGATTCTCTTCCAGCTATTTTTTTTCAGAACCTTGGATTTGATCAGAGAGTCTCTCTTCTCTTGGTTTCTCTCTCAGGATGGACTGCCCAGTCCTTTTTTTTTTCTGTTTAGAATAGTGAGTTTTTTTTCCTCTTTTTTTTTATATAAAAATTTCTAATAGACCTTCCTTTCTTCATAAAGTGATAAGAGAAGAATTAAACATTCTATATCAAATTTATATTTTGTAGATCAACACAATATGTGATTCTGATATTGTTTATTTTACCTTCTGTACATACTACTATTGACATATATACCAGAGATATTCTCCTCCTGTCTGTATACACACTTTTTTAAAATCAATAAAAAGATTGAAAAAAGAAAGATGGGTGCTGCTTTCCTGCAACAATGCTCCATGTAGATTTGTTTTTCTGGTGATGAACTGCATCGTATCCTTTATTTTTTGTAGGACTTTACAATCCAGTGTTTCCAAAACAGACTGTGATGCAGCCAGTCAACATACTCTCCACTACACGTCTATAGAAGTTTTAGGCGTCACATCGGATCTTCACAAACTCCAAGGGAAGTGGAGCTGCTGCCATGCTTTTTTTTGTAATTGCACTTGCATGCTGATCCATGGACAGGTCCTCTGAAATGATAACACCCAGGAACTTAAAGTTGCTGACCCTCTCCACCTCTGACCCCTACCATGGACCTCCACTTTCCTCTTCCTGAATTCATAATCAGGTCCTTGGTCTTGCTGACATTGAGTGAGAGGGTGTTGTCGTGGCACCACTCAGCTAGATTTTCAATCTCCCTCCTGTGTGCTGTTTCATCACCACCTTTGATTTGGCCAGCGGCAGTGATGTTTTCACCAAACTTAAATATAGCACTGGAGCTATGCTTAGCCTCACAGTCGTAAGTATAAAGTGAGTAGAGTTGAGACTAAGCACACAGCCTTGTGGTGCAACTGTGCTGATGGAGAC
Source organism: Hemitrygon akajei (assembly GCF_048418815.1). Classification (NCBI taxonomy): domain Eukaryota; kingdom Metazoa; phylum Chordata; class Chondrichthyes; order Myliobatiformes; family Dasyatidae; genus Hemitrygon; species Hemitrygon akajei. The sequence continues at coordinate 19,097,126 of NC_133136.1, forward strand.
TGTGGAGGAGATGCTGTTGCCAATCCAAACTGACCGGGGTCATCAAGTGAAGAAATCGAGGATTCGGTTGCACAAGAAGGCATGGAGGCCCAGGCCTTGAAGCTTATTGATTAGTTTTGAGGGGATGATAGTATTGAATACTGGGCAGATCAGTTGCATTGTTCATTATGGTACCAACTCCAAACTTAATATGAATACAATGGCAGAAAAATTCCATTACTTTGTTAAGCTCAGTACATTTGCAGTGTGAACTAACAGATTTTTCCAGTCAATTGAATGTTATTCTACTAATGCATCAACACAATTTCAGTTCATCCTTTAAAAAAAATATTTTATACCCTAGAATAATAAAATTTCCAGTAAACCTAGTACATTGAAAGGGAGTGTGGGGAATGAGGACCTGTAAGTTTCAAAGAAGTGTGGAAAACAGAACCAGGTAAATTTCAAGAGATTGTGGGAGCTGTGACCTTAATGTGTCCAGAAACCATGGCTCTGGTGACTGAGGACAGTTTAGGAATCTAGTCCTCAGCATGTGCAGGAATTAACACTCAGTGAGGCACTGTGCTAAACTTCTGGAACTTCCAAATTGTTGGATTGTGGAGTTTTGTTATACTGTAATTAAAGAAATAGACTGAGATTGACTATTTTGACTATAGTTGGACATGCAGCATCTAGTGATGAAAAGAGCGATCATTTCGTTTTGATTCCAAGAATTTATCAGCTTGTCATTTTGTCAAAATCTGCACGTGACGCAGGTTGCAGAGCATGCCCTCTCCTCTGCTGCTTCTTCCATCCTGATCTGGGCTGCGGTTTTGAGAACTTTGTGGTTGGTACCAATGCCATGATCTATCTTTTAATCTCTGCAGAAGGGAAAGGATAAATCTTCCTGTTGAGCATTGCATTGATTTCTCAGGGAATTTTACTGTCTTTCATAATGAGATGCTCCATCATGCACCTTTTCCAAGAGGAAATGAAGGTTCATTGCAATTCAAGTTCTTTGTCAATATATCAATGCCCATTGGTGACACTCAAGCAAAAAAGAGTCCATGGTAAACACAAGAAATTCTGCAGATGCTGGAAATCCATAGCAACACAAACAAAATGCTGGAGGAACTCAACATGTCAGGCAGTATCCACGGAAGTGAATAAACAGTTGACATTTCAGGCCAAGACCCTTCTTTAGGACTGGAAAGGAAAGGGGAAGGGATCAGAATAAAAAGGAGGGGGGAGGGGAAAGAAGATAGCTAGAAAGTGATAGGGGAAGCCGGGTAGAGGGGAAATGTCAAGGGCTGGAGAAGAACGAATTTGATGTTAGAGGAGAGTGGACTAAAGAAGAAAGGGAAGGAGGAGGGGATGTAAGTGGAAGTGAACGGTGGGTGAAAAAAGATAAGAGGCCAGGGTGGGGAATAGAAGTGGGGATGGGGATGGAATTCTTTTTAACAGAAGGAGAAATCAAAAATCATGCCGTCAGGTTGGAGGCTACCCAGATGGAATATAAGGTGTTGCTCCTCCACCCAGACAGTGGCCTCATCTTGGCACAAGAGGAGCCCATGGACCAACTTTTCAGAGCAGGAAAGGGAATCAGAATTAAAATGCTTGGCCACTAGATGACAGAACTTAGTAGCTAACTAAATGGCTCAAAATCTGTCTATTCATAGTCTGCATTTGAAAGAAAAAATAAATGGTATTTAACCAAGAAAAAATTGAAAAGGAAATTTTAATATTTTTAATTGAAAATCCTAACAAAAACAGAAATTGTGCATCGGACCAATGTGTAGAGCTAGATTGTGTACATTATTATTATTGCAAACATGCCACAGGGAACTATGCAAACCTCATACAGTAAATTATTGCCCCAAGTCTTGTTGGTAAATGTCAGTGGTTCCAAACAGAACCACCATCACTCACCTTTCTAAATTCAAGCAAGTTGGGGACATCCATGCGTGCATTGCCAAACAACAAATTGCTGGACTAAGTGACAGATTTGGAACAGCGGATTTGTCAGTGTCCTGGAGTTCAGTTTCCTTCAGCTTTCCCATCATTTATGTGGAGAGCAGCTCCTCACATCCTGCACCAGTTAAAACTGCCCATTGATTTCAAAGGTGATTATAGATTTGTGAATTTGCCAGTTTTGTAGAATGCTTTCAATACCTGTGCTTTCAAATATTTTTGCTAAGGCTTCAGAGAATTTAAACATTTAAATATTATCTTATTATTTATATAATATTTACAAAATTATATTATATAAATTATATGTTATTTATATAATAATCTCAAATAACTCTTAAATATGCTTTCATTTTTAGCAACTTTTAGCTGTATCCGAATCTCAGAATATCTGAAATCCCTTATAGTTGAGTCAGCTGACAAAACTGAGGAGGTGATGTAAAAGTTTTTGGAGGAGTTTTGAAGGTGATTCTACATCAGTGCATCGCTGGGGGGACTGTTGCATCCTAGGTTGTGCCACAGTAGAGCTTAACATCTCAGGCTAGAAACATCGGCTACCATGACAGTCGAGTGCAGTGATGGTGTCGCCATGGGCTAGTGGAGCTATGCCCGTGAGGTCTAACCCATATATCTTTATCAAATATGTCTTATTTCCACCTCTCATCCTTTCCTCAGATGCTTCAAGTGTTATCATTTATGTAAACATTTACATTAAGACACTGTATAATAACTTTTACAATGGAGAAATTAAGAAAATACTGCAAAATGTTTTAGCAATGGTAATACAATAACATAATGCAATTATGACAGTATTCTACTGTACATTGGTCAGTTTTTTTACAATACCATCCAATGAAACAAAGGGAATAATATTCTTTTGTGCTATGATTGCTGTAAGCATCAAGGATGATTTTTGTGTTATCCCATGAGAGTGTCTTCAACTGTGTTAGGGATGAGTATCAAACAAAAGATGAAATCCAAGATCAGACCTCAATTTCATGAGTTCAAAGGAACTGGATGCAATTCAAACCTTTGGTAAGTTTGATATGGATTTGCCTGGGATTTTATTTGAAGTCGCTTTTAAACAAGAGCACAACTGAACTGCATTTTTAAAGTACAGACTGCATTTTCCAAAGCTCCTTTACATACTGCAACAGGGCATGATCTAACTTTACTGCGTTACAGCTTTAGTCTTTGAATTTTATATTTCTCTTTTCATGGAGGCTGGCACAGCTTCCTGAGATCGCGGAGTGATCGTGGCTAATCGTCGCCAAGCCCAAACTTTAATATCACCTGACAGCTTTAATGGACTAAAATCTTAAAACTTAAATAATGAAAAAAGTTCAAGAATGTTCGAATTTTAGAATCACTTGCCAGTGTGTGAAACAATCTTGAATTGATTGTGGTTCGTTGCCAAGCTTAAAACACAGGTCAATGTCCTAACAGACAACACCATAGCAACGAACAATTTGCAAAACAATAGTGCAAACAGCCATGAGCAATTGGCAATCAGCAGAATGGTCATGTTTGCAAACGACAAACTTAAATAAATGTGAACATATGAACAGACTCAATCATTATCAACAACACCAGGAGAGCAGGAAAGATCATTTAAGGGATGTTGTAGGGCATTCCGCCTGAGTGAGCAAGTGAGTAATTTTGTTTGAAACTTAAAGTTTGTGGTAATATAAATTCATATTTTCAATATTAAAAAATTGTCAAACTTGGAGTCAGTCAGACGACATGGAGACAGGCCCTGGGTCCAGTGACTGACATTGTCAATCACCTACACACATTAACCCCATTTTTTTCTCTCGACATCTCCATCAATTCCAACAAAATTCTAACACTCACAAGAGAAAATCTGTAGAAGCTGGAAATCCGAGCAACACACCTAAATTGATGGAGGAACTCAGCAGGCCAGGCAGCATCTATGGAAAAAAGTACAGTCAACATTTTGGGCCGAAATCCTTCGGAAGGACTGGAGAGAAATATCTGAAGAGTAGACTTCAAAGGTGGGGGGGGGGAGGGGAGTTAGAAACTCCAGGTGATAGGTGAAACTTGGAGGGGGAGGGATGAAGCAAAGAGTTAGGAAGTTAATTGGTGAAAGAGACCAAAGGCCAAGGAAGAAAGAAGAAGGGGCGGGAGCAAAGCAGCAGAGGGAGGTGATGGGCAGGCAAGGAGATAACATGAGAGAGGGACAAGAAGAAGGGAAATGGTGAAGGGGGGTTATTACTGGAAGTTTGAAAAATTGATGCATCTCAACCTTCCTGTAATGCCTTCCCCCACCCCTCACCTGCTGAGTTCTTCCAGCATTTTGTGTGTGTTGCTAACACTCACCTACCTATACTTCAAGGAAAATGTATACTGGTTATTTAGCTTCCCAGTCTGCATGTCCTGGATGTGTGAGGAAACTGGAGCACCCAAAAGAAACTCAGGAATATTCACAGGGAGAACATGCAAACTCCACGTCTTCTGGAATGTGGGAGGAAACCAGACTACCCAGAGGAAACCCACATAGTCAAAGGAGAACTGTCCTTACAGATAGCAGTGGGAATTGAACCCTAATCTCACAGCTGGTGCTGTAAAGGATTGCTTTAGCCACTGAACTACCATATCGTCTTTACGCATTAAGGATTTAACAAGCTGGGATAAGGTGAAACATCAATCAAAGTTTTTATTTATTTTATTTTATTTAGAGATAGAACGATCAGGCCCTTCCAGCCCAATGAGCCACACTGCCCAGCAAACCACCTAATTAACCCCAGCCTAATCACAGGACAATTTACAATGACCAACTAACCTACTGAGCAGTATGTCAATGGACCGTAGGAGGAAATCCATGCTGTTTATGGGGAGAATGTACAAACCCCTTACAGATGGTGCTGGAATTGAACTCTGAACTCCAACACCCAAATCTGTAAGAGCGTCATGCTAACCACTATGCTCCCTAGAGGAAAACTAGCAGTTTTGTGAAAGGACTGGAAAACGGCAATCTATTAGTTCAGGATGCAATTAGATATTGTTTTTCGGGCTGAAAATGTGAGCGACGTGAGAATGAGAAAGCAGCCGTCACTAGTCAGCATTGACAAGTAGGACTCTCGCTGACTTCACCCCAAATGTCATCCTTAACTTGCCCCTTTCTTCCCTATTTTTTCTGCTGCTATCTTGCTAAGCACAAAGAAAGAACAGAGTATATTCTTCCCTTATTTTTCTAACAGTAGCTCAGTATTGCAACTCGAGGTGTTTGAGAGTTAGATCAAAGAAGCTTACCTAAATCTCTAATATTCTAATCAAAGAAATGATTCCACTGAAATGAATCTGCTTTACTTATCACAGATTTACCTTGAATCAAATCTGAAATGTCAAATTTTGCTCAGGTATGGTCAAACATAACATCTCAGCAAAATCCAATTCTTTGAACAATCAAATATTCATCCTTCTTTTTACTGCAGGGAAGGCATACAATGACATTCTTCAAAGGGAAATAATAGTATTCTTCCATTTTTGTTACACAATTTATTTGTGCTCTTCAGGATCATTATTCAGTATGAATAAAGTTTGCTCAATTTAATTCCCAAAGATTTCATTTTAAAAATATATAACACTATCATCTAAAAAAGGAGGCTGGTATTTAAGGGAGTTTTCAAGTACTCAATCGACATTTACATCTATCCTAATACTCCTGCAAGCTCCTCAGGGCATTATGTCCTTATGTCACTATCTCAATCAAATCTCCCATTATTACCTGATGTCTTTGGGATCTGTAATTAAAGTTCTGACAGTTTTGACAGCAAAATGTCATTTATTTATCAAATGTTCCTCGCATTCACAAATTCAATTACAATTGTATTTTGAATGTAATGTTGGTAGATCCCAAATAGTCACGAGATTACACTAACTGAGAATTTTACACTGAGGTGGGTTGGAGAAGCATGTTTGTACACTGTCTTTTTACCACAGTGATTTAGTTTGATTGCAACTTGAGCCTTGGAGTACATACACTTTAAAAATACTTCAGTGTTTGCGGAATGTTCTCAAGGTGTTTGAAGGACGTGATAATGCACCATTTAAATGCAAACTTTTCCTTTCAGACAGACTCTCTTCTTATAACGGCATTACAGGCATTTTGGTAGAAACAGTTTTGATGGTATCAGCCTGATAGCTACTGGACCACAGCACAAAAGAGCCCACAATTCAAGGCCAAGTGCACAATTGAAAATAGTTCCTCCTTGATGCAGACTTCTGAGATGGAGTTTGAGGCAGATTGTTAGGGCAGAATGGAACAATTTTATTCTCCAGCTGAAGTTATACAGAATATGTTCAGTATTGACACTGAATGCAAGTAGAATAAAGTCCCATCAGTCAGTGTCTCCTTTTTCACAAAGTTCAGCACACATTTCATCAAATAAACTACATTGGAAAATAAAATCCAACATCAGACACTTCTAAGCTAAATCTTGGTCTTAGTAATGGCTGCAGTATTTTCACACTGAGTAATGAATGTTTAAAGTCTGACAAATCCTGCCAACAGCATTTTTATTTAAATGACAGTGTTCATTTATATTCATTTTTGGGTCAAATTAATCTGATGTTCCGCATATTCAGATATCTAATTTGGCCTGTGTATGTGCATTTACATTAGTAGTGAAGATGTTGCTAATTTTGCCCTGCCCGCTGCTGTATGTAAAGCACAAGTTTCACTTTCATACATACTTTAATATTTTGAATGATGTGTTAGTGCCCTGTCTCTAAAATATAAAACTGCATTTTCATTTTGTCAGACAACAACAATGGTTATGTTGTTTTTTGATGGTAAATGAACAATTATATACAAAAGGATCTATTCTCCATCTACCTATTTTTTTCCTTTTTTAAATCTTCTCTTAATTCCATGCATCAGTCCACACTGAGAAACCTGCTGCTGTCAAGCAAAGCTAAACCTATTCTTTAAGTGGGCGCTAGGAAATGGTTCGGCTTGACCAACCTTGGTTTGATGGGTATGTATGGTAGAAGCAAATGTAGACAGTGGTGTGTATCATATGACTCTGATGGAAGTGAAACTAATCTTCCGATATTTATTTAAAATAGATATAAATCAAAATTATAATTACGTTACATTCAGACAATCTGCTTTCACACTTGCTAACTTAATTAACCATATTTAAAGTAGGACTTCGCTTTGAATACCACAATGAAATTATTGACATTTAAGAGAGCAGACGGATGACAATGTCTCATACTGTGGTATTACATATAGAACGTCTGTGTGGAGTCTGAAAGCTCAGAACAATCCTCTGACTCAAGCGCGTCATTTCTAAAACATAATCTCTACCATATCAAAGAACATAGGCACAATTGAACTGGCTCACCACAACCTGAAGGGCAGCAACTGACCAAAAATTTCAAGTTCCCCAAGTCACACATTCGAGGTGTCATGGCTGTTCCTTCAGCAACTCTTGCTCTATATCCTGAAACTTATTACCTAACTGTGAGAGCACCTCACTTTGCAAACAAGTACCTGAAGGTAAAAGAGAATACGTTACAGAATTCAATGGGGTAAGTAGAGTGATGAGATTGCTTTTACGACTGGAGTTAACTCGATGGGTTGGATGGTGCCTCTCTATGTTTGAGAAGTTAAATATGAAATAAATGTTGGTAAGGTAACTGTGGGTGCCTCAGTAGTGTAGCGGTTTGCGCAACGCTGTTACAGCTTGTGGTGTTCTGGAGTTCAGAATTCAATTCCAGCACAGTGAGCAATTTGTACATACTTCCCGTGAACCACATGGGTTTCCTCTGGGCGCTACGGTTTCTTCCCACAGTTCAAAGACATATTTCCTTTGCAAAATCAGCCACCCCCAGCAGTTTCCAAAATGATATACCTGTTATTGAGAGGAATGGCCACAGGGTACTCTGTGCTGGCTGTCTATCTCCTTTCTCCCTCCTGACGGCCACCCAGTTACCTGCGCATTGTCACCTAGTAACTACCTCCCTCTATTGCTTGTCAATCAGCCCCTCAACTTCCCGAATGATCCGGAGTTCATCTGGCTCCAGCTCCAATTCCTTAACACGGTCTGTAAGAAACTGCAGGTGCTTCTCTTAGGTGTAGTCATCAGGGAAACTGGAGGTCTCCCTGCCTTCCCACATCCTGCTAGAGGAGCATTCAAAATTGTCACTGCTTAATAAAGAAAGGCTGTCTGAAAAGAAAGGGCAAGCGAACATCTTCATAGAGGAACTAATCCCATGACACACTGAACTGCAGGGGATGAGCACGGCTGGTAATTCACACCATTCATACAGAGGAGATTGGAAAAAGGGACAAACATCAAAATTAATTCCACCTTTTGCTCTGGTCTGATGTGGTGGTTGAATGAGATGGGCTTAATCTAGTTGTGCAACTTGAGCATCAAGAGGCTAATGTAAAAAGTCAATTCCCATAATTCCTTGCCATTCCTGAGAAACACAATTTAAGCTTGTCCATACAAGGCTTCTAGATTTCATAAGGTCAATTTTATTTTTAAAATGTCACCCACACGGAAATGTTTGAAGCTTTCGTTTTCAATCCATATGCTGACGTTCATCCTTCCTATGAATAAATAACTAGCAAAATAAATGCATGTTCAGCTCTTGCTCTGCTCCTAATTTGAACATCTAAACCTGCCTGCATGGAATCTTTTTACAAGCAGAAAGTGGAATGCCTGCTTTGGTGTTAAGTGTTATCTATATTATCTATCAAACTATTCACTTTTCCTCAGGTGGCGGTATTAAACTCTGCTTTAGAATTTTATTTAGTACTTAATAAAATGATTCCATAACTGATATACTGCAAGGGATGTCAAAACTTCTTCAAAAAATCATTCAAAGTCTTGCCCTACCAGAGGCCCTGGATGTATCTTGAGACCCACAATCTGCTGAAAGCCAGATCAGAGGCATTCAAGTCTTTCGACTAAGAAAGTTACAAGAGGCCCAGGTACGATCTCTGGAAAACGGCATAGGTGACAACAGGGTTTCACTTCCAGATGAGCTCAATGCCACCCATGATCACTTTGACCTTCAAAACATGGGGGAACCATCATGAACTCCCACAGGCCCTGATGATACTGTGATTTCAATCTCTGAGTCTGAGCCGAGATCATTCTTTTGGAAGGGTGAACCCACGGAACGTATCCGGGCCAGGAGAGAAATCAGGCTGAGTACTAAAAGCCTGTGCTGATTAATTAGATGGAGTCTTCACAGAGATCTTTAACCTCTTGCTTCAGTAGTCTGAGGAGCCCACCTGCATCAAGCAGGCTTCAGTTATACCGCTGCCAAAGAACATGGTAAACTGTCTCAAAAACTATCATCCAAGGAGCAGTTTCAGTATTATGCAGAAGTCTTAGGTACATATATATAGCTAGGGTGCCTAAGACTTTTGCACAGTGCTGTAGTTATTTTAAGTATTGTACGTAACTGTCACGGAAAATAAAATCAACAAATTCCATAGTGACAGTCAGTTTGGATTGGCAACAACATCTCCTCCATCAGCACAGGTGTACCACAAGGCTGTGTGCTTAGCCCCCTGCTCTACTCGCTTGACACTTACGACACTGTGGCTAAGCACAGCTCCAATATCATAGGCCAAAACAAAGTGGTGATGAATGGAGATATTGATTGAATCTGTGCAATGACGTATCCCATGTATGGACTGACCTGATTGTTAAGGATGACAAACACGCAAGTTAGTAGTTCTATAAATTGAGCTGTCTGTCGTGAAAGTATGGGCGAGAAATTACTTCATACTACTCCAAGAAATATGGCACTATGCTGTCAAAACTTGCCTTAATCCTGACAAGAATGATTTTGAGCACTTTTCTGTGCACTTTAATGCCCAATGGGTAATGTATCTCCTAATTTCTCAGTGGGATTTCTGTTCTTTCCAGCTCTATTTCCAGCAAAACACTCTTCTGAATGACATCAACAGTAGTTCAACACCTAAAAATTAATCTGCAGTGCAATTTTTCAACTTCATTAGTCTGAAAAATTACAATTTTATTTCATTTCAGGGCGAGCATGTTTTATATTTTCACTGAAAACATGCACTTTAAAGACCAATGCTTGAACTGTATTTCTTGTCCCTGGTGAGATCGATGACATTTTATAATTGGAATTGGAATTCGTTTATTATTGTTACGCGTATGGAGGTGCATTGAAAAACTTGTCCTGAATGCTGTTCATACGGAACAATTCATTACAGGTAGCAAAAGGTAAAGCAAGAACAAAATGCAGAACGAAGTGTAACAGCTACAGAGAAAGTCCAATGCAGACAGGCAATAAGGTGCAAGATTATAACGAGTTCGATTGTGAGGTGGAGAGTCTCATTTTACCATTCTACAGAACCATTCAGTGGTCCTACAACACAGGGGCAGAAGCTGTTCTTGAGCTGGGGGTTATGTGTATTCTGTCTTTTGTATCTTCTGTCTGACGGGCGAGTGGAGAAGAAAGAACTTCCAGGGCAGGTGAGGCCTTTGATTATACATTGGATGTTTTACTGAGGCAGCGAGAAGTAAATATATTCTCATATATGTACTTGGTCAGCTTTGTTCCATGGTCACAGATGCTCTCAGTTTCCTAGCTTCTAGTCCATCCCAGCCTGGTTTTCTCTCGTCCCATCTACCAGCATATCTCCCTCATCTATGTACCTATCCAAACTTCTCTTTAATGTTACAATTGAACCCCCATCTGCCACTTCACTGGCAGCTCGATCCACACTCATGCCACCCTCTAGGTGAAGAAGATCCCCCTCAGATTCTCCTTAAATATTTCACATTTCACCTAATCCTAAGACCCCTAGTTCTAGTCTCACTCAAAATGAAGGGGAAAAGCCTGCATGCATACACCCTATGTATGCCCCTCTTAATTTTTTTTTAATACCTCTATAATATCTCCCCTCATTCTTATGTGTCCAGGGAATAGAGTTTAAACCTGTATCCCTGTAATACAGTTCCTCAAGTCCCAGTAACATCTGTTGTTATTGCCCCATGAATCTTTCAATTAACGCAAGATTCAAGATTGTTTAATGTCACTTCCAGTACACAAGTGTAATGGAGACAAAGAAATTGTCACTCCGGATTTCACAAAAAAAACACACTATGATAAAGAACACAACAATAAAAAAAAACAATTGATATAAATATATAAGATAGCTTATAGTACTGTGCAAAAGTATTAGGCACACATATATAGCTAGGGTGTCTAAGAATTTTGCACAGACCTATATGTACGTAGATTGGTTGCATATCTATAAAGTGACACGAGACACAATAGTATCTGTACACGATATGCCTGACAAGAAATGATAAAGTAGTGGTGGTGGTGGGGGCGGTGGGGGGGGGGGGGGTTGTGGAGGGTGGATTAACGGGTGGAGGTATTGATCAGCCGCACTGCTTGGGGAAAATAACTGTTTTTGAGTCTGGTGGTCCTGATGAGAATGTTGTCCTCCATGATGGGAGTGGGACAAATAGCCCATAGCAGGGTGAGTGGGATTCTTTATGATTTTACTGGTCTCTTCCCAGTACCCTTCTGTACGTATACTATGTCTTTGATGGCAGATAGGCTGGAGCTGGTGAAGATTCTGACTACCTGACGCAGAGACTTCCTGACCCCCTCAAAGCAACTTCCATACCATCCGGTGATGTTCTCGCGTGTGCATCTGTGGAATCTGTATAAATGTTCCGGCATTTTATGTAACTTTTACAGCCAATTTTGGGTTGATAATGATAAGGGTAACATCAGGGTCCCTATCTCACAGTTCCTTAAAATAATTTCCATTGTAGCTGCACAGATTTATTAAATGATATAAAATATGTATATCCTTTTATCATAATAACCCGAATTATTGAGTTGATGAACTAAAAAAGGGTGAGATGTCTATACAACAGCTGAATGGGAGATGACAAAGAGTCACCCTTTCCCCTTACCCTCTCCCCCTGCCTTTACCCATCCTCAATCCTGACTAGGATCAAGACAGATGCTGGGATGGGCACTTGACCCATCAGACCACTCATGGGACTTTTCTGCAGAATATCTTTCTTTTCTTCTCTGACTCATTCTGTTCTTGGGAAAAGATTCCCACGTTGCTTACAAATCTCCTTTCCTGCCCCTTCCCTGCAATCAGTCCCTGATTCTATACAGTCCCTACCCTTCCGAGATCCTTCTCTATCCAGATTCTCACCTAATGCCCAGTTTCCTTGTCTACTGTATATCATCACTTTACCCATGAAGGGCTTTGGACCCATCAGGTTGATGGGACGAGGTAGAATAATAGTTTGGCATGGACTAGATGGACAGAACGGCATGTTTCGATGCTGCAGTGTTCTATGACTGTATGACTGTGTCTTCTACCAGGTCTCTTGTTTGAGTAGTTCTCTCTTTTGACCTTCCAACCTGTTTAATAACTTTCCTGGCACATATTGCTGGGTCAGATTCCTTTTAGCATGTTCAACATTTCCAATTTACCAATTCAATTTTCATAATCTGACTCTTGGACAGAAGCTCTTTCAACAGTTTTAAACTCTCTATTAAGTTTTTTTTATTGCTTTACTTGATGTCCTCAATCCACATCAAATAATGCTCTTTGCTCAGTGAACTAGAAGCAAGTGCTGCGGACGAATTCTTTGAAGTGATCCCTGATTACTTTTGTCAATCTTGAGATATGTAAAAGCATCCCGCTTCCATAAGAAATATTTTGCAGAAGTTATATAACATCACTTTCATCTTTCTTCTCAGCTATTATTTTAAACAAAAATAACTCGATTATTCTGCACTGCAAAAAATCTTACAAATAGAAAATATGTGAATTTAATTTTTTTAGTGGTACAACTGAGAGGGTGATTTCTAACCTTTCTGTACGCAGAGCTGAAGTGTTGTTTGAAACAAAATTTCCCTGGAGAATTGTATTGTAAAACTGCAGGCAACGTGGTGGCACCAGACCCGAGAGAGTGAAATCAAAGCTAATCCTTTTCCTTCCTAATAGGGTGGAAAAATTGACTATTACTAAACTATATTTCTTCACAATAGAGCAATCCATGATTCAGGTGCATTGTAATGGATTAGGTTGGCGATAACGCGATTGAAATTTATCAGTTTTAAAATGGCTAGTGATCGCCTTTCAAATCCATTTTAGGAAGTGGGGTTGAGACTGGCATAGGAGATGGGCTGTTTCGATTAACAGCAATAAACTGGGAGCATGCAGTTGCCGATTGGACTGCTAGTTCTTTCTCCCGTGGTGTTGTCCTTCATTGTAATGTGCATCCGAAATCCATTATATTTAGGTTTTCTGAAGGATAATTTCTGAAGCTGTTGTGTGGCAAAATAACATGATACTGCACAGAGAAGCGTTCCAAAGGTTTAATTCACGTCTCAGGCACTGATCCACATCTTCCGAATCTGTTTGCTCTTTTGCAATTGTAAACGGTTGTAGGAAGAAAAACGTGGATAAGTGTCTGACAGCCAGACTTAGAGAATATTTACCTAAAACCCATGAATATTATTAAAGCAGCTTTGGTGCTTGCAAATCCTCAAGAAGGGGATTAAAGGGGGTTACTATATACATGCCTGTCTGTCACACAAATATCATGTTGATAACAACTCATATTGTCATATAAAGCCTCTGCTTATATAAGATAGAAGTTCTTAAACCCCTTCAAAAGAGCACTGAAATATGCTGATGCACTCAAATATCTACAGCACACTAAGCGTCTCTTGTAGCTCTATTTCCTCATAGTCTTCAAACACACACACTGAGCAACTTTGACATCTAACAATATGAAATAATCTCGTTCGCTCTTTCCTTCATTAGCAGCAGTTCATAAACACCGTTGAATTTAGCACAACAAAGGAAGGCAGACCCAAAAAAAAAATTCTGATGAGAAGTTAGTGATTTGAACACCCTTTGCTATTAGTTGTTTGGAATCAGGAACACATCATAAAATAAAGAGCATCTTCTGGATTGTTAAGCTTAATGCCAACCTTGCAGAAAATGAATGTGCTTCTAATCCCTGTCCAGCCTCCTCATAACCTTCCTTTTTCCTTTGCTTCTATAACTGTGGTTCACAGGACTAATTGTAGCCTTGCACAGAAAATAATCGTCCAAGTGGGCCACAACCTTGTTATGGTTTGCAGACTTACGTACCTCAATTACCTGAACAGCTATGCTTCATGGGCTTTATACTTTGACCCATGCCAAATGGGTCAAAGGGTAGAGGCCAGACTAAGAGTGGCCCACCAGTCCTGAGGACTAACAAACCTAATCGGTAAAACAAAATTGGCTAAGGAAACAACAATGAAGAATCCTTCTGCATCTGAGTGGCCAACGACAGACAGAGATGGAGGACCAGGCAGTGTAATGGGCAGTAAGTAAATGCAGAACATTAAAGGATGAATAGAAAATTGATCTTCACATTTACAAGGATCGAATGTAAGTCAAAGAAAACCCTTATTTGGACATCAATGGAACAGAGTGAGCAGTTCTGAGCAGCCGATCTTTTCAATGGTCTTGGAGGAGTATAGTGAAGATTCACCTGGAATTTAGTAGGTTAAAGGGCAAGGTGATCATAATTTCTAAAACACAGATAGCATCGCCAAAGTGAACCTATTTTGGATGGTTGGGAAGTCTGGGATTAAGGAGAACATTTAAATCAAGGTGTTGCAGGAAATAAATTACTGACCAATTTAACATACAGTAGTGTATTAGATATTTTGGTCTGGGGGGGAGCGGTGTAATAAAACAAATGAAGTCAGGTGAATTGTAAATTTTAAATCTAAGGTGTCTTGGGTTTTACAAAAAATAAAATTTTGTAGATGCTTTAAGTCTGAAAGGCTGTGGAGACAGAAACAAGATAATGCTTCAGATCATGCATTCCCATAGCTCTGTGTTTTATTAATTAGAGTTGCAAAGGATCATGGGGCAAAAGTGGACATACCAAGTTAGATCTCAGACCACTAAATCATTTGAATGACCAGAATCAGCTCGAAGGGTTAAATCTCTTATCCCTGTTTTAGTAATGATGTGCTGCTTCATGGCCCTCCTTCCCAGAAATCTGTGGAATAGTTCAATCTTCCTGTGAGTACCATCATGCTAAAAAGTGCACTGCTGACATTTGGACAAAAATTCCTTTTAGTGATTCTTTGCAAGCCGAACTAGTTATTTTGATTTTTGAAACAAATTGCATATAATAACTTAAGCACAAAATAGGAAAAATTTCATGTCATGTACAACAGAAGACCATAAACATTTCCAAGCCAAGCATCTTTTAATTTACTTATTTTACGCAAGTCATTCTGGAATTTTTACGGTATACTTCTGATAATTTCTGTCCCCTCCCACTTCTCTCTTTTTTCATTCCCCATTCTGGCTCTCCTCTTATCCCTTCTCTTCTCCTCATCATGCATCACCTCCCTCTTCCCTTTCTTCCATGGTCCACTCTCCTCTCCTATCAGATTCCTTCTTCTTCAGCCCTTTACCTTTACCACCTATCACCTCCTAGCTTCTAACTTCATTCCCCTGTCTCCCACCTATCCATCTTCCTCCTCACCTGGCTTTACCTTTCACCTGCCAGTTCCTTCTCCTTCCCCACCTTCGCGTTCTGGCTTCTATGCTCTTCCTTTCTAGCCTCAATGAAGATTCCCAGCCCGAAACTTCGACTGTTCGTTCCACTCCATAGATGCTGCCTAACCTGCTGTGTTACTCGATGTGTTGCTCTGCATTTCCGTCACCTACGGAATCTCTTGTGTTTATGCTAGAACATTTAATCTGACGATGCCACACAGTATTCCCTGTCACCTAATATGGCACATACTACAAGCAATAGCTTCTTATTTTTCATTCATGGCTCTCAAATAGTGCAAGAACACTGCCAATTAATTTGTTATAGCACATTGTTAAATGCTTATTATTTGCTTTTTTTTGCACAAAGCAGAATTGCAAGGGGTTTCCATGTTTGAAAAGCAATGGCACCAAGCAATGCACTTAAATTTCAAATGAGCTTTACCCTCAACAAGCTGCTTTAGACATTAGTGCAATTTCTGTAGTAGATGTCTGTTTTGATCACAAACAGCATAGCCGTTATGTCACTGCCCCGCTGAGTTCACCACTATTTATAAGTTAATATATGCAATGAAGGAGATGAATTGGATGTAAGAAATAACAACTCTCCTCCTTTTTGTGATATTATGAAGGTCTTTATTCCACGACTGCCTTGAATCATTGTTGGTCTCCCAAAATCTTTTCTATGATCTATACACGCAGGTTCTCTATGTCACAATACCAGGCTTGATTTTGATACTTCTCTCACTGGAGGGTTAATGGTGATTGCAACCTCTGTTGCCACATTGCTAAAACATGTATTATTTATAGTCTGCTGTTTGCCGCATTAGAATCAAAACTCACTGATAATTTTCTTATTAATTGTATAAATGCATACACATACTTTAAATACGCCTGCAAATTTGTTGAAAGTAACAGTGAAAAATATGAGCAAAACACACAAAATGCTTGAGGAGCTCAGCAGGCCAGGCAGCATCTATAGGAAAAGAGTAAAGTCAACTTTACAGGCTGAAACCCAGTCCTGCTGAAGGGTTTCAGCCTGAAAAGTCAACTGTACTGTTCTCCATGGATGCTGCCTGACCTGCTGAGCTCCTCAGGTATTTTGTGTGTGCTGCTTGGATTTTTAGCTTCTGCAGATTTTCTCTTGTTTGTGATTGAAAAATTTGAGACTGCATTCTTCTCTAACCTGTTCTTTCTGGAATTCCCTATTATACACATTCCTTCCTGTCTCTGTCTCTGTCTGTCTGTCTGTCTGTCTGTCTGTCTGTCTGTCTGTCTGTCTCTCTCTCTCTCTCTCTCTCTCTCTCTCTCTCTCTCTCTCTATATATATATATATATATATATATGCACAAGTCTTGGGTACATATATTTTTAACTAGGGTGCTAAGAATTTTTCACAGTACTGTAGTAATTTTATGTATTGCACTGTACTGCTGCTGCAAAAAACTAATTTCATGACATATGTGAGTGATGATAAGCCTGATTCTGACATGGGTCTCTATTGTGGACTGAGAGTAGGAAGGGGCACCAAGAGGGGAATCCTGGTTGGAAAAAAGGGAAGGAGCGGGAAGCACCAGAGAGACAGTCTGTTATGACCAGTAAACAAATTGTTTGGAATAAAATTACCTTGCTTGGAGTCTCAGGGCTGGGTGTGTCTGCACTCATGCCGCATCCTTCCCCTGGCACTCCTACTCTGGCACCCGTCCCATACCCCTCTCACAATGCTCCACCTTGCCATTCCCAACAACCTTTGCTTCTGCCATTCTAATATGTGTAGTGCCCAGCTCCATCATGGGCACTAACTTTCCCAGCACCAAGGGCATCTTCAAAAGTGTGATGCCTCAAAAAGGTGGCATCCATCATTAAGGACCCCATCATCCAGGACAGGCCCTCTTCTCATTGTTACCATCTTGGAGGAGGTGCAGGAGCCTGAAGACACACTCAAAGTTTCAGAAACAGTTTCTTCCCCTCTGCCACCAGCTTTCTGAATGGAAAATGAAACCATGTACACAACCTCGCTACAACACACACAAAATGCTGGTGGAGCACGGCAGGCTAGGCAGCATCTATAGGGAGAAGCACTGTCGACGTTTCAGGCCGAGACCCTTCGTCAGGACCACCAGCATTTTGTGTGTGTTGTCTGAATTTCCAGCATCTGCAGATTTCCTCGTGTTTACACACCCTCGCTATTTTATTTCACTCTTTTAGCACTAGTTATTTGATTTACTGTAATTCATAGATTTTTTTAATAATGTATTGTGATGTACTGTTGCTGCAAAACAACAGATTTCATGACATATGCCAGTGATATGAAACCTGATTCTGAAACGTCCTGGATGAAAATGTGGGGTTAGTAAGTTTACAGATGACACAAAGATTGCCAGAGGGTGCAACAGGAAAGAGATCATTTGCAGACATGAGCTGAAACCACGCCAGATGGAGTTTAATCTGGACAAGTGTGAGGTGAAAGCGGAAGTGAACAGTTAATGGCGAGATCCTTAATGGTGCGGATATCCAGAGAAATCGTGGGGTCCAAGACCATGATTCCCTCAAAGTGACTGCAGAAATTGATAAGTCAAGTTCTGATCAGCAATGATATTACAGAATGGAAGAAAAAAAAAACTGAGTGCAGTACTATTTATCCCACAGGGAGATCACCCTGTTGGCTAATGTATGGTTCCACTGAAAACCACTGGCTGGCTTGTTCCTGCTGTCCCACCATGAGCTGCCGCTCAGTTAAGGGGGTTTTCTGGAATTTCATGAACAGAAGGGTCTTTCCATCCTCTCAACTTTATACCACCTATAGCTAATACATGCTGCATGATTTCATTCCAGATCAGCAGCCTTCAATTAGATTAGTAAAGGTAAAAGGTTTGTATCTGTTATATTATTTTAATTATGATTTCTGTTTTAATTCAGATTGGTGTCAGTTAAATTACCACTAAATTTACGAAATTACTACTAAAGTGATTTACTTTTCTGTCTTTTAATTCTCAATTTACAGATGTGATTGCATTTTTGATGAAGTAGCAAGGAACTTTGATGAGGGAAGGGTGGTAAATGTAACATATATATCCCAGAAGATGGTGACAGTGAACAACGTAGCCCAGGCGACATCCTCACAAGACTACTTCTTTCACTTACTTTACATTTTCTTTTTCTTTCAAAAATGGTTCTGCTACTGTTGGAGCCTGTGCTCTACATTTTGGTGGTGTGTTTTCAGGTCAATTAAGTGATCTGGCATTTTGCTGTCTCTGAGGGTGGCTTGTGGCCTCAAGGCCAAGAAGACTAGAGATGGGGCGCAAGCCCATGATTGACTCCATTTCTTGCCGTTCTTGCTGATTAAAGTGTAGGGGAAGACTGAAATCATCGAGCCAAGAGCAGGATGTGAGCGGGTATTCAGCAACAGATTTCGAGCAGGTATTCAGCAGAACATGTTGCGAGCAGGTATTCAGTTGAGCAGGATGCAAGCAGGTATTCAGTACTGTATAACAGCCTCTTGCTTGCTATTGCCAGAGGAAAGTCCCTGCCTTTGAATGGTCTCTCTCTGCCTTGCTGCCGTTGGAGGATGGAGCTTGTACTGGATCTTGGGCAAGGTTTAATTGATGAGATTGTTATGCTGTTTTTATGTATTATTTATTGAGATCCAGCGTGAAATAGGTCCCCTGGCCCTTTAAACTGGGAAGCCCAGCAATTCCATAACTTAATCTTAATCTAAACACAAGACAATTTACAATGACCAATTAATCTATCAACCAGTACATCTTTGGACTGTGGACACCAGCTGACCCAGAGGAAACCCATGTGGTCACAGTGAGAATGTACAAACTCCTTACAGGCAGCAGTCAGAAGTGAACCCAGGTTGGCTGGATTGGAAAGTGTTGTGCCAACCACTGTGTTACCGCGCCATGTTTCTGGTCTCTGATCGGTCCTTTATCAGTTGCTATTTTGTGCAATTCTGAATGGGGCGGCCACTGATAACGAATGGCACAGTGCTAGATCGAACTGGAACGGAGCTGGAACTGAATATGCCCGGACTCTTTTGATTACTTTTGTAGGTTGGTGTTTTATATTCTGCATTTTTCACTCTTTTTTTTGGGCATAATTTGTTTTTTATTGGTGGGGGGGTCCTGATGTTTTTCTTTGAATGGGTTTCATGGTTTTTCTTTGTTTCCTGGATCTGAGGGAAGATGAATTTCAGGGTTGTAGACTGCACACATACACTGATAATAAATAGACATTGAATTTTGATATGTATATATACTATATTTACTGCCCTCCCCCTTTATATATCCTTTATATATGTGTGTGTGTGTATATATATATATACATACACACAGTATATAAACCACAGCAAAACAAAACACTTAACCTCATTTTATCTGAAGACCATTAGAACCATCCAGGGGCAGGAGTCTGAAATCCTCTGGTGGCAGCATATCCCACTTTCATTGACATCTCCACTGAATTAGGAGCCGTGTAGTTGTAAAAGTGATCCTGAAGATTAGCTTAATTTGTCACATCTACATTGAGGCATTGCAACGTACAGTGAAATGCGATGTTTTGAGTCAATGACCAACACAGTTCAAGGATTGTGCTGGGGGCAGGCAGCACGCAAGTGTTGCCACACTTCCAGCGCCAACATTGTACGTGTACAACTCACTAACCCTAACCACATGGTTTTGGTACGTGGGGGGAAACTGGAACAGCCAGAGAAAACCCATGTGGTCACCGGGAGAACACACAGACTCCTTACAGACAGCAGCGGGAATCGGTGAGTGCTGGCACTGTAATGGGATTGCTCTGACCACGTTGCTGCCATATGACTGGCGAGGGGTGGAAGTGAGAGAAGGGACCATGAACCAAGGCTTATATTCATAGTTATGTTGTCAATGTTAGCCTTATTTTTGTGAAACCCCTTACAGTGACAGGCCAGCTGATCCAGAAAAGCATTGTGCTATGATCAAATCCTGACCACAATATTGTGCATTCACAGAAAATCCTTCACATTTTCTTCAGGGCTTTGTGAAGCCTTTGTATCCAAGGAAGATGGCAGTCACAAGTGAACAAATCTGTGGTATTATAGAACCTAGAACATAGAAATCTACAGCACATTACAGGCTCTTTGGCCCTCAATGTTGTGCCGACATTGTAACTTACCCTAGAAACTATCTAGAATTTCCTTACTGCAATAGCCCTCTATTTTTTGAAGCTCCATGTATCTATCTAAGATTCTCTTAAAAGATCCTATTGTATCCACCTGTATCACTGTCGCTGGCAGTGCATTCCATGCACCCACCACTCTGTGTGAAAAACTTAGCTCTAACATTCCCCTTGGACTTACTTTCAAGCACCTTAAAACTACGCCGCCTCGCGTTGGCCACTTCAGCCCTGGGAAAAAACCTCTGGCTATCCACACGATCCACATAATCAACCTTGTAATAGGCATCAAAGTTTTTTCTCTTGCAATGGTGAGCAAGGAATAAATATTTGATGAATAAGTATTCAATCGGGCATCACGATAGTGTAGCAGTTAGTGTGCCACTATTACAGCTCAGGGCGTCGGACTTTTCATTTCAATTCTGACAGCTGTAAGAAGTCTGTACATCCTTCCCGTGAATGTGCATTTCCTTCGGATACTCTGGTGTCCTCCCACGTTCCGAAGATAAACCGATTAGTAGGTTAATCGGTCATTGTAAATTGTCCTGTGATTAGACAAGGGTTAAACAGGTGGGTTGCTGGTCATTGTGGCTGTTTGGGCTGAAAGGAGCTGTTCCGTGATGTATCTCGAAATAAATATATAAATGAGGACGATAAGTTGCCCACACATGCATTTCCACCAGAGGTCGATGAGAATAAGCTGTGGGAATCTTGTTGAAGTACTCCACTGAGGTTAGTGTGGTGGCCTTACAACCATCCGAGTAAAGATTAACTAGTTCACTACAAACTGGTGATCAAACATGGTGCCTCCATGGTCAGTATGGCTCTGCTTTCACCAGATAGCTGACAGCTCTATTAAAATATCAGCCAGAGGCTATATGAACAGAGGCTTGTGCCTTTCATTTCATTAATTATTCTATTCAGCTCCTGAAAAAATCTCATAGGAATCCTTAGCCCACTTTAAACAGATGGCAGTAAAACTTCCACTGTTGTTACAAATGCCACTGTTAAAAATGACTTCATTCTCTCTCTTGATAAAAGGCATTGACTGAACAAACTGAGATTGTAATGTATGCCATATGAAGTATCATTACAGAACATAAACCCAAAGCTTCAACAGTCTCAACAAAATGAATCGCAAAACCAACACGCAAATACCAAATATTAAAATTATGTTTTTACGTGAAACACTGTTGCAGGAAAGTAGCATCCATCATCAGAGAACTCCAACACCCAGGACATGCTGCCATCAGTTAAAAGGTACAGGAGTCTCAGGACTCGCACCACCAGGTTCAGGTGCAGTTATTACCCGTTAACCATCAGGCTCTTGAACCAAAGGGGATAACTTCACTCAACTTCACTTGGCTCATCATTGAAATGTTAATACAACCAATGAACTCCTCATCTCATGTTCTCGATATTCATTGCTTATTTATTATTACTATTTCTTTCATTTTGTACTTGCATAGTTTGTTGTCTTCTGCACACTGCACTTATTGATTCTGTTGTGGTCATTATTCTATAGTTTTATTGAGTATGACCACAATAAAATGAATCTTAGGGATGTATATGGTGACATATGTGTATTTTGATAATAAATTTACTTAGTCAAGACCTTGACATCTTCGTGTCAAGATCTCTGAAGATCTAACCTGGTTCCAACATATCGATGCAGATATAAAGAGGCAAGACAGCAGCTATATTTCAGTAGGAGTTTGAAGAGATTTGGTTTCTCAACTAAAACACTCAAAAACTTCTGTAGATGTACTGTGGAGGACATTCTGACAGGCTGCATCTTTGTCTGGGAAGCAGCTGGGGGGCTACTGCACAAGACTGAAAGAAGTTACAGAAAGTTGTAAAATTAGTCAACTCCATCTTGGGTACGAGCCTCTGTAGAACCTAAGACATCTTCAAGGAACAATGCCTCAGAAAGTGACATCCATTATTAAGGACCCCCATCACCCTCTTCTCATTATTATGGTCAGGAAGGATGTACGGAAGCCTAAAGGCACACACACAGAAATTCAGGAACAGCTTCTTCCCCTCTGCCATACAACTCCATGAACCCATAAATACTACCTCACTTTTTAAAAACATATATTATTTGTGTTTTTGCACTATTTTAAATCTATTCAATATACATATATATTTACTGTAATTGATAGATTTATTTATTTCTTTTTCTTTCTATATTATCATGTATCGCATTATATTGCTGCTGCTAAGTTAACAAATCTCACAACACATGCTGCTGATAATAAACCTGACTCTGATTATGATTCTGAAAACTTTGAACATTGTAGCTCACACTAACAACAAATCTACAATAATATACAAGAAGCACCTGCAGCAGTGACGTATACTGGACAGTGCAAGGGTAAATTGAATTATATTATCAGAACCAGATAACTGTTTTTAAACTACGTTATGATAATGGAGGATATTGCGAAGATTTTGGTCTGGAATCTGTTTATTGCTAGTTAACAAATGCGAGTGATATGATCTTATCAGTCATGGTCTGAACATTTTCATAACAAGCAAATACTGAAGCAATGATTATAAAGGGAGGATGAATTAACTATGACTGCATGAATTTTTGACCCTGAAGAAGGGCCTTGGACCAAAACATTGACTGTTTATTCATTTCCATGGATGCTGCCTGACCTGCTGAGTTCTTCCAGCATTTTGTGTGTTGCTTCGGATTTCCAGTATCTGCAGACTTTCTCGTGTTTATAAGTTTCTACAGTTTGTTGAGGGCATTGAGGCTGTTGCTAAAGTAGTATTTTAGAATGTTTTGTTGGGGTAATTCAATATATATAAAGAAATAGCGTGCTCAAAATTTTATTCAAGACCTTGATTAGGCGTCATTTCGAATGGAGTCCAATTGTGGTCCTCCTGCATGACATAGATGTAGAAGCCTTTGGGATAATCTTAGATCTTTCATACATGAATGAAATACTTTATTTCTGATAAGCTATTTGCTGGATCCTTTTGACCAAATAAGTGTTTAGAAGTTGAGGAAGATTGATTAGGGTGTTAAAAATGAATATTAAGGTGCTTAAAAAAGGACTGCATGCTTGTGGATTAACTAGACAATTTGAGTTGACCGGTGACAGCAGGGGCATACACTTAGAAGTAAAAACATGTAGTTAATAGGCACACAAAACAAATTAGAAAACATGAGATTTTTCCATTTATAAAAATCATTCAAACTTCAGAACAACTTAGTAGCAGTAATTCAAATACTAGAGAACGCTGAAGTGATTATATTTGGAAAATTATGGTTGGGTGGGAGTTGCCTTGGGGAATTGTCTCAATGCATCCAATGCGGTTTTGGTGTACCAACAGAGAGAACATTTAAGACAAAACATCGGTCAAATAGGTTGTCGTCTCCTGGATGATAGTGAGCTTCATGTGTCCTATCATCCATGGAGGTAGAGGGTGTTTCATCATGCTACTGACTTCTACCTCAGCAATTTTGAAATGGTTTTGGACAGTTTTTGGAGATGGAATGTCGCAGAATATTCAGCCTTTGACATACTTCTCTAGGCAAAGTTTACAGGTAACTGGATTAATGATCATTCTGGCACCCAGGAGGTCAGGAGTGGGATACTTTATATGCCATCTCATGATGGGGAAAGCTTGATGGATCAATTGCTTATTTTTTCAATTTTGCTTTTGAATCTGTTTAGCCATTTCATACTTTTTATCTAAGCTCCATTTTACGTGCTGTCACACACTTCATTTTCTCATTGCTTTTTCTGTTACCATGACTCATCTTACATTCTAATTGAAATCCCAAACTCACTTTCTCATTTCTAACTCTGCATCGAAGTTTCTGTTTAAATGCCTGGACACCATGCCCTCTCTGGTGTGACCATTACTGCCGGGTTTGGGCAGATAGTGGCTCTCCACCAGACTCACACATGACAAGGAGACACTTACGTTTGCACAATGAAACACTGTTCTCATCCTTGAACGCGCCATGGTAGCATAATGGTTAGCACCATGCTATTAGAGCTCAGGGTGTTAAAGTTTTGGGTTCAATCCCAATGCTATTTTTCAGGAATTTGTATGTTCTCCCCGAGACTGTGCGAGTTTCTTCCAGGTGCTCTGGTTTCCTCCCACAGACCAAAGATGCACTGGTTGGTAGGTTAAATAGAAACTGTAAACTGTCTTGTGATTAGCCTAGGGTTAAATAGCTGGTTTGCTGGGTGGTGTCGCTCATTGATGTGGAAGGTATTGTGTCTCTAAATAAACAAACAAACAAATAAATAAATACATACACATTTCTGAACCACAATGTCAAGAGTGGAAAATAAGATAGATAACAAATCTGTGTAAATTTATAACAATTTTGTTTCTGGTGCTTCACATATACATCATGACTGGTTCAATTTTCTTCCTGTTTCTAAGTACTTGAGGATCTCAGAAGTGGGAACAGTGACAGAATATTTTTCCTCCACAATGCAAGAGCAAAATGATCAAGTGTCCAACCCTGTAAGTGTATCCCAGCTGCCATCACCTAAGTTTGCAATCCTTAATTATAAATGTGTCATCTGGTCTTTTATTTCCAATTTGTTTGATAAAGATAGAATAATAAGCTATCAAACTGTGACTTGTTGTATGTATCAAAGTGACCTTTTATAACTGGCAGATAAAAAAATACGTGCAGAAAGGATGAGCTATCAGCAGAAATGGACAAACTTGTACGCAAAGTAATTCAGTGCTAAATCATATCGTCCTGTTTGTACATTTGTCTCCATTTTAGACCATATCTCTTTCAAACAAATGCTGTATTGCAAAGAAATGGTTCCTTCACAAAACGGGTTGTATTATCATTGCATGATAGGTATTATATTACTGGAACATGGCCCCTCAAATAAAAACCCATGTTGCCTTTTTAAACAGAGATGGCTATTGCCATGGTTGTTCTATTTAAGCAGATATTCTCCATTAGCAGGGTGTTAAGTATTTGGTCTGTACTATTATAGGTTTGAAGTAAATACCTTTGGAAAATAATAAATCACATTGAATACTGATGAATGCACAACTTGAGGCTGAGAAACGTTATGCTTGGATCAGGATTATGCCTGGATTAGAATTTCTATAAATTGTAGATAACTGCAAATCTTCTCAGCAAAGCACATTTAATCATTCAACCATCTATTCAATCTCAGCAAAAAAACCAACAGCAATCACTTAGCCGAAATATATATTTAACATGAATGTGATTAGATTTCTACAACAGATGAAAATCAGAGTTAAGAGTATTCACTATTCTGAGCTTTAAGTACAGTACATGATAAGCTTACAGTGTCTCAGGTAAAATACACTGCTTTAGTACACTGAGATCTACACCAGGGATCTATTCAGATTAATTCATGCTTCAGGCTATTAAAATATAGGCCATTGTAATCAAAGTTACATTACTGCTAGACAACTCGCAAGAGCAGCTCCACAGACAGAAGTCAGACACAAGTTCGTCAACAGAGTGAGGAAGAGCACTGGGTCACTGCCTCTTTCCTTACAGAAGATTATAACAGGTAGAAAGTGGTAAGCATCAGGAATTTCTTTTCCCTCCACTCGATCAGTGCAGAACTAAATTTCCTGGAAACGCCACTCATTCTTATTAGCTGGGCAGCTTCTTCACTAACAGTAATTCCAACCCACTACTGCATTTTGTTAACATGGATTTGGATAAAACTGAGAAAGGGTTGTTCTTAATTAGAAGGATAATGAATTAGCATATACCCACCATTTCCTTCTCTTTCAAGCAGTTGTTTACCAATTTCATGACACCCCTACAGACGTAGGGTCCCCCTGCTGGATATGTAAGCAATTTCATATTGTTGGAATAAATCTGAAAAGTCTGAGACTGACTGTACAGCTTTTATAAGTGTGACCTTTGTCCTCTACAACAGGTAGTGAGATATTAAATTATACCAATGTAATTGTGTTTAATAAAATGCATATTTCCTGTAATTGCTCCTTCTTCATACGAATCCCTCCCCACTTTGAGAGAGAAAATTAAAGAATACCAATAAAAATAAGGGGATTAAAAATCACCAACATGGAGGACAGAGACAGACACTTTGGTCCACAGTGCTTTGCCAAACTAATTAAACTGGTAATTAAATGCCTAACTAAACTAATCCCTTCTGCCTACACAAGGTCCATATCCCTCTATTCTCTTCACATCGATGTGCCAATCTAAGAGCCTCTAAAACATCTCTATTGTATTGCTGCCACTGCCAACCCTTTCAGTGCATTTTCTGGCACCTTCCACCCTCTTTGTGCAAAAAAAATGCCCGTACATCTCTGAACTTATTCGCTTTCACCTTAAAATCGACTACTTGAACCTGAGACTTTTTGGCTGTGGTTAGGACAAATCTACTAGTGTTCACTATGTGAGCACTTTTGTATATTTTTATTTACTTGTGTTTATTGAGATACAGCATAGAATAGGCCCTTCCAGCCCTTTCCGCCGCTCTGTCCAGCAACCCCCCCGATTTAATCTCCCTCATCACTGGACAATGTACCATGAACAATTAACCTAACAACCGGTACTTCTTTAGACTGTAGGTGGAAACTGGAGCACAAAAAGTTACTTAACTAGAAATCCAGCATTCTTGCACAGGGTTGCAGAATGGTTACAGCTTAGAAAGATGCCATTCCAGCTACTGAACCTGAATCAGCTCCATGTCAGACTTTTCCAGTGGAATTAAAGACAATCGACAGAAATGAAGTGGACAAAATATAATTTAAACTGATCTCACTCCTAAGCTCTCTGAAAATGTTGTGTTTTGTAACACAAAGTATGTGTACATCTTTAATGGCACAATGTCATGCCTACTGCTCAGCAGCTGGGGTGTATGGAGTGTCCCAGGGAGAGGTGGCACCTCTGATGAAGGGGCTTGTTGTGTCCGTTCGGGGGCAGCTCACTGACCTTTGGTCCCCTCCAGACCCTCAGCTGTCTCCAAGTAGCTGTTTGCATGCCACACTGGCCACACCCCAGTACGCCACTTTGATAGGCAGGCTAAACCAGGTGAGGGTAGCCCGAGTGGCGCGTACCTGGTGGGCAGTGACATGCCTGTCCTAGTGTGCAAGCTCAGCTCCAGCGGACTGGGAGCATGAGATCAACAGTGAGTTCCAAGGGCCAGGAAGGCGGTTCTGCAGCATTTTGTGGAAAGCGAAGGGCATGAGAAGGCACAGAAGATATCACAGTCATCACAGCAACCAAGGCCGGCCTCGGTCAACTAACACACTGCTCAGAAAACTGTCTTAAAATGATTTATAGATACAGTAATTCTCTCCCAATAAACCTCTAGAACCTATTTAGCTGGGAAGTCGATGTGCAATGAGGCTGACTGAAGTTGGGGTAGAGTTCGGGTTAGAAGTTGGGGGTTTCGTGTCATGGGGTTAGGAACACAGAAGGGGTGAAGGAACACACACTAAATACAGGAGGAACTCAGCAGGTCAGGCAGCATCTATGGAAATGAATAAACAGTTGATACTTCAGGCTGAGACCCTTCTTCAGGAAAGGAAGTGAGTAGGGTCAAGCCCAAAGGCTTACCATAGCCTAGATTGGAAGTATACCAGCATGCTGTCCTGTGAATGATTATGGAGGGTTTATCAGATAGATTTAGATCCAAAGACAGGTTGAGGCTCAAAAATGACACAAATGGTTAATAACTCATCAGCTAATAACTCATTGGGGTGATTGATAAGTTCGTGGCCTAAGGTAGAAGGAGGTGAGTTATTAACTTCAAACTTCCTGCATAATCACTCGAAGAGTTGAAATGCATGTGGATGTAACGAGAGCTGTATAACTCATCTCCTTCCACCTGAGGCCACTAACTTATCAATCACCCCTGCTGTGGATACTTTCTAAGAGCTCCACGAATCATATGCTCCACGACTGCTGGACTAAGTATGTAAATGTACGAGGGGACTATGTTGAAAAATAAATGTGCCAGGTTTTCTAAAATTGACTCCTTCTACCTTAGGCCACAAACTCATCAATCGCCCCTTGTATATAGGGAACAAAGTTGTTTGATGCACACCTGACCAAGAAATTGTGTCAGGTGTGTGAATGTAAATCTTGACAGGTAGAGCAGTGTGAACACTTCAGAACACTGCCATTTTACCTGGAAAAGGATGTATGCACACTCCATGTCAGAAAAAAAGTATCATTTGTCAGACATGTAGCATTTAAATAGCAGAGCTACAAGTTTCCATGCCAGTCAGTTTCAATATTCTTAGAAAGTTATCATATTTCATATTCTACTTTTTAAATATTTGACAGAATGATAAACAAAAGAGATTCAGCATATTTTAAAATTCCAGAGAAATACACACGAAATGCCGGAGGAATTTAGCAGGTCTATGGAGAGGTATAAAGACGGCTGATGTTTAAGGGTCTCAGCCTGAAATGCTGACTCATTATTATTTTTCCAATGATGATGCCTGATCTGCTGAGTTCCTCCAGCAATTTGTGTGTGGTACCCTGGATAAAGTTATGTTCCTTCTTGACTTGTTGTCTGTGGATGTCTGGCTGCTAAAATAGTTTGTGGGATGAGGGCATCACTGGATCGACATGGCGTCAAAAGTCGTTGCATGACATGGCAGATGCACAATTGTCTCAGTAATGGCTTTATCATCACAAACTTAAGAGGCAGGCAGGAGCTGATCAAAGGGTAGAAAACTATTGTAAATTTCCAGCAAGACTGAACAGATATTTGTCAATTGAAGAGTTTTTATAAAGAAAATCCATGAACCAGAGAGACTGAACATTATAAGATAAACAAGGTTGGCTTGTAAGTGTTGTTTCGTTCACTGCAAATAAAAGAAGTGGAGAGCACCGATGTCAAGAGCCCAAGTCTTTTCCTTGGCATCGTGATCTGGTTGTCTTGAATGTTGCAAACAGTTCATACCTGAAGTGAACACGTACTTAAATGTACCAGCATGCAAAACGTCTTTCTTTTTGATCCTCCAGAAAGACACGAAGCATTGGTGTAGGAAGTACCTGGAATAACTTCATTCAGTTCAAAATGTTCCTGCCTTGCATTCTGATGAAGAAAATAAATGTACCTTAAAATATTGGTTTTCCGGACATGAAACAGCCCTAGTATCTGCCTGTACAAGACTGCTTTGATCTCTTTATTTGGTATTTAAATACAGGATGAAGATGGACTAAAAAGCCAAATTTTCTGCAAGAGAAGGTAAATCAAAAAATAGTGATTGGATGAATTTGAAATTTAAAATCCTGTATGTAGAAAGAAGAAAGGAGACTGAGAGAAGTAACTTTTTTTTTGCTTTTAAATCCTGTAATAAAATGAGTTTTAAGTATAAGATTATGGTAGCATGATCATTTCTAAATACTCTACAAAGAATCAATATTCAGTAGTCTCACAATTAGGGAAAGTAACAGAACAATAATTTGTTCCTGACAGAACAAACAATTAGAGGGAAAATGGGACTCTATTTCCTGAGACAGTTAAAGTTTTGGAATACGATGTTACTTTAAGCTTTCATAACACAACTATTAATTCTTTATGTAATCTTAATCCTTTGCTTATGCCCCCAATTTAACATCAATCTATACTGATCCAATACTCTTATGGTCTGGTACTGATCTGTGCTTTCCAATCACCCGTCACTCATCTTCATGAACAATGGCTTCCACTTCACCAAAGCCACAACTCCAGATCTCTCAACTAATACAAGCACTTTGATAACAAGACTTAACTTCATTCAAGTGAGGGAAGCAGAAGAGATGCACCAGATGCAACAAGTGTTCAGCCTCCCCGCTGAGATTCAGGAATCATTTTATGATGTTTTTAAATTGATTTTGCATTAACTGTGTAAAAAATTAGTTTCTTAATTGAAAAAAAACAATTACAAGCAAAATTAAACCTGAAACTTGGCATTAATCGATCCAAATATCAATACTACTTTAGCTGTTTTTCAACAAGAAGGTGTTTGCTGAAAGAAGTTCATTGCCACAATAGTTTTAAAGTGTTCTTGAAGTTATTTCTAGTATTATTTTGGCTTCCTGGTCTCAGAAGCATATCGTTGCTGCTGTTGAACTCTGCCACATCTTTTAGTTTGCTGCACACTGCTGCTTCCGGGAGGTCACCATAATTCTACACTCACAGAGAGGAGACTTCATCTATCTTTCCTTCATCCCACAGGAGCTGGGAAAGTGGACACATACATTTGTCGGTATAGCAGAATTCCCCGAAGTGCATTCAAAAAGAGTACTCCTGTCCTTACAGAGAACTCACTGGTAACCTCCTACTCTGAGAACCAGGCTACAGCCCTGAAGGATCCCTTTGATCGCTATTCGCAAACAGCATGCCTCCACGGAGTACTGACTTCCTGGGAGCACACTCCTAACCCTCTGCTATCATTATAGCATTCAATCATTTTGCAACAACACTGCTCTGCAGTTGGAGGACTTTTACTTGTTTTTTCGTAAGTCCCTTTCAAAGCTGCCTACAAAGTTTGCTCTTGCAGCATTACAATGTGAACCTGCAATGTGGCAGCAGGGAACTCTGCAACGAAGCCAGTGAGATCCGTTTCAGCATGACTTTACTCAGGGAAATCTAACAACACTGTTCAGATGTTTTTACACTTGATGTTCTCTCTTTGCACGACTTTTACAAATAACGTTATTATTAATTTTAGTTTTATTTTTATTTAAAGATACAGCTCAGAACAGGCCCTTCTGGCCCACCGAGCTCCACCACAAAACAATCCACCTTTACCCCTAGCCTAATCACAGGACAATTTACAATGACCAATTGACCCACTAACTGGAATGTTTTGAAAAATGGAACACCCGAAGCAAACCCATGTGCAGATGGAAAGAACGTACAAACTTTTTTTTTACAAAATATGTCAGAATTGAACTACAAACTCCAACACCCTGTGCTATAAGAGTGTCACACTGACTTATCATATTTTCATTCCAAAAAGAAAACATAGTGCTGAGCAATTTCTAAGCCACAATGTTATATTTAAAGATGCATTGAAGACACCCAGCTTTATTTCCAATTAACTTTTTAATCCTGTCATTCCTATTACAATCTTTGTATCTGTAGCTTCCTCCAGTTAATAACTGGGGCAGTCAAAGCTATTCGATACTGCCTTCACCACTGCCACAATTCCTCTCCCAACACTGATTCATGGCAAAGCTGAACTTGCCCCTTCCAGATCCTTGTATTCCTACCTGATCACAACCTTTTCTAAATCGTTATAAATGTTTTGTTCAAGGTTCTTATTCTTGTCATCCCCCAGCTCAACGTCAACCTGTGCTGATGCAGTACTCTTAATGTTTGTGGCCTGATATGTGCTTTCCACTCACCCATCTTCTGTACTCACAGACAGTGCTTCCCACTTCCCCCAAAGACACAAACTGCAAATTTACACCTCGCATTAGAATTTCTTCATAATCTCACCTTTCTAAATTTCAGTCTCTACAAGATCTGTGTTTTTCTCCAGTCTTGTCTTTTTGAGTATCATCTATTCCCAAGGCTCCAACTTCAATAGCCACACCTTCAGCAGTCTTGTAACTCTCCACTGCTATAAGAAACTCTTTAAAACTTATTTCTTTGTCTGTTCAATGTAATTTTACTCCCTTCATGATCTTAGGTGTAAGCTGGGATCAAGGGGTTTTCTAGGTTTTCAACATCAGATACTCTGATCCAGGTGACCCAGCCAGGGTTGTGCAGGCCCTGGGTTGTGTCCCAGTGGCATTGGGCCACGGGTCAAACCTCTTGATCTATAGCCATCTGAAGGCTCATTCAGCAACTCCTGTGGAGGTCCTGATGGCTCTTTCCTTTGTAGCCCCCATAATGCCAAGAAGACAGCAGGTTCTACACAGTGAGGAACCAACAAAACCCTTATCTTCTTAAACGTGAATTTCCTACGTTCAAGTGCCTCCTCAATCCTGTCTTCTCAGGGAACTGTCAGTTCTACCATGACCATCTGTTTCAAGGCTTCTGACAGAATTTCCATGTCAGGCCTCAGGCAAAACATTTCTCGATGTTTTCCTCTATCATGGTACAATACCTGCACATTTTATTGTTTGAGAATACACTTAATTAAGTTTCATTACAAAACCTGACACAAATTTGAGACAGAGTTCAATCAGCTTTACCAGGGCCAATAAGCTTTCCCTTAATCCCTGAGTGTGATCATCTGTGCTTGGATATTCTATCTATAGCTTTTTCCTTTGGACAGAAGGAGAATGAGAGGTGAGTTGATAGGAGTGTACACGACAGTAAGAAGCATAGATAGTGCGTCCAGCTTTTAAGTTCATTAAGTGTATAGGGTCAAAGGTAACAGTAGGCAAGGCTGGTGGGAGAAAACTCGAATGGCCAAAATCAGGAGTCGGTAAGTACAGAGGTAGAAGACTGAAGGTTGAGTCTGAGAGTCCAGGTTGGAGGCCAAATGTCTGCATGTCCAAGAGACACAGGCCAAGGACTAGAGGCCTGGAGGCAGCTTGTCCGGGGTTTGGAGGCCTGCCTGGTTGTGGTAAGGGGATGTACGGATGAAGATTGGGAAAGGGGCTTGATCTGCTGTTGTCGTGATTTATCCTGTTGTTGTTGTGGTTCTGCTTAACTTTGTGTGCCTGCTGTGTTGGCACATGTGGGCTGCACCCAGCATATCCTTGGGTGTGTTGGTTGTTAATGCAAAAGACACATTTGTCATTTTAACATAAATGATGTATGGGTTGGTATAGTAGTGTAATGCTTAGAAAAACACTTTCACAGTACCAGTGGCCCGGGTTCAGTTCCTGTTGCTGCCTGTAAGGTCTCAGCGTGTTCTCCTCATGTGGGTTTCTTCTGGACACTTTGGTTTCCTCCCACAGTCCAAAGATGTGCCAGTTGGTGGGTTAATCATTGCAAACTGACCCGTGGTTAGGCTAGGGTTAAATCAGGGGATTGCTGGAAATCATGACTCAAAGGGCTGGAATGGCCTACTCCATGCTGTATCTCAATAAATAAATAAACAATAAAAAATCTCACTCTATGTTTTGATGTACATATGATAAAAACATAGAAAATAGGTGCAGGAGTAGGCCATTTGGCCTGCACCGCCATTCAGTATGATCATGGCTGATCATCCAACTCAGAACCCTGTACCTGCATTCTCTCCATACCCCCTGATCCCTTTAGCCACAAGGGCCATATCTAACTTCCTCTTAAATATAGCCAATGAACCGGCCTCAACTGTTTCCTGTGGCAGAGAATTCCACAGATTCACCACTCTCTGCGTGAAGAAGTTTTTCCTCATCTCGGTCCTAAAAAGCTTCCCCTTCATCCTTAAACTGTGACCCCTCGTTCTGGACTTCCCCAACATCGGAAACAATCTTCCTGCATCTAGCCTGAACAATCCCTTTAGAATTTTATACGTTTCAATAAGATCCTCCCTCAATCTTCTAAATTCCAGTGAGTATAAGCCTAGTCGATCCAGTCTTTCTTCATATGAAAGTCCTGCCATCCCAGGAATCAATCTGGTGAACCCCCTCTGTATTCCTTCTATGGCAAGAATGTCTTTCCTCAGATTAGGGGACCAAAACTGCACACAATATTCTAGGTGCGGTCTCATCAAGGCCTTGTACAACTACAGTAGAACCTCCCTGCTCCTGTACTCAAATCCTTTTGCTATGAATGTCAAATACTCTGAATCTGAATACACACTAGCACACATACATCTACACACACTAACTGTGCTCAAACTCAAATGTGAATGGAATATAATGGAACAAAAGTGATTTAATGTCCACTGCAGATTGGATATGCTTTACAACAGCTTTACTCCTGAGAAATTAGTATTCAGTTTATTAATTTCTACATTGCATGTTTCAGTTCACATCTATGCAGCTCTGCTATTGAACTGATTGAATGGTGATGTTTAAATATGTCATGCAATGATGCTCTGACAAGATGACAAATCTGTAGCAAGGATTTAGAACTGGCATTCACTTCTAATCACCATGTCTTCATCTAGTCAGAATATGAAATAAAAGATACAATAAGTTTTGATGCAAAGAAAACATCTATTTCTGTCTTAAAAAGAGTAACCTTTTCACAGAATCAATGCCCCCCCACATACCATGATAACAGTACATTCAAGGTTTAATGTACATTTATTATTAAGTATATATATGCAGTATACAACTCTGAGATTTGTCTTCTCTAGACAGCCACAAAGCAAACCATGGAGCAG
Source organism: Hemitrygon akajei (assembly GCF_048418815.1). NCBI lineage: Eukaryota > Metazoa > Chordata > Chondrichthyes > Myliobatiformes > Dasyatidae > Hemitrygon > Hemitrygon akajei. The sequence goes on from NC_133136.1 coordinate 19,132,056, forward strand.
TTCAAAGAAAAACATCAACCCTCCCCAAAAAAGAACAAATAGCACCAACAGCAACAAGGACATCAACACTTCCCTATGCGCAAAAAAATGGCGCAGACAGCAACAAGAACATCAAACCCCAAATCCTTCCCATGCAAACAAAACAAACAAATCACGCAATCAGCAACAAGATGTTTTAATCTGCCTGAAATATTATCACGTTTAATTCAGGATGTAAGAGAGTAAGGGAACAGGATGCTGGGAGCAGAGGCAGAGGTAATGCCATATTGATAAGATTAAGATTTTAAGATTATCTTTGCATCTGATATTTGGTGTGAGATTTTTTCTCTAATCTCACACTAACATTAGCAGGTCAGAATTAAAGGAACAACACTGTGTAGATAATAATTTGGAAATGTGCTTGGGATCTCACAGAAATATGGTAATATTACAATCATGTTTCAAAACTTTAATTTGAAAGGCTGCAGAATTATTCAAATATGCTGCCAAGTACACTGTAAGCCTTTTGCTTTGCAAATTCTAATCTTCTTTGACTGTTTGTTTGTTACTTAATTGTCCTCTGGAAAATAACACAACACACAAGTCGCCCATATGGGGCTGCTCTGATAAAAAAAAACACAGAAAGCCTGCACAGAGATAATGGACATATAAAGCAAGTCAATTAATTAGAATGTACGTCCATCTTCCTCGTGTTGGCTCGATGCATTTCCGAGCAAAGTATTGTGGGATTGAATTACTTTGTTTCCAACAACACAGCTGTAAAGGATTTAAATTGTAATCTTTAATGACAGTGCCTGAACTACCAGCATACACAAAATGATTAACCCTCAAAACGTTCTGCACCATGCAAACTTGAGTTACAATGCAATGTGCTCTCTTTAATCCGTCACAGTAATGCTTGTGATTTATTGGAGTTTACAAAGGTGAGTCTGAAATTGCCTGTATGTGCAAAATTCTATCGTGTAGCCTTTTGATGGATGAGGTGATAGTGTGCATATTTCAGAAATATTTACATTAATGCTAAAAGTCCATATTTTTCACTTCTTATGTACCAGCACGTCTTTCTCATCTCTGTTTAGAAAGTACAATTTTTCTGGGGTAGGAATTTACAAATACGTGTTGAAAAATTTGGTGTGTTCACCACTGGAACCTTCCTCAAACATGAACTTTATTAGCAGTAGGGGACAAGTCAAGACTAACAGCATCCCATGCAACACACGCAAAATGCTGGAGGAACTCAGCAGTTCAAGCAGCATCCATTTTGAACCAAGACCCTTCATCAGGATTGGAAAGGAAGGGGGTAGAACCTAGAATAAGAAGATGGGGAAGGAGAGAGAGAAGGCAGATAGCTGTGAGGGGGAATGAACAAGAATGATGTGAGAAGCTATGAGGTGATAGGTGGAAGAGGAAAAGGGTTGAAGAAGGAAGAATCTGATAGGAGAAGACAGTGGACCATGGAATAAAGGAAAGGAAGTGGGGAACCAAAGGAAGGTGATGGGCAGGTCAGAAGGACAGGGGAAGGGAAGGGGCAAGAGGGGCACCAGAATGAGAGAAACCAAAGGTCGGGGGGAACAAACTGTGGGGTGTGACTACTGGAAGTTAGAGAAATCAACGTAAATATTGACGACTGCAAGAAAAGAATATGAAATGTTGCTGCTCAAACCTGCATCTGGCCTCATTGTGGCAGTAGAAGAGGCCATGGACAGCAACTATAGATAACGCCATCTCATCCTATATAGAATGGAAACTAGAATCTGAAACCTTCTTGGTCTGCCTGGGTAGTATGGGAACCCAAAAGGTTAGAAATTAGTAAGATAATCTGTTTAATACTTTTCCCACTCATCTTCCAACATTTTCAATGAACTAGTGAGATTATGGAATCAAAAGTATGTGGAGAATTAACAAAATGTTGCCTAGTAACTGAATGACCTTACTTAAACCAATATCTATTTATGATGAGGCATTAATGGAAATTATGGACACCACGTGGATCTGATGCATGATGCACAGAGGACCTTGGACTCCTACACATGTGGCCTATTTTGTGCCTGCGAAGATACCTAGCTGAATCATCTCAACGCTGAGAACCCAAGAGTCAGGACTCCTTTGAGTAACCCAAGAGAGAGGTCCCCTTTGAGTACCCTACTTACCCACTATCCCTCAAGACCTCCCCTCAAACACAGCTCTCCAATGCAGCAATCTCCCCCTCTCCTCAGGCCAATGACTCACACACAATGAATGCCAATTAAACTTGAATTGAATTGAATTTAAAATCATTCCTGTCAACAATCTCTCGACAAATCAATTTTCACTGGCCAGCATTAACAGCATTAACTCATGGGATAGGTTTTAGAGTGTTTGAAAACAAGGTTAAGTATATAAATGAATGGATTAAATGAAAGCAGAAGCCATAGGCACATATATAAATGGCTAGGGTTCCAAAGATTTTTGCGCAGTGCTGAATTTGTCAACATGCAGCAGAGAGCAAGTTTGTAAGTCTGGCAGGAGCAACGGATGTTGGGAATGGCTAGGTGGTGCGGGAAGTGTGTGTTTCAGGTGGCAGAGAAGGAGTGCCAGGGCGAGGGGTGACATGGATGCAGATGCACCCAGCCCTGAGACATCAGGCAAGGTCACTTGATTCCAGACAATTGGTTTATTGCTCATTACAGAATGCCTCTCTGGTGATCCCACTCCTTCTCCTTTCCCTTCCCCTTTTCCCAATGATGATTCCCTCTCTCTCTGCCCCCTTCCCACTCTCAGTCCACAACAGAGACCCATATAAGAATCAGGTTTATCATCATTACATATGTGATGAAATTTGTTTTTGTTTTGTGGCAGCAGTACAGCGCAACTTACAGAATTACTACAGTACTGTGTAAAAATCTTGATGTACCCTAGCTATACATATATGTGCCAATGTGTACAGTATTGTAATAAAGAACAAACTATACTTCATGATTTCCATTTAAATAACAACTCATAACTCCAGTACTGGAAATCCACATAAAGTTTGTTCATGGTATGATAGATTTTTCTCTATTTGTTCATAGTTTTAAATGACAGAGTCCATTCACATTTGCATTAATGTAATTATGATACAATGTTTAAGTGACTTTAACTGTTTTTCTTGTCGATCAATCAGTAATTTAGTAATTCAGTGAAGGTGGCTCGCAAAGTTGTCCCCAGCCTTGTTGAGTTTGCATCACCAACATCTGGCGATTGGTGTATCAGATAGAGCTGAACTATACCTAACTATACTCACAAAGCTATACCTTTTGGAAAATGTGCCTGGATTCTTCCATCATGAACCCTGTGTTTGCCCTGTCATATGGTCAGGGAGGATCCACCAAAGGGGGCAGAACAGAGGCCAACATGCAGGAAAGAAAAGACTTGGCTGTCCTCAAGTCTGGCTCCAGGGTTCAAGAAGTTTCAGAGATCAAGCACAGACAAGGGACCCTCATCCTGATTGTCAATAACAGTCCTCCCTCAGCTGATGTATTAGTGGTCCTCCATGTGATTTAGGAAAAGGCCACAGGTTTCACTCTGGGTAGGACGTTCCTAAGTCCATCACTATGAATGATTTGGTCACACCGTCACTAACCAAAACAACTTATTCATGAAATGAAAGGCAGCCATACTAGTTCTTTGGCACAAAATGAGTAAACCAACATGAGGCTCAAACCTACCTTTATTTTAAAGATTATCTTTATTAGCTTAACTTGTCTCACATGCAGTACATTGAAACATCAGAGCACAGAGTGAAATGTGTCATTTGTGTCGACAACCAACACTGTATGGATGTGTTCTAGGGCAGACTTCCTGTACCAACACAGCATGCACACAGTTTACTGGTCCTAACCCCTACATTTTTAGAGTGTGGGAAATTTTCTTGGAGCACCCAAAGGAAACCGATGTGATCATGGGCAGAGTGTACAGACTTCTGAAAAACATTGGCAGGAATTGAACCCCAAGCACTAATTGCTGATTGCTGGCACTGGTGATGTAAGGCGTTATGCTGACTGCTTTGCAATGGTGCTGCCTTAACGTTGTCTTGACCAATATCTCTATGGTAGATGCGTCTGCCCATTACAGTATTGGTAGCAATGTCCTCTGCAAAGTTTTTGTGCCACAGTCTGTGGTGGAGGCCAAGTCTGTGGGTATATTTAAGGCGTAAGTTAATCAATTCCTGATTGGTCAGGGTATCAAAGGATATGGCAACAAAGCAGGTATACGGGGTAGATTGGGATCTGGGACGAGCCACGATGCACTGACTGGCCTAATTCTGCTCCTATGTCTTATCATCTAAGTCCCATCTTCACTTTAAGGACATTCTCCACCATACAGTGTGTCCTAACAAATGTGCTAAGTGGGATAGATATACACCAGATCAATCAAAAGCTTATACGTGATGCTGTGGACCACCTGCAGCACAAGAACTGTACATCAGCACAACATGAAACTTTGTGGTCAAGCATATCTCCCATCCCATCTTTTTTATTCAGTCACAGGTCAACTCTAGATGTACAAGGAGTGCAGAAAGTTCTTGCTGGCATGCTAGCATTCTGACATACCTAAAATTGAAATGCCGAACAGGTGACGATGCAACAGAGGAGCACATATGTGCTAAGTCACAAAAATGGCAAGCAACTGATGGATCAGTGAAGTTCCCAAACAACCTACCCAACTCAGTTCATGCATTCCAGTGTTTATAGTCAGGATAATGAAACACCTGACTAACAGTGAGGCAAGGGAAATGGGTTTGCCAAGAACTTTGCAGCAGAAATTTGCATTTACACATATGCCCAAAAATGATGTGAAGTTTATTTTGTAAATTTAGTTCCATTAAGAAAAAAAAGATGCATCTTTCAAATGCTACATTTCAAAAGCACACACTTATTGTACATCACTGTGAACAAAACTCCCATTGGAGACTCTTCAATGGTTTAATGTGTACTCGAACATCAAACGTGGTTTAGTTACATCTAGTTGGGAATGGGGATTAATGATGGTGGACAATTAAACAGCCAACAGGAGGAGGCAGCTCAAAGAACATTTCCATCCTCAAAACAGAAAACACAGTGTGTGAGTGGAAAGGCAGAAGCATTAGAAATTATGTCTAGTTTGGAGGAGCAAATAGCAGCTCTGTTTCAACTTTCTCTTGTCACCTTCATCATCACAGAAGCATGCTTTTGCCCTATTCCATTTACCCTACTGGACCCCAAGAAACAACTGTGAAAACTAGATACCACAAAGTGTACGGGATCAGACAACATCCCAAATATGACTACTGAAGCACTGAGCTCCAAATCCAAATGCATGTCTAGCCAAGTTCTTCCAGAGCAGGTACAAGCCTGGACTATTTGAGACTAGGGGCCTTACACTGAACATTAACAAGACCAAGGTCCTCTATAAGCCTGCCCTATTGTACAATACTGGCCATTGACAGTAAAGGCTAATGATGAAACCATATAAAAGGAACCATCACTTGAAGGCAGATATCAGAGTGGAACCTACCACTGTCTTCAATGTGGCAACAATTTTTGATTGAGGGTAAGGGTATTTGAATTTCTTTTCAGTACATTATATAAATAAAAAGTAATAATAAATGCATTTTTTGTAATATAAAATGTTTTAAAATGTCTCTGACAAAATCTTTAAGTATCTTCGATGGAGTGGGCTGCTAAATGCCAGTCAAAATGATCCGAGGGAGAGGGTCCTTAGGATCTGCCACATGAGACATCGGACCACTCTGCCTCATTGGACGGCTTCTTTGAGCCTTATCAGTCCCCAAGAACAACAGAAGCTGAAAAGCATTTACATTGGGCAAGGCCATGGAGATCTCAGCCTCTGTGCCCACTAACCTCTGCAGTGACTGGTTATCGCTATTGAAACTGTGGTGAAGCAAAATTAAAAGATATTCACCCGACAGAGTGTGCTATAAGTTCTACTGATCACTCAACAGCCTCCACCCCCCCCCCCCCCCATTACACTTAAAGTGTTTGCAGGGTGCGGTTTTCTCTCATTGAGATATTACTCACAGTGAGGTGCACTTAAATGCATTGAAAAGAATTAAAAACTAGGCTCTGCATTAGCCCTTCACTAGCTATTAAGGGAAGCACCAAAAAGCAAAGAGCGACAAGGAAGCTAAATTGAGCTAGAGTGAAAGACTGCATAGTAACTGAATCCTAACAGGGAACGTACAAGTTGGTCCTGCCTATACAATTGCAGAAGGGAACAGTGAAAGCAGAATTTACAGTAAAGAGGGTTTCATTTCATTTGAAAATCTTTCGTTTCTGTAGTTCTTTCACATCTCCTTCAGATAGTCTTGTAACACTTTAGAGCCAATGAAAACATTCAGAAGATCCCCCAATAGTCAGGAAATGTGACCAAAATGTAAACAATATTGCTTGAGTGATAATATAGCACTAAGCTGGTACAAATATTGGCATGATGATGAATACTTTCTGATGCAATAAAGATGATTCCCCGACTCTGTTTTTTGGAATAATACATGGGAAGTCCTACATTGAACTGAGACGGTACATATTTCATCGAAGATTTGGCAGATTGGACAGTACAACACTTCCTTTGATCTGCTCTAAGGTATCAAGCTTGATTTTTCTTGCAGTGAGTCTTAAGCCTTTTGGCTTTTATTTTTACAACTCAATATTGTGGCGGTGATTCTTCTCAACCCGGAGGTGAGAGAAGGGTTACTTATTATGCATTACATTTCTTTCCTGATAAGTGTTGCATTAGAATAGGAGAGTGGAGATTGTGAATAAGGAAATAATTTGTTCCTTTGATCTCAAATCATCATGCCAGGGCTGTGGGAAAGAATGGATTCAATAGACCAGCCCCTTTTCATAGCTTCTTGGTCTTGTTACATTAGCTACTTATTAAAGGCTTTTAATCAAGTTTAATTTAGTTCTAATGGTTTGAAGGTAGATCAACAATTCACTTTCAGTTTAGAATCGCATATTTTTGAGCTAATTCTCATTTCTTCATCTTCAATTGAACTTCTCAGGAGGTAGGAGCAAAAGAAAACCAGCGCCACTAGACATATGAAATAAAAGAGGAAAGTAAAATAGATATTTTAAATCTATCATAAATAATGAACTCAATTAGCTACGTCCCTGCAAAAGTAGCTAGTGGTTTTGAACTACTGATATTCGTGTCATTTTTGCTTTTTTTGCATGAGTTGTGACTGTGCTGATCAGACCAATATTGGCACAAACACAAGGAAATCTGCAGATGCTGGAAATTCAAGCAATACACACAAAATGCTGGTGGAATGCAGCAGGCCAGGCAGCAGCTATAGGAAGACATACAGCCAACGCCTCGGCCCGAAATGTGGACTGTATTTCTTCCTATAGATGCTGCCTGGCCTGCTGCATTCCACCAGCATTTTGTGTTTGAGACTAATATTGGCAAGGTTTCCCAATATCACAATGCTGGCTGACCCTAACATCCACATCTGAAGTGTAAATAGAAATTTGGATAATTGATCAGTATACTGGGGATACCTTCATTGTTGTTAAGAATTGGATGTAGCACACAGTCGCTGCCCTACTCCCTCTATACCCATGACTGTGTGGCTAGGCATAGCTCAAATACCACCTATAAATTTGCTGATGATACAACCATTGATGGTAGAGTCCCAGGTGGAGGTGAGAGGGCATAATGGAGTGAGATATACCAGCTAGTTGAGTGGTGTCACAGCAACAACCATGCACTAAATGTCAATGAAACAAAAGAGCTGATTGTGGTCTTCAGGAAGGGTAAGATGAAGGAACTCGAACCAATCCTCACAGAGGGATCAGAAGTGGAAAGAGTGAACAATTTCAAGTTCATGGGTGTCATAATCTTTAAGGATCTAACTGGTCACAACATTTCAATGCAGCTATAAAGAAGGCAAAAAAGTGGCTATATTTCATTTGGAGTTTGAAGAGATTTGGTTTGTCACCTTTGACACTCAAAAACTTCTATAGATGTACCAATGGAGAGCATTTTGACAGGCTGCATTACTGACAGGTGTGTGGGGGTTGGGCTACTGCACAGGACCAAAAGAAGCCACAGAAAGTTGTAAAATTAGTCAGCTCCATCTTGGGTACTAGCCAAGATATCCAAGTCATCTTCAAGGAACAGTGCCTCAGAAAGGTGGCATCCATTATTAAGGACAGCCATCATCCAGGGTGTGGCCTCTTCTTATTTTACAGTCAGGAAGGAGATACAGAAACCTAAAGGCACACCCTCAGCATTTCAGGAACAGCTCCTTCCCCTTTGCCATATGATTTCTAAATGGACATTGAACCCATGAATACTAGCTCACATTTTTTAATATAAATTTTCCACTTTCCACTATTTTAAATCTATTCTGTATATATACTTACTGTTTGTTTATTTATCTGTTTATTTGCTTATTTATTTATTTTTCTTTCTATGTTATCAACCACTGTACTGCTGTTAAATAACAAATTTCATGACTCATGCTGGTGATAATAAACCTGATTCTGATTCTGAATTGTGATTGTGATGGAAGTTTTCAGGATAGATGTAACTGTCCAAATTTTGCTAAATCATTGAAATCGAGTGGTACATGCAACCTTAATTTCAGAGAACATTTAAGAGATGTTAGGATAGGTGCATGGATAGTAGGGGTATGGATGGTTATGGTCTGGGCGCAGGTCGACGGGACTAGGCAGTTTAAATTATTTGGCACGAACTAGATGGGCCGAAGGGCCTATTTCGGTGCTGTATTTTTCAATGACTCTATAACTCTATGAGCAGATATTTTCTCTTTCTCCAAGATCTCCAGATCCTGGAATCAAGGTCAAAAATAAATAATCTAGGACAGTGGGAAAGCAATACTGTAGTTTATATTTTACAGTTAGGGTTAGCGGTTGAAGCAGAATCAAATTCAACATTGATCCTCATGTGGCTGGTGGACTGTACTTAATAAAGGAAAATGGGATAAAGGCATACTTGAAGAAAATGGATAAATATGAAAAGAAGGTACCCGGTAAATACTAGCATACTGTAGTGCCCTTGGACCAAATAACTGCTTCTCCATTGTATTATATCCATATTTCAATGTAATTCCAGCATTTTTCCTGAAATGGATGACCGACCAAGGTGCAGACATTTGGGAGATTATTACAGATTTATATTAATATTACATTCTATTTTTAAAGCTTGAGCTGATGTTTAAATGCTCACTGTTGCTTAGCTACCCTCTATTTGGGGAAGGAAGTTTCCCATTAAATCTGGGGTTAAGCTATTTCTGCTACAATGTATCCATCCAATTCAAATTGTTGAAGATCTAGTGCTGTCAAGTATTATTACGCTTGTTATTTCCATGTAAATATATCAAACTGAGAATGAATAGATGTTTGAACTATTTTATGTATCTATACTGAAGAAACAATACCATTTCAACGTATACCTATATGCACACACATATTTGCATAACATGCACGCGCACACACACACACACACATATTTGCATAACACGCACACACACACACATACACACACACACACACACACACACACACACACACACACACACACACACACACACACACACACACACACACACACACACACACACACACAATCTCAATCCTGATCAAGGGTCTCGGCCCGCAATGTCGACTGTTTGTTCCCATTCATAGATGCTGCCTGACCTGCGAAGCTCCTCCAGCACACTGTGTGTATTGCTCTAGATTTCCAGCATCTGCAGTGCCTCTTGTGTCATTCTCAGCCCTGCTGAGTTGTTATTAAGTGAGTCACTGCCTGAGTCTGCCAGACCGGAGGAAGACTTTGGGCTCTGCGTAAAGGTGAGGCTGTCATTCTCGTAAATCTGCCCGCTGCCTCCAAATGTCAGCTGGAAAATGTCACATATGATTTGCATGCATTAGGCAGGTAACAGATGACAAGAATTCAAAACCTCCTAAATGATTAATGATTTTTGGGTCATTCTTTTAAATTGTTTCAATGGTCTGTAGTAATTCTGGTGACACTAAGCCAGATATCTGTGTCTGTTATGACAAGACAATGAAAATGCCAGACACTGTCATCTGAATAATAAATGAATCTTCGATTTGTCAATCACTCTTGCACTTTACAAGTCCTCCTACCAGAAGAATGATTCATACTTAAAAAGCTGTGCGAAGTCTTAATTATAACAACTTGAATTCATCATTATTTCAGAACATGTATTCAACTTAAGATATTGTAAACACGGAAAATTGTATAAATAGTAATTTGATTTAAACTAATGCGTTTCTTCGCTTTCATTGAAACAACAATATCTATTAAATTCAAAATCACATTCCATTGTCTCAACCTCTTGTGCTTTTCTTGGATCACTCCTGTGATCACAAGTCACTTTTCATAACTTATTTTGTGACATGCATCATTTGAAAGTAGAACTTATCTGTGGATGTGCTGAGTAGTTCAGTCAAGGTCCATAAAAATGACATCCAATCTGAATAATGTTTTTTTATGTGTATATATTAGGAATGATGTTGTGAGTTTCCTTTCCCTAGACTAGACAAGAACACACTTCTATATTGTTAAACTGCATAACAAAATCCTTGAAACCATGCAGACAATTTCAGCATCATGAGTAGAGACAGGCAAAAAATAACTAAGATGGAATATTCCAGAGTTTGCTGTCTCAAGGATCAAGGATTTAGGATCAAAGATCAACTTAATTCACTATATACAGTATATTTACATACTTTAGGAATTTGCTATTGTGTGCAGTTAATCATACAACATTCATTGAATCATACAACATTCAATGATTATAAGGAATAAAGAATTATATAAAAATACAGTTAGAGATTAAAGTACAGATATGGAATAAAATGTGCATAAATACCTAGCACCAGCATGTATTTACAATGTAGACAGCATTATAAAAAGTGGTTTAAAGTGTTTATGGTGCAGTGAAGTGAGAGAGGAAATAGATAGAGGAGAGTGGGGGGAGCTAACTAGAATGGTTGATCAGATTAATTGTCTGGGGAAAGAAACTTTAAAGGTGGTGTGAAGCTTTCTAGAAAGAAGCTTTTAGAAAGGGCAGTTTGTTGGGTGGGTAGTGTCTCAGGATACATTGTGAAATTTACAGAATTTCAAATTCTCTCTAACCAATATAAATTTAAAAAGTTTTAACCACTCAAGCAGAAGAGAGGGATTTTGAACATTTTTTATTGCCAAATTAATTTTATTGACTTTTGTATTCAATTTTCCCTTCTTTATATTACTGCTGTATTGGTTTTCTATTTCGATTTCTTTTCATGTTTGCAGAGCGCTCACTGTCAATTACCTGCTGATGGAAGATGGCTTGCATTAAGTGTGTTCTGCCTGAAAGCTGGTTAAGCAGAGGGCAAGAAGTGTTGTATTAGATGAAGCTACTGCAGAGATACATTTGGGGAAAGTCACTTCCTTCACAAATGCTGTGTATGCAAGAAAGAAAACTTTAATACCAAGGCAATTTTTTTACTATACTAGTAAGGGATACTTTCTTAAATCTTGTACCTTGTGTTTAAGTGGTGGGAGTGCATAGTTATGGAGAACTGAGAGAAAGGTTGAATAGGCTAGAACTATATTCTCTGGAGTGTAGGAGAATGGGGGAAGTTTTGTTAGAGGTATACAAAATTATGAGAGGTATAGATAGGCTAAGTATATGCAGGGTTTTTTTTTTGCCCCCTGAGGTTGTGGGAGACTAGAACAAGAGGTTTAGTGTGAAAGGAGAAATATTTAAGGGGAGACTGAGGGGGACATCTTTTTTTTTTACTCCTTTCTATTTTCACTTAGAGGGTGATGTTTGTATTCTACAAGCAGCCAATGGAAATGGTGGATGTAGGTCCAAATGCAACATTTCAGAGAAGCTTGGACAGGTATTTAGATGGGGGGGGGGGTGGAAATGGAGGGCTACTACTTGGATGCAGGTAGATGGGACTAGGCTGAAAAGCCAGTCAGTGGGGATTGGATGGAACAAAGGACTTGTTTCTGTACTATAGTGCTCTATGAGCCATTTATAATATGCCTGAAGATTGGCAACTTGTTTAGCTTCAGTATAAAACGTCCCAAAGGTTCCAATACAGAGCGTATAGATAAGGGAAATAATGCGTCAATTCATTTTGTTAATCGTGATTCCTGGGACAGCCTTAGATCTAGGAACCTGTTGGGATCCAAGGCAAGGTTTTTGTGATAGGTCTCTTTGGATTTCACGTATTTGGAAGGCTGGGATCCCAAAGAATCCAAGTCCATATGTTATTGTGTGGCAGGTGCAGAAGCAATATGCAGTACCATCAAAGACTCGGTCAATGTCTGGAGCTGCAGCAGGGTAGGTGGATTGTGGTGAAAATGGACCGGGATTGTAATGAGTCTCAGCTTCCACTGCTGGGAAATACCATTTCTTCATCAGATATTAAGAAGAAAATACACATATACTGTATTTGAACAAAAATACAGTGCAGTAAACTCATTGTATAAATATTTAGCATATAGAAAATTCAACATCTGTAAGTCTTCATAAGATCAGATACAGTTAAGAAATACTGCCTCTCTCTGAACCAAAATTAGCCAAAATGTGAAGAATCAAAACAAAACGTTTACGGAGACATTAACTCTTCCTCCTGTCCTGAAACCATTAATGCAGAAGAACTTTACCTAGGGGATTGATAAGCTCAACCAAATCAGTATCTGTTTGCACTAAGATGGTCTGACCACAGTTATTTAGAATAGATTCCTCTTAACAGGAATTTGTTCTTAATTAGATTTACTGCTATTCACTTTTCCATTGTTATTGATCCTGAACATGGTGCTCCCAGGTGTGATAAATTGCTCTTCAGCCACTTGCCATAAATACATTGTTTAGTATTAAATCGGGTGTCAAATTTGATATTGAATCCAATACCCTTGTGTCTGCCAACTTTAAAAATGGCCCATTAATACGCATGTGGTTTCTGGAACTGGCATAGAGAGTAAGTCTGCCTTTGTTGTTCAGAACCTTTTATAAAGCTCTAATGCTTCTGCAGATTTTTATTGCAGATGCTGCACACAGACGAACAGAACTTTTAAGTTATGTTTCCTTATTTCCTTGTTAAACTTTCTGCATACTTTAACACTCAAGGCTCATTCAGTAGAAAGTGCATTATTACAATAATTCCAGTGTTGATATGTGCACAAAACCATTGGTCAAGGTTGCACATACACAAGGATCATTTCAGAATAAACATTCAGGACAAGGCTTTCTTTCCATTTTGATCAAAACCTGAACAAGGGGTCTTCAATTTGAAACATTAATTCTCTTTCTCATTCCATATAAGCTGTCTGATATGGTGAGTATTTTCAGTACTTGTAGGCTTTGCTCCAGGTTTGTTTTGTTGCTTTAATTTTCCTGTTCATAACTCTCCATGTTCTCTCTCAAATCAATCTTGTAAATTCCTCCAGTTCTGCAAACCTGAAGAACTTTGCAAGGTGGTGTTTTGTCCACAGTGATGCACAGTAAGCATGTGCGATTGGAACGTAGCATTTGAAAGAATGTGGCATCTGAATGTTTTTCTTAAAGGAACTAAATTTCAAAAATATACTTCACATTATTTCTGGGATTACAAGGGAGGACATATTCCTCCTGTGAATTACTGGGCAATCTCTTTTCCTTTGCCTCACTCGTCGTCAGGTCTTTTACCATCCTTACCATAAACACTGGAATTTTGTCTGAATTTTTTTCTCCCTTGTGACAGATTAAAAGCTATTAGGTAACCTATCCGATAACATTTAGTTGTCTGTCTAAATTTATCATCTTGGGTCATTTTATCCTCAGGATAATTTATCACATTAAAGATAACATATAGAAACAAGCCACAGATGCCAAATAAAACAAAATATCACTTGGAAGAATAGCTAATTTTGTAAAATATTGAGCAGGTTAACACGGATAAATTGGAAAGATTAAAAAATTGTAAATTAATCAGGACACCAAGTTCACAGAGGAGGTGACTGTTGTATGGATTGGGTATACAGTATACTCAGAGAAACAATAGTTCTTGAGGAAAGAAAGAGGCATAGGACAGACATAGTCCAATAAATAAAACAATCAGAGATTATTTCTATAGTACAGTAAAGAAGCAAAAAGGAAATTCAAAATGCAAAGGAAGAATATAAAGGATTTTATAAATAAATAAATGTAATAGAATAAAACTGGATCAAGCAATGAAATTAAACAAATCAGTGGAAGAGTGAAATTTGCAGAAGATGAAAGAATGTCTTTCTTTACTTTTCACTGAAGAGAAAATGAAAGGATTTAAGAAGAAGAGGTAGATAACTTGCTAGGAAAAAAATGTAGACTACAAAGTAACATTGAAAAATATTGAGATGCAACCTGGATACGTGAACAATTGGCAAATACATAACCATATTAATATAGTCAAAGACTTTGATCATAAACTTCCAAATATCTTTGAATATGGACAATTTGCCAAGTTTGGATTCAACTTTCCATCTTCCTTATGACCTCACGTTGTTTGTTTTTATTCACTTACCTATCTGTCCTTGTGAGAAGACTGGTGAAGATGAGAATACTAGAATAGTCTGTTTGATGTGCTCTGTTTTGCCACCCACAACACTGTTTAAACATCCTTAAAATAATTCTTTCCCACCAATAAGGAGTGGAAAGTTCAATGCATTTTAAATGTAAATATAATTGGAACTCAAAGCATTAACGAACAGCAGCATCAATTCTACAAGTTGAATTTTCCCCATAAGATTTCACTTTCTTCATTGTAGTTTGCCTTTTTCTTATCAACATTTTTTTCCCTTTCAGAGACAGTTTCTTGAAGTGAAATGGAGACTGTGTAGCTGGGCCGAGAATTCAGGCAAAATGTATTCCTGAGCTAGTAACGGCAAGATTTACTTACCTATGAAGTTCAACCACCCATTGAACTCCTCCACAGGAGGTGATTTGTTGCCTTCATGCACAGCAAGGCAAATAATGGAATAAATTAATTTGCCTTGCTTTTCCTGTTTATATGATGCTACGTGCCTGTAATACTGTGCAAGCTTTTATTCAAGTACTTGTGTATATGGCAATAAACTCAACTTTGACTTTGAAAAGCCTGTCTCTAGAATGGCCAACAGGTGAAATAGACAATGGTATCACAATAACAATAAATATTTTACTAAAGTCTTTTTAAATTTGAGGAGTGAAATTTCAAGCTGGCACTGGTGAAAAATGGTGACGCTTTGTGGGCATCTTACAAACCTTCTAAATATATTTCATCTGAATTACACTCCAATCTACAGCCTGTAATTTCACTTTAAGTAACATACTTTTTAACTGTCTTTATGAACCAGTCATATCCTGATCTTCTGAAGAACTCAACAGACTTGACTTCAAGAATGCAGCTTTAAGCTGAGGAAAGCACATCATCAAAGCCATGAAAGAGCAAAGAGGGAAGGACACCAACCCAGACTGAAGCACCAGGGTATGAAACTTCGTCTACCCAGTATCTTGTTTGCAAATGTACAGTCGCTGGAGAACAAGGTTGAGGACCTAAGAGCAAGATTGCTTAATCAAAGGGAAATAAATCTTTGCAGCGTTCTATGTTTCAAGGAGACATGGCTAACTCAAGACTTGCAGGATATGTCGGTAAGACCCAAAGGCTTGTCATTATATCGGATGGACTACACTGCTGATTTGAAGAAGGCAAAATGTGGGGGTCTGTGTTTCTCAGATGCAGTGGTCTTGTTGCACTCTTGTTTCCCTGACCTGAAATGTCTAATGATTAAGTGCTGACCCTCCACTTACCAAGAGAGTTCCTCGCCGTGATCCTGACCACAGCTTACATAACACAAAAGGCTCTTGAGGTACTGAGTGTCACCATCAGCGAACAAGAAACACCACACCCTGATGCATTTCAAATCATTATTGGGGACTTTAGTCAGGCTTGTTTGAAGAAATTTCTTTCCAATTATCATCAATATATTATCTGCAGCACCAGGGGTCACAATACATTTTACCACTGCTATATTATCATAACAAATGCCTACAGGTCAATCCCCAGACTGTATTTTGGAAAATCTGATGATTTGGTTGTTTTCCCCTTAACCTGCATACAGGCAGAGGCAAAAGAGCAAGGCTCCAGAGGTAACGATGACAAAGAGGGTGTCGTGGAAGGCAGATGAGTGGCTACATGATTGCTTCAAGTTGGTGGACTGGGCCATGTTCAAGGACTCATCAGAAAATCTGAACAAGTACAATATGGTTGTCACAAACTTTATAAAAACAGACATGCATAAGTGTGTATTCACAAAATCATTCAGAGTCTTCCACAACCAGAAATCCTGAATGAACCACGAGATAGAAACATAGAAAACCTACAGCACAATACAGGCCCTTCAGCCCACAAAACTGTGCCAAACATGTCCTTACCTTAGAAATTACTTAGTGTTACCATAGCCCTCTATTTTTCTAAGCTCCATATACCTATCCAGGAGTCTCTAAAAAGACCCTATCGTGTCCACCTCTACCACCATCGCCGGCAGCACATTCCACGCATTCACCACTCTCTGTGTCAAAAACTTACCCTGACATCTCTTCTGTTCTTACTTCCAAGCACCTTCAAGCTGTGCCCTCTTGTGCTAGCCATTTCAGCCCTGAGAAAAAGCCTCTGACTATCCACACAATCAATGCCTCTCATCATCTTATACATCTCTATCAGGTCACCTCTCATCCTCCATTGCTCCAAGGAGAAAAGGCCGAGTTCACTCAATCTGTTCTCATAAGGCATGCTCCCCAATTCAGGCAACATCCTTGTAAATCTCCTCTGTACCCTTTCTATGGTTTCTACATCCTAAATCTGCAACTGCTGAGGGCTATATTAGTGAGTTTTAAGTATGGCAGCCAAGTAAAAATATAAGAGGTGCAGGTATGTTCTCTGGAAAGCCATCATACATGTGATGTGGCAATTCTGGACTAAATCTGAATCACTGAAGTATGCAGGACAGCTGTGGCAGGATCTGAATACTATCATCTCCTACAAAGTGAAACCACGCGACATATGTGAGAATAAGGCTTTGCACCCAGGTGAACTCAAAGCTCTTTGTGCTTACTTTGACCATCAAAACATGGAGGAACTTTCACAAACTTCCATTGCCCATGATGACTCTGTGATTTCAGTCTCTGGGGCCAACACGAGAGCATCCTTTCGGAGGGTGAATTCACAGAAAGCATCTAGCACAGACAGGATACCTGGCCAAGTACTAAAGAGCTGTGCTGAACAGCTTGCTGAAGTGTTCACCCATATCTTTAACTTCTCACATGGCAATGTGAGGTTCCCAACTGCTTCAAGCAGACTTTAATTATATTGGTGTCTCAGAAGAACATGGCAAACTGCCTCAATAACTCAATAACTATTGTCCAGTAGCACTTACATCCACTGTGATGAAGGGTTTCTTGCCTGAAAAGCAACTTGGATCTATTCCAATTTGCTCTCCATCACAACAGGTCTACAAGAGATGCCATTTCATTGGCTCTTCACTCTGGGCAGCAAAGATGCATTTATACATCAGGATGTTCTTCATTGACTACGACTTGGCATTCAATATTATCATCCCTTCAAAACTAATCAATAAGCTTCAAGGCCTGGGTCTGAATACCTCCTTGTGCATCTGGATCTTCAGTTTCCTCACTTGCAGACCCAATCATAATGATTGGGAACAATGTCTCCTCCACAATCCCCATCAGCACATTTGCACCACAAGGCTGTGTGATTTGCCCCCTGTTTTACACGCTTTATACTTATGAATATGTGGCTAAGCACAGCTCCAATGTCATATTTCAGTTTGCTGATGACATCACTGTCATTGGCCAAATCAAAGGTGATGATGAATCAGCATGTAAGAGGGAGATTGAAAATCTGGCAGAGTGGCACCACAACAACATGTCAGCAAGACAGAGAAGCTGATTATTGACTCCAGGAGGAGGAAACCGGAGGTCCTTGAGCCAGAACAGAGGATCAGAGCTGGAGAGGGTCAGCAACTTTAAATTCCTCAGTTATAATTTCAGAGGCTCTGTCCTGGGTCCAACATTTAAGTATCATTATGAAAAAAGCAAGGCAGTGCCCTTACTTTCTTAGAAGTTTGAGAAGCTTCAGCATGTCACCTTAAAGTCTGACAAACTTCTGTAGATCTGCAGAGTAGGATGACTGGCTGCATCACTGATGACCCTGAATGGAAAGCCCTACCAAAGTAGTGGATTTCACCAAGTCCATCACCTGTAAGCCATCTGCACCATTGAGCACATCTCCATGGAATGCTGTCACATGAAAGCAACATCCATCTCCAAGGATCACCAGGATCTAGGTCATGCTCCTTTCTTTCTGCAGGAAGGAGGTTCAGGAGCCTCAGGGCCCACAACATTAGGTTTAGGAATGGTCATTATCACTGAACTATCAGATTTTTGAAGGAACGGGAATAACTTCACTCGCCCCATCACTACAATGTTCCTATAACCTACGGACTCACTTTCAAGGACTCTTAATCTCGTTTTCAGTACGTATTGCCTATTTATTTATTTATTTATTTATTTATTATTATTCCTTTTTTGTCTTTTTATATTTGCACAGTTTGTTGCCTTTTGCACATTGTGTGTTTGTCCATCCTTTTGCATGCAGTCTTTCATCGATTCTATGGTGTTTCTTGCATTGACTTTGAATGCCCACAGAAAATGAGCCTCAGGGTTGTATATGGTGACCTACATGTACTTTGGTAATAAATTTAGTTGAACTTTGAATGAAATACTCTTATCTCAAATTTGGAATATTAGAAGGAGATGGGGGAAATGGGTGCCCAAATAGAAGTTGAGTTTAAATTTTGCTTCTCAACAGACTGGATTTAAAAGTAGTCAGTATTGGCATTACTCTCAGTACAATTTTTACATGGTGCTCTGATTATTGGTCTCAAGTACATGTAGTTTCACTAAAAGCTACATGACTCTCTTGAGGATTTAATAAAATGAAACACTCAAATAAAAAAATAGAAATAAACCTTTTAAAATCATTGTAGCAATTTGATATCAAGAAAAAAGTATTGGTAGTTTAAAGTTTGAACAAGTCAGAATAGAATTGACAGCTTTTTTAAGGGCTAAAACTGGACATGGTACAAGTGGGATGTAGTTCACAGCTTACATTCTGATATTTGGCTTGCATTGATGAAAATCCATCACTAAACCTGAAAAGGATTAAGCATTTTATTTTGTGAGCCATGGGAATAATAAGAAAAGAAAAACACATCAGTGGCAATTTTACATACATGAAATAGTTACTCAAAGCCAGGCTGCTCACTGCAGTAGTAATTCAGTCACAAGCTGGGGTTTCATTTACGTCTGGTCCTAATCATTCAGGCTCAGAAAAGAATTTCATCAATATTTCGTGAGATACCATAGCAATGTAGCGGTTTGCGTGATGCTATTGCAAGCTTGGGCATTGGAGTTCAGAGCTCAATTTTGGTGGTGTCTGTATGAGTTTGCATGTTCTCTCCATGACCATGTGGATTTCCTCTGGGTGCTCCAGTTTTCACCCACAGTCCAAAGACATACCACTTAGTAGGTTAATTGCTCATTATAAATTGTCCTGTGATTAGGCTAGAGTTAAATAAGTGGGTTGGTGGGTAACACAGCTCACTGGGCCAGAAGGGCCTTTTCTACACTGTATTCCAAAAATAATAGTAAATAAAATAAAACCTTGTCACTGTCAAGGTTTCACCAAAGAGTATTCATGACAACATGTGAAACATTTGTCTCTTATTATACACTCATCAATAAACTGAGAGTTCTCCAATATTTTTAGCAAACTGGATGATTCTGTTGCCTAACACTTCTCTTGCTTTTCATTTCACTGGGGTCGGGTTTTGCTTTGATTCCAATGGTATACAAAGGACAAGAAAATCAAATCAAGATTAGAAGTATAGGTGCTCCAAAGATAAAATTATTGGTTATTTGGGATAAGAAATAAGTATATATACTAAAGCTATTATGAACTCCATGGAGCATGTGGGGATCTTCCGATATCCAGGCATTCTTTCTTTCTTTTTTTTCTCTTTTTACAGGGATATGTTAGGGGGGAGGGGTTAAGGGGAGGGGGGAAGGGTTGATAATTTTTTTTCCTTCAGTAACTATTTGAAAATTCAATAAAAAAAATTTAAAAAATCAAGATTAGAAGGTAAATAGGAAATAAAATGAGAAAAAAAATCAAAGTGTAATTCATCCAAGGAATCAGAGACTGGAGCCAAGCATGGTTAATGCTCAAAGTTCATTGTAGCATAACTTGCAGACAGTTCCATCAGAGAGAAATCCATTACTATTAACTTGACAGTAATATTTCCTCGTTATCCTCCGCAGATTGATCTTTAGGCATCAACATTGCAGAATGTAATACCTCCCCTGACTGTAATAATATTGTGGACCCTTTTCAATGATGGTATCTCTTGGTTATTAATGTCAGCTGACAACTCGTCACCATCACCCCACAGAAAATTGTTCGATTTATACAATTTACCTGTTTTCCTTCTGGAGTATTTCATTTTTCCTAATGCCAATAGCTATAAAAATCAGTTTCAAAGTTAGCTGTTAGCAATAGCATTTTAAGGTTTGAAAAGATCTTTTGTTGCTTTGATCGGTTTGTTCATAGAATGCAGTATTCCACAGAACAAAGCCAAATTGAAACTCAAATAAAAGCAGAAAATCTCCAGTGAAGTATTTTCAACATGAACTGTTTTTGTCTGGCTTCGTTGACTTGTTCCAGCATTTTCTGCTATTGTTTCAGATTTCTGGCATCTGTAGATTGCTATTTTTGATTTTCTCCTTTTGAACCTCAGCTTTATGGATCCAGCCATTTTCCTTCTCTTAGCAAACTTATAATTGCTACTAAGGTATTTTCTTTAGGATCCCACCCACCCTGCTCATGAACAGTTTGTCCCACTCCCAACAGGGAGGAGGCTACGTAACATTCACCCCAGGACCACCAGACAAAAAACAGTTACTTTCGCCAAGCAGTAAGGCCGATCAGCACTTCCATCCACTAAGCCACTCTTCCACATCCCACAATCACCACTACTTCATCATTTCCTGTCAGAATCACCTAATCTGCAGATACTCCTGTTCCCAGCATCACTTTAAGTACATACGATAATCTATGCGTATAAGCTATCTTATGTGTTTATATTTATTGTGCTTTTTGTTATTATTGTGTTCTTTATCTTAGTCTATTTTTGTGCTGCTTTGGATCTGGAGAAACAATTTTGTTCCCTTTTGCAACTGTGTACTGGAAATGACATTAAACAATCTTGAATGTTGAACCTTTAATCCAGTGGTAAAACTTAGAAGGAATGGTGGGTAGTCTCAGCATATGAAGCTTGGATTTTGTGCTGTCAGTGTACAGCCTGTGAGATCTTTTGCTTTCTTTGGGCGAAGGAGATGTTAACTCTCCTTAAGTTTGCATGGCTGTCTCAGAGGAACAGAGCTCCATCAGGACCCTTCAAACCCCCAAAGTTGAGCTGCTTCATACTTTTATTTCACCCTACCTTGGGGAGAACAGAACACCACTGTGACAGGTTCTGCATGTCGATTGACACCTTTTCCCATTTAAACAGGCTGCTAGATAACACTGGCTACACCAAGGCAGTGGGGCTGAGAGATTGCTGGGGGCATTAGAACAGAACAATGCCAGCCAATTTATTTCCATTCCTCATGCATACTGAGAAAACAACCACAAGTATTTTCTCTATTCTGTCTCACTTAAGGCAGAGAAAAACCTGGGACCAGGGTCATGCCCAGGGAATAAATTTGGCCAAAAACTGTACTCTCCGTAAGAGATGTGAACTAATTGTTTTATTTGTCAGTCCAACCATGGAAGTTCTACCTGGTCTAGAAGCTAGGTAACTACTAGCTCCTTCCATTGTTAAACATTGATGGAACAGTCATCCATATAAATATACACAGAAAATTAGTTAAAAAATGGCACACTTAATAGGAGTAGCCACTTACCAGGTAATGGAATATACTGTACTCCCAATTGACCTCCATACAACGTGACATTAATAACTGGATCCCACTGGGCTTTCACTTTTGTGTCTCCATCTGCAGCATCATTTATTTTTGTATTGACACAAGTACTTAAAATCATAGAATTGCTTTGACATAACACCGTATTGTGATGCAAAATCAGTGTACGACATTTAATTAAAGGCCACAATTCCCATCATTGCCATAGAAACAGTAGTTATCCTTTATTTCAGCAGCCATCTTTTCTCAACATTAATGTACTGAATGGTGTTTATTAATACTTTATGATGAGGCCCATGCATATTAATTAAAATGTGCATTTTGACCTTTAATTGACAATGCTATGCAATTATATTCAACATTATTAAGGCAACATAAAGAGCACTTAGGGGATGGTAAATGTAACAGTAAATCACATAAGTCTTGGAACTGGAACATCAATGCAATAATATTTTAAGTAATTTAATCAACTTTTTATTAAGTATTAAGTATGTTAGGGCATACCTTATTGAATATAGCAAAAGATGTAGGCCATTCAGTCCCTCAAGTTTTGACTACCATTCAACCAGCCATTGAATCAAATCTGTTTTACCCTAACCTAATAAAAAACAATTACTCTCAGCATGGGACATTGAACACATCCAACTTCAGCATTTATTAGAGGCTAAAAGATACAAGATTGTTTAATTCATTTTTGGTGCACAAATGTAAAGTAGAATGAAATAGTTGTTACTCCGGATCCAATGCAGCACAAAACACACACACACACACACACACACACAAACACACACACACAAACACACACAATAATATAAAGAACACAATAATAAAGAAAAACACAATAAATATAAATGCGTAATGTAGCTAACAGTTTGTTTATAAAGTGACACTGCGCACAGGAGAGTCTGTACATAAGATGACTCTGTCAGGAAATGAAAAAGTAGTAGTTTTGGGGTGTAGAGGGAGGGTGAGTGTCTGGATTTCCACCACATCTTTCTCACCAGGCGCAAAGGTGGCTTCTATCCTGTTATTAGCAGACTCTTGAACAGACCTCTTGTATGGTAAAATGGACTTGAACACCCAATCTATCTTTTTATGATCCTGCACTTTATTGTTTATCTGCACTGCACTTTCCCTGTAGCGTTTACACTTTATTCTGCATTGTTATTGTTTTACCTTGTTCTACCTCAGTGCACGGTGTAATGGTCTTATCTGTATGGCGGTATGCAGGACTAGCTTTTCACTGTATCTCGGTACATGCGACAGTAATAAACCAATACCAACACCAAAAGCAAACAAAAGAGGAACTTCCTCTTTTGCTCCTAATTGGGTGATTCCATCTTTTAAGGTTATTTCTCTTTGTAGTACTACATAAGTTAGTTTTGATTTATCTGCTGTATTAGAAAACCACATTATCTCTATTACTAAAGATGGACAATTAGATTAATGTACCCTGCGACATGAAGAATATGCAGGTGAGCCTGCAGGATAACCCTCACCCCTAGACCATACACCAATCAGCTCTACAATTTTGACATGTGATATTCAGCCTGGATATGGTAGTCAGATGGCTAAGACCAAAGATTTCTACTATTGAAGCATGACTTTAATATTTCTGCTCCCTTAAGATAAAGGGTAATATTCCAGTCGCTGCTTTGATTACTCCCTATACCTGGGCTGCTGCTTTCAGTCACCTGCAGATATGCTAACATTTGTGCTCTATCTCAGATTTTCCTTTTTAACCTTTCTCTGATTTAAGGTAAATGTCATTACACTCCCCCATTATCAACTTTATTTATCTTTGAATTACTCCTTTACTTGTCTATGGAATTTTTGTTAAGGAACAGGGATCAAGGAAAAACCTTTGTTCATCACGTGCTGCACATCAACATATATTAGGAATTTGCTGTGGTGTGTTGGTCAAGGCACATCATGCAACAAAAAGCAACAACATTTCACAATTATAAAGAATAAACTAAAAATAATAGTAGAGGTTAAAGTACAGATATGGAATAAAATATGCATATATATAGCAATACTGGCCTGTATTTATAATGCAAACAGCATTATAAAAAATGGTTTAAAGTTTTCACGGTACCTTGCAGTGACAGGGGTAACAGTCAGAGGATGATGGGGTTGACTAACTAGAATGGTTGATCAGTTCAACTGCCTGGGGGAAGAAACATCTAAGGTGGCATGAAATTTTGTTTTATTACCCCTTTTGTTTTCCAGAAGGGATCTTTCAGAAAAGGCAGTTTGCGGGGTCAGTAGTATCTACAAAGCTTTCCCTGCCTGCTTCTTTGCCCTAGACATATACAAGTCCTTCAGTGATGTAGACTGCAGCCAATGACCTTTTCTGCTGTCCTGTCAGTTCAGTGTCGTTTCCGTATGTTGTGAGACAATACTGCACCGAACCAGGCAGTGATGACTGGTGAGGATGCTCTTTGTGACAGCAATGTAGCATCTTCATATTACAAATTTACGTGCTTCTGACTTAGCTGATCTGCAGCTCAGCTTCTTTAACCTATCTATGCTCCACTTCTCTTGAGACACAATCTAATGGAATGGCAACATAAACAAAATGCTGGAGGAGCTCTGCAAGCTAGGCAGCATCTATGGAAAAGGGTAAACAGTCAGCGTTTGGGGATGAGACTCTTCATCGGGACTGGAAAGGGAGAGGAGAAGTCTCTTCGCACCCAACAGTCTCTGTGTAAAAATCTCCTCCCATGCATCTCCTTTGAAATTACCCTCCTTGTCACATTAAGTACAAGCCCTCTGATATTAGACATCTCAACCCTGAAAAAAGATGCTGTCTGCTCTATCAATGTCTCTTACAGTTCTTATAAACCTCTATCAGATCTCCCCTCAGCCTCTGCAGCTCCAGAAAAAAACAACCCAAGTTTTCCAAAACTCTCGTTATAGCATCTGCCCTCTAATCCAGGTAAACCTTTTCTGTACCCCCTCAAAAACCTTGGAATCCTTCCAACAATGGTGTGACCAGAACTATGCAATACTCTCGATGTGGCCTAACAAACATTTTATAGGCAAGGAAAGATTTAGAGGGATGCAGCCAAATACAGAGAAACAGGGCTAGCTCAGATAGATATTGGAGTACTGGAGATTGGATTTGCAGTACTGTGTGCAGTTTTGGTCACTGACGTACAGGAAAGATGTGAATAAGATTGAAAGAGTAGAGAGAAAATTTACAAAGATGTTGCCTGGACTGGAGGACATGAGTTATGAGTAAAGATTGAATAGGTTAGGACTTTACTCCTTGCAATGTAGAACACTGAGGGGAGATTTAATAGAGAAATGCAAAATTATGAAGGGTGTAGCTAGGGTGAATGTAAGCAGGCTTTTTCCACTGAAGTTGGAAGGAACAATTAGAGGTCATGGGTTAAGGGTGAAAAGAGAAAAGTTTAAAGGGAACACAAAGGGAAACTTCTTCACTTAGAGGGTCATGAAAGAGTGGAACAAGTTGCCAGCTAGGAGCTCCATTTCAACATTTAAGATAAGTTTGGATAGGTGCGTGATTGCTAGGAGTATGGAGGGCTATAGTTCTAGTGTAAGTCAATGGGATTAGGCAGTTTAAATGATTCAGCATGGGCTAGATGGGCCAAAGCACCTGTTTCTGTGCTGTACTTTTCTATGACTCTATATATTGGATAGCATGGAAAGTTGGTTGGAAGACTTGCTTCTGTGGTGCAGCTCTATGATTCCAAAGGAATTTCCATGGATGTCACTAAAGTTGTGGGTTGGAAGGAAGTAGGTACAGGGGAGTCTGTGACAAAGGTAGGGTTTAGGGAAGTGATGTTCTTAGATGACAGTCAACTCATGACGCTTGTGAAATGTAGGTAGTTCAAAAGTTCACCATTCAAAATAAAATTTATAATCAAAGTACATATATGTCACCATATACTACCCTGGAATTATTTTTCTTGCAGGTAATTCACGGTAACTACAAAGAAACACATTAGAATCCTCAAACCACACACAACAAGACTAATAAGTAACCAATGTGCAAAAGACAACGAACTGTGCAAAAAAAAGATAAATATGTAATAATAATAAATAAATAAACAATAAATATCGAGAACATGAGATGGAGAGTCCTTGAAAACAAGTCCATAGGTTGTAGGAACAGTTCAGTGTTAGGATGAGTGAAGTTACTCCTGTGGTTCAGGAGCCTGATGGTTGGTTTTCAGAGTATCTGGTTGAAAGCACTCTGGCCCCTCCTGGTTTGCAAGTTGAATCATAAAAGACCGAGCTGGTCTTAACACAATTCAACTCACCAGATAGCCTCAAGCTCCCTCATCAACATTCACCTCCAAGAAGATCACAACCTTGTTGTGGTTTGGACGCTTGCATGCTTGAATGACCCAAAGATCTGTGGTGGCTGGAGTCAGGCCTTTTGCCAAACAGGTCAAAGGGTAAAGGCCAGATTGAGTAATCCACCAGTCCTGCAGGTTCAGGGGCTCAGCATCCCTGACCGGTCAAACAAAAATGTTACAAAAACAGCAATGAAAAATCCTTCTTCTGTACATTTGTGTATTCCTGGATCTCCACTGTGGAACTGATTGTCTGACAGTAGTGAAAACTGAGAGGAAGCTACTGGCACAATGAAGGAAGCCCTGAACACTGCCAAGACCAAGACCAAAATTGGCCAAGGAGAGGAAACGATGGAAAACTTTCATTGCTACTGTAGCAGGTGTAGTAAGTACAAACATAGGTAAGCCATCAACATTCAGCTCACCAGATACATTCAGTCTTCCCATCAACATGGAACTCACTGAGTACACTCAGGTTTCCTAACACCAGTCAATTCTCCACATACAGTTCACCTTCCTCAACACCATTCAATTTACCAGATATAAGTGCTGGGTACGCTGAGATCCGAAGGGTAAGAAGTTAATACAGAATCTTGTTGAAATGAATGTTTGAAAGCTAAGAGATAAAAGATTGGTCACACAAAGAGAGCACCCCCCTCACCAAACCCACTGTTTCAAGGAAGACCCTGAGTCCTTATTTCACTGTTTAATACTTCAGCCCTCCTCAACTCTCAGCTATTATTTTTGTTGGTTAAAATTACATCCAGTCTTTAAAGATCAATTAGAATTGTAAGAAGCTGACTTGAATGATCACAGCTACAGAGAAGTCTTTGAAATGTCTTAATTTTAAACAACAGAAGAAAACATTAAGAGCAAAAGATGACGTTGATCTCAGTTATTACTTCATATTAATGAGTCTCATTATTCCTCTCAGTCAACAGTTCTTAGAGAATGGGTTTTAGATTTTTTTTGTTCTTCTATGAGATTTCTGCTCCGGTTGTATAACACAGCAGCAAGATAAACTCCTCTGAAGCTTAATGCAAAGACTTTTTAGAATTTAGCCACAGTTGCTTATCTCCAGCCCTTGACTGATGACAAGGTTCTAACAACTGGACTGAAATCCTTCTATAGAGTGATTGTTTGCCGCAACAGAACCTCCCTATACTGGTCACTGGTTGCATACATTTGAGATGGGGCAAACAGAGAGACCAACTTAATTTTGTTCTAAACTAGTGATTCCGAAACAAAATGTTCTTTTGAACAGATATTGCCAATGTCCAGGGGAATTGTTATCCTGGCTATTCCTTTGCTGAGCTGGAATATATATCATTTTAGAATAGTTTAACAAGAAATACTAGCTGGATTCTTCAATTTGATCAATGCCACAAATGACCAGAGGAATGTAAAATGGAACCAGGTTGATTTCAATTTGTCGTGCTCCTTCCTGACATTCTTATTTTGTTCTGATCTGCAGGCTCTCCAGAAAGGCATTCACCTCATCTCCAACAAACAATTACCTATAAACTAACTTCAATGTAAGTTGATTAGAAGGGGGTGTCCCTTGTACTACCAGTGCATAACAAGGAATTACCACTGGTGTCCATCAGGTGCACCTAATCTAAATGGTCAGGATAAATGTCAGCAGACTATATTGTCCAGGGTGACACTAATAATCAGTCATAGAATCGCTGAGTCACACCACCTGAAATCAAGCCCTTCGGCCCAACAGATCCTTGCGTATCAGATTCAGCACTGTTTATCAGATATACGTGGAAACATACACTGAAATGCACCACTTGTGTGAATGACCATCACACCTAGGGATGTGCTGGGGGGCAGCCTGCATGCATTCCAGTGCCAACATAGCACGTCTACAATACTCAGCACAACAACATAGAATGGAGCACAACAAGCAATGAAACAACAAAGGCAAAACAAGCCCCTTTCCTCCTTCCCACCCACCGATACATGGGCAGTCCTTTATCCCCAGGACAGGTCTCCAATCTCCAAGCTTTGGCCACCGAGCTTCGACTTCCAGAAGTCCGATCAGCTTGGTACCAATTCCAGAACTAGCCAATGACAGGACCCCAGTCTCCAGAATGCAGTATGAATTCTGGCTGCACCAACTGACCAGCCCTTGTGCCTCCAATCCAGTCCTGAGCATCTGTTCCCAGGGCCCTCAAGCTGGGTCAGCCCAACATCTACGGGTGTTCTTCATCACCCGTCCTTGTTGCTGGCCTTTATGTGCGGAGCAGAGGCGTATAGATAGTCCCATTTCAAAGTTCAAAGTTTAAAGTACATTTATTATCAAAGTACATATATGCCACCATATGCAACCTGAGATTCATTATCTTTCATATATTCACAGTAAATTCAAGAAACATAATATAATAAATGAGAAACTTTATCCAATGAGACAAACAACCAATGTGCAAAAGAAAACAAACTGAGCAAATACAAAAGAAAGAAAATAAAACAAAAATGATAATAATATATAAATAAGCATAATATTGAGAACATGAGGTAAAGAGATCTTGAATTGCTCCATAGGTTGCGTTTGCCAGTTTTTGGCCCATGGCCTTTTGAACATTTCCAATTTATGCACCCACCCATCAAACTGTCTTTTAAAAATCGTTTTTTTTTTGTACCTGTCTCAACTACTTCCTTTGGTAGCTGGTTCCATATAGATACCACCCTTTGTGTACATAAAACAACCCTCAAGTTCCTCTTAGATGTTTCACCCTCTCACCTTAAACCTATGCCAACTAGTTTTTTGATTCCTGAACTCTGGGAAAAAAGACTAAGCGTGTTCACCCCATCTATGCCCCTCATGATTTTATACACCTCTGTAAGATCACCTCTCCATCTCCCATGATCTAAGGATAAGACCGATCATGTCCAACTGCTCCCTATGACTTGAGTCGTGGCATACATCAGGATACTTACAACTGTGTGGCTAAGCACAGCTCCAATGCCATACTTAAGTTTGCTGGTAACATCACTGTCATTTGACAAATCAAAGGTGGTGATGAATCAGCATATATGAGGAAGACTGAAAATCTGGCTGTGCGGTGCCACAACGCCAATCTCTTATACATTGTCAGCAACACCAAGTGTTGTGTATTTAGTATTTGAGCAATCTTGTATAAATATTGGTTGATTAACCATTCCTTTAACACTTACAGGTTATATTTATAAATAGGTGGATTGTATACACCATCACGCTACCACGTGATCTGTGAGTGCCTTGCTTAAATTAAAGTCAAAGTTTAACCCGGATTTCAAACTTCCACGTCTTTCTTTGAATTAATGGAATGATTTGAAGTTGCAAAACATAACGTAGAACATAGAAATCGACAGCACATTACAGGCCCTTCGGCCCACAATGTTGTACTGACCATGTAACCTACTCTAGAAACTGCCTACAATGTCCCTGCTGCATGGCCCTCTATTTTACTAAGCTCCATGTACTTATCTAAGACCCTGCTGCATCCGCCTCTCCCACCATCACTGGCAGTGTATTCCATGCACCCACTTCGTTGGCGATGAGGTAATTTTTAAAACAAACCTGCTCAACTCGTACGTGGAATGAGACCTTCAGCCTAAAAATAACACAGCAAGGGCATCAGCGATTAAAAAACACACCCCAGCACATGCAGAGTCATTGAGTTTTTTTTTAAAAAAAAGGCCATAAACAGATGAATTCATGGTTCATAAAAGTGAGTACTGGGTAATAACAATCATTAAAAAAAAACTGGAAATGGCTGGCTACTTGGAAAGATTAGGGACAGAACTAGACCACTCTCCTACAGAGTGGAGATTGAGACTGATATCATTTGGAGACAACACAACGATCAGCTGAGAAGAACGGAGTCAATTAATAGGGAAGAAAGTTGGCTACCACTATCAGAACTACTTCCCGCTGTCTCAGAGTCAGTTCCTACAACCTCCACCGAGGAGGCCTCCGGAACCTGAGATTGTTTCACAGTCACAAGTCTCACCTGCAAAGCAGAGTGATCTGCCTTGTCAGTAAACACATTATTCCACCAGAGAAAGAAATCCACCACAACAATTAAATTTTTAGACCTGAATGGGACAATTTAAAAGTTTGCTAGCTCTGGATGTCTACATACAATAGTTGTATTATATAATATACTGTTATATAGTTGTGATGCATTCTTTATTGAGTTGGAGTTTATAGCTAAGCAGGAGGAGTGTTGTGTATTTAATATTTCAATAATATTTGTGTAATCTTGTATATGTAGGTTGATTAAACATTCCTGTTTGTTTAAATAATTAATTACAAGTTCTATGTAAAAATATGTTAATTGCATACATCATCACGCTACCCCATGCTATATGCATCTCTCGCTTAAACTGAAGTCGAAGTTAAACTCGCATTTCGGACACCCATGTTTTTTCTTTGAATTCATTTAATGCTTAGAAGTTACAAAACATAACACTAGGAATCTGGTTATTGACTTCAGGAGGAGGAAACCAGAGGTCCATGAGCCAACTTTCATTGGGGATCAGAGGCAGAGATGGTCAGCAATTTAAAATTCTTTGGTGTTATCATTTAAGAGGATTATCCATCATCAGGGACCCTCAGCATCCAGGCCATGATCTCTTTTGACTACTGCCATCAGGAAGAAGGTGCAGGAGCCTCAGGACCCACACCATCAGTTTCAAGAACAGTTATTACCCCTCACCCATCAGGTTCTAGGACCAGAGGGGATAACTTCACTCGCCCCAATCACTGAACTGTTCCCACAACCTATAGACTCACTTTCAAGGACTCTTCATCTCATGTTCATGATATTTATGGTTTATTTATTTATTGTTATTATTATATTTTTCTTTTTGTATTTTCTCTGCTTGTTGTCTTTTGCACATTGGTTGTGGGTGGTCTTTCACTGATTCTATTGTGCTTCTTGTATTTACCATGAATGCCCAGAAGAAAATGAACCTCAGGGTTGTATATCGTGATATACATGTACCTTGATAATAAATTTACATTGAACTGTGAACGTTGAACTATATTACTGATTTTAGTGTCATCTGCAAACTACTAATCATACCTTGAACTTTTATATTCAAATCATTGATATAGATGATTTATGGTCCTAGCACTGGCCCCTGTGGTATAACATTAGAAATAGACCTCCAGTCCAAGAAACAATCTCCTGCTATCACTCTCTTCTTTCTACCATCAAGCCAATTGTGTATCCAATTAAAGAGATGAAAGATTAGATTTATTCGTCATATGTACATTGAAGCATACAGTGAACTGTGTCATTGGGTCAAATTAAATCAGCTAACCCTAACTGTATGTCTGGAATGCGGGAGCAAACCAGAGCACCCATAAGAAATGCATGCAGTCACGGGAAGAACGTACAAATTCCTGACAGGCGGTGGCAGGAGTTAAACCCCAAAGGTAATCGCTGGTGCTATAGTATTGCTATGCTAACCCTTCATGAGGATTCTTTTCATCAGGAGTCCTGATGAAGAGTCTCGGCCAGAAACGTCAGCTCTATATTCCTCTCCATAGATGCTGGCTGGCTGGAGTTCCTCCAGCATTTTGTGTGTGCTCCTCTGGATTTCCAACTCTGTTTATGATGTCTCACAGTGTCAGCAGCTTTGCCAAACCAAAAAAAAATACAGACAGAAACAATTCAAATCAAGTGGGAAACTAATACATTTTCCACAATGCTTTTTTTCAAATACTAATATACTATTCTCTGAATCATTTTTTAAAAATTCTGTTGAATTCTTCAGTTCTATGATACAAGTTTCTGCTTCACAATTATTTCAGGGAGATGCAACTGAACTGAGTGAAATTAAGACATGGGTAAAGTCTAAAAGAATTTTACTGGTTTTCTCACACCAGTGATTCCTGTACTTACCAATCAAGACTTTAAGAAGACCAACATCCTTTCTGAGCCCGCATGTAAACAAGTTTTAAATTAATTATTTAGTCAAGGCAAACAGAACATGGATTGCCAGCTTTTGACACCTAGATGGTTATTAAATTTTCAAGTACTTGGTAGGCATTACAATAAGCAGCCATTATGCATCACCACTCTTAGTGACAATCTAGCATATATTAACATACATATGAAGCCCTGATGGTGGAACTATTTATAGAGAAAAACACATAATGAAAAAGGCAAATGGGTTTTCTTTGGCTGTTGGTTGCAAACTTGAAGAGTTTCCATATATTCACTCAAACACCAATACTAAAACAAAAATCATTTAAAACATTGCACTTGTGGGATTTATTTTAAATATTCTATTAATGAGGATACTATTTAGAGAAAAGAAAAGAGATAGAATATTTTAAGATTTGAAACAGTATGCAATTTGTGAAGAGTTCCACTAAACCATGAAATCTATTTTCACATGCAATTTTTACCTGGTGTTTGTGACTTTCTTTAAACAATTGTTATCACAATCATGTAATAACTTTACCTAAATCTCATTAGAATTCATCAGAAAAGTGGAGTATTTATTTAACCATGAGATTACTTGTGTTGGTGGAGCTTAAATTCTAAACTAATTGAACCAATAAAAGAGCATATTGTTCTAAAGTTTCTAAAACAGCAAATGTTCCTTGTTTATTTGACTTGCAGTCTCTGTTCTGATAAAACAATTTCAATAGGTCTGATGCCTGGACTCAAAACAATAAATAAAGAACATGAGGTAGATAGATAGATAGCCTCATTCTTTTTTTGTACTTGGTAAGTAATCAATTTAATCAGAACAATCAAATTCAGAATGATATGGCATTAGGTGAGACTCTGAATGCAACTCATTAATAATTCTTAGATCCTCTACTACAGAGTCTTGCCAGTTGTTGAGAAGACATATTGCAGAATACCAAACAAGAGACAATCTGCAAATGCTGGAAATCCAAAGTAACACATGAAAAATGCTGGAGGAGCTCGGCAGGTCAGGCAGCATCTATGGAAAAGAGTAACCAGTTGATGTTCGGGCCAAGACCCTTTAACAAGACTGGAGAAAAAGATGAGAATGTAGAGGAAAAAGTTGGGGGAGGGGAGGAAGAAGTACAAGGTGGAAGGTGGTAGGTGAAACCGGGAGAGAGGGAGGGTCTGGAGTAAAGAGCTGGGAAGTTGGTTGGTGAAAGGTATAAAGGGCTGGAGGAGGGGGAATCTGATAGGAGAGGGTAGAAAACCATGGAAGAAAGGGAAGGGGCAGGAGAAACAGAGGAAGGTAATGGGCAGGTAAGGAAAAAAATTGAAAGAAGGAAACAGGAATGGGGAATGTTGGGGGGGGGGGGCAATTACCAGAAGTTTGAGAAATTGATGTTCATGCCATCAGGTTGGAGGCTACCCAGACAGAAAATAAGGTGTTGCACCTCCAGCCTGAGTGTAGCCTCACCACAGCAGGAGAGGAGGCCACGGACTGACATGTCAGAATGGGAATGGTTCATAATCATCTTTGCAGAACATGTATTTTGAAGTAACAGCTCAAACCATAGAAAGATTTAAGCACCAGATTTATAATTAGATTTTGGCTTTGTGTGCCAATCATAGATTCGTCAACCATTCAGATAAACGGCATTCTTCCTGACAAGATTATTGGAGGAATATCTTTGCATGTACATTTTTTGATATTTACAAAGGTCCTTCTGCTTAATCCTAGCTCATACTTCTGCATCCTATCACAGCAAAGGGAGCCGTCAATCAAACATACTGGATATAGCAACACATCTGGTTAATCACTGTACTCGCATTCTGCTTTGAAATTTATTTCCAGTCAGAGATCCAGTCTATTCTTACTGCCAGTCAAGGGTTTGCTTATAGTTTATTAACAAGTGCATTATGAACAAGAAGTCACCAGGGGAAGGGCTCAATTGCCATTGCTGTCTGTAGGCAGATTGTACATTCTCCAGGTGATCATGTGGGTCTCCTCTGGTTTACCTTCCCACATTCTAACGATGTCCATTTAATGTTAGTGAGTTGTGGGCATGCCATGTTGGTGTTGAATGCGTGGCAACACTTCACAGCTGCCCACAGCCCTCAGCATATCCTCACTGATGTGCTACCTGTAAGGAGTTTGTACGTTCTCTCCATAACCACATGGCTTTCCTCCTGTGCTCCAGTTTCCTCCCACAGCCCAAAGATGTACCAGCTGGTAGGTTAATTGGTCATTGTAAATTGACCTGTGATTAGGCTAAGATCGATTCTGGGCAACGTGGCTTGGTGGAGTCACTGATTTCATTTGACAGGAATGGTGCATTTCACTATATGTTTTGACAGGCACATGACAAATAAAGTTAATCTTTTTAAAATAAAGACAGCCTTAGGACTGGGAGACCTAATTGACCTTTGTACCCCAAAAGGTGGCAACATCCATTCAGTAGGATTGAGCATGGAGGGATTTTGACATCTCTTTTGGTTCTCTGGGTTAAAAAAAAGGTCTTAAATCAAATGAAATTTCATGGAAGTCAATCTACAAATCGATTTAGTAGCTACACCAAGGGAATATATTCCATTTTTCAGAGAAATGAACATTCAAAATGAACTCTGTCCTCTCTAGTTTCTATAATACCTTGGCACAAATAAAGCATGAGGTAGGGGACTGACTGTAGGTAACTAACATATGTGTTCTATTCCTGTTCCTATTTTCTCAAGTTCTTGTGTAAAGTAAAAATTTGAAAGGGGATATCCATGATTTAGGTATTCCTTCTGAGTAACATTTTTTGTTTTCTGATTGGGACAAGTTTTATAACTGTTTGAATAGAAAATTGGCTGGCCAGATTCTAGCCAGTGAAGCAATGGAGGGCTAATGAACCATGGAGTATTCCTCAAGTTGAACCATTTTCTTTGTCTATATATTTATTTATGGAGACAGTGTGGAATAGGCCTTTTGAGCCACGTGAGTCAGCAATCCTGCAATTAAATCTAATCTAATCACGGGACAATTTTCAATGAGCAATTAAACTGCCAACTTGTACGTCTTTGGACTGTGGGAGGAAACTGGAGCACCCAGAGGAAACCCATGCAGTCACGGGGAGAACGTACAAACTCCTTACAGGCAGCGGCGGGAATTGAACCCAGGTCACTGGTGCAGTAAAGCGTTGTCATATTTATAAACATCCTCCTTCCAGAATTGGAAGCAGGTTTACTGTCACTGACATTAGTTATGAAATTTGTTGCTTTGTGGCCAAAGGCACAGTGCATGCATAGCAAATCATGATGTTACAATACAATTAGGCAGATGGATAGATAGGTAAGTAGTGCAAAAGAGGATCAGTGTTCATGGGTTCATGGACTGTGCAGAAATCTGCTGGCAGAGAGGAAGAAGCTGTCCAAGTAGTTCAGTTCAAAATCAGAGCCTGGCTAACTTCTGTCCCACAAGCTTGAAGTTCTGTGAAAACAAAGATACCCACAGATATAATCTGCTGACTTAGTATTGTTATGGGATCAAGCTTATTCCTCCAATATACAGTACACTCTGCTGGGTGTTTGAATCCATCACAATGATTCTTCAGTTGAAGAGAAATGCAGCACATCAAAATCTTGCATTGATTACAAAACGTGTTGATTGACAATCCCTTGTAACTCTCATACTCTTTCTTATTCTCTGCCATAGGACCAGTCAGTTGTTTACCTTAGCATCTCAGATCATTGATAGGAAGGGTATTACTGCACTGTCCATTCACCCTCCGGGCATGGAATTCAAAGTACAAACTGATTTGGACTACAACCTGGATGTTGTGTCAAAAATAACAGCAGGACTATCAGAGATCATCTCCATCAAAAACTAAAGCATACAGCAACATTAAGCATCATCAAATACACAGTTAAATGGTAAAAAAAACAGAATAATACTCACTGAATTGTCCTGCTCTAATGCTGAAAGACTCAGCATTCAGCAATATCAGTAATATGTTCACTCACACCCACAAAAAGAAAAAAAGGAGTTAATATTTAATGAATTATCTCTCTACTAATCCAGTTCTTCCATCCTATTTATTTTATACCCTGGGCATTGAATTTACTATCAGTAGTTGCACTTCCTGAAATAAATTGCATTGACAAAATCAATGGCAACTCAGCTGCCCCCACACACTTCCTTCACAGTACTGTGGAGCATGCAAAGTGTCAGGTTCTTCTGGGGGGCTTTGAACTACTTCCAGGCTACAGCTGGCCTTTTAGAATGAGCTGACAGTCAGAGGTCAGAAGGTTGGCAGATCAGTGCTGCCTTCAGGCATACTGGGGTTCGGTTGGGGCTAATGCTAAGCAGCCATTGATGAGTTGGGGGGGGGAGGATGAGATTATTGGATCAGGATGGAAACAAGTGATGACAACAACAGACAGGATCTCCCGGTTGCCACCCACTTCAGCTCTGCTTCACATTCCCATTCGGGTATGTCCATACGTGGCCTCCTCTACTGCCATGATGAGGCCAAACTCAGGTTGGAGAAGCAACACCTCACATACCGTCTGGGTAGTCTCCAGTCCCTTGGCATGAACATTGAATTCTCCAACTTCCGGTAATTCCCTCCCTCTCCCTTCCCCCATCCCAGTTTCACTCTGCCTCCTCCTCCAGCTGCCTATTACCTCTCTCATGATTCTGCCTTCTTCTACTACCCATAGTGCTTTCCCCTTAGATTCCTTCTTCACCTCTCCTGCCTATCCCCTCCCTGCTTCCCCTCCCCCACCCCTTGATCTTTCCTCTGATTGGTTTTCCATCCTCCTCCCATCTTCTTTATGGGGCCCCTGCCCCCTCCTTCTTCGGTCCTGATGAAGGATCTCGGCCCGAAACGTTGACTGCTCATTTCAATGGATGCTGCCTGACTGCTGAGTTCATCCAGCTTATTTTAAGTGATGACGTCTGTTAGTCTCACGAGACCATGGATCTGCGCCTGGAGGAGTGTCCTCTCCAGTGTGCAGGCCTGGGCAAGGTTTTATGGAAGATCGGCAGTTGCCCAAGCAGCAAGTCTCCCCTCTCTACGCCACGGATGTTGTCAAGGGAAGGGCAAGGGCCGATACAGCTTGGCACCAGTGTTGTCGCAGGAGTTGCCAGAATGAGGTTGAAGGCAACGCCGGACTGCCTTAGGGACTCCAGCTCCAGATTTGTCCTCAGGGTTTACTCCTGAAGCCTTTCCCATGAGTGGGTATGGTCGCAAGGCAGTGGAGGTTTGAAATCAGAGTTTTCCCTCTCTTAGATGGACTGCCTTCCCAGGCTGACAAGCTCCATCTACCCGAAGCACTGGTTTTAAGGTGCCAGGACCTGCCTTCACCCCTTCTCCTGTCAGTAGAAACAGTTTCACCAGGCTTAGAGGCTAAGCCACACGAGAAGGCCAGGAGATGGACTTGGTTGTCAGAGGCTATTTGAGGTGCATGCCGTGAGGAGCACTTTTAGGTAGAGGGAACTTGTCCCCACTACCACTCCTTGGCTTGACAACCTTTGAATCAGGATGGAAGCAAGTACCATAATGGTATGTCTCAATGGAGAGGAGAACAGTAACCAACCAGAGGAATTCCCTACCCCGTACTGGGATGTGTTGAAATTGCCACTTTGCCACTAAAACTAAAGGACTCTGCTATGAATGTGCTCAATAGATGCACCTCAAATCAGTGTAACCCAATATTCAAATGACATTCTGAAGGATTGTTGCATTGGGGATTACACAATTTGATATGCACTTGACTAATGAATTGTGTCAGTAACATAAGTGGGATTCATAACCAGAACTGCTTGGTCAAACAGTGCAGTTTGATATGATTGTCATTATTCTTTTCAAAATAAACTGTTTTCATTCATATGGAGTTGAATTTCTAGGTTCGAGTTACTCAGTTAGAATTCTTCAATCTGATGTGACGGCGTGCTCTGTCCTTGCTCTAGTCAATTTGGTATTAACCATCCTGAATCGGGAATAGCATTGTATTCATTTGTTAATAATGATAAGTTCCAATGAAAAAAGCCCTCTAAAAATCTGTGAGTAATGTGCTATATGAACCTTGTGCTGTCTGTGATGGAATGTACTGTGGTTTGCACCTTGGCCCCAGAGGAACGCAGATTCGATTGGCAGTATTCATGGGTAATTCATGTATGGTAGAGTGACAATTAAACTTGAACTTGAACTTGAAGTCAAAAAATCCAGCTTGCAGGGTTGGTTGGCCATTGAATGCAAAATCCAGGGAATTTTCCACAGGCTGCTAGAATTTTCAAGGAGCCTGTTTCCAGAAAAGTCATTCTTGGGATCAAGGTACACTTTGAAGCTGGGAAAATGGCTTGTTAGAGTACTGTTAGTTAAACTTTTCCACTAATGGTATTACTTGCTAGTCAGATTGGATCAAAGTAGTACGTTCTATCTCAAACAGTTGTTAGATTTTAGCCAATCTCAGCCCTGTCCTTTGCAGACATAGCACAGAACTACTTACAAATGAAAACCAGCTGGTAGTTTTCAGTCGGGAAACCATAGTAATGGTTGACGTAAACAGTATTGTGCACAAGTCTTAGGCACACATATATATAGCTAGGTTGCTTAAGACTTTTGCACAGCTCTGTATATTGATTAAATAGGAAAGCAGCTTGGAAACAGAAATAAGAATACTTAGCTTTGTATTAACTCAGTAGTATTAAGTGTTATTTGGTAACTGGAAAGACATAATATCTAGTACTGTACAAAAGTCTTAGACATCCTAACTATAAATATATGCCTAAGACTTCTGCACAACACTGTATACATTCAGTGGCCACTTTGTTATGTATCTCCTGTACCTAATAAAATGACCACTGAGTGTAAGTTCATGGTCTTCTGCCCATCCATTTCAGCGTTCGACATGTTGTGCATTCAGAGAGGCTCTTTTGCACACAGCTGTGGTAATGCGTGGTTATTTGAGCTACTGTCACCTTCCTGTCAGCTTGAACCAGTCTGACCAATCTACTCTGACCTTGCTCATCAAGAAAGCATTTTTGCCCACAGAACTGCTGCTCAGTGGATGTTTTTTTCTTTGATTTTCACACCCTTCTCTGTAAACTCTAGAGACCACTATGTGTGAAAATCCCAGGAGGTCAGCAGTTTCTGAGATACTCAAACCACCTGTCTGGCACCAGCAATCATTCCACTCAAAACCACTGCGATCACATTTCTTCCCCCAATGAGATATTGTCTGATCAACAACTGAACACCCTGACCATGTCTGCATGCATTGAGTTGCTGCCACATGACTGGCTGATTAGAAATTAGCATTAATGAGCAGGTGTACAAATATACCTAATAAAGTGGTCACTGAGTATAAATTTCATAAAGCCCTTTCTGTGGTTTGAAATACATTAGCAACAGCATAAACAGAACATTACACCACATCTGGTGTATCAAGCTTTTCCTAGCTTTGGCAGAGATTCCATTTTAGTCACTACGATGTCATTAGGAGGGATCTCTATTCAAACTAACAGTTGCAAAAGGGAATAACAGTTCCCACAATGATTTTAAGGAAGGAAATCAGGCCACTTGATCATTGAAAAGCTGAGCAATATACGTCAAAATGATATCTTTGTGATGGAAATGATGTCCTTGTAATGTGAGCAACATCATCACAAAGTTCTAACCAGCAGTTTTAAAGGAGTATCATTTTCATTAAAATGTAATTGGCAAATCCTTTCTTCCTTGAGAAGCCAGCTGTTAACATCATATTCAACATTATATTGTTGTGATGTGTATTGGTAATCAAACAAAATGAATTGCCATTTTTTTGGTCACAAAAGCACTTGCCCACTTTGGCAGCTACACATCAGTTCAATATGCACAACAGATCATATACATCAACTTAAATACCAACGAACATAAACTCCAATAAATGATGCTTATTTCTCCAGTAACATTGCAATGCAACTTAGTTATATACTTGAAAATTAACTTGAAACAGAACTCAGCAAGTAAACATGATCTAACAGCTAAAATCTTCTACATAGGTCAAAACCAATAGCTCCCAAAACACAATACATTTTGACCGGTGATTTATAATTTTTTCAAATAACCAACATAACACATTGTGAGGAGAGTTATTAACCTTTTTCTTTATAAAAACATGTTAATAATTTGCAATCAAGAGCAAGCCCACCCTGCTGCATTTCAATTATTTAGGTTGTTACATATTTGCCTTGTGGAGGTAGATGATTTATAGCCTTTGAGCCAACCTGTGCTTGATAAAAGATCCCACCAATTATGCAAAGAGATAAACCATGCTTTTACAGGATACTGGCTTTGTGCTGTTCCAAGTTTGGTTTATGAATGCTTTTCTATCACATTCTATGAGGTTGCTTGTCAAACAGAACTTCTTTATTAGTGACTGGAGCAAAATACCATGATGTATTGTGTCCAGCCATGCAAAATATAAGAACTTAAAATAATTGTTATACCTCTTTCCTTTTCTAAAAGACAACTTCAAACAAAAAAAAAACTCCAGCTAAAAAGAAATTTTAAGTGTGTATGAAGTCTCAGGTGCGAACAAGAGAAACAAATATCTAATTTGCCTGAAGATTACCTGATATTTGAGAGATATATTTGATACTCTTTTCCAGACTATCTATTGGATTATTTTAATCCTGGGTAAAAAAAAGTTAGCTGCTAATAAATTGACACTGTTCTTTAAATGAGCTGAGGAAGGCTTCATGAACATTAGGTGAAGAAATTATTTGACAAAATCTATTTGAAAATATTGCTATAATTGAATTTTGCTAAGACTTCAATTTATTTTATTTTTATAATTGGATTGCATGATAGAAGGCAAAAAATGGATGTTGTGTTATTAATGTACCTAGATAGCTGAAAGACTCTCTTGCCTTACTGCGGTATGCATAAATGGAATTTAATCAAAATCATGACAGAATTAAGTAGTTCGCTATTAAACTGTGCAATTATTTTTGGAAAGCTTTCTAATCTAGTCAACTACCTCAACTCATCTGATCATCACCTTTCGTCACCAAGAAGGCCATTTGCTGACTGAACCCATTTTGACCTCTAGGGGAAAAGGAAAAGATTTTCAATTAAGGCTGCGAATCAATTAAAACTTCAGGCACTCATCCCATCAACAGAGGTGGAATTTTGTTTGATACAGAGCCACCACTCATTGTGCCCCAAATGGTTTTAAATGTTAATCAAGTCAGAGCAGAAAAGAGCTGTCAATCACACATGAGTGAGGGCAGCCTGTTTAGTTTAATTGAGGCAGCATACTGTTTATTGGCTGACAGGGATGGAATTTAAAATAATTAAGGATAAACATTTCAAGTTGCTTGTCTCAGTTTGTCAGAAGGTTTGAGGCACTGCGGGTTTTCTGAGCACTGAAAATTCTCTTGTTCAGTTTAAGCTGCAAAAGGTTTGTGGGCATATTGCCTCACTGTGGCTGTATGATAGATTCACATTCTTCTCTTGCACTGTGCTACCTAGATTCAAGTACACCCAGATCTGTCTATCTTCCTTGTTCTGTTTTTTGAAGCCTTCTTTTTGTTTTCCTTACCGTGTGTTATTATGTGTGCATAATAAGAACTTCAATTCCCAGTGAACAATGCATCCAGAATTAGAACTGGTCGCACACGCTCAGTGTTCAACACAGTGGAGTAATAAAATGTTCCAGCACCTACCCATGCCAAGTTTGTCTTTAGTAAGAACAAACGTAACACTTGGCATGATATTAATTAATTTATTCAGAGGTACAGCATGAGAATGGGGTTGAGAGTGATGATAAATCAGCTAAGATGTAATGGTGGAGCAGACCCAATGGCCCTTGTCTTATAGTCTTATGGTGTTATAACAGGCCATTCCAGCCCAGTGCTGCCCAATTGCACCTATATGACCATCTAACCCACATGGGGCGCCGGGAGGAAACCCACACAATCACAGGGAAAATCCTTACAGACGTCAGTGGAATTGAACCTGGGTTGCTGGCAATATAATAGTGCTACACATTCCAGTAACGAAGGCAGTGAAATAGCCAGTCTGATAACGTTACTCTGTATTTGGTTATTTCTTCCCTCCTTCCTTTTCTCTGTTTTTAACTGATCATTGAGGCACTGCTGATCGACAAGTCAGTTTGCCTCAGAGATCTCCAGATTAAAGGCAGAAAGTAAATCAGCCAAAAGTTCTGCTTCTGATTCCAATTCAATCACCTTAGATAGAAAGTGTCCTGTATGATTAAGACTGACCTCCACTTTGCTATAACCTCCCGATCTGGGGCTCTCTTAGACTTACTGTCTGGGCACAAACACAAAGACACACATAGACAGATACAGTACTGTGGAAAGATCTTAGGCACACACACACACATGATACCCCTCTCTCTGTTCCTTCAAACTCTCAGTCCACAAGAGAGAATCATATCAGAATCAGGTTTATCTTCACTCACATGTGTCATGATTTTTTTTTTGTTGCAGCAGTACAGTGCAATCCATAAAATTACTGCAGGACTGTGCAAAGGTCTTAGGCATTCCAGCTATATGCAAATGGTTAAGACTTCTGCACAGTACTGTAGATGGCCGATGGATGAGCAAGTGGAGAGCTGATGCTAGTGATTTTGGGGTAATATACTGGAATATACTGGGGTAATGTACATGGTTGTCTGACAGTGAAGAATAGGAATAAAACACACTTTTAGGTTGGAAGGGTATAACCAGCTGGGTGCCACAGAGATCAGATCTGAGATACCAGTTGTTCAATAACTATATTAATGACTGGGATGAGGGGAATCAAGTGTAATATATCTAGGTTTTGAAATGATATTATTTATTTATCTAGCAATACAATGTGGAGTAGGCCCTTCTGGTCATTCAGGCAATGCCGCTCCAGCACCCCTCATCACCCCTATTTAACCCTAACCTAACCACAGGACAATTTACAATGACTAAATGGGGTATCCACTACATCTTTGGACTGTGGGAGAAAGCTGGAGCACTCGGGGAAAACCCATGCATTATACAGGGGGTACGTACAGAATCCTTACACAGAACGCCTACATTGAACTCCGAACTCCAATGCCCCGAGCTACTGCGTTACCATGGCACCCATAAAGCTGAGGGAAGAGGTGCAGTGTGGCGTAGTAGCTGTGTGAAGGATGCAGAGCAACTGCAGGGGGATTATTGACATATTAGAAGAATGGGCAATGTCACGGCAAATAGAACAGAAGCATTAAAAAAGGAAGATGGCCTCCTGAGAAGAAGAAAAAGTTCCACGATTTTAAAATAGTGAGTATCTGTGATGAAATAACATCTGAGATGTTGCTGGACCAGCTGAGTTTGAGTTCCTCTGAAAGATTGTTGCTTCAGCATCTGCAATCTGTTGTGCCTCCGAGGTCAAAAGGTGTTGGTGTTCAGACTGTCATTGAGCTGGAGTGATTGAAAGTTAACTGGTAGGAACAGCAAGTAATAAAATAAGCAGATTTGAGTGCAAGAGAGCAGAGACATATTTCTCCAGTTAAATAGGACCATGATGAGACCATAACTGGATATTCTTGTGCCATTTTAGTCTCCTTAAAAAAGATCAACTTTTGCATTTTCAAGTTTGAATTTCAACTCCTGCCAAAGCTGATTGTCCCCATATTTATTCGTGGTCATTGAGGGTACAAATGAAACTTGTGCAAATTTTTGTGATACAAATCCTTTGACTTTCTATGAGAACTTCCCCAATGGCATACTTGATTTATTTCTACAGTTCCTCTTAATATTTGTATCAATGAGTCATTGTTTCTTCAGAGCATAAAATTTCTTGTCAGATTGAATATTTCAGTTTTGGAGAACATGAACACTGTAGATACCTAAATAACACACACAAACTGCTGGAGAAACTCAGCAGGTCAGGCAGCATCCATGGAAATGAATAAACAGTCAACATTTCAGGACAAGGGAGAGATGAGAGGGGAAGGAGGATAGCTAGAAGGCAGTAGGTAAAGCCAGGTGGGTTGG
This sequence comes from Hemitrygon akajei, assembly GCF_048418815.1. Lineage (NCBI taxonomy): Eukaryota > Metazoa > Chordata > Chondrichthyes > Myliobatiformes > Dasyatidae > Hemitrygon > Hemitrygon akajei. The sequence continues at coordinate 19,176,384 of NC_133136.1, forward strand.
CTAGATAAAGGGCTAGAGAAGAAGGAATCTGAATGGAGAGGAGAGTGGACCATAGGAGAAAGGGAAGGAGAAGGGATCCAGAGGGAGGTGATAGGCAAGTGAGAAGAGGTAAGACGCCTGAGCTTGAAATAGATGAAGGGGGGAGGGGGAGGGAATTTTCATTTATCAGAAGGAGAAATCGACATTCGTGCCACCAGGTTAGAGGCTACCCAGACGGAATATTGTCAGATGTCTTTTCTAAAGAGCTATATCTTCAGGATTTCTCCGTTGGTGATTCGACATTGTTTTGTGAAAGTAATGTGCAGGCATCTGTGGACTGCCATGACTGTGATATTCAGGCTCTGTGCTGCTGCTGCCAAAGGGAAGGAAAGCAGCTTTTGCTGGGTGAATGGGCTGGACCAAATGGGCAAGGAAGGGTAGACATGCTATACTGGAAATGCACTGCAAGCTGATCAGACTGATTCCTAAGAATTGATTAAGGAGACAGGGTCTAATATTTTTCTTGCATTTTGAGTAAAATATGAAAAATATAAAATTCTTGGGGGACTTGACAGGGTAAATGTGGAGATGGTGTTTCCTCCTCATTGGGAAGACTACAGCTTGAGGTCTTATTCCAGTCTTAAAATAAGAGCTCAAACATTCGGAGGAATGGCAAACAGAAACGTGTTTAGCTAAAGGATAGTGAATTTCTGGTATTCTCCATCCATAAAGGCTGTGGACATTTCATCCTGACATTGACTGATAGACTTTTTAGATATTAATGGAATTGAGGAATTTGGGGTGAAAGTGGTGCTGAGGTAAGAATCAGTCCTGATCTTACTGAGTGGTTGAGGAGACACGAACGGGCTGAGTGGTTGAGGAGACACGAACGGGCTGAGTGGCCTACATGCCTTTTGATTCCGAAGATTATTGTGTTTAACTCAAAGCTCTGCATGAGTCAGCATTTTCATGAATTTTAAAATAAAGGATAAACATTAATTTTGTTACAATCGGAAGAACAAGTGAGTGCTGCAATTCAATTATGTGCAAATAAGATAGTAGATCTATTTTGCTGAGTATTGAGAATGATGCCTTTTTTTTGTACAATTGCCATACAAGTTTTTCTTAATAATTAAGTTACAAACCACATTGTTTAATTTGTTATTTCACTATTAATGGGTTAAAGAAAGGGGTAATTGTTAATAAGAATGGGAAAAAACATAATTCATGGAAACAACTCAAAGCTCGAAGTACATTTATTATCAAAGTATGTATGTAGTATACAGCCCTGAGATTTCTGTTCTCTATTGATGATGGGAAAGTTACGCAGCATGCTCTATTGAAACAGAAGAAAGGCCATTCTGCTCATTGTGGTTTTTTTTCCTTTCACAAACTGATTGCAAACTCTCAAAAGGCTCAAGAAATAATTACAGACATGAGATTCCCCAAAACTGCCAAAATGGTCACCCTGTCACACACCATTTGATATTTTTTCAGACATCCCCATTCTCATTAGAACATTGCTATCAAATTGGTAGTAGAGGTTACATAAAGACAGCCCTGACAAAAGATAAAATAGCAAGGTTAAAATCTTCTTTAAATTTAAACAATGTTAAGGGGCTGAAGGAGTTTACAAATATTATAGTTAATTTATGTTAACTACTCTGTCAGAACCAATAACCTGCATTCAGACAATGTTTTCTCGAGGAGAGGTATTCAATTCTCAAGAAGCAACATGTCACTGACAACATCTTTCACACCTTTAATTGTATTAGAGTACTTCGCTGTATAGTTGTATTGATGCAAGGCCAATACTATCAGGATTTCTTTTCAATTAGGTATGTAAGATCAATATTTCAGTCCATAACATGTAACTAGTATTTTGCCAATTGGTTTAGAGATTGGTTAACAAAGCTAATAATTTTTTATAAATTCCAGTGTCAAAGTAAATGAAAGCCATCCACTAAAGCTGACCACAGTCCAAGACAATTAATAAGCTTTGTGAATATTTCCTTGATTCATGGGCATCATGAAAATTTGCCATCACCTTTCGTCAACATATTTGTCATCAAGTCTTTTTTCTCTCAATGCCTAAATGAAAATTAACCCAGACTGCCTTCGCATTTTTGGATTCAATTAAGGTTTTATGAAAAAGAACAAAACCAGTCAATAAAGCTATCAAAAAAGGAAAATCACTGCTGCACCATAACCTTATGCAAGAAAATAAACTCACATTCATTACTTTACCCTATACTGAAGATCAGAATTGTAATCCAAACAAGAAAATATTCCCAACAGGAAGAAAGGATAAAATTTAATTAAGCAGCTGGAAAGGAAAAAAAATGACTATGGTAAGATATTCATTTCTTTTATAAAATTCAATCAATAGTTATCATGTGTTTGGAAACTATGTAGGAGAGAAAACATAAAAATGATTCCAAAAAGCAGAGACATCACCAATGATGGAAGCCTGAAAGGATTGGGATTTTCAATCTTAAAAGAACCAAACTCAAAATCAACTTAAAACCTCATTGACCACAGTCTCCTTTCTGCACTGCTATTACATAAATCACTCTATATCCCATTCATGTATCAACCCTGCTGTCTTTGACCTACCAGTCACCAATGATCAACTATTACACTTCAACCATCATGGTCTTGAATCAATGGGGATAACTTCATTCGTCCCATCAGTGAACTGTTCCCACAATCTATGGACTCATTTTCAAGGATTCTTTATCTCATGTTCTTGATATTTATTGCTTATTTATTTACTATCATTATTGTTACTGTTATTTCTTTTACTTTTTGTATTTACAGTTTTTTTTTTGTCTTTTGTAGGCTGGTTATCTGCCCTGTTCGTACAGTCTTTCATTGATTATTATGGTTATTGGCTTCATTGAGTATGCTCACAAGAAAATGATTCTCAGAGTTGTACATGATAACGTACAGTATATGTACTTTGATAATAAACTTACTTTGAACTTTGAACCAATAAGCTAATTATTAGTGTAAAATGCCATACTTGTTTTTATATTCTCAGCATTGATTTCAAGTCATTTCATAGTTATGACCTTCCCTGTTTCAGTCATCTCCTTCTGACCCTGAGTGAGCTTTCTCAAATATCTCTGCACAAACTAGTCCATAAGACAAAGGAGCAGAATTAGGCCATTCGGCATATTGAATCTGCTCTGCTATTCAATCGTGGCTGATTTATCTTCCCTCCAAATCCTTTTCTACTGAGTTCTCCCTGTAACCTTTAATGCCCTTATTAATCATGAACCTATCAACCTTCACTTTAAATATGCCCAATGACTTCGTATCCACAGCTGTCTGTGGCAATACATTCCATAGATTCACCACTCTGACTCACAAAATTCCTCCTCATCTCTGTTCTAAAGTGACACCCTTCTATTCTGAGGCTGTGTCCTCTGGACTTACAGGTCCCCTCTATTCAAAGTATCTTCTCCAGATCCACCCCATCTCGGCCTTTCAGTATTTAGTAGGTTTCAATGAGATTGCTCCCCCCCATTCTTCTAAATTCCAATGAGTACATGTTCTGAGGAACCAAACACTCCTCATATATTCTGACCTCTTATGCATTCCTAAATTTCTTCAGTTTCCCTAAAGGCAGCTGTACCACCAGTTATCCAGGACCATATCTCCGGAACTGCCTCCTTTACAGTGCCCTTTCCTCTACGATGCCACCATCAGTTTCTCCAGCTACACCATGATCTGCATTGCCTCGAATTTTTGTTGCTAAATATTTTAAGGGATATAGAATTTGGACAAGTGAAGGGAATTAAGATACAGATCAGACACAATTTTACAGAGGTTTCTTGAGAGACGAAAAGCTTACTCTTATCCACGTTTCAATTCCCATGACATACGTATGGCTTAAAAAATAAAGTGCAAAATCAAATCTCAACCTCATATCCTGTGCTTGCATCTAATGAGGCTCCATATTCCCACCAGAACCTTATAATTTTATCCTTGAATGTCACTCATTAAAAAATGTTCTAATCCCTTGAAGTGATATCCTTCACGATAATAAATACAAAATCTAATTAAAGCATAATAAATTAAATATTCAGTGAACAATTATTAACTGTATCAGTCAGTGCACTACAAATAAAAAAATGCTAAGCAGTAAAATGGCAAAGATAAATATTTAGTAATTCAGTAAATCACAGAGGTTTATTGCTTGATTTTCTGACATAATGCTGAAGTTGGGCTGTACACAACCTTGACATTCTGTAAATCAATTTTTAAAAATTACATTCTTATAATGTTTAATATTTCTGGACCTTATTTGAAAAATATGTTGGAAGTGCTCTGTGGTTTAAAGGAAGAGTTTATTTCAATTGGTGAACTATTTTCTAACAGTTCCAACAAATTTGATCTGGTTTGAGAATATTTACAAAACTTAGATAGAGGGTCCTGCTGCCTACCCACCGAGTCGTCGTTCCGGCCCATGCACAGCACTGGATAGCAGGCTGGTGGTGCTGTAGCACTGATGCAGGCAGCCAGGCAGCACTGTTAACTACTGCAGCTCTAGCAGAACGTCGAGGTTGTGTGCACCCCAACTTCAGCATTGTGCCGGAAACCAAGAAATAAACCTCTGTGATTCCACAGAGTGAGTTGCAAATGATAAATGACAGTGGGTGGGGTGAATGTGGTTCGAGCTGATAAGCGTTAAATGGACAACAGCAAAGAAGCAGATGGCTTTAGATTATGTTTGATTCTGTTTTCCAACATAAATACAAATCAGGTGCTGTGTAAAATGGGTTGCTGACTCATGAATGTCCAATTTGTGTCCATTTCACTCTCCAACTGTAGCAAAAGCCTGGGCACTAATCTACAAAATTCCTTTATAACTAGGAGTGGGATTCAGCTACAATGTCAATGGCAACATAAACCTGTCATTCAGATAAAAGCTCTCACTATCTATACAGTTGGGACTTTACCATAACCTCCCTGAATAACGCAGCTCGGCAATTTAGCTTCTCTGAGCTCCCAGTGTATCATAGAGGTGGCACTGAGTAATTAATTCCCATTGTAAATAACTTATAAACTCTAGAAAAGTCATTAGTGTTGTCGACTGTTAGGAGTGACATATTCAGTAAGAAACACACTGAAGGTGTGAGGAAGTTCTTACCCACATGAAGTACAATGACAAATAAATCAGAAATTTATAAAGAGTATCACTATTTTTTCTGTTAAAGCTAAATGTTCCCAGTGTCATTAATTTAAAATTATTTCTATTAAAGTGTGGTGAGAGGTCTTTACACAAAGGGATGCTGCAGTATGGAATGTTTTACCACCGGGAACAATTGTAGGAGAGAATATTGCAGCTGCTAAGAGAAAATTGGATAACTATTTGAAGTGAAGCAAGATAAAAGGCTATTGGGAGAGGACGGAGCTTGGGGATTTGTTGGAGATTGCTCGAGCAAAGAACAAGCATAGCCACAATGGCTTCCTTCCACACTAGAACATTTATGGCTTCATGATCCCATGGTGAATGTGATGACATACATCATCACTTATGTCACTGTGACCGACTACCTATTAATCTATTATGCACCTATTTCTCTGTATCCAGAGATGTACAACCATATCAAGAGTGCAGAATGAAAAAAAAACTTTCCATGAAGTCATTTATATATTTCAAAGCCTTTCAATTTTTTTCTTGCAATAGTCAGTTTTTCTTTTCACATTTGTCTTGTGCGAATTTTTCATTTTAATTCTCTCTTCCTCAATCGTGGGTTGCTTTGCCCAGTCTTGTTGCAAATCTCTTCCAGCGACAGAAGTGGCCGCCCAGTAACTAAACACAAAATACAACTGCAGATGCTGTGGATCAAATAATACGTACACAATGCTGGAAAAACTCAGCAGGTCAGGCAGCATCCGTGAGAAAAGAGTAGCTGGTAACTAGTTTTCTGCAGCTTCCCTATGTGAAAAGACCACTATCCATACTTAAATAATTAACGGCATCTGAGAAATATCAAGCTTCCACATAAAAGGTGACATTTTATTTATAATTTTTGAGTCACTTGTCATTCTTATGAAAGTTAGTGTTTAAAGTTTCTCATTGTATAGAAGATTTGGCCAGGAAATTGTGGTGTGCCATTATCTGCGCTGTATCATAAGATCTTGAGATGGGAAGGATGGATGTGCCAAAGCAGTGAGAAAGGACTGGTGACTGGAGGCTTGATCAGGACCTGAGGGCCATGGATCAACTCAACAATCAGAGGACCAAGGCTTGAACTGAGTCAACATTCAGGACTGGGTCCTCTGGAATGAGGGATGGGGAAGAAGGAAGGAGACTAGGAAATCTCAATCAAGCAGTATGCTTTGTGAGCATAATTGCTCTGGCTGGGACTGCCATCGGTCATATCTAGGATGACATACACTCAGTGGCTGCTTTATTGGGTACCTGCTCTACGTAGTGAAGAGGACACTCAGTATATGTTTGTGGTCTTCTGGTACTGTAGCCCATCCACTTCAACAATCATTCCACAGTCAAAGTCACATTTCTTCCCCTCTTTGATGTTTGGTCTGAACAACCACAGAATCTCTTGACCATGTCTGCATACTTTTATGCATTGAGTTGCTGCCACATGATTGGCTGATTAGATACTGGCATTAATGAGCAGGTGTACAGGTACCTAATAAAGTGGCCACTGACTATATATTGTTTGCACTGGGAACAATGTCATTTGATGTTCACAAGCATAATTCACATTGCAAAATAACTGATTATGTTTCCAATCTGTCCTTCAAATGGTTATTATCAAATTTCACTCCATCTGAAGTTTATTTTCAATTATGAAGTGTGGAAATAATATCACTGTATAATCTAATTTCTACTCCTTTATCATATTTGTTGATTTATAAGTACCTTGATTCCTCAGTTCTGGTTCTTAAAGTCATTGAAGAATTGATTTAAATTGGCTTTGGAATATCGTGATGTCAGGGAAGACACCATAAATTTTATTCCCTCCTCTTTTATTTATCCAATGCCATTGAATGGAAAATCCTATAAAATAGTGGATAAAGCCCAGTCCATTATGGGTAAAAACCCTTCTCACCAGTGAGCAGATCTACAAGGAATAATACCACAGAAAAGTAGTATCCATCATCAAAGACCCTCACCATCCAGGCCATGCTCTCTTCTCACTGCTGCCATCAGGAAGGAGGTACAGGAGAATCAGGACTCTCACCACCAAGTTCGGGAACAGTTATTACCCCTCAACCATCAGGCTCTTGAACCAGAGGGAATAACTTCATTCACCCCAATAATGAACTGATTCCACAGCCTATGGACTCACTTACAAGGATTCTTCAACTCGTGTTTTCAATATTTATTGCTTATTAATTTATTATTACTATTATCTTGTTTGGTTTTTTCCTTTTTTTATTTGCACAGTTTGTTGTCATTTGCATATTGGTTGTTTGTCTAGTCTTGTTTGGATTTTCATTGATTCTACTGTGTTTCTTTGTAATTACTGTGAAAGCTCACAAGAAACTGAATCTCAGGATTGTAGATGGTGACATATATGTACTTTGTTCATAAATTTTCTTTGAAATTTGAACTTTATTTCCCTTTCCTTCTCTACTTTGAATTCATTTCAGGATGCACACCTTCTCTTGGCTATATCCCTATTTTCCTGTCACCGATAATCAAAACCTGCTAATTTTAACTAAACAGCATTATCGGCTCACCATATAACAATTGATAAGACCCAGAAAGAGGTCAAGAGCAGAGAAAGACTTGTATAGGTGTATATCTGCTTACAAGAAGCTTCCTGAGTTGCTCTCTGCAGTTTTGCTGATACAACTGCTGAGGTAACAAATCTAGCAAGATGGTTGAGATCAGCTTGTTTGCAATCTTTAGATAGAGGCAGCACTCAATTTTAAAATAGCACAGTGAATGTAGAAAAAGGGTATTTGAAGATCATGACCTCAAATCTGACACAAAGCTCATGATCTATCTGGCAGCTTTGATCCTTGCCCTGCTCTTTGCCTCTGAGATCTGAACTTTTCAAAATGACCATCTCAAAGCAATGGACAAAAATACCACCAATGCTGTTTCTGTAAAGTTCCCCAAATTCACTAGAAGGTTAAGTGAATTGATCTCTTTGTCCTCTCCCAACTAACGTCCCCAGACCTGCTGCCTTCTGTTGGCTCATGAGGCAGAGCACATTGTTTGCATGCTCAGCAGAATCCTGAAGCCACACAAAATGCTGGAGGAATGTAGCAAGTCAGGACAGTATCTATGGAGGGTTATAAACAGCTGACATTTCAGTCTGAGATCCTTCATCAAGGTTTCCAGCATCTGCAGAATCTCCTCTGTTTATGAGTTGATAATCCTAAATTGGACACTCTGTCCTGAGCTCCAGTTTGGGAAGAGGGAGGCACAGAGAAAAGGTTCAAAGATATTTCAAGTTCTCCTTGAAGAAGTTCCTAGTTTATGATGACTCAAAGTGGAGAGGGAACATTCAGGATATAGATAAATGATTCCTGGATGCAAATGAAGGAGCAGACCATCTCACAAACTGCCCGTGTCTCTCCCGATTTGCCCCATCTGTGATGAAGTCTGTGTTTCCCACACAGGCTTTATTATGCCTAACATATGTAACCCTCAGCCCTGATGAACTGACTGAGAAGAAGAGATCCCCTCAAAATATGCTCTAATGCTATCTCTGATTCAATGAAGAAACTATGTGGTGGATTGAAATGACTTATTTATATATATCTCCGAAATGGAACCTAGTGGGACCTTTCCCCTCTCCCAGAGTAAACAACTGGGGTCCCATTTTAGCATGCAAGTATACCAGACCAAAAGACCTATGTGCAGAATTAGACCATGTGGCTCATCGAGTCTTTTCCATCATTTGATCATGGCTGATTGATTTTCTCTCTCACCAGGCTTATCCTCATAATTTTTGATGCCCTTGCTAATCAAGCCTTAAATATACTCAAGGACTTGGCCTCCACAACACCTTTGGCAACAAATTCCACAGATTCACCACCATCTGACTAAAGACATCCCACCACATCTCTGTTCTAAAGGGACATCCTTTGATTCTGAGGCTGTGCCCTGTGGTCCTCGACTCTCTCCCTATTGGAAGCATCCTCACCAAGTTCGCTGTATCTCATCGTCATCATTTTGTGTCATGTTGTATGACGTGGGCAATCATTGTTGATGGCCATAATTGTTCTTGGCAAATTTTTCTACAAAATTAGTTTGTCATTGCCTTCTTCTGGACACTGTCTTCTATCTAGGCCTTTCAATGTTTGGTAAGTTTCAATGAGATCCTCCCCATTGTCTAAACTCCAGTGAGTACAGAACATGGAGGGACTCTGTTCTAAAGGGATGTCCTTATATTCTGTGGCTGTGACCTCTGGTCCTAGACTCTCTTACTCAAATATCTCTAATTATTTTTGTGTGGGAGTCTCTGGAGTGAGACCTGACCTTCATAATGAGAAACTAGAAAGGTACTAACTAAGCCACCAATGCCATATTATTACTATTACACTTACAAATAATAATGAAAAGGTAATATTGAGCTTTCATCGGAGATCAAACTTAGAACTGAACATTGTTAGAAAGTTTTGATTACTGGTGTTAAACGTACGAGATTCTGCAGATGATGGAAATCTTGAGCAAAGTGAACAGTCATCTCACTTCCAAGAGATGCTGTCTGTCTTGCTGAGTGCCTCCAGCATTTTGTGTACGATTTCTGGTCTGGTCTGGTTCGACGTTTGCGATCAGTGGACATGTTGGCTTGGCTCAGCGGCTGGAACTTGCGCGTCCAGATCCCGTCATTGAACTCGAGTATGTTACCTGAGTTTACACTTCAAAGCTGGCTTCATTTTCTGTAATCATGGGTGCCATCCTGTCCTTAACCTGTTGATCTACAAATGTTCTGCAGAATGATTAGCACAACATTTCACACCACCAGCAATCGGTGTTCAATTCCCGCTGCTGTCTGTAACAAGTTTGTATATTCTCCCCATAACTACAGGTGCTCTAGCTTCCTCTCATATTCCAAAGGTATGCGGATTAATAAGAATTAATAAATTGTGGGCATGCTATGTTAACACTGGAAGCATGGTGTAACTTGCAGGCTGCCTCAGCATATATTCAGACTATGTTGGTTGTTGATGTAAATGACACATTTCTCTGCATGTTTCGATGTATGTGTGACAAATAAAGCTAATCCTTATCTCTAACATGCCTCATGTCTTCACACAGTAATGTTATATTTAAATTAGCAATGCAGAGGTCAATTATTCAATGGCTTTTGATGAGTGTGTGAAATTAAATTGAATAAAGTTTGATTATTTGCTGACAACAGAAAATGTATACTATTAACAACCTCGAGATTCATTCAATTTGCCAAGAACAATTATGGCCATCAACTATGATCACCCACGTCATACAACATGACACAAAATGATGACGATGAGATACAGCGAACTTGGTGAGGATGCTTCCAATAGGGAGAGAGTGATGATTCGAGATTCATCAGAATGAATGACCTGCTGGATTGCTGCAAAATCTCGACCAGGTTTAGTTATTCTTTCTGATGACATGGATAAAGGTTTGGTGTTTAATCTGCATCCCTAATTATCCTTGAAAGAGTTTGTATGGTGAAAGTATACCTGCACTACTGTTAGACAACGAGCTGCAGGATTTGAGCCCAACAACAATGGAAAATCGATGACGATCATTGGTGGTCAACTTGTGGAATTTATTACCACAAGCAGCTGTGGAGGCCAGGTCGTTGGGTGTATTTCAGGCAGAGCTTGATAAGTTCTTCATTGGACATGGCATCAAAGGTTACGGGGAGAAGGCAGGAGAGTGGGGCTGAGGAGGGGGAGAAAAAAGATGAGACATGATTGAATGGTGGAACAGAATCGATAGGCCAATTGACCTAATTCTGCTCCTATGTGTTATGGTCTTATATTTCTTTCCCATCACCAGCAGACCAGCACAGCCACAGTGTGGACCATCTACAAATTTATTGCAGCTACATGTGATGGCTTCTCAGTAGCATCCAGCCTCAGCACTGAACTGGTTTCGTGGCTTCAGACTCACGTTCGGGGATTCTGTGGTTCATGCTCTGTGTCTTAATTTTTTACCTTTTACTAGCCTTTGCAAGAATTGTTCTTTTTTCACACATTGGATGTTTGATGGTCTTTGTTGTGTGAAGTTCGTTGTGGATTCTATTGTGTTTCTTTTTTTATGGCTGTCTGCAAGAAGATGAATCTCGAGGTTGTTAATGGTATACATATTTTGATAATAAGTATACTTTGAATTTTGATACATTTCCAGGTGAGGATGAATGTTTGAATTAAAGAGTTACTTGCAAACAGGGTTGTGCCCCTGTAAACACAGTCCTCATCCTTCTTTGTGTTAAGAGCTGTGACACTAAGAGCTGGGTGCTGCTGAGATGCTTTCACACGGAGCTGCATTAAATTTGTAGATGGCCCATACTGTGGTTGCAGTAGTCTGCTTGCGACGCGAACGAATGAATGACCAGACCAGAGGATGGAGTACCAATCAAGCAAGTTGCTTTGTCCTGAAGGTTGCCAAGCTCCTTGGCAGCTCTGTTTTCATTCACACTAACAGAATTTGCTCCGTCACGCTCGGTGCTGGCATCCTTGTGGTTTGAGACAACAGAAAATCAGCTTCCGATCTGTTTTTGTAACAAAGCATTTGCATGTTGGTCCAATTAACTATCTAGTTATTGGTAACCGTCAATGTGACAAGCTAAGGTGTAACAGTAGAACAGATTTAGAGTCAGAAAGCTATATAGTTGTAGATAGTGCAGTACAGAATCATGCTCCCATAGTAAGTTTTGTAAGGTATAGGAGCAAGATCGGGCCATTCAGTCCATAGAGTCTCCACTGTCATTTGATTATAGCTGATTTCTTTCTAATCTTATTGTCCTGCCTTCTCCCCAAACCCTTCACCAGTCAAGAACCTATCAATCACTGCCTTACAGACACCAAATGACTTGACCTCCCTAGCCCTCTGAAGCAATAAATTTCACAGATTCACTACCCTCTGACTGAAGAAATTCCTCTTCATTTCTGTCCTATGTCCCTTTATTCTGAGTATGCACTCTCTGATTTTCCACTCTCCCACTAATGGAAACATCCTTTCCATATCTACTTTATCCAAGCTTTTCAATATCCAGTAGATCCCTCTTCATCCTTCTGAATTCCATTGCGTATACGAGCCCAGAGACATCATACCTCTTATGACCTCGAACCATGATAACTTGTTCTTATCTATACTTATTCCATTGGCCCACATTATCCTTCTTTGCCTTGCCTTGTTATGTGTCAGTCTAAAGGTCCTTTAAAAGTAGTAATTTCATTGGTTCACTATGTAAGCAGGTCTCCCTAAGAATCCCTCTAAACTCCTTCTTCATATCTTCAACCTGTGCTGTTTTATTTTTGATCCCCCAAGCATGGGAAAGAGGCTTTGACTACACTATCCATGCCTGTTTTTCCAAGTGCCAGTAAGACCTTATCTATCTTTAGAGAAATACAGTGAGGCTCCGTGGAAGTGTAGCAGTTAGCACAACACTATCACAGGGTATCCAGGGAGGAGTAGCACCTCTGGTGAAGGGGCTTTTATGTCCATTCCACAGCAGTTCACTCACCTTTGGTCCCCACTGGTCACTCAGCTCTGACCTGCGGCTCCTAGTAGCTGTTTGCATGCGACAGTGGCTACATGCTGGTACACTGCTTCAGCAGGTGGGCTAAGCCAGGAGAGAGTAGCCGACGGCCTCATACCCCAGTGAGACAGGGACATGCTGGATGAGATCCAACAGCCAGGAAGGCAGTACTGCAGTACTCTGTGGAGAGCAAGGGGCATGACAAGGCATTGAAGATATCATGCTCATCCACTGCGACCAAGGAAGACCCCAGTTTGTGAACTTGCTTGTACTGCTGGAGCTGGATTTCTCAGGTTAAACGAATAGAACTGCCCCAGTGCAATGGTTTCTCCACTTTGATAACTTTCCTGCACAGGTCTTCTGTCATCATCAGACGCAATGGACAGCCACCATCATTGCCACTATGGATAATGATATGGAGCTCAATTCTGGCACCGTCTGTAAGGAATTTGTACATTCTTCACATGACCATATGGGCTTCTTCCCACAGTCTAAAAATGTACGGGTTAATAGTTTCATTGTAAATTTTCCTGTGATTAGGCTAGGGTTAAATAGGTGGGTTGCTGGGCTGTACTGCTCATTGGGCTGGAATGGCCTGTTTTGCACTGTATCTCTAAAATAAATAAATTAATTATAAATAAAATAAATAGGTGATTCTCCTCTAACCAAAATTTATCCTCAGTGACTTTATGTTGGTGTTTGCTAAGCAGAGTTATCAATAATATAGGTAATGGTGACTTAAATCCTAATTTTTTATTGTAGCCTGACACATCTTATTTCTTTGCAGAATATAGAGAGAACAATATTGTAGCATTGTCTAATATCACGTTGATATTGCTGCTCTGAGCGGTCTGGTCAGTGTGCAGTTGATTCAGTACCAACAGAGTGACTCCTAGATACACAGCTAATGTGTGCAGCCATGGAAAAGCCAGGGTTTAGGCCATACAACATTAAAAACTACAGTTTGGGTACCAGACTCTTTGGCTCACAATGTTGTGCCAACCTTTTAACTTACTCGAAGCCTTCCTACCTATATACACCTCTATTTTTTCCATCATCCATGTGCCTGTCTGAGAGTTTTTTTAAGGAACTATGGTTGGCAGGGTGTTCCACAGATCCACCGTTCTTTGTGTAAAAAACCTACCTCTGACATCCTCCAACCATCTTGTCATGTTCTGTACTCTGCTACTTACACATACAAAGCCTCTCTCAAATATATTTTGTCCAAAGGCAGTGAAACAAGCTCTTGGGCTTTCCATTTTAACAAATGTTTTTGTAACCTCCTTAGCCCCCCCCCCCATGTGACTAAGCAAACCAATAAATTGCTATAAAGTTTAAGAAAGCAATGCACTATCATTTCTCAGGAAACTGTAGATGGGCAATAAATATGACCTTGCAGTGTTGACACATCTCAAGAATAAATGAAAATAACAACCCCGCCAAAAGCAGATGAGCTGGTTGTTCATCTTGCTGTTGTCTTTGGGATTTGGCTAACTGCAAAATGCCTGCAGCAATTGGCTATATAACAGTCCTTGCAATTCAAAGTAATTCACCGTCTGCAAAATGCTTAGGAATAGAGCATAAGAAATAAAAGCAGCCCATTCGTGCCTGCTTTGTTAATCAGTAAGATCAGAGCAGATCTTTTACCTCAGCATCACCACCGTACATCAACCATATTTCCCTCGATTCACTCAATATCGGAAAATCTATCTGGAATACACTCTGCTGGATTGCTTGATAGAGAATTACCAATATCCTCTGGGTGAAGACAGTTCATCTCATTTCTTTTTGAATGACCAATAGCTTGTTTTGAAGATATTCTCAAAAGTTGTAAGATGAGTCAGCTCCATCATGAGCACTAGCCTCCATAGTATCCAACACACTTTCAAGGAGCAATGCTTCAGGAAGGCGGCGACCATCATTAAGGACCCCACCACCCAGAACGTGCTCTTTTCTCATTTTTACCATCAAGAAGGAGGTACAGAACCTTGAAGGCACACACTCAGAGATTCAGGTACAGCTTCTTCCCCTCTGCCATCCGATTTCTAAATGGACACTGAACCCACGAACACGACCTCACTATTTTATTTTATTTCTGCTTTTCACTAATTATTGTAACCTAACTATATATATAATTACTGTAATTCAGATTTTTTCTATATTTATCATGTATTGCATTGTACTGCTGAAGCAAAGTTAATAAATTTCATGACATATATTGCAGACGTTAAACCTGATTCTGATTCTGAAGTTGTGGAAAAATTCTGAAAAAGTGTCAAATACTACAATGGCCATCAGCATCCCTGCGACTGGGAGATAAAAGAAAGATTCTTCCTCAGAGAATCTGACTACCTCTACTGATAACTGGAGATGAATCAACTCTGATGTAATCACAGGTTTGGAGTTAACTATAATGCCGTCAGCATTAGTTAAATTTTTTGATGAAATGCGCATGTGCAAATGACTATTAAAGTGTGTTTCCACAGCATTCCTCTGTAACAAGTCAGTAGGCATCAAAAAGGGAAGAACTGAAAACAAATTGCAACATGATGGGTGGCACAGTGGCGTAGTGGTTAGCACAGCACAATGCAGGACAGGTGACCCAGGTTCAATTCCCGTCGCTGCCTGTAAGGAGTGCGTGCATTCTCCCCGTGACCGCATAGGTCTTCTCCCACAGTCCAAAGGTGTACCTTTTGGTAGGTTAATTGGTCATTGTAAATTGTCCTGTAATTAGGCTAGGATTAAATCGGGGGTTTGCTGGATGGTGCGGCTCGGAGGGACAGAAGGTCCCATTCCATCACAATAAACAAATAAAAAATCTCTAATTTTTCATGATATATTATGATTTGAGATAAGGGTGCTGAATTTAATAGCCCTTGAAAGTTCAAAAGTTCAAAGTAAATTTATCATCAAAATACAAATATGTCACCATATACAGCCCAGATATTCTTTTTCCTACAGACATTCATAGTAATGACAAAGAAGCACAACAGAATCAATGAAAAAAACACACACAAAGATGGTCAAACAACTTATGTGCAACAGACAACAAACTGTACAAATACAAAAAGAAAAAATATTAATAATAATTAAATAAACAATAAATATTAAAAAGATGATTTGAAGGGTCCTTAAAAGTGATTCCAGAGGTTGTGGAATCAGTTTAGTGTTGAGGTAAGTGAAGTTGAATGCAGTTATCACCCTTGGTTTAAGAGCCTCATGGTTCAGGGGTCTCTGGTTAATTTTTTAAAAGTTCTTCCATCCTCTATGATTCCTAATTTACAGCTACTGCTGGGATGTCATTTTCTGTAAAAAAGCTTAAATGAATTTTTTAATGTAGTAATTTCAGCATTCAGCAATATGTCATGCATGCTGTTGGCTGGATGAATGTATTATGAGGAGGCCAATGTGTGTGGATTCAGCATGAGCTTGCATCTCAGAATCAAGCAGACTCAGTTTTATTATCACTGACATATGTCGTGACATTTGTTGTTGTGATCATGGGCTTATTGTCTGTTTAAAAATCTGATGGCGGAGGAGAAGAAGCTGTTCCTAAAATGTTGAATGTGTGCCTCAGGCTCTGATGGGAGTAATGACAAGAGGGCAAGTCCTAGGTGGTAGTTCTTAATAATAATACCTTTTTGAGCCATCATCTTTGGTAGATGTCCTCGATTGTAGGGAGGCTGTCCAAGGATACAACCCTCTGTGTTTTTTCCCAATCCTGTATAGTGGCTCCTCCATTCCAGAACAGTCAGAATGTGCTCTATGACAGACCTGTAGAAATCTGCAAGTGTCTTTGGTGATAAATCTCCTCAAACTCCTAATAAAATCCAGCTGGTGGCGTGCCTTTGTTGGAATTGCATCAATGTCCGAAAGGTTTCAACGAGCTCCACCCTCATCCTTCTAAATTCCAGCGAGTACACCCAGAGCCATCAAATGTTCCTCGTATGATAACCCTTTCATTCCCGGAATCATCCTTGCGAACCTCCTCTGAACCCTCTCAAATGCCAGCAGATCTTTTCTTAGATGAGGAGCCCAAAACTGTTCACAATACCCCCATGCTCCCTTCACTCAAGTACTGCAGTTAGGATTCACAGCTGACATTTGTAAGGTCCACTGCATCCCGATGCATTTATCTCTGCTGCAAGCCCACATCCACACGCCAGTGTAGCAACACATTGCCAGCTCTTTAATCATGACAGCCAAATCACTCAAACAGATGCGTGGCCCCTACTGACCCTCCCCTCTTGACACAAGTGAACGAAGCACAGGCTAAGCCAAAGGAAAGAAGTGCATCTGCCATTCTCCAAATTCAAAGTGAAAACTGTGCCGGTCAATACTGGGAAGTCTGGACACTTTTGTTTTGCAGCTTGTTGTGTTCTGTGTCATTCTGCTGAGCATTGTGGGCATGCTATGTTGGCGCCAGACTGTGTGGTGGCACTCGTGGGCTGCCCCCAGCACATCCCTAGGTTGTGTTGCTTGTTAACGCAAATGACACATTACACCGTGTGTTTCGATGTGCAGTACATGTGACAAATAAATCTGTAACTGAAGATCTGAAACAGAAGTGTAAATTTGTACTCTGTAATGGAATCTTTCATTGCTGTTTGGAGTCAAAGCTTGGAACTTCAAAGTTCAAAGTAAAGTTTATTATCAGGGTACACACATGCTGAGATTCTTTATCTGCTGGCATTCTCAGCAAATCTATGGAAGAGTAACTCTGAACAATCGACAACAAACTGTGCAAATGCAGATATAAACAAAAAGCAATAGCTAGCAAGCATGAAATAACAAGATAAAAGAATCCTTAAATAAGTGTAGTTATCCTCTTTTGTCCAGGAGCCTGATGGTTGAGGGGTAGTAACTGTTCTTGAACTTGGAGGTTGGAGTAGTCCTAGTTATCTTCAACTTTAAGTATTGCTCCAGAAAGCCTGAGTAGTTGTATTAAACAAAAACTACCTCAGAGCTACATGAAGAAGATACATCACTTAAGTTTTTTTCTTTCTGTAGAGGATGTAGGTAACACCCCAGGAATAGCTGAAAATTAGGGATCAGAAAGGAGGGAGGATTTTAAAAAAAAGCAATAACCAGGAAAGTGGTACTGAGCAAACTGTTGGGCTGAAAAATCTCTCAGCCTTGATGGACTTCATCCTAGGTTCTTAATAGAAGTGGCTTGTGAGATAATGGTTTTAATACTTCAAAACTTTCTCAATTTGGAATAGGTTCCTTAAGTTCAGAAAAGAGCAAATATAACTCCTTTATTCAGTAAAAAGGGATAGAATGCACACAAAGTGCAGGAGGAACTCAGCAGGTCAGGCAGCACCTACGGAAACGAATGGACACTCGACATTTCGGGCCAAGACCCTTCTTTAGGACTGAGAAGGAAGGGGAAAGATGCTCTTGGGTGATGGGAAAGAGGTTGGCTGGTAGGTGATTGGTGAAACCAGGTGGTTTGGGAAGGTCAATGGGGAATCCGATAGGAGAGGAGAGTGGACTATAGGAGAAAGGAAAGGAGGCAGGTACCCGGGGGGAGTAATAAGCAGGTGAGAAGTCGTAAAAGGCAGAGTGGGGAATTGAGGAAGGGGGTGGGGCTGGAATTTGTTTACTGGAAGGAGAAATCAATATTCATGCCATCAGGTTGGAGGTACCGAGATGGAATACAAGGTGTTGCTCCTCCATCCTGAGGGTGGTGTCATCTTGGCACAAACGGAGGCCATGAACCGACACAAAGAACAACACGTCATTGTTATGTCAGAGGGAACATATGAAAAGCGATTATTTTCGAGGCTATACAGGGCATTTGGAAAAAAAGAAAGTAAACAGACAAAGTCAACATCGTTTTATAGGAACACGGAAGTCATGTTTGACCATTTTTTGGAGCTCTTTAGAAACTAATAATTGCTGTGGCAGCAGGGGAACAAATTAATGTGTGGTACTTAGATTTCCTGCAAAAGTCATTGTGCACAATTAAAGTCCACAGTGCTGGAGTTAATGCATCAGCGTGGATGGTAGCTGTGAGCAGGATGCAGAGAGTAGATTTAAATGACTCTTTTCTGAGTTGCTGAGATGTGGTACAAGGGATATCTTAGGGATGGTGCTGGGGCCGAACTTACTATGATTTATATAAATTACTTGATTGAAATCACTGTGTGTGGTTGCTGTATTTGCTGAAAAGATGTAGAGATAATAAGGAAAGTGAGTGTGAAGGCAACAAAAAGAACTATAACACCAGTGTCTCCCTCCCCCACTATTTGTGACATTTACTGGGAGCATTTATACGCAGGGCTCAAAGCATTGTTGAGGATCCCTACTGCCCATCCCACAATCTCTTTGACCCACTACCATCAGGAAGAAGGTGGGGGAACATCAGGACCTGGGCTGGCAGATTGGGTAACAATTTCCTCCCCAGGCTGCGAGACTAATGAATCCCCTGTCTCCACTGAAATTCCGCCACTAGGACAGCGAGCTGTTTACTGTACACCTATGCTGCAAGCTTCACATGTATTTTGAATTATATTTTATTAACTTATTCATGGTAATATTTTGCTTTATGTGCTGTGTGTGATATATGTTTTGTGGGTTGTATATATGTACTTGAACTAAATACTCTACAATATTTTCATGGCAAGAGATTTCAGAGCATTGAGATAGAGAATCATGGTGCATGATTTACCAAAAGAGTAGTATGCATATATAGCAAGTAGTGAGACAACTTGAGGATTGATATTATTTATTAAATTATGTGATGGTTTAGAAGGTGTATGGTCCTTCATAAGTTGGGGACTGAGTTCAAGAGCCACAAGGTTATGTTGCAGCTCTATAATTGAGAATTGTGCTCTTTCCTGGTCACCCCATTATGTAAGGCCATGAAAGCTTTAGAAACAGTGTAGGAGCAGAATTATGCCATTTGGCCCATTGTGTCTGCTCCGTCATTTCATCATGGCTGATCCATTTCTCTCTCAGTCCCATTCTCCTGCCTTCTCCCTATAACCTTTTACACCCTGAGTAATCAAGAATCTAACAACCTCCACCTTAAGTGCACACAGTGACCTGGTCTCCACAGACGCCTGTGGTAACAAATTCTACAGGTTCACCACCCTCTGGTCAAAGAAATTCCTCCTCATCTCTGCTCTAAATGGATGTCCTTATGTCTTGAGGCTGTGCCCTCTTTTTCCAGTGTGGCAATGGCTAATGCAAAAAGACATAATTTTCAAGTGATTGGAGGAATGCATAGGGGGGTGTCAGAGGTACTTTGATTTACACACAGACTGGTAGATGTGCTGCTAGGGTAGTGGTAATGATGGATACAATTGAGACATTTAAGAGACTCTTAGACAACCACATGGATGAAAGGAAAGCGGAGGACTGTGCAGTAGCGATTAATCTTGGAGTAGGTTACAGGGTTGCCACAACATCGTGGGCCAGAGGACTTGTACTGTGCGGCACTGTTCTACATCTGAATGGGATACAAAGATAGCCAGTTGGTAATTCAGTTAATACAGTGCATTTGTGAGACAATATCTGGAGTACATTAATCCCTGTTTTCAAGGAAGGATATATTGCAAACAGTACCTAACTAATATGGAATGGGGAAGTGATAGGCAAATGAGGAGAAGAGGTAAGAAGCAAAGGTGGGGAATTGAAGAAAAGGGAAGGGGGGCCGGGAAAAGTAAGTGAAAGTTGGAAAAATCGATGTTGACACCAGACATTATCTATATTTCTAAACTGTACCATCATCAGCCTTGGTGACTAGTCATCAGCTGTAAATTCAGCAATTTGTTTTATCTATCGTGGCGAAGCTCCCTTTAGCCAGGAGGGTTTTTGGGGCAGCATGGATATGAACATTTCTGAGATTTGATAATCCCATGTATAAGCAGGACATGACACTGCCTCACGACTGAAACCATGGAGAAGAACACTAGGCAAACTGAAAAGAAGAACTTGTGGCTTGCTACTCGTGCTAGGTTCAGCTAAACTCCTAGGCTAGGAAATCTCTGCCATTAGAAGGGAAGCCAGTTATATATGCTGTTGATATTCCTTTCCATTATCATCAATGGTCAGTATAATTAGATTCAGATTCACTGAATCTTGGAGTAGGTTAAGGAAGGAATTCAGATCAGATTCAGTTAGTTACCACATGTACATTGAGGCATGCAGTGAAATGTGTCATTTGCGCTAGCAGTCAATCAACCTAAGGATGTGCTGGGGAAGCCTGAAAGTGTCACCACATATTCCGGCTCCAACAATGGCCACAATGTTCAGCTGAACAAATGGAGCAACAGAACAAAAGCAACTACACAAAACAATAACTTCACAACAAGCCCCTTCCCCCTCCATCCCCCTCTCTCTCCAACCTCTGGATAGGCCGCCTTTGGGCCTCCAACCTCGTTTGTCTACCCAGACTCACAGACATCAGGCTGCTGACTTCCGGACAGGCCGAATGAGGGGCTTCGATGACCAGGCCTCGACGTCCGGACTTCCTGACCTCTGTCTTCAATATCAACCTCAGGACTCAACAAACACAGGGATTTGAAATCCAGGCCTCACACTTCAGACTAGCATGAATCTCCCACCCTGGAACTTGCTGACCCGAGGAGTCACCAGCCCTTTTGCTTCCTGCCCGCATTGACCTCCAATCCTGGGAATCACCATCCTGGCTGGTCACCAACCCTTGTCCACAGGGATCTTCGGCGCCATGGCAATCACTGGTCTTCTATGATGGAGTGCTCTGACCTGGACTCTGCCTTGCGCCTCTGACTCTTCATTTATAACCTGTGATATCTAATTCCCTTCATTCAGTCCCTAAACATCAAGCTGTCCCTTAACTCCATGCATTGCTCCAAAATCATCCCGATGAGCCTAAAAAAAAAACTAAATCTGAGGCATGACCTTGAAAGATGTTGCAACTTGGCACCATTTTGACCAGATGATTACAGCATTGTACCCAGTTTTTGCTGGCTTTTCCACCATATCAGGTTAAAATTGTCCCTTCAGTGGTACTAATTTTACATCTTAATTAATACATCGAGGAAAGAAGAAATACAGTGTTCTGGGAGTAGAAGATTAAATTTACTCTCTGGTTAAATAATGATAATATCCCAAGGAAGAATATTCACTGGAAAATCAAATTCACAAATAGCAAGATTGGTCTTTTTAAAGCTCAGGGATTTAAAAAGATATTTTATACACCAATCTACACCTGGTGTAATTAAGAATCTCAGAAATGTATCTTTTCTTTAAAGTGTCAACTCAGCCATAAATGTGTCTGCAGTTCTGTTGAATTCTTATTGATTAATGAAGATAGTTGTTGCAATTTTTTAAAAGGAGAAAACTGGAGACACAAAAGAAACTGGAGACTGAGCACTCCTGTCCTGTGTAAATATTTGGTAATTCTTAGAAATACTGAGGAAGAAATTGAGTCATGTCCTTATAAAGGCAAGTTACTTCTTAGAATCTCTGCTTTCTTAGAAGCTTGCAAAGATTTGGCATGTCATCCCAAACTGACAACTTCTTTAGATGTGTGGTGGAGAGTATATTGACTGGTTGTATCATGGCTTGCCAATACCCTAGTATGGAAAAGTTTTCAAAAAGTAGTGGATATGGCCCAGGCCATCACTGATAAAGCCATCCCCGCTATTGATAACATCTACATGGAGTGTTGTTGCAGGAGTGTAGCATCCATCATCAAGGACCCCCATCCACCATCCAGGCCATGCTCTCTTCTCGCTGCTGTCTTTAGGAAGGTGGTACAGGAGCCTCAGGACCTGCAAATGGTTTTTACCCCTAAACCAAAGAGGATAACTTCACTTGCTCTATCATTGAACTGTCCCTTTCAACTCTTCTCACTTTCAAGGACTCTTCATCTCAGGTTCTCAATACTTATTGTTCATTATTATTATTATTATATAATAATAATAATAATTATTATTATTTCTTTTTTCTTTAGTAATTGCACAGTTTGTTGCCTGTGTACATCCCATTGGGTGTGGTCTTTCATTGATTCTATTGTGTTTCTTGGACTTCCTGAGCATCCTTGAAAGAAAAAGAATCTCAGAGTAGTATATGATGACACACGTGTTTTGTTAATAAATTAATTTGAACTTTGCTAGGTAAGTCAGCCAGTTTAACGTCATTGCTGCTGGTGGCTGTTGGAATTGCCTTTTTATTCCAATAACCACTTGAATTCTACCGAAGGGAAGCAGACTGCTGTAGAAGGAGGCATCTGGGAGGGACGGTAGCTGTGATGGAATGGGGATGTGTGGTGTGAGAGTGAAATTGCGCTCCTGGCGGATGGTGATGCTCCACAGAGCTAAATAAATTTGAGCTGCAGAGTAAAGAATAGGAAATATGGGAATTGACCCAGAATTTCTTTAGAAAAGCATTCATTTCACATGAAATCACTTCCCAAATGCAGCCTGCTATATCATATTTTCCAACACCTAAGGAGAAAGATTGTCTTTATTTGTTCATCGAAACATACAGTGAAATGCGTCCTTCGTGTCAAATCAACTGAGTAAGGATTATGTTGGGTAGTGTCGCCATGCTTCCAGTGCCAATATAGTTTGCACATGATTCAGTAGATTAACTGGTACATCTTTGAACTGTGGGAGGAAACCAGAGCACAAGAGGAAATTCACATCCTCACGGGGAGAATGTGCAAACTCTATATAGATAGCAGCAGGGATCGAGCCCCAATCTTACAGACCATGCGGTAAGGCATTGCTCTAACCACTGTGCTGCTGTTCCTCCCCACTTGTAGCTAGATTGGGGAATGGTACAGTTACAGTCAACGTTCTTCAGCTTTACTTCCTCAAGGCAGTTTGTACGGTGATCATCACAGTGATGTCACCCCAAGTCTCAGGCAACAGAGTATAACATCACTCACTGACAAATTTTCACAACAAATCTGCTTGTGACCATAAGCCGTTATGAGAGCCAAGTTGTAAATTGTTGCAGCCCCAATCAGTTCATGGCTTAAGGTGAAAGATACATGGGTCCACTTCATTTAAGAAAGCTAGAGTGACCACTGCCCTGCCCAAATCCAATTATCTGTGACAGGCCCAAAGCAGGAGAGCATGTTGCAATATGTTCCATCTAGAGACAACCATTTTATGTGCAGCTCAACCTGCATATACACAGAGAGCAAACAATTTCTATGTTTATTGAGAACAGAGCATAAAACTCATGAGGTCACAAAAAGACAAATTTTGCTTCCAGGTATACTTTAACAATGATTTACAAAGACATGAATAATGCAGAAAAAACAACCAGGTGAACATACATTTTAATCAGTGACATTTTATTATGGCTATATTGATATTCCAGTCAGCATAGTGCAGTGAACAAAGGGCACAACATTATTCTGGATGTCATAGTGCAATATTCATAAGATTGTAGACTCAGTAAGGTTAAATGTATTTGTTTGTGAGAATACAAGAGAGCAAGAGTTACAACTGGAGAAAGAATAGACAGGACAACACTTTAATCTATCTCTTCATCAATAATATAAGATTTAGCAAATAATCCATTAACTCTGTCACAGACTGTCCCAATTCCAAATGTGAAAGGAAGAGGGTTGGGCATGGGACTAGCAACCCCATCCCTTAAAAACCCAATGATACAGAAAAACCAACAGAAGCTCCGAAGGCCTTATCTTTGGGAGAGGAAGGATACATGAAGAAGATGGGCTACACCTGGAGACAATTTGAAATACAGGCTCTGGCACACAGCTGCTGGTGGCCTATATCCCAAAGGGGTGATGGGCTAAGTAAGTACAGAACCGTGCAAAATTCTCAGGCACCCTAGATTTTTTATATAGTTTCAGATGGTATGGCCTCCACAGAACCCTGATCTCAACATCATTGAGGCTGTCTGGGATTACCTGGAGAGACAAAAGCAAAGGAAACAGCCAAACTTTGCAAAAGAACTATGGCAAGTTCTCCAGTGTACCTAAGAGAATTGATGCAGTTTTAAAGGCAAAGGCTGGTCACACCAAACATTGATTTAATTTGCTTTTTTTTTTAAACTATTTATTGTTCTTTATAGTAATTTTGTTGATACGTAAAAACTTTTCTTTTCATTATTTGGAAAGTACATTCTCATTACAGATTTTTTTTTTACAGATGTGCCTAAGACTTTTACACAGTACTATAGGTAAAAAATCTGATTGGGCATTATCAGTCTTAATCCTTAATGAAACCTTTGCAATATTTTTACTTCTTTTCAACACAGTGACAGCCAAATGTTCAGTTTGAAGTGCCGTCAATATTTTAGCTGTAATTACACAGGAGCTTCTTAAACAAAAACAACTATAGAGATGAAGGTTTATTACAGCCCTTGAGATTCTGTAGTGATTCTCTAGCATTGTCCAAACACAAAAACAAAGCAAAACTGTTCTAATAAGTCAATGTGCTACTTTAAAAAGAGAAAATTGTGTTAAAGCTCCGATAAAGCAGGCCTTGGATACAAATGAGAAAGTTTTCAATTGTTCTGTGAACTTGTTTCCTGATCTTCCTTAGTTGTTAAAGAAGTAATTTGTTTATTTTTAACTTGATACATTCAAAATTGATTTGTTTTAGTGGAATATATTGTCATAACTAAGCATTGAAATCAAGCATGTTTAAAATTAATCCTGATGAAATCTAATTATAACCAAAAATGAAGTTTGACTGCAATTGCCTTTTAAAATTATTTAATTCAAAATTCAAAGTAAATTTATCATCAAAGTACGTTCTGCAACATCACCAACTACTAACCTGGGATCCATTTTCTTGGAGGCATTCATAGTAGAACAAAGAAATTCAATCAAATCAATGAAAAACTACACACAAATGAAGACTGACAAATCACGCAAATACAAAAAGAAACAAGTAATAAAATAAATAAAAAAAGTAAATTAAAAAAAAACTGAGAAGATGAGGTGTAGGGTCCTTGAAAGTGAGTCGAGAGGTTGTGTTCCATTATCAAGTTCAGTGTTGTGATGAGTGAAGATAACCACACTAGTTCAAGAGCCTGATGGTTGAAGAGAAGTAACTGTTTCTGAACTTGGTGTTGTGGGACCTAAGACTCCTGTATCTCCTTCCTGATGGTAGCAGCGAGAAGAGAGCATGACCAGGATGGTGGAGGAAATTAATTCAGAGTTTATAATGTACCTAGGAACTGATGTATGTTTCTTTTGAACAATCTCATTTGAAATTGAAGTAATATGATTTTCTCTCCTGTCACTTCAGCAGAACTATTTAGTACTAAGTAATTATGTGACCTCTTCAAATATATGTGATATATTGATCTCATTGACCAACACTAATTACCTGACCTTTCTTTAGCAGTCATTTTTCAGTGGACTCTACACTCAGTAGCCACTTTATTAGGTGCACCCACACGTTAATGCAACTGTCTGTCTAATTAGCCAATCATGTGGAAGCATCTCAATGTACAAACGTTTGTATAACAGCATGCAGACATGGTCAAGAGGTTCGGGTGCTGTTCAGACCAAACATCAGAATTGGGAAGAAAGGTGGTCTACGTGCCTTTAAGCATGGAATGATTGTTGGTGTAGATGGGGGGGGGGGGCGGGTTTGAGTATTTCAGAAACTGCTGATCTCCTGGGATTTTCACACACAACAGTCTCCAGATGTTTACGGAAAATGGTGTTAAAGGCAAAAGAAACATCCCATGTGTGGCAGTTCTGTGGGCAAAAATGCCTCGTTAATAAGAAAGGTCAGAGGAGAATGGTCAGACTGGTACAAACTGACAGGAAGGTGACAGCAACTCAAATAACCTCATGTTACAACAGTGGTGTGTGGAAGAGCATCTCCAAATGCACAACACATCGAACCTTGAAGTGGATAGGCTGCAGTAGCAGACGGCCACATCGGGTTCCACTCCTGTACCTGATAAAGAGGGCACTGAGTGTGGTACTATTGTTGAAAATGTGACCAACAGGACAGGATCATATTTTTGACTGGTCCGGTAGAGGCAAGCAGGACAGAGAAACTTTTCAGATTTGACTTTTTGCCCAGATCTCTTCCTTACAAGTAGTTGATCCACTTGGGCTAAGATACTGCATCGTGGTGTAGCCTTCTCACTATTTTCTCACTATTCAAGTAACTCATGTTCAGTCCTGATCGCCATTATTGACAGGTGTACTGAGATAATGAAACAATTTGTTTCCATGCCATGTAGACAGATTATTCTACACAGAAGTACATCAATGCAGAATAAATATTGAATATAGGATGTAGAAAAATGCAGAATATGGTGGTACAGTTAGAGGGAAAGTATAATGCATGTTGTTGGATAATATACAAGGGAGATAACAAAGTAGAAAGAGATCAGAATTCTTTGTTATACATGAGGTGCCTTTACCTACTTTTGTCATGAACATTGCTTATACAGTCCTGTGCAAAAGTCTTAGGCACATATACGAGAGGTGATTGATAAATCCATGGCCTAAGGTAGGAGTCAATTTTAGAAAACCTAGCACATTTATTTTTCAACATAGTCCCCTCCTACATTTACACATTTAGTCCAGCGGTCGTGGAGCATACGGATCTTGGACGTCTAGAAAGTGACCACAGCATGGGTGATTGATAAGTTCATGGCCTAAGGTAGAAGGAAATGACTTATACAGCTCTCATTACATGCACATGCAGTTCAACTCTTTGAGTGATTAGGCAGAAATTTTGAAGTTAATAACTCATCTCCTTCTACCTTAGGCCCGAGCACCTCAGGAGGGGTGTGGGAAGAGGCAGAGAAGGAGTGGTGCTGGTGCAGACACCCAGCCCTGAGACTCCAGGCAAGGCCATTTGATTCCAAACAATTGGTTTATTGATCATTACAGAATGTATCTCTGGTGCTTCCTGCTCCCTTCCCTCTCCCTTCTCCTTTTCCCAACAATGATTCCCCTCTCCCTGCCCCCTTCCCTCTCTCAGTCCACATGAGAGACCCAAATCAAAATCAAGTTTATCATCACTCACATGTCATGAAATTTCATTTTTTGCAGCAGTACAGTGCAATACATAAAATTACTACAGTACTGTGTAAAAGTCTTAGACACCCTAGCTATATACATGTGCCTAAGACATTTGCACAGTTCTGTTTGCTGCTACAGTACACGGCTGTACTTTATTTGCAATTAAGTTTTACCCTGCACTCATGCATACATGTACATGTACATATGACAATAAACTCAACTTTACTTTGACTCTGTGCAGTCTTCCTGTGACCACAAATGCTCCAGTTTCCTCTCAAGATGTGTAAGTTCACAAGTTTATATGTATTCTACACTCTGTACCCACTTTATTAGGAACCCCCTGTACCTAACGAAGAGGCCACCGAGTTTACATTCATAGTCTTCTGTTGCTGCAGCACCATCCACTTCAAGGTTTGATGTGTTGTGCTTTCAAAGGTACTCTTCCACGCACCACTGCTGTTATGTGTAGTTATTTGTGATAGTGTCGCCTTCCTGCCAGCTTGAACCAGGCTGGCCATTTTCCTCAGAATACTCTCACTAACAAGGTGTTTTTGCCCACAGAATGGCCACTCACTGGATGTAGTTTTGATCTTTTGCACTATTTTCTGTAAGCTCTACAGACTGCTGTGTGTGAAAACCCTAAGGTATCAGCACTTTCTGAGAAACTCTAACTACTCCAACTGGCACCAACCATCATCCCACAGTCAAAGTCATATGGATAGTATTTTTCTCCCCATTCTGATGTTTGCTCCAAACAGCAATTGAACTTCTTGACCATGTCTGCACGCTTTTATGCGCTGAATTGCTGCCACATGCTTGGCTGATTAACAAGCATGTATCCAAGTGTACCTAATAAAGTGGCCGCTGATCATATGTGGATGGCAGAATAGGAGTGAATGTGGGAAAAATAGAAACAGAAGGAAAATTGGTGGTAGGGGGTGGGGTTACATACAGAATTGAGTTAATATGTGTTTGTGAGAATTTATGTAGTCAATTCTACATTAGCTTCCTTCCACCTAGAAGTAAATGAGATTACTAACTGCTGGAGTACTTTCTAAAAGAGGATCTCCTTCAGGCTTTCTCATAAAACATTGTCCCAAAACTTTAAGAACTAGCTAAGTGTGTGGATCATCAATGAAAGTTGCAATTGATGAACAGGAGTCATACATGTGATTTGAATGATAGTACTGCGGCTGACAGATTGACTGTTGGGTAAGCTTGAAAAGCTGTATGAGTCTCCGCTCCTTATAGAAAGACAAAAACCCCAGTTCTGATCAGAATCATTGCTATCTCGTTAATTCCTCACTATCTTCCACCTAAATCACTAATTTCTCTCTGTATACAAGGAGAAAATAGTAAAGCAAGTTCTGCAGCTGCACGATTCTCAGATCATTATTTAATGGGAAGCATTAACAAGGTCAACTGCTGTTTTTGTTTGTTGATTTCCAGATACTACAATTGGGTGAGACTCTAACATTTTTTCATCTGCTGGTAGGAAGCATAGTTTGCTTTTGTTTAAAAGCACTTTGAAGAATAACAGGCATGATTCATGTTGGAAATGTGTGTAGGCCAGCATTTCCACTGTTTCACCCATTGGGGTCTTTTGTTTGTAATTCACTGTTGGTTTCCTAGCTCTTTTATTCCATCTCCCGGTATTGTATGATTTCATCACAGTGCCAATAAATATAGTATATTTATTTCACAAAAAAAGTGTCACATGGACAGTGATACCATATTGCTATTTCCTTTATTTTTATTTAGGGATACAGTCTGGAACAGGCCCTTTGAGCTATGCTGCTCAGCGACCCATCAGTTTAACCCTAGCCCAATCACAGGGCCGTTTACAGTGACCAATGAACCTACTAACTGGTATGTCTTTGGACTGTGGGGAGAAACTGGAACACCTGGACGAAATCCATGCACACACAGGAAGGAATGTACAGACTTGCTTACAGAGGATGCCAGAATTGAAGTCTAAGATCCAGAGCTGTAATAGCGTCATGCTAACCATTACATTACCATGGCACCCCATGGCATTGCTACTTCCCTACTTCAATACCACTTGCCGGATCTATTGGTTATAATTTAGTGTTACATCCCCTTCCCCTCTGCCATTCAATTTCTGAATGGATATTGAACCCATGAACACTACTTCACTACTTTTTAATTTCTATTTTTCACTATTTATCTACTTATTTAATTTAACTAATATATACATATAATTACTGTATTTTACGGTTTCTTTCTAGTATTATGTAATGCATTTTACTGCTGCTGAAAAGACAACAAATTTCACGACTTGCGCTGGCGATATTAAACCTGATTCTGATTCTGATTATAACCACTTTGGAATAACTTGTTCAAAGGACTGACCAAGTGTTATTTGTGGGATTCTGTTAACTTTCTGGACTTCTGCTCGTGATCCAGAGACTTTGTGATGAATAATGTACTCAACCCTTTCTTATCTTCATTTGCAATAAACCGATTGGCAGAACATTGGTATTTAAGGTGCTAGTTGCGCAGAACTGCTAGCTTGACATGCTTGCATGAAGAAACTCAAAAACTCTTGAGTCTAATGTGAGTGACTGAGTGACACAATTTGTTTTTGTAACCAGGGCAATTCAGAAATGCAGGTTTTATTTATTTATGTACTTAATTATTCATTTTTGTAAGATTTATTCATGAATCACACCATGGGAGATCGACCATGAATACTGAATAGCTTTCATTTTATTTTTGCCATTATTTTACTCTCTGGGAAGAAGAGAGAGTGAAAGAAATCTAAATATAAAATTATTTGGAGCACAGAATAAAATTTTGACCGATATAAAGCACAAGGGTAACATTAGCAAAGCATTTTTGCAGTATTCCTTATATAATGAAGTGAAAGTGAACCATTCCATATATATTATTTCAAACTTATAGTGAGGGATCGGAATGTTGCAGAAACAACTGTAACACACATAAAAGACGGGACTGGAAGAGAACCTTTATAGCAACTGCAGGAATATTTCAGAATCAGAATCTGAATCAGAATCAGGTTTAATATTACTGGCATATGTCAAAAAATTTGTTGTCTTTGCTGCAGCAGTACAATGCAATACATAATAAAAGAAAAAAATGAATTAAAGTATTATATATATATATATATATATATATATATATATACACACACACACACCAGTTAAATCAGATAAGTAGTGCAAAAATAAAAATAAAAGAGTAATGAGGCAGTGTTCATGGGTTCAATGTCTATTTAGAAATTAGATCTCCTTTCTGATGGTAGCAATAAAAATAAGGCACGTGCTGGGTGATGAAGGTCCTTAATGGTAGATGCTGCCTTCCGAGGCATCCATCATTAAGAATTAATTTTTAACATTAATTTTACCCTGTTTGCCAAAAACCTAATAAGATGACTTCTGTTTCATCTTAGAATAGAAAATATAACAGAACAGGTGAGCGGGTATCAGAAAATTGACAACTGCAGTTCTATCTGAAGTAAGTACCTAGGATATAAATAAGATAAAGACAATGGGTAATAATTTGGAATAAAGCAACTTTAACAAAAAGTGTTGAGCTTCGATTTTTTTCTTATCAAATGAATTGAAAAAGATTTAATCAGTGCCAATGAACCAAAATATTGATAGAGTCTGAGACAAATATTTCTCGTAATAAGAAGAAAAAGATACATTAAGTTAAATATAGATGATCCAAATTGAAACTAATGCAAAAGGTTGGGTCAGGAGCCATTACGGAAGACAACAAAGCAGAAATGCAGAAATATTAAATTTTTACTTTACATTGAATTTTGCCACTGAGTTTAGTGCAATGATCTGACACAAGTTGAGATCAGAAACATCTAATGACATTTAAGGAAGAAAAATAAGAAACAGACTAATCTAACCTAAGGGAGGATAAAACCATTGTTCTGACTTTTTTTTTTACATCTCTGATATTAAAACAAGTCAGGGAAGAGAAGCAAAGGTCATGTTATATGTTGGAATAATTAGAAAAGTGGTAATTGCTGAGAATGATGGGCAGCTAATGTAATTCATTGTACACATGATCAACCCTATGGATGGTTAAAGGTCACATAACAGTTAGAATATATTAAATATTCAAAAGATCTTCCATAAGATAACTTGCAGAAGACTCTTGTTGAAGAGCACCTGAAGCCAGGGGGCTAATAGCAAAATGCTTCACAAGCTTTCTACGATACAGACAACAGGAGATTGGGGATTGAGAGGGAAAATAAATCAGTCATGATCGAATGGCAGTGCAGATTCGATGAACCAAATGCCCTAATTACGCTTCTATGTCTTAAGGTCTTAACATAAAAAAAAGTTAAAGGAAGTTGGAGAGAATGGTAACAAATGGGGTGCAGTATTCCAGAAAAACATTGAACTTAGATCAGTACAGCTCAGAGCAGACCCTTCAGCCCATGAAGTGTGTTGAATTTTTAACCAACTTCAAGATCAATCTAAGCATAAGACCATAGACCATAAGACAGATGAGCAGAAGTCGGCCATTCCGCCCATCGAGTCTGCTCCGCCATTTCATCATCAGCTGGTCGAATCTCCCCTTTAGTCCCATTCCCCGGCCTTCTCACCGTAACCTTTGATGCCCTGACTACTCAGATACCTATCAATCTCTGCCTTAAATACACCCAATGACTTGGCCGCCACTGCCGCCCGTGGCAAGAAATTCCATAGATTCACCACCGTCTGGCTAAAAAATTTCTTTGCATCTCTGTTCTGAATGGGCGCCCTGCAATCCTCAAGTCATGTCCTCTCGTACTAGACTCCCCCACCATGGGAAGCATCTTTGCCACATCCACTCTGTCCATGCCTTTCAACATTCGAAATGTTTCTATGAGGTCCCCCCTCATTCTTCTAAACTCCAAGGAGTACAGTCCAAGAGCGGTCAAACGTTCCTCATATGATAACCCTCTAATTCCTGGAATCTTTCTAGTGAATCTTCTCTGAACCTTCTCCAATGTCAGCACATCCTTTCTCAAATAAGGAGCCTAAAACTGCACACAGTATTCCAAGTGAGGTCTTACCAGTGCCTTATACAGCCTCAACATCACATCCCTGCTCCTATACTCTATTCTTCTAGAAATGAATGCCAATATTGCATTTGTCTTCTTCACCACTGACTCAACCTGGAGGTTAACCTTAAGGTTATCCTGCATGAGGACTCCCAAGTCCCGTTGCATCTCAGAACTTTGAATTCTCTCCCCATTTAAATAATAGTCTGCCCCTTTATTTCTTCTACCAAAGTGCATGACCGTACACTTTGCGACATTGTAATTCATTTGCCCCTTCTTTGCCCATTCCCCCAATCTATCCAAGTCTCTCTGCAGACTCTTTGTTTCCTCAACACTACCGGCCCCTCCACCTATCTTTGTATCATCAGCAAACATAGCCACAAAGCCATCTATTCCATAATCCAAATTGTTGATATACAACGTAAAAAGAAGCGGCCCCAACACGGATCCCCTGTGGAACACCACTGGTAACCAGCAGCCAGCCAGAATGGGATCCCTTTATTCCCACTCTCTGTTTCCTGCCAATCAACCAATGCTCTATCTACGTATGTAACTTTCCCATAATTCCATGGGCTCTTATCTTGTTTAGCAGCCTCATGTGCGGCACCTTGTCAAAGGCCTTCTGAAAATCCAAATACACGACATCCACTTCATCTACCTTGTCTAGCCTACTTGTACTTTCCTCAAAAAATTGCACTTGGATTGTCAGGCAGGATTTTCCTTTAAGGAAACCAAGCTGAGTTCTGCCTATCTTGTCACATGCCTCCAGGTACTCTGTAACCTCATCCTTGACAATCGACTCCAACAACTTCTCAACCACCAATGTCAAGCTAGCAGGTCTATAATTTCCTTTTTGCTTCTTTGCCCCCTTCTTAAATAGTGGAGTGACATTTGCAATCTTCCAGTCCTCTGGAACCATGCCAGAATCTATTGACTTTTGAATAATCTATCGATTATTGCTAATGCATCTGCAATCTCCACTGCTACTTCCTTCAGAACACGAGGGTGCATTCCATCTGGTCCGGGACATTTATCTACCCTTAGACTATTCAATTTTCTGAGTACTTTCTCTGTCGTAATTGTGACTGCGCATATTTCTCTTCCCTGACACCCTTGAATGTCCGGTATATTGCTGATGTCTTCCTCAGTGCAGACTGATGTAAAATACTCGTTCAGTTCCTCTGCCATCTCCTTATCTCCCATTACAATTTCACCAGCATCATTTTCTATCGGTCCTATATCTACTCTCACTTGTCTTTTACTCTTTATATACTTGAAAAAGCTTTTAGTATCTTCTTTGATATTATTTGCTAGCTTCCTTTCATAGTTCATCTTTTCCCTCTTAATGACCTTCTTAGTTTCCTTTTGTAAGCTTTTAAAAACTTCCCAATCCTCTGTCTTCCCACTAATTTTTGCTTCCTTGTATGTCCTCTGCTTTGCTTTTACTTCTCTTTGGCTTTGACTTCTCTTGTCAGCCACGGTTGCATTCGTTTCCCATTCGAAAATTTCTTCTTCTTTGGAATATATCTGTCTTGCACCTTCCTCACTTCTCGCATAAACTCCAGCCACTGCTGCTCTGCCATCCTTCCTGCTAGTGTCTCTTTCCAGTCAACCTTGGCCAGTTCCTCTCTCATGCCACTGTAATTGCCTTTACTCCACTGAAATACCAACACATCCGATTTCGGCTTCTCTCTCTCAGATTTCACAGTGAACTCAATCATGTTGTGATCACTGCCTCCTAAAGGTTCCTTCACTTCCATCTCTCTAATCACCTCTGGTTCATTACACAATACCCAATCCAGTACACCCGATCCCCTAGTGGGCTCAACAACAAGCTGTTCTGAAAAGCCATCTCGTAGACATTCTACAAATTCTCTCTCCTGAGATCCAGTGCCGACCTGATTTTCCCAATCCACTCGCACGTTAAAATCCCCTACAATTATCATAACACTGCCCTTCTGACAAGCCTTTTTGATTTCCTGTTTTAATTTGTAGTCCACATCACTGCAGCTGTTTGGAGGCCTGTAGATAACTGCCATCAGGGTCCTTTTACCCGTGCGATTTCTTAGCTCAACCCATAAAGATTCTGTACCTTCCAATCCTATTTCAACTCTTTCTAATGATTTAAATCATTTCTTACCATTAAAGCCATGCCACCCCCCTATACCTACATGCCTATCCTTCTGATACATTGTGTATCCTTGGACGTTCAGCTCCCAGAGACATACATCCTTTAGCCACGTTGCAGTGATGGCCACAATATCATACCTGTCGATCTGTAACTGTACATCAAGATCATCCACCTTATTCCTTATGCCTTATGCCGCGTGCATTTAAGTATAACACCTTAAGTCCAGTATTTGTATCGACAGCATCCTGAGCAGCTGCATTACTGCCTGGTTTGGAAATTGCACCATCTTGGATCACAAGACCCTGCAGCGGATAGTGAGGTCAGCTGAGAAGATCATCAGTGTCTCTCTTCCCGCCATCACGGACATTTACACTACACGCTGCATCCGCAAAGGAAACAACATTATGAAGGACTCCATGCACCCCTCATACAATCTCTTCTCCCTCCTGCTGTCTGGGAAAAGGCTCCAAAGTATTCGGGCTCTCACGACCAGACTATGTAACAGTTTCTTCCCCCAAGCTATCAGACTCCTCAATACCCGAAGCCTGGACTGACACCTTGCCCTATTGACCTGTTTATTATTTATTGTAATGCCTGCACTGTTTTTGTGCACTTTAAGCAGTCCTGTGTAGGTCTGTAGTCTAGTGTAGCTTTCTCTGTATTTTTTTTTACGTAGTTCAGTCTAGTTTTTGTACTGTATCATGTAACACCCTGGTCCTGAAAAAACGTTGTCTCATTTTTACTATGTACTGTACCAGCAGTTATGTTCGAAATGACAATAAAAGTGACTTGACTTGACTTTTTGCATTGATTGCACTGCAACTTCATTGCACTGCAACTCATCCCAATGGCTGCAAATTTGCTCCATCACCTGCCTGTTCTTCCTGGCATCCTTACTGCTCACTACCTTAAATCCATTTCTGTTTTCCCTCTCCTCTGCTCCATCATTCCAGTTCCCATCCCCCTGCCAAATTGGTTTAAACCCTCCCTAACAGCTTTATTAAACCTTCCTGCCAGGATATTGGTCCCCCTAGGATTCAAGTGTAACCCATCCTTTTTGTACAGGTCACACCTGCCCCAAAAGAGTCCCAATGATCCAGAAACTTGAATCCCTGCCCCCGCTCCAATCCCTCAGCCACACATTTATCCTCCACCTCATTCCATTCCTACTCTCACTGTCGCGTGGCACAGGCAGTAATCCCGAGATTACTACCTTTGCAGTCCTTCTTCTCAACTGCCTTCCTAACTCCCTATATTCTCCTTTCAGGACCTCTTCCCTTTTCCTACCTATGTCATTGGTACCTATATGTACGACGATCTCCGGCTCCTCACCCCCCCACTTCAGGATATCTTGGACTCGATCAGAAACATCCCCCCGGCACCAGGGAGGCAAACTACCATCCAGGTCTCCTGATTGCGTCCACAGAATTGCCTATCTGACCCCCTAACTATCAAGTCCCCTATTACTACTGCCTTCCTCTTCCTTTCCCTACCTTTCTGAGCTACAGGGCCGGACTCTGTGCTGGAGGCACGGCCACTGTTGCTTCCCCCAGGTAGGCTGTCCCCCCCAACAGTACTCAGACAGGAGTACTGATTGTCAAGGGGTACAGCCACTAGGGTACTCACAAGTACCTGACTCTTCCCCTTCCCCCTCCTAACCGTGACCCACCTGTCTGCCTCCCGTGACCCCGGTGTGACCACCTGCCTGTAACTCCTCTCTATCAACTCCTCACTCTCCCTGACCAGACGAGGGTCATCGAGCTGTAGCTTCAGTTCCCTAACATGGTCCTTTAGGAGCTGCAGCTCGGCGCACCTGGCGCAGATGTGGACATCCGGGAGGCTAGGAGACTCCAGGACCTCCCTCATCCGACACTGAGAACAACGAGCTGCCCTCACACTCATACTTCCCATTTCCTCAAATAACAGGAAAAACTGAAACCTAAACCTACCTTGCCTCGCTCATTTCCGCCTAAGCCCGTTGAGCCTTCACTCTGCTCCCGGCTCACTTCGCTGCCCGCTGTTTAAGGCTGTGTTCTTTTTTAAATCTTCCCTTCTTCACTGCCTGATGTCACACGCCTGCACAGTCCCGCCTCTCTTAACTCCGACGAGAATAAGAAAAAGTCAAAATGGCTCCCGCCGCACTCCAGTTCTGATCCTCCGACTTCCTTCTCCAAACCCTTCTCTCCCACTTAGGCACATGGATGAAGAGAAATAGAGGGCTATCTAACAGTCTCTTAAATGTCCCTAATGTATCTGCCTTTACCACCATACCTGGCAGCATGTTCTATACCCCCACCACTCTCTGTAAAAATCACCTTGAAATTATGCCCTCTTGTTCTAGGTATTTCCATCATGGGGAAAAGTCGCTGGCTGTCCACTCTATCTATGCTCCTTATCAGTTCTTTAAGATTTTATTTTGCATTGCAGTAGGCAACAGGTACTTCAGGCTTAGTGAGCTCACCCTACCCAATTACACCCATATGACAGCAGCTATATTTCATTAGGAGTTTGAAGAGATTTGGATTGTCACCTAAAACACTCAAAAACTTCTACAGACTGCATCACCATCTGGTACTGAATGAGGGGTGGGGCGGGGGGTGGTTGTTACTGCACGGGATCGAAAGAAGTTACAGAAAGTTGTAAAATTAGTCAGCTCCATCTTGGGTACGAGCCTCCGTAGTATCCAAGACAACAAGGAGCGATGCCTCAGAAAGGCAGCAACCATTATTAGAGAACCCCATCATCCAGGACGTGCTCTCTACTCATTAATACCATCAGAGAGGAGGTACAGAAGCCTGAGGGCACACACACAATGATTCAGGAACAGCTTCTTCCCCTCTCCCATCAGATTTCTAAATGGACATTGAACCCATGAACACTACCTCACTTACTCTACATTATTTCTGTTTTTGCACTATTTTAATTTAACTATTTTATTTATACATATATATAAACATATACTATATCTGTATATATACACACACACAGTAATTGATTTACTTATTTTTTTCTATCATATATTACGTTGTACTGCTGCTGCTGCTATGTTAACAAATTTCATGACATATGCCATGATATTAACCCTGATTCTGATACTGATGATTTAACCTAATAACCTATACGTCTTTGGACTGTGGGAAGTAATTGGAACACTCAGAGGAAACCCACGTGATTACAGGGAGAACTTATAAACTTATTGTGAGCAGTGATGGGAATTGAACCCAGCTGCAGGTGCTGTCATAGAGTTACACTGATCCCTACGCTACTGTGCCAACCTTCTATCGTCATCTCTCATCCTTTCTTCACACCAAAGAGAAAAACTCTAACTTGCTTAAACTATCTCATAAAACATACTCTTTAATCCAGGCAGCATCCTGGTAAATCCTGCTAAGAATTAGCAGTGGGTCTAATATTGTTTATTATTTGTATAACAAAACTAAATGTGTGAAATCAGAAGAGGGGTATTTATTTAAAAATAACTGGGAAACAAAAGAGGATTTTCAAAATGTGCAAGGTTAAGTTGCTGTGGTTCAGAGGACAGCAACAAAATGCAAGATATTGACAAACTTAGAGAATGGGCAGGAAATTAGTAAATAAAACTATGGGAAAAGTGACGCATTCCTGCAGTCTTCTTATTGCTTGGATAATAAATGTCAGTATTTCAGAAGCAGAAGGGTCTGGGGTGTTGAATCTGTGGAATTCATTGTTGCTGACGGCTTGGAGCCCAACTCATTGGTATATTTAAGGCAGAGATTGATAGGTTCTTTACTAGTAAGAGCATCAATAATTATGGGGAGAAGGTAGGAGAATTGGTTTGATGGAGATAATAAATCAGCCATGATGGAATGCAGAGTAGACTCGATGGGGTGTATGGCCTAATTCTACTCCTGTGTCTTATAAGATACGGGTACCCACAGTACAAAAAGTAGCCATTAAGATTTACAGAACTAAGAAAGAGCAAACATGGACTGGACTTCATTTCCACAGGGGTAGAATAGAATTAGCTGAAATTATTTAGAACCTTCACTAGATAACACTTGGAATGTTGCAAGTGGTTCTGGTCTCCATTTTATGTAAAAAGGATAAACCATTACTGCAGAAGATGCAACAAAATGTTTTTTGGAACGATATAACAAAAAAAAAGGGAGATTATGCCTATTAGGCAAGATAGAACAGCCTCTCTCTTGGAAAGGGAAACTGAACAGTAACCTGACAGAGTATTTTAAGATTATGGAAAGGGTTGATAATGTAGACAGAGACATGTTTCCACTGCAGCTGTGACTAAAACTAGAGGCTGGAAATATAAGATAATCATTGATAAACCCAACAGGGGATATTCAGGAGAAACGTCCTCACCCAGAGGGGAACTTGCTGCCATGATTAGCAGTTAAGACAAATAGCATAGATGTGTTTAAGGGGAAGCCAGATTAAAACATGAGGGAGAATGGAACAGAAGGATTTGTTAATTGGATTAACTGAAGAGAGGTGGCAGAGGGAGGAGGGGGAACCTTGTGTGAAACATAAATACCTGTTGGACTCAATAATCTGTTTCTGTGCAAAGATAAAAGTAACTATGTAAATCAAGTCATTACTTGAATAATTTCTGCCCTCTTTTACTTAGTCTGGAAAGCTGTAGTTGGAGGGATTTGACTCGGGGAATGATATTTGTAATTAAACCACGAGCCTCATGAGTAAAATATAAGCAGACTTGAAATGTAATTTATAGCTTCAAAAAATCTGCTGACAACAATTTTAATCAAGTTATTTATAAATACCCAAGATATTTCTACATATGTCAAGTTTTCTTTTCTTTGAATTAATTCATTATTTAATTTAATTTTTTTTTCTGTTAAGTTTGCTGTATTGCAGATCCCTTGATGAAAGAATGTACAGACCAACAGGAGTTTGTGAGAGTTCCTCCACTAAAACAGTGTGATAGAGTGAATCATCCTCTGCATGGAAAAAAGCTCTCCTCAAATCCCCTCCTCTAAATCTCCTACTCCTTACCTTAAACCTATACCATTTGGTTATAGACAGCTGTGCTAAGAGGAAATATTTCCCATCATCTATCCTTTCCTGATCCCTCATAATTTTGTATCCCTTAATCAGGTCTGCCTACCCTGCAGTCTCCTCCCTTTCCCCTCAAACACCCAAGCTTTTTTGACTCAGTGGAAAACTTACTTGGACTTTTCCTATAGCTGTAACATCTCTCTGCATCCCCTCAAATAAAATAGCATCTGTATTAGAGTGTGGTGACTAGAGCTACACTCTGTACTCCTGCCAGCTAATGTCTTATATAGTTGTACCATAGAGTTTCTGCTTTTATATTCTATTGCCTCACTAATGAAGTATGACTTAACTACCTTATCTGGCAGTGCTGTTGGATTTAGAGTTGTTTGGACATGTAAATGTCAAAGTCACTCTGTTTCTCTATACCTCCTGGAGATCTAATGTTCATTCTGTATATAATAGTCTTATTAGTAAAATATATCATCTCACAGAATTACTCTATTTAGCATAGTTCTGCCCATCTGACCATTTAATTAATATTGTTTAGTGGCTGATGACTATTTCTTCAGTATCGACAAACCATCCGTCTTCATGTCATCACCAAACAATAATCATACAGAACACTCAAAAATGCTGGAGGAACTCAGGAAGCCAGGTAGAATCTATATAGAGGAATTACTGGTTGCTGTTTTGGGCCAAGTGGCTTCACCATAACTTGGAAGGAAGTTGGGGGGGGGGGGTGGAAGCCAGAAAATGAAGGTGGGGGGAGGGGAAGGAGCACAAGCTGACTAATCAAAGGTGAAAGCAGGTGAGGGGGAAGGTGAGTTGGGGACAAGTGATGAAGTGAGAAGCTGGGAAGTGATAGGTGGAAAAGGTGAAGGACTGAAGCAGGAGGAATCTGATAGGAGGGGAGAATGGACCACAGAAGAAAAGGAAGGGGAAGGGGCAGGTGAGGAGAAAAGGAGCAAGAATGGGGAATGGAAAAATAGTGAAGGGGGAGGGGGAGAAATTATCAGAAGTTAGAGAAATCTGGGAGACATTCACAGAGCAAAAGATTTCAATGGCATATTAAAAATGACTAGTGATAACATTTACTTAACTCAGTAATCCTGCAAACTGCTGGGCTTTTTCAGGATATACTACTGACATCAAAAGGTAAAGATTTGGTACTGCAGCAGAATATTTCTCTGAAAACACATTTTGAATATAGCCAATGCATTTATTATTCTACAGCATAAATAAAATCCTCACACATTTCCAAAGGATCACCCACTAGATTTCAAATGTAAAGCAGAAGACACACCAATCAGATTTACTGATAATTAGCAAGTATGCCCATACTTGTTACAGGTACTCTGCAAATACATATAGCTAGGGTGCCTAAGACTTTTGCACAGTACTGTATTTGTCAACATGGAGTGGAAAGAATATTTATAAATCGGGTGGGAGCAAAAGATGTTGAGAATGGCAAGGGTGGAGTGCAGCAGGACAGGTGGCAGAGAAGGGGTGCCAGGGGAAGAGGGGAGGGTAGAGTGGATGCAGATACACCCAGCCCTGAGACAGCAGGCAAAGTCATTTAATTCCAAACAATTGGTATATTGATCATTACAGAATGTCTCTCTGGTCCTTCCCTCTCCCTTCCCCTTTTCCCAGCCGTGATTCCCTTCTCCCTGCCCCCTTCCCTCTTTCAGTCCACAATGGAGACCCATATCAGAATTAAGTTTATCATCACTCACATAGGTCATGAAATTTGATTTTTTTTTGTGACTGCAGTACACACATAAAAGTTCTTCAGTACTGTGCAAAAGCACCCTAGCTATATATACATGCCTAAGACTTCTGCACAGTACTGTACATCGGTATTTGAAGATCGCTTTCTATAGATCCTATGTTATGTGGACATCTGGAGAGAGAAAGACTTTCTGACAACAATAATTACACCTGATTTTAAGAACATGAACTCTAGAAATGCTCCTCTAAAACTATCATTAAGGAGATTCTTTAAAACATACCATCTT
The DNA here is from genome assembly GCF_048418815.1 of Hemitrygon akajei. NCBI lineage: Eukaryota > Metazoa > Chordata > Chondrichthyes > Myliobatiformes > Dasyatidae > Hemitrygon > Hemitrygon akajei. Next base: position 19,218,244 of record NC_133136.1, read on the forward strand.
AGCTAGATTTTTATTCATTTGTTCTCATGTTTCTGCCATATTTTGTTGCATAATGTGTTTTTGAAGCACATTGATTTTTTTAAAATCATGGTCAAGTTAATACACTCAGTGGTCACTATATCAGGTACACCTGTTCACTAATGCAAATAACTGATCAGCCAATTACATGGCAGCAACTCAATGCATAAAAGCATGCAGACGTGGCCAAGAGGTTCAGTTGTTGTTCAGACCAAACATCAGAATGGGAAGAAATGTGATCTAAGAGACTTTGACAGTGGAATGATTGTTGGTGCCTGCCAAAGTGGTTTGAGTATCTCAGAAACTGCTGATCTCCTGGGATTTTCATACACAACCAGTCTCCAGAGTTTACAACGAATGGTACAATAATCAAAAAGCATCCAGACAGTGGCAGTTCTGTGGGTAAACATACCTTGTTAATGAGAGAGTTCAGCTGACAGGAGGGTGACAGTAACTCAAATAACCACACGTTATAATGGGGGTGTGCAGAAGAGCATCTCTGAATGCAGAGCACTTCACATCTTGAAGAGAGTGTGCTACAGCAAGAGAAAATCACAAACATACACTCAGTGGCCACTTTATTAGATATAGAAGGTACCTAATAAAGTGGCCACAGAGTGTATAATTTGCTGTGTGCTTCCAAGGCTAATATTAATAATGGAAAAATAAAATCAGTTTACGAGATCACGGGTCCTCATTATATTTCCTCTGCTGAGGATCTAAAATTGACAAGGTGCAAATGATAGTTACTACCCATTTTCCACAATACCAAAAGTTAGTTACAATGCCTTAACATTTTATAAGAGATGCCTGCTCACTTTGTATCTTACAGGAATAGACTGGGTGCTAGTGAGGTCACCTCCATTCTGAATTTTTAATTCAATAGCTTGGCATGCAACTATTCAGAGTATCAAAGTAGAACCAAAGAAGACATTTCCAGCCATGACAATATTAACCTCTCAATTTCTTTGCCAAATTGCTGTTAAGAATTATTTGTTTCATTTGGCTGTATTTATGTATGGTTGAATGACAATTAAATTTGAACTTGAGTGTGTCCTCTAGGACAAGAGGGCGCAGCCTCAGGATTGAGAGGTGTCCTTTCAAAACAGAGATGCAGAGACATTTCTTCAGCCAAAGGGCGGTGAATCTGTGGAATTTGTTGCCACGAGCAGCTGTGGAGGCCAGGTTGTTGGGTGCATTTAAGGCAGAGATTGATGGGTTCTTAACTGGATATGGCATCAAAGGTTACGGGAAGAAGGCCGAGAATGGGGTTGAAGAGGAGATAAGAAAAAAAGGATAATCCATGATTGAATGACAGAGCAGATTTGATGGGCCAGATGGTATAATTCTGTTCTTATATCTTATGGTCTTGTGATAAATGCATGTAATATTTTCTGGTAAGAATTTCTAAGTACTATTTATCAGGGTCAAAACAGTCCGTCCTGGAGCAGAGTTTCATTGATTCTATTATGGCCTTGGAGTATGCCCACAAGAAAATGAATCTCAAGGTTGTATATGGTGACATATATGTACTTTGAAGATAAATTTACTTTGAACTTTAATTTTATGTTCTTAATTAGAGCATGACATTTTCTGAAATAGAGTAACAAGCTACAGCAACAATTTACTTGTGCCTGAGTTGAATTGAATGTGAACAAACAGCCTGCTGAAGGTCCTACACTTTATTCATTTACTTTTTGAAGAGATTTTGTTATTTAAAAGTTAATGTTTGAAGCCTTGTGCATCATTTATGTGCATTATATAAATATAAGGTAGGTAGGTTGACCAGTGCAGTTTCTCAATATGTAACTCAAATCAGATATAAAAGATGAAGGGCTCCATGGGAGTAAAAAATAAATATTTCTTTGAGCTAGTCTCATAGTTACACACCATTCAGAACGGCTTTAGTTTAGAAAGCTCATGATATCTATACTTCTCAACAAAGTTGGAATATGTTGATAAATAACGGAGACATTTCATGAAAATTTTACAAAATCTGTGCAAAGAGTTGAGAAAATATTAGCAGAGTCTATAAACGTGCTTACGAGACACTTGACACTGAACTTATTTAATCTGATTCTAAAATTCACTTTATGTAGGGTTGATTCCATTGTCCATTCATCCCTCCCTCCTAATCTCCCTCCTGGCAGATATTTCTGCAAGTGACTGAAATGCTACACCTGCCCATTCACCTTCTCCCTTACCTCCATTCAGGACTCCAAACACTCCTTCTAGGTGAGGCAACACTCCTGTTGTGTTTGCCTGTTGAATACAGTGCTCCCGATGTGACCTGCTCTTCACTGCAGAGACCGGGCTGTGTCGATGAGCACCTCCTCTCTATGCTCCAAAACCAGAATTTCCTGGTGGGCAGCCATTTTAATTCCTATTCCCGTTCCCATTCCGACATGTCAGTCCATGGCATCCTCTTCTGCCATGATGAGGAGAAGCAATTACCTCATATTCCATCTAGGTAGCCTCCGTCCTGATGGCATGAATATCCACTTCTCCAACTTCCAGTTATTTTTCCTCCTCTCTCTTCCTTCTTCTTCAAGTCCCTATTTGGGCCCCCCCTTATTTCTTTTCTTCACCTACCTATCATCTCCTCCTGGTGCCCCTCCTCATTCCCTTTTGCCTTTGATCCACTCTCTACTCCTATCAGATTTTTTGCATCCCTTTACCAATTACACCTATCACCTCCCAGCTTGATTCATCCCTCCTCCCTCACTCATCTGACTTCACCTATCACTTTCCAGCTTGTAGTCTTCCTCCTCACTACCCCTACCTGCCTTCTTATTGTAACATCTTCCGCCTTCCTGTTTAGTCTTGATGAAGGGTCTCGACCCAAAATTTTGACGGTTTATACCTCTCAAGCAATTTGTGTCTGTTGCGGAGGAGATTTTAGGTGTGTTTGCTTATGTTACTGGAAGCTTTCCTCCTATGACTGACTAATTAACCACTCTCTACACTGGTAACGTAAGTGAATCTTTGCAATCATGGATATTACACTTCTCTCCACTACCCCTAGCCCACTTGTAATGGAAAACTCCTGCAAATACAATACCTTCTCCTTTGTTTTGCTTTGAACTGAGGATGTGGCCTGCAACTAAGAGGCTGCAATGATGACCGACTTCAAGGCTGTGAACTCACTTTTGTGAACTTTAGTTCTGAATATTATTGTTTACACGATTTGTTCTTTTTTATGCACCTTGGATGTTTGACCATCTTCTTTTGTAATGGGTTCTGTTGGGTTTCTTTTTTTTTGTAGCCGACTCTAAGGAGATGAATCTCAAGGTAGTACATAATATACATACTTTGATTATAAATGCACTTTGAACTTTGTTTTTAGCCCACTGCTGTGACTGGTGCATTTATTGCCGTCAATCAGGCAGGCAGCAAGGCAAAAAAGCCGCTGAAGTAAAACAAAAAGACATTTTGCTGTTAACTTCTGGAGCTATCTGTGTACCTGTATGCTTCTTGTCCAAAATCCCTATTTTCTCACCAACCACGCATCCTGTTCCACCCCCCCCCCCCAACCCTACACACTCACTCTGGCCTCTAAGTATATGTTGGGGCCAAAGAATGGGACCAGTTGATTTGAAAAGCAACTTCTAGCAGTAGGATTAATTATTCAATGTTGATACTGAATGTGGTTGAAAGCAAACATAACAGACTTTCAATTTCCTTGATAGTGCGATGTGTTTTCCAATAAGATATAATGAGCTCACCCTACAGCTGTAATAGTTGTAGATGTGCTTACTGCTGAACCATCAATACCACAAATATCCCTAAGAGAGCAAGTCAACATTACAGGCAACATCTGGCTTTTTTAGGTCCTGATATTTGTTAAGCAGAGATGTGTTGTTCAACTAGTCAGTGAGTTGATATAATGAGTCAGGCTCCACTGCTGCTCTTTAGCCTATTGATCTTAACTTGCTCTGAAGACTTGTATTCCTGACGGGGCTCAATCCAGGCTGTGCCTGTAAGCTCATATAGGCTGGGGTTTTAAATCCTGCTGGCAGACATAAACAATGATACTCTTGATCTATCAAAGATAAAGCTGATACCATCACCTAAGAGAGACAGATGGTTTTGACCATGTTACAGAAAATTCTGATTCTTTCCTCCACAACCAGAGTAACGGAACATAAAGCTTGAAATCTTTCCTTGTTTCCCTTTGGCCATTCACTACACCATCCCGGCCATGCTCTCTTCTTGCTGCTGCCATTAGGAAGGAAGTACAGAAGCCTTAGGTCTCATGCCACCAGGTTCAGGAACAGTTTTTACCCTTCAACTATCAAGCTTCTGAACCAGCGTGGATAACTTCACTCAACTTCTCTCTGAACTGATTCCACAACCTACTGACTCACTTTCAAGGACTCTACAACTCGTGTTCTCGGTATTACTTATTTACAGTTTGTTATTATTATTTTGGAATTTTTTGCATTTGTACAGTTAGTCTTCTTTTGCACATTGGTTGCTTGTCAGTCTTTGTGTGCCATTTTTCATTGACTCTATTGCATTTCTTGCCCACAAGAAAATTAATCTCCGAGTAGTAATATGGTGAAATATACATTGTTAATAAATTTACTTTGATCTTCAAACTTTGAATTTCTCCCCTGACAGTTTTCTTCTCCCTCTCTCCTCCCAAAGACACCAACGTCCTGCCTGCCCTTTGTTCCATGCATTGCTGGTGTCCACTGTTGCCTTATTCTAGTGTTAACCATCACATTATGTGCTTTCATTGTACTTATTCAATAATGGGAGGAGGATTGCCTGGCATTATAGCCAAGATTCAACACACCTCTTCTTAGGCAGCCCTTCCAAATTAAGGACGATACGTTTTACTGATGGTTTGTGGGTCCTGAGTTGGCTAATAAGGCCAGTGTGGGTATCACATTGGTTTCATTGGCCAAATTAGACATTTCCACAGATTTCATCTTTCAAGTGTCCTCGGATAGAAACAGGAGTAAGAATTTTCCCTTCTTTCAAGTTTGGGTTTCAAAGACGTTTACTTTGGGAGACAGAAATCATAAACTCGCTTTATTGTCAGCAAATTGCTCGTGATACTTTCCAAAAGTGACATTCTCTTTAGGCACGTTCTTCTGCTTTTCTTGTAGCAAGAAGCTACAACAACTGCAGCAGTCAACAAATAAAGGCTGTAAAGGGGATACCTTTTCAACAACTCCTGGAATCACTTAACCTCAATTTCATTCGAATTTTGAACATTTTGGGTCCAAAGCTTCTTCGTAAAACAAGAATAAGGCTTAAATCTCGTCACCTACAACTGTTTTATGAAGTGTTACAAGAGCACAAAGCAAAGAAAGAACCAAGTCATGGTTGCCTCACATTCAAGTGATAAACAAAATTCCAGTGATAACAATTAACCTTCAAAATGACCAGATTCAAGTGCCTTGACACCTGCTGCCCAACTTACTGAACAATAACATGTATGTAGATGATTATACAAGAATATAAGCAAGCATTGGAATGTTACTTTACAAGGAAAATATGAGAAAAAAAAACAACAAATCTACACCTTAGCTCAACAGACACAAGGACATTTTGTAAGGTTACTTAATAGGAAAGGTTGTAGGGGGGAGATATGTCTCCATCAAGGGAGGTGTAGTGGTCTCCTTTCCTCCGCTCGCCTGCAGGCCACCCTTGGGCAAGGTGTAGCACCAGCTTATTCCCCCTATCAGGGTCACGTGAAACAGTGGGAGCAGGTGGTGGATGGTCTTATGAGCAGCTGGTGCATACCACAAGTCCTGGTTATACGACCACTGACGCTAGACAGGCAATCTCTGAAGATTATTATTGATAATTGAATAGAGTGGCCTTGATAGAGTGGATGTGGAGAGGATGTTTCCTGTGGTGGGAGAGTCTAAGACCAGAAGACACAGCCTCAGAATAGAGGGGTGTGCTTTTAGAATGGAGATAAGGAGGAATTTCTTTAGCAAGAGAGTGGTGGATCTATGGAATTCTTTGCCAGAGGGAGCTGTGGAGGCCAAGTCTTTGTGTGTATTTAATGCAGAGGTTGATGGATTCTTGATTATTCAGGGCATGAAGGAGATCACAGGAAAGGAAAATTGGATCAGCCATGATGAAATGGCAGAGCATACTCGATGGGCCAAATGGCCTCATTCTGCTCCTAGAAAGTATGGTCTTGTAATGTCTGGGGTCACTGTCTTATGAAAACACTGCCCAGCAGAAGGCAATGGCAAACCACTTCGGTAGAAAAATTTGTGAAGTACAATCATTGTCATGGAAAGACGGTGATTACCTAGGTCTTACAACAGGGCACAATATGAACATAATGAATGAATGAAGGTAATAGGAGAAGTGCATAACTGTTAGATCAATAGCACAACACAAGATTACTCAATAACCAGCAAGGGAATAATTTCTTTGCACGGAGGCTGTGGAGCATTGAAAGAGACTTTTTGTACATCAAGCCACTGAAGTAGAAATGCTTCCTACTATGAGTGGAAGTTGTACTAAGTATATCGATCAGGAGTTCAATCTTGGACATCTGTTCTGAATTACATGACATTGGATAGGATGTTTCCGTCTGCCTGAAAGAACTGTACCTGTTGCGGAGCTCAAGGAAAGCTGCCAACCAGAATTTAACTGGCTTTGGAATGAAGATGCCCTCCATTCAGACTAATTAGCGAATTTAATTTTGAATTATTGGAACTATCTACTCTGCAGTCCACAAACAGGCATCAAAGTCAGAAGTAAAAAGGATGAGTTTAAATCTACTTATCAAATATGTGCATCCACCCTCTGACACTCAATACAGGAGCCCCTCAGGGCTGTGTACTGAGTCTCCTCCTTTACTCCCTGTATACGCATGACTTTGTCACCACCCATAGCTCTAATCTGCTAATTAAATTTGCCGACGTTACTACATTGATTGGCCTAATCTCAAACAATAACAAGGTGGCCTACGGGGAAGAAGTCATCTCTTTGAAACAGTGGTGTCAAGAAATCAACCTCTCCCTCAGTGTCGCAAAAACAAAGCTGGAGATGGGCTAACCCCTATTGACATCAATGGATCTGGGGTTGAGAGGGTAAACAGCTTTAAGTTCCTCTGCATCTATATCACCAAGGACCTCATGTGGGCTGTACATACCAGCTGTGTGGTGAAAGAGAACAACGTCTCTTTCACCTCAGACGGTTGAGGAAGTTTGGTATAGGCCCCCAAATCCTAAGAACTTTTTACAGAGGCACAATTGAGAGCATCCTGACTGGCTGCATCACTGCCTGGTATCAGAACTGTATCTCCCTTCATCGCAGGACTCTGCAGAGAGTGGTACGGACAGCCCAGCACATCTGTAGTTGTGAACTTCCCACTATTCAGGACATTTACAAGGATAGGTGTTTATAAAGGGCCTGAAGGATCATTGGGGATCCGAGTCACCCCAACCACATACTGTTCCAGCTGCTACCATCTGGGAAACCGTTCAGCAGCATAAAGGCCAGGACCAATGGGCTCTGGGGCAGCTTCTTCCATCAGGCCATCAGACTGATGAACTCACGCTGATTTGAGTGTACTCTAATTGAGTGAGTCACTGTTACATTGTTACATCTTTGACTGTTCTATTTATTATGAATTATTATAAATTACTATGATTATACATTGCACATTTAGACGGAGGCGTAACGTAAAGATTTTTACTCCTCATGTATATGAAGGATGTAAGAAATAAAGTCAATTCAATTCAATTCTTCTCACTGCTGCCATCAGGAAGGAGGTACAGAAAGCTCAAGCCCAGGTTTAGGAACAGTTATTACCCCTCAACCACCAGTCTCTTGAACCAGAGGAGATGACTACACTCATCCCAACACTGAACTGATTCCATGACCTATGGATTCACTTCCAAGGACTCTTCATCTCAAGTTCTTGATATTATTATTATTATTATTATTATTATTATTATTATTTTCTTTTTGTATTTGAACAGTTTCTTGTCTTTTGCATATTGGTTGTATACCCGTCTTGTTGTCTGTGATTTTTCATTAATTCTATTGTGTGCTTATTTGTTTTTACTGGGAATGCCTGCAAAACAATGAGTCAGATATATAGTGACAACTGTGTACTTTGATAATAAATTTACTTTGAACTTTGATGTTACAGAATGTAAAATAAAAGATTGTAATGGTTATGTGAGATTAATGCAGTAACTCAAATACTACATTATTTTCATATTTTAAAGCTCACATAACCTTTAAGTGGTGTTCTGATGAAAGGTAAAATTAGTTTTTCAGTACCTGAGAGATTATTAAGAAATTATTATGACTTTAAAAGATCACTTAATCATATTCAACAGTTCCAATGGCTTTTGCAATGAGACTATTGCATAAAAGGTTAAAGTTCATATCAATATATTGATTGCATTCACTGCTTCTCAAAGATTACTACAGCACACCACATGGATGAACAGAGTATCAATCATAACAACATTAAACTAGGCATATGAAGACCCCTGTTGTTTTCCTTGCCAATAACAGTGAGAAAGACATATTCCAGATCATTGTGGTACCATAAGGAGCTGCTGATTGTAATCATGCTGCCTTTAGTTGGCCTGGACAAGTCACAACTATTTTTACTTAGTTTTCATTGCCAAGCTTAAAAATTAGTCAGAAGCCAAGAAGTATCCATAAAAGTTGCTTTTACTATATCTGCGTTCAAGTGAATGTGACAACCCACAGAATTTTATTGCCTTAAAAAATAGCGTGATCAGTGTTTTACCCATCACTTACTCATCAGTTCCTCCAAAGAGATGCTGGTGATGTAACAAATGTAAATATAGATGAGTGAAGCCACTTAATTTTTCCAGCTCATCCTTCAAAAAAGTTCTATACTTCCTCACTGATTGCAAAGCTTTCGCACCTGTTATCTGATCCAGAAGGGCCAATCTAGACTTTGTGCATTTTGAATTATATTTTGTTAACTTATTTGCAGTAATATATTGTTTTATGTGCCGGATGTGATATATATTTTGTGGGTGCACTGTTGTGGGTACATTGTTTCATTTGGTTGTAGATACATAGAGTCTGCTGACAATAAACTTGAACTTGATCTACTCTTATGCCTCTGCCATCTTGTCTTGTAACCATAATTTAGGTCAGAACAGTAACAAAAATGACCATCTCTTTTCTGCTTGGAATCAAGTGCTCTCTCATTGTGTCATATCTGCAGAAACTCAGGTAAGAAATCTATCATAGAGTCATAGTAATAGTCATAGAAATGTACAACACAGAAATAGGCCCTTTAGCCCATCCAGCCTATACTTAAACTGCTTAGTTTCATTGACCTGCACCCAAGACCATAGTCCTTCATACCTCTACCATCCATGTACCTAGCCAAACTTCTTTTAAACATTGAAATCGAGCTCACATGTACAAATGTTTGTACCATTTGTGCTGGCAGCTCATTCCACACTCTCATAATTGTCTGTTAAAAAAAATCCTCTCATATTCCCCTTAAATTTTTCTCCTTTTACCCATAATCCATGACCTCTAGTTGTAGTCCCACCTAACTTCAGTGGAAAAAAACTGTTTACATTGACCTATCTATACCACTCATAATTTTGTATAGCTATATGAAATCTCCCCTCAGTCTTCTACGTTCCAAGGAATGAAGTCTTAACCTATTCAATCCTTCATTGTAACTCGGGTCCTTCAGTCCTCGGAACTTCTTTAAATTTTCCCTACACTCTTTCAACCTTATTTACATTTTTCCGGTAGGCTGGTGACCAAATCTGCACACAATACTCTAAATTAGGCCTTACCAATGTCTTGCACAACTTCAACATAATGTCTCATCTCCTGTATTCAGTCCTTTGATTTATGAAGGCCAATATGCCAAAAGCTTTCTTTACGACCCAATCTACCTGTGCTGCTACTTTCAATGAGTTATGGACCTGTATTTACAGATCCCTTTGTTCTACTTGACTCATTGATGCTCTACCTTTCATTGTGTAAGAACTACTTTGGTTGGTCCTACGGCAGTGCAACACCTCTTACTTGTCTGCATTAAATTCCATCTGCCATTTTTCAGCCCATTTTTCCAGCTGGTCCAGAACCCACTGTAAGCTCTGATAATCTTCCTCAGTGCCCAACCTTAATATTGGTGTCATCCGCAAATTTGCTGATGTGGTTAACCACATTATCATCCAGCTCATTGATGTAGATGAGAAACAACAATGGACCCAGCACCAATCCCTATGGCACTCCACCAGTTGGAGAGGCAGGCATCTACTTCCACTCTCTGGCTTCTTCCACAAACCCAATATCTAATCCAATTTGCTACCTCATCCTGTACAGCAAGCTATTGAACTTCTTGATCTCCCTCCTATGTAGGACCTTGTCAAATACATGTAGCAAATACCTACTGCCTTGCCTTCATCAACTTCCCTGGTAACTTCCACAAAATACTCTATAAGATTGGTTAGGAATGACCTACTACACACAAAGCCATGCTGACTATCCTTAATCAGTCCCCGTCTATCCAAATATTCACATATCTGATCCTTTAGAATACCTTCCAATAACTTTCCCACTACTGATGTCAGACTCCCCAGCCTATATTTTCCTGGTTTATTTTTAGAATCTCTCTTAAACAGTGGAGCATCATTCACGGAGCTTCAATCCTCACCTGTTGTTAAGGATGATTAAAATATCTTCGCTAAGGCACCTGCAGTTTCTGTACTTGCCTTCCACAGGGTCCAAGGGAACACCTTGTGAGGTCCTGGGGATTTATCCACCCTAACATTCTTCAATACAACAAATCCTTCCTCCTCTGCAATTTGTAGAGGGTCCATGACCTCACTGCTTTGCCGCACAAATAGTATTTTTGATTGCTAGTGGGAGGACTTATATCAGTTGAAAGTTGATTGGATACTTCAAGTCTTTTCAGTTTCCAGAATCAAAGGAGCATGGAATGATGCTGTTTATTGAGCAACATTCCTTTCTGTGTGATGCAGATTAGCTTGGAAGCATCTGGCCCTGGGTCCAGCAGTTGGGAAGCTGAATGAAATACACCTCCCCCCAAAAAAAAACTCCTCTACAATACCCGCATAAGCAGCCTTCTCCTGCACTGCCCTCACCCCTCATCAACTTCGCTGTTCCTTCTGATCCCTGTTATTCTAGATCCTAATCCTAATCTCATAACCATGGTCCTTGTCCCTTTTCCCGTAAAGGTAACCGCTCCAATCACAAACTACAGACAGGGACTTCTGCCTCTCCAGCATGCCCCCAAGACATCAGCTGGTGAATTTCACCCCCCCCCCCCCCACCAACTCAATTGTGCAATTTCCTCTCTTTATGCTGACTGATGACATCCCAAACTCCTACAATACCGTCTGGCCACTGTTTCTTTTCCAATGTTCATGAATCCAACCCATTTGCAAGCAGTGGAGACGTGGCGTAACTGAAAAGAAATGTGCAAGTATTTTTTAAAACAACTTTTTGAGATTACTTTCAGATTTTGATTGTCTTCATTAAAACTAATTTCTGCACTTTAATATTAAATAGCAGAACTTGAATCAATGGCTTCATCGGAATGATTTGGCATACGTATTATGCTGAGTTGATAACAGTGGCCTTTCAATTTGGATTTAATCCAACTCAGTATGACTCCCTATTAAAAATTTCAGTTTATGTTGTCAGGATTGAATATATTTTATTTATATTTGACATTAACTGGCATAACAACAGGGTGTAGCCAGAGGCGACTGTAATCAGCAAGGATGTCTCATGAATTTGATAATAGGCTGGTATCCAATCAAATTACATTTTTATTTTATAACACCAAATGGTCTTATATGAACAATGGGAGCCTATTTACTTCATGTACAATGTATGATAGAAGCAAAGCTATTCTTTTTAAGCTGGTTTATGATTTCAGCACATATTTGTGTCATATTTGACACTCAAAAAACCTGAAAATAGGAGCAGGGGAAGGTATCAAGCCCTTTAAGCCCACCCCACCATTTAGTAGGATTGTGTGCTGATCTATACTGGCTTGAACTCTGCTTCTGTGCTCTTTCTCTACTCCTTAATCTATCAAATATTTATCTCTTTAAATACTTCTAATGATCCAATTTCCACCACCCACCAAGGCAGAGGACCCCAGTGATTCACCACCGTCTGCAAGAAGAAATTTCCATGTTTGAATTGACACCTAGCCCATCCAGTTTTTGAATAAGTTCACCCCTAATTCCTCTGAGCTTCAACTGATGCCCAGGGCAGCAATGGCCAAAACCAGAGGATATCTGTTTAAAGTGAGTGGAAGGAACTTCAGGGGAGAATTTAGAGGCAAGTTTCTTTTCAGAGTGGTGGGTAGCTAGAAGATACCATCAGGGGTTGTGGTAAAGATCGATACAATAGGGACACTTAAGAGACTCTTAGACACATGAAACATAAGAAAAATGGAGAGTTATGGGCTGTGTAGGAGGTTATATAGGTTGCTACAACATTAGGGACTGAAGGGTTTGCCCTGTACTGTTATATCTATGTTGTAAGTTTAATACGGGTACAAACTATTGAGAGTCTCTTGGATGGACAATCCTCTCATTCTAGGAATCAGCCTGGTGAATCTTCTTTGTTCTGCCTCCAATATATTTTTCAGGACCAAAACTGTACGCAGGCTTCACCAGCTGCAGGAAAATCTATCAAACTCCAGCCCCTTTGCAATGAAGGCCAACAATCCTATTTGCCTTCTTAACTAGTTGCTGGGGCTGCATGTTAGCTTTTTCTGATTCATTTATTAGAACACCTACAGTCCCCTGTATGTGAGAGTTTATCAAATGCCTTTTAAAAATCTAACTTGCTGCAACCACAGGTTCCCTTCCATCCACTCTTCCTGTTACATCCTTAAAGAAGTCAAGCAAATTTGTCACACATGATTACCTTCCATAAAACCACATTGACCAGGTTTCATTATGTAACGCTTTCATTAATAATTATCTGTTTCCCCTTGATTATTAACATCAGCATCTTGCCATTATTAACTGCTAAGCTAACTGTCCTCTCATTCCCTGCATTCTGGCTTTTTCTTTTATTTTGAACCAGGATATCAAATAGGCTGAATTCCAGTCTATTGGTGCCCTCTCAGTGTTTAATGAGTGATGACAAATTTCAACCAATATGTTCACAATGCCTAGATCTACTTCCTTTAATATGCCTGCATGAAATCCTTAAGGTTCTAGCTACTTCTCCACCTTTATTCTTGGAAATTAGGAATATAGTTGGTTTTACCTTTCTACCATGTTGAATTCCTTAGGGATATTAGCAATACCTTCATTGGTGAAGACAGATACAAACAAAAATATTCAAAATATCTGCCTTATCTTTGTTTTCTACTATTAAGTAAACATCCTTGTTCTGCAAAGGCTCCACATTTAACTCTTTCTGTTTCTTCAAGGTACATTTATTATCAAACTATGTATGTCGTATACAACTCTGAGATTCACCCTCCCACAGACAGCCATGAAACAAAGTAAGCCATGGAACTTGTTCAAAGAAAAGCACAAAACCCACAATGTGCAAAAAAAAGAACAAATTGCGCAAAAGGCAATAAAAAGAGTGAAAAACACTGAATATAAAACATCAGACCACAAAGTCATCAAAACAGTCCAAGAAAATTCAGTCTCAGCCCAGTTCAGTTCCATCTAGTGCCCTGTCGTTTGCCAACTGCAGGCCGCGGAGACATACACATTTATTGCTTGCTTTCTTTAACAATATACAAGTTTTTTTTCTCAAAGAATAGTTTTCTGTCTTCTCATGAGCCTTTTAGTCTTCTACTGCTGGATTCTATAAACTTCTCAACCTTGTAGTCTATTTCTTGCCCTTGCCATTTTGTTTCATCCAATCGATCTGTAGCTTAAAACCTTCCATGATATTTGCAACTCCCTTCAAACATACCTTTGACATTTCCCCATATACAGTATGCTCGTACCTACTGAGAGATCACATTTTGTGGGTCAATAGACATTTCAAGTGGTTACCCTCGGGCAAGGGTACCCCTCAATCAGTGTCACACAAAGCCATAGGAGCAGGTAGTGCATATCTCACGTCCTGGCTATGTGACCACTGACGCTAAGAAGACAATCTCTGAAGATGTATTGATAATGGCTGAGGTCGCCCATCTTGTAAAGACACTGCCCAGAAGAAGGCAATGGCAAACCACTTCTGTAGAAAAAAATAGCCAGGAACAATTCATGACCATGGACCATGATTACCCATGTCATACAATATGGCACGTAATGATGATGATAGACTATTCCCACCAATGTCCCTCTTCCTCTGCTATTCACATTTTCTACTCTGAACATCTCTAGATCCTCATGACCTATTATTGTCTGCTTCCTAGTCTGATCAAAAATGCCATCTCAGCTCCTTTCTCTTTGGACTGTCTTTTTCAGAATGCCGTATATACTGGAATATTAAGCATCAAGTCCTGCAACTATGTTTCTCTGATGGCTATTACATATTCCTCCTATCTTGTTATCAGTGCCTTATTGATCATATTGCAAATGTTACACATGTTCAAATAAAGAACATTAGAAGGTTAAGAACTTCAAGTTTCTCGGAGTCAACATCACCAACAGCTTGATCTGGTTTAATCACAGCCGAGAAAGCTGCTTTACTTCCCATGGACAGTAATGAAATTTGGCATTCCCCAATTGACTTTCACCAATTTTTATCAATGCACCAAAGAAAACATCCTATCCAGATGCATCATTGCTTCTAATTGCGCTTGCTGTGCCCGCAAGACACATTCAGCACATCGTGGAAACTAGTTTCTCTCCATGATGTTGGTCTACACTTCTCACTGCCTTGAGAAAGTAACCAGCATAATCAAAGATCCCACCCACTCTGGACATTCTCTTTTCTTCCCCTTACAATAAAGCAGAAGATACAAGAGCCTGAAAGCATATACCACTAGGCTAAAGGGAGTTTCTATACCACTGTTATAAGACTACCGAATACTTCCCTAGTATGATATAAAATTGATCCTTGATCTCACACTCTACTTTGTAACCTTGACAATCTTGTCTATTGGTACTGCACTTTCTCTGTAACAGTAACACTTCTGTACTGTTATTGTTTTACCTCAATGCACTGTGTAATGAATTGATCTGTATGAATTGTTTGCAAGTCAAGTCTTTCACTGCACCTTGTGACAATAATAAACCAATTAGCCTTTGTTTTTTATTGTTCTATTGTGATGGAAAGCACTTAGCAAAGGCACTCAATACATGTGTACACACACACACACCTCCCCCCACCCCCCTTGACATTTTGTTGTTTTCGTGGCGAGTGTGGGCACTTCCATGTCCTCCCTGGTATATTCCCATAATGGGTCCTAAAGGATTCATGGTGCCTTTCCTACTTTACATGGTGGAATATTCCATTTCTTTAGTAATGGTGATGATTAATTGTGTGTGTGTTGTTTGTATACTCTATTTAATGGGGATACTTCTGTTTACTTTGTAATATGATTGTAGCTACATTTTGGTTTTCATCATATTTTAATTCATATGTAGCCTTAATCTAACTTTGTGGATCATTACAAATTGTATGTCCTGGTGCCTAAAGAAATGGGGGATGGAGAGAGGGGGGAGAGAGAGGGGGGAGAGAGAGGGGGAGAGAGAGAGGGAGAGAGAGAGAGGGGGAAGAGGGGGGAGAGGGGGGAGAGAGAGGGGAGAGAGGGGGAGAGTAGGAGAGGGGAGAAGGGGAGGGAGAGGGGGAGAGGGAGTCACACTGGAAACAGTATGGAGCTATTTATTGTTTACTGGTAAATATCTTTTTGCAAATACTGGCAGCATTATTTTTGTAAGTTTGATTTTTGACACACTTAATAAACACCCTTGCATAAAAGTGCAAAGCAGCTCCAGCCATTTTTTCATTGGCCAAAACTCATGTACGTAGCACATCTACCACTCAGGGTTACTTTGTTTTGCATGTTATTATTGATATCTTTTAGCCTGGTCTTGACACAATGTCTTCATTATCCTGAGCCAGATATCTTTCATCCCCTCCTGATTTATTAAACCTTCCATTCTTAGAGCCCTGCCCCCTCCTACTTTAAGGCCACATGTGTAGCCTTTGTTCTGTAATTCAGCACAGCTCAGGTGAGCCCACCCAGTGGAGCAACTCAACTCTCTCCTCCCCGTCACTGGAGCTAGAGTCCCATTCATCCCACTGCACCCATATTTGAGCCAAGCATTTAATTCTGTAATCCTTTTTACCTTCTGCCAATTTATACATATCTCAGGTAATATTCCAGAAATTATCACCCTTGTGGTTCTGCTTTGTAATTTTGCTCTGAGCTACTTATAACTCTTCTTCCTAATCCTAACAAAATTGTTAGTAACTACATGAACTGCAGCCATTGGATCCTTGCTTTACCTTCCTGAGACCTAGCTTTAAATACTATTAGTTACACCCGTACTTCTGTTTGTTAATGTAAATATGAAATCAGCCAATCATGCAGCAATAACTCAATGCATAAAAGCAAGCAGACATGGTCAAGAGACTTGGTTGTTGGTCAGACCAAACATCAGAATGGGGAGGAAATGTGGTTTTTGTGACTTTGACCATGGAGTGATTGTTGGTTCCAGAAGAGGTGGTCTGAATATCTCAGAAACTGCTGATCCCCTGAGATTTTGACGTGTAAAAGTCTCTAGAGTTTACAGAGAGTGGTGTGTAAAAAATAAAATAAAAAAAAAACATCCATTGAGCAGATGTTTTGTGAGTGAAAACACTTTGTTAATGAGAGAGGTCAGAGGAGAATGGCCTGACTGGTTCAAGCTGACAGGAAGGCAACAGTAACTCAAATAACCACACGTTACAACAGTGGTGTGTAGAAGAGCATCTGTGAATGCACAACACATCGAAACTTGAAGTGGATGGTGGACAGCAGCAGAAAACCATGAAGATACGCTTAGAGGCCACTTTATTAGGTACAAGAGGTTCCTAATAATGTGGCCACAGTGCATATCAGCAAGATATTCTATGGTCTAAGATAGTATTTAAAAAACTTTTACGCACATAACAGCTAGAATGCTTTGTGAGCTACTCTTGTGTTTAAAGTTTCTATTTTGATTTATTTTTAACCTCATTGCATCTGTTATTTTCATGTATACACTGCACTGTTGATCAAGATGTTATTGCATGTGTGTTCTACAGTGCTAACAATACAATACAGTACATTCAGATTGATACTTCTGTGCTATAAATATTTTGCGATTCCAGACCTATTCTTCAAACTTCATGCTTATTCTTCATATGGAAATGTATGAATTCCTTCCCACTGCTGCCTGTAAGGAGTTTGTACATTCTCCCCAAGACCCTCGTGCTCCGGTTTCCTCCCACATTTCAAAGGTGTACAGGTTAGTGGTTTAATTGTTTACTTGGGTGAAATTGGGCACCGTGGGCTCGTTGGGCCAGAAGGGCCTGTTACTATGCTGGATTTTTAAATAAATAAACAAACAAACAAATAAACCATTGCTAGCCTTTATTGAACACATATGCGTCAAACAAGACGCCAATAGAATAGTGACTGGATCAGCTATAACAAAAAATGCGATTTAGATAGTAGGCATCACTTTTGAAAATGTTCATGATGATCCAAAATTATACATGAATGTTAATAGTTTTATATTATTTGGTGGATGTGTAACGATAAATAGGATTTCATTCATTTTTAACACCAAGGGACACCATGTGTACTGAAGGAAACTGCCCATAGGCTTTATAGACCCAGCCATGAAATGCAATTCAAGGAGTAACAAGAGAATCCAAATTAAGAAACGTCTTATCTATAACCAGGGAAAACAATATCCAGTTTAAAAAGGGATCATCCCTTTAATGACTTCTGATAAAATGAATCTGCTCTGAATGGAATAAAGTCTTTCTTCCTTCTGATGAATTGTTTGGATCTTTCACGTATAAATGTAGCCCCATATGTTTCCATTATTAGCCCCATCTATGTTGTTAGACAATAGAATTACTGAATTCACTTTAGAAATTTATGGATAATGCATTTCCTTTACAGTTGATTTATAATGCAGTAAATGCTTTCTCAGAATATTTCACTTCTTTGTTTCAAATTTCAAGTCATAAGAAACTACATAGTAATTTTATGTATTGCACTGTACTAATGTTCCAAAAAAATCTGACAAATTTAATTACATATATGAGTGATGATAAACCTGATTCTGATATGGGTCTCTATTGTGGGCTCAGAGTGGGAAGAGGCCGGGGAAAGGGGAATCGTGGTTGGGAAAGTGGGGGGGGGGGGGAGGAAGTACTAGAGGGGCAATTTGTAATGACCAATAAACCAATTGTTTTGAGGACATGAGTTGAGAGTTAGGGGGCAAAAGTTTAAGGGTAACACGAGGGGGAATTTCTTTACTCAGAGAGTGGTAGCTGTGTGGAGCGAGCTTCCAGTAGAAGTGGTAGAGGCAGGTTCGGTATTGTCATTTAAAGTAAAATTGGATAGGTATATGGACAGGAAAGAAATGGAGGGTTATGGGCTGAGTGCGGGCCAGTGGGACCAGGTGAGAGTAAGCGTTCGGCATGGACTAGAAGGGCCGAGATGGCATGTTTCCGTGCTGTAATTGTTATATGGTTATATGGAATCAAGTGACCTTGCCTGGTGTCTCAGGGCTGGGTGTGTCTGCACACACATCACCTCACAGCCCCTGGCACTCCTTCTCTGCCACCTGTCACACACACCTCCCACAGAGCTCCACTCTTGTCATTCCCAACATCCTTTATTTCTGTCAGATTTACAAACTCATTCTCTGCACCATGTTGATAAATACAGTACTGTGCAACAACGTTCCCTCTAATTTAGAATGAGAAGCATAAGTTACATGCTATGGGAAAAGTGACCTGAATCGCTCAATTTCAACGCAGCTCTATAGGCAAGAATTGCATACCTAGTTTTTCTTTTTTTTTCCAAGAAGGAGAGATTTTGTGGTAGTTAGTACTGTTATTCCTATGACACTCAGTTAGCCACTCCCACATGGGAGGAGGTCACATACTGTACAAGCTGAGTTCATCCTGCATGATGGCATCCTGGTATTTTCTGCACTAGTCCTCAATAACAAACACAACTAGAACGGCCGAAGGGCAGGTTAATGAGACTAGGCAGATTTATAGTTCGTTTCCCGCAATCTGTTCATAATCTGATAGTTGTGAATACACTCCCTTGTTGTTTTTGGCAAGCCATGCCTCCACACTTCAGCAGATTAATTTCAGTAAAAGAAACATATACTGTACAAAAGAAGGATTTGGAATACTGGGACTGGACTAACACTTGAGATTGACTGCTAATTTAATAATCCTTTGTTGCTTGGTTATTGTACATACTTTCCAGACAGGAGGAAATGAAAGGAACAAGTCTTGGATAACAAGCAAACTGAGGTTGTTATGCGATATAATTACACAAAGACAGTGAGAGAATGGATTTGAATATTAAATAGATAAAATGTTGTATATTTTGTCATGGACATCCAGTTTAGGGTCAACTGCAATAAACTAGGAACATTGCTTCCATCACCAACATATCCAATTGTCAGGAAAAAAACCCAAATGTAGCCAGAGATAAAATAAAGTTTAACTAAAGATTTACAAGAAAGTTAGATCCAAATGTGAAGTGATGAATCGAAGGTGTGACATTTGGCGTGGTAAAGAAATTTAAATGAGCAAGGCATTAAATATTACTATATTCCATCTGATCTTGCCAGGCAATTAAAAATAAAGTCTTATACATTATATGTTGTTCTGATCATTTCCTCCTCCTCCAGTGACAACAAGCTGTTTCAATGATCCAGAACTGGAAAGGTTGCTGATGTTAACTCATTACAATGACAGCTCGATGGAAACAAACCTATCAAATAGGTCATTGGAAAAAACTTCTTACATCCAGAGAGCTGACATGTTGAGTCTGTTTTTTTTTTAAACAGAAACATGGCACTTAAAGTGCAGTATCAAACAAGATCATTAGGCTTATCTTTCCAGAGATTGCATATAATCCATTTTATCGTGGACTGCACTCAAACTCACTCCCCCATGGATGGTCCCAAGCTTGGCTGTGAAAAGAGGAGGGTTATGCATGGGGCTAGCCACCCCATCCTGTAAAAGCCCAGTGCTACAGAAAAACACCCCTGAGAGAGGAAGGATACACCAAGAAGATAAACCTGGGGACAACTAGAAAGACTGGCCCAGGAAAGAGGACTCCTGCAAGCTACTATCAGCAGCCTTTGCCCCAGTAACGGTGATGGGCTTAAGAAGAAGTACTCAATTACTAATTTCCCACATGAATATTCACTCACAGTTAAAAGTAGATTCAGGTAGCCATGTTTAATCTTACATCTGCACCAATCAACCTCACTTAGCTGGTTCGGCACAATATTGTGGGCTGAAGGGCCTGTTCCTGTGCTGAACTGCTCATGTTCTAAGTTCTTTCTTGTGTATTGTGAACAAGTCAGAACTAAAATTGCTCCGTCGACACAAGAAAGCTTTGCACTTATAAACATGAGGAACTCTGCAAATGCTGGAAATCGAAAACAACACACACAAAATGCTGGAGGAACTCAGCAAGTCAAGCAGCATTTATGGAAATGAATAGATAGTCAACATTTCAGACTGAGGCCCTTCTTCAGGAATAATTTTTACATATCTTACATCTGTACCAATCAAAATCACTTATTTTCCCATTTTCATTAATCACTGGAGATAAGCTTCCTGGGGTAAAAGTTTATTTATTGCCGTCTCTCTTTGGAAATGCGTTACACTGGAAGTACTTCCAATTTTCAACCCCAGCCGAATATTCCCCTTTAAGACGAAAGGCTTGTTTACAATTGCATTTAGCCTGCGGCTGACATACACACAACACAGCACAGCCCTAGGAATGAAATGCAACACAAATCACGATGATACATCTGCTGGCATTTCTAATTATTTAGTTCACTGCTGCTGTCACCCCCTAATAAATAGTCATCTTTTCCTTAAGAAATGTGAGATTAGATGCTGACTGTACATCAAAATGGAGTGAATTGTTTAAAATTGCCCTCCATATGAATGCCGGGTTTTTGTAATTTGTATTACTCTATGTACTGTGGATATAGATTACCATTAGCTCCAGTCAGGATCAAATTAATGCCTGTGGCTGAAATTTGTCAAGGCAAAGGCAGGTATGTGTGAGCCGCACTATGATACATTTCTCCCAGGTGGTGAAATTGCTGCTACTGGCACATGATTGAAAATTGACAAAATCCCCTGGTTAGAGATGCCCATCACGTTCTACTGTACTGGAGCACCTTGTCCCATAATACAAATTGTGGGTCCACATGATGCATTTTCTAAAAAAAAAATCTATCGAACACGCAAAGATAGCTTTCAATTTATCACTAAAGGTTAAAATTATAATATAAATATTTGAATAAACCTATTTAATATTTTTTCTTAAATCTACAACAAGATGAAAGTTTTTAAATAAGATTCACTGAGGCTTAACTTGAATAGGTTTGGTTAGTTTTGTCAAAATAATAAAACATAGTACAGGCTGTTTAAAGGGGTAATCTTCTAAAGGTCATTACTTATGGAACAATTCAAGAGATTCTTGAACGTTTTTATAATATAGAGCAGATTTTACGTACAACCAATTCAAAACATCCTTCTCATACAGATTGCTGATCTTGTAAAATTTAAAAACACTCACAAAATGCTGGAGGAACTTAGCAGGTCAGGCAGCATCTATGAAGGGGAAAACACAGTCAACATTTTGGGCTGAGCCCTTTCATCAGGACAATTTAATTTAATGTAAAATTTAATATGCATTTAACGGTGCAACCTTCATTAAACCTGGATTATAGGGACAGAATTATAACCAATCTTTCAAAGTATTAGTTGAAAAATGATAATACTGCTTTTCTTTTAATTTTGTATAGAAATAAAAGTTCATTGCATTGTTCCAGCTTTCTCACCCAGGCTCAGACATTTACTGTGGTCCAGTTCTATGGATATCCAAACACTGCTGATTTGTGGAACGAACTGCCAGAAGGCCATCTCTCTTTAACATTTTCACATCAATATTTTCTCGTAAATGTCAGATGATCAAGATTACTAACGGAAACAGTTAGTTCAAGATTTAAATTAAAACACTTAGAACTCACGGGATATTACCAAGAAATCTTTCACAGTTTAGCAATCAAACCTGTAAATATGCTAGACAGTGGTTCTCTTTTTTTACAGGACAATTTGCTTACAAACTGATGCACCTAGTGAGAATCTCCATGTTATAATATTAGCTGGAGTTCTTCTGAATCTCATTGAAATGTGGACATCATCTGCCATCTATCCTCCCTTGCACTGAGGCTGTTGCTGGACCATGTGGAAATTAGATCATGTCCATGCCTAACAACCTGAGGATGGTAGGGTTGGGCAGCTAAGACCCACCATCACTACTGTACTTAGTGACTTGGTTGTAAATTTCAAAGTTAAAAGTAAATTTATTATCGAAGTATGTATGTGCCACCATTTACTACCCTGAGATTCATTTTCTTGTAGGAATTTGCAGTAGAACAAAGAAATTCAATAGAATCAGTGGAAAAACTACACCCAGAGACTGAGAAGCAAATAATGTACAAAAGAAGACAAATTGTACTAACACACAAAAAAAATGAGAACATTAGTTGTAGAATCCTTGAAAGTGAGTCCTACTTTGGTTTAGTGATCAGTTCAGTGTTGAGGTGAGTGAAGTTATCCACACTGGTTCAGGAACCTGATGGTTGAAGTTGAATAACTGCTCCTGAACCTTCTGATGTGGGACCCAAGGCTCCTGTGCTTCCTTTCTGATGGCAACAGCAAAGAATGCATGGTCTGGATAGTGAGGGGGGGGGGGGGGTGGTGTGCTTTGATGACAGATGCATCTTTCTTGTAGCAGCACTCCTTGTAGATATGGGATCAGAGATAAATGTATTTGTATAGACAGGGACTGATTAGGTATAGTCAACATGGCATTGTGTGTGGTAGGTTGTGTCTAACCAATCTTATGAAGTTTTTTTTTGAGGAAGTTACCAGGAAAGTTGATGAAGGCAAGGCAGCAGATGTTGCCTACATGGATGTTGCAAGGTCTTTGACAAGGTCCTGCATGGGAGGTTGGTCAAGAAGGTTCAGTTGCTTGGCATTCAAGATGAGACAGTAAGTTGGATCAGTCATTGGCTTTGCAGAAGAAGCCAAAGAATGGCAGTAGATAGCTGTCTCTCTGGCTGGAAGCCTGTAACTAGTGGTGTGCTGTAGGGCCCATTGTTAATTGTCATCTACAACAATGATCTGGTTGATGGTATAGTAAAGTAAATCAGCAATGTTTTCGGATGACACTGAAACTGAGGCATAGTAGACAGTGAAGAAGGCCATCATGGCTTGCAGAGGGATCTGCATCAGCTGGAAAAATGGGCTGAAAAAATGCCAGATGGAATTTAATGCAGACAAGTATGAAGTGTTGCACTTTTGGAGGACAAATCCGGGTAGGACTTATATGGTAAGCGGAAGGGCACTGTGCAGTGCTGTAGAACAGGTGAATTTGAGAATACAGATCCATAATTCCTTGAAAATGACATTACAGATAGGAAGGGTTTTAAAGAGAGCTATTGGCACATTGGCCTTCATAAATTAAAGTACTGAGTGCAAGACAACACACACAAAATACTGGAGGAACTCAGCAGGCCAGGCAGCATCAATGGAAAAGAGTAAACAGTCGTGATTTGGGCTGAGACCCGTCTTCAGGACTGGGAAAAAAGACAAGAGCTCAGAGCAAGAAGGTGTGGGGGGAGGGGAGGAAGAAGTACAAGGCGATAGGCGAAACTGGGAGAGGGGGAGGGGTGAAGTAAAGAGCTGGAAAGTGATTGGTGAAAGAGGTAAAGGGCTGGAGAAGGTGGAATCTGAAAGAAGAGGACAGAAGGCCATGGAAGAAAGGGAAGTTTGGAGAAGCACCAGAGGGAGGTGATGGGCAGATAAGGAGATGAAGTGAGAGAGGGAAGTGGGAATGGAGAATAGGCGAGGAGGGGGTGCAATTACCAAAAGTTCGAGAAATCGATATTCATCCCATCAGGTTGGAGGCTACTTCGACCTAATATAAAGTGTTGTTCCTCCAACCGGAGTGTAGCCTCATCTTGGCAGTAGAGGCGGCCATGGACTGACATGTCAGAATGGGAATGGGACTGGCATGTCGGAATGGGAATTGAGTACGGGAGTTGAGATGTTATGCTGAAGTTGTATAAGATGATGAAGCTTAATTTGGAGTATTGTTTGCACTTCTGGTCACCAGCCTACAGGAAATTTATTTAATAACAAAATTTTCAAGGACATTTTCAGGATTTGAGGACCTCATTTGTAGGGCAAGATTAAATACTGTAGGGTTTTATTCCCTAGGGTGTAAGAGAATGAGGAGAGATTTGATAGTGGTATACAAAATTATGAGGAAGATATAGATAGGGTAAAAGCAAGCAGGGTTTTTGCACTGAGGCTGGGTGAGACTAGAACTAAAGGTTACAGTTAAGGATGGAAGGGGTTATGTTTAAGGGGACCATGAGGGGAACCTCTTCACTCAGAGGATGCTGAGTATAGAACGAGCTGCTGGCAGAAGTAGTGGATGCGGGCTAGATTTCACCATTTAAGAGAAGTTTGGATAAGTATGTGGATAAAGCATAGGGAAGGCTATGGTTTGGGTGCAGGTTGATGGGACTAAGCAGGTTAATAGTTCAGCATGGACTAGATGGGTTGAAAGGCCTGTTTCTGTGCTGTAGAGTTCTATGACTCTATAACTTTGTGCACTCAATGGTGATTGGGAATTAGAAGTTCAATCATTTTTGCATATTTTATTCTTTTTATTTAGTTGCATCCATAAAACTTGACATCACATAAAATTTCATATAAACCACGTGGCAGAAAGGCATTATATTGCAGGTGACATTGAGATGTGTCAATCAATCATAAGGATGCGCTTGGAAAAGTCAAGAATAGAAAGGCTTCTCATAATAGGGACTGTGAGATACAAAGCTCACCACATTTTCAGACTGCATGCAGATTATAGTCCCATGGATGAGTAAGAATTCTGAATTTGAACTGAAGTGATTGATTCTGCGTTAGTTTTATCTCTACACTCAAAATCAACCACTGTATCACATAACTGCAAGATCAGAAATTTTCACATCAATAATATTTTACTCAACACCCGAAAATGGTCTTTTTCATGTAAATAAATATTCACGTTAATGGTAAGCTGTTTAATGTAATGATAATTGCAGTGAATGGTATGTAAACTTTTGGCAGTAAATACATTTCATGCTCAATGAACAATTTGCAAATAGCACTAAAATTATTTTACTGCAGAAATCTAGAGTTTCATCGTAATTATAGACTTGCTTCCTGAAATATGTTGACCGGTTCTGCAGCGGTCTGGACTAAAGTACCAAACAATTTATTGCCCTTCATTGGAGTGCTCGTTATTTCATTGAATTTCTGCCTGATTTGAACAAATGTGGTAAATAATTATGAAGTTTGAACAGCATTTGCAGGATTACAAAACATTTGCAGCATATAAAGGAAGCTCTTAGGCCAATCCGCATCTAGGTAGGCTCCTTCTTTGTTTAATTTACATCTATACCTCCTCCCTTCTCATTATTTAGCCTCCCACTGGTACTATGTGCTTATTCATTGCATAGACCATTCCCTGTTCTAATAGGACACACAAAATGCTGGAGGATCTCAGCAGACCAGGCAACATCTATGGAGAAGAGTAAACAGTTGATGTTTTGGGCTGCGTCCGTCCTGATGAAGGGTCTCAGTCCGAAACGTCGACTGTTTACTCTTTTCCATAGATTCTGCCTGTCCTGCTGAGTTCCTCCAGCATTCTGCGTGTGTTGCTTTGTATTTCCAGCATCTGCAGATTTTCTCTTGTTTGCCATATTCTAATATGTACAGAGTACACAGTGCATAGAATCAGCATATGCCAGCAAACAAAACTAACAAGTTGATTATAAGTAATACAGAATCGCTGCAGACTGAAGCTAAGAATGAATATTGATGGCCCAGGGTTATGCTCTCACAAGTCTCTGGATTCCATCCAATAAAAAATAATGCAAGGACCAAAACCAAGGAGGATGATTCATCATTCAGAAGGACTTGTGACTTTCATTTTGAAAGAGTGGCCACAGGTACAGATTTTAAATGAGCAGCAGCTTAATATTATCGGCTTAGTAATAAACTTAGAACACAAAAAAACATGCATCATTCTCTGAGATGTTATGACAAACACAACGCCTTTGAATATTGAGAGAGATTTTTAAAATTTTTTTTTATAAAACCCCGTTACTTTTCAGCACTTAGATATGTAAACTTCACTGCTTATGCTCATAGCCGCTTTATAGAAAGCATCCAACTTTTGACCTAAGCTACATGCTACTTGGAGCTTCTTATAAGTATATACATATATATATATATATATATATATATATACACACACACACACACACAGTGCTTGAATAGTTACTAAAATTAAAAAGTCCAGATCAGTGGTAAAATCACTCAGTAGATTATGAACAACTTACACAAAATGCTGGAGAAACTCGGCAGAATAAGCAGCATGGAGAGGAACAAACAACTGACATTTCAGGCTGAGTCCCTTTAACAGGTCCTGATCAGTGTCCCTTGATTTTAGTCTTGATCAGCATCTCTTTTGTCCATAACACTATGAAATCATGATTATGGAAGCCAACATCCAACAAAAGCTGTTAAAGTATGGACAATGTTGTGGCCTTTAAACACTTCCCGCATGTCAGATGTAGACTTGCCCGATAACAATCATTCCTCATCTGCTCTCTCAATTCAATGGTTTAATGGTTCCATTTAACATCTGAGAATGTATACAATATACAACCTGAAATTCTTACTCTTTGCAGATATCCATGAAACAGAAGAGAAGCCCAAAGAATGATTGACAGAAAAATGTTAGAACTCTAAATCCCTCTACATAAAGCTGTTGTAAGTAGCCTGTCAGAAAACCCTCCTGCATGCAGCTAACAAATTTTGTCGCATCTAAGCCCCAAGCACTAAGGGAGTCCATATTAATGTTTGGGAAATTAAAGTCTCCAATTTAATCTACACTGTTGCTTTTACATCTTTCCATAATCTGCCAACATATCTGTGCCTCCGTCTGCTGCTGGCTATTGAGAGTCCTACAGTAGAATTTCATCATAGTGATTGCACCGTACTTGTGGATGAGTCCTCCAGGATGTCCTCTCAATGTGTCATCATGGCATTGTCAATGACCATCACTCTGCGGCTGGAGGCCTGCCACTGTCCAGGTGAAGCAAGGAGTCCCGACTGCTTCCCATCAGAAACTTCTTTATTTTGTGCAAATAAGTTCAGGCTGGGAGTTGGGCGAAGGGAGTGTAGCAGGTGAAAGGGTTGGAGCAAAGGGGTACTCCAGAAGTGATTCTGAATTGGGCCCCAGTCAACGTTCCATATATCTGTCATTTTGATCAAATTATTAGGTTTAATTTATTTATGAAGTCACCCAAAGAACAAATTACTTTGTAAGAGAACTGCTTTAGGATGTGGATCTAAAGAACTTTGGTTTCAAAGTTATTGCAATTTGACTCCTACCCAGTACTTAAATCTTATCAATATAATTTAAAAATTGAAGATAGAGTTATTAATTCATTTAGTCCTCTTGTGACATCAGCAGTGTTTGGCTACCAATGAATGCATGCATTGAACTTCTTTGCCTTTGGGACAAGGGTAAGAATTGGCACACCCAACTCCCACATTTCCCTTTGTGTGTCTTTCTTCACTCTGAGACAACTTCCTCCATTATAAACTCTTCATTGAATGCATTGTTGAGCTGATTTATTTTCTATTAAAAACCAAAGACATAAAATTTCAAATGTAAAGATTTATTTACATGGTGCTTCAGAGGGGGCCTGTTTTTGTAAGCCTACCTAGACATAAACTGCAGTGAAGGAGATCAATTAGTCAAAAAAAATAGCATAATGGAAGCTAAGAATTTTTAATGTATATATGTCTATATGGATGAATGCATTAATTTATTTAGAGATATAGAATGTTAACATGCCTTTTTGTCAAAAAGAACCTCTACATCTTTGAAATGTGGAATAAACCCAGAGCACCAACAGGAAACCCACACTATGCTGGAGAGATATTGGTACCAACTCGTTACAGGTAGCAGCAGACCTGAACCCAGATCTAAGCGCTAGACTACCGTTCTCAGCCTACTCTACTACTTTGTTAATACTCATTAAACAATAACCTTACTGGGGTGTAAAAAAATAGTTACTTACTTGCCAGTGTAGTCATGGAGTATCAAAGAGTAGAGAAACAGGCCCTTTGGCTCAACTTGTCCATGCTGAGAAAGGTGCCTTGTAAATTGGTAACTGGTCACCTCAACAAGGTGCCTTCCTGACATTGTCCCATTTACTTCAAGTGATCTCACATTGTCTGCTCTCTCGATTGCCAAACAATATGGCGCATTTATGTAAATGTAGGGTAATTTCTACCACTTTCCAAAACTCGGAAGCTGTATTCAATTGTACTGGCAGAATCTATAATAAATATGTCAGAAATGTTTTCTATGCAGGTGTGACTGTTTGGAAATACAGCATGCAGACAGCTAACGAGAAATCAAAGTAAAAATGCTGATCTAAAAAGTAAATTTTTTCACCTCGTACTATGCATTAACATATCTCTTGCAAAGTATTTTTTTAAATTGACAATCCAGTGGTTGTAATGTGGTTAATGCTACAAAATGAATATTTACATCGAACTATCGAGAAAGCTTCTGAGAATGTACTCCTATTCCAAGTCGGTTTACAAGCTAGAAGAATTTTATCTATTCATTTATTGAGGTATGGTACAGAAAAGGGACTTCTGGCCCTTTGAGCTATGTGGCCCAGCAATCCCCTGATTTAACCCTAGCCTAATCACAGGACAATCTATAATGAGCAATAAACCTACCAATCAGTACATCTGTGGAATGTGGGAGGAAGCTGGAGCACTCGGAGAAAACCAATGTGGTCACGGGAAAAACATACAAACTCCTTGCAGGCAAGAGCAAGAAATGAGCTTGCATCACCTGTACTGTAAAGCATTGTGCTAACCGCTGCGCTACTATGCCACCCTGTGTATATCACTGCGCTACAATGTCTATATTTTAAACATAGATAATATGATGGCAATGTACATTCACACATTGTCTATGCCAAGCTTTTAATTGCCCCTCACTGTGAATGAGTGGGTAGAATCTCGGGGGAGCTGATGAAAATATAGGGAGAATAAAAAATAGGAATTATATTACGCAAACACGAGGAAATCTGAAGATGCTGGAAATTCAAGCAACACACACAAAATGCTGGTGGAACGCAGCAGGCCAGGCAGCATCTATAGGAAGAAGCACAGTTGACTTTTCAGGCCGCAACCCTTCATCAGGACTAATTGAAAGAAAAGATAGTAAGAGATTTGAAAGTGGGAGGGGGAGGGGGAGATCCGAAATGATAGGAGAAGACCGGAGAGGGAGGGATGAAGCTAAGAGCTGGAACGTTGATTGGCAAAAGGGATAGACAGCTGGAGAAGGGAAAGGATCATGGAATGGGAGGTCTAGGGAGAAAAAAAGGGGAGGGGAGCAAGAGAAGGAGATGGAGAGCAGGCAATGAGTGATTGTGAGAGGGACAGAGAGAGAAAAAAGAGAAAAGAAGAAAATAAATAAATAAACAAACAAACAAATAAATAAGGGATGGGGTAAGAAGGGGAGGGGGGCATTAACGGAAGTTAATGCCATCAGCTTGGAGGCTACCCAGATGGTATATAAGGTGTTGTTCCTCCAACCTGAGTGTAGCTTCATCTTGACAGTAGAGGAGGCCATGGACAGACATATCAGAATGAGAATGGGACGTGGCATTAAAATGTGTGGCCACTGGGAGATCCTGCTTTAATTAAAATGTGTGACCACACTCAGGTTGGAGGAACAACACCTTATATTCTGTCTAGATAGCCTCCAACCTGATGGCATGAACACTGATTTCTCTAACTTTGTTAATGCCCCCGTCCCTTTCTTACCCCATCCCTTATTTATTTATTAATTACTCCCTTTTTTAAATTCTTTTCTCTCTCTGTCCCTCTCACAATCACTCCTTGCCTGCTCTCCATCTCCCTCTGGTGCTCCCCTCCCCCTTTCTTTCTCCCTAGGCCTCCCGTCCCATGATCCTCTCTCTTCTCTGTTCCTGCCAATCAACTTTCCAGCTCTTAGCTTCATCCCTCCCCTCCCACTTTCAAATCTCTTCCTATCTCTTCTTTCGGTTAGTCCTGACGACAGGTCTCAGCCTGAAACGTCAACTGTACTTCTTCCTATAGATGCTGCCTGGCCTGCTGTGTTCCACCAGCATTTTGTGTGTGTTGTAGGAATTATATTAGATTAGTTTAAAAGGGTCAGCATGGGAGGCTGATTGGACTGTTTTCCTGCTGTATATGAAAAGAAGAGACAACAAAACATACGGTGAAATGAGTCACTTGTGTCAACGGCTAATGCAGTTCGAGGATGTGCTGGGGACAGCCTGCAAGTGTCAACATTCTTCTGGCACCAGCTTGGCATGTGCACAACTTACTAACCCTAACCCATACGCACTTAGAATGTGTGAGGAAACCAGGGCACCAAGAGCAAATCCACGCAGTCACAGAGAGAACCCACAAACTATTTACAGGCAGCGGCGGGCATAGATCCCTGATCACTCGTGCTGTAAAGCACTGCTCTAACCACTATGCTACCATGCTACCCGATGAAGTAACCCTGCTTTTCCTCAAAACAGAGTCAGTGAAGTCTTATGTCTCCTTGGAGAGTAGATGAAAACTCAGTTTACCATCATACCTGAAAAATGTTTTTTCCAAAGGCATATGTCTCTCAAACTATTATCAGGATCTCTGTGTTCCATTCTCTCCAATGGGACTATTTGGACCAAAATGTGTCCTAATTAACCAGAGTCCACTTGTATATTTGAATTGCCCAGATTAGGATGGTTTGTATCAAAGCAGTAAGAAAGCTTGCTCACATTAATTATGAATAGGGATCTTCCATCTATTAATTAAACTTATACAGTTAATAAGTTCAAAGTTCAAAGCAAATTTATTATCAAAGTATGGATATGTCACCATATACTACCCTGAGATTCATTTTCTTGTGGGCATTCACAGTAGATACAAAGAACTACCACGGAGTCAATGAGAAACTACACACAGAGACAGACAGACAGCCAATGTGCTTAATAAGACAAATTGTGCAATTACAAAAAAATATAATAAGAAGAAATATGTTAAATCAGTGACCTCAGCTTAGAACATTATTCTCTAGAATGTAAAAGATTGAGGGGAGATTTAATAGAGGCATACAAAATTATGAGGGGTATAGATAGGGTAAATGCAAGCAGGCTTTTTCCACTGAGCTTGGGTAAGATGACAACTAGAGGTCATGGGCTAAGGATGAAAGGTGAAACATTTAAGGGGAACACAAGGGTAAACTTCTTCACAGAGTGTGGAACGAAGTGCTGGCACAAGAGGTGGATGCGATTTTGATTTCAACATTGAAGAGAAGTATGGATAGATAAATGAATGGAGGCTATGGTCTGGGGGCAGATCAAAGGGATGAGGCAGTTTAAATGGCAGATTAGATAGGCTGAAGAGGCTGTTTCTGTGCTGCAGTTTTCACTGATTCTATGACTTTATAGGTAATATACAATATTGAGAACATGAGTTGCAGATAGAGCCCATCTTTTTGAGATGGAGCCCTGCCATGCTATTTCCCAATTTGAAAACATAATAACACAGGAAACACAATAGAGGCTCTTCGGCTCTCAATGCTGTGCCAAACATATACTTACTTTTCAAATTACCTAGGGTTACCCACAGCCCTCTAATTCTCTAAGCTCCATGTACCTATCTTAAAAGAGTCTCTTAAAAGACCCTATTATATCTGCCTCCACCACCGTCGCCAGCAACTCATTCCACACACTCACCACTCTCTGCATAAATATGTTACCCGTGACATTTCCTCTGTCCCTACTTCCCAGCACCTTAAAACTGTGTCCACTCATGTTAGCCATTTTAACCCTGGGAAAAAGCCTCTGACTATCTACATGATCAATGTCTCTCATCATCTTATACACCTCTATCAGGTCACCTCTCGATCTCTGCCACTCCAAGGAGAAAAAGCCGAGTTCACTCAACCTATTCTCATAAGGCATGCTCCCCAATCCAGGCAACATCCTTGTAAATCTCCTCTGCACCTTTTCTACAGTTTCTACATCCTTCCTGTAGTGAGGCGACCAGAACTGAGCACAGTACTCCAAGTGGGGTCTGACCAGCGTCCTATATAGCTGCAACATTACCTCTCAGCTCTTAAACACAATCCCACGATTGATGAAGGCCAATGCACCATATGCCTTCTTAACCAGAGTCAAACTGTGCAGCAGCTTTGAGTGTCCTATGGACTCAGACCCCAAGATCCTCTGATCCTCCACACTGCCAAGAATCTTACCATTAATACTATATTCTGCCAACATATTTGACCAACTGAAATGAACCACCCTACATTTAACTGGGTTGAACTCCATCTGTCACTTCTTCAATAGCCCTGCTGTAACCTCTGACAGCCCTCCACACTATCCACAACACCTCCAACCTCTGTGTCATCAGCAGATTCACTAATCCATTCCTCTGCTTCCTCATTCAGGACATTTATAAAAATCACAAAGAGAAGGGGTCCCAGAACAGATCCCTGAGGTACACCACTAGTCGTCGACCTCCATGCAGAATATGACCCATCTACAACCACTCTTTGCTTTCTGTGAGCAAGTCAATTCTGGATCCACAAAACAAGGTCCCCATGGATCCCATGTCTCCTTACATTCTAAATAAGCCTTGCATGGGGTACCTTATCAAATGCCTTGCTGAAATCCAAATACACTACATCTACTGTTCTGCCTTAATCAATGTGCTTAGTCATATCCTCAAAAAATTGAATCAGGCTCGTAAGGCACGACCTGCCTTTGATAAAGCCATGCCTCTCCAAATGTTCATAAATCCTGACTCTCAGAATCTTTTCAATCAAGTTACCAACCACTGAAGTAAGACTGTCTGGTCTATAATTTCCTGGGCTATCCCTACTCTCTTTCTTGAATAAGGGAACAACATCCGCAACCCTCTGGAACCTCTCCCAACACCCATTGATGATGCAAAGATCATCGCCAGAGGCTCAGCAATCTCCTCCCTCGCCTCCCACAGTAGCCTGGGGTACATCTTGTCCGGTCCCAGAGACTTATCCAATTTGCTTCTTTATTTGTTCTTTAAACAGCAGGTTAGTTTTGCCCATAAGTGGAAGCTTCTGCACAGATTTGACTGCTTCTCCTTCAGTGTCTGACACTGCTTTCTCAAAGTGAGAGCAGCAGGCTGGAACTTCCTGGCAACATCCATATCTACTGGGCACTCCTGGGTCTGCGCGTGGATTCGGCAGAGTGCACGTCAGTATCTGTTTATGGCAATGTCCATGAGCATGCTGCAAGACTTCTCAAGTAATATGTCTGTCTTTATGGGCAAGGTTGAAAAGGTCAGGCTGTCACGACCGAAGGAGAGGGACGGGCGAGTTAGACTCACTGCTCTGAGGTTTACTTGTCTCTGAGGTTGTGGCCTGTAACTAACCCGCAGTGGACTCACTTTCATGAACTTGAGTTCTGAATGCGATTTTGAACGCTCTTTGCTTACTTTTATTGTTTGCACCATCTGTTCCTTTTTCTACACAAATGGGTGGTTGACAGTATTCTTTTTTTTTAAAAAAAATAGGATCTATTGGGTTTCTTTGTTTTGTGGCTGCCTGCAAGGAGACTAATCTCAAGATTGTATATTGGATACATACTTTGATAATAAATGTAGCTTGAGCTTTGAACTTTGAGATGGTTCTCAAAGGAAATTTAGTCAAGCATTCACCACTTCTAATGAGCTTTATGGGGGTGTTAGAGGTCAGGTTAGGTTTTAGAGACAAGGAGTTAGAGGTTAGAGCTCCACTCCATCTTCGAAGGCTAACAGTATGAACAAGGGACATACAGAATTGCCACCTCCACTCCACACTCAAAGGCCAGCAACATGCACAGGTGACCAAGGGCATCTGTAAATGTTGGGCTATCCCAGAGGTCCTTGGCATCATAGGTCTGTGCAACCAAGAGGCATAAGGGATAGTCAGATGGTGTGCTCGGAGCTTGAGCCTGGATTTCGGAGTTCCGCCATCACCTAGTCCAGGAGTCTACACTGATGATTGGAGCCCGGAGGTCCATTAGTTCTGCTCCGCTATTCAATCATGGCTGATCCATTTTCCATCTCAACCCCATTCTCCTACCTTCTCCCTGGAAACTTTCACACCCTAACTAATTAAGAATCTATCAACCTCCGCCTCAAATACACCCAATGACTTGGCTTCCACAGCTGCCTGAGGCAATGAATTCCACAGAAATGAACATCCTCTGGATAAACAAATGACTCCTCACCTCCATTCTAAAAGGTTGTCCATCTATTCAGAGGCACTGCCCACTGGTCTTGGCCTCCCTCATTATATGAAACATCTGCTCTACATCCACTCTGTGCAGGCCTTTCAACAATCAATAGGTTTTATTTTGATCCCTCCTCATTCTTCTAAATTCCAGCAATTATAGGCCCAGAGCCACCAAACATTTTTCATATGATAACCCTTTCATTCCTGGAATCATTCTCAGGAACCTTTGTTAATGTAAATGATGTATTTCTCTGTATGCTTTGTTGTACGTGCGACAAACAATTGTGTATCGGAATCTGTGTCTTGATTGTGGAGGCATTCATCTGCATTACATTCTTTCCTAGCCCCTCTTTCTCTTGTCCTAGTTAATTGTGCCTCAAGACAACTTTAATGTTTGGGGTTCTGTTTCCCTTATTTTTTTTTGTTTGGAGGCAATATATTCTAATGGATTGATCCAGAGCCAATCATTTATTACAAATGAGGGAAATAAATTTGTTTTAGAGAGTGTGAACTTATTCCAAGGTTATGCTTTGACCATAGATCTGATACAGAGCATTAAATGAGGCACAGTAAATACAGATATCCTCTGTCTCCACTGCAGTGTTACAGTGGACATTTTGTTTTGCATTTAAATTTCTGCAAAATTACTTACCCTGTCCTCATGATCTCTATCATAAATTAACTAAAGTAATGCCTCAAATGTAATTTTTAAACCATGTAAAATTGCAGAACAAAAGGACAGGAAAAAGATTTGAAATTGATTCCCGGTTAGTAAGGCATTTTCCGTGTGCCTTCCGTCCTCCTTGGTTGAGACTGAGGAGGAATGATCATCTTCTTGCAAGTGCTGCTCTTGTGCAAATTGCTGGATTATCCACACACGAGCAGCTCTCATATATTCTCGTTACTTCTCATCTCACTTTGAACAGTACGGTCTAATATGCCCTGGCCATCTGAATCATTTTGAAATGCAAACCAGTCACACAACATTAATGTCTTAAAATAGTTTGCTTTTTTTCTGCTTTGCATCCATCTTGCAACCTATTAATTATTAATCTTTATAACCAGCAAAGTAAACTTCAGAAATTAAGCCTTGGTTGTACTTCCTTTTCTATTCAGTTGTTTTTTCCCTGCAACAGATGCATTCATTTATCACACATATGTTAATTGTGTCCTTTGTGTTAATAGCGTTCTCTTATTTATTACCAACAGCACTATTTCATTATTTCCTGTCAGTCACTTCTGTACCTGGTGTCATTTTATGGACGTACAATCAGTGTATACAAGCTATCTTATGTATTTATATTTATTGTGCTTTTGGAATTATTGTGTTTTTTTTCTCGCGCTGCATCAGATTCAGAGTAACAATTACTTTGTTCTCCTTTACACCTGTGTACTGGAAATGACATTAAACTATCTTGAATCTTATTGTCTATGGGGAGGAAATCTGATAATGGAAACTGCCTTTTTTTCTTATTCTGTTGGTTGCGACTGCAGACTGATGAAAAGTCATCAATTTAATAAGGTGAACTGTTTATTTCTCTATTTACGCTGCCTGATCTGGTCTATTTCCTGTTTCTATTTGAGACTGAAAACATTTTCTTGCAAAGAGCTGTTGGATGCCTATCTTCTACCAGGTATCACCATGTTGAGATAATATGTCTTATCTACTGAATCAGAGTTTCAATATATAGCTGCAGCCATTCACATCAAGTATTGATATACTTGTTCTCCCAGATTCACTGCTATTATTTCCAGAGGGGAAATAAGTGTAAAAATGGTCTACCCTCAAGGCTGGGTAGCATACGTTGCAATATAAACGGATCCAACTGCTCAAGTCAGAAAAATCAAGGCTGACAAAGCCTCAATCCTGAACCTCTTTGGAACTTTGCAGAATTTTTTGAGATGTCTCAAACATGATCAGCAGAGCAGCCCCATCAGAAATAGCTCAAATAACCATGGTAAAATGCATAAAGCAGACCAGACCCAGTCTGGTGACCATTTTGTGGGGAGCTTCCCATGTGAAAGTGCAGATCTTAAGCAACTGCAGAGACGTTCTTTACTGTCATTCTGATTGCACTCGGACACTTGACTCCAAATTCCCAGAAGAACAGGGAATTCTAGACACGGGGTTTGTAGCAGTTTAGATTTGATACAGATCAACAATTCCATTTATTTCAATAGAGAGGAATGTCCCCAAGGGAGAGGGGTAGATTTCAGATTATTTATCCTTATTAATTAATTGACTGAAATTTCATGCTTTTAGTTATTAAGCTTATTTAAACTTAATTTATTTTAAGTGTTTTCTAGTGAATTAAATGTAAGAATGATTATTTTTCATCTTTTTTTATAAATGTTAATTAGTTTTGAATATTTTTCAATGTTCATCAATGCAAAAAATATAGAGACTCTGGATAGTATTTGATAGCTTGTGGATGCGGCCTATATGGCTGTTAAAGACCGTCTGGGCTGAAACTTTGTACTTCCAGAAATAATGGGCTTTTTGGATCAGAAGCCGGCTTCATAGTCCAAAGGAGGTAGTGCATGTAAGGAGTACTTACCATTCATATAGGAACTTGGAATGAAATATCTTCTGTATGTACAATCATTTTAGGAGCACAATTCTGTTGATATTCTGTTGACAATTCTGTTGAGCACGTTTACATAGAATTTCACAGCAATGCAGACGTTTGTACCAATGTTAATGCTATAAATAGGGCACCATCCATCCTATTTAATCAATGTATACTTCTATTTGTTCCTTAGCTATGTTCAGCCAGGAATAGGATATACTACAGTGGCCAGTATTTACTTTTTTACCTGACAGAGTTTGCTTCTATAGATGACTTCTTTCCGATTTTGAATGTTCGAATACAAGATAAACTGTAGATGCGCTTATAATGTCTTCCAGAAATGTGATGGCCTATATGTAGATTACAAAGCCATTGTGTTTAATATCATAATCAATGCTAGCCAGTTCAAGATGTCACTGTGCTAGAGTACTATCCTCAGGCATTTTTATTAGGTGACCAGCTGCAGGACCATTTAGATTACATTTATTGAGGCAAAAGGGGTTTAGTTGGTTACCAATACAAAGTTTAGGCATCAGAATCAGAATCACTTTATTGCCAGTATGTGAAACAAACCAGAATTGATTGTGGTTCAGTGCCAAGTATAAAACACAGGACAATACCATAACAGACAACACAATAGCAACCAACAACTTACAAGACAATAGTGCAAACAGGAATGAGCAATCAACAAATTAACAGAATGTTCAGATCCACAAATGTCAATAAATCAAAATTAAATAAATGTGAACATATCAACAGATTCAATAATTATCAACAGAACAAGAACAACCATGTTTAAGACTATTTAATGAATGTTGTGCTGGGACAGTTACAGTCTTTAATTTGAGTGCTGTTGAGAAGCTGGTTAGCTACAAGAAAGAAGCTTTGGAGATGACATGTAGTCCTGATGGTGATGGGATTGTAGCATCCCCCTGATGGCAATTTAGTGAATAGGCCACCACTAGGGTAGGTGGAGTCAGCAGTAATTTTTTTTTTCACTAAGCAAACATAAATTCAGCCAATGGAGGGACAAATCTTCCAACTTAAAATGGCCAAATCTTTGCACAAATCAAGATTTAAGCACTTTTCTCAGAGCATTGTTTAACTATTGATTATTAAATGTCTGTGTACTTTTGCTAATTGAAATAATTGATCATATTCCAATTTGCAACTCAAACAGACTTGTATGTTTGAAGTAAAAGTATCTTTGCCATGTTTAATCATTTCAGATTGTAGTGAGTCAAACCGCAAATACACAGTACAATGTCGTAAACATTCAGATGTTAATTTAAAATTAAGATTCATGGTCTATAAGCACAGAAGTCATGGAGTGCCTTTGTGTTATAGTAGAAGAACAGGATTAGTGATCACTTCCACAACTGGAACAGCTTTTTAAAAGTTTAAGTTATTAAATAATTTTTTTAAACTTGAAGAGAAATTTTGCAGCATATACTTGAATTGCTAATTCAAAATTTCTTCTGCTGCTTCAATCTCTTTGAGGTTTGAAATGTTCCTGGATATTTTATGATATGACATTTGAGCTCACGGCTATCAATAACAAGATATCTGTCATAGGAGGTTTAAGCACATGCCATGGTGCTTGCCCAATGCTTGCTAATGTTCTTGTATTCACCTTAGTTGTATGGCTGAGCAACAATTAACCTGAGATAACGAGGATCTACTGTATGTTTCAGAATGACAAGGATAACAGCTTATGAATAAAGATCACAAGTTGGATTTAAAAAGATATCATTAACATGATTATCATCTGCTGTTTCATATGACGTAGGTGATCATGGTCTTTCCATAACCATGATTTTACTTGGCAATTTTCTTTTTCTACAGAAGTTGTTTGCCATTGCCTTCTTCTTCACAGTGTCTTTACAAGACCTGTGACCCCCGCCATTAGCAATACTCTTCAGAGCTTGTATGCCTGGAGTTAGTGGTTGCATAATCAAGACGTGTGATATGTATCAGCGGCTCACATGGCTGTCCACCACATGCTCTCATGGCTTCACATGACCCTGATCGGGGGGGGGGGGGGGGCTACACCTTGACCAAGGGTAACCTGTAGGTGAGCGGAAGGAGCTCCTTACACTTCCTTTGGTGAGACATATCTCCAGCCCGCCAAAAAGGAGGTACTATATTTATATAAAAATTCCTCGTCAGGTGCCTGGTCATGAATGTAACCAGGAACTTAAAGTAATAAAAACACAATTTTTCCATTATTGTATGGATTCTTAGAAATTACAGCAATTTAAAAAAAAAAAGAAATAAATAGATCCAAAATTCCCCCTAAACCAAAACAAACTGACTCCTGCTTTCCCTACCACAATCCAGTTTGAGGGGTGTGAAGCTTGGTGCCCGTAAAGTAGGACCAAATTTACTCAACTTCTGTAAAAGCCCTTGGCCTGGAATTTCTTACATGATGAAACTCCTACAGCTTCTGATAGATTTAATAGCAACCAAACCATGGGCATCTGGCAAGACAACAAGAGATTCTGCAAATACTGGAAATCTTGAACTATACAGCATAAAACCATCAGATATAGGAGCAGAATTAGGCCAATTGGCCCTCTGAGTCTGCTCTGCAATTATATCATGGCTGATCCACTTCCATCTCCCCCGATCTCCTGCCTTCTGTCTGTATCTCTTCAGGCCCTGACCAATCAAGAACCTAACAACCTTTGCCTTAAATACAGCCGGCTGTGGCAACAAATTCCACAGATTCACCACTCTTTGGGTAAAGAAATGCCTCCTCATCTCCATTCTCAGCATCTGAAGGTGTGCTTATTAGCAGGTTAATTGGTCATTGCAAATCGCCCTGTGTAAAATAGCTGGGTTGCTGGGCGGTGCAGCTTGTTGGGGCTGGAAGGGCCTGCTCTATGCTGTATCTCTAAATAAATAATAAAATAGACTCAGTGGGCTTACCATTGCCAGCATTCATACATGGTGTGAACTTTCTAATTATTGGTAGCACATTGCACAGACAAACTGCAACCGATACACTAGGTCTATATTTCTATGCTTCCCAATTGTTAGCAGGAGATGGAGGTGAACAATCATCAAATGCAACAGCAGACTGGTAGCTGGATCAATTGTATCTCTCTGAGTGGTGGAATTCAGAAGTGGGTGGTGCCAAAATGTACTTGGTCACCAGGGCGACTGTGATCAGCAGAATATTCACGTTCATTGAGGTTGATATGTTGCTCAATTCTGACAAGCCACCATGCATCTCACTTACCCCTCACCTTGGAATCTTCTCATGGTTAGGAAATAGATTACAACCCTTCACATCATTCACAGGGAGAAGGAAGGAGAATAGGGCTAAGGGGGAAATGAAACAGCCATGATGGCGGAGCAGATTCGAAGGACCTAAAGGCCTAATTCTGCTGCTGTTTCTTATGGTCTTACAACAACCATTGCAACACACACAAAATGCTGGGAGGAACTCAGCAGGCCAGGCAGCATCTATGGAAATGAATAAACATTCTACATTTTGGTCCAAGAACCTTCTTTAGGACTGAGATGGAAGGGAGTGGATGCCAGATTAAAATGCTGGGGGATGGGTCTGAGGATGGCTAGAATGTAGTAGGTGAGGCCAGGTAGGTAGAAAAGGTCAAGGGCTAGAGAGGATGGAATTTGATAGGAGAGGTTAAAGGACCATAGGAGAAAGGGAGGGAAGCAGGGAACCAGGGGGAAGTAACAGGCAGGGGAGAAGAGGTAAATGAACAGTGTGGGGAATAGAGGAAGATGGGGGGGGGGGTAACTTACTTTATAACAATTACAGTCTAGTGCTTTTCATATTTCAAAAAACAAAAATAATCCCACCACCAAGGCTTCAGCTGATATATCTATAATGTCAGAAATAGATAGCAATCATAACAGTGACTCGCCAGCTCATGTCCCAGTACATCCTGCCAGGAAAGGTCACCAAGCGAGGTATACTCAGGTGTTTGGACCATCGTGAGACCTAACCGAACAAGCTCTGGGAGGAGCTGATGCAAAATGTGGGGTAGAAAAAATGGGTCAGGGTTGGATTAGCAAAAAATATGTAACTGTGAAATGGATGTTGAAGATATAATCGAAGTGGCAAAATTCAGCTCAGTTCTCATGTAGCATGGCTAAGGGACCCGTTTCTCTACTGTATTTGTCTTATTGTCTCTTAAAGATTTTAATTTTCAAAGAAACAGGATTGTGTAGCCCCATAAAGATCCAATTTTAATAATATAATTATATAAAGTCACATATCATAGGTGATATGAAATAGTGGGTTATATTGGTTTCTCTCTCTCACTGTTTGTTTTATACCTCTCTCTCTCTTTCACACACACACACACCCACACACACACACACACACACACACACACACACACACACACACACACACACACACACACACACACACACTCACTCTTACTTTCTTGTTCTCTCTCTCTCCCTCCCTCTTTCTCTGTACTTCATTCTTTGCATTCACTCCCCAAGTTCTCATTC
Organism: Hemitrygon akajei; assembly: GCF_048418815.1. Classification (NCBI taxonomy): domain Eukaryota; kingdom Metazoa; phylum Chordata; class Chondrichthyes; order Myliobatiformes; family Dasyatidae; genus Hemitrygon; species Hemitrygon akajei. Next base: position 19,259,950 of record NC_133136.1, read on the forward strand.
AGCTCTGATTTCTGAAAGATTTTCAGTGATTACCAGCTGATGAACATTTAGCATTAGATGCACCCATTTCTGAAGAGGAAATAAAGAAGGCAATTTTTTCGATAAACTCTGGTAAAGTACCTGGCCAGGATGGATATACAGCTGAATTTTAAAAATCTTTTTTCAGATTTACTTTCTCCCTGGTTATGTAGATTTTTTAAAGATGCTTTATTAAAAAAAATCGGATAGGTATATGGACAGGAAAGGAATGTAGGGTTATGGGCTGAGTGCAGGTCGGTGGGACTAGGTGAGAGTAAGTGTTCGGCACGGACTAGAAGGGCTGAGATGGCTTGTTTCCGTGCTATAATTGTTATATGGTTATATGAACTTCATTATTCACAAGTAATGTGAAGTTGTTGGTTGTGAATATCAAAACTGTCAGAAGAGCTGGTCGTGGCAGCATTGTTGCACCCATGACAACCATGTTTCTGTGCAATGCATTAAGTAGAAAGGCTGTGGTCTCCTGAAATGTCCACAGCAGCCTTTAGGAGACCAAACTTTTGTTTCTGTAAATTCACACCTGATGGAATTTGAAGCGTGGGCTAACTTTCTAAGGTCACATAATTGATAGGAGTTTATAAATTGCTCGTGTGCTACATGAGAACTTAGCTGAACTTACCATGGAGAGCATTCCAACTGGCTACATCCTGGTCTGGTATGGAGTGGGGGGGAACCACTGGGAGAGGGGGGTTGGGGGGTGTCTACTGCACAGGATCAAAGTAAGCTGCAGAGAGTTGTAAACTTCGTCAGCTCTATCATGAGCACTAGCCTCCGTCGCATCTAAGTCAACTTCAAGGAGCGATGCCTCAAACAGGCAGAATCCAGCATTACCGACCCCCATCACTTAGGTTATCCCTTGTTCTCTTTGCTACCATCAGGAAAGAGGTACAGAAGTCTGAAGGCACACATTTAAGGACTGAGGAACAGCTCCTCCCCCTTCTGCCATCCAACATGGAAAATGGAACCCTTGAACACCAACTCACTACTTTTTTATTTCCATGTTTGCACTACTTATTTAATTTAACTATTTTATATATATATAATATATATTTAATACATATATATTTTACTGTAATTCATTATTCTTCTATTATTATGGATTGCATTGTGCTACTGCTACTAAGTCAACAAACTTCATGACATATTCTGGTGATATTAATCCTAAATTCTGATTCTGAATTTCATTGTTTCTAATATAGCCTCATCACTCCCTCTCTGAGGTTGACACACGTTACAGTGCTCACAACAAATACTATCCAAGGTGGATTGTTGCACTATCTTTTCAGGAAATGTGCAGCATCTGTTTGAAAGGGAGGTCAGACCAGTGATACTGGCAGTGCAGGTGAAATAATATTTGTGCAGGGCAAAACACATTGCTGGTCCTCTAGATGCACGAGGAAACTAATAAAAAGGTGTAACTTGATTGACCTTTTTTTTGGCCTGGCTGTTAATCACACAAGAAAGTTGCAATTAAATTCCTTAAGATAAAGTGATACGTTGTGTCCATGTGAGAGCACCAATCCAAAACTGTACAGTATATTTAAATAGGATCCCACAGTGCAGGGGCAAGTGTCCTTGCTGTCTGCAAATTAAAATTGCAATCAATTTCACAGGAGTGGGGAAGGAGTTAAAGTCGATCGACATTTTTCATATATTAAAAAAACACTTATGGAAATAGTAGCTACCAAAAAGAATCAACACTCTCCTTGGGCCGATTTATGTTTTCATAAACACCAAGAATAATTTTCTCAAAGACGAAAGATTCTACAGACGCTGGAAATCCAGAGCAATCCACACAAAGTTATTACCCTTCTAAACATCAGCTCCTGAGCATGCATGGATAACTCCAATCACTTCAACACTTAATTGATTCCACAACCTATGGACTCACTTTCAAAGAATCTGCAACTCATGTTCTCAGTATTATTTATTTATTCATGATTATTTCTTTTGTTTTGTATTTGCAAATTTTGCCTTCATTTTCACATTGAATGTCAGGTCTTTATTTGTGCGTAGTTTTTCATTGATTCTATTGTATTTCTTTGTTCTACTGTGAAAATTAATTTTAGGGTAGTATTTAGTCACATTTACGTACTTGGATAATAAATTTACTTCAAACATCGAATGTAATGCTGGACGAACTCTGCAGGTTGGACACCGTCTATGGGGAGGAATAAATAGTCAACGTTTTGGGCCAAGACACTTCATCAAGTTTGGAAAGGAAAGGGGCAGAAGACAGAATAAGATGGGAGGGGGAGCAGAAGTCCATCCTGGCAGATTAATTATTTTCTTTACCATAAACATTATATTATAAATGCAGATATGTTATCAGAGGATAAAATTGTGAAAAGGTTTTATGCCTGGTGTTTTTCATAGATATTCTAAAAGTGTTGAGAATTTCACATATTTTATGAATGAAGCACCAGACGGTGGGATTTCCCTTATCTGCCTCAAGTTTGTTTTGCTGACAGTTTAGATGAGGTCAATATTATTCTTTGATCAGTTTAACCATGTTTTTGGATTTTCAAACATCTGTGCTGACCTAGGGTCATTCGACAGAAAAATTCATGATTCTTACACAACACAGAATTCCTTAATTATGGAATTAAGAGAGCTATAGATGGAGTAAAATGCAAGCAGGCTTTTTCCACTGAGTTTGGGTGAGACTACAGCTAGAGGTCATGGGATAAGGGCGAAAGGTGAAATGTTTAACAGGAACATAAGAGGGAACTTCTTCACTCAAAGGGTGGTGAGAGTGTAGAATGAGCAGTAAGCATGTGTGAATGATTGAATAATTAGAAGACCAATGTACAATATTACATCCAATTTAACAAAAGAGTGTTATTTTCAAGATGTAGAATGTTTGTTTATTTGCAGAGGGCATTAATACTGGTGCAAACGAAGAGAATTCAAGCTTAATGAAAAAGCTTCCTGCAACATATCATTGTTGTTGTTCCTTTTCATGCCTTGTGGTGCCTCAGGTGACATTTTTTGCTGTTTCCTTAATATTTGTCTGTTTTTTTACCAGGCTGAGTTGCTAGCTCGACTTGCAACCCAGCATGGATGGAGAGCGTGCAAGGGGTTGGCCAGATTTCAACCTGAGACAATTGGCCTCGAAATGCAGTGGTGATACCTTCAATCAGAAAAAAAAATCATAGTACAAAAATTAGGTTTCCTGTTTTAGCACACTTTCTAAAAACTAATGAAAATATGCATGTCAGTAAAGTATGGCCTAAGTTATGGCCATTCTAAGGTTTGAACCATAATTTCCAATGGTACATATACCACATGAAGTTGAGGAGGGGAATTTGTTCCTGCTCTAAAGGCAGTCATCAATAAAGGGTATCACTGAGTAACACACCACCCTACAGCCTGAGACAACAAAACAGTCCTGATGAAGGGTCTCAGCCTAGGATGTCAACTTTTAGTTTCTTTCCATAGTTGCTGCCTGACCTGCTGAGTTCTTCAGGCTGTTGTGTCCGTCTCTGTGTGTGAGAGACAACAAAGCAGGCCGCCCCAGCACAGTCCTCTGATGCAGAACAAAACATTTCACTGCATGTTTCAATGTGCATGTGATAAATAAAGCTTATCTTTTCTATTTTTATGTAAGATACTTTAATGAAGCACAATGTTCAAAAAGTGTTCACTTTCCCAAGACAAGTAGAAAAGCCAATCAAAGCCTGAGGTACATGTACAGACAGTAGTACAAACTTTAACATAAAAATCAGCTTATTTTTCAATAAAACATGATCATACTAAATTGGGCGGAAATCTGTCAACGATGTTAACTTGGTGACTCAAATATAGGGAGTAAGTTTTAAGATTTCGAGATCTTTCAAATTTAGCTTTGAATATCAATCTGTATGTTAAGATCCAAGAATATAATGACCAAACAAGAGCACTCAGCAATTATAATTCCTGTCTCAGAGTCTGACCTTTTCTTCCCCCTACACATCCCGCTCTTTAATGAATCAGAAATGAATCCAGATCTCTTCAGAGCAGCACAGAATTCATGACTTTGTTCATATTTATTGATTTTATGCTATTGCTTTTATACTGATGATTCACTAGGTATAGGGTTAAGAGATGGAAGAGATCTTTTATCCCGATAAATGATTCAACTTGAGTCAATATTTACAATGTTAAATGGCAGTGAATTCTATTAAGTTTCTGTATTTTAAGTGTAAAAACAGACTTTTTCCAAATTAATTCACGTCATGTTTTCTCTAGTTTGTAATCACTGTTCTTTTACACTCTCATTGCAGTAGAGTAAAGGGAATTACAGAGGGATAAGAGAGGAGCTGGTCAAAGTTGATTGGAATGTGTCACTAGCAGGGATGATAGCAGAACAGCAGTGTATGGAGTTTCTGGGAGCAATTTGAGAGGCACAGGATAGATACATCCCAAAGATAAAGTAATCTAATGGGAGGATGAGACAATCATGGCTGACAAGGGATGTCAAAGGCAGCAGAAAAGTAAATGAGAAGACACACAATATAGCGAAAAATAATGGGAAGTTAGGGGATTGGAAAGATTTGAAAAAACAAGCAGAGGACATCCAGAAAAAGCTATAAGGAGAGAAAAGTTGAAATATGAAGGTAAGCTAGTCAATAATATAAAAGAGGATACCAAAAGTTTTCTTCAGATATAGAAAGAGTAAAAAAGAGCTGAGAGTAGATATTGGACAACTAGAAAATAACTCTGGAGAGGTAATAATGGGGGACAAGAAATGGGAGATGAGCAGTATAAGTATTTTCAGTCAGTCTTCGCTGTGGGAGGCACTGTCAATATGCTAGAAACTCAAGAGTGTCGGGGGTAGAAGTGAATGTAATTGCTATTACTAAGGAGAATGTGTTTGGGAAACTAAAAATCTGGAAGTAAAAAAGTCACCTTGACCAGATAGACAATGACCCAATGTTCTGAAACAGGTGACTGAAGAGACTGGGACAGCATTAGTAATGATCTTTCAAGAATCACTAGATTTTGGAATGGTTCTAGAAGACTGGAAAATTGTAAATATCACTTTACTCTTTAAGAAGGGAGGCAGAAGAAAGGAAATTATAGGCTAGTTAATCTGACCAGTGATTGGGAAGATGTTGGAGTCCATTATTAAGAATGAGGTTTCGGGGTACTTGGAGGTACATGATAAAATGTCAATTCATCTCAACTCAGCTAAAGGACAACAAATAGGTAATAAGACTTGATAACTACAGATAGCAGAAAAGAATCCTGACTCCTGAACGTTGACAAGTTTTCTTCTGAAGATGTGTTCTCAGACCAATTCAACATGGGTACCTACATCCACACCACTGGTAGCATCTACAGGAGCCACTGCCTCAAGAAGGCTACATCCATTATCCACCATCCAGACCATGCCATATTCTTGCATCTACCACTGGGCAGGAGGAATGGAAGCCTGAAGTCCCACTCCAGGGATAGTTTCTATCAACTGGTTCTTGTACCAAAAAGCACAACCCTAACCACTACAGCTTAGCACTACTATGAACATTTTGATCACTTTGTACTAATATGGACTTTATTTGTTAATTGTTTTTCTTGTCAAAATTGTGTATAATATGCTTAATTTATATTTCTCTTGAGAATGCTGCTTAAATATACTGGTGCTGTAACTTTTCATTACATACACGTCCATACACATGCACATGAAATAAACTTGAATTTGAATTTGATCTGTCTGACTGATACTCCTCCCCACAACTAAGCAACTCGCCCACATTCATTATCCATGCACAAATATGAAGAACAAATAAGGACACTTCAGTATCTGTGAAACCATGGTCAAGAAGAATTAGCATCAAAAAGAAGACCATAAGACATTGGAGCAGAATTAGGTCATTTGGCCCCATCAAATCTGCTCTGCATTTTTTCATAGCTGATCCACTGCCCCAATCACCTGCCTTTTCCTCGTATCCTATCCTGCCCTGACTACTCAAGAATTTATCAACCTCTGCCTTAAATATACCCAATGACTTGGTCTCAACAGCTGCCTGTGGCAATGAATTCCACAGATTCACCACACTCTAGCTAAAGAAATTCCTCCTCATCGCTGTTCTAAATGGATATCCCTCTTTAAAGGCATTTTTAAAAGTCACCATTTAAGACATTCACTCTTCTCATTTCTACCATCAGTGAGGAATTACAGCAGTCTGAACACCCATACTCAACATTTTAGAAACAACTTCTTTCCTTCCATCAAATGCCAAATTGGTCCACAAATCCATGAACACTCTCTCACTATTTTGCTCTCCTTTGCACTACTTACTTACTTTTTAAATTTCTTATTGTAAATTATAGTAATTGTTTTATATTTTACACTGTCATGTTACCATAAGATAATAAATTTCACAACATATGTAAGTGATAATTAACTTGATTCTGATTCAGAAGTAATTGGACTTGTTATAATATCAAGAACTAAAGCTTAACTGCAAACTTACAGCACAACACTTGAGAGGGAGTAGAACCAAATATATGTTTTTAGTAAGAATTACTCCTTCTGGGGATTAAACTTCAACAATTAATATCGATCGCAATCTCTTTGCATTGGAGCAAATAGTTCTAAAAGATTTTGCCTTCAAGAAGATTAAGTTACCCAAAGCAGAACTCACTAAAATAGTGGTATCTTTATTGCTGGTGCTAACAGCAATGAAAGTTGCAAAAACACAATATCCTACAAGTATCAGAGGAAGCACCTCCATCATCCTCATTACCCTTTGAGTTATGAATGTCTGGATTGCCTTGTTTATCAAAGTTGAGTTTATTGTCATATGCACGAGTATACATATTCATGGGTGCAGTGAAATAACGTTTTATTTCTAGTGACAAGTTTGTAGGCTCAAAGGATTCTATAGATGCAAGAAATCCAGAGTCATGCACATAAAATCCTGATTAAACTAAGCAGATCAGGCAGTATCTATGAGGAGGAATTAACATTAGATGCTTTGGATCAAGACCTTTTATCAGGATATATATTTTTATATTTTTTAATTTGGAGACAATCCCTTCTGGCCCACCAAGTTGCGCCACCCAACAACCCATTGATTCCACCCAAGCCTATTCACAATGCAACTTACACTGACCATTTAACCTATGTCGTTGGACTGTGGGAGGAAACTGGAGCACCCGGAGGAAACCTACATGCACATGGGAAGAATGTAAAAACTTCCTTACACCGAACTCCGATGGCCCTGAGCTGTAACAGCATTGTGTTAACTGCTATGCTACTGTGTTACCCTACAGGTTATATAAATTTCAGGTATTTATGGGAAATTCTGTAAAATTGAAAATGTATTATTTTGTCTTGATATTAATGGCCTGCTTGTTGCTAACAACCTTCTTGTTGTTAGATTAAAATCAAGTCACTCAGAGAAAAATAGTCAGGAACATAGAGTGCAATCTTAAAACAATGCTATGAAAACCAAAATGCCAGGTGATAGGAAAGGCAATTCGGTTTATTCAGCCAAGTTAAACAAAAGGCTCTGCTAATCAAATAATGGTGGAATGAATTGAAAGTGAACTGGAGTTAATATAAGATGGAGAATAATGCAGTAAATGTCCGGGGCAGTGAGTTTAAGACATCTATTCAATCTCAAGGATTCAGTTGAAGTCCGAATTGCTCAATATATTTTGTTGACAATGAAAGGGTGAAGAAAAAGGATAACACTAAAAGAAAAGTGTTTTAATAAAATGTACCGGAAGAGACAGGGGGCTTAGAATATTCGACCTCCTGCCCAGTAATTCCTCTTGATAAGAACTTTTTGAAGCACACAACAAAGCTGCTTCACCATGATATGATTTTCTTTTTGAACCTGCTCACCTGAGTGAGTTTTCAGGCATGGTTTCCCACACATTTGTTACTTTTTAAATGTGCCTTGGATCAGATCTATTCAACTGGCACTGAAAATGTTATCTGGCACATTAGCAAAGCTATTAAGCTCAAAGCAGGGAGGAAAGATTTTTACTGTTGCATCTGAAGACTTAAAGGGAAATAGCATTAAGAAAAGCTCCAGCTATGGACAAAGATGGCTCTGAACACTCTATGAAATCAAGTGAAGGCATTTCTAAGTTCAAGATTTAGAGTAAATATATTATTAAAGAATGTAAACCCTTAGTGGCCACTTTATTAGGTACAATTGTACACCAGCTCGTTAGTGCAAATATTTCATCAGCCAATCATGTGGCAGTAACTCAGTACACAAAAGCATGCAGACATGGTCAAGAGGTTCAGTTGTTATTCAGACCAAACATCAAAATGGGGAAAAAATGAGATCCAAGTAACTTTGACTGTAGAATGATTGTTGGTGTCAGTTGGGGTGCTTTGAGTATCTCAGAAAATGCTGATCTCCTGGGATTTTCATACACAACAGTCCCTAGAGTTTACAGTGAATGGTGTGAGAAACAAATACATGTCCAGTGACTGTTGTTTCTGTGGCCAAAATACCTTGTTAATGAGAGAGATCAGAGGAGAATGGCCTGACTGGTTCAAATTGACAGAAAAATGACAGTCAGTCTAATAATCATGAGTTACTATTGTGGTGTGCAGATAAGCATCTCTGAACACACAACATGTCAAACCTTGAGGTAGATTACATACAAGATAAAGTGGTCACTGAACATATGTCAACATATACTACCTAGAGACTTATTTTTTTGCAGGCATTCACAGCAGAACAAAGAAATACAATGTGCAAAAGAAGACATAATATGGCATAATATGATTAGGAATAGTCAGCATGGCTTTGTCAAAGGCAGGTCGTGCCTTACAAGCCTGATTGAATACTTTGAGGATGTGACTAAACACATTGAACGTAAGGAAGCATGGGATCCAGGGGGGCCTTGCTTAGTGGATCCAGAATCGGCTTGCCCACAGAAGGCAAAGAGTGGTTGTAGATAAGTTATATTCTGCATGGAGGTCGGTGACCAGTGGTGTGCCTCAGGGGTCTGTTCTGGGACCCCTTATCTTTGTGATTTCTATAAATGACCTGGTTGAGGAAGTGGAGGGATGGATTAGTAAATTTGCTGATGACACAAAGGTTTAGGGTATTGTGGATAGTGTGGAGGGCCGTCAGAGGTTACAGCGAGACATTGATAGGATGCAAAACTGGTCCGAGAAGTGGCAGTTGGAGTTCAACCCAGATAGTGTGAGGTGGTTCATTTTGGTAGGTCAAATATGATGGCAGAATATAGTATTAATGGCAAGACTCTTGGCAGTATGGAGGATCAGAGGGATCTTGGGGTCCGAGTCCATAGGACACTCAAAGCTGCTGCACAGGTTAACTCTGTGGTTAAGAAGGCATATGGTGCATTGGCCTTCATCAACCGTGGGATTGAGTTTAAGAGCAGAGAGGTAATGTAACAGCTATATAGGACCCTGGTCAGACCCCGCTTGGAGTACTGTACTCAGTTCAGGTCACCTCATTACAGGGAAGATGTGGAAGCTATAGAAGGGGTGCAGAGGCGATCTACAAGGATGTTGCCTGGATTGGGGAGCATGCCTTATGAGAATGGGTTGAGTGAACTCAGCCTTTTCCCCTTGGAACTGCGGAGGATGAGAGCTGTATAAGATGATGAGAGGCGTTGATTGTGTGGATAGTCAGAAGCTTTTTCCCCAGGGCTAGAATGGCTAACATGAGAGGGCACAGTTTTAAGGTGTTAGGAAGTAGGTACAGAGATGTCAGGGGTAATTTTTTTTTTGTAACACAGAGTGGTGAGTGCGTGGAATGGGCTACCAGCGACAGTGGTGGAGGCAAATATGATAGGGTCTTTTAAGAGACTCCTGGACTGGTACATGGAGCTTAGAGAAATAGAGGGCTATGGGTAACCCTAGGTAATTTTTAAAGTAAGTACATGTTTGGCACAGCATTGAGAGCTAAGGGCCTGTATTGTGCTGTAGGTTTTCTATGTTTCTATGACAAAGTGCGCAAACAAACAAATAAATAAATAAACAATGTTGAGAACATGAGTTGTAGAGTCCTTGAAAGTAAGTCCATAACTTATAGAATCAGTTCAGTGTTGACGTGAGTGAAGTTACCCATGCTAGTTTGGGAGCCTGAGGATTGAAGGGTTTGAAGACTTTACTTGAACTTGGTGCATTTCCTGCACTTCAAGTTGTTTTTAATTATGCAGCCTGGAGACAGATGAGAACCAGGATACTTAATGAATGCATTTATGTAATGGAACCATGCAATAACGTATTAATTCTTTGAACAGTCTGAGTATTGCCATGCATGGTTTCTATCTAACAACTGAGCCCTGAAGAAGTGTGTTGGCCTGAAACTTCAACTGTTTATTCATTTTCATAGATGTTGTCTGACCTGCTGAGATCCCCCAGCATTTTGTGGTACTGCTAAAACCTAAACTGTTTTCTGAAGCTGATCCTTAGAACATCCTGAAGAAGTGTTCCATAAATCTAAGTATTGTCATCATTTTGCTAGTGAAACCAAAAGAATAATGTTTTCAAGCTGTGTAAATACTATTTCTCTCTGAAATATCTAATAATTTAGTGGCAATTACAACAGGAGATAGTGTAGGTAGTCTTCACTGCTTAGAAATTTAAAAAACCTAATACCTTTGCACCGGCACTGAGTGTATAATAGTAGCATTTAATATGTGGAGCGAGGCACTATGACTAAGTATCTTTATTCATATACTAAATTGGTTCAATGAAGAAAAGCTTCATTTTGAATTATCTTCACTGTTAAAAAGAGTTAAACCCATCTATATCTGTCATTTGTACACATTTGCAGGCAGATATATGTGTGCATGTATACATTGATGGAGGATAAAGATATTCTTTGTGTGTTGCCTTGCACACAGGTGCACTCTGCACTCGAGACATAAAACCAGCAGTCTGTGAAAGAGTTCCTTTAACATTTATCACCCCTCCTCATCACCAAACCTCAGTCCCCTGGGAGTACAAATGCTAATTCTGCTGAAGATTTATGCAGATCCTTTGGGACTGGGATTATAGCAGATCTTTACTACAGAGAACAATTTTGCTTTTCCATAGTGTGATGCTTTTTAATAATTCCAACCGCGCAGCTTTTTCTCTTTATAATGGAACAGTATAGTTATTCCAGCAGAGACTTGCCATAGGAGCAGTATGCTCCTCTCCTGTATCTTCTCAGTATCCTTAGCCCAAATATATGGAAAGATGTTGCAATGTTGAATTCTATTTCGATAGTAATGTTAGGACCCAGCGTGCTAATGTAAGGTACAACAGCCAGTTTCCACTAGTTTATCAGAAAGAGTTAAAATGAGGGCCATAGGATGCAGTTAGTCTTCTGATGCAGAGGCCACACCTGACAATTGATTCATTCTCACTCATTGCGTTGGTGCTTAAATGCAGTGTCATTTTGGGGTGCCTCTTTAAAATGAGTAGATTGTCATTAGTTTCTATGGCAGCAAGGAGTATCATCAGATGGTGTTTAACTAATCTTTCTTTACATCTTGTATCTTTCCTGAAAACAGAGAGAAAATTGGCTTCCAAAATCTTGATTGTAAATCTTTAAAGCAACCACGCATTGACAAATTCATTCATGATTTACTTTTAACACTGAAATCTGTGCTAGAACATGAATCAGCACAGTACAGGAATAGGCTTTATAGTCTGTGCCAAAAATTATGTGAATATAAACTAAATCCATCTGCCTGCCCAAAACTAGAGTCCAAGCTGGTCGAGTTTCTGAAATGAGAGGGCACAGATTCAAGATATGCAGAGAGAGATTTAAACGCAACCTGAGAGGCAACTTCTTTACACAAAGGGTATTGGGCACCTGGAGTGAGCTGCAAGAAGAAGAGGTTGTAGCATTTATTTGGTAGGTACATGTAGCGGAAGGAATTGATGGGTTATGGGCTGAACAAGGGCATTTGTGACTAGCAGGGAGGATGCTGTGGATGACATAGACCAGATGGGTTAAAAGGTCTGTTTGTGTGCTTTATTGCTCAATGACTCTATGGCTCATACACTTCCATTCCCTACTTGTTCATGGGCTGGTCTAAATTCTATCATATCTGATTTCACCACACAATATTTGATATTTCCACCCTGGGAATCAGACCTGAGCGATGCCACTCATAGTTTTAAAAGTTTTTATCAGGTCACTCCACAACCTCAGTCTCCAGAGAGTGAGAAAAAAAATCTATCCAAGTCAGCTTAAGCCAGATGTTCCCAAGTTTTTTTTAAATGCTATGGACCAATACCGCTGAGCAATTGGTTGGGAACCCTGGGTCTAAGCCCTCCTTTTAGCAAATACTGTCCTATCCAGGCAACAATCTTATGAACCTCCTCTGAACCCTCTCCAAAGCCTCCACAGTCTTCTGTGATGCTGTGACCAATAATGTACTCAGTTTCTCAAATGCAGCCTAATTGAAATTTTATACAGCTGTCAACGTCAAAGTCACAAGAAATTTATTATCAAAGTACGTATATGTCACTATATACTACCTTGAGATCCATTTTCTTGCAGGCATTTACAGGAAAATAAAGAAATACAATTGATGAAAAACTATATACAATTAATGACTGACAAAGAACCAATGTGCAAAATAAGACAAATTACGTAAATAAAAAGTAAATAATACTGGGAAGATGAGGTGTGGAGTCCTTGAAAGTGAGTCTGCCGGTTGTGGAATCCATTCAGAGTTGTAGTGTGTGAAGTTTTCGACAACAATTCAGGAGCCTGGTGGTTGAAATGTAATAACTGTTCTTGAACCTGGTGGTGTGGGACCTATGTACCTCTTTTCCCATGCAATCAGCGAGAAGAGAGCATGGCCTTGATGGTGGAGGTCCTTGATAATAGATGTGACTTTCTTGTGATAGTGCTCCAAGCAAATGTGTGTTTAGTGGTGGGGAGGACCTTTCCTGTGATGGACTGAGCAGTATCCAGTACTATTGGTAGACCTTTCAGTTAGGTCAGGGGCATTAGTGTTTCCATTCCAGACCGTGATGCAACTAATTATGACACTCATCACCTTTCACCTATTGAACTATATAGCTGCAACAGTTCCCTGAATGATGAAGGCAAGTATGCTATTCAGCTTCATTACCATCTCACCTACCTGCATCACCACTTTCAGAAAACTAGGGGAGGTGATCGCAGATTCCCTCTGTTCATCAATGCTCTTCAGAGTCCTGCCATTCACTGTATTCTTTCCTCTTGAATTTGACCTCCCACTTGTCTGACTAAAACTCCACCTGCCACATCTCACTGAATCTTTCAACAAAATTCCTCAATCTCCACAGCTCCACCAGTTTTTTTTTTGTGCTGTCTGCAACTGTGTACAGTTACATGAACATAGTTGCTCCTGGCATTTTGAATTCTACCCCTGCAATGTAAAAGAAAACAAGTCTTGAGGCACCAGCGGCTTCAATCCATTCTAAAATTTCACTGACTACTTGCTCATGAATTTGTGGATTAAATTACTTTTCCAATGGAAAGCCACGCAATCACACCCGAGAAGCTTTTAATTTCCTTTGAAGAGAATGTAATGAGAACCACATTTGGAAAGGCACCATTGTGTACATTTGCACATTCACTGGTGTCATCTTATATTTAAATAACTATGATCCTTAGAATTTTAAATAGGCTGCCTCGCTTCAAACAGATGTTGTACAGCTGCACTTATTAAAGGTTTACCATATAGGCTTTGCAACAAGGCAAGATAGGATTATGTGTAAAATAACAGGTACCTGTCAGTGATTATACAGTTTGAAAACAATCAAAAGAAGTATGATGAAACATGAAAATGACGAAACCTGACTGGATATCAAAACTCTAGAATGGCACTGAGCCATTTAACATTAAACAAATGACCGTTTCTGAGCTCACAATATTTTTCATCAAATTTTAATGGAATATGGTTTCCTCTTTCAGTCTGAGGATTCTATTTGTTGGCTTTCATCACCACTGCATTCCTTGCAATCATGTCCTCATTAACCACAGTATTATGATCACTGTAATATTAGCAGCTTCTAATCAGTGGATATCTCTTGGCACGGCTGATTAGAATGGTATCGATCTATCTGAAAGATCAAGGGTCAAATCCAAGCTGCTGTGGGTGATTGTTGCCATCTCATGCAGCTCGTGAGAAGCCACTCTGAAATGAGCTTGGTAATTCTGTGTGGTTACTTGTAATACAAGTAATGTTCGCCTAATTACATACTGCAAAATTTCTTTCTGTCATAGATCCGCAAGGGTAGAAGGTTGTCGAGAAAAGAATATAGCTGGTTTCACATAACATTAGGATGTACTCTCAACTGGAAGATTGTCGACACAGATGCATGGAAGGAAAAGGGAATCTTTATTCCAATTGTACGAAACAACCCGCATTTATTTTAACAGTAATAGATATTACAAAACTTTGATTTGTCAAAACATTGTGCTTTGTCATTTGTAGTTGCAGCTCAACTCATAAAATTTAGAAAATATTTAGTTTCTTGGTGTTCTACGTTATGTAGGGCCCTTAGTATTACCAATGATCCCACCCATTAATCCAGCATCCTCTTTGACTTTCTATCAGCAGGCAGGAGACTCCGATGCAAGAACAGTGTGGATGGGAAACAATTACTGTACTTCTTTCAGGCCATTAGGCTTCTGAACCCCCTGCCACATCACATTTAATGTGTCACCGATTTATTTGCTCTGTGCCATACAATATTTAATTTATGCACTTTACTTTGTTTATTCATGTGTCATTCATTTGTAGATTTAATTCTGCTTTCCTAAGCTATTGTGTGTTCTATATGTGTTATATGTACTACTGTGCTTTACATCCTGGTCCGGAGAAATGTTGTCTTGTTTGACCATATTGATGTATATAGGTAAATGACAATAAACTTGACTTGAGCAGCAAAACCATGAAACAAGTTTTCCATTGAAGGAGTACATCAATGACACACAATAGTTTGGGTTTGGATTCACATCATTTTGGAAAATTGTTGGATTTGAAATTCTTTCCTGATACTTGCATTAAATCTGAAAGTCATTTATAAAAAAGAATGATGTCCAGTGGATTTCTTTCCTCATAATCTGTTCTGTCATGACTGAATAGCGGAGCAGACTCAATGGCCTAATTTTGCTCCCATGTATTATGATTGATTCTGATGTTATTGATGGGAAGTTGTGGACTAAATCATGCATTGGGACTATTTATTTTAATTGTGGATATGAGTGCTGGGGTAGAGAGGGAAATGGATCAGCCATGGTCAAATTGCAGTGCAGACACAATGGGCCAAATGTCCTAAATCTGTTCTAATATCTTATGGTTTTACTGTATGCATTACCTTGTGAAACTATTTGAAGTATCTGTGTGCTGCAGAGTAGCAGCACAAAGTCTAAAACTAAGTGAATTGAGCTCAAGTTCTGTTATCTGTAAATTGACTGCAGACTAGAAGCAAAATGACTGGATGTACAGTGATTCAAATGGGTCTGAGTGGAAGGAAAAAGCAGACAAAGTTTTTGAAGGAATTGATGCAGTAGATTGGGACTGACCTTATTAGTGGGGCAAAAGGAATCATGTTGTACTGTTCTCTGCAGCCTGCTAAGCACTCTCAGTGTAATCACTGTTGTGTTGTAGGAAAGGGAGCAATCAGTTTATTCACAGCAAGTTCCAAAATCAGCAATGTAGTAATGGCCACATATCAGTTTCCATTGAGTTTGATTGAGAAAACAATATCAACCAGGCTAATGTAAATAACTCCCTTGCCGTTTTTCTAAAATAAAGAGCAATGATATTTTTACAACCTCTGAAAAAGCAGACACATTTTCATTTATCATGCCATTCCCATGCATTTTCTCAGTAATATACTCAAGTACGAATCTAGACACTTTGCTTGCTCAATGAGTCAGAATAAAACCCATAATATTTGGCACTTTTATTATCTGGATCATGGAAGCTAGCCCATTGTACCAGCACCCCGGTGAGATTGATAAACTAGCTTCCTTTGACTTTGGAGGAATTCAGTGTGTTTGGCAGCATCCATGCAGTGTAGTGGATAGTCGAAACATCGACTGTCCATTTCCCTCCCTAACCAATGCCTAATCCTTTGAGCTCTTTCAGTGCTTCCCCCGTGTCCTCAACTTCCTTAATCTTGACTCATTCGAAACAATTGAGTACATGTTGGCCTAAAGCATGTAAGCAGAGACTGGAGAAAGTGGCCATAGTTTCCTAGGAAGAGTGGGGAATGTTGGTGATGGAACATTTGAGCTGATAATTATGTTACATAGAAATACCACATCTATAATTTCCATTTGTCTACTTCGAAGCGACTAATATTTTTACCAACAGCTTTGATGTTAAGACCCCAGTCAATCCGAGTTGGCAGCAACATCTCAAATTCCATCATGCTGAGCACTGATGTTCCCCCATCTCCCCCGCCCCCCAACAGGGCTGTGGGCTCAGCACACTGCTGAATTACAACTGCACTGCCAGATCCAGCTCAAGCCATATCAAGTTCACTGATGAGATAACAGTGGTTGGCCTCATCGGCAACTATGTTGAGTCGGCATATAGAGAGGCTTATCAAATGGTGTGAGAACAACTACCTGAGTCTCAACGTGGACAAGACAAAAGAGATGACTTTCTACCGCTTTCCATTGCACGCCCATGGATCTTCTGTGCAAAGTGTGAAGAGCACTAATTTCCTCGATGTGCACAAAATGGACGATCTAACCTGGACCCACAACACCTCCTTGTGCATCAAGAAGGCTCAGCAGGGTCAATACTTCAAGAAGATTGAGGCTCCCTGCCCCCATTCTAACAACTTTCCAAAGGAGCACCATCGAGAGTGTCCTGTCTAGCTGGATCATCGTGTGGTACAGAAGCTGCAAAGCAAGTGCCTACAGAGAGTAGTAAAAACCACTGAGAGGATCGCTGGGGTCTCCCTCCTCCCATTTATGACATTACCCAGGAGTGTTGTATACGAAGGACCCGAAGCGTTGTTGAGGATCCCTACTGCCCATCGCACAATCTTTTTGACCCACTACCATCAGGAGTATTAGGACTGCGGCTGCCAGACTGGGTAGAGCTTCTTCCCCCCCCCAGTTGTGTGACTAATGAACGCTCTGCCACCACCGAGGACAAATGACTTGAGAAGCTTGTACATTCGTGGTAATCGCGGCTGGTGCATCACTCTTCAATGCCAGCTTCCACCGATCAGGATCCAAGTCCCGCCGCTGCCTGTAAGGAATTTGTACATTCTCCCCGTGATTGCATGCGTTTCCTTAGGGCGCACTGGTTTCCTCCCACCTTCCAAAGACAATTTCCCTTTAAGAAATTGTGGTGAACTACATATACCTGTCTGGACTGCTCCTGTGGCTCCTCCCACAGACCCCTGTATAAAGGCGATTGAGGCCTGAGCCCAGCCTCATTCTCCAGGATGTAGTGTTGTTCATTCTTCCAGTCAATAAAAACCGATATCTCGCTTCTTACGTCTCAGAGTGAGTTATTGATGGTGCATCAGAAATGTACCTTTGTAAACAAACTAGTGATTTTACAATCTCCTGAAGGATTCAGCCAGCTTGACTCTTGGAAATGCAGGTACAGCACCTTGTAAGTGAAGGTTGGCCATTGCTGGGGCGGATTTCAAGCCAGATTAAAGCACTGAGGCCTGAACAGTGGCAAACGATCTGGTGTTCAGCCCCACTACTCAGCGCCGATTAAAATGTCGAGACAGATGAAAGCATCGAGGCCCAGGAGTGCAAACGTAACCAGTGTTTAGTGTCATCTGTCTGCGTTTGATGTGCCCCCCCCCCCTTACTACTGCCACTGGGCTGGAGGTGCAGGAGTCCTGAGTCTCACGCTGGCAGGTTCAGAAGTAATTGTCGCCCTGTAGTCATTGGGCTCTTGGACTGGTTTAACTCACCTCAGCGCTGAACTGATTCCACAGCTGTGGACTCATTTTCTGGGACTCTGCAGCTCATGTTCCATGTACTACTTGTTTATTTTTCATTATTTGCATGATTTGTCCCCTTCTGCTTATCAGATGTTTGTCAATTTTTGCTGTGTGTGCGCATGTCTTTTTGTGGATTCTATTCTGTTTCTTTGTTTTGTGAGTGCCTGCAAGAAAATAAATCTCAGGGTTGTATATGATATATGTACCTTTAACAATAAATTTACTTTGAACTTATTTATTTTTTGTTTGTCTGTAGGTTTTCATTGATTCTATTGTATATATTTGTCCAATCAGAATCAGGTTTATTATCACCAGCATGTGTTGTGAAATTTGTTAACTTAGCAGCAGCAGTTCAATGCAATACGTTATGTATAAGAAAAAAAATAATAGTAATAATAAATTAGAGTGTCTGTATATTGAATAGATTAAAAAATGTTGAAAAATGGAAATAATATATTTAAAAAGTGACATAATGTTCATGGGTTTAATGTCCATTTAGGAATCGAATGGTAGAGGGTAAACTACTGTTCCTAAACTGCTGAGTGTGTGCCTTCATGTTTCTGTACCTCCTACCTGATGGTAACAGTGAGAAAAGGGCATGCCCTGGGTGCTGGGATCCTTAATAATGGACGCTGCCTTACTGAAACTCCGTTCCTTGAAGATGTCCTGGGTACTTTATAGGTTAGTACCCAAGATGGAGCCAACTAAATTTACGACCCTCTGCAGCATCTTTCGGTCCTGTTCAGTATCCCACCCCACCCTCCATACCAGACCAACTGTCGATGCCTTCAAGAAAATGGTGGCATGTACAGTAATTACTTTGAAAGTGAATTTACTTTGAGCTTCAGTGTTTCTGTAACCTGTGGCTTGGGAGAAAAGGTGGCTGTGCAGGATTACATTGACGATGCTTGATCCTTTTATAACTTTACCATAGATCTGCCATACCAATAAAGGAAGCAGGTTTAGCAAAGTAAACAGGAGGTGTGGGCACAGCAGGCTACATTCCACAATCTGAATTACAGAGGTGTCAAATACAAATATGCCCAATGATTCACACTCCAGGCTCAGATATCTTCCAAAATTTGGTGTGCGTTGCCCCCGAATCTTTGATGCACATAACAAAGACATTTTGATATCTTTCCTGATATAAAATTGATATTTTATAAAACAATTCTTAGTGGAATTTGAAAAAAATTCAAATGAATTTAAAATGCAGTCAGCTGTTATACTGAGACCCAAGAGATTCTGGAGATGCTGTAAGTCTGGAGCAACACACACAAAATGCTGGAGGATCTCAGCAAGTCAAGCAGCAGCTATGGAGGAGAATAAACCATCAGTCCTAGTGAAGGGTCTTGGCCCGAAATATTGACTATTTATTCCCCTCCTCAGATGCTGCCTGACCTGCTGAACACCTCCAAAATTTAGTGTGTCCAGCTGTTGTATTTACTAATTTTATAACAGACTTTCCTTCATGTTGTTTGTGCTCAGTTATTCATAGCAAGATGTATGTGCACATAAATAATCCCTGCATTATTGCATATTTACAATAATTTTCAAAAATGTGGCTGCTCTGCAGAAAACATGTTAAAATCTAAAGCATGAAATAGGTTGACTGGGAAGTTAGCCAGCAGGGGAGGAAAAAATGGATGCCTGTACTCTTATCAATTTCCACCTCACTTTTATAGAGAAAGTGCTCAAATTCTTTCCTCTCCTTCTTGTGAAACATGTAAAATGTCATTATTTTCAAGTTCAAGTTCATTGTCATTCAACTATATATATGTATACCACCAAACAAAGCAATGCTTCTCTGATCCAAGGTGCACAATACAGTACATACTCTATAAAACACACACGCATGCACACGCACACGCGCACGCGCACACGCACACGCACACGCACACACACACACACACACTCTTACCAAAAATAAATTAATTATAAGGTTCATTTACAACACACATTAATTCAATTCAAGATGGTTTAATGTGATTTCCTATACAGAAGAGTAATGGAGCACAGAAAAAATGATAAGATAAAGAACACAATAGTAAACATGAAAAATATAAATATATAAAATAGCTTATATACATAGATTGATCATATGTCCATAAAGTGATACTAGACTCAAGAGAGTCTGTACAGAAGGTGCCTGACAGGAAGTAATAAAGTAGTGGTGGTTGGGGGTGTGGAGGGTGGGTTCGTGTGTGGAGGTGATGATCACCCTTACTGCTGAGAAAAGTAACTGTTTTAGAGTCTGGTGGTCATGGTATGGATGCTTTGGGCAGTTTTGATTACCCATTGTAGACCCTTCCTGTCCCCCGTATTGCAATTTGATACCATGTAATGACGGAGCTTGTTAAGGTGTTCTCTACTGTGCATCTATAAACAGTATAAAATTACTGACACTTCATACTTGATAAGACTGAGATGATGCAGGGAGTTCAGTAGTCTCACGGCCTGGGGGGATGAAGCTCTTTCTCATTCTAACAGTCCCTCTCCTAATGCTACAGCACCTCCTGCCTGATGGTAGGGGGTCAAAGAGATATTTGGATAAAGGGATGGGACCATTGGTAATGCTAAGTGCCCTGCTTGCATAGTGCTCCTGATAAATATCTCAGATGGGTGGAAGAGAGACCCCGATGATCCTCTCAGCAATCCTCACAATCCTTTGTAGGGTCTTGTAGTCAGATACCTTGCAATTCCCGTATCAGATGGTGATGCAGCTGGAGAGGGCACTTTCAATGGCGCCTCTGTAAAAATAGCTTAAAATGGGTGATGGAATGAGAACCTGCCTTACCTCAAGCTCCTCAGGGAATGGAAATGCCTCTGTGTTTTCTTGACTGAAGAGATGGTGCTGAGGGATCAGGTGAACTCCAGTGAATGAAGCACGTACAGGGTTTTGTTTGTCCGCAAGAATGGGATGCAACTGGTCAACATGAGAGTTTCTGAGGTTGAACTGGAAATTGCATCTTTTCTGGAGCTTATTTTAATGCACTTCAAGAATATTGTTTCATTGCAACTTTTAGGATAATGGATCGCACTCACTGGGAATGTTTTAAAACATGATAGTACATAGAGCGTGGAACAGTACAGCACAAGACAGATCCTTCGACCCACAACATTGTGCCGAATCAGACAATTTAGTAATCAAATAGTCAACTAAAGTAATGCCTGATGCCTACACAATGCCCATATCTCTCCACTTTCCTCATATTCATGAGCTTGTCTAAATGTCTGTTAAAAATCCCTAATGTATCTGCCTCTTCCACCACCCCAGTCAGCTCATTCCAGGTCCCCACCACTCTCTGGGTAAAATGTAGTCGCTCTTCACATCTCCTTTGAACTTATCCCCCTTTATTTAAGTGCACACTCTCTGGTACAAGACATTTCAACTCAGAAAAAAGGATGCTGTCTGTCTACTCAATCTGTGTCTATCATAATCTGATCAGCCTCCATCAGATCTCCCCTCAGCCTCTGTCGCTCCAGAGAAAACAACCCAAGTTTGTCCAACCTCTCATGATAGCACATGCTCTCAAACTCAGACAACATTGTGGTAAACCTCTTCTGCACCCTGTCCAAAGTCTTGACATCCTTTCTAGAATGGGGCGACTAGAACTGTATGCAATACTCCAGGTGCTGCCTACTCGAATCTTATAAAGCTGCCACATAACTTCCTGACGTTTGCCTTGATACACATTTTCCTCATTTCAGGAGCTAATTATAAATGATAAGCCAAATATTTTTAAGGTAATGGACTATATTCATTGGGAATGTTTTAAAACATCCTAAACAAATGCAGGTTGCTTGCTTTCAAAAGAACGTGCAGCAGGTGATACAGGACTGTAGAGCCAGAGAAGACAGCTCTCTTTGGCTGTTGCTAGGCAGCTATAGCCTCCAGATATGGTTGATGGCAAAATGGCAGAAACAGTCAGTACAGCATCATTGCTGCTAACGTCCTGTCTTTTTGTCTTTCATCACATAGAACTTCAAATGTGAAATAATGTATTTGGTGCACATCAAAACAAACAGGTCATCCCATGGCTTTAATGTAATTGCTTTCTGGATCCCAGTTCCCATAACAGTTGTTGCTGTGGGTAAAAAAAAAACTCCTTTGTCATCTGCCTACTTTTTTGAAAAAAAAAATGTTACTACCCTGCTTAAATCTTGTAAACGTCTCACTTACAGTCTGCTTTTTGCTGACTGCACAATAATCGAGGATTTTTCTTTGGATTTTTCAAAATGCAGGAGTAAATAAAGATTTGGTTATAAAAATCCAAATATGCCTATTATTCTGAAAACATTCAAATCAACTACAAGCCTAATTCATAATGGGTATATCTATCCTCATCATCGGTAATATCTACAGGAGGCACTGCTTCAAGAAAGCAGCATCCATCAAAGATCCCCTCCATCTGGGACATGCTATCTTTTCATAATGCGTTCAGGCAGAAGGTACAGAAGCCTGAAGTTTGACATTAATCGATTCAAGAACAGTCACCTCCCTTCGGCCATTCAGTCCTTGAGTCACCTCAAAAAACCGTAATCACAACAGTTCATCAACACTTGATTACTTTGTACTAAAATGGACCTTGTTTTTTTGTTCCTACCCACAGGAATGATGTAAATAAGGACTAAAAAGTAGAGTGAAAATTTAGAAGGATGTCACTGTGTCTGGAAGACCTGAGTTATATGGAAAGATTGCACAGGTTAGGACTTTATTCCTTGGAACATGGAAGGTTAAGAGGAGATTTGATAGAGACATATAAAATTATGAGGGGTATAGATAGGATAAATACAAACAGGCTTTTTTCCCCACTGAGGATGGGTGAGATCAGAACAGAGGTCATGGGTTAAGGGTGAAAGGCGAAAAATTTGAGGGGAAACTTCTTCACGCAGAAAGTGGTGAGAGTGTGGAACAAGCTGCCAGCGCAAGTGGTGCATGGGAGGTCGATTTCAGCACTTAAGAGAAGTTTGGATAGGTACGTGGATGTGAGGGGTATGGAGGGCTATGATTCTGGTGCAGGTTGATGGGAGTAGGCAGTTTAAATGGTGTGGCATGGACTAGATGGACTAAAGGGCCTGTTGCTGTGCTGTACTTTTCTATGACTCTCAGTGACTCTAATTGTGTTCTTTCTCCTAACATTTGTGCATAATTTGTTTTTCGTATGTGCGTTGCATATATTATGTTACAAGCCTGAAATGCTGCTGCAAGTAAGTTTTTCATTGCACTTGTGCATATGACAATAAAACTCAGTTTCGACTTACTCAACAAAATACTGAGAAGCTGAAGAAAAGCTCAGAGTCTCTGAGCTTGTTCGAGAGTGGTATGTTATGTGGGCTTCCATAAAACCTTTGCATTCAGATAAAGCATAAGAAAAATGAAGCCTGGTGTTTTGCCAATATTTATCTCTCAATCAATCAATGTCACCAGAATTTTTGAGCTCCTGTGTGCAAAGTGGCTGTGTTGTTTATTGCATTTCAGCAATGTGCATTGCAGGAAAACTCCCTGACTCTAAAGTGTTTTGAAATGTCCTAAGATTGACAAGCCTTAGTTGGAAGTTGCACTTTCTTGCAGCCTGCCAGGGCAGAATAGAAAGCAAGGAAAAGTCCTGATTTAGAACAATTCAAAGTCCACATTCTTAATGTGAATCACATTCAAAATCTGTATAGTGACTCTGCACCTAACAAACTGACTCTAAATAACGTGGCAAAGCAATCAACTGCAAAACACTCAGTGAATTGCATTTTAAAATCTCCCCTAAAATAAAGGCAAGTTTTTCTTTATTTGTAATTTAGTAAATTGGTAAATCGATCCATTATTATCACACGAGGTAAAGTAAAACAAAATCCTGCATGCCATTCATGCAAAATAATTTGTTACACAGTGCATTGAGATAGTACCAGGTAAAATAATATCAGAGTCCAGAATGAAGTGTTACAGTTTAGAGAAAGTGCAGGACAGGTAGTCCTAAGATGCAAGGTCATAATAAGATAGACTGTGAGGTCAAGAATCATAGGGAAATGTTCGTAGGGAATCATAGGGAACATCACTAGGGCAGTGTTTGATAGTCCTACAACAGCAGGATAGGAGTGGTCTTTGAGCATACTGACTTGGTCTAACCAAGCAGAGTCTACTGCCAAGAAGTCCCACCAGCGCCTTTACTTCCTGAGAAAGCTGAAGAAATTTGGCCTGTCCCCTTACACCCTCAGTAATTTTTATAGATGCACCGTAGAAAGCATTCTTCTAGGGCGCATCACAAACTGGTATGGAAGTTGCCCTGTCCAAGACTGGAAGAAGCTGCAGAAGATCGTGATCATAGCCCAGCACATCACACAAACCAATCTTCCATCCTTGGACTCACTTTACACCGCACACTGTCGGAGCAGTGCTGCCAGGATAATCAAGGACACAACCCACCCAGCCAACACACTTTTTGTCCCTCTTCCCTCTGGGAGAAGGTTCAGGAGCTTGAAGAATCATATGGCCAGATTTGGGACCAGCTTCTTTCCAACTGTGATGCGACTGCTGAACGGATCCTGACCCGGATCTGGGCCGTACCTTCCAAATATCCGGACCTGACTTGCACTACCTTACTTTCCCTTTTCTATTTTCTAATTGTGATTTATAATTTAAATTTTTATTATATTTACTTTGATTTGTACTTCAGGGAGCGCGAAGCGCAGAATCAAATATTGCTGTGATGATTGTACGCTCTAGTATTAATTGTTTGGTGACAATAAAGTAAAGTACATCCAGAGTTTGATATCTTCTGCCTGATGGGAGGGGGAAGGAAAATGTCTGGGGTGGGTTGGGTCTTTGATTATACTGACTGCTTTACAAAGTCAGCAAGTAGTGCAGGGGTCAAAGGAAGGAGAGTGATTTCCGAGGGTTGCTGAGCCATTTCCACAACTCACTGCAGGCAGAGCGGTCACTACACCAAGCCAGGGTGCACCCAGTTAGGAAGCTTTCATTGACGCGTCATTAAAAATAGTCAGGATCCAAGTGGACATGCCAATTTTTTTTTTAGCCTCAAGAAGAAAGATGTGGCTGAGCTTTCTTGGCTGTGGCATCAATGTGGTTACAGGTGAAGTCTATCTTACATTTTATTGTTTTATGGTACAATTTAGATTGTAAGAATCACCCTGTCAGGTATCTATTGTCTTGATCATTTGTAGTATTTGCTTTGGGTAAGATTTTACATCAAGTATCAATGGTATCAATTTTCATTCCGACTATAAGCCAGCAGTTCCCAAACTTTTTGGGTTATCACCCCTTTGGCTCCCAGACCACATCCCCAGAGCTCCCCCTTCACTTTCTGGCCATTACAGAAAAACTGTAAAGAAGTTTGGTTTACGATACACAGTGAAAGAAAATAAGAACTGCAAATTCAAAGCAGTGACAAATAATTGCAGAAAATCTATTTAAAGCTACAAATAATATTATTGCTTAATATAATTACTGTAAAACCAATTTTCATCAACAATTTTAGAGCATACATTAGTAATCCAACTATTCACTACTTCATTGCTTTTTTGCCTTTCAATGAGATGGATGGGCTTGGTGTGGTGATATCAGCTTCTTAACATCAGGCTGAATGTCACTCAGAATTCTTAGATTCCCTTGTTCAGTCATTTATAGTCTGTTTCGTTGCTTAGAAAGAAGTTGGACAACTGCACTGAAACAGTGGTCCACTAAGTATGATGTTGGAAAGGCAATACAGAACACCATGACCTTTTTCCACAGTGCCGGGTAGCGTTCATAGATTTCTTTCTACAATCAAAAGCCTTGAAATGATATCTTGAATCTCGGCTTCTGCTCAAAGTTATTTTGTAGTGAGATCAGTTCTTCCTCCATCCTTCCTGTTAATTTCTCATTACAGGTGTTCAGGAATGGATTTGTTACCCAATCTGGAACTTGGATTGAGAGAAGATCCTGAAATCTTTCTGACCTGTCTTTTTGCAGCTCACAGATGGGAGCAGAATATACTTGAAGATCACCATGTAGTGTTCTTTCTTTCTCTTCCAACTGTGAGAGGCTCAGAAATTGGAAAAGGTTGTGATGGCAGTGTTGCACTTAAATAGGGTTATCTTTGACAGAAATGTGGAGACGATTGATTTGCATTACACTGTGATCAATAGAGGAGAAAGTTATAATGTCATCATAGCTCAGGCAAAACTTGACTCTCTGCCTGAAGGTACATAAACCAGGCAACAATATCTCAGTTGTGTCGTGGACTAGAGAAATGCAGTCATGGCCATTTGAAAGGGCAGACATTGAACCCCATTAAATGCTACACCCTTAATAAAAGGAATTGCACACCACTGTGTGACTGGAGTATGCGAATTGTACGAGTTAACACTGTACTAGAGTAGTGACTGGCAATAATGCTTGGCTGGGCTGGGAAATACACAATTTCTTCAGTCCAGATTTCTCATTGTATGCCAAATAAATGTGTCAAATTGCTTTTCAGCAATTGTCAAACACTTCAAGCAAAGTCTAAGAGAATGATTTGTTACCAAAGATGTGGTGATTATGTGATCATTGTAATCAATTATGAGGACTGAGGATTAAATGCTTATAATAAGAAATTAATTTATTAAATTAAGCTTGTAATCCCACAGGTGCCCCTCCCTCTCTGCTCCTGAATATTGTCCTACCATCCCTTTTATCTTTATCAACCTCGGGGGTGGGGGGGGGGAGTTTGGGAGCGATATTGCCCACTCTGGGAACCACCGGTCTGCAGCATGGTTTTAGATGACCCATTTAAGATTGCTGAAAAATTCACTTAAGGAAAACTGCAGTAAACGAAAATATATGTGAGGAAAGGCCACGAAATCCACATTAAATTAGAGCTTGTCCTGTTTTTGATTTTTTTTGTGTTTTTTTAAAAAAAGAGTCTTATATTAGCCTAGTCTTTAAATAGGTTCTACTACATTCAAATCTCTTCTATTGATAACCTGGATAAAATAAATTACAGAACATCTGACAGCTGATAACATTTTTTTTTATTATACAGGGTCTACATGCAATCCATCAGAGGCATAAAGGGCCAAGGAATTGTCATCCAGTAACCTCACTGGTAAGCTCATACAAATTGACAGATGTCTACAGCAAATTCAAAGCTGGCTTTCATAATTGGCAGACTAGATGCATCCATAATGTTTAAGTACATGGCTGAGAGGTGTATGGAGAGATATGGGCCAGGTGCAGGTCAGTGGGACTAGTCAGAAAAATGGTTCGGCAAAGCCAAAAAGGGCCAAAAGGCCTGGTTCTGTGCTGTAATGTTCTGCGGTTCTATGGTTCTATTGCATTTTGAATGCTGCCTGACCTACTGAGTTTCTCCAGCACGTTGTGGGTGCTGCTCAGGGTTTACAGCAGCTGCAGAATCTCTTGAGTTTTTGCATTCTGAATTCAGTCATAGATCTGCTTTTGATACAAATCTCCAACTAGAATTTGCCTTTCTCTGGATGTTCTCTGGGATTGCTCTGACAGACCAAAGAAGATCAAGCAATATCTCTGGTGGTGCTTATTGACAGATTTTGGATATACTTCACCTGCTATAGATATTTTTGTTTGTAGATGTAAAGTGCTGTGGACATGGAGCTTATTTGATGTGCAGACTGAACTGGGTGGAATTGGTTCAGAACTCTGGGCTAGCACCAAGCTGCATGTTTATTGTTGTGATGTTTCTTTTAAATGTTAATTTTACTCCTTTAATTGCTGTCAGATGTCTAGGATTTCCCGGAATGTTGGGAATATGTTTCAGGAAAGGGATCTCTGCCATCTAAGTGTGATGTCAATCGCAAGGAAGAATTCTCTCTGTCAGCAAATCAGGAAGGAAAAAGTACCTTTAACATTCCATCAAGAATTTAAAGAGGGAATATTAACGCTAAGACTGGAATATGAAGGCACTCTTACACTAAGTGCTGAAATATTATGTGTAAAATTTACTAAAAAATCCAGATCTACTTGAAATATTTATGTGAGAAAAATATAATCAATGTACATGAAATCTGATATTTGATCAAGTAGCTTTGCAAAAATATTAACGATGATTCATTAAACTATTCAATAAAGCATAAGGTTTCAAGGACTTAATGGAAGTCCTAGTTTATGGCAATGTTAATCTCACCTCCGCTTTGGTTAATTCTCTTGATTTAGTTGGAGAAAGTTGAAAGCCTACAGGGAGGATGATTGAATCACTATGGATTTTCATTTTAAATTGGGCATATACAGATTTCCAATATCTAGTGCCCACTTAATAAGACAATTACATTAAATGGCAATAATTTTGCCTTTAATATTAGGGCAACATTCAGGCTGAGCTAGCTCTTTTGATTAACATTCATGTGACTATCATCTGTGTGAGGAAAGGGGCTTGTTTTGATGTTGCTTCGTAGCTTATATTCTGTTTTATCATGTTCTGTGTTCTTCTGCTGAGCCTTGTAGGCGTGCTCTTTTGGCGCCAGAATGAGTAACGGCATTTGTAGCCTGCCCCCAGCACATCCCTTGGTGTGCTGATTGTTTCTGCAGATGACACATTTCATTGTGTCTTTCCAATAACATTTGATAAATAAACCTGAATCTACATATTTGTTGTCAGTGTTTAACAATCCAACTTCTTGTGCCTTGCTTCATTCCTGTGGAAGATTGGTTCAACCTACAATGTTCACTACTCCTTTGTTTCCACAGTTGTTGCTTGACAGCTAAATTTTTCCAGTGTTTTCCTTTTGCTCAAGATTCCAGTATATGCAGAATCCTATCAATCACAAATATTCCTTGGAAACACAATGAACAAGGCGATCATTTTTGAAATGACAAAAGAAGCAGTGAGGCAAGTATTCAGTTAAGATATTTTTCTTTTGTTGCCTAGTGGCTGAGGAGCCACTGATGGCCTGAATTTCCAATAATGTCATTAATTCACTCATGCAAAAGTACAGGAAGATTTATTGAGGCCAGAGTTTGTCCGGGATGGAAACTATGCAGGGACAAGGATAAGGAAGACAATTCTCTCAAAGGAGGAACCTCTCAAAATCTGGGGTTGGTAATGGCAAGGGAGCTAAGAACCAGGTTGACTAGCCTCCTAATCTGATCAAAAAGCAACAAAGGGAGTGTACATTAACTTAAGAACCCCAATCAGTCTATCTCTTTGACCCACTGCTAAAAGAAGCTAATGAAGCAAAATGAAAGGATACATGAAAGGAACTGGTGTCACCAACTATCTGGTTAATGGGCAGGCAATGCTTGTTTTCATTGCACTCCTCCCATTTGCCAGGCAGCCAAGACCACGAGCCAAGAATTCACACATTGCAAAGGATGGGCGGAATGAAAAGCAGCCAATGACATTCTGTGTTTTGGTGGAGTGATACCACCAAAGAGAAATTTTGCTGTCTCTGAACGTTCGCTGGCCAATGGACAATGTGCTGAAAGGTATTTTCTCTTTCAGCTTAACTGTCCCTGCATCCATGTTGTGTGAACGCATAAACTCAGCGCCCAACTGCCCAATTTTGATGTGAGAATACTAATTTTGGTTTCTTTTCTTACTATAGTTGTGTCATCTGCATGATTTATGTTTTTTTCTCTTTCTTTGTGCATTGGGTGTTGGTCTTCTTCAAACTGTGTTCTTTTGAGTTGCCTATAAGCAGAGAAATCTCAAGGTTGTATAATTTATACATACTTTGATAATAAATGTGCATTGAATCTTTGAATCTAATGCTAGGTGCCTCTAATACTGCTGCAAGTAATATTTTCATTGTACCTGTATATAGATACACTTATCCAGGTGATGTGGTATTCCAATTGACTAGAAATTTGTGGAATAACCTAATCAAAGTTGTTAAAATGTTGAAGGGAAAAACACCATATATACACTATATAGGAACTGTGTAGAAATTAGGCCTGAACCTCTTATGACAATCTCATAGAGAGAATTTCCTCACACACGAAGTTTACCTGTAAGCCCATTAAGCAGTTAAAGAATTTAACTACAGTTAACTAAATAACTCAAAAGCTAGTATCTGTAATAGGGCCAATACAAGTGCTGGGTTATTGTGTAAATAAATCAGGTTTGCCGCTGTTCTCCAGAGGTCCTGATGACCTTAGTTGATAGGCCTGTATGGTTCCCCAAACCATCATCCAGGTGACTGGGACCTAAAATGGCCCAGCAAGCCAATCAAATCAAGGGTACTGAGGGAAAGGATTAAATATTGCCTTTTCCACATCTAATGAATGAATGAATATATGTTAAAGAATCTCTGTCGGATGAATCCTAAATATGACAAATCAAACTCTAAACTGAAAGCAGACTATACCTGAGTGAACATGAAACACAAGAGCAGGGCAGACAGGAAAGGGCCCTTCAGCCCATGATGTTGTACTGAACTAATGCCTAACTAAACTAATTACTTCTGCATATAACAGGTCCATATCCCTCCATACTCTGCACATTCATGTGCCCATCTAAGAGCTTCTTGAAAGCTTCTGTCATATTTGCCTCCAGTAACACCCTTGGCAATGCATTCCAGGCACCCAGCACTCAGTATAAAGAACTTGTCCTGCACATCTCCTTTGAACTTACTCCCTTTCACCTTAAATGCATGCCCTCTGGTATTTGACATTTCAATCCTGGGAGAAGATATTGGTTGCCTTCTCTACTTATGCCTTTCATAATCTAATAAACAGATGCCTTCCAGCCTCCAGCACTCCAGAGAAAACAGCACAAACCTGTTCAATCTCTTACAGTACATGCCCTTAAAAACCCAGGCAGCATCTTCTGCACTCTCTCCAAAGCTTCATCAAACTGTCATTAATGGTGTGAGCAAAACTGAATGCAATACTCCAGATGTGGCCTGACTAGAAGAGCATAAACCTACAACATAACTTCTTGACTCTTGAATTAAATGCCTTGACTAATAAAGGCAAGCATGCCATATGCCTTCCTCTCTGCCCTTTCCACCCAATTAGCTGCTTTCAGGGAGTAATGGAAGTGTGAAAGGAAGGTGGTTGCTTACAAGAAGTTACAAAAAACAGAACTGAATTAAAAATTCAAGACTGTGATCATTAATTTTGTTGGATTAAAGCATCAGGAGTTATGGATCAAAGACCAGTAAAAAGAGTCAAAATCAGATGGGTAGGATCTTATGAATAGTAGAACAAATATGAAGGGCTGAGTGGTCATTATGTTCCCATTGCATGTGAGAGATAATGAAATTCTTTTGAAACTGACTGTACCCCCTCAACTTTTTCTTAGACAGCAACTCAGGGTCAAGGATGATTCTCTTTCACTGTGGTTTTATTCACTCTAAATTGGCTAATGAGGTCAATTAGGAACAGCAGCCGAATCCACAGAGGGAGCGAGAAGTGTCCTGCTGATCTGGGTGGGTGGGCCATTTTTGTCTGCCACTTACACAGTTGGCTCCAGGTTCCTAATTCATGCTCATTCTCTGCTTTGTGTGATCGTGGGCCCAGAAATTCCCAGGAGTCTGCGAGGACATTATATTTCTTCAGGGCAGTTTGGAGCAGACCTTTGAATCCTTTTCTCTGTCCATCTGAGAAGTCTGGTGGCAGGCATGCAAAGATACACTCAACAACCACTTCATTAGGGACACT
Organism: Hemitrygon akajei; assembly: GCF_048418815.1. Lineage (NCBI taxonomy): Eukaryota > Metazoa > Chordata > Chondrichthyes > Myliobatiformes > Dasyatidae > Hemitrygon > Hemitrygon akajei. Next base: position 19,291,512 of record NC_133136.1, read on the forward strand.
AACATACATGCTGGTTAGTCCAAATATCTAATCAGCCAATCATATGGAAGCAACTCAATGTACTAAAGCATGCAGGCATAGCCAAGAGGTTCAGTTGCTGTTCAAACTAAACATCAAAATGGGGAATATGTGTGATCTAAGTAACTTAGACTGTAGAATGATTGCTGATACCAGACGGGGTGATTTGAGTATCTTAGAAATTGCTAATCTCCTAGGATTTTCATGCACAACAGTTTCTAGAGTTTGTAGAGTATGCTGCAGAAAACAAAACAAAAGAAAATCCAGTGAGTGGAGGTTCTGTGGGCAAAAATGAGGAAGGTCAGAGGAGAATGGCCAGATTGAATCAAGCTGACAGGAAAGGCACAGTAACTCAAACAATCATGTGTTACAACAGTACTATGCAGAAGCGTATCTCTGAATGCACAGCACACCAAACCTTGAAGTTGATAGGCTCCACCAGCAGAAGCCCATGAATGTACAGGAGCTACTAAGTGTAGTTGTGACAGGACACAATACAGTCCAACTAGGACCTTATTGCAGGAGACATCGATCTGGGAAAAGATGCTGATCTTAGTTTACTTTCTCTTCTGGTGAATTCAGAGGAATTTGTGAAAACTGTGTCTTAGTTTCACTACTTTCAAGTTGTGCTACATTTCCCATATTGCGAATGTTAATCTAGGCCTCTGAAGAATATTATTAAATCTGTGTAAAAAGCTGTTTGCAACTCTGTGCAAAGAAAGCAAGAGTAGAAGAGGGAAAATTGAGCTTGGAGCTGTGGTACCACATTACGTTATTTTACCTAAATAATGGGCTGCAGCATATCCCATGATCCTGTTCAAAGAAGAAGAAACAACTTTTCCAACATTCTGACCGGCAGTATTTTTTCAACCAGCACAAATGAAAATACTGTATATCTGAATTCAATTACTTTTTTAGGAGAGGAATATAAATAGGTACCTAGTATTGAACACAAGAAAGTCTACAGATCTAGTACTGAGCACAAGAAAGCCTGCAGATGCAGGAAGTCCAAAGCAAAAAAAAACCAACACACACACACGGAGGAACTTATGGAAATGAATAAGCAGTCGACATTTTGGGCTGATTCTCTTCTTCAGCACTGGAAAGGAAGGGGAAGACATCAGAATAAAAATGTAGGGGGAAGGGAAGGAGGATAGCTGGAAAGTGATGGGAGAAGCCAGATGGGAAGGAAAGATAAAGGACTGGAGAGGAAGGAATTTGATAGGAGAAGACAATAGGTCAAAGGAGAGAGGGAAGGAGGGGTGCACTAGAGGGAGGTATTAGGTAGGTGAGAAGAGGTGAAAGGCCAGAGTGGGGATTATAAGAAAAGGGGAAGGAGAGGAACTTTATTTAAACCGGAAGGAGAAATTGATATTCATGCTATCAGTTTGGAGGCTATTCAGATGGAATTTAAGGTGTTGCTCCTTCACTGTGAGGGTGGGCTCATGCTGGCACAAGAAGAGGCCATGAACCGACCTGTCAGAATGGAATGGGAATCAGAATTAAAATGATTGGCCACGAGGAAGTTCTTCTTTTGTCTTAATAATCGTACCTAATCTTGATAGCTCTTACAATGGACCAAAATGCTTTTCTGTGTTCTGCGTCTCGCTGAGAGAAATTTCTTTCTCAACAATCTGTCAAGTATTATTCAGTTCCATGTTTGTTGTGCTAACCCTGTGAACCTTCATTTCTTCATTTGAAAAGGAAAGGTTAAGAGGGACTTTGACCCGTCACACGGTACTCTACTATCACTGCATTTTTAATGGGGAATGACATTTGTTACATAATGGGCCCCCACATTCTCCACATCATTAGTTTTCTGTAGCAGTGCTGTGGTTGTAAAGCTCCCCCCCCGCCCCCCACTTCCCCATGGTGACTGCTCATCTTCCCAACTCTGGCAACGTCACGGCTACAGACAGACTACACTCTGGTTACAAAGCTGTTCCATTCCAATCCAAGACATCACTGAAACTCACATTCACTTCAAGGATACAACAGTGCAGTAATTTTACATCTATTGCAAAGGCAGAAAGCGCTACATGAATATAAAATAGCTAAAAATAGCAAATTGGAGAAGTCTCAGGGTATGAAGAAAGAAAAATTCTTACATAAGAATTGACTGCTTAAGGTATCAATGTTTTCTTTTTAAATTCAACCTTCTTAAATTCTGTTTCTTATCTCAGGGGTAGGCACAATAGCACAGCACGATTACAGCACCAGCGACCTGGGTTCAATTTCCACCGCTGTCTGTAACGAGTTTCTACATTCTCACCATGACTGTATAGGTTTCCGTGCGCTCCAGTTACCCCGCACATTCCAAAGACATACAGGTTAGTAAGTTAATTAGTCACACGGGTGTAACTGAGTGCCACAGAATAGTGGGCCGGAAGGACCTGTTACAGTGCTGTATCTCTAAAGAAATAAATAAAATAACAAATTTGTTAATATTCTGAGGTTTGTTATTTAGACTATATAGCAATGCATGCAATTTCTTTATCATTTATTTCTAACATGTATTTTATTTGCCCACTGCACAGTATTAATGGTGGAGTGGATTGATAGGCTAATGTTCTTGGCCAGATTCGAATGAATTTCCAATTCGATGAAATATTTGAAGCAATATTGGTTTTGCACCTCACCTGATTTCCTTCATTAGTGATCAATTTTCTCCCATAAGTCATGAATTTTTAAACTGCTGTTTACCAACAAGTGAAGGGCAGGTGGCATTTGAAGGTTGGCCCAAAATCAGAAAAAGGTACAAAACAGTATACTTCTCCAAAATGTAATTATAGGGTTGGTTTTCAGTGCTGGTTAAGGATTGTGTATTTGCCCGAGGCTGATCCAAAAAGTTTAACGTTGTGGTTATTTTTGACTGGAGTTAAATTTTGGATTAGATAGCCATATTTTCACTGAGGCTGTTCAGTTTCAGCTCATAATATTACCCTCCATTACTCCCACCTCAGCTCATTCACTGATGAATCACTTGTTCATGCTTCTGTTACTTCAAGACATGATTTTAATGCACTCCTGGATTATCTCCCGCAGTCTACCTCAGAAAGCTTGAGATCATCCAGAACACTCTCACTCATGTCCAAACTTGTTGATCCGTGTGCTAATTGATCTACAATTAATCTTCATTAAAACAAGATTTGATTTTAATATTCTTAGAAACATAGAAAAACCTACAGCACAATACAGACCCTTTGGCCCACAATGCTGTGCCGAACATGTACTTACTTTAAAAATTACTTAGGGTTACCCATAGCCCTCTATTTTTCTAAGCTCCATGTACCTATCCAGGAGTCTCTTAAATGGCACTATCGTATCCGCCTCCACCACTGCCACCAGCAGCCCATTCCACACAGTCACCACTCTCTGCATAAAAAACTTACTCCTGACATCTCCTCTGTACCTACTTCCAAGCACCTTAAAACTGTGCTCTTTTGTTGTCATTTACAAATTATTTTCTGAATTGCTTCTTTGTACCTTCTGTAAAGATTTCCCCCATATTTACCATAAAATTTATACCCCTTAAATTTTGCTCACAAGCATGTGTGGCTTCAATAGCATCAACTTGTGCTGTTCTACAAAACCCTGGTTTGACTTGGAGTATTGTGTTCAGTTTTGTTTGCCTCATTATGGGAAGGATGTAAGAGCTTTTGAAAAGGTGCAGAAGATATTTACCAGGATGCAGCCTGGATTAGAGAGCACGTCTAATGACGGTATGTTGAGCAAGCTAGGGTTTTTCCCTCCGGAGCAGAGGAAGAGAGGTGAACTGATAGGAATGTATAAGACGATAAGAGACATAGATTGAGTGGAAAGAGAGAGACTTCTTCCCAGGACAGAAATGGTGAATATGAGAGGCATAATTTTAAGTTTCAAAAGTTCAGAGTGCATTTAATATCAGAGTAGGTATACAGTATATGACCTGAAACTCGTCCTCTTCACAGGTGTCAGAGATTTTTAATATCCAAAGTGTGGAAGGTGCATGAACGTGTTGCTAGAGCTGGTGGTAGTAGCTGAAATATTAGCAACTTTTAAGAGACTCTTCGATAGGTATATGAATAATCAAAAAATGGAGGGCTATGTAGGAGGAAAGAGTAAGATTGATCTTCTAGTAGGTTAAACAGGTAGCACAACATCATGGGCTGAAGAGGCTGTACTGTGCTGTACTGCTCTATGGTCTAACACTGGTGTATATTACAAGCACATTGTGGCCATGGGAGTCTTCTGACTGCTGATTCAAAGTTGAAATTTTAAAGTAAATTTATTATCAACGTACATAAATGTCACTATATACAACCCATCGGATTCATTTTCTTGTGGGCATACTCAATAAAGCCAAAACAGAAGCAATGAAAGACTGCACCAATTTGAGCGTTCAGTCAGTATGTAAAAGTCGACAAACAAATACAAGTAGAAAGAAATAATATTAATAACTAAATAAGCAATAAATATTGAGAAGATCAGATGAAGACTACTTGAAAATGAGTCCAGAGTTTCCCGGAGCATTTCAATGATGGGGCAAGTGAAGTTGGGTGAAGTTATCCCCTTTGGTTCAAGAGCTTGATGGTTGAGGGGTAATAACTGTTTCTAAACCTGATGGTGTGAGGCCTAAGGCCCTTGTACCTTCTTTCTAATGGCAACAGCAAGAAGAGAGCATGAACTAGGTGGAGCAGAGTCCCTGATGATTGTTGCTGCTTTCCTATGACTATGCTCAATGGTGAGGAGGACTTTATCTATGATGGACTGGGCCATATCCACTACCTTTTGTAGGAGCTTCTGATCAAGGGCATTGGTGTTTCCATATCAGGTTGTGATGCAGCCAGTCAATATACTCTCTGCTACACATCTATAGAAGTTTGTCAGAGTTCTAGGTGTCCTGCTGAATCTTCGCAAACTCCTAAGGAAATAAAGAAGACTCGAAACGTCGACTGTACTTCTTCCTATAGATGCTGCCTGGCCTGCTGCACTCCACCAGCATTTTGTGTGTGTTGCTAGAGGCACTACCATACTGTCTTTATAATTGCACTTATGTGATGGGCCCAGGACAATTTGCAGATTCATTCCACCTTCGATTCAATCTACCACAGCATTGTCAGCGAACTAGAATAGGGTATTGGAGCTATGCTTAGTCTCACAGCCATAAGTGAAAAGTGAATAGAGCAGTGCTCTAAGCACACAGCCTTGTGGTGCACCTGTGCTGATGGAGATTGTGGAGCAAATGTTGCTGCCAATACAAACTGACTGGGTTCTGCCATTGACAAAATTGAGGATCGAATTGCACAAGCATACGTTGAGGCCAAGGTCTTGAATCTTATTGATTAGCTTTGAGGGGATGATGATATTGAATGCTGAGCTGTAGATGATAAAGATAATCCTGCTGTATGCATCTTCACTGTCCAGATGTTTCAGGGTTGAGTGAAGAGCCAATGAGCTGGCATCTGCAATCGACCAGTTGCTTTGGTAGGCAAACTGGAGCAGATCCAAGTCAATTCTCAGGCAAAAGTTGATTTGCTTCATCACCAATCTTTCAAAACACTTCATCACTGTGGATGTAAATGCTACTAGACAATTATGTTATTAATGTTTGGTAACTGAACCAATATCATTGCCCTACCAGTAAAAGATGCATGACTTTGGTGAATGGAAAAAAAAACAATTCTGACTTCACTTCTCATGGCATTAAACTTAGAAATTCCTCACTTTCTCTCTCGTTGCTTCACTCATTCTCCTTCCTCGTTTACGATGCTCTCCAAAATCTATCAGTTTGACCATGCTTTAGATCCATGGTGTGTTGTTGAAGCATTTTGGGTTGTTTTGCTATACTCTCGCTTGTTTATTATGTTGTGAGTTCAAATTCCACAATTGATCTTTGGATTACATAATCTTGCCAACACATCAGTGTAAAATTAAAAGTATGTTGCTACACTGAGTCTATTTTTGCAATGAGTAATTAAATTGAGATATTAATTCTCTCAAATGGTTGTAAAAGATCCATGATATTATTCTGAAGGGGAATAAAGGTGTAATCCCTGGCCAATATTCACCTATTACTGTGCATAAAACCAGCAAATCTGGACGTGAGCACATTACTGTGAGAAGCCATGTTATGTGAAGACTATTGTTTAAAAGCACTTCATTATCTTTAAATCTTTGACACATTTCATGGTTGTGAAAGGCAAAGTATAAAATCAACTCTCCCCCCTACAAATTTTCCAATAATTGTACCAGAGCATAATGCATGATTTAGAGCTGTGTATGCACATGTGTGTGTACTGGATAGGAATTTAATCAACATACATGCTAATTATATAGCAACTAATTCAGAGCAATCGAAGCCTTCATTAAATCATTTGAATGATTTTCCACAATTTCATGCACATAATGGTTTAAGATTGCACCGATTCTCCATGCTAAAACTGGCTGCTATACAAGATTTTTTAAAAAAAGAAATCGGAATGGAAGTTTCAAACTGTACGTCAGCTGACCTTTTATTTAAATTGTCAGCAACACAGATGTTAATGTAATTGGGAATACAGGGAGCAGAATAAATTTTATCCCTTCCGTTTAGTGATTCTTATCACACATCTATATATCTTTGAACAAAATAGAGATGAACATCCAACTGAATATATATTTGTGAGTATTACTGTGCAAAATTGAGGTCTATAATGGAATCTTTATAATTATAGATTGTCCTTGTGCCCATCAACAGTGCTGACATTGACGGCAGTAATGCAAGCTGTAATTATGCTGAAAATCAGTGCAAACAATAGTGGAACAAGTTGATTGTGGGCTGCCAGAAATTTGTTGGAATCCATTTATTATCCTGCGTTGGCCAGTATCTGCAATTAAACTGATTTCTGTTGCTCCAAAAGGTGAGATAAAGCAAAGTTATACATGCACTCAGTGGCTTCTTTATTAGGCATCTCTGCTGCTGTAGCTCATCCATCTCAGGGTTTGGCATGTTGCACTTTGGAGATACTGTGCTGCACACCACTATTGTAATGTATTGTCGACTTCCAGTCTGGTCATTCTCCTCTGACTTCTCTCATTAACAGGACAGTTTTGCCTACAGTACTGCTGCTCAATGGATGTTTTGAATTATTTTTCACACCATTCTCTGTAAGCTGTAGAGATGTTCTGTTTGAAAATTCCAGGAGGTCACAGTTTCTGAGATACTCAAACCAATCCATCTGGCATCAACAATCATTCCATGGTCAAAATCACTCAGATCCCATTTTTTACCCCATTTTGAATAACAACTGAACCTCCTGACCATGCAAGAGCAATGAGTTGCTGTGACACAATTGGCTGACTAGATATTTACACTAACGAGGGGTACAGGTGTACCTAATAAAGTGGGCTCTGAGTATTTCTACTTCCCACCTTGGCACAATACAGGACTGCAGGAGGATGGATTTTCTATAACATTGCACAAAGGCTCTAGCCTTAAATGGATTTTCATTCTAAAGTACTGTTTTATACCTCCTCTTAAGTACTCAAGCAATTCAATATAATAAACACAAGAGATTCTGCAGATGATGAAAATCTAGAGTAAGATGTACTAAATACATGAGCTCAGCAGGTGAGGTAGCATTTATGGGCCAAGACCCTTCACCAGGACAATATCATTCAGGCTATGTAATAGCAATTATGGTCTGGTGTCTGTGGTACCGGACATCTTGAAGGTCTGGATTAATAATTCAGAACGTTTGAGTTTGCCTCACCATGTCAGTTTGATTGCCTGAATTCAATTAAAAGAACAAAATACAATGAGAGGACTGCGGCAAATATTACATCGGCCAAACTGGGAGAAAACTATCCATAAGGAACCATAAACATCAACTGTCTATGAAGCAACCTGACCAGCTCTCCCCAGTTTCTACGAGATCAAGAGGGGCACAAATTTGACTGGACATCAGTGAAAGTCATGGTGCATGCAAACACATGGCTTGCAAGAGCAATCTGCGAATAATTCTATAAACAGACATGTAGACCTTGATCCTATTAATGAGACAATGCGGGCAAAATTCGAGGCCACACACATGGAGTTTGCCACACAATCAACAAACGACAAGATCTCCCACATCACGATTGAATTTCCATAATGACACCCAAGCAGCTGATTGATAGACATGTAAAGGCAAAGCATTTGGAGAACACCCCACAAATTAATGGTGCACTGATGATGTCTCCTCATATGGTGACAAAACATTTGCAAATGAATTGGTAAGATCAGAGAATAAGTCAACCCAGCCAAGTAAAAGGTGTAAAAAGTGATCAAGATGGTAGGAATTGTGAAAAATACAAATGAATCATTAACTCTTTGGTTTGAAGCACTGGGTGGAGTTTTGCCCTCAAGCATATGTTCACTTCAATGGATGCACTTTTGGAATTGGACCTTAACACACAGTTGCTACTGTATTGCATAGTTAACACATGTAACCAATGAAAAATTTCTGGACTCCTTTAGCTTTTGTGGTCAAAATGGCATGAGTATAAAGTAATTGTTTTGCCAATGATTTAGGAAAAAAAGCTAATTTTTTAATTCTGAAAATGAGAAAATATATATCATGTCCATTCTGATTCTTTGACATTTCTACTTCCAGCTCACTGAATTGTTTTGAACACTAACCATGTTCTGTTTGCATGCCTCAGCCAATGTTACTTCCATTGTATTAGACACATTTGTTCTTCATTCTCATTCAAGATGAGAAATAGCTTATTCTTAACCAGTGCAAAAAGAATGCTTGAATTTAACTGAGCTACTGAGGCCTCTGAGGAACTTTGAGTAAAGGTGAGTTGGAATGGGTTTCAGTATGCTTGACTGATTCAGAGAAAATCGTAAGTCTAACATTGAAATCAAGAATGTGTGAAATTTTTACTCTTCTTTCACTTTTAATCACAGGTTTTCACAAACATCATGAAAATTAGAAGATTGTTATGAGCAGTCTCACTAAGGCTAGAAAGTGGAACTGGAAAAAAGCCTTTTACTTGACTCCCATTATATTGTAACCGTACTTTTGAGTACACATAGATGCTGGATTAATTAAGCAGAAAAGGTAGCTCTTAATAGAGTAACGCTCTCCTCACTCCAGAAAAATCAACTTCTAACTTTCAGAGCTTCAGTGAAATAGTCCTGAGTTTTAAAATTAAAATACGGAACTTCCAGATCAATCTCAACACATTTTGATGTTTATCAGCATCAGAAGAGGCTATAGATTATCAACAGATCAGATTAATTTTATTTTTATGTCAAACTTTATCTGCTTCAACCAGTGATACCCTTGAAGAATAACATTAAGAAGAAGTTGGAGTATCTTCTGGAAGAATGTATGATCATGTCTTTCTGGTATTCCTGTACTTTCTCTACAACACCTCTGTCTGTATATTTTTTAAATGATGAAATATTGAGCTATGACTGAGCCTTTTTTGATATGTACCCTTTCAGAGCAGAAAATAGGTCATTTTCTGTTCAATGCACTGTAGCCTGCCAAGTTGCAATTACTTGGCGGATGCTCAAGTGGTACTTGTTAAGGGAAAGTTTGCCAGAATTGGCAGTAACCATTTTCTATTTGCATTTGCTGCAATGATTGGGCTCATACTCCAAATCCTTCTGTTCGCAACACCTTATTTATCTTGCCTTATCCTATCAAAGCAACGTCCCTACCCTCAGTGTATCCCTATTATGCTTCCCCAAAATTTTCAGCATTTGATAACTATGGCACAGATTTTTAAAATAAATATTTGAAAGCTCAGTAAAATACTTTGAGTCCATTAATGAAACCCACTGAAGGTATTATTTCATGCAGCAGGCAAAACTTATATTGGAAATAGATGAATGAAAACAGATTTAAGTTTGAATATTTGAAGTACAAATCAATACAAAGACAATACCATTTAGTATACTGTATTTTTGATCTTAAGTTTTAAGGTAAATAGCTAAAAGAGGACTCTCTTCTGATCTTGCCTCAGACTGAAACAGGTCATTTCCTATGTGATCCAAGCTAGCTTCTAATAACACATGCACTCTATCAATATGACTATATACGTTAAACCCTATAATGTTGCCTAGTTATGTACCAGCCTTAATTTGTAAGCTGCTGAGACTTTCATCTATGCCATTCTTACCTTCAGATAGGAGTCCTGGTCAGCTCCAACTTTACACTTTGTCACTTTGAACTCATCTGACACTTGAACCTGATATCCTAGTTTGTGCTCAATATTTATCCAATACCTGTGCACATTGTTTATGATCCAACTATGTTTCAATTTTAAAATGCTCATCCTTGTTTTCAAAATGGTTTCAGGGTACCATTCTTATCCATGGCCTGAGCTCCATCTCTATAACACCTTCCAGCCAATAGCTTCCTGTGACCTTTAAAATTCCAAACTCACATGTCTTCCCAATTTTATTTGGTGAAATATTCCCATCCATTTCTTCTTCAGTTCCTTCCTTTGACCTCATAAACCTTATTTTTATCGCTCCTCTTTCCTAACATGTCCTGCCTGGCCAAGTATCCCTCTATAGCCTATGTTCAGATTGTATTTGATACTGTGAGGTGTGGTACTACAATAATGTTGTATGCTAGGTAAGATTATTGTTGATGTTGATCCTTAACCTATGCCAACAGGCAATTTCCAATCAAAGTTCTGCAGCTGCATTCACTAGTGATAGCCAATAAAGTAGCTAATTGGAAAAGGTTCCTTGAACACAAACACACACACTTTCAAAGATGGAATTGCTAGGGCATACTTAACCATCGCAAAGCTGAAGACTTGTTAAAAGTCCATGGAAAAATCTCACCCATGAAGTCACTACCATTGCAAAAGTCAGTTTCCAGCCAAGTTAATTCATTCGTATTATTCCCAAGAAATGGCAGAGAGTAACTGATGCAATAAAAGCAAGGCCAATTATCTGCGATGTTAAGATTTGATCTTCAGAACCAGATGTATGTCTAACCAAGGTATTCAGCACAGTCACAATATTGACATCCACCCAAGAATGTGGAAAATCACTCAGTTACGTTCTGTCCAGAATAAGAGGACAAATTTCATCCAGCTATGTATTTATTCCATTGCTCTACTTTCACTCTCCAGCAACGAGAGTTAGCAGTGCCATTCAGCAGTCTTCAGCCACCAATAACTAAAGCTCAGTTTACATTTTGCCTGGATCCTATTACAGTCATGGACTAAATACAGAGAGCTGAAATCCTGAGATGTCTTTGACTGCTTTTGATACAGAAGCAATAGTGGATCAAGCAACCTTCAGAAAACAGATTAAAAGCTTTTCTTCTCCCTCCGCCGGTTTGAGGGAATGGTCCTTGAAATAAAAAGGTAAATGATTTCACTTTCCACAGATGTTGCTTGATAGGCATTTCTCAATGAAAGTTAATTGAAAATATAATGAGAACCTTTCATTGGCTGGAGCAAGGTATAATTGTGTTTATTGTCATGTGCACATAGTTGTACAATTGTGGAGAAAAACTAGACAATTGCACAAGTGCAATGAAAAACTTACTTGCATATAGGCTGAGAAGAAAAAAAATAAATATAAAATATATATCATTTTTACAAGAAAGAACAAAATTAGAGCAAAACTATCAAAGTCCAATGCTGTGCAAAGTGATCAAAGTGGTCAGAGTGTTGCTGTACTAATTAGGGATAACATTGCCACAGGTGATTTAAGAACTGTATGGTTGAAGGGAAGGAGCTGTTCTTGAACCTGGTGCAATGGGAATTCAGGCTTCTGTACCTCCATCCCAATGGCAGATGTGAGAAGATGGTGGGAAGTCTTTGATGATAATTGTCGCCTTCTTGAGACAACACTTCAAATAGATATTATCAAGGTTGGGGAGAAATGTGACCATGAATTATTGGGCGGAGTCCACTACTCTCTGCAGCTTCTTATGTTTCTGTGCATTTGAATTGCTATGCCAGACCATGATGCAACCATTCAGGGTACTTTGAACAGTGCATCTGTAGAAGTTTGTTAGAGTGTTCAGTGACATGCAAGACCTCCTTAACCTAAATCAGCTAGATGAGGTGATGCAAAATAGGTTTAATTTATTTTGAGATGGAACACTAAATTCCCACTCTGTTTTTCATTAGATTAGTATGAAATAATACTTCAGGCCTATCAACTTGACTAAGGATCTTGCTACAGAGACCAACAATCTAACCAACTCCAACTGTTCTTCTGGTGACCTATCGTTCATGTTGACTCACATCCCTCTTTACATTAGCAGCACCATAATGGAAATTGTGAGCAGTTTACTCCTACTGGGAATGCATATCTTGTACAAACTCTCATGATCCCAGAGCACATCCAATGCCGCTACTTTCTGAGGAGGCTGAAAAGAGCCAGAGTATACTGTACATGCCTATAATTATGTCTTCTACAGATGTGCAGTAGAGAGCATCCTAACATGCTGCGTCACTGCATCCTATGGGAATTGAACTGCAGCAGAGGAAGACTCTACAAATGAAATTCAAAACTGCCCAATGACAGTAACTCAGATAACCAAGCATTACAACAGTGCTGTGTAGAAGAGCATCTCTGAATGCACAACACATCAAACCATAAAGTGGATGGGTTACAACAGCAGAAGACCACAATCATACACTCAGTGGCCACTCCTGTACCTAATAAATAGGCAACTGAGAGTAAATACAAGCCAATTTAAATTTTTTTTAAAGAAGTGTGACTTTTTAAACCTTGAGATATATTGAATAAAACCAGTGACACAATTTTTGGTTTACAGTATCTCTGAGGCAACATATAACAAAATGATACTCCTTATGATTTAGAAATGAAACCATGCAAAACAAGAACATTTATTCAACAACAGATGATAAAGATATTTACATAAAGCAGGGTTATTAGTTGGTTCACCGTATGTTTGAACACCATTGTTAATTTGAGATTGAAACTCATTTGGAAACACTATCCTGCTTTAGCTGACAAGGTGCAGTGAAAATGGAATGCTTAAGCTTGAAAGAAATTCATCCTACCATGAAAATCAACCATTCAGACTAAGCATCCCCATGTTTGCTTATCACATTACAATATTTATAGAAGACAGTATGAAGGTTTTAGTCTAAATGAACATGGCTTCAAAGGTACATGACTTTATAATGATCGAGGGTGTGCTGAGCCAAAATCCATTGATGGCAAAACTTTACTAATAATTATAGATTCTAAGAAATGTTGCACACCAAAGTGAGATCCTTGATATTGACATTCAAACTATAATTAGTTTGCTAATGGTTAAAATGTCTCCCTTACCCGAAATGGGTGAACGGGTGGAGATACATCTCTACCAAAGGAGATGTGAGGCATTCCTTTCCATCGTTAGCCAGCAGATCACCCTTGCTCAAGGTGTAGCACCTGCCTAGCCCCCTGATGGGAGCAGGTGGTGGATGGTCAGATGAGCAACTGGTGCACATCACAAGTCCTGGTTATGTGACCACTGACACCAGGCAGAAGATCTCTGAAGAGTATTGGTAATGGCTGGGGTCACCAATCTTGTAAAGACATTACCCAGCAGAAGACAAAGGCAAGCCACTTCTGTAGAAAAAATTTGCCAAGAGCAATCATGATCGTGGAAAGACCATGATTGCCCACGTCATGCAACATGGCTCATAATTAACAAATGAATCCAATAATAGCCTTGCAATTGAACAGTCAACAATTAGTTGATACATCTCAAAATGAATTGATGATATCATGAGAGGAAAAAATGAAATGAGAAGTGCAATAGCACATGTTCACAGACAAACACACATGCATACACAAAAATGCAAACAGCTTATATCCCTCAAAATTTTCATTCAATGATAAAATTGTTCCATTTAGTTAAAACTGGAAGAACAAAACAGCCATCAAAGCAGCACACAAATTCAGCAAAGGTTATGTAAAACAAACACATTACATTATTTTGTTATTGGAAATATTTGTTGCTTATATATATTTTTGGAATCTGGACATTGATGGTAAATTCTGCAATTATTCCCATTTCATTTTGTCCTTAAGGAGCTGGTGGCAAGTCTTAAGCAATTTATCTCCTTCTATGTCTTTGCTATTTCAACCCATGTACGTTTGTAAGAGGAAGTTTTACAAAGTTTAAATATGTAATATCGACAACTCAGATAGAGCTGCATTTACTACCTACCACTTGCTCTGATGGTGTTGGTGGATCCTGCTTTAATCCCTTCATTCTTTCTGGGAAAAAGTGTTCTAAGGGAATTTCTACATATTGATCCAATGAAGATGAAAGAACCACTATCTTCCTTCAGATCACAAGAGCCTGTAAATTGGAAGAGAACTTATAGTGTTTAATTGTTGGACCGGAATTCCCCACAAAGGACTATGTGAAAGGCTGAGAGTATCACAGGGGTCTCCCTACCATCCATCGGGGACATTTATCAGGGGTGCTGCATATTCAGGGTACTTAGTATTATGAAGGATCCCACCCATTCATCCAGCATCCTCTTTGACTTTCTGCCATCAGGCAGGAGTCTCCAATGCATTAAAATAAGAAAGGTCAGGATAGGAAACAGTTTCTTCCTTAAGGCCATTAGGCTTCTGACCTTCCTGCCACATTGCATTCAAAATGTCACTGTTAATTTCTTCTGTACTTTACAATATCTAATTTATGCTTTTTAGTTTATTTAAATATAATCCGTCTGTAGATTTCATCCTTACCTTTATAAGTTATTATGTGTTATGTGTGTTATGTGTACTAAAGTGTTTTACACCCTGGTTTGGAGAAATGTTGTCTCATTTGATGGTATACATGTATATAGTTAAATGGCAATAAACTTGACTTATTCATCTACTACCATTTGCAACTGCATGTGGCGGGACTCTAGATATTTGATCTGATTCTTTTGATTGTAAGTCATGGACATCATTCTCCTTCATGACATTGGCAACAATTTTTTTTAAGAACACCTGGGCCTTTTTCTATGTGTCTCAGAGCAGATGATAACAGCAGAATGAGATGTATCTTGTGCCATGAGTTCACAAGTTGTGCATCTACATGTTTTTCCAGCAGCAAATGGCTTGTAATACCTCATGGACACCCTGTTAATCTACTACAAATAACACAGTGAACTTGCTGCATGTGATGATGAAGAGAAGGCAATGTGTGAATGGTACTTGTCTTCTCTCCATCATCATAAGCAGCATGTTCACCGTGTTACATAGAATGTGGGAAAGGTAGCTGGGAACCATATTACTGATTCAGTCATTGTCAGACAATTTCTTGGAAGAGACTGAAAGTAGGATAAAGAAATTAATGTATAAAAGAGTCTCAATATCTGTTTCAAGTAGCCCAAACAGTGACAACAGAAAATCTGTCCAGGATTTGAACTGTTTCAGGGAACTTCTGGTTATTGGAAACAAGACCCTTACCCCTGTTGCTATGTGAGAGGGATTTACAGAAAAACCACTATCTCTAATTTTAAAATATTGCAAAATATTCTCTAATTTCACAATAACATTTTTAACTTTGAAAGAAAACCCAATTCATGTAAAAGATCAAGTTTATTTAGCTGCATTACAAGTATTGGCAGCAGCATTTACAATAATTTATTTGTCCCCATAAGGTTAGTTTTTACCATCCTCAGTCATCTCTTCCTTTTGCAATATGGAAGTCTCCAAAACTTAGTTAATGACTAGCTTCTCTTTGATGTAACTTTCATATTTATTGGTGCCATCCCTATAATTAGATTTGTTTAATTTCAATAACAAGATAATCATTACAACATTTGGTAACTTCTCTGTATTTGCAGTGCTAACAAATACATTCACATCACAATGTGTCAGGTGTCCAAATATTCCTTTGAAAAATATGAACTGTGAAGTGGAAAGTGTGGGCTTGCAAATTTACCAAGAGTTTCAAGTTGCCAGCACAGCTTCATAAATAGCAAAACTCATCGCAGTAATAAAAAGCGGCAACATAAAAGTGTGGTCATAAAAAAGATTCAATCTTTTGAAAGCTACAGTTCATCTGTAGTTATTGGAGCATTATTCAGCCAATAATTCTACAACTGTAACTAGGTTGTGTGAATTTTTAGAGCTCACATTCCGCCCTTCTCCACAAACAGTTGTCTGTATAACTGATGTATATTACATCAATTCTAAAGGGAGAATATGGTTCCTAAGAATTCAAGCAATAAATGTGGTTATGGTTTTTGAAATATTGGTTGAATGATATTCCAATAACTCTGGATACACTGTACCTGAATATTTGTAGAAAGCCTCTTAAATAGAAGTTCAGCAGATATAAGGGCTATGACAATAGCATTTCTGAACAAAAGAATGGTGGCCAATACTAGTTTCCACAATGGAAAAATAAGGTTGTTTTAATTAGTCCCTTCATTTTCAGCTTTAAAAAATACAGTTGCAGACTGCATGAAATGGTTTCTGTTAAAGCTCCCCATTATCAATCCATTACTTGGCATTGTAAGATTAATTGGAACTTTCCAGGTCTATTTATTTTGTTTTGTGATCTATCTTCCCGTACAGATTACTTTTGTAGTTTTGTCAATTTTTATGTGAGATGAGTTTTGATTGACTGAAATGCCCATTTGTTGAGACACGGTAAATCTGAGAGACATAATACGATATATCCCATTTTACTGGATGGCAAAGGTAACTGGCTGATACAATAATTCAGGGTTAATGACCTTCATGATGTTCATCAACCTTACTCTGCCACCTAATTGTGTGATGATGGAACTAAATTGGCAATATTTGCAAAATAGGACCTCTCTCTTATTTATTGTTCCTAATAAGCTTAATGAGCGTAAAATGAACTTAAAATAATAACTGTTGTAATATGATATTTTCTGCTATAAACCATTAGCTTATTCATCATCAAAGATACTGCAATTAGTTGATTAAAGGTCAGGCTCATTATAAGTGTTTCCTGGTGTGCAGAAACTTTACAGTTTTGAATTGCTCTGTGAAAACCAGTTTGCTTTACTGAAGATCTCATGCTGCTTTTGCGATGTGCACTGTTTTAATATCTTCAACATTGTGGCTTAAAATTGACTGAAATTATAACATTATAACAGCCACGCAGCACGTTGAAAAGACAGGATTCTAAGTAAATCAATAATTCTTTGGACTGAGTGTCTTTCAACTTCCCCTCATGGCTGGCGCCTCTTTGATCCTACTACACCTTCAGGATCCCAAGTAAATGGCAACAGACAGTGATACAAAGCTATTGGATGTCAGAAGAAAGGAACTCAGATTACAAACTCACTACTGAAGTTGACTCAGATTGCAAATGTGGGGCAGTTTGCTCTCCAACCGTTAGGAAAAAATGTGTTTCTCCTCTTTGAGATCGTGTAATAGGCTCTGGTAAGATAAATTAGAGTTAGGATCAGTTTTACAAAATGTGTCCTTGACCAAGATAAATCTGTTAACCTTTCAACGTATAATTATTATTCTTAGGTAACTAAACTTCAAGATTATTTAAGTATGTAAAATAATGTGGAAATATCTTATTAATAGTTCAATTTAGTTATAGGAAACTACTTTGGCAGAGGAATGGGACACTGACTAACACTGTGACAGGGAATAAACAGCAGAAAACCCAAGTCTCCAGGCACCTGAGTTAGATGCAAACTGGATGGTGTCTAATTTAAAGCATGCAGTCTGGCAGAGTAAGGCTAGTGAACTAAGATATGTGGGAACATGTAAATGTTGTTACCACAGAGATGTAGTTGAAAGATGACCAGGACTGGCAACTCTATGTTCCAAGAGATCGAATATTCAGATGGGACCAGTTTTGTGCAAAAAAAAAAGTGATAATGCAATATTGGTCAAGGAGTCCATTCCCATCCCCTCCCGCCACTCTCTGCTTTCCCTAGACTTTGTTCTCCATGTGACTCATTTGTCCACTCATCCCTCCCAACTGATCTGCCTCCTGGCACTTATCCCTGGAAACAGGGCAAGTGGTGCACATGCCCTGATAGATTCTTGATTGGTCAGGGCATGAAAGGATACAGAGAGAAAGAGGGAGATTGGGGCTGAGATGAAAATTGGATCAGCCGTGATGAAATGGCAGAGCGGACTTGACAGGCCAAATGGCCTAATTCAGCACTTATATCTTATGGTCTCAGGGCAGGAATTGAATCCGGGTTGCTGGAACTGTAAAGTGTTGTGCTAACCACTATGCCATCGTGCTGTGTAGAAGAGGGAATCTGTTCGGAGAGGAGAGTGGACCATACAAGAAAGGGAAGGAAGAGGGGACCCGGGGAAAGTAATAGGCAGGTGAGAAGAGATAAAAGGTCAGAGTGGGGAATAGAAAGGGGGGTACTTGCTTACTTGAATGACAATTCGATGTTCATGCCATCAGTTTGGAGGCTACCAAGATGGAATATAAGGTATTGCTCAAAATAATACCAGTTAATATTGGAAGCTGAAATCCTGACTAATAATAACCAGGATTTCAGCTTCCAATATTAACTGGCATTGTTTTGGTGTGAAAGGCTTAGAAGTACTTGGAAGGCTTTCTGTGAATAATTCTAGGGTGACACTAGAATCAATATTTGGGACTGTAAATTGAAGTAGGCATTGATGGGAGAACATTTGGGAGGAAGTATCCATAATATTCTATATATTAGGATTGTTATGCAGAAGGGTAAGGTTAGGCTGGAAATTAATGTCCTAAAAAGAGTAATGATATCACCTGGCAAAAATGGAGGCCAGTGAATGCATTACCTTTATTAAGAAGGGCATCAGGAATAATCCAGGTAATTACAAATCAGTGAGTCTAACTTCAGTAAGAGAGAAATTATTGGATAAAAGTCTTAAAGACAGGCTTAATCTACACTTGAGGTGACAGGAATTGATTAGGGTTAGTCAGCCCAGTTTTATTAAGGGAAGATATTGTCTGACTAAATTGATTGAATTTCAAGGTGGTGACTCAGTATATCAATAAATGTAGTAGCATGGTTGATGTCTACATGGACTTCAGTAAGCCTTTGACAAGGTATTACATTGGCCCATGACAGAAAAGCCCTTGGGATCAAGAGCATATTGGAAAAAATGGATTTAAAATTGGCTTGGTAATAGGAGGCAAAGGGTAATGGTTAAGATTTTTTTTTACAGTTTGTAAATTATAAGCCTGTGACCATTATCTGGCCCTCATTGTTTGTTATATACATTAACTATCTGGATGCAAATGTAGAAGGTTTGCAGATTTTTAATTTATTTAGAGATACAGTGTGGAACAGGCCCTTCTGGCTCAGCAAGCTGCATTGTCCAGCTACCCACCAATTTAACACTAGCTAAATGACAGGACGAATTACAATGATCAATTAAACTACCAACCGGTACGTCTTTGGATGATGGAAAGAAACCGGAGTACCGGGAGGAAACCCATATGGTCATAGGGAGAACATACAAACTCCTTACAGACGGTGGCAGAAGTGAAATTTGAACTTCAGATTCCCCAAGATGTAATAGCATTGGGCTAACCGTTACGATATTGTGGCTTCCCAAATGACACACAGGTTGATAATGTCAATCGTACAGAGGGAAGTTCATGGCTACAGAACAATATTGATGAGTTGGTAGGATGGACACAGAAGAGGCAAATGGAATTTAATCATGAAAAATGTGAGATGTTTTCCAGGATGGGTTAATAAAGCGAGAATTTTAAGATCTTAGTAAGTACCAAGGATCATTGGGATCTTGGTATGCATGTCCAAAGATCAGTGAAGACAGCTTTCATTAGCTGAATCATTGATTATAAGAGCCAGGAGGTTATACTACATCTTCAAAAGGTGATTCCTCAAAAAGGCAGCATCCATCATTAAAGACTCCCAACACCACTTCCAATTGCTACCTTTAAGGAAGAGTTACAGGAGCCTGAAAACACACACTCAATGCTTTAGGAACAGCTTCCACCCCTCCACCATCAGATTTCTGAATGGACAATGAACCCATGCATACTACCTCAATATTCTTTGCACTAATTATTTAATTAAATTGTTAAAATTATTTTTCTTAACAGTGTCTTTGTTATTATGTATTGCAATGTACTACTGCTGCAAAACAACAAATTTCACAACATACATCAGTGATGTTAAGCCTAGTTCTGATACAGTTCTATACTGTACATCATTGATTATGTCCCTGCTCAAGTACTCTGTTCAGATCTGGGTAACACATTAGAGGAGGCATGTGTTTGCTTTGGAGATCATGCAGAAGATATTTACCAGTTTGTTGATGAGGCCACAGGTTTTCGATCCTGAGCAGAGTGTGGATAGAATGTGTCTGTTCTCCCAGGAATGAAGGAGGCTAGGGGGGCACCTAATAGAGTTATTAAAAAAGACTGAGCAGATAGTGAGAAACCTTTCTCCTTATCAGAAGTGTCTGTGACCAGAGAGCATAGGTTAAGATCATAGAGGTAGGAAATTTAGAATTTTTTTTGGCAGAGGGTGATTGAAACCAGAAATCACTGCCTGAGGGGGTGCCAGAGGTAATAATATTCAACAACATTTCAGCATTGAAGTTGTTGAGAGGCAGTAGTGGCAGAATAGGCCAAAGACTTGTTTCCATGCTGTATGAATCTATGACTCTCTAAACCTATGAACCAAACTCTCTGTTGTAATATTTGATGCTGCCATGAACTTCTGTAACAATTACTGACAAAATTTCAGATTGGAATCTACTTTAGCATGTAAAACAATTTGCTAATTCCTATTTTTTAAAAACTCCATCATATGTGAACAAAAAATGAGTGAACTTGGTTATGTTTTCAAATAAAAGTGAAAATTCAAGTGATTGTTATTTATTACTTAGAGATACCCTTGGTACAGACCCAACGAGCTGCGCTGCCCAGCCACTTAACACCAGCCTAATTACAGGACAATGTAGAATGACCAATCAAGCTACTAACTGGTACATTTTTGGAGTGTGGGAGGAAACTGGAGCATCTGGAGGAAACACACCTGCTCATGGGAAGGACGTGCAAACATCTCAGAGATGGCAGCAGAATTCAATTCTAAACTCTGACACCCCAAGCAACGCTAATATTGATGGATTTGGATTTGTAGTGTTAGTTATAATGTTACGCTCCTTGGTGAAAATACTAATATTTTGGAGTTAATATTGACAGTTTTATCTCTTGGCTCATCACACATGCACATATGAATTTTCATTATTTTGTGAATGATGGGATGATGGCAAATTGGATAAGTGTCAAAAACTTGAACCCAACGGTGAAGGTGATGATCTCTTAGGCAGAAATACTGAAGATTGAATATATTAAAAAAGCAATAACCAGTTTGAATTGTTGCGAGAATGATTTTGTGTACATCTACAGCTTTAGGGTTAACGTACTGACAAGGGTCTGTCAAACTGTCAACCCGTGAATCACCCTAATGAGAAACAGTTTAATCAGTTTAACAATCCACTTTGTTGGTCATCTGGAGTCAGCAGATTTCCAAATCCTAAGTACTTTTTTGCAAAGGTAAGCACTAATATTATTTTGGTAAAGTTTTCATTTAAATCATGGTTAAATGAAAACCTCTGGTAATGTTTTTAGGAACAGCTTCTTCCCCTCTGCCATCAGATTTCTGAATGAATAATGAAGCCATCTACAATACCTCACTATATCTTTTGCTCTTTATTTGTACTACTTATTCAAATGAAATATATATATACTGCATATACTTATTGTAATTTATAGCTTTTATTATGTAATGCACTATACTGAAACTGCAAAACAACAAATTTCAATACATACAGTATGCCAGTGATATTAAACCTAATTCTAATTCAAATTCTGAAATCATCCTTGGTAAAGGGCGATTAATAGGTAAGATTGGTTGACGTTAATCTTAAAATGTTAATCTCAGGTGGCTGTGGAGGCCAAGTTATTGGGTATATTTGAGGCAGAGGCTGATAGATTCTTGATTGGCCAGGGGATGAAGGATTATGGGGAGAAAGCAGAAGAATGGGGCTGAGAGGGAAGATCGATCAGCCATGATGAAATGGTGGAGCAGACTTGATGGGTCGAATGGTCTAATTCTGCCCCAATATCTTATGATCTTAAAAAATGGCCTAATTCTGCTCCTATATCTTATGGTCTTATAATAATGAATGATTATGGTTATAGATTATAGAAACCAAATATGTGTGATCATTAGTAGGATATTAAATAATGTACACATTTAAAGCAAGGAGGAGTTCAACAGCTATTATGACAACCTGAAGTAGTGTTTGGGGCATCAGCTGGAGATATAAGCAGACATATCACAGAAGAAGACTACAAATAACTTACTGGGATATGTCAGATGCCAGAACCAAAGCACTATGAAAAATGAAACTCTTTTAAACTACCAGTAAAACTTGTTAGTTGATCAAAAGAGATTTTCTGTTTTATAGTGTTTTCCCCTGAGACCTAGTTTTAAACAGAAACATCAAGATTGCTACCTGTAGCTTTGCGATACAAACTAAAAGAGGCCTTTTCCAAGCACATACTCTAAGCCTCAAAATGAAATGTTGCTGAGACACTAGACTAAATTGAACCCAGCTGTGATATTGTAATTCTGACTGAATTATACCATGATGATCAACACTTGCATTTCTATAACAACTAATGAGATCTCTGAAAAATGTCTAAAACAACTTCACAAATGCAGTCCCGACACAATAATTTTGAAGTGCACTGATGAAAGGCATTCTTGGCTGCCGCATACAGTCTCTACAAATAGTAACAAGGGGAACAAGCAAATAATCTGTTTTTGGTGGTGTTAGTTGAAGGAGGAATGCTTCTCAGGGCACCAGCAGACTTCCATGTTCTTCGACATCAAAAAATACTAGCTTCTTGAGAACCAATCCCAACAAAAGATGACAGTGCTGACTAGGAATGCAACCAAACAGCAACAATAGCAGGCTCATAACTGACTGAAATTCATTTCATTGAAGTTAATACAATGAACCTTGGAGGCAGAGCAATCACTATTTCATAGAGTGACTGACTGGGGATGCATGTCCACTGCCTTAACTCACAAGGCTGCTTTGGAATCTTGGCTTTGACTGAATGCAGTTGATGGCTGCAAGCTTCCATGTGTTCTGTTAAAAATGATCCATGCAGTTGTGGTAAAATGGCAAAAATAAGCAATTATCCTGCTTTACTGCAGAAAATGTACAAATAAGAAAAATATTAGCTGTGTATCTAAAAGTGCTATGTTCAGGACCTTCTCTCTGTTGGGTGAGCCAAGAGTTTCATGGGCCATTGTAATCAATTGGTTTATGAAAGATAACCTCAAGGACTAAATGGGGCCTCATACATAAAAGCCCTAGAAACAAACCTAAATTACATCTATTACTTCTGCTGTGTTTTACAAAGGCAGAAAGGATTAGAAAGCAAATAGAATCTCTCAAATTGTATTCCAGCCATGCAGTTTGGGAAACACTCCAACCTAGCATCATTCTATTTAAAGTTCCTAATTACTTCAATAAATTACTTCAGCTGAAGAATATCCCATTTTGATTAAAATACGTGTACTTGCCAACAAACTGTTTTAATGTAGTTTGGCTGGTCTTGGTAAGATTGTAGTTAAGACACTTCACCTTAACTTCTGAGGTCTGGATTCAAATTTAACATAGACGAATGGGATAAATGTCTCCATTATGAACTGTAAGTCCACTGGGTGGAACAAATTTAGAGAAATTAAAATGGATTTTCTTAAAGATATTTCCACCATTGGGACAGGATTTACATCCACTCAACAACACTATAAAATTATGTGGGGTATAGACCAAGTATACAAAGTTATGAGGGGCACAGTTAGTGTAAATGCAAGCAAGCTTTTACCATTGAGGGAGGGTGAGATTAGAACTAGACATCATAGGTTAAGGGTGAAAGGTTAAATGTTTAAGGGGAACATGAGGGGAAACTTCTTCACTCAGAGGGTCTTGAGAGTTTGGAAATGGCACAGGCAAGCTCAATTTCAACTTTTAAGAGAAGTTTGGATAGGTACACGGATGGCATGGTTGATGGGACGAGGTCTGTTTCTGTGCTGTACTTTTCTATGACTCTATGACTAATTGAACACTTTGGTATCATCAGAGCCCAATGCTCCACTTCCCAGAAAGCTACAGCAAGGAAAGAGCAGCCCTTGCCAAGAAATTCAGTGCCTGTGTTTTTTCTCCTTGTAAGAGCCTGTTAAACTTTTGTAATTGCTATCTCTTCTAATTTCTAATCATATTTCTCTCAACTACAAGTAGTATAGAATAAAAACACAAAATGCTGGCAGAACTCAGCAGGCCAGACAGCATCTATGGGAGGAGGTAATGACGACGTTTCGGGCCGAAACCCTTCATCATCAGGAGTACAGGTAGTATAGCATTTTTTGTTGTTGTGCATAAGAGGTTATAACAGTGATCTGTTTAAATTGTTATAAAATTACCTGCACAGGTCAGAGAGAGCTCCTGAAAGGAAGGTATTGCAAAGACAAAATTGACAGCAGGTTGTAAGAGCAGCAGCAAAGATATTTATTCTTATAAACATGTACCCTTTACTGGGATAAATTGCAGATGTCTTTCCCCACTGGCATTCATTATTCTGTATGTTATATTTTACAGCCATAGAGCAATACAACAGAGATACAGGCCCTTCAGCTCAACTAGTCCATGGTTATCATGGTGCCCACCCATCTTGTTCCAATTTTCTGCATTCAGCTCATAACCTTCCAATTGCCTCCCTCTAAACCCCACCCCTCCATGTTCCTATCCAATTTCTTCTGTCTACGCCCTTCTCCTTCATTTACTTATCCAAACTCTTCTTAAATGATGTATTGTATCTGTCTCAGCCACTTCCTCTGGCAGCTCATTCCATATACTTACCACCCTCTGTGTGAAAATGTCCCTCACGTTCATTTAAAACTTTCTCCTCTCACCATTAATCTATGCCCCCTAGTTTTGGTCTCATCTACCCTTGGGAAAAGTCTGTTCCCATCTGCCCTATCTATGCCTTCCATAATTTGGAACACCTCTATAAGGTCATTGTGGTGAACTACATATACCTGTCTGGACACGCCCCCTGCTGACTGCTCCTGTAGCCCCTCCCACTGACCATGGCTCCTCCCGCAGACCCCGGTATAAAGGCGATTGAGGCCTGAGCCTGGCCCTCAGTCTCCAGGATGTAGCATGGTGGTCAACTACTGCTTGTTCTTTCTTCCAGTCAATAAAAGCCGATATCTCGCCTCACGTCTCAGAGAGTTATTGATGGTGCATCAGTCACCCTCATCCTCTTATGTTCCAAGGAATAAAGATCTAGCCCAGCAAACTTTTCCCTGTAACTCAGACCTCTGTTCCTGGCAACAACCTTGCAAATCTTCTCTGTAGTTTTTCCAGTTTAATCACATCTTTTCTACAAGCAGGATGACCAATACTGTACACAATACTTCAACTTCAGCCTTATCAATCATTTAGAGAACTACAACATAATGTCCACCTTCAGGGTGAAGGAACAACACTATATACTCCATCTGGTTCACCTCTATCCTGATAGCATGAACATTGATTTCTCCTTTCGGTAAGAGGTTTCTCCCCCTCCTCCTTCAATCTTCTATTCCCCACTTAGGCCACTTTCTTCTTCTGGCCAGTCTCTCACTTCCCCGTAGGTTCACTCTTCCTTCCCTTTTTCCTATGATCGATTCTCCTCTCCTATCAGATCCCTTCTTCTCCAGCCCTTTTCCTTTCCCACCCACTTGGCTTCATATATCACCTTCTGGTTATCCTCCTTCCCTTCTCCCCGCCCTTTTATTCCGCTGTCTTCCCCCTGCCTTTTTCAGTCCTGAAGAAGTGTCTCAGCCCAAAATGTTGACTGTTTATTCATTTCTATAGATGCTTCCTGACCTGCTGAGTTCCTCCAGCATTTTGTGTGTACTGCTTTGGATTTTCAGCATGTACTGACTTTCTTGTGTTTATGAACATAATGTCCCTGTTCAATTTCAGGTAGCATTGTTTATTCACTTTGATTCAATGCCTGTATAGTCTGTGTGAATATTTGATTGTACAAGTAATAAACCTGCTTCCTTACTTACCCTCTTCCTAAGGCATTGGCATTTCCTAAATATTTTATAATCTGTCTACATCTTTCTATCTACTTTTTTTCCTTCTATGTCATTTCTTGGATGGGAAATTTTATTTTGCATCCTTGTTTCCTTGCCTTTCCATCTCAGTATTCTGCTCACTCTCTTTCTTTGTCAGTGCTAACTCCCTTCTGAGTTCACCCTATCTCCCAAATCCTCACTTAATTTCCCTCGTGAGATCCTCCTGCTTGCTGTAATCTTTTTGCTAGTCTCTTGCTATCATTGTTGTCTTCTGTTTGCTATGTCCACTTATTCTCCTTTTGACTGATGATCTTCAAAGGACCTGAATGTGGTACATGGGTAGGTCATAAATGGAATAGGGCATTTAATCTGTAGGGCATAAATAGCAACAGGTTTAATAGGTGAGGTAGAGAGATATGCTGTTGACTGGAATGGTACAAAATTCAAAGAACTTTATTTTTGAAGTGTAAACTATATATGATAATATATACTAGCTTGAGATACATTTTCTTGCAGGCATTTACAGGAAAGAAGAAATATAATAGAATTGATGAAAAGCTATATATAAACGACTGACAAGCAACCATTGTGCAAAGACGACAAACTATAGAAAGTAAAAGAAAATTCACTGAGAACAAGAGTTATAAAGAGACCCTGAAAGTGAGTCTGTAGGTTGTAGAATCAGTTCAGAGTTGGTGATTGGAGTTAATTTTGCCAGTTCAGGAGTTCCTGAACCTGGTGGTGTGGGACCTACAGGTATCTTTATGGCCTACTGTGGTGAACTACATATACCTGTCTGGACATGCCCCCTGCTGATTGCTCCTGTGGCTCCTCCCACAGACCCCGGTATAAAGGCGATTGAGGCCTGAGCCCGGCCCTCATTCTCCACGATATAGTATGGTGGTCAACTACTGCTTGTTCTTTCTTCCAGTCAATAAAAGCCGATATCTCGACTTCACGTCTCAGAGAGAGTTATTGATGGTGCATCACCTACCCAATGATAATAGCGAGAAGAGGGCATGGCCTTGATGGTGGTCTATGACGATGGATGCTGCTTTCTTGTAGCAGTTCTCCTTGTAAATCTACCTAATGGTGGGGAGGGCTTTTCCTGTGATGGACTGGACTGTATCCACTACTTTTTGTAGTCTTTTCCATTTCTAGGCATTGGTATTTTCTTTCCAGACCATAACACAACCAGTTATAATACTCTGTACTATGCATCTATAAAGATTATATGTGTTATTTATAACCAGAGGCCTGAACTTCTGTAGAATTTTTCATCATACTCGCAGAATATGGTTAGAATTACACCAAGTTCTTTAAAGAAGTATATATACAACTACTTTTGAACTACAGCAAACATCTACATGCAAAAGCACAAGAAAGTCTGCAGATACTGGAAATCCAAAGAAATGCACAAACAACGCTAGGGGAACTCAGCAAGTAAGGCAGCAAGTGAATAAACAGTTGATGTTTTTGCCATCTTGTATATGTCTGCTGAAACCATAAGCATTTACATATGCCCATCAGAGTGAGAGTAAAAAATTAGTTTATAAGCCAGTAATGTACTGGTGGAAATTACATCCAGGCATTTAGGAGATGCAAGTCCAAAGTCACTAGCCAGGGAATTTCTACAGAAGTTTAAAGTAAGCTCTTTCACTTATTTGTCAATGTGACTATTGTGTCTTCCTGACCCTGCCTCCCATTGGTCTGCTCTGCAAATCTAGCTTTACAAATTAGATGATCAGCCGTAAGGACAAAGATTTGTTCTCTCCACAGCTGGCTGAACAAAACATTTGCTCTTTGCACTGATTAATCACCATCTTAGGTGATTGTGAAGTGTGAAATCATTATTATTGCAGGTGTGTAATGACTACACAGTTGCTTGGCATTTCTAACAATTAATTCAGGATTTCATGTAAAAGGCACTTACCGTGAGGCACTCATTCTGATCGGAGAAATCACTGAAATCTACAAAGTATACAGCAAAAAAAGGCTAATATGTTCCTTATTTAATTTTACAGCACCTTAAGTGTAATGAGATAAAGTATGGAGTGACAAAGTCAAGCTATGCCTACAATTAGAGATTGTTTGATCATTATGGGGTTCAATGATCTTGGTTGATTCATAGGAGAAACTGATTTGTGTTCATCCCACCTTCTCAGGCTGACCTTGAGCTGCTCTGTACTGTTCGATAACCTATAATCTCTTGGAATTACTTTATGTTATTTGTGAAATGGTAGAAACAGTGCAGAAATAATATATCTTTGATAGATTTTTTAAGATAATGAGGATTAATAAACTATGATTAATTGATGGATATCCTATTATCCGGTGACCATTCACTGCATAGACTGTTGAGAATCTGATGGTTGTCCATCAGATTCCGGCTTTAAAACCATGTTTCAAGTCATATTTTTTTCTACAACGGAACTAAAAAAATATAAGTGCATAATTAAGTTTAGGCTATAATGTATCATTTCAGTGTGATCAACATTCTTGTCCAAGAGAACCTAAACAAGGGACATTTGAAAGAAATGAGCAAAGAAATAATTGCTTGATTTGACGCTAATAGCTACTCTATTGAATTACATTCACCTTTTAAAGAAAGGCATTTTTTTTACTGTCAGTTACCTATCATTACATTTAACAAAATAAAAATTCAAATGTACACTATGCACATGGCAGTGACCTTACCATAAACTCCTCCTTCACCTCCATCTTTCTAAAGTAGGTAGGAGAGATGTTCATTTTATGATCATCGAGTTAAATGATGCCGGTACTTTGAAATGAATCACTTTCTGTTTTAAGGCATTCAGTGTGAGCACTAAATACACTTAGGTCGTGAATAGCATAGGTATATATTGATCCAAGTTCTTTTTATCCCACCTCAAAAATCAGTATCAGTCCAAGGTCAAAGATTACTTTAAGATTATTAATAGTCAAGAACACAACAGATTGGTGAAGCTATCACACCATTTAATTGGGTCAGAGCAGCTTCCAAAATATAAGAAGACAATTATTAGATGTTCATTATGAATGGTCAGGTTTCCTTCCTTCCCGCTGATAAAATTTTAGACAATCAAATCAAAATTGAATCAGTTTTCATGGATACTTATGAAAGTGTACGAGACAAAATATGCTTTGCAATTTAGTTTGTACAGGAAAATGTACCAATACAACACTTTAAATAAATTATGAATATTTGGACTGCGGCATGTGAGACCCTTTGTGGATGAAAATCTGGATGTGGATAGAATATAGAGAAATGCTTCCTCCGGAATAGGGGTTCCCAGACCTTTTCTATGCCATGGAGCCTTACCATTAACCAAGGGGTCCATGGACACCTGGTTGGGAACCCCTGCTCTAGAACTAGAGATCACCATTCAAAAAATAATTAGTCACCCATCTAATTCAGAGAGGAAGCAAACTTTGTTCGCCCTGTGAGTCTTGAGTCTTTGAAGCTCTCTTCCTCAAAGGGGAATGTAGCAGAGTCACAAAATCTTAATCATCACGTGGGTGAACGGTTGCTGTGGGTAAACTGTGGAGGTTGCATTCAGATTAGCCATGACATTAAATGATGGAGCAAGTTCAAGGGACAAAGTTGCCTCTCCTGGTCCTAAATCATGTGTTCACATGTTTGTACTTTCATATGGAAATAAACCATAAGATAATTTAATATCTAAAACCCCAATCACAATTTGAGCACAAGTGTCAGGATTGGGTCTGGGTCAGTGTTAAGTTCACTAGAGTTAAAACATGAAGGCCTTATGACTTAAGCTCTCAAGCTCCATTTTTATGAGCAGAGCCTGCCTTGTGAGCAAATCCTTTGTCAGGAAGTCAGCACAAGAAATACGAATTTGGGATTAGGTGGCAGGAACCCTGTCTGGAAGTTTGAAAGGACAATCATTGAAAGGATGAGTGAAGGGGTGGGTGATTTAGTGTGAAAATGGTGAGTCAGGTCACAATAACTTTCCTGATGCTTCATAACCTTCCCCTTCATTGCCATACCCTGATAACTGGTGATTCGATCAAGCCTGCGACCTGCTATTAATATTTGTACTGCTGTTTTAAGTGTGGCTGGGGGTTGGGATTGTGGGCCAGATGTGTGGAGCTGTGATTCAGAAACATAGGCACTGTGAGTCCAAAGCAACAGGGCCCAAGAAAATAGGTGCAGTGTGTGGCTGGTAGCAGGGATGTGTGTCCATTGTGTGGTAGGAGCAGGGTGTTGGGAACATGGGTCGAATGTATGGTAGAAGCATGGTCAAACAGTCATAGCACAGAAACAGGCCCTTCAGCCCATCTAGTCCATGCCAGCCTGGAATTCTGCTTAGTCCCATCGATCTGCAGCTGTAACATAGCCCTCTACACCCTCCTATCCATGGATTATCCAAATTTCTTCTAAAAGTTGAAGTTGAACACGCATCCAACACTTCAGCTGGCAGCTCAATCTATACTCTTACGACCCTTTGACTGAAGACATTGCCCCTTACATTCCCCTTAAACATTTCACCTTTCACTCTTAACCTATGACTTTTAGTTCCAGTCTCAAACAACCTTAGTGGAAAAAGCCTGCTTGGGTTTACCCAATCTATACCCCCAATTGACACGTCTACGCCCCAACAACAGACTATGATGATGAACACAGTGAAGAATTCTATAAGAAACTACAAGATGTCATCGACAAGGTGGACAAAAAAGATATTTTGATCACTGAGGGTGACTGCAATGCCAAGGTAGACAGAGATGCACAAGATGATTAGGGCGATCTCATTGGCCCCTCATGCAATGACACCTCCAGTGAGAGGGGACTACACCTGCTGGAATTTGACAATTATAACAACATGGTGATGTCAACCACACTTGGAGAGCACAAAGCATTCCGAAGATGGACCTGGCATGTCCCCAATGGTCAACATCACCAGATTGACTATATCCTGGTGCAAAGACGGCACAAATCTGGTGTGAACAGACCGAAGACCAGAGCATTCCCAGGAGCAGATGTGGGCAGTGACCATGACCTTGTCATGATGAACATCAGAGTGCGCTTGAGGAGAATCAAAAATCCAAAAAACAGCCGGCTGAGATTCGACCTTGAAAAGCTGAAAGACCCCGCCATCTCTGAAGAATTTCAGGCAGCAACTGGGGGAAGTTTGCACCAATACTCCTCCTTGATGAAGACCTGGAGATCACCACAAATAACTTTAACAGAGTGATGACAGAAACAGCAAGCAAGATTCTGGGGAAAAGCCATCGCAAGTCTAAACCATGGGTCACTAACAAGATACTGGACATGTGTGACACAAGAAGGAAATTAAAGAAAGATAAAAACAGTGGCGGGAAGAACAGAATACAGATAAATCAATAATCAATCCATCAGCTTTATGCTAAGGCAACCAGTGCAGTACTTGCTCAGGGCACCATCGGGGAGTGGTTCCATACATCTGTAGAAGTCCATCAGGGCTGCCTCCTCTCCCCCACTCTCTTCAATGTCTTCCTGGAATGGATTATGAGTGATGTCCTTGAAGATCATGTGGGCACAGTCAGCATCGGAGGGAGGAATGTCACAAATCTAAGATTTGCTGATGACATTGATGGACTTGCAGGAAAAGAGGACAAACTGGCCAACCTGGTCAGCCATCTTCACAGAGCCTCCACAAAGTTTGGAATGGAAATAAGTGCCGAGAAAACCAAGCTCATGGCAAATGCCAATGGTGCCGTCATAACAGACATCTCAGTCCATGGTCATAGACTTGAGACAGTGCAGCAGTTCAAATACCTGGGGGCAATTATCAGTGATGAAGGATCAAGACCAGAATTCCCGGCAAGAACCGCACAGATAATGACTGCACTATCCAAACTCAAGACAATATGGAGGAAGAGCAACATCACCACGAAGCACAAGATCAGACTCCTGCGTGCATTGGTATTCTCCATCTTCCTGTACGCATGCGAGACATGGACCCTCACAGCAGAGCTACAGAGGAAGATACAGGCATTGGAAACTAGATGCTATCGCAACATCTTGGGCATCTCATACTTGGACCACATCACAAACAAGCAGGTCGGTAAGACCATCCAGCACCACATTGGCCCTCATGAACACCTTCTCACAATGGCGAAAAAAAGAAAGCTGAAATGGATCAGCTACGTAACAAGATCCAATGGCCTTGCAAAGACCATCTTACAAGGAACTGTGGAGGGGAAAAGAAGGAGAGCCAGACAGAGGAAAAGATGGACGGACAACATTAAAGAATGGACAGGGAAAACATCTGTGGTGACTCAGGCTCTGGCACACAACCGTGACAGATGGAACGGACTGGTGCAAAGCTTGTCATGACAGCGTCCTGCCGACCCCACCAGGCGCAAGGCAAGGCAAGGCAATACCCCTAATAATTTTGTATACCTCTATCAAATCTCCCCTCATTTTCCTATGCTCCAGGGAATAAAGTCCAAACCTATTCAACCTCTCCCCATAACTCAAGCCCACAAATCTCAGCATCATTGTTATAAATTTTCTCTGTTCATCTTCAATCTTATCGATAACTTTCTTGTAGATTGGTGACCAGAACTGCAAGCAATACTCCAAATTAGGCCTCACCAATGTCTTACACAATTTCACCACAGCATGCTAACTGTGTTGGGGCATGGATCCAGTATGTGGTAGGCGGAGAGAGTTCGGGATATGAACTGAGACTGCAATAGGAGCAGGTTGTCGGGGTACAGTTTTGGTCACCCTGTCATAGGACAGACATAGTTAAACTGGAAAGAGTGCAGAGAAGAACTACATGTATTTTGCCAGGACAAGAGGCCTGACTTACAAGTACATGCCCTCTTCTCACTGCTACCATCAAAGAGGAGGTCCAGGAGCCTGAAGACACACACCCAACATTTCATAACGGCTACTTCCCCCCCCCCCCCCACCTCCACCAACAGATTTCTGAATGGGCAATGAACCCACAAACACTACCTCACTTTGCTTTCTTTCTGTACTACCTATTCAATTTATTTTCTATTTCTGAGATATACTCCTTACTGTAATTTATAGTTTTATTTTATTATTGTGTATTGCAATGTACTGCTGACACAAAACAACAAATTTCACGACATATGTCAGTGATATTAAACCTGATTCTGCGTTATTAGCCAGGCTGGGTCTTTATACCTCAGCATGTAGGAGAATGAGGACATCTATAGAAATGTTTAAAATTCTGAGAGGCATAGATAAAATGGATGGTAGCAGTCTTTTCCCCAGGGTAAGGGAGTCCAAAACTAGAGAGCATAGATTCAAAGCGAGGGGTAAGATTTAAAAGTGACCTAAAGGGTGATGAACAGATGGAATGAGCTGCCAGTGGAAGTGGTTGAGGAAGCTACTATAGTATTATTTAAGAAGTACTTGGATAGATGCCTGGAGGAGCAAGGCTTGGAGGGTTATGGACCAAATAGAGGAAATTGGGATGAGGCGGTGGATACCATGGTTAGCATGGACCCATTGGGCCAAAGGGCCTGAGTCTGTGTTATTTTGCTCTATGACTCTATGAAACAGTATCAGCCTCCTCTCCCCAAACAACATCATAAGCTTTTAGGTCCAAATTTCATATTATACACATGCCTGTCACCAGATTCCTTGAAAAATGGTCAATTCCAAGCTCCATCATAACAGCATATTATTATAAATAAAGGAAAAAAATCAAATGTCTTTTCAAGGACACTTTGAAAATATGAAATAGTCTTACCAACTGCCTGGGCTCTCTGACCTAAGTAGAGTTGGAGGACTTGGGATATCATAGAGAATTTCAAGTTTCTCTATCGAAAACTCGTGAAATTTCGATGCAAATGGCAGGAGAGTGTCACCTCCCAAATTACCGATCCATCACTCCATCAGGTAAATCTCACACCATTTGTTGCAGAGTATTCAAGTCCTACAATGGTTTTGTTAGCCACTTCAAAACCCACAGTACTGAAATGGAAGCAAATCATCCCCTATCCAGAGGGAATGTCTGAGAAAAATCCAAATCTGCATCAGGTTTACTGTATTATTAATAAAGAATAAGTATACAGAACAAACTCAAATCTAAGGGTTCCCAAGGAGGCATGTTGAAACAGTATGTCCCATACTGAGCGTATAATTGTGCCTTTCATTTCTTATTCACCTTAATTTCAGAACACTAAAACCAGTGTTTAATTTTTATTAAAGCTAGTTTATAAACTCTTGCCGAACCCAAGTATTCAATCAAAAACTCAAAATGCATAGCAGACAAAGATTAAAGACGAGGTTTGAGACATCGTAGCATACAGTGAAATAAGTCATTTGCGTCAATGATCCACACATCCCGAGGTGGTCCTGGGGACAGCCTACAACTTTTGCCATGATTCTGTTGCCAATATAGTGTGCCCACAACTTCCTGACCTTAACCAGTATGTCTTTGGAGTGTGGGAGGAGGCTGGAGTACTCAAAGGAAACTGAAGCGGTGAAGGAACAAAATCCTTACGCACCGTGGCGGGAATTAAACCAGGGTCATTGGTGGGATAAAGCATTGTGCTAACTGCAATACTACCATGCTCCTCCTAGGCTGACCAGCGTCAAAAAGGAAAAGCAGTATCTTAAGCAGAATACTTTATTGAAGGTTCTGACAGGCAGCTGACTTGAAAAGTTAGGTCCTCTTGCTTTCTCGGTGTTGATTGGCAGAACAGGCTCAAGGGCCTATCTGGCTTAGCTCTGTTCCTATTTCCTGCGCTCTTAGAAGTGACCTTTCCAAAATTCTCTGTCTTTATATCAAATTCCTAGCACTATCTCTCCCAGCATTTCATCATGTACTGCTATAATAAATCCTCTAATGCTATCAGGTCACTGGGTTATTTGTATCATGTATTTGCATGGTAGCAGAGGGAGAGGGAAAGAGATTAAATTGATGGCTTGCATTAAAAAAAATGACTACTAAATTCCATCCTAAGTATTCTGAAGTCATTTCAGACAATACTTTTCAGTAAAGTCCTCAATGTGGAAGCATAAAATCTTTAACCACATTGAAATCAAAATTAAGGGATAGATTCCAGAGTGGTAAATCTAAGAAAATATAGATTCTTGATACTGTTATTTACTTTGTCTTTGCCTGATACTTATTAAAAGTAATAAAGTAGAAGTGACTCATATGACACATTTCACAAGGTGACCCTCACTTTCATTTCATATTTATGAATTTTGTAGATGGAAGATGTAAGTCCCAGGGCCAAACGTAAACAGAACTGAATCACCAAATTACAACACAAATAGCACAACTCCCCTCTCATATGAATAAAATATCTGACAATTGGAAAGATATGTAATGTCAATCTGGTTGGGCAAACCATTCTGCAGTTTACGCAAGGTAGAATCTGATCAGCTTGCTTACTACATTTGCTGTCTTAGCTAAATATAACTGAAACTCGTCTTTTGTCCATAAAGAATTGCAATGGACTACAAAGTTACTCGCAGAGTGGAGAAGTAGCAAGGACAATATAGATGGTAGGTTGGATCCATGACCAGAGGTCTGACAAATGCAGACACTTAGCCAAAGCAACACACAAAAAATGCTGCGAGAACTCAGTAAGTCAGGCAGCATCGATGGAAGTGAATAAACTGTTGATGCTTTGGGCTGAGACCCTTCTTCAAGATGGACAAAGAAGTGGGAAGATGCCAGAATAAAAAGGAGGGAGGGGGAAGGGAAGGAGGGTGTCTGGAAGGTGATGGGGAAGCCAGGTGGGTGGGAAAGTTCAAGGCCTGGAGAGGAAGAAATTAGATAGGAGAGTAGAGTGGACCAGAGGAAAAAGGCAAGGAGGAGGGGAGGAGGGGGAAGTGATACCAGGTGAGAAGAGGTAAAAGGCCAGAG